>NW_028227263.1:18956510-20156510 GCF_978045245.1 Mus caroli | reverse complement strand
GTCCTGGTTGAAGATTTCCATAAAGGACATAATTTAGAATTTTCCCAAGGAGACATTTATAGCCATCCATTGGCAAGATGGCTGTAACTAGGGACTTCCAAAAAGGTCCACTGTTAAGCATGTCCTCTGTCATTTGAGACAGGGAGTTCAGGGGCTCACTGTCTGTGAAGTTTCTAGTTAAAGACATATAGAGGTATCCATGGTTGCTCCCAAGACATTGATGGTTGGTGGTCAGGCTACTGCCACAGAGAGGGAGCTCTAGTCAGGGATGTGCGCTCCCTGTGGGGCCTGCCTGGTATGACCCCAGTGGAAGGACTCTGCTCTACTGATGACCTGAGTGACTACAGAGTGTCCTGGTTCTTCTGTCCTGGCAGAGGCCGGTGACCAAGCTGATCTCAGTGGACTCAAGGAACGTCTCTCTTCTCCCTGAAGAGTTCCACAAAGATTCTAGCTACCAGCTGCAGGTGCGGGCAGCGCCTCAGCCAGGCACTTCATTCAGGGGGACCTGGAGTGAGTGGAGTGACCCCATCATCTTTCAGACCCAGGCTGGGGGTAAGTGTGATGCTGGTAGGACACCCCACTCCCGGTACTAAAGCTGGTCCTGCTGCTGCTTCACAAGCCCTGAGATTCTCAGCATGGCTGGGAGGTCCGTGCTCAGTTATACATCCCCAGTGGCAACCACTCATCATTGTGAGGGGGGCTGCTTCTTCTGATGGTGCATTTGACTCCTAACTCTGAAGGGAAAGCCATTGCTGCATTTTACAGAAGAGGAAACTAAGGCTTGGAGAGATGGAATTCCAGTCAAGGTCACACTTAACTGGAATAAGAATGAAATACCTGATTTGATCAATTTAATAGAGTAAAGTGTTATTTTAGCTTATGGTTTCAGAAGGTTTGGCTCATGATTGCAAAGCCCTGTTGCATTGTGGGGGGCTTACATCATGGTGGTCAGGACATAAAGATGGTGCAAGGTCTGGGATGCCAGTACCCCTTCAGTGTGTCTCTAATGGCCTAACCTCCTCCAATTAGACCCTGACTTATAAATGTCCCATTACCTTCCAGTAGCATCCCAGGCAGGACAAGGAGCCTTTGCGGGAGAGGTCATTTCAATACCCAAACTTCAAAGGGAGGGATCAGAACCCAGCTTCCTTCCAGCCCCCCCTGCCCCACCCTACCATCCCCAGCACACCCACCCATGTTTTCTGGGAGACTTTTCTGTTGGACCCACGGTTTGCTCTCTGTGCAGAGCCCGAGGCAGGCTGGGACCCTCACATGCTGCTGCTCCTGGCTGTCTTGATCATTGTCCTGGTTTTCATGGGTCTGAAGATCCACCTGCCTTGGAGGTGAGGCCAGGGGCTCAGGGAGGCAGAGAAGGGGTCAGCCTGGGTCACAGTCTCTCCAACCTAGACCTACTCTGGCCAGGGGACTTGGTGAGAGCACTGATGCTAATGAATAGTGCGTGTGTTCCATGTGCTAGACACTGTGCAGAACTTCCGCCCCAGGTCTATGACTACCCTGTGAACGTGGCACACTCTAAATGGAGAAAACTAAAGCACAGAACAGTCAAGCCACTTGCCCAAAGTCACACAATCATGAAGTGGCGAGGGTATGGGGTAGAAACTTTGTTCTTTGTGGAGACTTCAGTTGTGACTTTGTCCAGGGAATGGACTTTGAGGCTGAGGGGACAGTCACGCATCCCCTCCCCAGCCCTCTGTTCAACTGGAAGGCAGGCTGCTGTGATCTGCTTTTACATACAGGCCCGCCACTCTGCGTGCCATTGAGAGGGCTGGGGCAGGCTACTGTGGGCAGAGCCCATTGATAAGTGACAGAGTGAGCATCTGCACACACTGCTAATTGTCTTTCCCTCCAATGAGGTGCTCAGATGGGCACAGAGACTCTGTAAGGGAGGTATCAGGGCGGCAGTGACAGCTGATGGTGGCAGCCTGGGCTTCTCTCAGTCCCAACCCATCATGATGGATGAGGAGGAAGTCGAGGCCCCAGAGGGCAGCGTGTGCCCAGGCCACAGCAGATGACAGAGGCAGGAACTTGAACATCTGCAGGAAGCTTGGGGGTGAGGGTGACTGTGGCTTCCGTTTAACTGATGGGTGGCAGGAAGGAGCCTGGCAGTAGAAATTGTTGCTTCTGCAGGAGAGAGGCCAGACCTCCTGCTTGCTGCCACAGGGGCTTTGCCCACTCCTTTTCTTTGCAGGCTATGGAAAAAGGTATGGGCACCAGTGCCCACCCCTGAGAGTTTCTTCCAGCCCCTGTACAGGGAGCACAGCGGGAACTTCAAGGTGAGCCATTTTGGATGCACCCTCTGGATCGTTTTCCCTTTGGGAAAACCCTACTAACCCTCACCCTAACCCCAAGACCGCTCTGAGCCCAGAGCACTCTGGTCCATCCTGACCTAGAACTAGCCCCCAGTTTCCCTATTCTGCAAGGTGTGGGGTTGCCCTTAGACCTATACAGCATGACGTATTTCCAGCTTAGAGTTAAGGTGGGCAAACCGGGTGGCTCTGGGGGCATGAGCTGGGTGCCTGGGGTTTCCTAGGGTGGCCTTGTTCTGTGGTGGGAATCAAGTCTTACCCCACAATACATCCCAAGTACAGCTGCCACTACTGCCATTCATTTCAAAGTGTCTGCCAGCCCTGATGTGCAAACCCAACATTGGCAGAAGGCACTGAAGCGAGCATGTGGAATCAGGATAGGGAACCTGCAGCACACCATGGAGGTTAGCACGGTAGAGCACCCAAGGAACACCTGCTGTGCGCCTGGCCTGCAGCCTGACCTACAGTCGCTCCTGATGTGGGTTCCCAGCAACCCTGGGTCTCTAGGAGGAGATCTAGTCTCAGAGTGGCCAGTGGGCATTTCAGAGCAGGCCACACATCCCTTCCTTACCCCTGAAGTTCAGCACTGCTGTGTGCTGTTGCTGCTGATCTTGTGTGACAAGCACTGTCAACAAACAAACATTACCTGACTTAATCCTCAAGACACTGGGTCCTTTCTGTAGACGGGTGAAGTGACACAGAGAGGGCAAGGGTCTAGCTCAAGACCACACAGCTAAGGAGTGACTCCAGGTCAGGGGTAGGGAGATGTAGTGGTTCTGAGATGTTCTACAGGGTGATCTCTGCCAATGCAGTAGTCTCTCTTATTGTAAGCAATATCTCACAGGACCATTGTCTCCAGTCCAGCATCCCCAAAGGCCTTTCAACACAGCGTGTTAGTAATTCATTCCATCTATAAACATTTATGGTACACCTACTGCGTGCCAGGTACTGAGGACACAGTTGTGATCAGGGCTAGTGTAGACACACAAGCAAAACTAGAGACATCAGGAAGTGTCAGGAGATGGAGTAGAGGCTGGGCCACTTAGACCTCAGGCTCTCCCTGCACACGTCCTTAAGACCTTAGGACTTAGGAACCTGGTCCCAGCACCCAGCTGTTCCTTGGCTGGGGCACTGGTAACTAGCGTGGATATGAGACAGAGAACAGTCAGTCCTTACTAAAGGTGGGAACACGGGCTCTGAGAGAGGACAGTATTGGGAACCCACTGGGCAGGAGGTTCACAGACAGACATCATGGTTCTCTCTCTCTCTCTCTCTCTCTCTCTCTCTCTCTCTCTCTCTCTCTCTCTCTCTCCTGTTTTCTTGTTCTTCTGCTTTCCCCATCTCTGGCTTGTCCCTGTGCTCTGCCCCGCCCTGCCCCCCCCATCTTTGGCTCTATCTGTTTACACCCGACCTTGTCCCCAGCTCATGACTGTGTGTTTCTTTCTCATAGAAATGGGTTAATACCCCTTTCACAGCCTCCAGCATAGAGTTGGTGCCACAGAGTTCCACAACAACATCAGCCTTACATCTGTCATTGTATCCAGCCAAGGAGAAGAAGTTCCCAGGGCCACCGGGTCTGGAAGAGCAACTGGAGTGTGATGGAATGTCTGAGCCTGGTCACTGGTGCATAATCCCCTTGGCAGCTGGCCAAGCGGTCTCAGCCTACAGTGAGGAGAGAGACCGGCCGTATGGTCTGGTGTCCATTGACACGGTGACCGTGGGAGATGCAGAGGGCCTGTGTGTCTGGCCCTGTAGCTGTGAGGATGATGGCTATCCAGCCATGAACCTGGATGCTGGCCGAGAGTCTGGCCCTAATTCGGAGGATCTGCTCTTGGTCACAGATCCTGCTTTTCTGTCTTGTGGCTGTGTCTCAGGTAGTGGTCTCAGGCTTGGAGGCTCCCCAGGCAGCCTACTGGACAGGTTGAGGCTGTCATTGGCAAAGGAAGGGGACTGGACAGCAGACCCAACCTGGAGAACTGGGTCCCCAGGAGGGGGCTCTGAGAGTGAAGCAGGTTCACCCCCTGGTCTGGACATGGACACATTTGACAGTGGCTTTGCAGGTTCAGACTGTGGCAGCCCCGTGGAGACTGATGAAGGACCCCCTCGAAGCTATCTCCGCCAGTGGGTGGTCAGGACCCCTCCACCTGTGGACAGTGGAGCCCAGAGCAGCTAGCATATAATAAGCAGCTGTAGTGAGAAGAGGCCAGAAGCTTGTGATCGCCTGGTAGGCCTCTGAGCCTACAGTGTGAACGTGTAGGGATGTGTGTGTGTGTGTGTGTGTGTGTGTGTGTGTGTGTGTCTTGGGTTGTGTGTGTTAGCACATCCATGTTGGGATTTGGTCTGTTGCTATGTATTGTAATGCTAAATTCTTTACCCAAAGTTCTAGGCCTATGAGTGAATTCTCACGTTTACAAACTTTTGCTGTGTAAACCTTGTTCCTTAATTTAATACCATTGGTTAAATAAAATTGGCTACAACCAATTACTGGAGGGATTAGAGGTGGGTGGCTTTTGAGTTGCCTGTTTGGAGATGGAGAAGGAGAGAGGAGAGACCAAGAGGAGAAGGAGGAAGGAAAGGAGAGGAGAGAAGAGGAGAGGAGAGGAGAGGAGAGGAGAGGAGAGGAGAGGAGAGGAGAGGAGAGGAGAGGAGAGGAGAGGAGAGGAGAGGAGAGGCCGCCATGAGGGGAGAGGAGAGGAGAGGAGAGGAGAGGAGAGGAGAGGAGAGGAGAGGAGAGGAGAGGAGAGGAGAGGAGAGGAGAGGAGAGGAGAGGAGAGGCCGCCATGAGGGGAGAGGAGAGGAGAGGAGAGGAGAGGAGAGGAGAGGAGAGGAGAGGAGAGGAGAGGAGAGGAGAGGAGAGGAGAGGAGAGGAGAGGAGAGGAGAGGAGAGGAGAGGAGAGGGGAGGAGAGGCCGCCATGAGGGGAGAGGGACCATAAGCCTGTGGCCAGGAGAAACAGCAAGTATCTGGGGTACACTGGTGAGGAGGTGGCCAGGCCAGCAGTTAGAAGAGTAGGTTAAGGGTGACCCCCAGTATTTGTCAAAGCCAATTAAAATAACCATAGTGGAGTCTTATTTATTTGTACGCTAGTCAGGGATAAGTTTAAAATTGGTTGTACTACACATCCATTGGTGAGCAATGCCTCTGCACGTCCAGTGTTCACTGTCAATGCCTGTAGGTGTGTGCCTGGGCTCACGTGTGTATACACGAGTGGAGTGTAGGTGTCTCTTAGATAGGAGCCTCTGACTCCTCCCCTGCGGACATGTGGGGTGGTCACACTCAGTGTCAAGTGATTGGTCCAGATTGCTGCCCCTGGGGCACTATCACCAAGCTCAACCCTACCAGGGGCCATCTCCAGGACCTATGAAGTCCTGACTATCTTTTATCCCATTAGAATGAGAAGACTTTTGGGGAACCTAGGGATGTAAGCTGTAAACCCCAGCTCTGGTGGCTCCAGGCTATGCAGCCTGGAGAAGCCACTTCTGAATTCTAAGATGACTTTACTTGCCTGGACATTAGGAATGATGTAGGTACCCTGGATCAGCTCTATACAGTCTGCTGCCCCATTCTGCTTCCTGTCTTTTGTGGCTTCTAGGATCCAGGTGCATACTCTGGGGTGGAAGGATATATATATATATCCCACCAACCAAGTTGGGTTTTTGTTTGTTTGTTTGTTTGCTTGTTTGTTTTCTGGCTTCTGCTGCCCATTAAAAAGAAAATTTCTGGGAGGCGGTGTTGGCACATACCTCTAATCCTCATCTCTGACTGCAAGGCCAATCTGGTATACAGAATAAGTTCCAGGACAACCTGTGTCAACAAACAAACAAACATAAGACAACAACAACAAAAACCAAAACCCAAACCACCACCAAAAAACAAAACAAAATAAAACAAAAACAAAAAACAAACAAACCACCTGGAGAAGGAGGAGAAGGAGGAGGAAGAGAAGAAGGAGGAGGAGGAAGAAGAAGAGGAGGAGGAAGAGGAGGAGGAAGAGGAAGAGGAGGAAAAGGAGGAGGATTCTTTTAAGTATCCAGGAAATTTTTATAATACAAGGCACGGGGAGAGGGTACAGAGCACAGTACCCACAGAACCCCCTGTATGACGCCCACAGAGGGCAGGGGACCCAAAGGAGCCATCAAGAAGCCTCTCTGGTTCTGTAGCTAGTACCTGTGTTCCCCCTCCCCTCGGTGCCATGTTTATCCTAGGTTAAGGGAGGTTCCCTTGCATCCAGTGATTCTTTCGAGCATGATGTACGCTGTGTGAGGGACACTAAGGCATGCTGGGAGGTATTGGAGAACTCCTCGCAGTCACCAGGGTACGGTAAGAGCGCGTGGGTGCTGGAATTGCTTAGACTTTGCTGTCGTTTTCTTCTCTCCCTCCTTCATTTCTGTATCCCTCTTCCCTTCCTTTGTCGTTCTCTTCTTGAATGGTCTGTTCTCACTGCAAGGATGCACCTGAGATGTGGGGTGGTATTTGCAAAACCAGGCAGGATTGAGGCAACCCAGTGGGAAGCCTCCATAGTGGCTGGGACTCCGGGGGTACAGGTTCTCCCCTCAATGGCCCAGGAAGAAAGGCTGTCTATCTGTCCAGTCTGCAGAGCTGGATTGGAAAGAAGTTAGCAGCCGCCTGCTCATTTGCAAGGCAGGGTAGCTGGTGGAATCACCAAGGGAATGCATGTATGTCCTCCGTATCTGACTCAGGGCTGGAAAGTTCTGGAACACTGGTAGTTTCGACAGTGAGACAGAGCTTAGGACCAGGGTGCGAGAAGCTCAGAGCAGCAAAACCCCCAGCTCTTTCCTGCACGTGCACACAACCCAACCCGGTGCACCCCAGACACTTAGACCAAAGTGTGCTGTGGTTTTCACATACTCTGGGAGCCACAGACTGCAGGTGCTCTTGGCAGCTCTCCAGGGAACCAGCTCAGCCCCTCAGCAGGGAGCGCTCCTGACAGGGGTGTGGGCAGGAAGAACATTCAGGGCTGAGGTCCTGGCCCTCACCAGCTCCATTTGAAGGGGCGCCTCTCGGGAACAAACATGGATATGGAAGTTGAAGGCAAGAGCTGGGCCACCTAGTAGTGGGTGACAGGATGGCAGAAGGCTTGAGAGAATGGCGGCTGGATGCAGAGACAGAGATACTGCACAAGAGCAGCCGACCAGATGCAGCCAGTAAAGTTAGTTAGTTGCTCTGTCTGCTCTCAGTTTTACCCCCAGCCCTACACACAACAGGTGCTTAATAAAGTATTAGCAAAGCCCGATGGTAGCCTGTCTTATTTCCAGGACCTCAGGCTTCAGAGCTAGATGACTGTAGACATAGTCGGTGAGGGGTGTCTCTGGCTGGGAGGAGCTGACCAGCTGCCGCTGGGCGCCCAGGGCACAAACGTGAGGGGAAGTAGGTAGTGTTTGTCAGACACGGGGACATGAATAGGATGTGCAGGGTGCATCTCTGTTCCAGTGAGAGCCTACAGCAGCCACAGCCAACTGAGGGCAGTGGGTCCCTGTCACAAAAGGTCAGTTAGAGTTGCTAGTAAGCTGCTCTGAGAGGAAGAAGGCTTCACACCACACTCAGCAAGCACACATGGCCAATGCTTGTCCAGGCTTTGCCCATCTTGGCTTTGAGGGGCTGGGACTATCCCTTGGGTGGGATGAGCTGGACCTGTCTGAGACCTGTCACCAAAGCAGCCAAAGAGGCAAACCTCTTAGGAAACATACGTGGGTGTTTGCCACTTTGCTAGCTCTGGGAGACACTAGACTCCCCTAGCCTGTGCTGCTGCCTAGTCAAGGCAGATGTGTGACCTGATTGGCTTCATGTTTTAGTTTTTCTCTGTGGGGGTGCTGCGGCTAGAACCCAGGACCTCACAGGTGCAGGGTGTGTCCTCTACCACTGAGCTATCATCCCTAGACTCTCTTTTACTTTTCCTGTTCTGGGTCAGGGACTAAGTTGCCCAGGTTAGTCTTGAAATCTTGGTCCTCCTGCTCCAGCTTCCAAAGCCCCGGGCCTGTTTCATCCTTTCCTCTGGAATTCCATGTAGATCTACTAGGAGGAACGGAGCCTGGGGCTGCTGGGAGCCTGGGGTGGGGGAACAGTTGGCCCGGGGTGAAGACAATACAGCAGAGCTGAGAGGTAGAAACCTCGGGGCTCCTGGATCAAGCCTTGCCTGACTGAGGCCCCTGGTCATTGCGACTTCCTTCTAGGCATGTGAACTTGCCAGCCCCATGGGGTCAGAGGACATGCAAGCAGAAGCAGAACTTTGTGACTTTCTGATGGAGAACTCATAGGGATCCCAGTCATCTTCCTGTGCTGTGGGCACCGGTGGGAACTGCTCTGGCCAGCTTTGGTTCTCTCTGCCCGAGGAGACCAAGTTTTCTGAATGATGCTGGTATGAACAGAGTTAGAAGTGAACTCTTGGTCACTTGCTGCCGCAGAGATGTGACTGGCACGCCTCACCCCATCCTGACTCAATGGACCAATTGATACAGTGGGTCCCTGTCACAAAAGGCCAGTAATTTGTAAGCTGTAAGCTGGTTTGAGGTGGATTCCTGTCGATTGTGGCAGAAAGTACCCCAGTATTATCCTAACAAGTCAAAATGAAGACAACTTCTATCCTAAGGACCACAGTGAGAGGAGAGGGCCGGGCAGGGGCACGGCTCACAGTACCGACCTCGTGTATCATTCAAGGTGGTAGTGGTGGGGGACAGAGTTTCTGGCCTCACACTGAGCTGCCTCTGACAGCAGGTGTTGGGGGTAGTGTGTGTGTGTGTGTGTGTGTGTGTGTGTTCCTAGCACTCCTTCCCTGCTCTCCCAGAAAGCACTTGAAAGCTTCCATCAATTCTGCCAGGAACTCAGCAACCTGACCCCAACGTCTCCTGTGCATTCCCACTGTGATGTAGTCTGGGGTCTCCAGGGTCTCATGCCAGAAGGAGACAAATAAAAACCATCTCTCACCCTTGGAAGAGAAGTGCCAGGGAGGGACTGCCTGCCCAAGGCCACTAAGTCCTCTGTAGCTGTGCTCCTCTTGGCTTCCCCAGTGGATGGGAAGATCTGGGGACATGGCTGCCACCTAGCAGGCAGCACAGCCCACAGGGCCCATCCATCCCCAGACACACCCACCACCGGAAGCAGGTGGAGGGCTCCCAGGGAATGAAGGCGCAGTCAGTAGCTTTGCCTCTTTGTGGCGGCAGCTTTTTGTGTAGAGGCCCCCTGATGACAAACCAGAGAGGGGACATGCCCTGACCAGAGCATGTGGGTCACAATGCCTCTGGGGATCACATATCAGATTCCCTGCGTATCAGATATTTATACTATGATTCCTAACAGTAGCAAGATTACAATTACAAAGTAGCAAGGAAATCATTTTAAGGCTGGTGGGGGGGGGGGGAGTCACCTCAACATGAGGAGCTGTATTAAAAGGTTGCAGCATTAGGAAGGTTGGGAACCAGTGGTCTCGAGCCATCCATGTGCTCAAAAGTGTGAAGGACAGGGTCTGGTTTGCACATTGCCTCCGTGTGACTAACTGTGGTGGGGGTCCCTTATTCCCAGCTGCAGCACACGCCTGCCTGGCTTCGCTCCCCAACCAATGTGGATTAACAAAACCCTCCTTGGAGTCTGGTACCATGCCTGTCCCTATTGGTGGGGGTGGGGGGGGGGTGAGGCAAGGACTGAAGTTGCTGTGAAGGAGCCCAGATGGGGGCAGGGCTCCGAATAGATGCTCAGCTATGAGGAGTGAATGAAGGAGTGGCAGAGAGGAGGGCTGCCCTCACAGGACCTGCAAAGACACAGAGAGGGGGCAGAGGTCCCAGGAAGCTTGTGGGCACCAGAACTACTCGCCCCTGCAGCCCAACCACGTGACAACCTGAGGGGCCTGCTCCCGTGAGTTGGAAGTTTTTCTTTCCCAACTTGATAGTCCTAGATATGAACACTAGAGCTCTTCAGGGAGCATGGTGCTGACTCTCCGTCCTTCCACCTCAGTGGCGGGCGTAGAGGAAGTGCTGGCCCTGCCACTAGCTTCCGACTTTGTAGGAGCTGTTTTAGCCTCATGGCCTTCAGTTTCCTCATGCATGAAATAGGCACACGGGTCATGTGTGCTTCCCGGGGCTGCTGTGACATCACTTCTCTGTAGGGTCCAGATGGTGTCTGATGGACAAGCAGGTGCTCACAGTCATAGCATTTTTTACTAGTTACAGGAAGTCACCTGGGCCTGGGAGGTTCCACAGCTTGCTGCTGCCCCCTGCTGCTGAGCAGGAGTCAGTGACAATTTTCCTGTTCTCAGCCATCCAGAGGAGAGAACAATGGACCCTTGTGAGATTTGTGGATGCTAAGCAGAGGACAAAGTGGCGGTTTAATTCAGCAAGGCCTGAACTCTAGCCTCCAGCGAACATGGACTGCTTTTGGGACTGGGGGTGGGTGGGTGAGACACGCATGCACACACACATTCACACAGCTGGAGAACTGGTGCAGAGCCCAGGGAAAGGATGGAGGGCAGCGAGGGCAGAAGAGGCACTCCACTAAAGGTCACATGAAGGCTGCTCTAGTCCTAGGTAGAGGCAGCTGAAGCGGAGAGGACTCTGACTGTGAGCTGAGCACAGCTTGGAGAGGGAAGGGGCTGAGCCCCCATAACAAGCTGGAGGGTGAAGACCCTGCATGAAACATGTTTCGGGGGTGGGCCGTCAGAAGCCTTGTGAGCTTGCTTAGTGGGGGCAAGTGTAAGCTGGGGCTCAGTGCTGGAGGCTGGGCTTGCTGTCTTGAGTAGTCCTGTGTATCCCAGGGATATTATGGGGAAAGTGAGCATCTTTCACATCAAATGGCACGAAGGCCTGTGTTTCCCAGGGTCTGCCCACATGTGTGTAAACACAAAAGGTAGAGGCCTGAGCCGTGTGCCGTTCCATGTCTAAGAGAACCATTTGTGTGTTGTTTACCTTAAGAAATGGAAAGAAAGAAGAGGAGCAGACTGTGGGTAGGCACGGGACAGAGTGCGCAGCCGAGGACACGCTGTCCTGTGTAGTGTAGCAGGCCCAGGGCCCAGTGCCAGCTCCCACGGTCCTTGGATGGGGCAGAACTGATGACCCAAGGTGAGGAGGAACCACCGCTGGCACTGCTCTGGAGGCCGGGATGCACAGCAGCCCAGGATGGCCTCTCTGTGGAGTCTTTGTTACCATTTCCTCTAAAGCTGGCATTCTCAGCTCAGCAGCACCTGGTTTCTAACTGGAGGCCTCCTGCCTTCCCCAGGGCTCTCTGGAGTCCTCGTGACCCACCAGTATGCTGGGGTTTCGGGAGATCTTTGTGCGGAGTTTGGAAGGGCTGCTGATGCTGTTTGGGTGGCTAGTTGGTGAGTGGTCTGGCAGATGGGTGAAGGCTGAGTGGACGGCAGACAAAAGCTCAGGTGGGGAAGGCTTATACTGAGGACTGGTGGCTGTAACAAAGACGGGAAGGGGCTTTGGGGATGACAACTGTCCATGTAAGCCTTGACTCTGCTTGGGCTGTACCCTGAGTCCCCATAGCAAATGGTCCATGCATTAGGAAGCTTGGGGAAGAGGGGTATTGGTGGGCTCTGTGTCCATGCTTGGTACACTTCAGTTCCTTTAGGCCTTCCATCGCAGCTGTGCAAAGGAGGCTCTGAGACCGGAGACAGAACTTGGCCGCTGGCTTCCAGCCTCCTGGGCAGTGGGTAACAGGCAGGCTCTGCTCATAAACACACCACCTTCACAGCCCAAGCACTCTCCAGAACATCACCGAGGCTTTATACTGTCAACACTCACACTGTTGTAGCTTGGCCATGCTGGGTGCCCTGTCCTGGGTCATCTTCACCCCCTTTTTATAAGGTGTGGCTCACACTGACAGAGAGGATGAGATGGGTTGAAAGCTGGGTCAGGCCACCAAGTGCCAGCCTCTTCAGTAGATAGGAAAGGTGGACAGGAAGGGGCCGGGGACTGAGGCTCAGGCCAGCTAGTGGTGAGTGGTCTCTGTGTGTGACCCCAGACTGTCATTGCAAGACCCTAAGACTTGCTTGCATTTTTCAACAAAAAGATGAAAATCTAAGGTTCCCCACCCCCACTGCCCCCATAAGGTGAAAACTCCAGAAGGGAAGTTCTTGGGAAACAACAATCATTAGGCAAATACACAAAGTACATTTCATCTCACTTTAATTACAAAATAAATAAATACATGCCAGGGGCTTGTATCTAATGGAAAGAGAGAAAAATGAAACAAAAACAAAAGCAAAACCTATAGGCCTGGCTTCTGGCAGGAGGGGTCCCCATGGGAGACTGGGGCTCAGTCCAGGCCAAGTTGGGATGCCCTACAGTAAGAGGAGCAGATCCTGTCAGGTACCCCTGTGACGTGTCTTTACAAAGCCCTCCCTAGAGTCTGAATGGTGTGGTGGGTTTCAGGTGAGTCAGGGCTTGGTCATCAGCTCTGCTCTCCAAACAACATCCACCCTGCTGCTGCTGCTGCTGCTGGAGCCTGAGTTCAGGGCAGGACATGGGCCTGCAGGAAGGCTGGGCACCTGGGAGCAAGAGCAGCACGGGTGGAGGGGACTCAAGTCACCTGCTAGTTGCTACACCTGGGCTGGGGCCTCGCTGTGGGAACAGCTGGGGAGGACAGGGCTCATGGACAGTCCAGGTGGAGCCGTGAAGCAGAGGCAGAGGCTTCCCTGCTGGCCAGGGCAGCGTCTATAAATGGATCCACTTGTTCCAGTTGATATCATGGGGGAAGACACGGCCCAGACGGATGGTACAGTCCAGCGTGGGCTCATAGAAGGTGACAGTGCTCTCGTGGCAGGAGAGTGCCTCAGCCTCACTGGCCTGACCCAGGCCCTCCACCACAGGCCTGGAGAAGAGCGAGACACTCGCTGGCTTCCTCAGTGTCCGCTTCTGGATACAGCCAAGGGACTCCAGGCCCTGCAGATACAGACAGGTGGGTTACAAAGGCTCTACTTGCTCAGGGATCTGGTGTTGCTGCACTTATGGAGTGTAGTGTTCCCAGGCGGAATATGGCCAAACATGGCCTTGAGGGAGGCAGGGCTTAGCAGGAAGGTTTACATCAAGATGGGTAGGAGAAAGTATGGAAGTTGTCGGTGCCACAGTGACCTCTGGAGGACAGGCGCTCTTCAGCCAACAATGGCTGTGGTGGCTTCCCACTAGGAAGTTCAGGGAATGTCACACACTAAATGTCAAGTTCCTAGTCTGTTAGGAAGCTGGAGCCCAGAACACCATGGGAATGAGAGCTCAGGGCAGCCGCTAGCCCAGGCTGGGAAGCAGCTGCTTGTGCAGAGGTCACACAGTCCTCAGCTTTCCTCGCCACCTCCATTTATTTACCAAGGATTCCTGAGGACCTGTGAGCATGTGACCCTGAGTGCGAGTCAGGAGGAAAACAGCAGGCAGAGTAAGACAGACCAAGTGCAAACGGACCCAAGGGACAGTGAGCTTGCTGCAGGGATGGGCTGCAGCAGGCACAGGAGAAGGGAATCAAGAGCCAGGCAGGGCCTCAAGGACAGTAGCAGACCCCTCTGCCAATGGCCAGAAGGCACTGAAGGTTAAGCTGAGGTGGCGACACCCGGGATGTGCTCCCCGCACCCCAACACACAGCTGGGCTGAGATGCCTTGGGCCCTACCCGGAGCAGCTCAAGGACAGCAACAGGCTGCAGGACGCCCTGGTAGTACTGCAGCAGGCAGCTCTCAGGAACACCGGGCCTTGACATGATGTGGTAGAGCACAGCCTCCAGCATGCCTTTGCACACGGGCATGTTCAGGTGCCCGTCCACACCTCGCCATGGGCGGCCGATGAAACACACTCTCTCACAGCCACTGGAGATGGGAGAAGGAGGGGACATACATGCTGGTCACAGACAGACTACTCTGGCTCAGGGAGGCCCAGAGCTTGGGCACTATCTGCCCACGGCCCTCCCTGGCAGGACAATCCCTGGCTAAGTGCAAGTAAAGCCTAAACCAGAACCCTCCCCACTGTCTCACTCAGATGTCCCCACAGCAGCTCTGCCTCGGGCACAAAGCTGCCACTAACCCAGGGCTGATGGGTCGCATGGGGCAGGGGCAGGGGCAGGTTTTGCTAGCTCTGGTGGCCATGGCTGAAAAGGAAGGTCCATTTGTGCCTTGGGAGTCAGATCCAGGGTACAAAGCCTTGCTGGGCTCTGTGGGCCCTGCCTGGGGAGGGCAGAAGAGTGCAACCCCTCTGGCGTGCTGTCGCTCAGCTACAGGACTGAGGGGCTGCCCTGGGCAGGCAGTTCTGAGTTCTGCCTAATGTGGTTACAGGCTGGCTGGGAAGGCCCTCTCTTCATCTGCGATGGGTCTAAGGACACAGTGGGCTGTGGGAGGAGGCCCAGGGGAGCGTCAAAGCCCTTGGCTGGGAACGTCTGTTTAGGGCAAACTCCCCAGGCTTGCACCCTACGCAGGAGCTTCTTTCTTACAGTGACTGACACTAGGTGGGCATCTTCCACTAGCCTGAAGGCTGAGGCCACACTACTTCATGCTCTGCCCCTCCCTGTGAAAGATTCCCAATTACCTCTCCCATGCTGCCTGGGCCATGTTGCTCTCTGTAAGGCCTGTAAGAGAGGAAAAGGTGGCAGGTTCTTAGAAGGCAAGTGGGAGGCCATGTCCTTTGCCTCTCTCCCCTCATTCAATGGGCACCAAAGTAGATAAGCAGTGACCAGAAGGAATAGCCTTCTAGAACCCAGAGTATGGTACTGCAGTGGTGGAGGCCAAGAGCCCTGACCACAGGGCGAGTGTATATCAAAGTTCTTGGGCAGCAACAGCCTATAGGAACAGCAGCTATCTCAGGGGAATGCCCGGCCACAGGCCAAGGCCCAGAGGCTTCTAGGAGTAAGCTGGTTGTCCAGAGAACTTCTCCATGGTCACTACATCAAGTCCAATGCTTGCACGGCTTGGCCCTGTGGGCACATCTGTGGAAGGCATGGAGCCTCTGCCTCTGAGCACACCTCTGAGGCCTACTGTGACTAGGTGAAGCCTTGGGTGGCAGGATAGGTTCCCAGTCTGAGGTGGTAGGCTAGAACAGTCATGTGCAGGATACAGAATGGGAGAAGTGTTAAGGTCAGTACCTCTGGGGTCTTCAGCGCCTTCTGGAAGCTGGAACTCACAGCCCAGCTGCTCTAGGCCTGAGACACCAACATTCTCTTGGTTCTCCTGTCTGGGGCCCCCTGCATCTGCATCTTCAGGAGCTGCAAGCGGAGCTGGGGCCTGGGCCTCTGCCTGCTCTTCTGCTCCAGGCCTAGGGCTGGCAGCCACATGGACATCCTGCAGTGTAGGCTTCTTGGCAGGGAGCCTTGTGGCTTCCTCAGCATCAGTCTCAGGGCTCTGAACAGAGCAGTAGGGACGCTTTTTAGTGCTATGGGAGCTGACTGGAGGCACCGCTGCTCCCTCAGGGGTGTGGTCTTCGATGGAAGGCCCCTCAGGGAGTCTGGATTGGCTGTCATCCCCCGAGGCCTTAGTGTCTACTTCCATGTCTCTCAGACGCATTGAATGCAGAAGCCAGGGCTGTGCAGAGGCCATGGTCACTAGGCGCACAGTGTTACCTCCAACTTCCATGACTTGTTCCTGTTCCACGAGGTCCTAGAAAAAAGGGACATAGTGTCTGTTGGGGAAGGCAGATTTTACCAGGTAGGTGAGTGGTTGGCACTCCAGCTAGGGTCAAGTATTCTGAGTGGGCAGCAAGCTCAGGTCCAAAGGGATGAGCCTAGCATCTGCCGACGGAGCTGCAAGCTGCACGGGCCTATGTGGGCTCTTTCTATACCTATGGCGTTATTCAACACAGCCTGATGTCTGAAGTCAGAATAGCTCCAACTGATAGGACTCTATGACTCTCCTGCCTTCTGTGTTCTCATGTGGGTCCTGGCAGTTCCAGAGGCGGTCACTATTTCACCACAATGGCAAGACTCCCTTGTGTTTAGGTCACACCTGACCCCATTGTTTGCTTCTGTGTAGGGAGTGTTCCCCAAATCACCAACACGCCTTTTCTCCTATAAACCCCTCAAATTCATTGACAGACAGCGCCCAGGCCTTGCATCCTGTCCGGGGTGCTAAGGTCAGCAGAAAGTGCCTGGCTTACAACCCTCTTTCTCCACAGCCTGAGGATATCTGAGGGCTCACAGTTTCCAAGGCTACAGTCAGAGAAGAAACACTTTAAAGCATGGAAACAGTATCCCTTGCACTGTGAGCTTCTCAGGGCCACATGCTGGCCTTCATTCTGGCTGGGTTTCCTGCAGTGGCCCTTGGAAGCTACATGGTCCCAGTCAACCCCATGTCTTACAAAATCGATCTCACATGGGAGCCTCCACGTCAGACCACTGATCTGCATCCTGCTCCTAGAAGCTGCTCACAGCAAGCAGACTGATGTTCTCTGGGTCCAAGGGACCAGGCAGGTAGTGAGTAAGCCCAGGGAGTACAGGAAGCCTTGGGGGAGGGGAACTGATAGAAGAGCCATGGAGGATATGGCCTATCCCAAGGAGGGATAGCCACTCTAGGGCTCAGCCAGGTCCTAGATCTGGGGGCCAATGGAGTTTAGGGATATGTCCTGACTTAAATACTAGCAACTGAATTAATTAAAGGAACCCACAGGCAGGCATCACTTCTGCAGTGGAGTGGTCGCCTGTGCAGCTGTGTCTGGAACTCAGCTCACCTGGATATAGTCCAGGAACGTCCTGGTGCGCCTGTCTGCTATCTTTTCCAAGGCATAGAACTGCCTGCTCAGCTTCTCCTTGTCAACCCCGAAGCAGCCAGCAGCTGCTACAGCCTGCAGGATCTCTAGGGAGGCAGCCACATCCTCAGGACTGTACCCTGACTGTGCCATCTGGTGGGCAAACTCTTCTGGGCAGTGGGTATGCAGCTGTGGATCCACCAGGCTGGTGAAGGAGGCAGGGAGGCAGGAAAGACCAGCCTGGAGCTCTTCCAGTGGTGTGGCTGTGAACCCTGAGACCATGAGGGAAGAGAAAAATCAGCCAACAGAAACCCTTCTTGGGACCAACACATTGATTGAGGCAAGATCTGCTCCAGCACTAGTTCACTATTCCCTAAGGAGTCATGGGGTCACCTTCTGGGGACATACTGGGCTCCAGTAGGCTGACTCTTGGCATATAACTGTAGACCAGATTGCTGGCCCACTGCAGCTGTCCTGAGCCCTTCCTAAATCTCATGTTTTCCCTACCCCTTAACCCTGAGTGGTGCCCCAGGCTCCTTCCATGTACCCCGGCTTTTGCTCAATAGCCAGGAGGGCTTCTTTAGCTGAGATAGCAACCTATAGGTTGGCACAGTATTTTTGCATGCTTCAAACTTCACACAGAATAGAGCTCTGACTGGGCAAAAAGCCCAGCAAACACAATCCACCCTGACCGTACAAAGGACAGCTGGCTGCAGGGTGGAGAAGGGCAGGGCCTTTCTAACCCTGTTCTCTCCCAGCAAAGAGAAAAGGTTTATGCTATCCAGAGCTTCCTGAGTGATTGGCACCTGCAAAGGAGGTGGGTGGTGGCAATGGAGCTGAAGTCTCACCTTTGACTGCTACAGACAGCAACGCCACCCTTCAGAGCTCCGGGGCTATGTGCCTGGCCATGGTGCCAGGAACCCCATACCTGAAACGTGGCAGGACACTCACCAGTGGGCCCAAGCTGGGTGGATGCAGGGGTGTTGCGCAGTCGGAATTTAACCTGGCAGGAGTTGACCACAATGCTGTCATTGGGGTTCAGGTTGCGTGTGCTGACCATGCCAGGCACTGTGTAGTAACCTCTCATCAGCAGGTACTTGGTGTGTGAGGCCTGATGGGCCTTTACTTCCACACCCTGGCGCTTGGTCCCTGAACCTTCATCCAGGTCTTCCTCTTCCTCGTCATCATCCAAGCCACCATCTTTCCCCAAGCTGCAGAAGAGAAGACAACTAGGTGTCTGGCCTTGGACCTGGCCCACCTGTGCTACACAGCCATCATCAAGCGGCAATTGTTGTCAGAGACAACATTCATTTGAGGTGCCCTTTTTTTCTGACACCACCCAAAGCCTCTCCCTCCCCTCCCCATGAAGGCCATGCTTGGCTCTGTCACAGTTAAGGGCCCTGGGCTTATATTTCCTTCCCTGCGGCACTTCCTGTGACCTCTAGAAAGGTACCACTGCCCCGCAGCTCCTCGTCCCCATTGGACAGGTCTGTAATGGAAGTGCGGGATCCTGAGAACTCCCTGGCCAGCCAGTGTAGCTGAATCGATGAGAACGTCGATATGCTCTCAGAAATGAGAGGGAGAGGCCCCAATTCAATTTCTGGGTTCTATACCTCCATTCTCATGTCTACACTCCCACGAGGATGGATGTACATACACCACTTGCTCAGACTGGATGGCTGAGCAGGTAACCCTGGTGGTCCCACAAGAAGAGGAAGTGACCGCACCCAACGCCTCAAGAACCCATGTGTTCCCAAACTGTGAGCAGAGCTGCATGCACAGTGCTGCCCTGGGCTCTGACCTCTTCATGACCTCACTCTCCACCATGGAGCTGTCCACCACCACGATCTGCTCTGGGATTCTGACATCCACAGAGAGGAGCCCCAAAGAGAAGAGGGCCAGGGCTGTTACACAGTGTCCTCCAGGGCTGTCCAAAGAAAATGCCACCAGGTCATTTGAAGAGTCACTGCTATCCAGGTCCTTGAAAGAAAAATGATCAGGCTGGTCTAGCATGCCGTTGGTCCGCAGTCTGTCGTAGAACTGGAAGGATTCAGTGCAGATGGTGGTGGGAAATCGCCAGGTGAAAAGCCTGCAGGTAAGGCAGAGAGGAGGCGCCACTGAAGAGCTGCTGTTGAAGCCCGTGCTGGGCCACCCTGGAAGTCACTGTACTCAAAACAGCCTGCACCCTCATGCCTGAAGCACTCCTGCCCACTGTGATGGGAGATAGTGTTGCCATCCAAAGCAGTCTAGACATCTCTCCCCTATTCACCTTGTACATCCAAGGGGCCAGTCTTTTCATCTAAGTTAAAGACCTTGCCAACAGCTCATGCCAACAGCTGCTGACCCAGGGAGGAACCTCCTTTTGTGACAGTTGACAGGACAATCTCACTGCCTGCAGATGCAAGCAGAGGCCAATCCTCTGACAAGAGCCCAGAGAGTAGGGACCTCAGAAGAAAGGGAGCCTCAAAGTCATCAGGGAAGGACCTGGGGGTAGGGCGAGCTCCAATGGGAGAAGCCAAAAGAACTAGTGGTGGACCTGCTGTGTCCAAACGTGGCCCCTACTAACTTGAGGCTGGCATGAAATGCTGAGTGAGGGGCTTCCCACACTTGCAGTCAGGGACTGGCAGTACAGAGATCCTGGGGGCAGGAGGTGCAAAGGGCTCTGAGAAGAATGGGGGAAGGATAAGGCTAGCCCACTTGGAAAGTGCACTGCTTCCAAACTTCCCCCAATTGCTTCATGGCAGCACTCCTGCATGGGAGACAGGCAGAAAGAGAATCCCTCCTGGGCGCAGGACATACTCACTTGTAGTATGACTGGGAGAGCTGGTAGGACATGGGCACAAAGGGCACGGCACGGTTCTTCTTGGGGCCCTGGGAGTGGCTGACACGGCGTCGGTTGACCAGGCTCCTCTTTTGGCACTCCATGAAGGCCCGCACCAGCACGGGCTCCCGGAACTCCCGGTAGAGGCGGAAGATCTGTGACAGCACATGGAACGGTAAGGTGCTAGAAGGGGAGCCAGCTATGGCAGCATGGAAACTGCAAGGGCCACACTCACAGCAAGACTGCTCAGCTAGCCAGCCTGAGTGTCTCCAAGGGGCTCTGAGGCTCTTGGATGGCAGTGATCCTGGGGGCTCTTAGTGACAGTGTACACAGAGGCACAAGGGTTAAGTGATTCTCCAAAGTCTTGCTGTGAGGCAAGAGTGAAACCAAGAAAGCAAATTGACCTCACTGCTGAGGGATTGGGTGGTCATTTGGGGCTTGTGTCACATGGAGGGTTCTCCTGGAAGAAGCCATCTGAGGTCTACACTGTTTCTTCTAGGCAATCAGACTGCCAGACCTGGGTGTATAGTTAGATCCCAGGGGAATAACTGCATGGGTGGCATGGAACAGAGATTTTCATCCTACAGTTTTTTTTTTTTTCATCCTACAAGAGTAGGCAGAAGCTAGGCATGGTGGCACATGCCTTTAATCCCAACACTCAGGAAGCAGAGGCAGGTGGATTTCTATAAGTTCCAGGACAGCCAAGACTGTTACAGAGAGACTCTGTCTCAAAACAAACAAACAAACAGACAAAACCAACCAACCAACCAACCACAAACAAGTGGAGAAACAGCTGCAGCCAGCACTGGGGCTCAGCCTTCTATGACTTCTGCTCTTGACCACTTGCAGGGTACAACCTTCAGACACCTGCTGCTGTGTGCTGGACCACACCGACTAAGTGGATCCTGAGAGCCTAGGCTGCCACAGGAAAGAATCTTTGTAGTTGTCTGAGAACCTGGGTTGCAGGGGAGTCTAAGAGATCTTGTATGAGCCTCTAATGTCACTATGGCCCTTAAGTCCTCAATGTTAGATTCTGGGAGCCACAGTAGCACCCTGCCTGCTTCTCACGTGACTTCCTAAGCATCTGGGGTACAAAGCCAGTCTTCGGCACTCTCCATCTGAGCCCATGTCCCTGGAGAAGAGTAGCTCGTAGCTGTTTACTTTCCTCTCTGGGGCAGCTCACTGGCCTGGACTCCCTGCTGAGGCATCTTTGCTTTCTAAGTAAGTACGAACCCAACAAAGAACTGCTGTGCCATGTCTGAGTACTTGGGACTTCTGCCTCCCTGTCTACCCTCTCTGTTGTTCAGACTTACAGAAAAGGCTTTGTGTTCTCCAGCTGCAGAATGCCCATGAGACCAAGGGACAGTTTACCCAATAACCAGGTTCTCACTTGGAACTGTGGACACTTCCTGGGTACCAAAAGGCACAAGAAAGTAAGTGCTACCTAGAAACAAGTGAGTGCTTGCTGGCACTCTCAGATACAGGGGTCCTAGGTGTCCTTGTGGGAAACAAGTGTACCAGGTGACTTAAAGCGGGAGAGATCAAATGACACTTAGGGACCAGCCGAGGCATGTCCACTGCTGCTCAGTCCAGGCCAGGCCAGTGCTCTGAAGCAAGGAAGCAAGGAATCAAAACACCTTCCTGTCAAACATAGTGGTGCACACTCTTAATTCCAGTACTTGAGAGCAGATTTTTGTGAATTCAAGACTAGCCTGATATACACAGTGAGTTTCAGGCTAGCCAGGACTACATAGTGAGACCATCTCAAAAAGATGGGCCAGAGAGAAAACTCATAGGTTAAGAGCACTGGCTCCCAGCACCCACATTGCAGCTAACAACTGTCTGCAAATCTAATTCCAGACTCCCTCTTTTGGCCTCTGTGGGCAATGCACTCCATGTGGCTTATTGATAGACATGCTGTCAAAACACTCATATGCAAAATAAATAAATAAATAAATAAATAAATAAATAAGCAAGCAAATCTGAGAACAACAACAAAGCCCCAAACCAGGCATCGTCCTGCAGCAGCAGCAGCTCTCCCTGCTCTCCCTTCTCTCCCTGCTCTAGCTCTATGGCACAAACCTTACCTAGAAGGCATCTGTAGCCTCAGCATAAAAGGACCCTTTGACAGCCAGGGTTAAATGTCCATTTTATACAATCTAGAATCACCTGGCAGACTTCTGAGCATGCCCATGAGGGATTATCTTGATTACAGTAATTGAGGTAGGAAGACCTGCCCACGATGGGTGGCTCCATTGCTTGGCTGGGAGCCATGGAGCAAAGGACCTAAGCAGCAGACTCAGCAAGCGTTCATTGCTCTGTCTGTCTTTTGACTGCAGGGACTATGTGCTTCAAGCTCTTGCTTTCTTGACTTCTCTGGCACAAGACTTTCTCTCTTGAGTTGCTTACTAAAATACTTTATCTTAACAACAGGAAAAGATACCGAGATAGTGGTCCAGGGCCTCTGAATCAGAACCAGGGACAGGGAGGCACAGGCTTACTGGGGTGGCATGCTGAAGAGAGTGCTTGCACAGTGTGTAAAGCCTTAGGTCTGACCATAGCACAACAAATAAACAAGTCAAAACTCTAACAAGTAAGAATGAAAGTCATTTAGGACCCCTGAGACTCCACTGCTGAAGAGAAGAGAGAGTGGGCGCCCACATAGCTCTGGATCCTTAAGGCCCCGAAGACCTCTGTGCTGAGGCCAGCACCCACCTGGAAGGACTGGCAAGAGTTGGACTGGCTGTTAGAGAGGGACAGTGTGCTCTGGATCAGGTTCTGTAGCACCAGGAAGTGGATGTCCTCCACACTGAAACACAGGAAGTACGAGGCTGTAGGAGGCTGCTGCCCTCAGCAGCACTCCTGAGGTGCTGAGTATACACAGAGTCCTTAGTTAAGATAGTTCAATCCCATAAAGTTGCTATGAATGCTGAACCAGTCACAAAACCAAATTAAATGGCAGTGTCTAGGACATACTAATTGTTCAAGTCACACACAACACACACACACACACACACACACAAAGTGTTCCCAGCTAGATGTCTGCCTGTAATCTCAGGCTGGGATGGACGGGGCCCTGGAACAGAGCAAGTTCCAGGCCAGTGTGAGAAACAGAGTTAAGACACTGTCTCCACACAATAACACCTTACTGGGTAAGGGCAATATGGTGGGGAACCAGCTTCTAAACCAGCTAGAAAAGCTATGTTTTTTCTATCATGACTCTAAATGAGAAAAAAGGATTATTTTGTACTGCAAACATTGAATATTGCTTATATGAGATGAGAAAAAAAAGCCATTTTCTGTTGGGTTGAGCTCACGTAAGACAAATGGGTGTCATCTGAAGCTAGGGCTCGGCCAACTTCCTCTATAAAAGGCCAGACTCCAGAGGCTCTATTACAACCTCTCAGCACAGAAAGGAAAGCAGCACACTGAATAAGCAATGTGGATTCACAAAAGCAGGCGGCGGTGGTGGCGGCAGGCTGGATTTGGCCATGGCTGAGAAGCGGCCATCACTCACCTACTCAGCTCATCCTCCTTCCTGACTCGGTCCTTCTCATCCCCGATTGCCAACACTCGGTACCTGCGGAGGGGGCAGAAGAGCATGATGACCGGCAGGCGCCCTCCACGGAGCTGGCACCTGCTCATGGCGGCCACTCACTGCTAAAGGGCTCAACACTCGAACTCAGTACACGCAGAAGTGCCACCAGGTTTCACCCATCCAACACGTCCACTCTTATGACTGCAGGCTCAGAAAGTCAGTGTGCTCTTTCAAAGCACAGTGGTTACACATAGATGGGCAAGGGCACCAGGATATATGTGTGTGTGTGTGTGTGTGTATGTGTGTGTGTGTGTGAGAGAGAGAGAGGGGGGAGGGAGGTGCTTATTCACAGGTATTTACAAGTGCACGTGTATGTGTATGGAGGTCAGAGGTTGACCATGGGTACCTCAATCACTCTCTGCATTATTTACTGAGGCAGGGGTCTCTCACATGCACACACAGCTTGGTGAGCAGCTACTCTAACTAGCCAGCTTGTTTAGGGATTCTGTCCCTGCCTTCTGTGCTGCCATGACCTTAGGTCTTGGCTCTTAGGTAGGGGCTGGAGGTCTGTCTGATCTCATGGAAACCAAATAGGAAGGTGCTAAGAGACTGAAGGCAGGAAGGACAAGCAGAGGGAAGTTTACAGTGAAGCTGAGGAATTAGTGATATATTGTGCTTACAGATAATAATTAATAACATACGACAAATATTAGGTGCCTTATAAATACCATTATCATTTGTCAATAAAAAAGTAAGCTGGTTTATATGCCCCAGTACAGGGGAAAGCCAAGGCCAAGAAGTGGGAGTGAGTGGGTAGGGGAGCAGGGTGGCAGTGTATAGGGGACTTCTGGGATAGCATTTGGAATGTAAATGAAGAAAATATCCAATAATAAAAAGAAAAAGGCTGCTCACATCGAGTGTCAGTGAGAAGTGGGATGCTGAACTGTCATTGGCTGCTACTGAGGGTGAGACTTAGAAGAGCTAAGACTTCAGCATGCTCTTTTTAAAAAATGAAACATAAACCTAGTATTTGACTCAGCCAGTTCGTTCTTTAGTATTTCTTCAAGAGAAATAAAAGCACTTGAAAAAAGAAAAAAAGTAAGTTGGACGTGATGACACACAGTGTAATATAGTATCTGGGACGATGAGGCTAGAGGATATGAATTCAAGGCCAGCCTGGGCTACAAGAAAGACCCTACTTCAAAAAACAAATTAAACAAACAAACTACCACCAACAAAACTGAAGGGCTGGGGGTGTGCTCTGGGATCTAGTATTTGCCCAGCCTAACATCCCAAGTTTAACCTCTAGCACCACAGAAATAAACACAAGTAAACAATGTAAATAAACATCAATGCCAATGGCAGAAGAACAGGACATTTCCTCTCCTTTCTGTGAGTTTTATGCAATATCGCTTCACCTGAAACTCAAGTCAATCTAAATTCATGGAATTAATGGTTAAAACCACAGGTCTCCCCAAAACTAAAGTAAAACTTCAACTCTGCAATAGTAAAAATTTTACCTAAAATCTATTGACAGAACATTCCACTTTTGATATATGGGAAGGATCTTCTGTTCTGTCCCCAGTCTTAGGACCCAGGTCAATGCTATCAGCCACACCTGCAACTCGCTCTTCCTCTACTGTTCAGAGCTCTGCTTTGAAATCTTTTACTTGTCTTCTTTTAGGACTACACTTGGCCTCTTGTTTGAATGCACATATGTGAAAACACCACTTACAGGCATAGGCACAGACAGATGAACACAGACCATACATCCATGCATGGGGAGTCTAGCAAGTGTTTTACTGCCAATTAAGAACAAAACCCAGAAAATAGCTAGAGCTGCTCATGGTGACACATGCCCATAATCCTAAGGATTAAGAGGTTGAGGCAAGAGGATGCCCAGAGTTAGAGTCTAGCCTGGACTATATGGTAAGTTCAAGGCTAGCCTTGGTTACACAAATCTGTATCATCAAACACAAAGAAGGACAATTACCACGGAGATCTAGAAGACACCATATTCATTACTGAATAATCCTTAGTGATCCCCACTTGAAACACTGAGACCAAAGGGGTCTCCATGAGGGTGAAGAAGGAGGCATCCATATCTGGATGCTGCTGTGGAAACAGGCCCGGTTACTCTCCTTCTCACACAATTGGCTGAGCTAGAAAGCATAGGCTCTGTTATGAGAGCAACTTGGTATGAACCCTGGTCCTCCTTATAGTGGTCAAGCTCTGTGATTCTAGCCTGAGGACAGAAGCCTATGCCTCGCCAGGACTGAAGCTGTGTAGGATGGATGCACAGCTGTTCTGACATCTGGCTATGGTGCTATCCAGTAAGTAAACCAACAAACTTGGCAAAAGCCATACATAACACGGAGCCTCAATTAGTTAAGCAGACAGCAGGGACTCAGTGGAAGAAAAAAAATATAGGTGCCAGGACAAGCAGAACCTCAGATCACCTGACGTAAAGTGGTCAACGAAGGGTCAACTGCAAAGCCAAGTGTACAGGCACTGTCCAGCTGGCTAACATCTGCTACCCACCTGCACTGTGAAAGGTTTGTCCCCCGAGGACAGTGTACCTACTTGGCAAAGAGTTCCTGCAGTGTGTTGGGGATCTCGAGATTGGGGTTCCTCAGGCCAGAGCTGAACTTCTCTTTCAGTTTCTCTACAAATTCTTTAAACTCCTTGGCACAAACCTACAACACAAGAGCTTGAAGTTATCCTTCTCATGGGGGAGAGGCTGTGTGTACACCAAGGGCATCATGGGCAAACCCCTTTGGCAGCCGCATCCCATAAACACCATGCTTGCTCTTTCCTAACCTCTATCCTGAGTCCACGTGTCACCCGAGTGGTGAACATTCACTGCTATGCCAGGAATTGAGTCCATGAGTCAAGTGACAGCCCACCTCCCCCAGCCTGAGGGGAGATGTAAACATGACCTACACTGCCCCCAGCATGCACATGGACACACCAGTCTTTCTCAGCTTGGTCTTCCTTGGCTGCCTCACGTAAGCTGGTCACTCCAGCTCCCCCTGCACACCTTTGGGTGGCTGCCTCATGCAGAGCACTGTCCCAGATAAGCCCCCATTCAGCCTTTCCTGTGGCTCAGGCCCCTAAAAGCTTGGGATGTATGCAACCAGAAGATGGGTGTCTTCCCTGGACCTGGGCAGGCCTCGGCCCCTGTCACACCTGGCTGCAAATCTGGGGTGCCACTGTGTCCCAAGGGGGTTGTAACCCCTCTTCTGCTACATCTACTCAGCTATCCCTGGCTTCCCAGTTTCAGGCCAGAGTAGATACCTCTAAAAAGCCCTCAGGGCTAGACATACTTATCTAATGTTTTGTACTCAGCCTGTCTTATTAGTAGGTGTTATGGTTTGGTGTGACACAATATGACTGGACTCTCAGGATGAGTCAGTGCATCAAACCACTACACCAGGACTGCTTGGTTTATAGGACAGGTGAGGTCTTTAGCCTCACGAGGCTGCATTTGCCTGGTGTGTGCACTTCAGCATTCCCAACCCTCTTGAATCCCCTTATGCCTGTGTCTTCTTCATCTGGGAGAGACAGGGTTTCTCTGTGAAGTCCTGGCTGTCCTGGCTGCCTGGTGCCTGTGTCTTCTTCATCTGGGAGAAGGCTTGCCCCATGTGGTGAAGGGCAGTGCATTCTCTATCTGTTCCAAGAGCAACCATGCTTGTGTCCCTTGGCTTCCCTGGCAGCAGGTCCAACACAGGCAGGAAGTGCCTGACATCGCATAGCTACCTCCTTACTCTCAGTTGCCATCTGGCCCACCTGAGCAGCTTCAAAGCCTCTGCCCATTTTTAAAGAGTTTGTTTTCTTAACAAAACAGGCCCTAAGCTCAGCAGCATTTGAAAGTAGCAAGTCGTACGTGACCAACTTTAAAACTGATGCCCAGAGTCAGGACCAATGGCCCTGAGGGCTGCCAGCCCCTCAATGCCTGTCTTCAGAGTACACTGGACTCTGCCACTGCATGGGACCTACCTTTGGGTCTTCGTAGTTACCCTTCCGACTCATGAAATCTCCAACAAGTGCCTTATCTTGGTACACTTCTGCCAGACAGACCCTGTGGGAGAGAAGATCCAGAGCTGCTGCAAGTTGCACCCTCCTGCTTTGAATACTGGGAGCTGCTGGCTTCAGCTGGCTGGGAGCTAGGATCCACTCAAGCATGGGTGGGACAACTAGCTTTGGGCATAAGCACCCTGTAGTGAGTGGCACCCAATCCAAGTCGGGCTGGTCAAGACTCACATTTTCCATCTTGGCTTGTATCTTCCATGACGAGACTGAGGACAGCAACATTCTCCCTCCCTCAGCCCCACCCTATCACAGGTGATTTGTACATGACTGTACACCACCATTTTCTATCAGAGCTGCTGGGCACAGCATTGCTGGCCACCTGCCAGCCTGTCCATGTCTGTGAGGAAAGTGGAACATGGCAAAGGAGAAACAGGTCCACCAAAAGGCCTGGTCAGCTAGAGCCTACCATGTCTGCTGTCAGGGAAAGGAAAGGGTTAGGCAGAGATAGCTGACCTTGGTTTTTTTTTTTTAATCCTACTTCCAGGTGAGCACATGACTTCATCCCCAGGACACAGTCCAGGAGACAGACACAGGAGGACAGAACCCCAGGCCTGCTGACCTTGAAGCCTCCCCCCGCCCCCTTTTCTTTCTTTGTCCCAGGCTATGCTGGGATTAGGCAGTCCAAGCTTCAGACTTTATTCTCTGCCAATTCTCTATCACCTTGACACACCTCTCTGGTGTTTCCTCTTCTGAAGAATGGGACCAGGTGGATATTTTTCCTTCAGAGAAAATTCATTCAGGTAGGAAACAAGAACATTCTACAACTAAGAACAAGCAGCTTCATAGAGAAAAGGCCCTAGGCATGTAGTGTGGAGACCCACGGGGCTGGTCATTCCACGGCCTGTGACTGCAGGTGACTTGCAGTGCAGAATCATTATGTGTCCAGGCTCCCTGTCGGATCTGGAACAAGAACTATTTAAGAGATTCTTCTGTCCCTCCTCCCACCCTACCCGATTCTTGCACTGGTAGCATGCTGTACGTCTCTGTAGGTATCTCCCAACTTCACAGAATCAATCTCTCTGGCTTTCCCTCCTTAGTCCCCTGGGGAAGGGCCAGTAGGTTGACTTCGCAGCCAAGAAAATGCTTTGTGATTCCTGTGTACCTGCTGTCCCCATAAGACCTGGGCCCCACCTAAAAGTATCTGGGGACAACCAGTCCTGCCAAGGGGATACAGTGTGTTTTGTTGAGTGATCCTCAGTTTGTCATGCTTCTCCCAAGAGTAAGCTCTACGAAGAGTTCCTAGGACTGCTCTGATCACAGCAGCATCAGTCAGTGTCCCTTACCACTGTATGGGGATAACCAGGGCAGACGCATAGTGAACCAGCAGCCTTGAGAGCCTTGCTCTGCATCTGCTCCCAAGGGTGAGCTATAAGATCGTGTACATGGAAGTGCTCAGAACCACTTCCAGATTCTGGACTCCACACCCGAGTCTGAGCAGTAGGTGAAGGAGGAGAAAGGGAGCAGGCTGGAATGGAGGAACATGGGCCTCGGCACAGCCTAGCAGTGAATATGGCTTACTTGTAGTTCATGAAAGCCTGGGGATTTTTGACTATGTAGCGAGCTCTTCGTCCAACCGAGTGAGAGGTTTTATCCAAAGACTCTTCAAAGGTAGCATGCAAAATGTCCCGTACGACCTGCCAGGTGACAAATGGTCCTTTCACCTAGTCCAAATATAGAGTGTGACAATTAGTATCTGCAGAGTCTATTTTCAGGACAGCTAACAGAAAGGATTGGGAACGAATGTATCCTGGGAGCCTGTTTCCCCAAGGAGGTCAAAGTGCTCACTTCATGTTTGCCTACCTACACTGTGCCAGTACAGGAAAAGAGGTCAAGCCCTCAACATCATATGGAGCTGTGTGTTCTGGCAAGCACTGAGAGGGGGGTCTTAGTCTCAGGTAAAGTTAAGAGTAAATGTGCTTTGGTATGGTATTCTTTCTTTCTTTCTTTCTTTTTTCACATTGAGATAGGGTTCTCTCTTGTGTCGTCGGGGCTGGCCTGGAACTCCTGACTCCTAGGATCAAAGGTATTCATCACCTTACTGGAGAGGTAGAGAGTTTTAAAGACTGACACATTCTGTATCACGCGCATCTGCAGCATCTGTAGCATCCACAGTGGTAGAAATGAACTAAGATGCAGACTCAGAACATGTCAGAAAACACACAGGAAGGGACTCAAAGACAGGTGATATTTCTAACTCTAATAAGATGTCACCAAGTTTTAGTGAAGAATGGTTGGCTACGAGATGAGGGAGGAGAGGCATTCCTCGCCACCAGCATTGCAATAAAGAGCCACGTGAGAGGTAGCAGATAGAGTTCAGGATGGTAATGGGCACCCTCTATCTTCCTTAGGAAAAATAGGGATGAGATTTAGGAGAGGGT
The DNA here is from genome assembly GCF_978045245.1 of Mus caroli. Classification (NCBI taxonomy): domain Eukaryota; kingdom Metazoa; phylum Chordata; class Mammalia; order Rodentia; family Muridae; genus Mus; species Mus caroli. The sequence continues at coordinate 20,126,697 of NW_028227263.1, read as the reverse complement.
GGGGTACAAGGGTTAGAGACAAATGGCTTCTCCTGGCTGCTGTGCTGGTGATGAGGACAGTCAGCTCTTAGGCCTGCTGTCCCTGTTGGCATCACTGCCTGCCGGGGCCCTGACCCTGCTGACATGGAGCTCATGTCCTGCTGCCCTCTGTAAAGAAGCATGAGTGTGCTCATGCCTGGCTGCACAGCATGCTGGCAGCAAGGAGAGCCGGGGTCCCGAGGTACTGTCGGAATGTGAAGCACGGCAACTCTGGCAGAGCTGTGGAACCTGTCACCACGAGAAGCAACGAAGGGTGAGCAGGGAAGTTACAGTGAGTCTGGAACACAGAGCATAGGGCTATGGCCAGCAAAACAAATGTCAAGTGTCTCTGCCTTAGGGGGCAGCTACTCCAGAGTCCATGGGTACCACAACTGCAGAACCAAGGCAGAAAGCAATGGTTCACAGTACAGAACACACCAAGCCTCTACAGGCAGACAACATAGAACGAATGGGCAGACAAGAGCAAAATGGCTTGACCTATTCTACTGCAGCCAGGCAGAAGTGCACACACGTCTGAAGGCTAGGAGAAATGTAGGCTGGTAGTATAAGTGCATGGGATTCTGGGGAAATGCTTTTCTGGGCAGCCTCTAGGAATGGGGAACAAGTTCAGAGCCATACTTCTCAAAATATAGCAAAAGGCTGCTCCCAGGGGACTGGGGTGATGGGAGGTACCTTGGTGTTGAGGACATTGCTGGCAATTCGGCAGAGCATTAGCAACCCATCCTCCTGCATGGACCAAGAGACACGAAGCCGGGTCATCATCCGGAGGGCATTCTGGTCAGCCTCATCTTGGTAGCGTAGCTTTTTGCTTTTGGCTTCTGGATGCTCTCCTAGAAACACAAGAGGAAAGGAGAGGGTTCTTCAGCAACTGGCTTGAGCTAGCTTTTCTTCCAGAAGGGAAGAGCTCCAACTACACTGTTAAGAAGTGACCAAGCCTGCCAGCTACTAGATAATGCCCAGCTCCAAACAAGCAAAACATGAAGGGTTCACCATCTTCTGACAGCTCTTTTACCCATTTCCTTTGGCTGAGTATCATGGGTTCAGGTGAGGCACTGTGAATGTAGCCCTCACTCCACAGCCAAAGTGCGACAACTGGACCACCATCAATGGGATCCACTAGCCATATAATGCTCCCCACCATTCCGAAGCAGCTAGTCTGATAGAAAGATGGAATGGCCTTTTGAAGATACAGTTACGGGCTGGAATGATGGCTCAGCAGTTAAGAGCACTGACTGCTCTTCCAGAGGTCCTGAGTTCAATTTCCAGCAACCACATGATGGCTCACAACCATCTATAATCGGATCTGATACACTCTTCTGGTGTGTGTCTGAAGACAGTTATAGTGTACTCATATAAATAAATAAAAATAAGTATTTAAAAAAAAAAAGACTCAGTTACAGCACCAATTAGGTAGCCCTGGGGGGCTGGGGTGGAGTTTTCCAGAAGCTTTCAATCAGTGCATGTTCCTCCCATAGCCAGGATTCATGGGCCCAGGAATCAAGGGGTGGAAAGGAATAGTTCCACTCACTATCACCTCTAGTGACCCTCTAGGAAAACTTTTGGTTCCTATTCCTGAAGGTTTGCTTCTAGAGAAGAGAGTGCTTCTGCCAGGAGCCAGAACAAACTTCCCTTTGAACTGGAAGCTCAGACTTCCTCTGGTCACTCTGGACCCCTGATGCCCTTAAGCCAAGGCTTAGAAAGGAAAAAGTGTCCGAGGGTTGATTGATCCAGATTACCAAGGGGAAAGTAGATGGCTTCTCCACAATGGAAGTAAGAAATAGTATTTCTGCAGTACAGGAGATCACTTAGGGTAGTGGGTCTCACACCTGTGGGTTGCGACCCCCTTAACAAGCTTCTATCTTTTATCTATTGTATTTATATCACAATTTGTACAAATAGCAAAATTATGAAGTAGCAATGAAAATAAATTTAACAAAAGGGACTGTATTAAAAGGTCACAGAATTAGGAAGGGTGAGAATCCCTGTGAGAGAAAGTCATTAGGAAAAGACAACTTAATCCAGGCAGGATGATAAAGGGCATAGCCCTTCAGGGATGAAGGGATGGATGGGTCTCTCCTCTAGAAAATGAACCAAGACCTGCTGAGCTGCTTGCATGGGGTAAAAACACAATGAGTACCAGAAGGAAGCCTGTCCCTTTTTGCCTGCTTGCTTTTGCTAGCAAGTCCATTCCTTTTCCAGCATTTGAGTCTATTTCATGATTCCAGCATACACTGAAGATCAGCTGAGACATTCAGCCTCATGGACTGAACACTGACTGGATTTACTGGAAGACAGCCACTGTGGGGCTAGCTGGTCCACAGCCATTCTAAAAAATTCCCTTTATATACTCATTCTGTAAGTCTGTTTCTCTCATCACTTGTCAATCTCTGATTGCTTCCTCTGGGTTCCCCAGTCCTCTGAAGGTAACTCATACATAGGCTTCTAGAATATGTTCAGAGTAAATAGAGCAACAAAAGCAGTACCTGGACCCCCAACTATCTGTCTGCCTGTGACATGCAGATTCTTGCATTCTATAGGGATAGCAAAGTCTATGCTCTAGGGTCATTTTGAAGACTAAAACCAACAGTATAAAAACACGTGCTGGCATCAGCAAGATGGCTCAGCAGGTAAAGTGGTTTGCCATCAGATCTAACAACCTCAAGTCCAATCCATATAGTAGCAGAAGAGAACTACTCTGGCAAGTTGCCCTCTGACCTCCACACATTCACTGTGGCTTGTGTGTACACACATGCGGGCATATACACATACACAGATTAATCTAAAACTATTAAGGGACAACAAAGATCACCTCCTGTAGAGCCCACCTTGACTGCCACCTGATAAAGAAGGCCCTGAGACTGACAGTAAAGCAGCCTCTGGGTGTAACTCAATAGGCTGAGGCTCTGATGGAATACCAGAAAGGAGGGTGCTCCTAGCACAGGTAGCAGCCCTGCCTTCTGTCCACCTGAGCTGAGCTGCTCTGCTCTACCACACACCCCCTGCCATGAAGCTCTGCCTCACCAGCTCAGAAACCGACCACTGAACTAACCTCTGAAACTGTGTGTCAAATACATCCTTCCTAAAGTGTCATAATGACAACATAGAAACCACAACAGCACAAAGTGCATGCTACATTAACTAAAAGCACCATCACATATTCGCACTGTAGGGAGCTCTGGGCTAGGATCCACATATACACATCCAGCCGCCCCATTTTCTCTGAGGAATTCTGGTCTTTCATGTATTTGTAACAGGCTAAGTTAAGGGCTATATCAAGAGATGGGATGTTGTTTATTATAAATGCCAGCAACACAAACCAATAAAGTAGGTTCCTGCTTCAGCATTTTCTTCTCAAGAGCCTGCATCTAGGCTTGATATTAAACATATAGCCTACTTACTCGGGGAGCTGCCCGCTGTCCATCGCTCACTTCCATTAGAAATGCAGTTCAGATGATGAACCACAGACTATAAAGTACCAAGGAAGGCTATGCTAGTTCTGAAGGGACAGTGCAGACTTAAGCCATTCCCAGCTTCCTCCTAGTCTCACTTCAACAGCACCAAGCTTGAAGCAGATGCAGACAAACCAAGACAAACCAAGAGAAGAAAGGAACTTCATTTAGATGACAAGAATCTTGCTAGGAAGAGTGTTTTCCAGTGGAGATGAAATCCAAAATTTGCTACATCAGAAAGTTGCTAAAGAGAAAGGCTGGCAAAGTACACAGCCAGAGAACACTGGGGAAATAGCCCATGCTTTGGTTGGCCAGGGATACAGCCAAGTTGGGGCTGCAGACAGGGAAAATGGACATTTTGCAGGATGAACCCAGGCCCTGTGGGACTAACACAGCAATATGCCATTGCAATGCAAAGACCCAGGTCATGAACATCCCCAGGTGACCTCTTCTTCTTCGCTTGGTCTTCCTTATAGGCTCCTTCTTCAGCCGCTTCCGCTTCTGGCTCTTCCCACCACGCACTTTCCGGTTCCTGCCAGGGGTAGGTTCTCTGTCCAGTTCAAATTGTTCTTCCTTGTCAGCACAGAGCTCAGCATCAGCTCTCCCCTCTGACCAGAGAGGCAAACGGCCACTGCCTAGAAATAACCAGAGGACACAGCTGTTGTGGACAGTCCCTGCAGAGGTCACACAGGCCAGCAGAACCCATGGTGATGTTGGCCTTAACTAGCCTCATACTGGCTCTCTATGTGGATGTCCGACACATACCTCCGGACCCAAGGGGCATTGGGCGCTTAGACAGGAAGGTCTGGAGTCTTCCTGTGAGCCCATTTTCGGAGGTGTTGTTCTGAAAGGTAAGCATAGCACTGGGGTGAGCTGAGAACTTCCATGGGTCTCTATAGCCACTCAGTTCCTGTAGGTAACCCCCTCCTGGAGGCATTGCGCCATCAGACTTTCTGTATGCCTCTAAAAAGGAACAACCACCCATTTCACAGCCAGATTAAGTCAAAAACCAAACTAGGCCAGGCAGATACTCAAGTGTCCCCTCTTAACACTGGCTTCATCAGCTAGCTTTGGATTCAAAGAGCCAGGAGGCCCTTTATAGTGATGATGGCACCAGGTTTTGGGTGGTGTGTCCCCAGGGGCCTACCTTTCTGGCTTTGTTGATGATGTAGCTGGTCCAGACCCAGTTGCGCTTCAAGTGTGCATAGAAGCTGGAGTCCAGCCCAGCAGCTCCCAGCCCATCCCCCGGGACTAAGCCTTCATCCACAACTTCTCGGCTCCCCCTGAGACAAGGCAGAGAAAAAGAACCCTTTCTGGTAAGTGAAGAGCCAGGGTATGGAGTGGGAGAACCTCTATGTGTATGTGTGACAGTGCTCACTTTCCCAGGACACTGCTGAACAGGCAGCTCTAGCTTGGCAAGTGGTTAATTTTTCAGAAGTCAAAAAATCTCATTTTCATATAAAATCACCAACTTGTCCATTCTGACAATGGATGGACTTTCAGAAAAACAGCAATGCTCAGAAACACAACAAGCAAATTGCTGGGTGTGGCTTCTAGCCAGGACTGGGCACACAGAGAAGCGGGTTGGCACGCACGTGGTATACTCCAGCATGGCACACTTGCGCTCTAGGTTGTGCTTGTCCATGGCACTCTCCTGCTCCTTCCGCAAGCTGCCTTCTGGGTCACTGCCAGGATCAGGGCAGATCTTCTGTGCACACGGGCAACGCACCACACCTGGAGAACCAAAGCAGGGCTCAGTCATGTTTCCTGCCAGGTGCTGGCAGCCAGAGGGAGAGTGAAGAGTAGACATGTGGTCTGTGAGGTGTAAGGAAAGGGAGCCACAGTGGCAATGCCGCACAGACTGAGGAGCGGAGAGACAGAGAGGTGAAAGCTGCAGTGGGAACCTCTGACAGCATCTCTACTGATGCCGTCTGTAAGGACAGGGAAGCAAGTGACACCCAGGGCAAGCCACCTTCCTGGTTAGGACACTGGTGGGTAGTCTGATGACATGGCCAGCGAGGCCAGCTTTTCTTGGCTACAGTAGTATATAAGCTAATCTGCTGGCTTCACTGCACCCCACACAGGGGTGCTGACAGTTTTGGTTTAGAAGGCAAGGCACTCAGTTCAGGGAGATTACAGACTTTGTCTAAGGCTATTATTGTTCCTTTGAGTAGACATGTGACACTCAGGTGACCTTAGGCCACTCTTTCACGAACGTATTAAAGGTACCCACTGACATATTTGTTAAACAATATCCTCTTGAAAGCAAAAAAGGCACCATTATGGGGGTGGTCGGTAATGAGAACAAGCAGGGCACAAGCAGGGGAATGGGCAAGAGAGGAAGATAAATACAGGAGGGTGAAATCAAAGTTTGAAAAAACGATAAAGAATTATTTAAGAACACCTACACTACATATAAGTCTGTATACATATACAGTTTAAAAGAAATAATCCCTTCTGGGCTGATAATGCTTCCTCCCAGAATCATATACCATCTAACAAAATTCCCAACACCAGTTATGAAAAGCCCCCTTTTGAGTTGTTGGCCAGTGTTGTCCAAGAAATTTCCAAAACATTACAGACTTACTGATGTTGCCCTTGGTTGCCTCCAGGAGGGGACATTCCTCCTGCTTAAGATACCATGCCCTTTGGACACAGGACATTGAGGACCTGAGCTGGATCCGACCTGAAACCTGGCCCCTGAGGACTAGCTTGCATGGTATCAGGAAGCAGCATACAGCCTCTCAGTTATGATGCCCAGGAAACACATCAACGACCAGCATGGCGTGATGCCTCCAAGGCTTCAGTAGTGGCACACACCCCTTAGCATTAACCAACAGTTCTCTAATGAGACTTAAGCCCTGCTCAACAAGAGGGGACTCATTTCTGGTACTGGAAACCAAGGCAACCACGTAGGGCTAGTGAAGTCACAGGTCTTGGAAAGAACCTACAACCACTCCTTACTAAAGTGGCATCATCCCTAACTACATTCTAAGTCCTTATCCATACACACCCAAACATCAGTGAAGTTCTCATCTCTCACCAAGGACCCTTATCTTCACAACAAACAAAGACCAGTATAAGCAAACTACAACCAATCCCAACCAGTCCCAACTGATGTATCTACAACATACTCCTGTACCTAGGCTCAGGGGTCACCATGGAAGAAGGAGTGGAAAGATTCTAAGACTCAGAGGAATAACAAGTCTATTGTGAGATGAAGCCTCAGAAGACCTGAACAAGGATGGCATCAATACCCTTACTAATGTGTGTGTGTGTGTGGGGGGGGGGGGGGGGCTCAGTAGGTCTCAGTCCTAGACAAAGAGCAGCAACTAAGCAATGCTGAGATCGGGAGGAAGAACCTTCCCCAGGGAAGAGCACACCAACTGTTTATCCAACACCAAATGATTAGCCCCGAAAAATATACAAGTGACAGCATATAACAGAGTAGGTTATATTTACACTTAGGATAAATATATACACTACATACATGCACACACACACATACACACATAAACACACACGTTAAACAACAATGAAAGAAAAAGTAACAACGAATTTGTGAGTGAGCAAGAGGTGGTATATGTTAGGCTGGAGGAAAAAAAGGGGAGAAATAATGTAATTATAATCTCAAAAAATAAAAGTACACTAAAAAACAATTTAAAAACAGAAACAAAATAAATGCCCTCTCTGGACAGGGCTCAGACCCAGGAAGTAGCGCTCTAACAAGCCATCAAGGTGACCCGTATGCATTCTGGCATCTCAGACACCCCTACTTCACAGCATGACTGTATCCTATGATGTAGTGTGTTTCTCCACATTACTTGGGACAGAACCTCCTCAAATGTTTGTTGAAGGGACAAAGGATGTCTGCTTAATGATTGCAATAAGCCTGTGACAAATCTGCTTATCTAAAAAGGGACAAAAAATATAACTGCCAGGCCTGAGACTGATGCAAATTACATGCTGGTTCATAACATTTTATGTAGGTGTGAACTACAGGAGATTTCGTGCTTTGAAAACCTACAGTGGTAAGAGCTTCCCTCACTACGAAATACCAAAGAGACACTCTGCATTAAGGTCTGTCTGGACTCCTTAAATAAAGCTCTCGGGTGAAAGAGCACCTAACTGTGTGCATTCCCTAATCCAGCCACAGTCCCTTCTCTAGGTGTCAACCCAAGCAGTGTTTTTCATGTGGACAGAAAACTGATGGTGACTGTGGGGCTTTGTAGTAGGAGTACCAAAAGAAGAGTTCTACCACCTCCTGCAAAGCCCTGGGCTGGACTTGCCCTTGTATACTACAGGGCGTCCACTCCAGAAAGGCACTTTGCAATACCCTGGAGATGCATGTGAGGAAACAAGATAGGGCAAGATGCTGAGTAGGCTTACTGGGAGATGACAGTTAAACAGCAATGACCAGCATAGAAGATGGGCAGTCAGTCATTTTTTTGCACAGCTTGCACGTAAACATTCCACGTTTTCTTGCTCTTCAAATAACTCTGCTATTCCTACAGGGTCCCCAAGTCTGCTTCCAACCCTTCTTCCACTCTGTCTTCCCTCCAGCATCTCTCTAACACTCTTCAAGGCCTTGGCACAAGCTACTTCTCCTGCCAAGGGTCTTCTCCAGCCCCAGTGGCCTGAGATCTCAGCACTCTGCTCAGCAGGGGTCTCTGTCTCCTCAGATGATTCTAAGTCCTGCCAAAATATTCTGCAGTGAACACCTTGTGTGGCTCAACACAGTTCCTATCGCACTCAGGTCTTTCTCTTGAGCTGTGCTTCCTCCTCCCTAGAGCACAATCACCATAAAGGCTAGGAAGTGATGGCCTAAAGCAGATGCTGGGTAAATACCAACATGTGCTTGTGAGTGAAGATAAAACACTTGGATTTGGATGCTGAATGGGGTTGAGATGGGGCAGGAGCTTCCTATTTCAAGGCCCGCCACAGGGCTTTACAAGAAGTTTCAGGGATACCCTGGGACTAAGGGAGTGGGTCTGAAAGACAATGGACTCTGCAACCCCCAGGCTCTCCTCTGGTTCTGCATCCTTGGTCACACCAAGGGGAAAAGGAACACAGGGCACAGTAAGCCAGGATACCTAGTGGGGTGTTTAGGCAGATACACTGCAGGTCAAACCAGTAGCATTCCACATCCTGCATGGAATCCAGGACGTAGAGACGTCTCTCAAAAGGCCGGCTGCTGTGGGCCAGGTTGTAATGTGGGTCACAGATGGTGGTGTCCACAATGACTGCGTTCTTCTTCAGGAAAACAAAGACCTACAGGAGACACCCATCAGGAGAGGAGGCACACAGCAATCGGCGCCAGGGCGGGGTGCTGCAGTTGGGTTGATAATCAGGCCCACCTCCCTGGGCTAGGAAGCACTACCTGGTCTTTATCCTGAAACTTCTCTGTGGGTCCAAACTGTAGCAGCCCCATGTAACACAGCCGCTGCAGGTTCTCCACCACCGAGAAAATATACCGCCTAGAACAAACAGCAGTTAGTCCCCTTCCACACACCTCACAGAGCCCTGAGGCCAGGGTAAGGCAGGAGCTTTCTCTCTTTCTTGCTTTGGATACCTCGTCCCCTAGGGCATTAGTCACCGTGGGGTTTGATTTGGAAAGTGAATGCAAGAGAACAATCCAGAGCACTCGCGTGGCTACAAGTCTTTATCTGATTTTTCTCACGCTGTATAGATGAGCTCTACTTTTTTTTTTTTAAGATTTATTTATTTTATATATGGAAGTACACCACCATTGTTCTCTTCAGACACCCCAGAAGAGGGCACTGTTCCCATTACAGATGGTTGTGAGCCACCATGTGGTTGCTGGGAATTGAACTCAGGACCTCTGGAAGAGCAGTCAGTGCTCTTAACCACTGAGCCATCTCTCCAGCCCTTAGCAGCAAATTTTACTTACTAAAACCAAATACTGTATGTACTAGCTCATGTATCAGGGGAATGAACTACTGAGACCCTTAAGGCTGTGCAACAGGCAGGCAATGCCTTCTACTTCTCCCAGGGTTGGGAGAGCATCTGGGACCCAACCTTGTGGGACTTACTCTCACCTCTTATACAGTAGCTGCTGCCGGATGTGCCTGGGGAGGAAGCGGATCAGTGTGTGCTTCTTCAGCGGGTCATTCAGAAAATCCTCCAGGTTATCCACCTACAGAGGCCACCTGGAGTTTCAGCTCAGCCGCCAAGGTTTATGGAAAACCACTTAACACTATGACCTCCCCACCTCTGCCTTGGGTCCCTATATCAAGATCCCTCCCCCACTCTCCCACCCCCAGATCACCCAGCACATGGCGGAGGGCAAGAATACGTTCTGGTCCTGTAGAGAGGCACACAGCGGCTACAGCCTTTCCAGGAGGCAAAAGGGGGCATCCTCTCAGCAGGGAGGGGTTCTATTCCCCAAATAGAAAACACTGCTATAATGTATAAGTGGAGAGGATATATGATATAAGTATAATCATAATTCAGTTTTTAAGAACAGGGAGACACATACACGCACACACATGAAAGACTAGAAGAAAATGTACCAAAAATATGACCAGTGATTACCTTTGGGTCATTTCTATTTGCTCCTTTTTGACATCATCACGTTTCTAAAAGGTGTTTTATTGCTGCAACATATTTATTATCTTCTTCCCTAGCTAGCTATCTGAAGTATACACTACCCATCCACCCAGCTAGTTCTTTTATCAATTCTACCCTACTCTATGTGGAATAACAATAGAGCACTTCAAACCTGAAATGCTTTCCCTTGACTGACCATCCCAGCATCCACTCATTCACCACAGGGGCAAACTCCACGTACTTGCCCTTGATCACACAGAGCACAGGCTTCCTGCCCCACTACCTGTAGATATGAGATGACCCAGAATCACAGGTACCTTGTAGCTGACTTGAACAAGTTGGACAAAGATGGAGAGGGGCAGGCAGAGAAGAATGTCACTGACAAGAGCCCAGCCAAAGCCAAAGTCTCTGTGGATCGGGATGGGAGGGACGTAGCGCATCCATGAGATCTCATCCACATACACTGCAAGACATCAAGAGTCACTTCAAGTAGCGAGTATGGTCAGGAGAAAATGGACTCACCCTGCCATCTCCTACTAACAGGCCCATGGCGCTCATATATTTGTCTCTCCCTACACTCTCCACCCCAACATACAGACCTGCGGCTCTCACCTATCTCTGTGGAGAGTTCCATTTCTGCCTCCCAGGAGCTGCTTTCTGTGCTGTTTTTGGCTTCTGCGGTGTCCCAGTCATCTGAGGAGGGCTGAGCCCCTGGTCTGCTGGACTCCTGCTTGCCTGTTTTCCTCTCACTGTGGAGAGTAGGCTGCTCCCCAGTGTGGCCGGCAGGATGCCCATACACCAGGTACCACAGGAACAGGTGCATCGCCTTTAGGCGGGGCATCTTGGGAAGGAACCCTATGGAGCGCCCGAGTCCAGGAACTGTAGGAAGAAAGGTGCGGGCAGTGCTTGGGCAACCCCAGACTGTGTTGGTCCAGTTCATCCCACAGCTACCATGAGCTGCCTAGGGTCTGGGTGCCAGGGAGGTGATTTATAGACCACTGCTCAGAACACAGCAGACAAAGGTGACAGAAGCTGCTCCTTACCTATGACAGGTTTATAATTTTTGAGTGGGGTTATGCCCATTTTCTCGTCAGTCTTTTTCACCCGAGTGCTCTCTGGCTTCGAGGATGCGTTTGGGTCAGAGCTTGTTGATCTACTTGGGGCTTCTGGTTCTTGGTTCTCCTCTTCTGCTTCTTCTTGGGGTGCTGGGGCCGGTGGAACTTTAACTCTGCAGCCCAAACATTAGGTGCAGAAACACGTTAGAAGCAAAGACAAGGCCTATCTGCCAGGCCTGGGGTTTCAGACTCAACTGGTCATGGGACCAGGCAGATGACACAAGTGAATGGCCTCTAAAACACGAAGGGCTCATGTGGGACCTTCAGAGGCTGCTATCCACAGGAAGGAAAAGGAACCCAGTGTGCTCTGTCTCCTGATGCTTCACAGAAGCCAGTAACCAGCAATAAAAAAACTAATGTGATCAACCACTGCAGTTCCTCTGCCCACCAGGAGCCCAGCCACCTAAAAACTGCTTTTCACCAGTGTGCGTTCAGTCACTTAGGGTAAGACGATCGAGACTTGAAGAAAGCAAGGGACTTACTTATGCCACAACGAGACTGAGTTTCCTACACAGAAGCATTGATGGGGAGTGCTCCGATTGGTTACATTTACCACATGGACAAGCATCAGGGCAGGTAGTATGGCTCAGTGGGAAAGTGTTGGCCTAGTTTATGCAAAGCCCTGGTCGCTTCTCCATCACCATCAAAAGAAAGGTAAATTAGAACAAAGAATACTAGAAGTTCAGAACTGGATCCCCATGTAGACTAGGTAAGTACGAGCCATAGCATCTAGGCAGCAAACCCAGGATCTCATGAAGTGTACAGAAAGCCTTTGGGAGGCTGCAGGCCTGGGCAGTTTAACTGGGAGTTCTTCCACTTGCCTGTTTGCTGTGCTTGAGTTGGAGATCCGGAAGCGAACCTGCTCAATAGCACTTCTCACAAGGGGATCGTTCTGGTCCATAGATGGGTGCACGACCAGATCTACCTATGGAAAGAGGTTGGAGTGTCCCAGAGGGCAGGGCAGGTTTGACCTGAGGTTCCACAGAAGATATTTCCAACACACCCACAACTCAGAGTGAGGCAGAACACATGGTAGACAGTTTGCTGTTTCAGCTGCAGGCATCTGAACTTCTTAGGGACCATGTCACCATGTCTTGGACAACAAGCGCTGGCCCTGCAGTTTCCCTGACCAGGCTGTCACAGCTCAGCAGCTCTTCTGATAGCTGAGGCAGCTCCCCACACATGCTCCTCTGAGTTTCCTAACTGCAGTTTCCCTGGGTGGTGCACCTCCCAGGCTGCCAGAGGATGCAGGGCTGCTCTGTTGTTAGCTCTCCCTGGGAATCCAGGCAGAATGGTTACGAGTGGTTGTTGTTCCTTGAGATGAGGGGATAAAATCTGGGCAGTGAGTAGCAGATGTGCAGGAGTCAGGACACTAACTTCAGCACTGACAGACAGAATGGACTGGGTGCCGCAGGAGCAGCTTTCTGTGTTGCTGTCACTGCAGTGTGATGAGCAGCAGCTGTGGGGGCTGGGACAGGCAGCAGCACCCCTGGGCTCTGCTTACCACTGATAAAAAGGAAACCCCACGCCCACCTCAGCACTGCATCCACCCGTACTGCTGACTTCTTTGTGAGACCCAAATGAGATCCAGTTAGGCAACTTCTCCGTGAACTGAAAAGTACTTAGAGATGGCAGCTCCTGTTGGCCCCTTGTCCTAGGCCAGCAGTGAATTCCTCAATAGCCTAAGAGTTAGGGGACGTATAGGAGTATGGGCTTCCGCCAATCACCAACAGCCTGGGCCAAGCAAGTCCTGTTAGAGAACAAGCCTCAGCAGTGAACTTCAAACCCAATTTAGAAGCATACGACGGTTTTCCCATGTGCTGCCCTGCAGCTGGAGGCTCCATATCCACCAACTTTCATTCCTGTGGTTACATGGCCCTAACTGTTTGTTGACCTGACACCCTCATGCCCTCCCTCAGGCTCTGATCTTCACTTGCTAGCCTTCCAGGCTGGCACTAGTTAAGCCACTCCTGAGGCCACATAGTCTCCCTAGGCCCAAACTAGGGGAGGATTTGTTGCCCTCGACAGTGACACCAAGGAAGTCTGACAGAGTAGCTTCTGTAAAACCTGCTCAAGTCACAGGTGCCCCTGCGGCTGGGGCTTCAATGTGTCCTTCAGTGAGGAAGGCTGGCATCTGACTGACTGCCACTTCTCAAGTGGATTCATGGCAGACGGCTGTGGATGAGGGAGCTAGGTCAAGGAGACTTGATGGCTTTATTTTGAGGTGACTTGCAGCAGATATGAAAGCCCATGAGTCCTGTCTACATGCAACAGCTAACTCTATTTCTTAAGTCACTTTTTTTAGTATTGCTGTATCTCAAAAAAAAAATAAAAAAGATTTATGAATGCAGAGATGACCTTGTCCACTTAGGAGTGAAACTAAGTATCAAAGCAGGGCTCCTTCAGAGCTGAGAGAAAATCCAGTCAGTCCCACTGCTTTCAGCCTGAATGTCCAGTGCACCATCCCAATTACTCTGACCCTGAAAAATTGATGCTGTAAAGTGCGTGCAAAGCTGCTGAGCTACAGTTACTATGGGAACAGCTCCCATCGCAGTGCTACAGAAACAGATACATGGAGATGGACGAAACAGACACATCCCAGACTGGCCATGACCCTTCTAGATCCTAACACTGTCCTGTGTAACTCTAACAGGTCTGCTTCCTTCTTGTTCCAGCCTAGGCCAACTCACTGCTCTAATGCTCGAGTGGCTGCTCCCAGCTTTCACAGGAAGTCTGCCAGTAGGACTCCTACTCTCTACGTTAAGAGGCAGAACTGGATGTCCCAATCACTAACAAGAAAGATCAATCAATATACAACAATGAAAAGAAACACTAGGCCGGAATGTTTCCCATAGCATGGAGCTAGTTCTGTGGGCTAAGGGGAAGCCAAAGGGGTTACCTTCTTCTTGATGCCATCCTGAATGACTGTAGTCCGATACAATCGCAAGAGACCCTCCTCAGACAGGTTCCGCACCAAGCGGATAATGGACTTCTTACAGCATTTGGTGGAGACACCCTCTTGTTTCTCCTGGTCCATGATCATCTTCTGAATCCTGGATAGCAGAGAAGAAGGTCATTCTCTCACATGTAGGGCACAGAGGTCTATCAGGAACCAGGGAAACACTGTAGGAGTTTTTCACATCCTATGAAGGTGGCCCTTTTGGAACATGAAATACCACATCTTTCTAGAGTAAACAAATTAGCTAAAGAAAGGCCATTACTCCCAGCAGCTCCACAGCAACAGAGATCACATGACTTTACAATGGAAAGGAATGGGGCGGGGCACAGAGTGCAAGGATGGAAACCTGTCTCCTGCACCCTTCTTTACCATTCAGGTAGAGAAACTCCAATTTACCACTTGCTCCTTGGTCTGAATCTCTCTCTATCCTACTGATCTCTCTCAATCTTTCTGATTCGTGTGACATTTCTAGATCACTAATAAAGAAAAGCAGGGCCAATATGGACACCAGGACACCCAGACAAGCTCCACATGGCACAGGAAGGACCAGGGTGATGATGTATCTGAGGTGGTCCTTGCACCCCAGCTAGCCAGAGACAGGGCAAAGGATCAGCGCTGGTGATCAGAAGGTGATCAGGTGATCAGAAGGGAGGCCCCTTCTGCCAATGGTTCTTACTCTGGTCTCAGAGCTCTGGAGGTACTGCCCCAACACAGTGTGGTGGCTCCAAGAGTTACAAAGACCAGACCTGAAACTCAGCTCCTCTGTCTTTAACACAGTCCTGTCTGTGCCTCTTGCAACGTGACTGCACACAGGTTTCTTGGTCCCCCTTTTCTTGTAACAATTCCCCAGTGTTATGGTTTAAATGTGCTATGTCCCCTACAACTCATGGGCTTAAGACCTGGACCCAGAAGATGGTGATATTGCAGATTTTGTAAGGTGGGGCTTGCATGCAGGAGGAAGTAGGTTGCTGCAGATCTTGCCTGCTCTCTGCTTCTTGGCTGCTATAAAGTGAAGATGAGATTTGGCTACATATTCCTACCACTACGCATACAAGGCCAAGAGACCACACCAAGAACCCAAGAAACCATGAGCCAAATAGAGCCTCTTTCAAGTTGTCTCTCGCCTGCCTGACACAGCTGTACAAAAGGAATACTCAGGTTAGGAGAAAAGCCAATGTGGGCTCCTAGACATCTAGCATTTTCATTCTCTAGGTCTACCCTTGCTAATGACAGGAAATCTACATCCTGTTGACCACAATGAGACACCGTAAAACACACATAGTAAGGCAGCAGCTCAAGGCCTCCCAGTCCCTTGCTAGGGAGAAGGGCAGTCATGGAGACAACAGTATACTTACGTGAACAGGCTCTCAATCAGGCGGAGGTTGGTGACAGCTTCTATGATAAGATTTCTGCGCTTTAGCAGTCGGTATGTTTTGTGAGGCTTGTCCTGGCCTGAGCCATGCCGTCCACCTTTCTGGGAGCCACCACCCTCCTACATAATAGAAACACAATCTAGGTTTCTGGGAGAATACAAGGATGGAAAGTGAAGATGTTATATTTATATATTATTTATGTGTATGTGTCTGTCTGCCATATGTGAACAGGAGGCCAGAAGTGGGTAGAATTCCCTGGAGCTAGAGTTACAGGTGGCTGTGAGCTGCCTAGTGTAGGTGCTGTGACCTGAACCCAGGACCTCTGGAAGAGTAGCAAGTACTTTAAGCTGCTGAGCCATCTTTTCACCTACAACTTTTATTTTTAAAAATATTTTATTTATTTTTATGTCTATGAGTGTTCCTACATTCCTGTATATTCATGTGCCATATGCATGCACTACCAAAGGTGGCCAGAGGAGGGCATCAGATGCCCTGGGAGCCATAGACAATTGTAAACTGGTTGGCATCTGGGTACTGGGATTTGAATTCAAGTTCTCAGCTAAGAGTAGGCAATATTCGTAACCACTGAGCCATCTCAGCAGCTCCCCAACCCGACTCTACTTTCATCCTTAAGGTCTTTCTGTCTTCTAGGAGCTTAGCACAAACCTGTGCCTTTATCACATCAAAAATGTGGTAAAGTCTGAACATGAACCCTGAATGAAAAAGAACACCTGTTGACATCACGTGGCAGCCATAGGGCGTGTGCGGCCAGGTGGCTGTGGCTTAGAGTGGTGCTTTCAGGAAGAGGAAACGCAGCTCAGGCACTGGGGTGACAACGTGGGAACAGCTAAGCTTAGCCTGCTCTCTGCCTACCACAGGTCTCCAGGTAAGGCAGAGTTCTCTCACAATAGAGAGTGAAATCTAGAGGATTTCAGAAAGGTCCCTGAAGTGGAGACCTGTTGTCCATCATGTCTCAGAGCGACATTCTGGAGGAAACTGCCACAGTAACCAGAAGCTGCAGAAGCAGAGCTGTGCTCTGCCAAAAACCTTCAGGGAGCCATGGATGTAAAATGGAGTGTTTTTTATCAGACAGCACAGGAACTCTGGCCTGGAAGGAAGACCTGTTGTATTAGGATTAGGATTAGGAGGCCCCAACAAGAAGGTACTGGGCAGCATCTAGCAAGCACTAAAGGGTGGAAAGAGTCTAGATCAAATCACCCAGAGCCCATCAATTCTACAACAGGGCCACAGGCAAAGTGCAGCCTGCTATTCCAGGGTGGGAGAATGGAAGCTGGGGAGGTCCCCACGCTGCCATCTCTTAGCAGGTCAATTTCCCATCCCATGGCACAGAGCAGACTCCATATTTCTTCTCCTCAGGCTGTGAGGCCTGAACACAACAGCAGCAGCTGGAGTCACCTGGTTGCTGGTCCACACCAGTGCTTAAGCTTAGGAGGTGGGGGACAGCTGAGCAACAGTGAGATTCTGCCCCCAAATAACAACAGTAGCAACAAAGCGTTCTGCCCTCACCTGCTGTGGCCACCAATCTCTCTTCCTAACCGTGATTATCACAAAGGTCCAAGCACTGCCAAATGCCTTCACAGCAATATTGGCTATGTAAATTAACCACACAAACTTTCCCTCTGAATTTATGTGAAAAGACTACCTTGTCAGAGGTCACTGGAGACTTGGGACTAGGCCTAGCATGGGGCAGAGGCAGCAAATGGTTCTGTGTCTCTCTGTGGAACTGCTGCCGTCACTTGGCTCACATCCTGTGTTTGGCAGGTGACACTACTATCGCCTGTTCCTGTCTCTGGATTCAAGTACTGAACCAAGAAGACTGGAGTCTTCGTGCCGCAAGCCTCTAGGATGGTTACTAACCTTGGGGTTATCGAGCCGGACCTCCTCAATCACAGCGATGTCACCACTGTGACTGTCCATGCTGTGAGGGTCGAAGGGTGCATTGAGCTCAGATGAGCTGCTGGTGTCCAGGCCATCCCTACAAGCAGAGCTTCTGCGGGATCTCTCCTCGGTGGCAGCTTTCGGCTTCTTCAGTGGGTGCAGATTTAGGACTTTCCACCCACCTGCAAGGAGAGTGGGCACAGCGGGTCAGAGGAAAACAAGGAGGGCTTCTCTGCTTGGCAGACAGGGCAGGTTAGCCCAGGGACCTCCTCGGGCTCACTCTACAGTCTTGGAGTACAAAACTGAACATTAGTCTATCAACCACTCACTTTCTACACAACTTTAAAGCAAGAGATGAAGCCATCCAGGGTACTCTACACCTGAAAGCTCAGCACTCAGGAAGCTGAGGTAGGAAGGGTGGGTGAGTGAGCTCAAGGTAGATCACGTAGTAAAATCCACTCTCAAACAAATAAGCGAGATTTACTAGGTTGTAACAGCTCACTTGGGAGAACATCCCTGCCTCCATAGTAGTATTCTGTAAACTAAGCTCTGGTTCTTGAATGGACCGAGGGAAGGGATGAAAGTAGTAAAAACATGTACAAAAATGTTATTCAAGGAGACTGACTACCTTGCAAGTAGCCAGAACACACCATACGACCGACCCCTCCACATCTATGATGGTGTGACCTAGGAGAGCTCCAGGTGCCTGCTGAGCTGAACAACTGCTCCTTGACTATGGTGAGCTGTGCCAGGGTGCATGGCCCCGATGCCCCCATATGCTTCAAGCAGCCCTTACCCTTAGCTGGAGTGGAGTGATGAGGCCGAGAGCCAGGCCCAGCATCCCCCGAGGCTCTTGCATGGCCCCGCGACCCTCGGCCCCTCCGCTTGCCACCACTGCAGCTGCTCTCTTCCTCACTTTCTGAGTCAGAGAGGAAGGCCTCTTCGCCCTCAGGCATGAGGGACTCATCTTGCACTGAGGCGAGGCTCACAGTGGTTAGTAGCTCTCCTCGGGCCTTTTCACGAGCATATTGTCGGCTCAAGTCACTCTCCTCCGCAAACACACAGGAAATGTACTTGGTGGTCCGCTGCCGGCCTTCATCTTCCATGAACCCCTAGGGCAACCACATGTGTTAGCACACTCCAGAGGGTATAAGCACCTACAGGTATAAGGTGCCCCAAGTGCTCTCCCCCTGTTGTACAGAGCCTTCCTGGCAGGGCCTGCCACGACAGGACCACACATGATCTGGACTGTGTCTGCTCTCTGAACCTAGTTACCCTTTATGGAGAGCGCCTTGATTTTCCATGCACCCTCTGTGCTGGACCTGGCTCACAGACAGTCAGGAATCGATTTGTGCTGGTTATATAGAGCTCAGAGTTCCACACACTGCAGATACCAGTTCCACACAGCCACAGCTGTGGACACCTGTGATTTGGTTTATTATCAATCCATGATCATCTTGCCTTCTAAAATGGGAAAGGGGCTCATTCCACAGCATATAGTGGGAGAAAGTTAAAATAGTCTATGAACCCACATGTTGCCAGGGATGGCACCAAGAGCCCCAGTATACACAGATCAACTAATAAATCCCTGCCTTGTGGTAAAATGCCCACAGTGGCCCACCAGAGAGTCTGAATGAGTAAAAGTTTAGTTCCAAGGGTGGTACTATTGGGAAGGGCAGAACCTGTAGGAGGTATGAGTGCTCCCAAAGTGGTGTGGACGAGTGCATGTGTGCCCATGTGTATGTGTCTATGTCCCTGGACCATTTTCTGGCTCAGGATGTGAATTTATTCTACCAGCGTGCTCCTGTCATGAGGTGCTTCCTGTCTCATTAGAGGTCCAAATCAGCAAAACCCACTTGATTTCGGACTACAGTCTCCAGAACATGCCAAAGCAACCTTCCTCTTTGTAACTAGCCGCCTTAGTTACTTCATTACAGCTACAGAAAGCTGACTAATACAGCCTCAGCAGCTGAGATAAAGCTTTGAATCACAAAAGGGGAACACTAGGCCTGCCTCAGTTAGTGCTTCTGATACTTTCAGGTGCCAGGCAAATCACACTAATGGGAGCTTATCAGACACCAGGCAGCTCCAGCTGACTGCCCTCACCCAGGAGTGAGCTTCAAGGGCAGATGCTGTCCTGTTGCTCTCTCCAGTGCTTCAGTTTTTAAGAAGCAAAACCAGAGAAGCCCTCAGTGAAGGGAGGCCTAGCATGCTAGTAGCCTCATACAGCTACCTGCCCATGGACAGACAGTACTGCATCTGCTTCTCCAACGTATAACCCCATGGGAGCACCAGATGAGGTATTGTAGGGATGACAGGATGTTACCTTGACAACCTTGAACCTCTGAAGGAGCCGACACAGCATTCTTGCTTCCAGCTTTCCCACGTTCATAGCAACTCGGATCTCAGCTTGGGAAATTCCTTTCGTTCCTCTGCGCTCAACTGTGAACAATACCACACTTGAACCCCACCACTGCACAGGGGCAGCTGCTCACAGCTACTTCCCTGCTCCCTGGCTAAGCACAAAAGTGGAACCGCCAGAGAAAGCACTCTCCCCTTCCCCAGGAGCACTCCACTGCCAGACTGAAGAGCCACCTGACCCTGAGAACACCAGCTGCTCACTTTGTGTGTAGCTCCCTGGTTCTCCATGCTAGAACATGAATGGGAAAGCAAACTGTGGCTCTATTCCAAGAGAAGCGGACCTATTAAAGTCTCTAACATCACCTTTAAGCAGCAGGAGGAAGTTAGCCTTTTCTCACAAATGAACTTACTCAGATTAATGAAACTGACCCTTTCAAAAAACATCAAAATGCTTTTTAAGATAATATTTGGGGGTGGCAGGGAGGGCTGTCCTTGAACATGCGATCATCCTGCCTCAGCTCCCAGGTACATGTGCCCATGTTCCTTCCTCTTCTGAAAACGTCTCTTAATGTGCACTTTCATGTTCCTGTGGAGACCAACAATTGCCCCTTTTCTCACAGCCTGACCAGCAATACCCGAGGAAGTGATGGCAGCAGCGCCATAGCCGAGAACAGAGCTTGCTGCCTGTTTTCAGTACCGTGCATGTAGTCTGCAGTTCCTGCCCTGGAGTCCATGCCTGTCACTCAGTATCAGTACAGTACCTGCCTTTCTCAAGTCCTTTTGAAATGCCCTGGGATCAAATATTCCAGGGAGGAGCCTGGTTGGAGGCTGATACATGAGCTTTAGACAGATGGTGGTAAAGCTCTTTGAACAGAAAACACTGCTTTAAAAAAAAAAAATGCATTCACACATTTGAGGGTACCAGGCAAAAATCAGTCAGGGTGCAGGAGGCTTTCTACATCAGACACACATAAAGATGGCCATCGGAATGAGAGGAGATGGCTCATAGGGCATAAGTGGGGACAAGAGGGCTCTAGGCAGTTGTTTCTAAACTATGTTCTGAGGAATCTGAGCCACCACAAGAACTGTCAATCTATCAGCCTTCATAAAGGCCAAGTGAGCGATTAGCCAGCATGGCCTGCAGTGGAGTCTATGATGCAACAATTCAGAAGGCAACAGAGGTGCCAGAACCTGCACAACAGAACTGCACAGAGGCTGAGTTCTGTTGTCTTCAGTAGGATGGCTACGCTCACTTCCTCTGTGCAGCAGACCGAGAGATGCTTGCAGTATGGGGTAGAGCTCTTGCTCTCCATTGGGCTGTTCTAAGAAGCAGTAGGTGGAACTCTCTCCACGTCTGCTAATCCTCTGCCTCTCTTCCTTTATGCAGCAGCAAGGCCCCATCGGTAGCAGAGCAGATACCAGCACCTAATCCAAACTCACCAGCTTCTAGAACTACCCGTCAAAAACAACACTTTTCTTTAAATACTGTCTGCTCTTGGATGCTTTGTTATAACACCAGAAAACAGATTAAGATGAGCAGCTAGCTAAGCTTGAGTGTTTCTGTGGGTGCTGTTGCAGCTAATTTACTCTTGTGCCTTTTATCTGAGAATGTGCTCATGTCGGTTTCATCCAATGTGATGGTTAACTTTAGGTGGATTAAGGGATTCTCGGGTGGTCAAGCATTATTAAGTAGGTCTATGAAGGTGTCCACCTCCGGCAGAACCTGGCCTATGAGTCACAGAGTAACAGGGAGGGAGGGTATGCCTAGATAGGTGCAGCATATCATCAACCAGGAGCCAGTAAGAACAAAAGAACCGACAGGCAGGAAAGGCAACTCACTCTCTCTCCACTTCCCTCCTACCTGGGTCAGGAGCACCTTCTTCCCTTGCCCTGGATCATGAAAACCCTGGGCTTTCCACTTGTGGCAGCCATGGTAGGCCTCAATGTCCACGTCATATGAAACACTCTCCCTAATAAATGCCCTCAGTCTACTGGTGCACCTCTAGAGAATTCTGTTGTAATTCCCCATTTTCACAGACAGGGGGGCAAGGCTCAAAGATCTTGTTAAAGCCACATATCTAGGAGGCAGCAAGGCTCCACCCTGAACTTGATCCACAGCTGAAGCCTGGAGAGAAGCCTGCCACCTCCTAGGCTTTATATGCTGGAGCCCCACTCCCCTCACAAGGACACCTTTCCCACTCTTGGGCTCATAGCCTCGGGTAAGGGCTGTGAGCGGGACTCACTGAGCTCGTAGGTCTGCGTGAGCATGTCCCGCTCAAATACGATGTCCACAGGAGGTACTCCCTTGGAGATGACCTCCTCATCGTCATCATCGTCGTGGTCGTCTTCCATCTTTCGCTTGAATTCCTTCAGGAGCTTAAGACACCGCACCATGACATCAGTTCCTAGGAACAGGGCATACATCAGCAGACAATAGACACAGCACCTCATGGGAGAGCAGTTGATGACATCCTGAAAGGCCATAGCTGACCTGTGATCACTGCAAGTTCATCCCCTGTGAGGTGTGAGAGCAGACGGCTTAGTGGTTAAGAACACCTGCTGCACGTAGAGGACCTAGGTCCAGTTCCCAGCATTCACAGGTTTGCTTCTTGGCACCTCACATTAGAGAGCTCATAAATGCAGAGGATCAAATAATCCAATCTAGCCTCCAGGGCATCCCACATGTGGCACGTATTAGCAGACACATACACAAAAATAAAATGAAAATATAATATAAATAAAATGAATATAAATTTAGGAAGAAAAAAAAACCCTACAATACCTACTACTCTTAGGGGCAAGACTATAGTGTCTTGTTAACACATTTAGAGAAGGAAGAAATACTTGCAAAAGGATCAGGGAGGCACCCTGCTAGCTTGCCAGTGTAGCTGGAAGACATAGTCTATTCCTTTGAACATTCTTCCAGGTACGGTCCACACATGGAATTTGCTCAAGAAAGGAAGAACAACTTTTCCTTTAAAGCCAACAGGAGCCCTTCTGGTGACTGAGGGTGGGACTAAGGATAAACGTAGTTTACAAGTAACTCAAAAAGAGGCAGTGGCAGACAAGACTAAGAGGTCTTAGCTAGCACTGTCATGACATTACTGCCAGTGACAAACACAGACAAGGTGGGGCCTTGCTGCAGTACAAGCCATGCTCTGGGCTGCTCTGGGCTCTGAAGGAAATTTGCATCTACCTCCAGATAGCCTACCACATCAGGGGAAAACCCACACTTAGGCCCAAGGAAAAGACAACAAAGACAGGAAACAATGTAGATGCCTGGCATAGACGTATGCCAGCTCACTGGTCCTAAGGACTCTAGGAGTCATTTTATATACAAGGGAACTGAAGCATGGAAGGGTTAGATCACCTGCTCAAGCTCCCCACAGCTTGTCAGTGACAGGCAAATTACGCTGTCAGGTTTCCTTAAGTAAAAGGAGAAAGCTAAGGGTGAGCAGGGCAAATGGCATGCAAATTCAATGTGACACCCACCAGAATGAACTCTGGGAAATTTATCAAGAAGCCCTAGAACAACTGGAGGAGGTAAAAGTCTTAGGTGACTGCAAAGGGGCCTGCCCAGAGGCCCAAAGTCATATGACAACCAGATAGGTAGGAAGCTGCCTTTGCTAATTCTACCTGTTTGGCTAAATGATATGTTCTTTCTGTGTTGTTGCAGGATAGTTATCACACAGTTATTTACTATTACATCTGTCAGTTAATGTGGTTGGAAAAAAAAACCCAATGTTAATGGAGAAGAAGAAAGCCCACCAACACTACAGAAAGCAGAGGACATCTGACAGAAAGACAAGAGAGGACAGGAGACATCTGACAGAAAGGCACAGAAGAAAATTCACCTAAGATCAGCTCCAGAGGAAACATCAGCTCTGTGATTCCATTTGGACACTCAGACTTGGGAGACCCCAGAATAATGGTAGCCTTGGGCTCAGAGCAAGGGGTGATGCAGGAGCCTCTGAGACAGTGGATCATTATCAAATCACAGTAAGCTACCCCAAGATAATTTTAATGACATATATAGACTTTTCCTGCACTAAAACAATGGGAAACTAGCTGGCGGTGGTGGCGCACACCTTTAATCCCAGAACTTGGGAGGCAGAGGCAGGCAAATTTCTGAGTTCGAGGCCAGCCAGGTCTACAAAGTGAGTTCCAGGACAGCCAGGGCTATACAGAGAAACCCTGTCTCAAAAAACCAAAAAAAGAAAAAAGAAAAAAGAAAAAAAAAAAGGGGAAACTTCATATACATCCAGAAAATCATCAATACTTTAAAATAATAGTCTAGTTTGGAGGAATGTAAATTTTAAAAAGGCTTGTGTTTTGCTATATCTTTCTTCTATGTCTCCTTTTTCCTCTTTAATTCTATTAATTCCACCCTTTCTTTTGTTTGCTTACCTAGGCCAAAAGGTGTGATAATTTTCAAAGAACCAGCTCTTTGTTTCATTGATCCATTATATTTTTGTTCTTGTTTAACTGATTGCAGTCATGATTAATTGGATATCTATATCATACTCCTTCCACAAGCTTCAAAGACCGTCATGAAAGATGGGGCAGAAAGACTGTAAGAGTCTGAAGTCAGGAGGATCAGAGGGAAATAGTGTCTTCTGGACATGACAGGAGTGCTGCCCTCATGACACATAGAAGCTGTGGTCACCTGCACAGCATCAAGCCAGTCAACAGTCAAGCATGGAGTGGGAAGGGTCCATGAGCCTCGACTCCTAACTGACATACAATGGACAGTTAGTATCTTCTGGTGGAGGGATGAACAATTTTCTGTAAGGGTTTATCAGGGGTTATTAAACAATAATTTAATGTAGAAGAGATACAAATTCAAAGGAACGGAGAGTGGGTGGAATAAACGGGAGGAATATCATCAAAATACATTGTTTGAAATTCTCAAACAATAAAATTTTAAAGTATATCCAAAAAAATGGGAAACTCCATTTCAGATCCCTGAAGGGTAGGAGTTGAGGGGATAGAAATGTTGCTTGAAAAAGCCATTGCTGTATTCATTGCTGTACTTACAGCCATTGGAGTAAACCTTCCCTACTTTCAATTGCAATATTTATATTTTTCCTTTTAAAAAAGGTTGAAAAAATAGCCATACAAGAAAAATTAGCTATAATAATACAAAGGCATGAGAGATGAGACAGAGGAAGTAAGAGAACAGGAAAGCATTAATTGTGAACCTATGGTGCCTAATGAAATTGAGGATCAAGACAGACAGCCACTGACATGGGTAAGAAGCCCAGCTTGATGGCTTGGAGCTGGGCAGAATTCAAGTGCCTAAATGTCTAAGTTTATGTGTAGATTCATAAAGATCTAATTATACCTGGATAAATAGAAAGGGGGAATAAGAGAACCTGAAAGAGACTAGACTGTAAAAAACACTGTTGAATTACATCAACCTATATACTTTAAAGATGTTTTAACATCAGAATGGAACTTAGGGAATGTGCTACACTGGGGAAGAGGTTTTGCCTATGAAAGACTATGGGTTCCACCAAAATTCATAAGAATCCATCTGAGTTAAGAGAAAGCCTCCACATGAAAGGCACAATTCAAGGAAGGAAGAGACACAGAAAGCAGATCCCAGCACCCCCCCCCCCCCATCATGGAGAGAGATCAACAAACCAGCTGAAAAGGACCAATTGTTCATCAGACTGACGGACTGGAAAACCTTGCTACTGAAATGAACTGTTGGCGAAGGGCAGATAATCAGGACTGTAGTTATGAAGGATCCTCCCAACAAGGGATCTTCATAAGGATATTTTAAATTCATGGGACTGATAATTGTTTCTGTTGAAATAGTTAAATTGTATTCAATTTTTAGCTTAAAGGGAGGGATATGTTGCAGCATATTTGATTACACTGTGAACCCCATGGTCTTGTTATTTACTGAAAAAAGTTTCTAGTTGTCATGTGGCTCAGCCCTTGGCACACACCTTTAGTTCCTTTGGCTGGAATACAGACATGTCCTTAGTATTCATCTTTAATCCCAAACAATGAAGGTCAAGTTAGCTTGTAGAAGGAAGCAGCCATGTTTGAAGGTGATGTCTAACTCAGTGGCAGACAAATTGACAAATCAGAGAAAGAATATGCCCAACTCTCATGAGAGGAGAGGAAAGGGAAGCTACTTAAGTAGCAGTGCAGAGAGAGAGCAAGGAGAGGCGGCAGCTTTACTGGGACAGTGGTACAGAGACACACTGCAGAGAAAGAACAAGCTAGATACAGGTGAAGACAGAACGAGAAGGAGCCAGAAGATTACTGCATATTCCAAAGTTAGTTTAAGGCCAAGAGGAGCAGTTCAGGAGAGGTCAAGTGAGAGACGTAACACTGAATCAGAGTGGAGAGGAGTTTTGAGCCATATCAGCTGAGTTGACCAGCCAGCCAGAGCTAGGAAGGGGTAAGCCTATTCAGCAGCAAGTCTCAGAGGCTGAAAGCATTCTAGGCCTAGATTAGATTGTATGGGGACTAGCAGCTTCCAGGACAAGGCCTAGGTTAGCAGAGAGGGGCAGTAAGGCCCCAAGAGAGTAAATACATCAGGAGTTACCCTGTGCCTCAGTTTCCTCAGCAGTAACAATGAAGACAAGAACAGCAACAGAGTGAGCCAGATGGCTCAGCAGACAGAGGTTCTTATACTGAAGCTCAGTCCTCAGATTTTCTGTTCCAAGGAGAAGACGGACTCAAGGCCAGGGCCATTCTGGGTTTCAGTAGCAAGCAAGGCTTTTTCTCAAAGGATCCCAGAGATGGCACCTTCTCTCCTGCAGCCTTCAAACACAGCTGCTGAGGGACAAATATCACACCGAGCTGCTGGATTGTTGAGACCTTTATTTCAATCGGATTCCATAAACATTTATTCCTTACTGTGTCCAGAACAGACACAAGCCAGGCAGGCTTCCTCTGATGTAAAAAGAGACAAAGTTGAGGCTTGGCAAGGCAACCGGAAGACACTGAGCTTGCTGTGACACAGCCCAGGTTGACAGTCTGGTTCTGCCTATCACAGGAAAGCTCTTTTCCTCTCTGAGCCTCAAGTTTTTCATCCATCAAGCAGAGCTAATCTAAACGCATCTTGAATAGACTGAGCAAGGACAGGCACAGTGGTTCACCCATACCTGACACACCAAGTGCTTCATACATGTTCTCTGGCTGGAGAACTGAGAGACTCTGCTCTGTGAGACATGCCACAGGGCCCCCACGGCTTTATCTCTAGCACATCTGGGGGGCTTGGAAATGAGCTATTTGGAAGGGTGGAGCAGATGTCTAGGGTAAAGGACAAAGCAGTAGCCTTGCCACAGAGGACAGGCATTCTAGGCAGAGGAAGAAGTCAAAGAAAGAGAAAGAATAAAAATGGGGCTGAACAGCAAGGCAGACTGTGGAAGGAATGTCGTCTGTATGCCAGGTAAGTAACACTGTTTATTCTATAGGTATGTTTGGGACTGTGGGGAATATGGCCAGTGGCTTGATGGGAGGCCCTGGTGGCTCTCCTCAGCACAGGCTCAGGCCCACACACTTCCCCTTTCTCATGAGTCCCACTCAAGTCTCTCCACAGTAGCACAAGAGACGGAGAGACTTAACCACTGCAGATGCCACCACACGTTCTTTGTTCAAATCCTTGCCCCAGCACTATCCCTCCTGACGATCTGAGCAATGAGCAGTGCTCCCCATTTTCTTGGTAGTACAATGAAGAAAAATAATAAAGAGGTTAAGAGGATTAGAGAAAACCTTACAACGGTGTCCAGTATTTTATCTGGATGTTTGACAATGGCAGTACTGCCTTGCCTACCTGTTTGTAAAGTCTAGGACAAGCCCATAGACGGTTCTGTTCTACACACAAGTAAACAAGAGCACTTGGGAACAACAGCCAGCAATTAGCTGGCTACACCCTAGGAAGGGACAAAGAGAAATCCTACCAGCGCCCCCTTCCACACCGGCCAGCCACTAGTCAAGAGTGTGCTGTCTGCCACCACCATTGTTGACCCCACCCCCCAGAGGTGGGACATTCATGCCCATTCTTGCTGATAGCTGCTACCTCTGGAAAAGAGACAAGAGCTGCTCCAGGAGATAAACATCCTTGCCCCTGTGCAAGTGACTCCAGTCCAGGTATTCACAGCCTGATAAAGCTCACCCCCTTTACCTGAGTTTCCCCTTTAACAGTTTCTGCCATATTAAAATGTTCTTGCTTTTTTTATATATATTATTGACAGTAATTACTTTTTATTCTTATAGCTAGTATCCTTTAATCACTTCACTCTTATTAAACTGCTTATTTGTAACTGTTTCATCATCTTCAAAACACAAAGTTCTACACTTTTGAAATCTGGGACAACTCTGACCCTTTGTTTTTATGCCTTTGTTTGCTTTTGATCCTGTTTTGTTTTGGTCTTTATTCTCTTCCATTTTTCTTGGCTTTGACTCTCTTTCAGGCCTGTATATTTAATTTATTGCACTTCTGTTTTTCTTTATATGGCTCATTTCTCTCCTAGGTTGTATATTTTAATCCTAATATAATTTTTTGAATGTATTCCTCTTAATGGTCATAATTTTACTCTGCTGTACCCTATAATATCTCTTGGATTAGTTTTTATTTTAAATTTAACAGCTCGACTGACATTTATTTCACATATTGTCTATCCATCCTTTCAGTGGGTACAAGTCACAGACTATGTATTTAATACCAGCCTGACTCTTATCACTTCCAATCCTCTACCCTTTTTGTCCCCTAAAGATTAACAATCCTATTTCAGATTTTCCCACTGACTTTCCTACAGGTGGAGTCACATGACAAAGTCACTGTGCGGCCACTCTCTCTTCACTCATCTCGAGCGAGAACCGTCTGCGCCACCGCACACAGGGGCTTCCTGTGTGCTGTTTATCTGTTTTACTGACCTGCACGGGCTCTGTCTACCACACTGTCTGATTTTTGTACAGCAGCGTCTGAAAACAGAAGGGTGAGTTCTACATTATCCTCCCCTCAGGACTGTTTGTCTTTCTGGGTTCCTTGCACTTATAGATTTTAGAATCAACTGACACAAGTCTGGAATCAGACATGGACTGTGTTGAATCAGATCAATCTGGGGAATCTTAGCATAACATTAGCACGCTTGATCCATTTTCGTTTACACAGATCTTAAATTTCAGCAGTGCTTTATAATTTTCATAGCTGATCTGCACATATTTTGTTAAATTTGTTCCAAGTTACTGCAAACAGAATTGATTTCTCAGCTCGACATTTAGATTCCTCATTTTAAGTGTAGCAACCTAGGAGTGAGGACACATCCAAGTTAGTTTCTACAGAATTGTTTATTTCTTAAGAGTCACAAGGACATCAGCTCTGGAGAGGGACTCAGTCTCAATCCCCTTCAGAACTGGA
Source organism: Mus caroli (assembly GCF_978045245.1). Classification (NCBI taxonomy): domain Eukaryota; kingdom Metazoa; phylum Chordata; class Mammalia; order Rodentia; family Muridae; genus Mus; species Mus caroli. The sequence goes on along the minus strand of NW_028227263.1, from coordinate 20,097,547 downwards.
TGTGGTGACCACCGCAGTCATCAGCTAGCCCCCTCGGAAGTGTCCCACCAAGGGCTTCCAACTGGGATCCTGTTGGAAGGGATAGCCAAATTCACTTCTCCTTCCTTTTTATCAGTACAACTTAATAAACTCATGGTGGCTAGTAAATACTCGAGGAGAATAATTAGAACTTGTAAGTCAGAGCCGTTCAGGGCAACTGCTTTCATTATAAAGCTGATTTTGCTTTTGACAAACAGATATGGCAAAGTGTGTGTACAAAATATGCCTAAATCCAAGCTCTGTTTAAGGGTTTCAAAAACATTTCATGTAGATCCAGGAACACCTGCACATTTACACGAAGTAAAACATCATCTTTATTTTTTTAAGCCCTTTTTATTCCATAATGCTTTGGGAAAAAATGTTTTATGCTATTTTTCTTTTTCTAAAACAGAACCGATAAAGCTCAAGGCATACACCCCTGAAAACTCTTCAGCTCTGTCTCCTGCATATGCAAAGCAACTGAAAAGGAGCTTGGTTAAATTACATGTACCACACACTCACCTGGCTCTGAGCTGATTCTGCCCAGGCACTAGGAACACAAAGCATGTAAAGGGTGTGTGTGAGCAGCTCCTCCCAGAGCACAGACCTTAGCACAAGGTCACTAAGAAAAGCCAAAGAGCCAGGACCACCACACAGAGAAAGGCTGGCTAGGAGCCCGGTTGCAAACCCAAGAAACAGAGGATGGAAGACTGTAGGTACAAGGACTATCATGGCTAAGAACAACCTCTAGCAATCATAGGCTTGGTGTGTACATAAGCCTTCCCAGTGTAGCTATCTTTACTGATCAACTTGAGTGCCACCTCTGTATCACTGCCTGTGTTCTGAGTCATGCTGACCGTCCTGAGAAGTCCTCCCAGGCCAGGCCTACGGAGATTCCCTGTGGACAGACACAGTTTGAAGGTGATGAAACACTGAGGGAAACAGACTGCATGTTATGTAGCAGCAGGCAGGTGTCACTGGTAAGAGGGGAATGGGAAGGTAGGCTCCACCTGCCAGTCAACTGTCATGAAGGAAATGTACTACTATATTCTCTTTGCACATAAGACTTCCCAGGTTTAAAAACAAAAACAAAAACAAAAAACTCAAAAAACCCAACCTGTTGTAAATTCCAGAAACACACTCAATGAAAACCAATACTGCAGACCAAACAAAACACACATCTAGCCAGGTGTGGTGATACTTGCCTTTAATTCCAACACTTCTAGATCCTGATGAGTTCTAGGCCAGCAAGGGCTATAGAGTAAAACTGTCTAAAACAAATTTTAAAAAGCCCCTTTAGGTCTAGCCTACCTGCTATGCGCCTCTGGCCCTACTCAGAGCCCACCATCCCACATGAGCACCACAGCACCTTAGAAGGTAGTAAGCTGACTGGGGGAAGAAGCTGAGACAGGTCAAGTAACTTCCTGAAGGCTTTAACTCCCCACCAGGAAGTCCTAAGCTAGGACTGCCTGACTTCAAAAGCCCAGTTAGTATCTGTTAGTGTCAAGTGGTTACTTTGAATTTGCAGGACCCTCAGCCTGGAAGAAAACCCTGGCCACAGTGGCCTGCATAGCAATACAGACTCTTCCTTAGTGTCTCCTCACTGAAAGCTCTGTTATTTTTAACACCTTACCTGCAACAGCCCAGAATACTACAATACTCTGACCTCCTGAGCCCTCCCATCCTGCATCTGTCTCATCTTGTCAGGGTTCCCCTTCAACCAATACTGGAGAAACCCTCCAGTATTGGATCTTAGTGTGGATTTTTGTTCACTCTACTAGAAACATGACAGTTCCTTTGTTTCTCTCTGTCCTGTTCTCTGTGCTATGGTTTGGAAGTGTCCCCAAAGGCCCACTGTTAAAGGCCCGGCTGTCTGTCTGTGCTGCTACAGAGTGACGGAACTGTTAAGAGCCCAGTGGAAGGAGACGGTACCAGCAGCACAGCAGTCCATGTATCCCCTTCAGGAAACATGGGACTCACCCCACCCCACCCCGAGCCCTTTCTAGTTTCAACTTGGCATTCCACTTTCTTGAGACCTTTCTGTGCACCTTCTCCTACTCTCTCCCGTGCCACTGAACTAAGATCCTTTTTCCTTCCTTTGTCTTCACAGCTTCCTGCTCTGCTTTCAGAAACATCCACTCCTTTTGAGAACTGAGTTTGTGTCTACTTTTCAAGAGCTTCATTTGCCTCAACAATGTGGTTGCTTGAGAGGTCAGTGCTTCAGAGGAGGTGAGAGGGAAAAGCTGCAGCACCCGGGTCCGATGTGTTAGAAAGACGATGAGCTGCTTTCCTTAGCTGGAAAACCCCAACGTTCAGTCTGGAAAGGCCTTTGCCTTCAACTGGTCACTTTTCAGAACAGGAGTCTCCAGTCCCAGGTCTTTTAATTCTGGTTGCCCGTGTTCTAGAGGCTGGACAGTTCTAAGAGCTGACATTTGCTTTTAGGTATCAGACGGGGTAGAGTGGAGCTCAGTAGTATAGGGCATGCCTAGCTCAGGGAAGACCCATGTCTTAGGCTCTAGTCCCTCTGCTGTTCCGGAAGCTATGGCTAGAGATCCTGAACCTTGACTAAACCAGCACAGATAAGCACTCCCAGTCCATATTCCTTTCCTCTGGTCTTGCCCGCAGCATGTGGCTATATTGGAGAAAGTCTAGGAAACCGTGGAAGAACGTCATCAAATGTGATGGACCACGAGACAGCCAAAGGAACCAGCAGCTGCTGGGAATCACACCTCTGGATAGCCACACATCCTCCACTGCTAGCACTCCATCTTGTCCCAGGATGTTCACGCATCTAGAAACCCTCTAGGCTCCTGACACGTTGCATACAGAAGGGAGGCGAAGTGTGATGTTTCTCATGCAGAGTGTCAGCTCCTCCAATCTCTGCCCCATCTGTATTTGTCCTTTCAAAGGCACCTGGAATCTTTCATTTCCAGTTCAGGTGTCAGCTTCTAGTTACCCACCCTTCGTAGGTACTTAGCTCTCTCCCAGTCTGCTCACCAAGTGTTGCTGAGAGCTGCTGTTCTTGGCTTACCCCATGTGATGTCTCTATTACCATTACAGTAGCATTTAGAGAAAAACATTTATCTTCCACCATCCTAATCTACTGAAAGCTCCAACTTTCAGATTTTACAAAGATTTTGTCAAGCAAGAGGCACAGGGCAAGAATAAAAAAGGCTTAAAGGAAGTTGCTATGGTGCTATAAACTGCCTGTCCTGTGGAAGTTTCTTTTTGTAAATTTTTATGTGTTTGGTATTTTGTCTGCACGTGTTTCTGTGGATATAATACTCTCAAAGGCATTAGATTCCCTTGGAATGAGGCTCCAGATGGTTGTGAGCTCTAATAGGGGGTGTAGGGAATTGAACCTTGGTCCATCTGGAGGAGCAGTTGGTGTTCTTAAGCGCTAAGCCATTGTTCCAGCCTCTGTCTTAAGCTTCTTTACAGTCTATAACTGTGGAATATCGACTGTCCAAACTTTGTGTGTGTGCAAGGTGTGCTAATGTCTGTGTAGGTATGCGTGCATGAGGTCAGAAGTCTGTATTAAACCCTTGTCAATTGCATTTGATGTAAAGTCTCTTTTATTCACCTGATTTAACTGCTATCTCCAGAGTCTGCTAACCTAGGCCTAACCTTCTTCCAATCTTATCTCGGTCTACAATGTTCTCATCCTCTGAGACGTGGGGCTGAATGAGCTCACCCTTTCTTGTTCTTTCTGAACTCTGGCTGGCTGGTTCAACTCAGTTGTTCTGACTCAAAGGCTTTCCAAATTGACTGATTCAATCTGGCTTCTCTTTCTTGGCCTCTCCTGAATTGATCTGCTTGGCTCTTACTAACTTTGGCAACATGTTCTAATCTCTGGCTCCTTCTCATTCTCTGGCTCCTTTTGTCTTCACCAGTGTCTAGCTTGTTCTCTCTCTGCGACCTCTATTAACTGTCCCAGTAAAACTGCTTCCTTTTTTTCCCTACACTACTCTCCTCAGTAGCCTCAGGAGACGTCACTTTCAGGCATGGATGCTTCCTTCTATAAACTAACTTTACCTTCACTGGGGTTAAAGGTGTGTGCTAAGGGAGTGTCTGTATTATAGAGAGAGGAATTAAGGTGTATGCTAAGGGTATGTCTGTATTACAGCCAGAGTAGTTGTGCTGTTGGATTAAAATCCTTCTATACCTCTCCTTCATTTTTTAAAACTGGCCAGCAAGCCTCAGGGATCCACTTATCTTCAGCTCACAATCCCTACTCCCCACAGCACCATGATTACAGGTGCTCTCCGACATACTCGGCTTCTTACCTGGGTTCTGGGGGACCGAAACTCAGATCTTATGCTTGTTCAGCAAACCCTTTGCCCACAAAGCCATCCCTTTAACTCTATTAGCATCTCTGAGCTTTCTTATAGGTCAGATGTTGATGCTAAGATCAACCTTGTAGGGCTACAGAGGCTATAAGATGCAGAGCAGTCATGTGTGCTGCACACACAGCAGCAGTATCATAGTTATAAAGAAGTTAAAAACCTCTCTCAATCAATGACCCTTTGCTGTGACAGTGTAATGATTTCTCCTGCATTTGAGGCAAAAGCACGGCACAGGGACAGACAGTACATAATGCTCGATAATCAACTATTCTGTTACTGGTTTACAGAGTACCATGATAATTTTAGAACATATTCCTCCTACTTGAAGAAAATGTTTATTATTGTAAGCACTATGCCTGTATATCCAGCCAATCGTGTACACTTTGTGCTATCTTTGGATTACACCAAGAAGCCACCCTGAGTGTCTGACCCTCGTTATCTATGTGAGAGTGCATGCTGTGCTGTCCATCTCTGAAACACACTCTTATGGTTGTGTGACACAACTGTATTTCAAACAGGGCTTGGTAAACAGCTCAGCATTAGAGCCCTTGACCCAGAAAGCACAACACTCTAGGTTCAGTCCCTAGTACCAAAAAAGGAAAGAATGAAAGCACAAAGAAGAGGGCAGGCTGCTAGAGGACACCCTTGCAGAGGAGTCCACTAGAATTCGGGGCACACTTCTCGGATCCTTTTTAGATGGAAGGCACTGAGCAGTAAGGAACTGAATGGAGTGTAATCTTCACACTTCAAGGCAGAATGTGAGCAGAGAAAATGACAACAAGGAGAGCCAGTTGGCCACAAGGTTCTGCTCTTACCTTTCTTGGTCTTACAGGGACCACACTCAGGGTGAATCTCCTGCAAGGGAAGGGACACCACCTTGGCCAGCCCAGCATTCAGCATGTACTGGTACAGACGCTTGAATGTCCTTTCACACAGCCCCTGCAAAACATAAGCCCACGGGTACTGCTAAGTTAAGGCACTGGGGAATCCCAGCACTGCAGAAACACTAGTTTCCAGGATGTCAATTACCAACTGACAGTAACTGAAGAAATGCCACAGGTACTAATGAGACTGCCAAGCTGCACTCCAGGAGCTGAACAAAGTCTGGAGCAGCACAGACACCCTGCTGTGACTACAAAGAGGGAAAAGAGATGTGCTGAGAGACCCTGCAACAGTAGATAGGGTAGAGTAAGACTGGTAGGGGCAGAGCTAAGAGGAGACTGTCCACCAAGACTTCCCCATACTGCTTTTAAAATCCAAGTGTATGCATGATTCATTAACAGAGTCTTCCCAAAGGCAGTGGAGAAAAATAAATAAATAAAAGTCACCTAAGGAGTCAGAGAGAAGGGTCAGTAGGTAAAGGTATTTGCCACCAAGCCAGAGCAAGACTCTCACAATAAATGAGAGACCAACTTCAGCAAGTTGTCATTTGATGCAGCTTCTCAGGCACCAGCCAGGGAGACATGATCAAACACCTCTGTAGCTAGCAGGGCATGTGGTCCTCAGGGGGTTATAGGTCTATACATTCCCTGGCAGACCCTTGAACAGCACAAGTGAAGGTCAGCTGCTGTCTGCTATCTGTCACACGTATGTCACTCTTCTCTGATGCTGTTGACAACAAAGTTTTAAAATCTATACTGCATAAAATGTCCTGCCCCCAGCCAATCTACTACTAGCTTTTGTTGCCACCTGGCTGTACAACCCATGGGCAAGCAAAGTATGAACTGGTGAAGAGAAGGCACTCATTATTCAGCGCTGCTCTGAGTCTTGGGACTGCTTGGGGCAGAGACAGCAAATGCCTGTGAGTCTCAGCACAATCTGCAGCCCACTCAAAGGAGCCAGCACTTTCACCGTTTGGCTACAGAACATATGGTTATCCAAGAAACCCAGATGAATCCCATCTGGCTCCTTCAAACAGGAAGGTTTATACACGGGGCCTTTTGTTAATTTAGCTGAGCCTGTCAGCTAGAAAGAGCCTTTGGAAACCCATCCATCAAGTCCTACCCCAAGCATATGGTGCTGAGCTCTGGAACATCCAGAATGAGGGAAGATGATGTGGAATGCCTTCAGGGGACCTACACATTCTGTCCAGCAGAGAGAACAGCAGAAGCCCCGACAAGACCAGCACCCACTTCAGCTACAGGCTAGTGTGGTTGGCTCTCCTTGGAATCTACTGCCAGCTGCAGACTAGACATCTCTAGAGAACACCCAGAAAGCCTTTCTGCTCCATAAATCTCAGGCTCGGGCCACAGAGTGCCCCTCCTCACCCACACTCTGCCCTTGGCTCACAGAACACACAGCAGTCCAGCATGAATCCCAGAGCCTAACCTGCTGTCACATTCTAGTCTACCTGAGGGTCAGCCACTCAAACTAAAAGCCTGAGTTGTATCTTCAGACATTCTGTCAGTCCTCTTACATCCCGGCTGGGTCACCACTCACCATTGTGTCACTTTCTAAATACATCTCAAATTCAAAGTGCAGTGGTGGCCTGCAGGCCAGGACCCAGCCTATGCTCTCCTTCTCTTAGTGCCTCATGCTACCACTGGTTCTTCCTGGGCTTCTCCATGCAGCCACTGAAACAGGTACTACCCAAGGCTTCTAGACTCTTAAGTCTTAGACTTCTAGTCTAAGCCAGGCCATTAAAAACCCTTTTGTCACCCTTCACCCACCACTACACACAATCACCGCTAGCTTCTAAGAGCCCTATCTCTTCTGTGAATTGCTGTCAGGTGTAAGCAGTCTAGGGCTACATCATCTCCCACTGTGCATTCATCCTCTAGCCCTCCTGATGACAGGACCACCTGCCATCTTCACCCACTTCTGCCACCTTGATCCAGTTCTAACTCAAAACACTCACTGAGCCATGTGCTCAAAGATACAATGTTCTAGACCAGTGGGGCCGTAGCAGTGCTAACTTGAACAAGACTATCACTTCCTGTTCCTCAAGGAGGGGTTCAGCAGTGTCCCAGTTCCTAGAGAATACACAGAAACAGAGAACATAAAAGAACAAAGGGGCAGACATTGGCTTTCTTCAGCCTGTAGCAACTTTCCTCACTTCTATTTAAGTCTCCTGAAAGGTTTTTTCTACTTTTTTTTTTTTTTTTATTTCCCATTTTTTGATCAACTGAGACAGAGAAATACACTTCTATCCCAAACTTCAGTGTATTCGGGACAGCAAAGGCATTGATTCTGCCAGGATCTGGGAGGTAACAGGAAGCTGAGGGACTTGATGGAGCTGGTCACTTCCAGCTGGTTGCCATCATGAGTATCAGTGGGGCCAGGCCTGCCTAAACTCTCATAGATAAACTTCTATCTGAAATCTCAAGGTGAAAAAACAAAACCACCAGGCCAGTTTACTGCCCGAGATAGGGAAGCAATGGTTCTTATGACAGGAAGAGGCCTTCCTGTCCACAATGAAATCAAAGACTAGCACACCACAGGTGACTCTTGCTGACTGTTCTGCTAGGTGTAATCAGAGACCTTCAGGAACTAATTACTGCCCAAATTCTGATGTGCAGCTTCCAGCTTCATGGTTTAGCATCCAGGGTGGTCAGTCTCTTCTCCCTGTCTAACACTGGCTCTTGGCTAACATTCCACTGAGAACTATCCCTGGCAGCCAGCAGCAGGGTCACCGTGAGCTTGCTTCCTCTCACACTAACCCCCTCATAGCTGCTACTCCTGGGCCTGAGACGGAGCAGGTCAGCGATTGTTTTTTCCTCCCTGTTACTTCAGCATAAAACCATTAGGAGTAAAATTACAAGTCTCATGATGAAAGAAAATCTAAATGTCAAATTTTTATCATCCCCCATGAACTCTGACAGTGGGTCTGAGAGCAAACCCCAGAGGGAATGAAGTCAGTCAAGGGTAAGAATCTCAATGAAAAACAGCATTTTTTCACTGTGAAGAAGAAAAGGCCAGGGCTGGGGATATAGCTCAGTGGTAAAATGCTTAGTAGGCATGAGGTTTTAATGTTCAACTCCATTCTTAGCACTACAAAAATAAAAAAGAAAAGACAAGGTCATTTGCTGGGCTCTGGATCGGGCTGCAAGTCTTCAGTGAATCCCTTTCTAACCTCTCTAGGTTAGATGCAGCTTGCAGCTGCTCACCTGGGCCCTGCCTCAAAAACTTACCAGTTCCTCTCTCAGCTTGCCCAGAGTCTCAATCTGGTTGCTCCGTGTGCTCAGCATCATAGATAGCTTTTCCATGAGGATGTCATACTTGCTCCTCCTGCAAGAAACACCAGCCAGTTACCTGCTGGAGTCTAGCACTGAAGACCACCTGATCTTTAGAGATGACAATTCATGTCCAAAGTTATGGTAACAGTGTACAAACCAGACTCTAGGGCAGACACATCAATGCAACGATCTCTAACGGCCTCACTTTTTAATAGCACTTTAAAGGTTAGGGGCCTCTCAAGTTCTGCCTTAGGTGACACTTGGCCAAGAGTGGCGTGCCGACATGATGAAGGCTTTCCAAAACCCAGGTCTAAGGCTCGAAGCCTTTGTATGTCTGCTGCACTCCCTTCACTCCGCCAAGCCCTCTCCTATTTCTACTCCTGGCTTCCCTGGTGTGACTGACCCGATCGAAGCCCACTTCCTTTGTAGCATGAAGCTGGTGTATCATGATAAATGTTTCTGAGATAATGGCTTCCAAGGAAGCTAATGCCCATGTAGCCTGTGTCTGTGGAAGGGTGTGAGGCAGCATGGCTTGACTCCTTGTCTAAGAGGAAGAGAAAACACATGCATGGTACCCCAGTGAGGACAAGAATAAAGAAGAGATAGGTACTGCCCTTGGCTCTGGCACTTGGGAAGCACTGTCATGGCCACTTTACACAAGAGGAAATAGCAGGTTAGAGGTACAGGCACTCTGCCCAAGAAAGACGTAAAGGTAAAACAGAGGCGCTGACATACCCTCGGCACTCTCTCCTGTGGCTCAAATGCTGCCCTATGCATCCTCTCCAACCCTTCTGCTATCTAGGCTCCTGGTAAGTCGCAGGCCTCTGCTTGAGTAGGTCTTTGTTGCTGTTTTGGTTTTTGAGACAGTCTTACTCTGTATCCAAGCTGGCATCAAATTCAGGATCTTCATGCCTTAGCCTTTCAAGTACTAGGATAACAGGTATGTGCCACCATGCTAGCTAGGCCAGTCACAGTTTGGCAATATACTTACTTCACTAATATACAGTATGAGCCATTAAAATGTAAAACTTGTAAAACACGATTCTCTCCAAAACACAGGTTGAGATGGTAGAGTTGGCAAGGTGGACTTGTGACATACATTCTGACAGTGTACAGGTGTGAAGGCACGCAGAATAACAGATGTCTGACAGGAATACAGGCATGAATTTTACTGGATGCCTAGTCTATAGTCTGCACCCGGTATCTACCTTATGTCAAGTCACACGTACTGCAGTGAGCGTTAAAATCTGAAGTTACACTTACTCTGGAGTACACACTTGCCTCTCTAGAGTGCATCTAGCCAAGGAAGGGAAAAAGCAGGGTTCTGACAATCAGCTAGAGGAGAATCAGTTATGGTCTAGGGATGTGTCTGTTTTCCTGCTTTCCAAATGCCTCTTGGTACTGCCCACCTCTACCACAGAGTACTGGCGACCAAACCTAAGCATTTGAAGCTTATGCAACTTAGGGATGCTTTTCTAGGTCCTGTACCTGCTTGGCTATTACCCATCCTGGCTTTCACTTTTCTTATAAAGACTAGGCAGGCAGTACAACCCTTTCCTAGGTTAATTACTCATTCCAACTGTAAAGAAGAATGAGAAAAAAACATGTTTGCTCACTCCCAGATTCTCTGGTCCTTAGAAGGGAACATGTGTGGTGGTTTGGATAGGTGACCCTTATAGACTCATATGTTAGGGAGTGGCAATACAAGGTATGCCTTGTTGGAAAAGGTGTGGCCTGGTTGGAGGAAGTGTGTCATGGTGGAGGTGGCTTTCAGATCTCCTATATGCTCAAGTCTAATCAGTAAGTCTCCTTCTGCTGACTGCAGATTAAGATGTAGTACTCTTGGCTCCTTCTCCAGGACTGGCTACATATTGCTGTTTTCCTGCCACGACAATAATAAACTAAACCTTTGAACTGTAAGTCAGCCTTCCCAAAATATTTTCCTTTATAAGAGTTGTTGTAGTCATGGTGCCTCTTCACAGCAATAGAAACCCTAAGACAATGTATTTGTTTTCACCAGCACTCTATACCAGTGAGACTATGATACCCAGCTAAAATGGCACCTTTCCATCTTTTGACCATTTCTTATAACCTCACTGTGTGACCATATAGGATAATTATTAGACTGTATGACTGAAATACATTCAATCTGAGATTGACAAAAATTCAACAACTTTGCCACTGTACCCTATCAAATTAGGTTTACTTCAAATTTCCTTCACTCTTCAACAAAATGTTAATTAACAGTTCCTATCATTGGGTAGTATTTTTCCTTTTTGTATAATTGCTAGGATTTCTAAATGAGCAGAATATACTTTCATCAGAAACAAATATAAAATATCTTTTAAAAAAGCTTTAGCTTTTGGCCTCTACAACAGAAAAGTAACTAAGTGTTTTCTCCCAGCCATACCTGTCCACATGAAACCGGTTAAGGAGTAGGAGGATGGAGTGTTGCTGGGCTCCAGTAGGTAATCGGATCACATGTGACTGCATGGTAATGAGCCCATTCTTGTTCAAAATTTTCCTGTGATAATGAAGCTTCCCAGCATCAACCCTGCAGGAGAAGAGAGTGGCTACTTCACTTTTACTGGCAGCTTTATCCTTACAATGTAGTTTCTCACTTGTACATGAATACAAGCATACACACTGCTTAGCCTGATAGCTTTAAGAGAAAAGGCAATGGCCTGAAACAAAAAGCCGTGCTTTGGGGAAGACAAAGCAGCAGGCCTTTGCATTTAGAGTGTAGTAAAAACGGCTGTGTAAATTAAAGTGGCGACACTAGCCTAGCTCTTACTTGAAAGCAGTGGTGTGAAGGTCTCGCTGCAGCTCTCCTTGCCACCTGGATCGACCTAAGCGCTCCAGAATGCAGTAGGAGAAATCAGGAAGCTTCAGATCAGGATCCCCCTCTAGGCCTATCAAGGCCCGGTATCGCATGTCCTGGGAAGCCACAATGATGAGCTTCTTACCCCACCTGCAAGCCACAATGCAATGCAGAATCAGTAAGTAAGGAAACCAAGGCACAAGAACCAGTCATTTCAGCGACTTCTGAGACATTCACAGAACCCCAGTTCTGCTTCACAAGTTCAGAGTCAGAACTGCTATAAGCTGACAGATAAGGCTATGCTTTCTTCCTGGCTCAACACACCAAGATACATTCATACACCTCACCATCATAGAATTGACTATGCACATCTTTCAATAGTCTGCCTTCTATCTACAAGGGCCTCCATCTTTACATAGCTTCACAGTTACTGCTTGGCTGTGGTTCTCATGGACTTTAGATAATTCCTGATCCCAGAGTCAGATCTCAGTTCAGCTGTCAGAACTGTATCAGAACTGTCAGGGCTTCCAGAAGATGTTAATCCCATCCCAACCACACCCAGATTCTTCAGAGTACTTAGTACTCTTGGCAACAGCCTTTGTAATACTGTCTGTCTCCTTAAGTACTGTCACTGGAGGCAAGTTGTGACCTTGTTCACCGGGTGTAAACACAGCAGAGAAACAAACTAGGACAGACGTTGGTATCAGGAAGAGGGCATTGTTGAGATGAACTTGACCATGAAGCTGCTATGCCTTGGACTGTTTTGAGGAAAATGGAGGATTTTAGAGCTGTGGGCAGAATAGCCCTTGAGTGCTCTGAGTTTAATGAGTTGCTGTGGGAACCTGGAAGACAAGGCAAATAGCAATCCAGCCAATGGAGGCCTGACTTGTGAATTTCATAGGGAAGCCAAGATTATTGAGGCCATTCGTATGATATTTGGATTAGGAGTCTGTGGAAGTAAAACCTTTGGTTTACCAGGACAACAGATGCTGGTTAACTGGTGCTGAGAATAAGCTATGATTTTAAGTAAGAGACCAACATCACTCAGGCAAAATCTTTTGGGGAGTTCTTTTCAGAGCAAACACACAGAAGAAGCAGTCCAGAGGGGGCCAAGGCTGCATCCCAAGCTGGAAGCTGACATCAACGTCTAAGAGTCTTCCACGTGGTATTGGTTTAGAAGGCATGAGGAGGTCATGAAGAGCAGCTGAGGCTTTGTACTGTGGCAGAGCTAGAGTCTCCTTAAAAAGAGGCCTAGAGAGGCCACTGGTGAAGTTGTAGCCTCAGATGCACTAGAATGCTGAGGACAGAGGTCACAGACTTAAGCTGGCACACACGACACACTCAGAATCTCTGAAAAGGAAGGAGACCACTGGTGAAGTTGCAGTCTCAAGTAGAGTACTTTAGGGGCTGGAGAAACAACTCAATGGTTAAAAGCCCTTGCTGCTCTCACAGAAGATCTGAGCTTTGAGTTCTCAGCATCCTCTTGAAACTCCAGGGTATGTGATGTCCTCTTTTGATCTCCACCAACACCAGCTTTGTGTGTGTGTGTACATACTTTAGAGTTATTTTTTTAAAGAGTATGATTTTCTGTGCTGGGATGTCTGGGTCCATAGTATGTGTAATGTTTAATTTTTAATTGCAAGTGTTAATTTGACAGGGTTAGTTAGTAGCTAGAACATTACTGAAACACACCTTTGAAAGTGTCTATGAGGGCTTTTTCTAGGGGATTAACTAAGTGGAGAAGACTTGCCCTGAACACTGTGGGCTGTACCATCCCCCAGGCATCCTGAATAAAAAGAAACAAGGAGAAAGCCAGTTGAGCACCAGCATCTATCTGTCTCATGATTTGTCCAGATGTGCACAGCCTCATACTCCTACAATGCATTCCTGAACATGAGGCACAAGCTGTACCCTCTTAAACCAAGAGACAAAATAAATTCTTGCTAAGCTGTTTTCTGCAAGGTCCTCTATCCCAGCAGTGACAAAGGCAGCTAACACACTGTGTATCATCACACTACAGCCAACCCTCACTTCTCCATGCCTGGCCTACACCTGTGTTCTGAGCTGCTTTGTTCACACTTTGGCCCAGCCTCAGAGAGACCCAGCCCTCACTCACTGCTCGGCTCCAAGTGACTGAACTGGAGGACTGCCCTCTTCCGGATGAAAGTGACACCAAGGATTTACAGAGGCATGGCTTTTCATCCCTCTCCTCTGAAGCCACTTTGGCTCCTTTCTGTTCTGCTGTTTCCTAACATCTGGTCCTGAGGTCTCAGCAGCCCAAGTACTCTTTGCTTAGTCACGGTTTTCTATGCTCTTGCACCTACTAGATGATTCTGTTTCTCCAAGCAAACAACAGGAAAGAGGTTGTCTTTGTAACATGTGTGGTATAGCATGTGCCAAGTCTATATATACAGTCCATCCTGAAAGACTTAGACCTAAGCCTTTTCCCGCTGAAAACAGGCCTACTAAGAGAAACTACAAGAGGCCAGCTGGGTAAATGACTGCAAACACAAGAACAAGCTTGTTTCTTATTCAATCTTGTCCTCCTGTCAATTCCTACCCTTTATTATCATCAGGCCAGCAGCTGTGTTGAGGACTGACTGCCATACCATCCTGGATGCTCCCAATTTCATCTGCATTAAGATTGCCCAGCCACTGGTCCCATGACTCCTGATACTGCACATTATTTTGTGACTGTGGCCATCATTTTGGTGAACAGATGCTGAACAGAGTATATGTTGCCAGGACAAATAAGTAAAAAACAATAATCTACCTTTAAAAAGTTCATAAGGGAAAAGCCAAAAAATGAACAAGCACATCATGGGATCTAACTCCAGACAGAATAGCTCTGGGCAGAAAGCTTCGGCAAAAGCATCAGTGGTCAGCAGTGGGAGCACACCATGGAAACCTCTGGAGCCAGCAGGGAGGCGGGCGGGAAGGTGAAGGGCAAGAAAGCAGGCCCTGCCCATTGACAGGGCAGGCTAGCTCTGGAAGATACCAGAGGTGGCATGGCTGGTGTGAAATGGCAGCAACCAGACAGCTAAGAGAGGCTCACAAGGTCAGCATGGCCGGAAACTCTCAATTTGAAGCCTCAACTTCTAACCCAGGTAGGATGGCCTAACAGGAGAAGTAAACTACATGTACTAACTCTGCCAAGCACCTGTGTGACTTGAGAAGTTCAGTGTGGAGCACAGAGAAGAGACTCTACCAGTGGGAAGCTGATGGTCTCCTGGTAAAGGAAGAATGCTGCCAACAAACATGTGAAGTGACTTTGGCACAATTCAATGGCCTTGCTGCAAATGGTCTAATTTTGGAGACCCAAATGCCCTTAACTGTTCACCGTGTCACACTTTTCTCACCAGACCACAGTTAACTAACTGATGGTGCCTGGGCAGCCAAGACACTTAATGAGGGGTGTGGATAAAGCTGGGATAGATGCTGGGGTGAGGGCAGAACATTCTAAGCACACACAACAGCACCCACCTTTCCCTTCAGAAACAAGGGGGCCTGACAGGTTCCACCTGAAGTACAGGGAAAACAACCCCTTGAGGGTGGCTAAGTGGGAGAGCTTGTCAGGCAGGGACAAGGACACAAGGGGCCGCTGGGCCATAGTGAACAGAACAGGTGGCAAATGAGAACAAGATCACTGGTGTGGAAAATGAGTGGCTGGTACCCAGCTTACCTGAAGGAAACTGTGCCCTATGCTGCTTGTAAGAACCAGTCTTTCATAAAGATAACTTGTGTGGGTTTTTTAAGAGCTACTGGAAATCCATGTTTCTAGATGCTAGCAATGAAGTCATCTCTAAAATAAATACAACTTCAGTCTGGGCAAAGTTTGCCTGAGGATGACATGTGGCCTGTTCAAAACCCTGGCTGTGAGCAACTCAAAGACCATGCATCCATCACATCTCCATCTCAGGAAAACCTCCAGTCGTTATACGAGGTAGAGGAGAGACCATACCAGTATGGTGAAGAGACTTCTGCATTACTGGAGACAAATTTAGAAAGATATGTCAGCAGGACATGACTGACAACTGAGTGTAGACATCTCAGAGAGAGGCAGCCTAGGAAGAGACCTAAGTTTCTGACTTAACAGCCTGGTTCATGAGAATGCCTCTGACCAGGACAAAGATGAGAGGGAGAAGCAGGTTTGAGATGGAGGAAAACAACCACCAGGACATATGAGGGGCTCATAACTGAAACACTACATGAGACACCTGGGGACAGCTAACACTTGACAGGGTGGGAGGAACAGGGAACTCACCAAAAAGCTGAGGAGGATCAGGAAGAAAAACAAAAATACAGGAAGCTCAGGGGCAATGCTTCATCTCAGGGATTAAGGGCTTGCTGACTGGGATCTCAAAAGTTACAGTGTCAGACAGGAGTCAGATCTCCAGGAAGCAGAAGTAAAAGGGAGGGGAAGAGGGACACAGAGAACCTGGTGTCTCCTCCAAGAATTACCTGCTGAAGGCTTCTACCATTGTACATCGAGGCTGCAAGCACTTGCTCCTGATGCTACTGGTGATGTCCTTTCTCTCCTTAAAGTATCGGCAGGAGCCCTGGATGCCATCCTTGTTCTCTAAGATCATGTGAATGGGGTAGACATCCTCCAGAGTGACTGGGTCCCTCCTGGACTCCAAAATTCCAGTTTCCAAGTCAATTTCTTCATATCTAGGGAGGAAAATGCATATATTAAAAACTCCAACTCAGCTTCAGCAATAACACGCACCTGGCATCTTCTGCCAAGTCCCCAAAGAGACCGGAAGGAAGAACAGGGAAGGTTACTCAGTCCTGTCTCTCACAAGTGCAGCCGTTTTCTTCTTAATTCTCTGCAGCCTGGACTGCTCCTGCCTCAGCTTCCTGAATACGAGGATTACAAGCCAGCACCACCATGCCTGTCCTACAGTTGTCCTGACAAGCAGGTTTTTGCCTTTCTGTTGAGATAGGGTCTCCTGGGCAAGCTTGAGCTCGATACATAGCCAACAATGATCCTGAAGCCTTGATCCTCCTGCTTTACCTTCTGCATGCTGGAATCACAGGTGGAATTCCACCATACCTGCTGTACACAGCTCTAAGACTTAACTCCATGGAGCTCTACCTCCAGCCCAGGTTCTTATCTATTTCAGAAAAGAAAGGAAAGAAAGGAAAAACAAAACTCCTTTCTAGGATCCAAACACATCCACAATCAGAGACTGGATCCACCCTGCTGGCCAGAGCCTTTTTCTTTCCCTCCAGATCAAGTTTCTGGTCTCTAAGTTACCAAGGATGTCCTCCTCTGACAGCGTTCTCTCTTTAGTCATCTCTTCAGTTCCCTTATCCACTTTTATGGTTTTGATATTTGCCTGCATGGAAACAATTCTCATCTTTGAAGGCCTAGGCTTGTGTTTTGTTTTGTGGTTGTGGGATGGAACTTGGAGCCTTGCCCACACTAGCCAAGCCATAGATATCCCAAGCCCCTTGGTTCCTCTTCCTTCCCCTCCCCCAACAATTCAATGTCTTCTGCAGTCTACCAAGCATCTCAAATTCCATGAGCTCAAAGAGGCCTGTCTCTCCCTCCTGCCCCCCAACCCCCATCAAATCCCTGGAGCCAAGCACCCAGGCTCAGCTGCCTCTTATCAGCCGGCATCTATGAGTTTCCTTCTTTCAGCGGGTGAATCAAGGTAAGGTACTGTTTGCCTTTGGAGCCTGGCTAGCATCCTCCTCTAGTGTAACTGAGACGCCACATCTGTACTTTTAAAATTTTTAGAAAACTGTTCCTTTCTGTGAACTTTGTCCTATATAACCATCAATTTCCCAGCACACACTGTGGCCGGCTCTTTCCTTCTCCACCCACACTTTAATCTTGGTTGAAGGTGCAGTCTCCTCTATCCAGTCTTGAAATGTAGGTGTAGTTTCAGGAGGTGTCCAATCACAACACTCTCCTGGGGATGATCTCTTGATTACCAAGTGCCCAGAATGATTCACAAACGTCTAACCCAGCCCCTCCCCCTGGCTGCTTTACCCACCAGCATTCTCCTTACTAAACAGAACCTCTTATACTCACATACTCACAGCAGACTGGAAATGCAGTTAGCAACTCCCCTAGAGTTGCTCTTCCCCCCAACTCTGGAGAGGGGATTAGTGTTCATTCAGGTTGTTTCAGCAGCAGACACCAAGTACACAGACTTTCATTTCTGTCTTTCCACACTCCGTATCACCAAACACCAAATTCTCCGGACTGTCTTACTAACATGCCTTTTTTTTTTTTTTTTTTTTTACTTATTTTGTAATTAATTAATTAGGTTTTCTAAGAATGAGGTTCTCTGTGTAGCCCTGGCTGTCCTGCTCACTCTGTAGACCTGGCTGGCCTCGAACTCAAAGATCGCCTGCCTCTGCCCAAAGTCATGTGCTGCCATGACCATTGGACTGTCTTTTTTGGGGGGGGGGGGGCAGGGGAGAATTCGAGGCAGGGTTTCTCTGTATAGCCTTTGCCTGGAACTGTAGACCAGGCTGGCCTCGAACTCAAAACTCCACCTGCCTCTGCCTCCCAAGTGGGATTAAAGGCGTGGGCCACCACTGCCTTTTAATAATCACCATATAACTGGAGCTGGCCTTGATTTCAGACCCTCCTGCTGGGGCCTGCCTGCAGGGAGTACAGGTGTGTGCAACTAGGCTAGGCTACCTGGGATGTCTTGATCCTATGCTTTCTTCATTCCCATCCCCAACAGTCCCTGACTGGTTGCCACTCTCAGCTTCACTGTCACCAGCCTCACTCCCCCTTCAGAGACTTCCCTCTGTCTTTATAGTAAAGGACAGCTTCATCAAGTGGACTAGATAATCACAGGTTCTTTCTCAGACAAATTTAGTCAAGGGCAGAGTAGATCCTGGACCTAAATTTCCTGGAATCCTAGTGGATGACCACTTCACCCCCTGAGCCTCGTTTTCTCTCAGAATACCCGCTTCTTCAGGGTGTTGTAAAACTTTCCACACCACACGTAAGTGGCAACGATCACTCCCTGCTTCCAAGCGTACTCTTCAGGTGCATGCAGTTCACTTCTCTCCCGTTAAGCTATTCTACTTGGTGTAGCTTGTTCTGAGCACTCTGCCAAGTGGCCGCCTAAATCTAAACTTATCTGGTTCATTATTACCTCTAGAACCTCCTCTGACCTTCATAATATAGCTTAAGAGTTCCAGCTTGCAGGGCATGGTAGGGCATGGTAGGGCATGCCTGTAACCCAAGTGCTAGGGTGCAGAGGCAAGAGGGTATGATATGAAATCATACTGGACTGTATTGTCAGCTCTTTCTTCTTCTTTTTTTTTTTTTTTTTTTTTTTTTTTGGTTTTTCGAGACAGGGTTTCTCTGTGTAGCCTTTGCCTCGAACTCAGAAATCCGCCCGCCTCTGCCTCCCAAGTGCTGGGATTAAAGGCGTGCAACACCAGTTTGTCAGCCCTTTCTTAACAAAACCTTGTAAAGGGGAGTAAGGGGTGGGCTGAGGCTAAGGGCAGAGCATGCAAGGAGCTGGATTCTGCTCCTGGAGAAGGACAGACAGGAGAAGGGAAAAGTGCATTTAGCAATCCCTGAATCCTGTACTAAACCTAAGGTTAATCCCTTAACCTCTCGGCGTCAGTTTCCTCCTCTGTAAAATGAAAAGACAATAGTGTCTCGCTCAGTGTCGCGGAACTGAGTTCTGTCGCTTCCAGAACTGGGTCTTGGAACCCACTTATGGGAAGCGCCCAGTCTACCTCAGCTACTTTTTCACTGCTATTCGGTGCTGTGCAGACCTCCAGTGAGCTGCCTTAGCTTTCATAACGAACGCTCCCTAAAGGTCCCTGAAGGACCTCACCTAGTCCCACTTTTTAACCACTTTCCTACTCCCGTCCTATCACCCAACTTAAAGGAACTCTTTAGACTCGCTCCTTTAACACACTGGGAAACAGTTCGGTCACAGCGGATACCCCATCCCCCAGCTCATCTACTCCGGCCTGCTAGGGCGCAGAGAGCTCAGGTTTGCTCGCCTCCCGCGCCCATCCCCCACGTCCCACGGTCCCCGCTCTGCATCGCACCATCCTGCCCCGCTCCAGGCTCTCAGCCCTCGCCCCACCCCTGGTGGCTGACCGGTCTTGGAGCTGCAGGTCAGGTCGCTCTCGCGGCTCCTCGTAGAAACTGATGCCCGGGTGCGTGGCTAAAGCCCGCCACAAAAACTCCTGCGTGTAGGGTTCCAGAGGCAATGGGAAGGCAGGCGAGCGGGATTCCAGGCGGCTCCACAGCGCGGGCAGGCACAGGCCGTCGAGCCCCTCCAGGGCCACCTCGTCCAACAACGACTCGAGCGCGTCCATGGCCGCTTCAGTTAGCAGCGCCCGGGGCGCCTGCGCACCTCGCCGCCGAGGCCAGGGCACAATGCGCCTGCGTACAGCGATCCGAGGCCTAGGGAGAACTGAGGGGGAGTCCCAGCGCTCCGCCGTGACGTCACGCTACTCGAGGGCGGGCTCAATGAACAGAGTTCCTCCTCCATTGGTCCGGAACCCCGTAGTAACCAGGGGAACTGCAAACACTGTCAGGGCCGCTTCCGGTTCGGGAGGCCGGAACCGCCGCCTCTAGGGATGGACGGTTAGTGTCCGTGGGCCCCGCCGGGAGGTTGGGCGGCCGTCCCTCATCCCTCGGAGGTGTCTCAGGGAGGAACGCCTAGCCACAGGGACCCCGGCCCAAGATGGTGTCCAGCCTGAGGGGAAGGTTCTGGTGGTGCGGGATGGGGACCACGGCTGGGAGTGGTTTTGTAGGAGTCCCTCTCTCAGACTTAGGGAGGGGGGACGGGGAAGAGATTGGCGCGGGGGAGGCGTGAGGAGGATTGCGGGGGTTCTGGGATGGGCGATGGGAATGTCGAAGTTGGTTGGCGGTAAGCGTGTCCCTTGGGAGTACGTTTGTCAGCTACTGGAGCATCAGGAGTGGAGGGAAACGGCTGGGAAGACTTTTATGTGCTTTGGTATTGTTGATAACTCACGTGAACTGAGTACTGTTCGGTGCCAGGGTTTCTGTAGCTACTGACTAGTGCAAACGTTTCACAGCAATCCTTTGGGATAGTCACTTATATTACAGGCGAGGGAGCTGAGGCTAAGACAAGGCAGGCCACTTTGCCTGGCCAAAGTCAAATAGCTAATCAAGAGACAGCATGAGTAAGACGATGGGTCTGAAGTAGAATTTTGGGAGTTTAAAATCTGAAAAAGATTTTTTTAGAAGCCTTCCATTCCAGAGCTTGCCAGTGCACATGTCTACAGGGGCAAGTTTGGTGGGCTGTGACTGATAAACCAGTTGCCAATCTGTACAGAAGCAGATTGCTTTTAGGAGCAAGTCTCAAACTATGATAGCCAGTTAGTCAGTCATAAGGCTAAAGGCAGCCTGGTTAGAATCACTGTGGACACTCAGACGCTCCCTGGGAATAGCCGTTCTGATATCCAGCTTTTCAGATGGGGACACTGATGTCTGTGGAGACTGGAAGGGTCTGTGCTGCTTCACAGTTCCTTACTGCCCCTTCCTTCTGCATTGCTGTGAAAGCCAGTGGATGTAGCATGGAAAGACATGTTACCATTGAATGTGTTACATAGGCTTAAAGAGTGCCTTTGTCTTCGAGGCACTATAAAAAATGCATTTTATCAGTTTGCCCTGTGCTGCTGTCGAACAGTAGTTCTTAAAATCTAGGAGTCCTTGGACTCCTTTAAGCCTTTCCTTTACAAGACCTTTAAGCAATATAAGTGTGTATTATATCTGTGATGCTGCCACATAAATGCAAAATTTCAAAACATTTATTCACTTAGAACTAACCTCAGGCCAAGAGTGGTGGTGCATGCCTCTTCCCCCAGCCCTCAGGACATCTCTGTGAGGATGGCCTCTTCTACAAAGTGAGTGCCAGGTCAGCCAAAGCTAAGCTACTCGGGGAGGCCCTGTCTCTAAACAAACGAGAAACAAGAAACAGGAAACTCTTACTCCTGAACTTAGATCTTCTAAGTGAAGATAGCTGTGTGTACCCCTCCTCCAAATAGAAAAAAAAAAAAAAAGTAATAGCTTTCTATTTCCTCTCTCCCTTTCTTTCCCTTCTTGATTTTGTGATTTTTGTGATTTTTGTTTTGGGACAGGGTCTAATGTAACTCAGTCTAGTTTCAAACTTGCTGTGTAGACAAGGATGAATCTGAGTTCCCAATCCTCGTGCCTTAGCCTCCAGGGTGCTGGGATTACATGCAAATGCTGTCATGCCATTTAACTGGCTTTCTCCTTTTCTTTCCTTTTACCTTTTGTTTTTTGCCTTCCCTTTGGTTTCCCAAGACAGGGTTTCTCTGTGTAGCCCTGGCTGTCCTGGAACTCACTCTGTAGACCAGGCTAGCCTCAAACTCAGAAATCCTCCTGCCTCTGCCTCCCAAGTGCTGGGATTAAAGGTGTGCGCCACCACTGCCCAGCTTTCCTTTTACTGTTTTAGGGCTAGAGATTAAATTGGAGATCTCACTTGTTCTAGGCAACTGCCCCAGGCTGAACTGTATACCAAGTGGCTGTCCCACCCCTTTTAAGACAAAGTCTCAGAAAATTGCTTGGACTAGCTTTGAACTTTTGAACCTCTTGCTTCAGTCTCCTGATTACAATTATTGGCATGATAACTATACATGGCTTATTTTACATTTTCTCCAATCTCCATGTCTAGCTTAATAGGAAATATGTAAGCCAGATGCACGTGGGACTGCATGCCTGTTATCCCAGCATGTGGAGGCTGAGGCTTCCAGGCCAATTTGACCTATATAGTGAGATCTTGTCTCAAAGAGCCAACAGGAGGAAGCTGACCTCCTGTGCTCTAGGATCCTAACTTCTACAAGAACTATGCTATTTTTGGCTAATGAATTTGAACAGATAGTCCCATACGTAAGTGGATGGGGAAATGAATAGTATTACCTCTTCAGATAGCTGTAGACACTTTGGCAGCACATCAAAACTTAGCAAGTGACAGTTTCTAGAAGGTTAATCATAATGAGGTTAGTGAACTTGGGACTCGTATAATAAATTCCATTTGTCTGTCATGCCCTTTGATCTATGGGCTATTTTCCCCATATTCAATTTTATAGCTTTGGCTATTGGTCATTTGGAAAAAGCTGGCTCAATAACATTCAAATCCTCTAAATGATGACATTAGAAATTATCCGGTATCAAAGAAAGAAAGGGAGAACAAGAAAAAAATTACTTAGGAGTTTCACACCTGTAATCCTGGCACTTGGGAGCCAGAGACAGGAAAAGCCCAAGTTTGAGGCCATCCTGGGTTACAGTGTAAGTAAAAAAAAATTTTATCTCAAAAAACCCAGAATAATGAGTCATATTATTACTGTCACCATCTTCTCTGTTTTGTAAGAAAGAGATTAAACCCCTGGAAACCTCTAAAGCACTGGAAGCTCCTTGCTACTTACCTTCCCTTGAAAACTGGTTTTATCATTGGCAACAAATCGTCGTTTCCCTGGTGACAGGCTCATTCCATTTGTGTCTGAGAAAATATCTGCCAAATCCTCAAATCAAAAGAGTCAATTTGTGTCTTGTTTATAAAAGTCAAAATGATAGTCTCTCCAAGATACTATTAGTTCATCTGGTGACTTCCATCATTGCCTGGCGCTTCTGGGACGAACTGTTGTTCTTGACTTGTAACAGAATTTCTTGATGCATACTTCCATTTTTTTCACATGAAATATTAAAATGATACATTTGGGCCGAGAGTTTAGAAAATAATTATTTGCTGTTTTTGAGACAGAGCCTCTTTATGTAACTCTGGCTGTCCTGGAAGCTCACTATGTAGACCAACCTGGCCTTGAACTTGCAGAGATATACTTGCTTGTGCCTCTTAAATGCTGGGATAAAAGTGTGTACAGCGTCACCTGGCTAATCGGTGAAGGTTATCCTGCATTTGTTTGCTTGTGTCACAAAGTACGTATCAGTAAGGAAACAGCCATTTTATAATGTTTGAAACTGTGGCTTGGATTCCCGCTAAAGGCATCTTTGCTTGTTTTTGTTTTGCCCTGTCAGTCAGAATGTAGCCCAGAAGTTGCAGTGTTGTGGTGAAATCACTTTGCATTCATAAGCCCCTCCACTGCCCAGGATCTGTGGACACACATTGAGATGTTACAGGATGTTTTGAGAAGTGACTCCCTCGGCACCTCTGCACTCCTAGAGCATGATTATAGCCACAGAGGAATCTGCATTTTAAGCTAGGATGCACGAGGAGTGCTTTACTCTAGGAAGGTATTTGCCCTAAGATTAGACTTAACCTTAAGACATCCTCTTTTCCAATCTAATTTTTATTTTGTTTAAATGTGTAAGGGCCTGTGTGTCCTGGCGTGCTCATAGGACCACCATGAAGGTCAGGGATCCAAGACGCTCACTATGTAGCTAGCCATGGCTGGCCCGAAGTTCACTATGTAGACCAAGTTAGCTTCAACTTGCCTGCCTCTGCCTCCCTAGTGCTATTGTACCTGGAATTTTTGTTTTTTTTGTTTTGTTTTGTTTTGTTTTGTTTTGTTTTGTTTTGTTTTGTTTTTTCGAGACAGGGTTTCTCTATATTGCCCTGGCTGTCCTAAAACTCACTCTGTAGACCAGGTTGGCCTCGAACTCAAAAATTCGCCTGCCTCTGCCTCCCAAGTGCTGGGATTAAAGGCGTGCACCGCCGCCCGGCTGTACCTGGAATTTTTACACCTAATCATTATAGACCTGTGTCGGATCTGTTGTTGAAGAGCAGCATGTTGTAAGTGAACTGTGATTCTAGCCAACTAGGTAAGCTAGTGGCCTGATTAGAAAACCATTTGCTTCCTGAACACATAGTTTAAATGTCTAACAAGTCTCCCCAAGCCGGGCTGTGCTTTATTCTGCAGTTTGCTCTGCCTGCTTTTATCTGGCCTGTGGGTTTGGTTAAGGCTGTCCTGTTTTGTTAGTTTGGGTGATGCTCCTAGATTTGGTCTAAGTAGCTCTCGACTGCCATCTCAACTGTTCCATCCCTGAGTCTGTTTTTCTGTCAATGAGATACATATGATGGTGAAATATTTCTAGACCAGGTGTGGGGATGCACACTATAATCTCAGTGAAATTGTGAGTTCAGGCCTAGGCTAATAGTGCCCCACCACCCATTCCCATCCCCCACCTCTGTCTCAAACAAGGAAAACAAAGTATTCTTAGTGGTAGCTGATGGGATTGGTGCCTGCAGATGGACAGACGACTTGCACACTGTTGCTAAAGAACGGGCATTCTCTCTTCCACTTTACCTTCCCCTTCTCTTTCTCCCTCTCTCCCTAAGATTAGGTCTCCTGTAGTCTATTCTGACCTGGAACTAGATTTGTAAGGGAAGATGACCTTGAACCCCTGATCCACCAGCAGTCTCCAACACAGGATAATCTTTGTAACTAGTGTACTCTTTGTTCAGAAGAAATTTGTTTCCTGTTTTTGTTTTGTTTGTTTTTAATGCTCATGAAGGTAAATGGCCTTGCAAGCATCCTCTGCCTATGAAAATGTTCATCTTTGTATTAAAGTCAAAATTTCTCCAGTGAGATGGTTAAGAAAAAAACAATTGTTCTCGGTCTTTGGGGAACATGATAATTAGAGAACAGCTAACCCCATCAGTGCCATTAGGAAGGATTTTAAAGTTGGTTCATTTGTCTTTGCTGCCCTGGAAGCAAATATTCAACATTTCCCCTGTTGATACCAATCGTTTGCTTAGCAAACTTTCTTAGAGATTAATAATGTCAAGTTGAAATTTTGCCTACCTTGTCTAGATGATCCCAAAAATCAGAGCAGGCAGTGATGAGCCAGGAGGCTTTCCTGTGAGTGCACTGCCAGTCACCAGGGCAGGAGTTCACGTCTTGTGTGGGTGCCCGGTTCCTAGGGATGTTTCTGTTTTTCTTGTTACTTAAAGCAAGCATGAGATCACCAGAAGATTGGTCTTCAGCTGGCAAAATAAATATGTGCCTTCTGTGCCACGTGTCTGCTCTCTTCTTTGCTTCCTCCTTTCTTCAGGTGCCTTTTCTCTTATATCCCTGGATTTACTCTACCCTATCACTTTAGCTTCTAGGAACTTGGCAGATGTGTTCTGCTTGTTTTTATGGCATTTATGGTAGTGATTCAACATCAGTGTTTGTGCAGCAGGATCTAGAGATGGCAAAATGAGTAAGACTGAATTCCATTGAGGGGTATGTGGGGATTCATTTACAACTCTCTCTCTCTGGATAGTGTCTCATGGCATAAGGCTGGCTTTGAACTTACTGCACAGTGAGGATGACTTTGAACTCCTGATTCTCCAGGTTGAGGTACATATCATCTTTCTTAGCTTTGTTGCCATTTTCAGATTTCCCCCACCCCAATCAACCCCGGGGGCTCAGTACCAGCATGTGCTAGGCACTGGGTTTCCTCCCTAATACCACAAAAAGGGAAATGAAAACCAAACAAAACAGATAGAATCTTTTCTGTAAAGGTGATTTTTTTTTAAAAGGACGTTGCTTTAAAAAAAAATGTATGTGTGTGTGTGTGTGTGTGTGTGTAAGAGAGAGAGAGAGAGAGAGAGAGAGAGAGAGAGAGAGACTGAGAGAGACAGAGAGACATAGCACTCCTGGAGTCAGGACAACTGGGCAGGGGGGAGGTGTCTCTCTTACCATGAAAAATAAAAAGTCAGGTCATCAGGCTTGACAGTGAGTGCTTTACCCACTGAGCCACCTCACTGGACTAATGCTCAGTCTTAAATGGAGATGTAAGGGTGAAGAAATGTCTCAAAGGCTGAAAGCACTTGTTGCTCTTCCAGAGAGTTTGGTTCCCAGCACCTGTGTTGGGTAGAGTCACCTCCCATTACTCCAGTTCCAGGGATCTGGCACTATTTTCGGGCCTCTGCTAGCACCTGAAGATACATGGTGTGCACAGACATATGTGTAAATAAAAAATAAAAAGGAGAGGCAGCAAATCAGCTGGTAAGCGTTGCCTTGTAAGTGTAATCAGCTGGTAAGCGTTGCCTTGTAAGTGTAAGAGTCTAGGTTTAACCCCCCAATCCACATAAAATGCTGGTGGCATAGATCCATCCCTAGGGCTTGCTGCCCAGCCAACCTAGCATTCTCAGTGAGCCCCACCAGGGAGAGAGCCTATCTGGAAAGAAAGATCCTGTCTGAGCTGGTGAGATGGCTCAGCAAAAGACAACTGCTGCCAAGCATGGCAACCTGAGTTTGATCTTTAGGACCCACATGGTAGAAGAGAACTTACTGTAGTAAGTTGTTCTTTGCTTTCCATGTGTAAACACACAAACGTATATACACAAAATAAATAGAAATGTAGTTTAAAAGAAAGATGGATAGCCTCTGCCGAAAGACTCGAGATTGACCTCCGGCCTGCAGATGCAGGTGCACACACATGCACCCACACAGGCAAACAGGCACATACAAGAAGTAGCAGATGGATTCTGCATCTCCAAGGCTTCAGAGTAACACTGGAATCAGTCATCCCACAGACGTGTTTATTTGGCTTGTAATTTTTTATATTCTTGCAGTATTTGTCAGCATTGAAAAATGGGGAAATTTCTCAACAACTTACTGGGGTGCTTTGAATATCAAGAAGCTGATGATACTGGACTGGGATTCTGCATGAGAATTACCTGAGAGTTGTCCTTTCCAGTGCCACCTAGTGACCTCATGTCTCTCACTTGCTTGAGACCCCAGTATCTGTAGTCACAATCCTGCTACCCTATGGCTGTGAACACCTATGAAGATCCCTTTGGAGTGTTGCATTTATATTATGCTATAAATAGTACCTGAAAAAAGATAAGATAGTTTCTGCCCTGATGAACTCACAGGCTGTGAGAAAGCTAGACAAATGAATGATGTCAATTCACCATAGGAGTCTAGGAGAGAGCAAAGACCATCTCTCTTCCCAAAGCATTTTGCCCCACTGCTTGCTTTTGTAAATAAAGTTTTATTGGAACACAACTCTGCCCAGTCCTATCCATATCATGAATGGCTGCTCTCTCATGATGCAACGGCAGGGTTGACTGGTTTTAGCAGAGAATATATTGTCTCTGGAGCCAAAATAACTTACTGTTGGCCCTGTCCAGAGCCAGTTTGCCAGCTGCTGCCATAGAGGATCCAATCTGATTTAATTCCTAGATGGCTCAATATGTCACTGTGATTGTGCTCATCTTCTGTTAAACCTAGAAGGCTGTAGAACAGTGAGTGGCTTTAGCAAACTGTGCTGTAGAATGTCACCAGCTTCTCCACCACGAAGAAGCGCTCCTGGGGAAGCTCCCCTGTGGAGCTAACTTTCTATGCTCAGTTTAACTGGCTTTGCACTCACAGGGGGCGACCCTCTGCCTCTGTTCCCAAGTAGGAGAGAGTTGTTGAGAAGGAACAAGGAGCTAATTCTAAGTACTTTAAAACTGAGGAGCTAATGACTGCCAGGTAAGCAGAGCGGCATACACTGTCTCAGAACACAGGAGGCTGAGGCAGGAGTCTTGAGTTTCTGATCAGCCTGGGCTACATAGCCATATTCATCTCAAAAAGCAAAACAAAAGAAGTATGAACTCCCAGTGTCTTGTGGGGATTTGAAAAGCCTGGCCCATGTAGCCACAAGTGACCTATGGATGTGTCACCTTATTTGGAAAATTTCTTCAGCCCCCAACTACGTTGAGACATCCACTCCTGCCCAGAGGTTTTATACTAGGCTGTATTGGGCTCATAGCTATATTTTCTCATTCAAAATTGATTCCACATGAATTCCTGGATGTTCCATTCTCATAATGAGGGGCTTTGGGTACACTGAGGCTGCCTTGTTACTCAGGCTCAGTCCTCTAGTGATGAACAGTAGTATTTTAGGGTTTTGTTGAGTGAAGAGGCACCATGACCATAGATGGCAATGACAACTCTTATAAAGGAAAACACTTCATTGGGGCTGGCTTAGAGTTTCAGAGGTACAGTCCATTATTGTTATGGCAGGAAGCATGGCAGCATGCAAGCAGATACGGTGTTGGAGAAAGAGCTGAAGAGTTCTACATCTTTATCCGAAGGCAGCAAGGAGAGACTGTTCTGCACCCAGCATAGCTGGAACACAGGAGACCTCTATGCCTGCCCCCACACTTCCTCCAACAAGACCACATCTGCTCTAACAATGACACACCTCCTAATAATGCCATTTCCTATGGCCAAGCATTCAAACAAGAGTATATGAGGGTTGTACCTACTTAAACTACATGTGCCTGCCCCGTTAACTTTGGATATGTGCTGATGGAGCGGCTGTAACAGAAACCTTGGCCATGCAGACCTCACAATGTGTGACCCCTGCCTGGAATCCTCTGAGCACTAAGACCTTCTGGCTGGTGGCAGCGGCCTTCAAGAGCCTTCAAGACCTTTCATGACACATAGAGGCCTTCCCTGTAGGCACCTGAGATTTCTCTTGAGCCACTCCAGGCATCTGTCCACTCTGGAGCAAGTCACATTCTTTCCCAGCTTTCTGTCTTGCCTGTGCTGCATTCCTAGCCAGCTACACCCTTTCAAGTCACTCCCACTGTGGTGATAGGCCCTGGCATGCAGAATTACCTCTTCCTGTTGAGGCTTCCCACCAGGCTGTAGCAAGACTGGCGTCATGCCTTATTCCCAGTGGAAGTGGAGACCCACTTTGGTGTTATATGCTGAGGCCTGGCAAACAGATGTTTTCTGGATTATCAATGTAACCTGGGAGAGAAGCTGGAAGAAACTTAATGGCTCTATTCCAGAGTTCCATTTTTGGGGTCTTGAATTGTCTTAGTGCTCAGAGGATTCTAGGTAGGGGTCACAAATTGTGAGGTTTGCATGGCCAAGGTTTCTGTTACAGCTGACCCATTAGAGCCTTGTGACTCCCAAGCCTGCTCTGCATACTCTGGAATCCTCATTTTTTTGTGAAGACCTGCTTGCTAGTTTCACAGAGCATGTGATTTCCTCTGTATATAAAACAGAACTGAGCATGCTACTGCTGAGCTTGGCATGGTGGTGCAGGTCTATAATCCCAGTGTAGAAGGTGGAAGCAGAAGGATTGGGAGTTCAAGGTCAGTCTAGGCTGCATGAGAACCTGTCTAAAAAAATAACAAAACAACACCAATAACAACAAACCCCAAGAATTACCCTCCCAAACACACAAAACCCACACTAACAATATCTCCCTATTTACAGTATTTATAAGAATTATATATGTGCAAAGACCAAGGCAAAAGTCTAGCATGTGAAGTACATTTTTGTTAGCTTCATCAGTAATGATTTTGCTCTCTTGATCTGACATGTGAGCCTTTGCTTTTCTGAAACTTTGCTGAAGGGGCCAATCCCCTAGACTTTGGACTTGATCACAGCTGCAGGGAGCTAACCAGGAAAGGTAGGAGTAGGAACAGGAGGGCCCCTGTGCCATCTGGCAGCTTCTGCTCTTGGCTCCTGAGAACTTTGCCAGGCAGGATGACAGGCCTTGCACACTACATCTTTCAGTTTTCACAAGAGAACAGAACTTTGGATTTTAAGATGTAATATCACCTAAGTTTTAACCATTGGCTGAAAAGATAGTATATTTAAAAACAAAAAATAAAAAACAAAAAGACATTGTGGTGACTAGACAAACATCCATGCCCAGATTCAGCTGCTGAGAGATTCTTGGATCTAGCCTGACCGTTGTTATTTATCTGCTGTGGAGGTTTGCTTACAGCCCAGGGAAGCTGAGGGTCTGATACTGGTGACTTCCAGGGATGGGGCAGTACGCAGGCTGTTTCAGCCTGGCCCCCTAACTCTTCAGATATCTCTATTTATGAACTCTGCCTCTGCATTTTTTGTTTTAAGCTTGCAAAAGCAAGCTATAAAAACCCATAAAAGAGGGTCAAGCCTCCCCTCCCTCTGTGGGTGCTCCACTTCTCCCACCATGCTTCTAACACAGAGGAAGTAGGATTGAGCGTGTGAATTGGACTGGGATATATGTACAAATTCTGACATTAAAAAAATAGCTAGCTCCTTCATCCTACAGCACCTGTACATTCCATCTCCATCCCACAGCACCTGTACACTCCATCTCCATCCCACAGCACCTGTACACTCCATCTCCATCCCACAGCACCTGGACACTCCATCTCCATCCCACAGCACCTGGACACTCCATCTCCATCCCACAGCACCTGGACACTCCATCTCCATCCCACAGCACCTGGACACTCCATCTCCATCCCACAGCACCTGTACACTCCATCTCCATCCCACAGCACCTGGACACTCCATCTCCATCCCACAGCACCTGTACACTCCATCTCCATCCCACAGCACCTATACACTCCATCTCCATCCCACAGCACCTGTACACTCCATCTCCATCCCACAGCACCTGGACACTCCATCTCCATCCCACAGCACCTGGACACTCCATCTCCATCCCACAGCACCTGGACACTCCATCTCCATCCCACAGCACCTATACACTCCATCTCCATCCCACAGCACCTGGACACTCCATCTCCATCCCACAGCACCTGGACACTCCATCTCCATCCCACAGCACCTATACACTCCATCTCCATCCCACAGCACCTGGACACTCCATCTCCATCCCACAGCACCTGGACACTCCATCTCCATCCCACAGCACCTGGACACTCCATCTCCATCCCACAGCACCTATACACTCCATCTCCATCCCACAGCACCTGTACACTCCATCTCCATCCCACAGCACCTGGACACTCCATCTCCATCCCACAGCACCTGGACACTCCATCTCCATCCCACAGCACCTGGACACTCCATCTCCATCCCACAGCACCTATACACTCCATCTCCATCCCACAGCACCTGTACACTCCATCTCCATCCCACAGCACCTGGACACTCCATCTCCATCCCACAGCACCTGTACACTCCATCTCCATCCCACAGCACCTGGACACTCCATCTCCATCCCACAGCACCTGTACACTCCATCTCCATCCCACAGCACCTGGACACTCCATCTCCATCCCACAGCACCTATACACTCCATCTCCATCCCACAGCACCTGTACACTCCATCTCCATCCCACAGCACCTGGACACTCCATCTCCATCCCACAGCACCTGGACACTCCATCTCCATCCCACAGCACCTGGACACTCCATCTCCATCCCACAGCACCTGGACACTCCATCTCCATCCCACAGCACCTGGACACTCCATCTCCATCCCACAGCACCTGGACACTCCATCTCCATCCCACAGCACCTGGACACTCCATCTCCATCCCACAGCACCTGGACACTCCATCTCCATCCCACAGCACCTGGACACTCCATCTCCATCCCACAGCACCTGTACACTCCATCTCCATCCCACAGCACCTGGACACTCCATCTCCATCCCACAGCACCTGTACACTCCATCTCCATCCCACAGCACCTATACACTCCATCTCCATCCCACAGCACCTGGACACTCCATCTCCATCCCACAGCACCTGGACACTCCATCTCCATCCCACAGCACCTGGACACTCCATCTCCATCCCACAGCACCTGGACACTCCATCTCCATCCCACAGCACCTATACACTCCATCTCCATCCCACAGCACCTGGACACTCCATCTCCATCCCACAGCACCTGGACACTCCATCTCCATCCCACAGCACCTGGACACTCCATCTCCATCCCACAGCACCTGGACACTCCATCTCCATCCCACAGCACCTGGACACTCCATCTCCATCCCACAGCACCTGGACACTCCATCTCCATCCCACAGCACCTGGACACTCCATCTCCATCCCACAGCACCTATACACTCCATCTCCATCCCACAGCACCTGGACACTCCATCTCCATCCCACAGCACCTGGACACTCCATCTCCATCCCACAGCACCTGGACACTCCATCTCCATCCCACAGCACCTGGACACTCCATCTCCATCCCACAGCACCTGGACACTCCATCTCCATCCCACAGCACCTGGACACTCCATCTCCATCCCACAGCACCTGTACACTCCATCTCCATCCCACAGCACCTGGACACTCCATCTCCATCCCACAGCACCTGTACACTCCATCTCCATCCCACAGCACCTATACACTCCATCTCCATCCCACAGCACCTGTACACTCCATCTCCATCCCACAGCACCTGGACACTCCATCTCCATCCCACAGCACCTGGACACTCCATCTCCATCCCACAGCACCTGGACACTCCATTTGTAGCAACTGAGAGGGATGCTGGGCATTTGGTGGATGCTCAGCAGAATCCGCTGTGGTGGGACACAACTGCAGCCTCAGATGTTTGGGGAGCTGAGGCAGGAAGATTTTGATTTCAAACCCAGTTGGGCTTCACAAGACTAAACAAAATCAAACAAAGGTCCTTGAAAAGATGTCTGGCAGGCAGGCACCTTTTCATCAGGATTCTTTAGGTGCTCATGCACTTTTCGAGGCAGTTGAGCAGACCATTTGGGGGTCACCTTGTCCTGTGTGGTGGCAAACCCAGAGATGAGAGGGGCCAGCTGGGTTATAAGAGGAGAGTGGATTCAGTAACATGTGTGACCCACGTAGAGATCAACCAGGATCCTTTTTAGCCAGGGAAGCCTGTTTTTACAGAAGCCATTGGTTACAGTATAGAAGTGTGGGTTTTTTTTTTCCTTATCTTATTAATTTCCCAGCGGTTTTCAGAGGAATATCAAACACATTCAATCATATTCCATTTCACCACACTAGAAAGTGTTGGGAGATGGGTAGGAGGATTTGGAAAATGTCAGGGCCAGAAAGCACTTCTCATAGAAGATGATCATGTCCCTCCCAGCATTATCCATTCCTTCCAGAAACGTCTGGGGATGCCTACAGGCTAGGCACTATTCCAAGCACAGGAATTGAGTTTTCATAAAGCCCCATGGCAACCTTGGTGAAAGAGACAGACCATGAACACATAAGTGAAGAGGAGCTGGGTGCATACCCTTTGTCCTACCAGTGAAAAGGCAGAGGCAGGTAGTTCTTTGTGAGTTCAAGGCCAGCCTGGTCTACTTAGCAAGTTCCAGGACTGCTAGGACTGCAGTCTCAAAAAATAGTGGGAGATTATGGTAGGATAGAAGACTCTGTTCCTTTGAGCTGAAAGCTAATTTGATAAAGGGGAGCTGAATAAGGCCTAGGGGATGAATGACCCAGAACTAGGGAATATAGAGGGTCAAAAAGGAGCCTGGGATGCAAGGAGCAAAGTAAAGATGAATGGGATGGCAGGAGTAAGAGCCTAGGGGAATTGGAGATGCCTCAGACCTGGAACATGTGGAGTCTGTTCAGCTAGAGCTTGGTTTGGGTGCCTGCTACACATGGAGCAGAAGGTAAGTTGGTATTTCAAAAATTGTCTAATGTGGATTTCTGTCTGATGCTGAGGCTGGAACCCAGCCAGGCCTCTGTCTATTGAACAAGGGCTCTACCTCTGAGCCTTGTTTTTAGATTTTATTATATTTGTGTGTTTGTGGTGTGTGTGTGTGTGTGCATACATATGGAAGTCAGAGGATAAGTTGCAGGAGTCATTCTCTTTCTACCATGTGTGTGCCCATGTGTGTCCATGTGTGTGTGTAGAGAATTAGTTGTGGGAGTCATTGCCTTTGTACTATGTGGGTTCCAGGATTAGAACTCAGGGTGGTGGCACATGCCTTTAATCCCAGCACTCAGGAGGCAGAAGCAGATGGATCTCTGTGAGTTTGAGGACAGCCTCATTTACAGTGTCAGTTCCAGGACAGCCAAAGCTACACATAGAGAAATGGAGAAACCCTGTCTCGGAAAACAAAACAAAACACTAAGGTCTTCAGGTTTGCCAGGAATTCCTTTCCTCCTGAGCCATCTTGCTGACCCTGAGAGTCTACTCAGCTGCCACTGGAAAGTCTGGGCAAGAATGCAGGGTGGAACTGGGTAAACACTTGGAAACTCAGCAATCAGAAGACTGAGGCATGAGGATTATGAGTTTGAGGCCAGCTTGGGCTATAGAATGAGATCCTATATAGCAAGTTCAGGATCTAGGAGAAGTCAGAGGCTAAGAGAGAGGCCTTGAAGAAGATTAGATAAGTTTGGAGTGTACATGAGAGCCAGAGTTCCTCAGAACAAGCAGGATCCCTGAATCCCTGGGCAGAGGGACATAAACCTCCCAGCATATAGGTTTATACACTCTATAGGTTTCTGTATATCCTTTCATGTCTGTGGATTTCAGTGAAACTGTGACCAGTCCCATTGACAGGTAGACCTTGCCACACAGCACTGGCAGTCGCAGCCACTATTCTGTCTTGGCCTGCTCTCAGTCATCTGGGTGTGAGGCTGCATGCCAGTGCAAAGAATTCTGTGCAGGCTATAAATAACCACTTCCAGCTGCCAGCTGCGATTTGGATTTGGAAAGGAGAGGAGGGTCTTAGCATGACTTGTTTATCTCAGGTAATTTGGCAGTAAGCTGGGCCCTGGGAATTCTAGTTACAAGAAAAATGTGAAGCAAGAGTGACAGGAATATGGTTTCAGGCTTTCAGTGTGGAGCGTAGCTGAAAGGCCCAGCTCTACCTGAGGGTACACGGGAGCAAGGGAGCCTTCACCTGCCTCCTGCTCTTGTCTAGTGGATTTCTGGTAGACCTTAAGTATCCTCAAAAGGGACTTATGGATTTAGAAGTAAAGAAATGTTGCCCCTTGGTATCTCTGGAAAAACCAAAACTGACAAAACAAGCCAGGTGTGGTAGTATGCACCTGTAATCTCAGTGCTGGGGAAACTGAGGCAAGAAGATTACCCAGAGTTCAAGGTCAGACTGGGTTACAGAGTCTTTAACAACAAAGCAAAAGCACATACACAGAATGATAGCAGGAAAAGGCCCACATACCTACATAGAAACCAGGCTTTGGAGCTAAGCACCTCTCAGGCTGGTCAGCTGCTCTTCACTCTGTTCCAGTCCTGCCATGCTGCTGTTTTATCTACTTGACTCTGACCTGTGTGTTTACAGTGCAGTAGGGGGAAGCCAGAATTAGGGTTCAGAGGCACTCAGGAAGTTGAAGTGGGCAGAGGGGTGTTGGCCTTGAGTAGAGTTGGCACTGGATCTTGAGACTAAGCTGGCACACTTGTCAGATTCCCCTGCTGGCTCTGGGACCCCAGGCAAGTCATTTGATTTCTTTGACCTGGAGCTTTGTGGTTGAAAGTAAAGAATTCCAAAAGCCATCATGCTTGCAGAGTCAGTGCTAGGGAAAGCGTCTCCAGCCACCGTGGGACAGGTCTTGACTGGCCTTTAACCTTTCCCCATTCCCCCTCCTTATCTTCTCTAGCCATTCAGTAACCTTTGCCCTCAAGTTAGTGCCACCATAGACTTAGCTAAGAAACAGTTGTTGGTGCATTTGTCACTACTGCATTCCAGAGTGGTCTCTTGCCAGATGTGTCCTTCTACAAATGCTGTGATGTTCTTCCAGGCAGGAGGTTTAGGGAGCTGCTCCATGTCCTCAACAGTCTCCCTCGAAGCCCTCTTAGGTCTCCTATGGGAAAGCCGTTAGTACTTCTCATGTGTTATGTTTTCCTAAGTCTTTATTTTATTTCTATTTTTATGTACATATATGCACATGCACATGTGTGTGGTGTGCATGTGTGTATATGCATTTGTGTGGGAACAGTGTGTGTGTGTGTGTTTTTTTTTTTTTGTGTGTGTGGTTGCCTGTGTATGTGGAGTACCAAAGTTGATGCTGGGAATCATCCTGGCTCTTCTACCTTATTCAGTGAGGCAATTCTCTCATTTAAGCCCAGGGCTTGCTAATGTAGCTGGTCTCACTAGCCAGCTTGCTCTGGGGATTCCCCATCCCTGCTTTCTGAGGCTGGATTTACAAGAGGCCCACCATACTCAACAGGCACTTATGCAGGTTCTGGAGACCAAACTCCATTTAACAACTGAGCCACCTCCCCAGCTCACCCTCTCTTTCTTTTCTTCCCTCCCTCCTCTTCCCTCCTTCCTTCTCTCCCTCCCTCCCATTTCAGCAAAGGCTCTTTCTCTCCTTTTAAGATTTATTTACTTTTATAAGTGTTTACCTGCATGTACATCTGTGTACCACATGTATGCAGTGCCCATGGAAGCCAGAAGAGGGCATCAGTTCCCTAGCCCTGATTGTTGTAGACAGGTAGGTAGGTTTGGGACCTGAATCCAGGTTCTCTCAGAGCAGCCAGTGCTTTAACGTGCTGAGCCTCTCCAGCCTGTATTGTTTATTAGATGTAACCATTCTCATAAGAGTAAGAGTAGATCATCTGGAACTTGCAGCTGTTGTCTGTTTTTTTTTTTTTTTTCTTTTTTGCTTAATTTTAATGTTTTCTAGTCACTTTGTATTTTCACACTGGGCATTGAACTCAGGGCCTTACGCATGCCAGGCAAGCACTCTACCACTGAGCTCCAAACCTCTTTGAGCATTTGAGTGCTGCTTTTCATCTTGTGGCTTGGCATGCTTATCTAGTAGTTCCTCACTGATGCCGCTGCCCGAAGAGGCCAGAGGAGGGTGTCAGAGGCCTGCAACTTGCCTTCCAGGAAGTTGTGAGCTACCTAACATGGATGCTGAGACCCACACTCAAGTCCTCTGCAAGAACACCATGTGCTCTCAGCCACTGGCATCTCGCCTGCCCACTACCTGGCAAATTATGATACTGTGGCTCACACACACACAGGCACACACACATGCATGTGTACACACACACATTTCCTGCTTGTGGAAGTTGTGGACTTCTCAGCAAGTTTCTAGTAAAGATGTTGCCACCTCCAAGGAAAAATGGCCTTTGTGCTTCTAAGCCATTTTGTGTTCTATCCAGCAAGGTCTTTGTTAGACCCTTTTGATTTTTCTCAGGCCATTAGGTGAGAGGGATAATTTTAGTGTAAATTAAATTGCGTGAACACACACAAAAAGCAACACGAATGCTCATATGTAGACAACGGAAGATAAGTTGGTGTCATTGGTCACAACGTGGAAGCACCATCACTTTCCTAGGGACAAACAAGTCCTTTGTTCTAGTTCTTTGTAATGGAATCTGTGGTCCAGGCTCTGTGCTGTGGGATTTGCACGAGTCACCTTTCTTCTCCAAAGCCCTGAAGGGAGAGTGGAATGCCAAGTCTGCCCCTCCATGGTTGGCATTTGTTCCAGATCTTCTCAGGAAGCCATCTGGCGGGAAGGGAGCGCCAGCTTCACCAGGGAGCCATTTGCTCCTAATCTCCTTATTAATTGCTCTGGGAGCCTGCGACAGATTAAATGCTGCATCACAGAGTGACACCTTCTCTCCTGTACCTCCCCAGAACTTTGCTGTACTGTCTTTGTGCTTAGATGAGGCTTAATGATCTAGCTGAGGGGCAGTGACACATAAGTGGTTATGACAGCCCACCTTTGGGGCAGCGCTACTCACCAACTTTGTGATATCAAGCAAGTATCCTAACCTCTTTGGGTCTCATGACCTTATCTGATAATGGATAATAGCAGCGTCAATTACCTAAGTAGCTGTGATGTGTCAGTGAGTTGATACATGTTCCCAGCTTGGAGCCTCATGCCTGCCATATACTAAGCCCTGACCACATGGTGATGGTGACAACAGTCAAGTGCCCACTGTTATGACAATGAGTAAGCCTTTCAGTCACTCCCCTGCAGTTTGCTTCTCCTTCCTGCACTTGTTTATTCCAATGAGAATAATAGCATTCCTTTAAAGCAAGAATTATTCTATCCCCAGCACCTGCTGCCTGCTTTTGTAAATAAAGATTTATTGGAATAGTTATGCTGTTTAATTGCCTATTACTGATGGCTACTTTTGCTCTACAGTGGCAAAGTATCAGTGGCAAAGACCTTATAGTCTGAAGCCCTTGTGTATCACACAGCCATTGATACTTACTATGGGGACTTGTATAGAAGATGTTTACTAATCCATGGTTAACAAAAGTGGTTGTGAGGCTTCAGGAAGAGCCCTGCAAAGCTGGCTGCAGCCAGGTGGCAGAGCTGTGACAGGCATCCAGGTACTGCTGACCTTCATGACTGTGAACCTCGGACTAGCCTATATCCCCACCTCTGTCCTCTGTCTAACTAGAGAAAAGTAGAGGGGGCAGCTGAATAGGAATAGATTAATGAGGAATACCATAAAGATATATTTTGCATGTGTATTATTATCATGTACTTTATATATACTTCCAGATGCACCAGATTTCACACACATGCATTAGTCTGCAGCAGTGGGTCTAAAAGGCTGTGTCCTGTTCATTGTGAGTGGCCTAAGCTCATTTTCAAGGGTAATGTTGACATGATTTTCCCCTTGCCTGATGACTTCAGATGAAGACATGACTCCCTTAAATGGTAGCAGTGAATATTATGTACATCTAGAGCAAAGTAAAACTGAAGTGTCAGATCCTAACCACTGACAATAAATCCCAAGTGCAGATAAAGCCCTTCTCAAGCCATAAACGGAGGAAACGTGTTCTATTTACAAAAGCTCAGCGGGTTCAAGTCTCTTTTCATTTCCCCAGGCACACATCTGTCCTCTAAAGTGAAGCACACATGTAACATTTACATCTGGCCTTATTTATTGCTCTGGAACTGATGTAGGCAAGTCACCTTGCAAAGTGCAGAGGAATACCCCTTTCATTTTGCAGGCAGTGGTTATTGATATTAATGTCACCTCTCTCTCTCTCTCTCTCTCTCTCTCTCTCTCTCTCTCTCTCTCTCTCTCTCTCTCTCTCTGTTGTTGTGAGAATAAATAAGCTACAGGTAGGAAGACCCCATGAGATGCCAGAGGCAGCAGGCAGGTGCAGTGGAATCTGAGTCCGTTTCTCCTGCTCTTGCCAAGAGGTGGTCATCATGGAGCTCCCTGCAGGAGAGAGGCTCCTGGGTGTGAAGACAACCAGCTTCCAGGGAGCTTCGATCTAAAAGCTCATAATTAGAGGGCATTATCTTCATTGGAAGATAAGCAAATTATTTTCCAATTTAATGAATAAAGACACTTCTAATTAACTCCAAAAGAGAGATGTGCCTTCAGGTTTTAACCAGTAGTTAAGGTTTTATTTTAATGGTGTATTGAAACTTTATTTTATTTGTGTATGCATGTGGTGTCGTGACGGGAACACAAAGCCTTATACATGCTAGACAGGCATTCAGCTACCATCAGGTCATTCCCAGCCCATAATGGAATTTTAGATGAACAGCAGATCCAGTGATGATTCGGACTAAATCACCTTTATTTCATTTTATTTATTTCTCACTATGTGGCTCTAGCTGGCTTCAAACCCACAGCAATCTGCCTACCTCTGCCTTCCAAGTGCTGAGATTAAAGGCATATGTCACTACATCCAGCTTTAACACAATCCAGGAGACAACCATGCCCCCAGAGAGCCTGGGATTTTGCAAAGGTTCCAGATTACTCTATGCTCTCCCAGAGCAGAATTTCAGTTGCTGTGACTGACAAAGGAAGGGCCTTACCAGACCTAGGCTGCCTTGTTGGCCCCTAACTACCCTCTTGCTCCTGCCTTGCCCTGGGCTAGCGCACTCACCTCTGTGGACCTCTGTTGTCTTTTGGCAACCCTGGCCTCCAGCCCATGTAGTCTCTTTTAGCTCAGACCCATTTGTGTTTGCTTTGTGTGAGCAGACTAGACTACTTGTCATATCATCCCACTAGCCACCCAAGGATCTGCTTGGAATCCACAGACTGACAGTCAAAGTGTGGCCAAGGGGTTCTAGAGTGTTCTCTCTAGGTACTATCCCAGAACATTAGGGTTTATGAAGCCATAATTAACTTAGACTAAGAACTAGATCTCCTAATTCTTAGACCCTGGTCTCTTTTTGGTTACTTGATTTATACATAAGGAAACTCTGTGGGGGGGGGCGGGGCAAGACAGGTGCCTATGAAGGCCAGAACAACACCTGAAGCTGGAGTTATAGGTGGACATGGGCTGCTTGATAGGGGTGCTGGGACTTGAACTCAGGTCCTCTGCAAAAGCAGTATGTGCTCTTAGCCACTGAGACATCTCTGTAGTCGGTAAACTTATTTTTTTAAAGCAGTTGAACAGAAAGTTCAGAATTCCTGAATAACCTCCATCTACACATGAAACCTCTCTTATCATCGTGGTCGTGGTGCTGGGCATGAAACCTGGGCCTTGCTCACATTAGGTGCCCTTTGTCGGTGAACATATTCCTAGTCTTCCCCGCCATAGACACCCCATGGCACACTGTATTATTCTAGGATCCTTCAAAATCACTGAATCCTAAAGAGTTTGTCATAAGGTGGAAAGGAAAACATACAGGATCATAAAAGCTTCAAGGGGGTGTCTGTGGATCACAAGACATGCTGAAGTTTCATATTACTCTCTGCTGTCCTGACATCCTAGCATTGCTGTCTGTCTGTCCCAGGGCAGGTGATCAAGAACTATGTACAGCTTCAGAGCTCACAAACAGGATTATCCCTGCCTTGCCATTCTCTTTGTGTCCCCAAAACAACTTCAAAGTCCGTATCTAGGACTCTGCTGGGCATCACCCCTGGTGTGATACACTGAGATTTGGAGCATGGGTTCACGGTTGCCCTAGGGGCCTAGGTCTGTGAACTGTGGAGAGAGGAAAAGACAAAATGTTACATGAAGGGGTCATTGTGAGCAGAGTTGATGTGTTGCTAGGTCTCTGTGACTGTAACAGATACTTGAAGATATCAGACTATAAAGAGGAAATGTCTGTTTGTGCTCACAGTCTCTTGGTCCATTCTTTTGGGCCTGTGGTAAAGCAGGAACAATATGGTGGGAACATTTGGAGAGGGCTTCATGGTGGCCAGGAAGCAGAGAGAGAGGAGGAAGGGCTGGGTTTCCAACAAGACCTAACGTCCCTGCACTGGACCCTACCTTCAAAAGGGTTTGCCACCTTCCAGTAGCCGCATAAGCTGGGGCCAAGCCTTCAACACTTAGCATCTCAATTACTTTTCTTGTTACTAAAATGAAATACCTGAAAGCAACAACTTAAGGAAAGGTTTAATTTTGGCTCACAGTTTTGAGGTTCAGTGTGTCAGAGGAGACATGGAAACAGGGGTTGCTTTGTCTAGTGGTATTCTCTCAAGGGACCTTGCCTAGTCCCATAGCATGTATGTGCCAGGAGGCAGAGAACGTGGGCCAGAACCAGGTGAGGATATAACTTGCCAAGCTCCTACTTCCTGTGCCTAGGTCCTATTCCTAAAAGCTTCAAAGCATGGCATATGGACATTCAGGATCCAACTTTAGAAGCAGATAACATAAAAAAAAAATCTAAACACTTGTGTCAGAGACTTGGATCTTATCTCCTCCTCTGCCACCGTGCCTTTTTGGTTCTGCCTTCTGAGGTCTCTTACCTGGTAGGACATGTGGTTGCGGCAGTCATAGCCACCTGGGAGTCAAGTGGGGCAGTTTAGTAGCTACATTGGCAACAAACAGTGACTTCTGTTTTAGATTTCAATACCAAGGCAGTCTGTTAGGAGCTTTTCTAGTGGCCACTCCATTCATATGTGTGAGAGCATGCTTTTGGAAGAATGCATTTGCAGGAGGTGATGCCTCCTGAATTTACACATACCTTCAAATGCTAGTCTTAGGCGTTCTGAGAAAAGCAACGATTTTCTCTGAAATTGCCCATTATATGAAGCGCATGTGATTACCGCTAATTCACTTCTGCACATCACCTGAGCTGTGAGTCTGGGGCTTGGTGCAGCACGTCAGAATGCACCCACCTAAGTTTATGGCTATGCGCATGGCAGAAGGCATTTTTATGGAAGGTGTTTTATGTAATTCCAAACAATTTAATAGAAATGTAATTCGACAGGGAAAACTGCAGTCCCTTGGCCCTTTCAGAGTGCAGATAATGGCCCAGATTAAAGGGCTGGAGCTTTGTTCATTATAGTCAAATACTGTGTGTGAATTACCATTTTCCTTGCCGTTGGTCCATTTCAAAAGTGTGCCATTTTCCTATTATAATAACAGGCTGCATTTTCTTAGAATCATCTCATTATGATTGGTCCTGTCTTTTCAGTTTGCAAATAAAAAGCTTTTGCAGTGATAAACTAGTTGTTCCCAAGCAGCCTTAATCTCTGCTTCTGCTTTTGAACTGCTACAGGTCAGGCCCTGCGGAAGGTGGAGAGAAGCCGGTCCTGCTCTCAGGAGAGAAAGGAGGTAACTACACCCACTGCTGTTTGCAGAGCCTGGGGTAAACAGGCCTTCTGTGAGTCCTGGGCCAAGTGAGAGCTGGCTGCTGGACTTGTCAACCCATTGTCACCTGTAACAATGATCTTTTGTGGAACACATCAGCTGGTGTGCTGTTGACACTCAATCCAGATCTCAGCCACTTAGAACAAAGCTATGCATTTAGTTCCTGAATCTGTAGTCAGCAACCTGGCTTTCTTTGGGGTTCTTGTTCAGGCCAGACTCCCCTGCTCTCAACTAGAGCTCAGTTGTGTCAGCAGAGCTTGCTGGGTGCCAGGTAAGGTGCCTCATACTCAACATGCTATCTCCTTCTCCTGCAAACCAATAAGGTTTGCTCACATGGGGTTTCTAGTGTCTAAGAGGATGTTTTGCCAGCTGCATGACCTCCTGAGTCTTGGGTTTCCAAAGGGTACAGGATCACTTCTGCCACTTCTAAGAATGAAAAGTTATTTTTCAAGCTCAGCTAGATCTAGGAGCTTCAAAGCAAGCCATAGGGCAGGCCAGGTTTAAGAGTGGAGAAAATGAACACAGGAAATGGGGTGGGGAGATTGACTGACCCTCTCCCCCCAAAGACAAGAGCTCTTGGCCCAGATAGTCAAATAGTCTAGAACTTGCAATATAGCCCAGGGTGGCCTTGTACTGGAGACCCCCACCCCCTCCTCTTAAGTTCTGGAATTACAGGTGTGTGCCACCACACGTAGGACCAGATCTCACTTCCTGTCTTCTTGGTTGTGACCCTAGCTTTTGTGACCCTAGCTGAGCCTAGAGACTCACTTCTACACAGTACTTGGCCATTCTTGAAAGCTGCCCTACTGAGTCTATTTGCTCCGGATCTCAGTGGGACTAAGGGATGATATGACAACGGTTACTATATGTGCTGTGTATTTGGAAGACAAGTACGCCTAGACCATGGCACTGCAGTGTGAGAAACTATCCTAGGTAGAGAAAGTGGGCTCACAGGGCTCGCCTAACCCTATCTGAAGTATCAAGAGGCTTTGCTGGTTAGGGAGATGGGATCAGCAGTTAATTGAATGCATTGATCTTCCAAAGAGCTAGAGTTGGGTTCCCAGCATCCACAACCACCTGTAACTGCAGCTCCAGATCTGACACTCTTTCCTGGCTTCCCCAGATGCTTGCACATATGCACATACCTACACAGGCACACACATACTCATAAGTAGAAATAAAATTAACTGAAAGGAAAGAAGGAAGGGAGAGAGGAAGAATGAAAGAGAGGAAAGAAGAAAAAAAGATGGGCTTTTCAAAAGCTGTGTGGATAGGCCTAAAATTTCCACTCTTTAAAAGCCAAGGAAGGATAATTTGAAGTTCAAGTTCAGCCTAGCATGTATAGCAAGACCTTGTCTAAGGAAACATGAAAGGAAAGAAGAGTTTGCAGAAAAGGTGATAGACAGGCTGCCTCTTAAAGAATGAGTAGGAGTTATTTAGTTCAAGGAAACAACATGGTCAAAGTCAGAGAGGCATGAATAAAGAAAACAGAAGACCTTTAAAGCCTAGGTGGGCGGAAGCGGCATAAGGACCATATGTTTC
The DNA here is from genome assembly GCF_978045245.1 of Mus caroli. Classification (NCBI taxonomy): domain Eukaryota; kingdom Metazoa; phylum Chordata; class Mammalia; order Rodentia; family Muridae; genus Mus; species Mus caroli. The sequence continues at coordinate 20,053,504 of NW_028227263.1, read as the reverse complement.
ATAGGGCTCTTTGATCAAGTCCCATGTTCCTGGGAGAGGTCGAGATGTAAGGAATAAATCGAGCTTCGTATTCTTTCTTCCTCTGCCCTCTCTTAGCAACAGAACCTTCTAATTGCCACTCTCCCAGCATCTCCATTGTGCCAATTGCCTGAGAGAATTTCAGATCATTTCTCTACTAAAAAGTGCTTGAAGTAAAAAACAAAACATGAGGCTGTTTATCTCAATGCACAGGTTTAATTCTGAAAGATATTTAAGATAGCTTCAGGCCCTGTGAAGAGGGGGTGCTGGCTGACTGTTTCAACTGGCTAGAAAAACAGAGCATCACTAATAGCACATTGCGGCTTAGAGGACTCCCTGATCCCCTGAACTTGCCCTCTCCTACCCTGCCTTTCTGTACCCTCCCATCACTACTTGGTAGCACTGTGAGCCTTTTGCAGATGGCCAGCCATAGATTCAGCCATGTCACCATGAAAGGTAAGGAAAAGGCACACTGTCTCTTGTCAAAGTTAGTTGGAACAAGCATCTGGGGACACTTGTCCTGCTCCTTTGCTGTGGGCTACTCTATCCCCAGAGGGTGAGAATTTAGTTTCCCCCTGGGTCAGATGAGCACTGTACCTATGTGGGGTCATGAACTGACATAGTGAGGGGTGTGTGGGCCCCAGTGAGCTTTCCAGGCCCCCTTTAGCCCAAAGTAGTGCTGTGTGACTCATACAAGTTGGTCTGTCTGTCTGTCTGTCTCCTTCCTTCTCTCCTGCCCCCCTCTTTTCCTTTCTTTCTCCTATGTATATGTGTGGTATGCCTGTGGATGAGTATATGTACGTGTGTGGAGGTCCAAACTTGAAGTTGAGTGTGCTACTTGATTATTCTTCTTCTTCACTTTATAAAGACAGGGTCTCTCCTTGAACTCCAAGCTTGTCTATTCCATCTAGTCTAGCTAGCCAGCTTGCCTCAGGGATCCCCTGTCTCTGCCTCCCACGTGCTGGGATTATATAGGTGGTTGCCACTCCTGACAGGTTTTTGTGTTGGTTCTGGGGAATCTGAATCATGTCCTCCTACTTGTGAGGAAATGCTTTATTTACTTAGACATCTCTTCAGCCCTTGAGCCTGTTATCGTCTCACCTTTGCTTCCAGAATGCTGGGATTACAGGGTTGTGACGTCACACTTGGCCTAACGGGCATGTTTTAGCTCTTCTGCTCTGGGTGTGGATCCGGACATCTGAATTTGTTAACTGCTAGCAGTGCACACACACAGTTGAGGATGAGAATGGTTTTTTAGAGTGTGAGACAGCCCTGTCTGGTGATCATGGGCTCCTGTGTACTGTGCACAGTCTGCCCCTCAGCCACCACTGACTCCAGGTACCACAGAGACAGGTCCAGACAGAGACTGATGGACAGCATAGAAGAACCCACATTCAGCTCTTAGGTTCCAGAGGCAGAAAAGGCTGCCTGGAAGAGGCAGGCTGAGCTGAGGTACTAGAAAGGGCATAGTTGGCTCTGAAATGTCCCTTGATGGTTGCCTTGCAGCAGCAAGTGCTTTTAGTTCAGTTGGTAAAAATATTCTTGGCCTTGCCTCTAACAAGTATTCATGGTTCCTGCCTGTAGTGATTATGTAGTGTTTATGGCCTCTGGTCATGAATTATTAATGATTTTGAAATTGTGGCCATTGTAGTTTACTCAAAAATCATTAGGAAGCAAATTTGTCATACAGTGCTTAAGAAGAAAGTGAAAGAAAATCCCAGAGGAGAGACTGAATTTTATTCCCCATCTAACCTAACCCTCCCATCTCTCAGTGTGCACACTGCTAACCAGGGCACATGGTGCTGGGGGTGGAGGGGCATGTCCTCTTGCTGCATAGGAACCTCTGCAGCTCTCTGAACTAGAGCCTCTGGGTGTATTCAGGGCCATAGTGTAGGTCCAGAGCACTGAGCCCTCTCACTTTGACACTGCTCTCCAGGGAGAGCTAGTTTGCAGTGCAGCTACCTAGTTCATTTCCACTGGCATTTGTTCCATAGTGTCCCATGAATATTTGGCTATCTACTGTGTACATGTCAACAGTGAGAAAACCCAGTTACCCTTCTTCCTCTAGGAGTCCTCCTGGCTCAGGCTAGGCTTTAGGTGAGCTCCAACCTTCCTACTTCCTGGATGGGTGTCCTCAGGTAAGTGAGCCCTATTTACTCTGGGCCTCCGCTCTTACCCACTCCAAGAGCCTCTTGTGATAATGGACTGCCTGCCATCTTTTGCAGTTGATTGGAGATTCTAAAAACCACTCATCTGTGAGCTCACTTTGTAAAGGACTGTAAAAGCCATTTAACTGTCCCATTTAGAAACCGTAAGCTTGCCTGCGTGTACATGCATGCACACTCTCACACACCATTCCTCTGAGCACAGATTAAAGAGGCTTCCTTTCTCAGGCAAAGCAGGAGAGACCTGGATCTCAGGAACTAGCCCCCTCTGTCCCTTTGGTGTGACACCAAGGGTAGGCTCCCACTCACACCTGTTGCTCTCTTACACTCTTCCTATCTGGGAGCTCCATTCAGAGGCCAGGGAGTGGGATCAGTCATCTGGTCAGTGCTGGGGGTGTTTGGAAGAAGGGGCTGGGATGTGGCTCTATGGTAGAGCACTTACCTAATATGCATGAGGCCCCAACTTCTGTCTGTAACACATCAATAAAAAGAAACAGTTGAAGGTTAGCTATGTTCCTGATAGCAGTCCTCAGTTCCCTTTCCAAGGTGAAACCACTTATGTGTCCTTCCAACTAGTAGTCATAGGTGTTTCCATCCACCTACCCTCTCTTCTTGGTGTGTGTGTGTGTGTGTGTGTGTGTGTGTGTGTGTGTGTGTGTGCAGATGGCTGCTATGTGTGCATGTGCTTGCATGTCAAATGACATCTTGAGTGATGCTCATGAGGTTCTGTCCATTTTTTTTTTGAGAGAGTCTCCCATTGTTCTGGGATCCGCCAAGTCAGCCAGGGAGCACCAGATAGCTGCCCGTCACCTGCCTAGCACTGGGACTGCAAATCTGTGCTACCACACCTGGCTGTCTAATTTTTTTTTTTAAATTAAGTTCTAGGGATTGAATTCAGGTCCTTGGGCTTGCAAGGCAAGCTCGATACTAATTGAACTATTTCCCTAGTGAAAATGGCTACAGTAAAGAAACCCAAATACCTGGGTTTTTTGGTAGCACAATAGCGTGTGATATAGTCTGGTTTCTCCTCCAGTTTTGCTGTTTTTAGGGGAGGAAAGTGTTCATTTCCATTCACACTTCTAGGTAACTAACAGTCCATCAATGAGGAATATCTTTCTTTTATTAAATTGTGGTGCTGTCAACCACAACCATTCTCATGGCCTTCAGCATCTTCACTAAGTCCCAACTCCAGCAGGTCTCTCTCTCCTCCCCTATCCCTATCCCTGTCCCTTCTCTCTCCCTCCTCCCTCCTCCTCACACCTAACCCATCTTGGAAGACTCCTGTCGCAGGACACATGGACTGCCTTTGTTCTTGGGTGTTTTTCTATTTTACCACAGATGTACTAGAACATCATCCTTTATTTGAAACTTTGGAGATAAATGTGTTTCATTTTCTTAGATCTGGAAAGTAATGGTGTCCCAGTAGATCCTGTAGAAATATCCGTGATGCAGCACATTCACATATGCATAGGGAAGCATGAATAACATACCAAGTACGGTAAATGCAGTCTGCACATTATGTGCTAGCTCAGATTGGATTTGGGTACTAAGAAATGCTGTGAGTGTACTACTAGTTCCCAGTAGTGACTGCCTAGACTGTTAATGGTCTCTTACTACAATAAAAATATTTTAAGGAATAATCTAAATCAGGAACTTCCTACACTTATACAAAACCAGCCCAAGGTGAAGAAGTCCTTAAACTAGAATCAGTGGATCAAAGGGTATATGATTTATTGAAAGCAGTGTTCCCAGTCATCTGCTAATAGTGCTTGAAGGGCAGAGTTGTTGGCTGTTGACCATCTCTAGAGTGCTGGCCAGAATCAAGGGTGGCAGGCTTTGGCAACAGTGCTTGCATCATACGGGCCACTCCAGGCTTCCCCAGGCTCCTCATCTCACTGTGGATGGCAGCAGGGCAGTTTGTTTGAGAAGGACTTACAGGCGTGTCTAGACGCTCAAATTTGAGAACCATTTAGCCCTTAGCTCAGTGAGAGGTGATTCTTGTAGGTTTCCAGTGACACTAACCATCCAGCAGCACACACAGCCTTCTTCCTTCTCTGATGTGAGTCTCAGTGTTCTTGCAACTTGGCCTTCTGGTAACTGAGACATCCATATATATATATATATATATATATATATATATGATCTTGTCTTTTGAAGAAAAAAAACATGTTTAGGCTCAGTGGTAGATAGGGTGCTCGCTTAGCATGTACAAAACTCTAGGTTTGATCAATAGCATAAGAAGAAAAAGAGGAGAGAAAGAAAGGAGGAGGAGGAGGAGGGAGAGGAAGAAGAGGAAGAAAGCACTTAAGAAGGACGGGAGCAAGTGGCAGGAGGATGCATGCTGAGGCACTAGAGCCTGCTGTGGCAGTCAGCTCTCCAAATGTGCACTTTTACAGGAATGAAACCTTTTAGTTTGTATTTCTGGGCAGAGAAGAATGAAATCCATTTTGGATTCAACTGCCAAATGCTTTTCCAGTGTGAAATTAGCATTGTCTGTCTTTCTATGCCGTGAGGTCTTGGTTTCTGTAGGTTTTGAGAAATTGGCTGGCTGGCTACTAGCAGTGGTACCTTGGGACTTTAAAACTGGGCAAGCAAGTTGTGCAGCAAGATAGGAATCCCGTGACCACTGCAGTGAGCAACTCAGGTTCCTAGGCTCACTCTCATTTAGGTGGCTTAGCCTCATTGGTGCCATAGGGTTGTGGTAAGTATTCTGTAGGTGCACTGTACATCCCAGGAACTCCATAGATGTTGAAGTTTATAATTTAGGGCTTACAGGGGCAAAGGAGTATATTTGGAAGGCAAATGCCTTTAAAAACAAATGGGTAAAGGCACTTATGGCCAGTCTTGATGACTTGATTTCAATCTCTGGGGCCCACATGGTAGAGAGGGTGGATTGCCACAAGTTATGCGCACACACACACACACACACACACACACACAAAATAGATAAATAGATAGATAGATAGATGCAAAAAAAATATTTCAAAGCCAAGAGACAGAGTAGAAGTGTTTTCAGGAAAGAGCTGAACACAGGCATGCCCAGTGTTTGTTACTGTGTAATGCCATCAGAGAGCAGCCATAATCCTTCCTGTAGGACTTGCCTTACCTTTGAATTCCCAGCTGCCCTGAGACCCCTGGGAGCTACAGGATATATGTCTTCAAATCCAGCCTTGGAAACCCCAGTTTAACAAGGGCAAGACCAAGACTCATATGCCAAACAGTGAAGAGAATCAGTTTCTGATAAAATGCCAGGAAGAAGATTGACATGTCTAAAACCTTTCTGGTATCAGCTTAGCTTCCAGCACAAGATTAAACTCTAGGGAAAAAAAAAACCCTCAGAGAGCTGCAATTTCTGAGCAGAAAGAGGCTGTTTTGGATAAGCAATGTGCCCTTGTACCGAGCATCATCAAAGTCTCCTCTATCCTCCGATCTGAGGCATGAAATTGCCTTTAACACTTGCCTCCTCCCTCCACGTGGAAAAAAAAAAAAGCCATGTGTGGAATATAGAATGGGATTAGAAAAGGGAATAGTATCATCTAAGGAAAGGTGGTGCCTACAAGTGTCTCAGGAAAGATGTCTTCAGGGTGCAAGCAACCCCACAGAAGGGTGGGCAACAGCCACATGAACCCATTCCTGCTGCCTCCTCCCCTCTGTGCTGTTAGCTCTCTGGTCAGCTAGGTCTGGCAAAAGCCATAGTCTGTGGACTGGGGCACTGCATAAGCAATAGAAGCCCTTATACTAGCTTTATCTTAAAAGGGGAAATTGCAGCATCATAGTGCTGCAACTTCAGAGGTAGGTAACATCAGTGTCTGCATTAGTGTTTTTGTTGCTGTGAGGAAACACTATGACCAAAAGCAACTTGAAGTGGAGAGGGTTTGTATCCCTTACTCTTGCATATCACAGTTCATCATCAAAGACAGTCAGGGCAGGAACCTGGAGGCAGCAGGAGCTGATGCAGGGTCATGGAGGCATGCTGCTTATTGCCTTGCTTCCCATGGCTTGCCCAGCCTGATTTTTTATGGTGCTCAGGGGTGCGACACCTATTCTGGGCTAGGCCCTTCTACATCAAACACCACCACAACCACCACAACCAACAACAACAACAAAACAAATAGCAAATAACTAAAACAAACAAAAAAGAATAAAACAAACAACAAAAAACCTGCAGCACAGGCTAGTCTAGCTGGAACATTTTCTCAGTTGAGATTCCCTCTTCCCAAAAGAACTCTAGCTTGTGTCAAGTTGATATAAAACTAGCCAGCACAATCAGCTATAACTGGATCCAAGTGTTCAGACTCTGGACTTCTCCTTGTCCATGGCCATCCACTCTTCATGCAGACAATTTGCTGATGTAGTAAGGTGATTGCCAGCTACCCCAGGCTTACTGCATAAAGCCAGTTAATGTGGTCCAGGGGCTGAAGTCAGAGAGCCTAGGTAGTAAACACCATGGAACTTAGTTATTTCCTATGTAGGATGGCGATGAAATTGCAGCAGCCTCACGGGGAACTGGGGACTTGGAAAGTACCTAACTTGTAGGCCCGAGTAAGTGGTGCCCCCTCCCCTTCCCCTTTTCCTCTATGACAGTGCCTTCCTTCATTGTCAGCAGTTCTAGCAGAAGGACCAGGAGGTCAGCCAAGTTTAGTGCCCAGACTGAGACCTGCCAGCTGGGTCACAAGAGTCAGGTGAGGAAGCCCACATTAACATTGTTGGAAAGGGATAATTTCCCAAAAGAAAATTAGATTATCATCACAGAAGACTGGGGAAAATATAGTGGGCAGGCAAGAGCCAGCCATCGACCACATAGCCACTTTATGACAGGAGTAATAGAGCTGACAGATGGGTGTAGTTGTTGACAGCAGCTTCTACACGGAGAGTCCATCTCCACTCACTGAATTCAGCAGTGCTATTCTCTCTTATATGTGAGAAGTCTAGGCTAAGAATGGAGCCCACATACCCCTGGTACCCTAGCAAAGACGGGACTGAGCCACCATGCTATGTTGAGCCCTTTGAGCACATTCTCATTCTCCTGAGGCTTAGTTTCTCTATATGTACAGTAGTGCCCAGCAGGCCTTCTTCTCTTACTGGTGGGCAGAGTTGAAAGATAAACACCAGGCCCAGGCTGACGTTGGCCACAAGAAGGCTCTCTTCCAGGCCACTGCTTTCCCTGGTCCTTACTGTAGACTCAGTTACAAAAAAGGACCCTGGCCTGTGTCCACGGACTGGACAGGTAAGTAAGAGGACAAGGTGGCAATGGCCAGATGGCATAAGACTCATTTGTTACTCATCTGATAGGTGACAGCTCCTCCAACCTAAGGAGTAGTTATGAACATGGGTTCTGATCAGAGGCCATTGAAATGGTTGCGTATCTCCCCATCACACATGGTCTCTGCAGAAGATGCTCCCAGGGACCCATGCATATGAGAAAGCCCAGGCTGTGTTTGGCATTTGTATGCAACCTACACATTGTGAGCTTATGTTATCTCTAGATGCCTTACATTCTCCAGTGCTGTGTGGCTGTCCTAGAACTAATTGTCATGCTGTCTCAGCGGACTCTGTAAGGGAGCAGTCTCAAGCTATAGTCATCTGGGAGGGGGAAGCTATGGCTGGTACTTTCTATACACATCTATACTTGGGACAGGCTTTGCCAAGGGTCTGAGGCATTGGGATCTTTGTCATGACATGACATGACATGTTTATATCAACAATACACATTCAGTCAGGACTTCATCTGCTTCCCCTAACTGAGAAGTCTAACATTTTTCAGATAACATCCTCAGGCCACTCATGGTTGGCTGCTGGAATAAGTTGGTGTGGCAGAGCAATCAAGATCTAGACCTGGGTCACATTGCTAAGGTTATTGTAAAACTACCAGTAGTCTAATGAGAAAAGCTTAATTTTTACTTCTAAAAGAATTTTTTTTAAAACTCATCTAACTGAAACCTTGCCAGTAGTCAACACTATCCTTTTTGCAGGACCTTATTCTTGTGTTGTGGGTAGATGCCTCCACACAATCTTCTAGAGCACTAATTTTTTCCCTCTAACTGTGTCTTCAGTCTTTCCTCGGTTTTTGATCTCCTCTGTTTCGGTGGCTAAACCTTTCTCTGTTGGATTTCAAATTAACTCTTTCCTTTATAGGCTGTTGTTGTTTGATAGATGCAATATCTTCTTTTACCCTTCTGATCATAATAAATATAGTTATTGGGTTTTTGTTTTTCATTGTTTGTTGGGTTGGGTTAGGTTGGTTTGGTGTGGTTTGCTATTGGAATTGTTTTGTTTGGTTTTGAATTTTTTTGAGAAAGAATCTCTACTCAGATCCTTCAGAAAAATAAACAGAACAGTTATGAGCCATGAGATACGGCTTATGTATGTTATAAGGGCTCAGCTTACTTCACGATGTGTGTCTTTGATTATTTTTCATGATTATCAAATTGGGACCTCTTGTTCCTGTTGTTGGTTTTCCTGGATGTGGGATGATTGTGAATATGTACCTCGATTGCCTGTCTTCTCTCTGGATCCTGATTTTGTTGTTGTTTTGTTTTTTAATGTAATTTACCTTCAGTGTTTGTGGGCTTTGGACCAAATTTGCTGTAGTAGTGTGACACTGATCCATTATTAGTTAGTTTTCTGAGCCCAGCCCTGCTCACTCTTCCTCTAGATATGTCATGCCTTTCTGTGCCAGAAGTCCACCATCATAGTTCCTGAACACTGAGCAGGTGGACCACCTTCTGCTGCTTCTTGTGTTTCCATCTAGCTTCTGACTCCAGTTTGAGACCTCTATCTCCCTGCAGACTGTGCTGCCTCTGGGTTTGGAGCAGCACACAACACCGTCCCCGGTGCCCAGCTCCTTCCTAGCTTCTGTTTCTGGATTTCTTTTTGCTAACCCAGTTCTGTCTACCATCCATTTCTCAGGATGTCTTAACATTTGAAATCTGCCATAAGCACCGTCATTTGCCCAGACTGTCACAGGTTTTGGTGGTGTTTGTTTGGATGTGGGTAGGGAGAGGCTGCTGTGCAGAGTTGCTCTCCTCTGCCTGAGCTGATCCAGCCTGATCAGTTCTCATGGTGACTTCTTGTCTGATGATTTCTACTTTTTTGCCTCTGAAACCATGAAAAAGTTCAACTCTGGAGTCAGTGTAGCCTGTAGGGACTGTGTGCTCTCTAGTGATGACTGGTTTAGATGTTCTTTACTCCAGCCTACTTGGCAGTCTCTTCACTTCTTTATGCCTCAGCTCCTCACCTGTCAAAGGAGAGCAAAGATAATAACAACCACTTTATAAGCTAATGAAAGTATACACTGAAATAGTGGGTGCCAAGTGCTCAACTTGGGGCTTGGTACATAGGAGGTGCTAAAATACATTAGTACCCTTTCTCTCTTGTTCTGAGCAAACATCCCTCTGATTTCCTTTCTCTTCCCTTTCTTTGTTGACAGGGTGTCACTTTGCCTCCCAAGTACTAGGGTTATAGGTATCCACCACCACACCTAGTCTGGAGCCAGCATTCCTAGTATACTTATTGTGTGTGCTGTGCCAATAGGTTTTGGAATTATAGCACTTTGCTGGTTTTTTGTATACACGTGTGTGCAGATATGTGTAGAAACCAGAGGTCATTGTTGACAGTCTTCCTCAATTGCTCACCGTCTTATTTTTTGAGACAGGGTCTCTCACTGAACCTGCGGCTCCTTGTTAGGCTAGGCTGTCTAAACAGTGAGCTGCAAGGACTGCCTATTCCAGCACTGGAGTTCCAGCCCTGCATAGCAGCCATGCCTGGCTTTTACATTTGTGCCACGGATTGGAACTCAGGTCTATATGCTTGCACAGCATAAAGCCATCTCCCCAGCTTCATACTGTTGACTTTATGCTCCATCTTCATTCCAGTGAACTTTCCTTCAGTCATGTTTCCCCTCTCACTACCTCCCCTTGTCTGGGACCTTCCCCTTCCCAGTGCAGTCTATCAAACCTTCCATGGTCCATCTCTAGCCTGTCAAAATTGTCCTGAACTTAGATTCCGTCATCCATTTTTTTTTTTTTGTCTCCCATCTAGATGTCATCCTCAGACTTTATAAACAGCCTCTAACAGCCATTGATAAAATTATGACCTGAGATGGGACCAAGGACAAAGTCCCATGGCATGCCACCCTTCCCAGGAAGAGTAATTTAGATGGCAGGGTAAGATGATTAATCTGTTCAGTTCCTGTAATAGTATGTCCTTGTGGCTTGATTATGATAATATTAGCAACCACATGGTGGGTGTTATTTACCATGGCCAGGCACTGAGGTAAGTGTTTTTCATGTAATGCTATTATTTCTTACAGTACCTCTGCAAAGTATTGCATTACTCAGGACTTGAATTTAAAAAAAGAAAAACTATCTGGAGGCAGCAGAAAGGGGCTGTGTACTGCAACACAAGGCTCTGAAGAGGGGTTGCTTCTCAGAAGCCAATAGTAGGGAGGGTCATGATCTTCGAGCTCCCAGGAATTCCTCTTTCTGCAATTTCTATTTTGATAGCTTGTTCTTAAGACTGCAGCATTCTTCATGCTTAGTGCAGGCCAGCTTTCTGGCTTACTTTCTTTATTTCTCACTTTTTCTTTTCTTTTTCTCTTCAGAAGAGGTCTTGCCATGCAGATCTCACTGGTCTAATGGCATTTACTCTATAGCCCAGACAGGCCTAAACTTATCTAATCCTCCTGCCTCATCATTCTAAGTGCTAGGATTATAGGAAGGCACTACCATGACTAATTTAGCCTTCCTGCTTTCTTAGTTCATCTGGCAGAAAATCCAGTGACTTCCAAATGTGTTTACCCCTCTGAGAAGGGTAGTCAGGTCTCCAATCCCAGCAGCACGCAGGAGGCACAGGCAAGAAGATCTGGGCTAAATATTGATGAGGGAGGGAAGGAGAGAGGGAGGGAGGGGACAGAGGAAGGGAGGGAGGGAGGGAAGGGGAGGGAGGGAAGGAAAGAAGGAAGGTGAGAGAGACTATGAAATTCTTCCTAGACTTTTTAATCCAAACTTACCAGGATTATTGGCCATGTTTCTGCTCCTGGGCCACCCATAGCAAGCAGCATGGTCACAGGTCTTGACCAGCTTCCAGGAATCTTAGGCTGTGACCTTGTGACAAACAAAACAGGGTTGAGTCCACAGTCCAGCTGCTTGTTTTTATTTGACAAGTGAAAGGTCCTCAGGCTAGTTGTGGTGTCAGGAAATGCTGGCCAGTGTCTGGGGTCTGTGATATCAGCCCTGTCAAGGCTCAGTGGGAGCCATGGTCGATTCTCTGCAGCTTGCTTGGCACCTTGTTCTTGCAGAAGTCTCAGAACTTCGAGTTTCATGGAGACCATGGAGTCAGCAAGGCTAGGCTCTAGCTCCACCCCTTCCTCCCCCTCTTGGCTGGCTCAGTGTTGCACCTTCTGCAGCTGGAAAACAGGGAGACTAGCAACGGCTGTTCTACAGTCGAGATGATCTTGTGACCTAGTGCACACAAAACCCTCAGGAAATCCTTTACCCAGCACAGAGCACTGGGCTTTCCTAATCATGCAGTGGTAGAGAAAGGCTCAGGGCCAGGGGAAGAAAGTTTTTAGCCTGAAGGGCAGGGGCTTCAGGAAGAAGTGGCACTGAAGTAGCATTAGTGGGGTAGAAAGGGAGAGGAGAAGAACAGAATCAGCCTCAACTGCAAGCAAGAGCACAGGGGCCACAAGCAGTCCCCTGTGAGAAGAGAACACATAGCACACAGGGTCAATGGCTTGATGATGAAGACTCTGATCATTCATCCGTTTATTCCTTCACCTTTGATATATGCCATCATGTTTGGAGATAGACTCTGAGCAATAAATGAAATATGAAGGCATCAGAATAACAATTGGGCTGGGCTTGAGGCTGCATGGAGTGTGGAAGTTGTTAGGTCAGGTCTTGAGGAAGTCCCTGTTGAGGAATGAGCTCAGAGGAAAGAAGTGATAAGCCACAGGGATCTCAAAAGATCTGCAGAGGGAGCATAGGCTAGAGCAGGGGATTCAAGTGAGCCACTGTGGAGCCCCAGCAGAGAAGCTGGTGGCTGTTTAGGGGCAGCAGTGGATGGTACTGGGAAGGGGCTGGTGGCTGTGATGTTGGATAGGGTGTATGGGAAAGAATGGAATAAAAGGAAGGTCTAAAGGTGCGAGAGGTTGGACGGGAATGGATGGTAGAAAGGTGGCCAGCAGCAGCACACAGCATCTCCATCATTCCATTGCAGAGGGAGCAGCAGTGATACTCTGAAGGCTGTCTGGAACTAAAGAGCCACCAATCCTATTATTTATTATTATTCATTTGTTTGTTTGTCGTTTTGCTGGAGAGAAGGTGATTTGACTTGTTATTTAAATAACACATGAAACTAGCTTGCTTACAGATAAAAAGTTACTGTTAACCGGGATGAATTGCTGATTATTTTTTCCATTTCTCCCTAACCCCTCTTGGAGTAACTTGCCACTGAAACCTGGCATGTGTTCTTCTAGACCATTCTCCATGTGTGTGCATGGCTGAGTGATATGAAACACTATCTGAAAATACATGTTTCAGATTTATCCTGGGTAGCTTTTGACTCATGTTTTTTTGTTTTTTTTTTTACTGGTGAATAATATTTTTATTAAAAGAGAACATGAATATAATTTATTAAATAGGTAATATAATACTCACATTTGCATTGCTAGGACCATGGTACCTAACAAGGATTAGCTGAGGGAGGAACAAATTGTCTCATGGTTTTGGAGGATTTCACTCCTTCATAGACAGGAGAACGGAGCAGAGCGGCTCGGTTCATGGTGGTAGGAGCACACCCTACTCTTCACATCGAATCAGGAATTCATGCCTGGACAGGAACCTGGTTAACAGTCAAAGTCCTGTCCCCAGTGACCTACTTCTTCCGGTGGGCCCCATCTCCTAAAGGTCCTATAGCCTCCCAAAACAAGACGACCAGCTGAGGAACAAGCACTCAAACTATGAACTCTGCGAGATACTAGAGAGGCAAGTGACAATGAGTAGTGCAATTCAGGAATAGGATCTCATATAAATCTGGAATTTTGGTATATACACTTCATTAAGTAGCTTAATTTTGTTTTTGTTTTTGTTGTTTTCTGAAATAATCTCATTCTGTAGCCCAGGCTACTCTTAAACACTTAACAATCCTCCTGCCTTGGTCTTGTGAGTTCTAAGATCATAAGTGTTGCCATAGTGCTAGCCTTAAAGATCTTTAACCTTCTGTTTGTTATAAATTTTCTTAAACTTAGGGGAGTCATTGCTCACCTTTCACCACATGGCTCTGGGGAATTGAACTCAGAGCATGGTGGCAAGTGCCTCTGTCAACTAAGCCACCTCACTGCCCACCCTCAGCTGTGTGCGTGTGCATTGCATGTGTGGTGATGGCCCCTGGTGGAGGTCAAAGGGTACACGTGAGGAGTCAAGGGTTCCATGTGAGGAGTTAGTTCTTACCCTCTGCCTAGTGCCAGGGCCTCGTGTTTTTTTAAACTGATGTGAAAGTTCAAATATATGCAGATTTAAAAAAAAAAAAAAAGATAACCTTCATCTAAAGCAAAACAAAACTGGCCACGGTGACTCATACCTATAACTCCAACACCTGAGAAGCTGAAGCAGAAGTTCAAGGCTAGCCTTGGCTACATGGTGAGTTCTAGGCTATCCTGGGCCACAGAATGAAATTGTCTCAAAAATCAATCAATCAAACAAACAAACAAACAAAGAGGACTAATGGGGGCAGATATATTGCAGAGGGTTTAACTGTCCCCACTGGAGGTCATTGGGATGTTTTCAACCAGCTTTCTGTACCTGTCCTGTCTTTCCTATTGCAGTGAATTCTACCTCTTTTTTCCCAGAGTGCCTATGTGAGCTGGCAGGGGAACACCAGTGGACTCAAGCAGATCTGGTTGAAGCAGGCTCTTATGAAAGAGCCTTGCTCCTAGAGGCTCAGTGACCATGAAGGTGGTGGGCTACTCTCACCCTTAAGAATATGTTCGTTGGTTAGATAAACACTCCCCTGGGGGCCAGACAGACTCTTGAATCCTTCCTTTCATTTTAGAAAGAGAGCAGTCAGTCTGATTTCTTTCTGCCTGCTTCTGCCATTCCTAGACCGCCTCTACAGCTTGAAGGCACCCCTTTGACAGCCGCCAGGAGCAGCATTGTAAAGCGCTATTTTGATTCGAGCAGGCCAACTACCCTGTCACTAGTTCCCTTCTTCCCTGCTGATGTTCCACATCCTGTCTTCTGCTACCAACCTGACACCATTCTATGCTTGCCACTGTAACAACACTTTCAAGGACTGGTGCACAGCCTCAGGCTGTGATTGTCACTAGCCAAGCTGCCTGCTATGAAGGTGTGATGGCAGTCCTTCTCTGGGAGCAGACCCAATCCTACCCTAGCTGCTTTCCCTGAGATAGTCTGCCCAGCCACTTCCTGCATGGAAAGGAAAGTTGGCGCTTAAAAAAAAAAAATAGTAAGGCTGAAAAGATGACTTAGTGGGAAAGTGCGACTGTGAGGACCAGAGTGTGAATGCCAGCACCCACATAAAAGTCAGGCATAGTTGTGTGCTTCTATATAACCCCAGTGTCGAGGGGGTAGAGAAAGAGGACCCTAGGACTCGCTTAACAGTCAGTCTAGCTGAAGTGGTGAGTTCCATGCTCAGTGAGAGACCCTATTTCAAAAAACAAAGGTAGAGTGAATGCTGCCCATGGTAGTGCGTACCTCTAACACCCACCACTGTGAGGCAGAGGCAGAGGCAGATGGATCTCTGAGTTCAAGCCCACTCTGGTCTATACAGAGAGCTCCAGGCCAGCTAAGGCTATATATCATGATGCTCTATTTCAAGACAAAACAAAGCCCTAAGGTGGAGAATGATTCTCACGCTTTTAAGATTCACCTTCGGAGATGACTGCCATTATTGGAATCTCTCCCAGTTCTTTCCTTCCCTCCTGTAACACAGCTCCAGGGGATGGAATGCCTCTGACCTCTTCGGGTACCTACATTCACACATGCATACCCACACAGGGACACATACATATGAGTAGTAAAAACAACAAGCCCACCAGCCGTCCCTCTTCTGTGTGCGTGCCCAGCTTCTTGTTAATTTGCTACATCCTTAACCAGGCTCATAGCACAGAGTCCTGACTTCCCTCAGCCTGGCCCCTCAGATATCGAATCCAGGAACTGGCAGCTTTGTGATGCACACCTCCATGACAACCGTATTTCAGATCGGAGCCATGGGCTAAGGAATTAATTGCTTTTTGGGAACTTAGGAGTGGACAGTTTGAATCTGGGTCATTGTGGAAAATCCTGGCTAAATCAGGATTACCCATGAAATTCTCTGGAGGGTGGTCTTTGATGTAATATGTCTCAGATCTGCCGTAGTAGTCCAAGGTCAAGGAGGAATCACGAATTACCCTAGGACCCCAAATTTGATAAAATTCCCTCCCACTCCTGTTCCTAGGCCTTGGTCAGAAAAATTCCTTCCACCTCCTCCAGTCCTCTAACACCTGTCTGAGTACAGCATAGCCTCTACTTCAACCCAGCACCCTCAATGCTTCCTGGCACGCCTATCCTCTACTCAAGCAACGCCTCATGGCTTCCTGTTAGGTTGGTTTTAAGGACAGTTGTCCTTGCTGTGTCCACATAGTTCTTGTGGTCTGCCATTCTCAGTCCTGTGACATGCTCTGCATCTTTGTCCCATGGTGGCAGGCCCTTGGGTGCCCAGTTTCTTCTCTTCTTGCTGTCCTTGCTCAGCTGTGGTCTTGGTCTGAGCATCTGCTTTTTTAAGACCCTCCCCTCTGTACATAACTGACTAGCCTGCTCAGATACAGCTCACACCAGCAGGCAGCTCCTCAGATCCCCAGAATAGTCACATCTCCTTTCCAAGTTACCTATGCTATCAGCATGTATTGATATATGCATTCGTGTGTATATGTGGGGAGTAGCTTGTTTAAATATCCATCTTCCCCAACAGACAACCAGCTCCATAAAGGAAGGGACATATCCTGGCAAGGGACAGGAAGTGCCTAGTAACTCTGCAGGAAGGTTGCAAAGAGGGAAAGGAATGACCTGCCACATCTATATTCTTAGATAGGTATTATGAAAACTCGTGCTGTCAGGCCTTTTTGAATATTTTTTTTTTGTACTTCTGGGATTTGAACCCAGGACCTCCCAAGTGTCAAGCTGAAATGCTTGTCTAGCCCTTCTTGGTATTTTGAGATAAGATCTTGTTACATTGCCCAGGCTGGACTAAAACTTAGGCTCCAGATTTATACTAGTGAACACTGAGCACAAATGTTCACTAAGTAGCTGGGATTTAGGTGCCAATGTACTAGTGAACATTGGAGCATAAATTCATTTTGGGTCCCTAGATCCTGGTGCTTTCTCCTAGATGTGAGAGAGATCTTGGCACCTGACATTGGGTGTCCACAGGCATCAAAGATGCCTCCATGTCAGAGGGCCAGGCCTCCCACTGTGTCTGTGGTCAAACAGCATGTTCTGACCATATTTCGTGCTCCAAGATGAACTCCAGGGTCTCTTAACATTGTGCTTTCACATGCACTGCTCCTTCCCAGATGGCCTTCCACCCCACTGTCCTTACCTCGTGAGCTCCTTCTGGACTCAGTGTCATGGGAAGCCCAGCCATCCACCATAAGCAGTGCCATGCTCTGCACCCTGCTTACACTGCATGGCCCAGACACCTTCTCTGTTGTCTACCACATGGCATGAGACCAATCATTCTTTTTCCACCTCTTAGTTTTCTGAAGATGGGGATTTTAATCTTTCTTCCTTTTTTTCCTCCTTCCTTCCTTTCCCTAAACAGCCTGTCAGCTCCTTGTATGTGCTAGGAACCAGCAGCCCTGAGAGATAGAGTGCAGAGCCTATTAGTACTGTCTCTGCCTTTGGGGTTGAGCATCCATTAGATAAGACCACAGGCAACGAACAGATATTTACAGTGAGACTCACCAGACTGGAAGGAAGGGGTTGGCATAAGACTGGGGTCATAGGGAACAGCCTAGAAGAATTTCTTGGTCAAGCAAGCTCACACCCCCTGCAGAAGGGATTCAAGGTAGAGGTGGCAGTAAGGGTAGCAGTTTGGAGACTAGACTTCCCTGAAAAAATAGCCAGAAGGATATATGGCTCATGGGTTGTAGTGGGAAGATGGAAACAAGGCCTATGGAGAGTGCTGACAGCACACTGCTGACATTTATCTCTACCTCCATTCTGTAGCCTGATGCCTGGGTATAGGAAAAGCACAGGGAACAGTGGTAGGGTTAATAGGAGCCCCTCGCCCATTTCTCCCTGCTTTTGAGGCCTGGTGGTGGCTCCAGGGTGACACCAGCTCAAGCAGCCATGTCTGCTGGGCTAGGAGTGACTAGAATTGTTTTCTGATAGAGCCCCTTATCTGGGAAAGGGTTGGGGTGTAAATAGGCAGGTGGAGACTAAGATTGGAGGCTAGAGAGGGACATTGCCACCTTGCTCAACTTTTTCCCATCAGGTCCAGGGATCATTCCAGCAGGACTGCAAAGCTGCAGCAGGTGAACTATTAAAGCTTCTCTCAGTCATTCTCACAATTATGAAGAGCAGGGATACAAACATAGTATCCTTCCTTGGCAGTCGAAGGCTGTGTACAGTGCATGCCTGAGTCCCTTCCCTGCAAGCACTGCTGGGAGCTTTGACCTCAACTGCAGGTCCTTATCAACTCAGGACTGGGTGTCAGCAGGTCAAGTCTGTCAAACCCTCTAACAGTGTCTTGGCCTAAGCCATGGGCTTCCTTGTGAGCTGCCTGGAGGCCTGAGTCTGGCTTTGTCTGATCTGGCCACCTGCTGCCTCCCACTACCTGGTCCACATACCTTCAAGGTCAACTCTATGGCTTATAGGTCATCTCACTTAAAGAGCTCTTCATTTTCAAGAAATATTTTTTTAAAAATTATTTTACAATATATGTCTGTGTGAGGGGTTATCCACACAAGTGCAATGCCCTCCGAGAGCAGAAGAGGGCACTGGATTCCCCGGTGGTTGTGAACTGCCTAACATGGCTGCTGAGAGTTGATCGTAAGTACTCTGGAAGAGACTATACTGCCACAGAGCCACCTCTCCAGCTTCCACAAAGGCCTTCTTGAACCACTGGCAGAAACAGCACCCCCGCTGGCCAGCGCACCTGCTCACTGCTTCCTTCCACTGAACTGTGAGCTCCAACTGCTGTTGTTCTATCCCAATACCTTAGATGCACACCAGACCAATGTAGGTTCTTGAAGAACAGTGAAGGATGCATGGATTTGTTAATGGGAGTTACCCCACCCTGCATGGGGTATGTGTGTGTGAGGTGTGAGTGAGGGAGTCCTGCCTAGAGGGTCCTCAGGCACAGTTCCTGTTTAAGCAAGTCTGTATTTACACCTGTGGTTGCCTGCTGTTTATGGGGGTGCTTATATTTTCCACTTACAGCTCTGATAGAAGTTTCCTTTTAAATTAAACTCACTGAAGGTTTTAAAATTCTCTGTCTTCACCAGACTCGAACGTAATTTATAATCCATAGGATAATTTTATAAGAGAATTTTTCTGAGAATAAAAAGAAATAAATGTGATTTTTTTTCTATCAGATGTGAGTTGAAAAGGATTCTTCAGATGGCTACAGGGAGGAATTTTTTTTTCCCATAAAAATACAGTATCCTGAGGCATTGAGTCCAGGGGATTCTAGATCTGTATGGGGACTATAAACCCTGAAGCCACATATGAAATCTCCAGATCTGGTTATCAGGTAGTTGTGGTGCATAGCCAGGAGGGAATAGTAGCCTGAGATAGTCAAACACTACCCCAAGGTCTCCCTTTATTTAGTTGCCTTGGGGAGTCTTTGTATCCATCTGTCCCAGAGCAGGAAAATCCATTTGCATTTTGTTGTTTAGTTTCATACTACCTCTAGGGGGCAGTCTCAGCTGCTGCTTTAGGCCTTCATTGTTCTGCTTTTGTTTGCAGCACAGGCATATTGGGTATAGAAGAGTTTTGAGGGAAAGTATCCATCAGATGGATTAGCAAACGTGGCTGAAACAGGCTTAGAGTTTTGACATTCAGCTAATATGCACGGAGGAGTCAGCGCTCAACACTAGGACGTGACAGAATCTCCAGGGACACAGAGATGTTGGACCTGGGTGGGTTGTGAAGTAGAGTTTTACTGTAAGGTACATGTAGTCATCCTTATTGTGGGCATATGGACATTGAGGGCATTTGATCATAAGCTTCAGGGTGTATCTTAGTACTAGTGTACTTGCCTAGCATGTGTGAAGCCCTACGCTTGGTTACTAGCATCATCAAAAACCAAAAGCAAAGCAATCCAAACCAAAAGCCTTCATTAAAGTGTTGCTTAATCCTCTACTGAATGCTTATGGGAACCCTTCCTTTACCATGGCGCAGACTTTGGGAAACCATTAGCTCTTCTGCTATACTGTCTAGATCTCTAGAACTCTACGAGTTAATATTTACACAGTCCAAACTGGCTTGAATAAAGAAAGGAGAATAGCTGGGCATGGTGGCACAGGCCTGGAGTGCCAGCTGTCAGAGGCAGAGGTAAAAGGATCAAGGCCAGTCTGAGTCCCAGAGCAAGTTCCAGGTTATTCTGGGCTATAAAGCAAGATCTCACCCTGCAAAAAGAAGGGGGCGGGGAGAAAAGAAGGGTGCCATGTGCTGTCTTTTATTAATAAAAATAAAAGCTACCCAAAGTGATAGAGCGGTAACTCCGCCAATGAGGCTAGGAGACAGGATACTTGAAGTTCTGTAAATTAGATCTGGTACTGCTCTGGTTTCAGGCATCCACTGGTAGGTAGGAACTTATCCCCCTGGGTAGAGGGCACCTTACTGTGTGTCATTTTTTGAGCCTGGAGCTGGTGGCTTAGAGAGTATGGGGCTGTGAAAATCCTCTAAGACCCAAGGCCTGGCCACATCCTCCGAGGCATTTCTGGTCCCCTTTGCTGCTGCACTTATACATTTTATAATGATTATGTGTCTCCCTTTTGGGCCCCAGGTACCTTTGGGCCAGTGCAGGTTGGCCCAAATCATCCAGTCTCAGGTACTCTGTTACAGAAACAAAAGGCGTCTTAATGCACATTCCACACTGCTGGAGAACTCTTCACTCTCTTCACAGAAGAACCCTTTGCACATCACTTATGGGGATGTTTCCAGAAGCCCCCGCAGGGATCTGATTGGTGTGTGGCTATTGAATGGTTCCAGTGCAATGCTCCTGTGGCACAATGGCAAAGGGTACAATTCACATGGTTCACATAGTACATACTGTAAATGGAACCTGTGCAATGCAGCCATCATGGCAAGTCATCGGTGTATCTACAGGGCTGGCTTCCATTAAGTCTTGGTTATGGGGCAAAATGGCTCAGTAGGTTAAAAGCTTTGCCTCACAAGCCTGGAGACCTGAGTTCAACCCCCTAAACCCACATAAAAAAAATGGATGGAGAGAATCAGCTCTGTTTAGTTGTCCTCTAGACTCCATTCATGTGCTGTGGCATGTGTGCTATACACATTCATCGTGCACACAGACACAATAATAGATCTAAACCCCTAGTGTGTATGTAAGGGTGCCCCCCACACTCACCCATAGCAAGCACCCAGCAAATGTTGGTGGGAAACAGCGGATGAACTTGACCCTTTTTAGGCTTTCATCCCATTGTTGCTGGCTTAGGTGTTTATCCCTTCACTTCCGAAATAAGGAAGTAGAACTCCAGCAGTGTGGAATGTGCATTAAGACGCCTTTTGTTTCTGTAACAGAGTACCTGAGACTGGATGATTTAGAAAGAAAGAAAGAAGCTTATGTGGCTTTGGGTTCTAGAGGCTCGGAAGTCCAGGGCATGACAGCAACTTCAGGCAAGGGACACCATAACATTGTGGAAGGTGGAAGGATGATCAAGCAAGCAAGCATGTGGATGCAGGGACAAGCAGAGGGTCCTCCTGGTCCTGTAACAGTCTAGTTTCTCAAAAGTGATCGGGTCTCACAAGAACTCATTCGCTCCCATGATTACTAGCCCATTGTTGGAGCCGTACTAATCCCTTCACTAGGTGCGACTCTGGACTACACACTCCCCTTCCCCCCCCTCAACACCACTGCTGTGGGAAGCAGATCTCAGCCAGAGTTTTGGAAGGGACAGATCACATCCGTAACAACCGCATGTCTGGAGGCCGCATTGTGATTTGGAGCCAGGCCTGGACTGCAAGGCCCAGGCTCAGAGACAGACTCACAGGCCAGGACTGAGGGAAAGCTGAGCTAGTGGAGAATCTTGCTTATCCAAGTATGGCTCACAGACTGGCTAGAAATTAACACAGGGCTTCCTAGCCCTCCTGAATCAGAGCCTTCCTGTCATCTCAATCCCCAGGGGACTAGCATTTGAAAAGCAGGGGCTGGGAGAAGTGAGCTGTCTGGATGGCCTTGGTCTATGTGGCATCTGCCTCTTGGTGAGTAAGAACAGATACATTCCAGAAAGGGTCTAAGGGCATCCTATCTCTTTGAAGTCTGTATTTCTTCTAAGAATGCCACCAAATGTTTCCTTCATTCAATACCATAATGTATTAGTGGTCACTTTAATATTTCAAAATGGTTATGTAAATTGCAATGGAGTTGCTGGTGTTTGGGAATAGGCACAGCATGAATTTCCTTGTTTCTTAAGTAGGGCGATAATAACCATCTCAAGAACTGCTACAAACATCAAAAAAGAAGGCTGGGTGGAATAACTCCTCCCCAGAGTTGGGATGCTACAAGGATCTCTCCCAGTGTGGAGGTCTCTCCTGTACTTTCCTGCATGCAGGGAGGTGCCAAACTCAGCCCCAGAGACACAAGGAACCTCTTGAGGCAGCTCAGGAAGCCAGAGAGGTCTATCAGTTTCTAAAGTTTCTTCTAATTTCATAATGACACCCTTTGTTATTATTGCTCACTGGCTGGGCAACTGGGTTAGCTAGCTTGAAGCCCAGTGACACTCAGAGATTTGAGGGCCTGGAGATGTGGCTTGATGGTAGAGGGCCTACCTAGCATAGGGTCTTGCTTGTTTAAATGTAGTTCACAGGCATCAGCTGGGAACTGGTTAGGGATGCCCATGGGGCCTCCCCTTCCTCCTGAGACAGAATCTCACAGTCCCATTGTGACGTATGTATGCACCAACAGAAAGCTGAAAGACGTAAGGCTTGCTGGGTAGAAGGGAAAGTGTGACTGACAGGGGAAGAGGTCAGCAGATGGCCACAGCCTGGGGTTTGCAGGACATGGGTGGAGAAAGGGGGTTAGGCCATTAGCGTTGGTCTGAGAGTAGCTTTCACTATTTCCCATCCCAAGGGCCCCATTGCCTGGTAACTGGAGAGAGAAGGGAAAATAGAGAGGGAAGCAAGTAGATGTTCAACATTCATAGTTGAAGCTAGAGGAGGAAGGTTGGTCAGAGAAGGCCCAGACAGAGAGCTGTGCAGAAAGGGGTCCTAGGGCTGTGGATGCCAAGGAAGAGGCCGGGAAGACAGAGGAAGCAGTGAGTGCCCTGGCCAGGCCTGCAGGAAGCATGGGGAAAGGAGCAAGTGCACAGGTACTCCTTTGCTCCCCTAGGGATGCAGCCCAACAAGCCTGCTACAAGCTGCAAATGCCTTACGGTGAACAATGATCCAAACGTGATGGTGCATGTCTTTAGTCCCAGCACTCCATAGTCTGAGGCAGGAAGATCGCTTCAAGTTCAAGGTCAGGATAGGTCCAGGGACTGAAGAGAGTGTGGGGAATCTGTCTGTCCCCATCACTTGACTCTACTATCTTTGCCACTGTTATTTCTAAGGCTTTTCCAGACCTAGGCCCCCAAAGGGAAAAACAGCTCCTTCCCCTGAGTACCAGCAAAGTCCCAAGGCTGACCTGCCTTGTTCTCCCCCAAACTGTGACTCCCTGGTCCTAGGCAAGGTGTAAAGTGATTGCACTTCTAAGCCAAGGCTCTCTGGCTGTGTGTGTGTGTGTGTGTGAGAGAGACAGAGAGAGAGACAGAGACAGAGACAGAGAGACAGAGACAGAAGGTCCCTTTTCAGCAGCCAGGTTGGTGTGATCTGGTGGTGATGACTGAGATGGCTGAGTAGTGTGCATTCAGAAAAAAATCTGAGATGCCAAGGTTTGTTTTATTTTATTTTATTGGTTGGTTGGTGTTTAGCTATTTGATTTGTTTTTTGTTTTTTGGTTTTTTTGTTTTTTTGTTTTTTTTGTTTTTTTTTTTTTTTTTTGAGATAGCATCTCACTATGTAGGTGTGGCAGTTCTGAAGATACCAACTCTTATTAGTCCTGGACTTCACAGGGCATGGGGAGACAGTGAGGAGTCTAGGACCCAACCTTCTTTCATGGAATGGTAAAACTGTGTGAGCTTGAGACCCACTGGGCTTCCACACAGTCCCTGGAGCTCTGGGTCGCCAGAGTGATGGACCAGAGGGAGCTGGGCCTTCGTCAAGGTTGGCCTCCCAGATCAGCCGGCTCCTGCAGGCTGTGTGCAGTGCCCTGCTTCAGCGAAGGCCGTCCTGTATTTTGTTCTCACCCCACTCTGTTTCTTCCTTTCAGGGTTACAGTAAGGACATGGTGACAGACTTTGATGAGAAACATGATGAGTATTTAATATTGCTTCAGCAGAGAAACCGGTAAGAGCAAGCTGCCTGATGGCAACCCTTGTTATTAGCCAGATAAACATTTATTCTGATTTATTAATAGCACACAGGAGTGGGGCAGAGAGCCCCCCCCCATGTAGAGACTGAGGTTATTGCCAGCACTTGTAGCTCCACACCTCCCCCACCCCCACCCTATCCAATGCTTTAGTTGCATCTTTTGATTGACCCATAGCAAACTGTTGGCTGTGCAGGCACTACCTCTTGTCTCATGATAGAGAAGTGGGTCAGGGGTACTGAGACCCTTGTACATCACCTATAAATGGTGGTCTGCATCTCTTGGGCATCAACCTGCCCTGGAAAGCTAAGTTTGTGGAAATGTGAACCAGTTTACCTTGTGACTGAAGTTGCTCTGTGTCATTTAAAGTTAGGGTGGGGCCTATTTGGCTCTGGTGCAGATTCTTGCAAAAGCTTAAAGCACTATAGTGTGTAGTGGTCAAGGTCATAGCAACCTGGAGTAGTCTAAAGGCCTCTGTTCTTTTTCAAGGCCAAGCAAGTTTATTTCCAGCTCATTGTGGTTTGTATCCAGACCTGAACCTTCCTATGAGCTCGATGTGTCAACTCAGAGCCTAGGAGCTGGGACAGCGGGTTATCTGGTACTTTCCTGTCCACACTGCTCAGCACTGCCATGGGTTTTAATAAAGGGAGAGGAGCAGAGAGCCTCCATGCTGGTAGAGAAGCTGGGATCTAGGTTGATATTTTATAATATTGGTAATGAATTCAAGTCAAACCACAAGCTAGAGTTCTTCAGAACCACTCTGGGAAGACTCAGCAAAGGCAGGAATTAGGATCTTTGTGTTATGGGAATAGACCAGTATTGCAGGTAAGTGGCCTGAAAGGTGTCACCTCAAATCCCATTTAGTTCTTACCTGGCTGTCTGGACACCTGTTGGTTTGGGGAGCCCTGGTGATGGTCTTGGGAGTGTATGGGATAACGTCATGCACTATTATGTAAGAGCTCCACCCATTATAGAGTTTCATCAAGACCCCTGTCTCTAAGGCCGAGGATGTGGCTTAGTTGATAGAATCCTTGCCTAGCATGTAAGGAACCTTGGGTTCATTTTCTAGCACTGTATAAAAACTGGGTGTGGTGCACATGCCTGTAATCTTAGCACTTGAGGTATAGGTGGAATGATCTGAAGCTCAAAGTCATTCTTGGCTAAATAGTAGATTCACAGCCAGCCTGGGCTACATGAAACCTTGTCTCTCTCTCTCTCTCTCTCACACACACACACACACACACACACACACACACGACAACAGGCTCACACTTTCATTTCCAGATATGCCCAGTCAGTAGTGCTGAGTAGTGCCTTCAGTGCCCAACCACTTAGCAGAACTCTCCCTTTCCCATCTTCCCAGGGGCAGGTAGCTCAAGTGAGAACTGCAGATAGCTCATGCTGATTAGACCCCCATGGGTGTTTATCCTGGCATTTATGGCAAGGGGTTGGATGTTTTTATTCAGTCTCTGGCAGGCTGGATGCTGCCACTGAACACCTGGGTGATGGTTTAATCATCCTGGGCGCTCATCTGGGGAAGAGTGTCATAGCTCCTCATGAGCAGATTGTATCTCATTAATTGGGGATCAATAAGTGCTATCCCAGAGCTGTTGGCTGACAGCATAGATGGGAATTTCACAGACAAGATTGCAGCATTGTGACAATTAAAAATATATCACAATTGAGTTGCTGTAAAATGGGGTGGGAGTGGGTATCCCTGGATGCAGGAAATAAGAAGCCAAAAAGGAACCCTGCTAGAGCCTTGTGAAAAAGGGAATGCCCCGAGTGGTGGTCAGGTCGGCCTCAAGATGCCTTTTACAAAGTGCTAGCCACACACTAGGTGCCATAGCTCACCAGCTTATCTTCAGGCCACCCAGACAGGCAGGTGGGGTGATGGCACCCATTTGACAGACAAAGAAGCAGGCCCCATTGTATCAAGTAGGCAGTGGTGGAACTGGACTAGGCTTTATCTATTATGGTTTTTGACATTTCCATAGTGATCAAGTGGAGAGAAAGCTGCCAGGGCTGCCAGTGGCCCCAAGTATACTAAGAAAGAATACTTGGTGAGACAAAGCCGTGGATTACTCCGAGGCCTAGTTGCATGCCTGGCATGATGGTAGAGGCTGAGGACTACATTGGTCCTCAGGAAGAAAGTGAACCCAGGCAGCTTTGCTGTGCATTGAACTGCTGAGAAGGGGGCATTGCCAGCAGAGATCTGTCCAGGAAGTATCTGCCCCTAGAACTCTGGTTTACAGGAGCCTTGTTTTCACGTGTTATTTCTGCGAATGCTTACCATGTGCGTAGCGTCACCTAGGAAAGGAACTAATGTATAAGAAAGACACAGACTGTGCTTTTCATTTGTTTTGACATCTAAAAATTTTTTGTGGGAGGCATGTACATCATCATGTGTATGTGGAAGTCAGAACTTGCAGAATCCAGTTTCTCCTTTCACCCTGTGTCTTTGAGGAATTGAACTTAGATCTTCAACTTGTCAGCAAGCACCTTTACTAGTTGAGTCATCTCACCAGCACCACAGTTACTAGTTAGCAGCTAACTATTTTGGTTGTAAAGCTAAAATCCCAGGATTAAATGGGTTTACTAACTAGGAAACAATTGGCTTATGGAGTGAAGAACTCAATCGTCGGGGCTGGGGTATATGCTCACCTAGCATGTGCAAGGTCCTAGCTTCCATCACCACCATGGCACTCTGACTTCAGGCATACCTGGTGCCAATGTTCCCCCTCTGTTTTCCTATGTAAGAACCATTCTCAGCTGTGACCCTCACTGGCCAGTAGCTGTCTCTCTTGTCCTGTCTCGCTTGAATCTCCACCTGGGGCAACAGGTCATGATGTACAAACATGGCCCCTTGAGTTTCCTTCAGTGACCTTTCTCAAAGACCAAGTAACACAATTACCAGACTATTGGATCTGGTGAAAATTTCCCCTCCATTCTCCATACTGCAGCCCCCTCTGCTGCCAGCAGATTAGACATGAGCCTTATCTTCCCAGTCAGTCCTCATCTCTCAGTGCTTTGATCATGCTGCTCAATCTTGTTCAGATCTGCCCAGGTGTGATTACATCTCCAGTGAGGTGAGTGGCCAGAATCACTAAGGAGGTGCTGGGACAAAACAAGGCTGCCACATCTCTTGAGCCTCTTCCTTGGCCCTCTCTAGCTCTCCTGACAGCACATGATGACTCCGCTTCTGCTATAATCAAGATGCCTTCATGCTCACCCTACCCCACCAGGAATCTTATTCAGGAAGAGGCTTGGGCTATAGACACCTCACCTGTCCCTTTCCTCTGCCCAGCAGCTCTCCTCACCTTCCAAATACAGCTTCTAGGAGTTCCTTCAGGAGCAGTACCTCTCTCCTCTCACTTCATGTGGCTTGAGTGGGAATGACTCTAAGCCAGGCTCAAAGGAGCCCTCCTCAGAAAGGCTGTACTGGAAGCATTAGGAAAAGGGTGCTCCCTTCCCCAAAGTAGCATGTGGATGGCAGGGCAGCAGTGGGCCACTCAGCTCTGGACAAGCAGGGACCCTACACCCTGGACAGCTCTACACAACATAGCCATCCATTTTAAAAAAGCCTTTCTGTGGTGCCACCTGAGTGTCACTGCACTCAGCTGCAGCAGGGGAGTTTCTTTACCCATTCTTTTAAGTCTGAGTAATTATCATAATTTATCAGTTTCAAACATCTACATTCTCATAAATCATCCTGCTTAAGTAGAGACCCACATGCAGTGCCAGGCAAGATCCTGGGCCAGGACAGGGTTTTAACAGTGATGTTGGGTCCCAGGGCAGTCTCTGGGAGGGAAGTCAAGGCGTGTTCTTCACCTGGTAGGTCAGTTTCCTGGCCGAACCTGAGCCTGCTGACTCCTCTGAGACCTCTATCTATAGAATTCCTGCATTCCATGCTCCCAGGAGTGTGCTGATCGCTGTTTGTAGATCAGCACTTAGTGACTTGTGTTTTCCTTCTGTTCTACGTTGTTGCCCAACAATCAGGCACATTGCAGGCTTCCAAGGCTGGCAAGAGATAAGCAGTCTGTAATCAGAGTTCCTGCCATCTTTGTTGAAAAGATGGATGTGTCAGCTGCTGCAGAAACGGCTGAAAAGTAAACAAAGAAGGCGCTCATAATGCCACCACCTTCTTCCATGACTACTGATGTCATTTTTATATTTATCACCTTCCACTCAAGGACCACAAACCCAGAGTTTTTTTCTTCCAATTTTACACTTAGCACATACATACTCTGTTTTGATTTTTTTTTTCCAGACAGGATTTCTCCATGTAACCTTGACTGGCCTCGAACATATAGAGGTCTGCCTACCTCTGCCTCTCTGCCTCTCTGCCTCTCTGCCTCTGCCTCCCAAGTTCTGGGAATAAAAGAGTGCACCATCACTGCCTGGCCTGTTTGGATTACTTTTTAAAGTTAATGAACAACGTAATTAATTTCATCATGGCATCTATATATACAAAGTTACCCCTCTCTTCCATTTACTGTTGTGTGTGTAAGTGTTTGTATATGTTTGTCTGTATATGTGCATATGTGTGTGAACATATGGAAGCCAGAGATCAACCTTAGGTGTCATTCCCCAGTGACTGTTGATCTGGGGGTGGCCTTGCTAGTCAGGCTAGGGCCTGGGATGACAGTTTTGTGCCATCTGGCTTTTTTTTAGATCTGAGTTTTTTAGTTCAGGCCCTCAGGCTTGGCAGGAGAACATTTCACTGAGTGCTGCCCACGCCCACCTGGTGAGGAGACCCCAGAGTGTCCTGGGGTCTTTCCTGAGACGGCTTCATCAGTGTCCTGACCTCTACTCCCTGGCATCAGGTGCTGGCCTGTGTTCAGGATTTGTTGGTCTCAATAGTAACCTTTCTCATGCCCAGAGTCAGTGCTTGAGAAGTGCTGGGATGTGCTTTCTGGGGAAAGATCAAACATGCAGCAGTACCTGTTTTCCTAGTCCTCCTGAGAAGGGGCTGGGAGTTGCCAGCAGTGTCTGAGTTTGCCAGTTGCCATCCTGTCTCACAAGCTCCAGGAGTGACATGTCTGTAGTGATGACCCTGGAGTTAAAGTACCCAACGTTATCATCTCGACCCTGCCACAGAGCAGCTGGGTGACCTTGGGCAGGTTCCTTGCCCTTCTGTGTCTCACTTTCCCCGTCTGTGGTGTGGAGTAAAGTAACCATGAGGAATAATGTCTTCCTCAGCTGGGACGTACCTCGTGGTCTATGTCTGTGATTGGCAACTCACAGAAACATATTTAGCAGCATTCTTGTGTCCTCGCAGCCGCTCACAGATGAACAGGGCTAGCAAAAGAGCTTACTTCTTGGAGAAGTTTGGAGAGACAAAGCTGGGGAGCTTCTGGTCTCCTCACTGTCTTTCCTGTAAGGGTGTCGAGGACACGAAGCATCTTGGTTGGCAGCTCTGTGCTTTTCTTGATACCTTTGTTGTTTCAGTTGGCCCCAGATTTTGTGTGTGTGTGTGTGTGTGTGTGTGTGTGTGTGTGTATACAAATGTGGAGTCTATTTTGTTCCATGGGCACTATCTACTTTGTTTTTGAGAAAGCAAGGACTAGCCTGGAACATGGTGATTGGCTAGAGTGGCTGGGAATTGAGCCCTAGCATATGCTTGTCTCTTCCTCCTCAGCCAGGCTTTCTTTCTTTTTTGTTTTGATTTTTGAGACCAGGTCTCACCATGTAGCTTGGCTAGCCTGGAATTCACAGAGATACCTCTGTCTCCTGAGTACTGGGATTAAAGGTCTATGCTACAGAGTCTGGGGATCAAACTCAGGTTCTTACAGTTGCAGGGCAATTACTGTATCATCTGAGCTGTCTCTAATCAGGTATTTTTACTTTTGTTTTGAGGGAGAACCTCACTTTTTAGCCCAGGCTGGCTGCACACTCATTTCAACCCTCCTGCTCCCAGAGATGGGATTATAGGCATAACCACCAGGCCTGGCAAGAATGTGCCTTTAAACACAAACACAGGCATGATGATTGGACGATCAGCTGATGAAATGCTATCCGATTTCTCCCTAGAGCCATGGGTCAGCACAGGGTAGTTCTGTATTCACCGTGATCTAAAGTCACTGTCTGTGTTGAAAGTTGAGTTTGGCACACAGTGCTCACCCTAATGTGATGGTTATTATATTAAAATTTCGTTAACTTGGAGCTTGGAAAGGTAGCTCAGTAGTTCTGAGCATTGGCTGCTCTTCTAGAGGACCTGGATTCAATTCTAACACCTCTATGGAGGCTCACAACCCTCTGTAACCCCTGTTCCAAGGACTCAACACTCCTCTGACCTCCATAGGCACCAGACGCGCACGTGGTACACAGACATACATGTAGGCAAAACACCCACACATATAATATACTATTTTACAATTTTTACCAACTTGCTGGGCAGTTAATCACTAAAGGTGAAGCCCACCTGTTGACTTGAAAATCTAATTACTGTGATGTTTAAAGGTGTTTGTAAAGACTCTAAGAACCAGGTATCCTGTAGCCATGGTTCTGGGAGGGGGCTAATGAAGACAATGTATACTGTCTTGAGACAAAAGACAGTGTCATATCAGCAATGAGTTAAGGATTGTCATAGTTACTTTTAAATTGCTATGGTCAGCACAGGGCTGAGGCAACTTATAAAAGGAGTGTTTAAAATCGGGCTCACAATTTCAGAGTAATAAGAATCCTTTTACCGTCGTGGGGGCAGGCAGGTGACATTGCACTTGAGCAGTGGCTGAGAGCTCACATCCTGACCCACATACATGAGGCAGAGAAGAAATACAGTGGTCATGGTAGGAATCTTTTGAAACCTCAAAGCCTGCGTCCAGTGACACACCTCCTCCAACCAGTCCATGCTTCCTAATCCTTCCCAAACAGTTCTACCAACTAGGGACTAAATATTCAAACATATGAGCCTATGGGGGCCATTCTCACTTAAACCATCACAGAGACAGTGCTATCCCCTTGCCAAAGCACTTTACTGCTGGTCTTAGGGACACGGAAGCTCAGGCATTGCTTGGATCCAGGCAGGTGATTTTTTTCTTTTTCTCTTCCAGGATACTAAAGCATTTGAAAGCCAAGGACCCTGTGCAGCTGAGGCTGGAACACTTGGAGCAAGGTTTCTCTGTCTATGTCAATGGGGCCAACTCAGAGCTGAAGACATCACCACGGAAAGCTGTGCACACAGACTTCTCCAGAAGTGCCTCACAGGCTGAGGGGTCACAGGGTGAGCACAGACCCTCTCAGGGCAGGCAGCAGCATTTTTAGTTAGAAATTAAGGGATGGGATGTAGCTCAGTGGTAGAGCACCTGCCTAACAGAAACAAAGCCCTGGGTTTGAGTCCCTAGTACTGCAAAAGAAAGTTAAAGAGAGTCAGAGACTTTGAAAACATCCTGTATGTGTGAACTCACCAGCAAATGAGTTAACTGTACCCATCAGGCCAGCGAGAGAGCCTAAGAGCAAGGAAGAGAAGTACTCTATAAGGTGCTAGGGATGGAGCCCAGAGCCTCACACATGCCTAGAAACCACTCCAAGTTTAAATTCTTTTCTATTTCTTTTCAAACTAGATTTGGTCTCCATACTCCAAACCAAAGGCACTAGAGCGAGAACTTTGTAGTTTTTATATTGCCTGTAGCTCTAATGTCAATGATCTTAAGGACAATTTTTAACTAATAGCTGGTATGCACATATTAGCTTTGATACCTAACACCTATGAAGTATTTGATTCCACTGTTCCTTTTTACATCTAGCTACTCCAGCCCCTTCATGATTTAAAGGGATTTCATGTGTGAGTGTGATGGAAGCACTCTCTACCAAGTCTATCCAGTGGGTGAAATGGGAATGAGTGGTATTGAATGGGTAGACCTGTTGAACAGGTGGGACCAGGCTCCAGGTTGACAGTGTGTCTCTGAGGAATATACTTGGACTCTCTGTTCATTGCCTTTAGGTGTGGGGGAGGGAAGCTTCCAGGCCATTACATACTGGAAAAATAAACACAGTAGCAAAGGGACCAGAGGAGAAAGCGATATCCCAAAATATCTCCCAGAGAGCCACTGCAGTATTCTAAATGCAGTTTACCAGGAGTTCTGTAGCCCCTAAGGCTCCTCTAGCTTTCATTGTGAGCATGCTGCTAGTTGGTAGAATTAGGAGGAACTGAAAACAGGATTAGCTTAACTTGGGACCCTAGCAGTATATTTATTCATTCCTCAAATATGTCTCCATCACTGTCTTTTACACATGGCTGTCTGCTGTAGGAACTACACCATATGTCTGTGTTTGGTGATGGCTCTTTGTGCCTGGAGAGCTGCCTGACATGACATTAGGCATCTCATTTTCTGGACATTTTGCAACTCTTACACTTTCTGCTGGGCATTGGCTTGCTTGCAGTTTACTTCAGGCAGATGTGTCCCTCATATGAATGACCTTGAGCAGCTGGACTGGATTGCAGATGTAGGCTTCAGAATAGCTATCAGTGTGAACTTGCCTTCCATGTCTCACTAGCTGCTTCTCTGTCTCTGTTGCAGATTATGGACGAAGAACCCTATTCCGAGAAGCCGAAGAAGTCTTAAGACGCAGCTCCAGGACAGCACCAGGAAAAGTCCATCGCCGAGGATGGCACCAGGTCTGGAAACTTGCATTAGGCTCTGGCACTTGCATTAGGATGAAGAGTGGGCCTGTTAAGTGTTTAAGTCCTTGTGGGCTTGGTGACAGTTCTGGACCCTGTAGGGTACCCTCTCTGCATGGACTGGCTTCTGGGGTACCTGCTCTGCTGCAGGGTCCTCCCTCTACCTGGGACCTCTGGAGCCCACAAGGGAATATAGTAAGAGCAGACCCATGCTCATTCTTGAGGGCTCATTTGTCAACTTGCTTTTTATCGACTACCTACTAGTTGTGAGGCATGGCATAGATAAAGCAAGTCATCAGGACAGAACCCTGCCCTGGTGAACTGAGGGGCCCATTTAGATGGCTGCCAACGTTCTGAGACCTAGCACTGTCTCAGCTACACACAGCCCCTCTGCTTTTTACACTTACAGCAAACCTGAAGCCTGGCTTCTCAGGTTGTCCTCTCTTATGTAAGAGCAGAGGAGAGAGATGCTTAGAAAATCCCAGGGACCACTCAAGCCCATGACTAAGAAGTGGAAGAATCAGAATCAGCTCTGAGTTCTGTATTCTTGCTCAACTAGGCCTTGCTATGATCCCTTGCTAGCTTCCCTTTGGAGATGTGTCTATATATGGAGCTGCTTAGTGTACCCAAGTGTCACTGTGCCAAGTATGAACTTGAGGTTGGGTCATGTGGTCTTAGTTCCTGTCACGTTTTGCACATTAGGATGGCCTTTTACAACAGAGATTGCCAGAGTCGTTTTTACTAATCTATGTATGGGGAACGTCAGCCACTTGCATTTTACAGTAGACTGCAGTACAGGCTTTCATGTGCTTGCCACCTAGCAATTCACAACACCCAATTGGTTGATGTATGTCCTCATGGTACTGCCATAGAAATTGAGGCCCAGAGAGCCAAAGACACTTGTTCAGGGTCACATGACCTCTAAGGGAAGAGGCTGGGTTGAGGTATGGATTGGACCTGTTGCTGTACTGACAGCATCTTCCTGCTATGCTTATTGGAAACAGTTGTGTCTGCTGTAGCTGGGGTCTGAAGAGCAGGCCCACAGGGCACCAGCCTGGGCGCTTGTGTCTGTCCCCAGCCATGAATGTTAATTTTTTGTTAATGAGGCCTTTCTTGCCTGCCTCACTCTACACAGCTCTTCTGCTTGTTAGAGTGCTTCCTATTATCACGAGCCATATTTGTGTCTTAGACTGTGACTTAATGGCTGGCCCCAGAGTCTGTGCAATTTAAAAGGCTTGGCCTAAGATTAATTAGCATCCCTCCCATCTCTCCTGTGGCTCCCCACTTCACAAGACTTAATCAGGGCTAATTTCCCCTTGCCTCCCAAAGCCGCTTGGCTATAATTGCCCTTCTGCACTGCATCAGTCAGGGGTCACTCAGTGCCTAACAATAGGGACTGCTGTTTGAGTAGAAAGCTCAGACTGAGTATGCATGCATGGTCCTGGGGCTGGTGAGCTGGGCAGGCTGCAGGAGGCCTTAAGCCTACATTGCGCACATGTCTGCCTTGGCCTCCAGGAGAGCTGCTGCCCAGGACAGCTGGGAGAGTGGGGACACAGCCTCAGGGATGCCAAGACAGATCCTGTTCTGTTGTCTGGGGGCCAGTGTGAGATGCAGTTGAAAAACCTGTGGCCTTGAGGATAGTGCTTAGAAATAGCAGTGACCCATCCCTTTCCTCCCCTCCTCACATCTGTTCTCCCTGTCGGTGACAATGTGATGTTGGACCTCCTGTGCACACAGAGCCTGAGCCATGAGGAACTGCAGTGGGAGTCCATGGCGTATCACCCTCCATGTCTCAGCAGCTTGGCAGAGCAGACACATGGCATCTGGCTTATGGATTGGTTTTCCTACCTCACTTTCTCTCCCCAGCTGGCTCTTCAGGGCATTTGAATGTGGCTCCTGGGAATTGAAGAGAATGGGCTTTGGTGTGTGTTTTGGAGCTGGTTAATGGACCTCCCTGAGCTTTGCCTTTATAATCATCACAACCTCCTGCCGCTGTCGGGAAGGCATGTGTGCGGTGTGTGGTCTCTAAGTGGTGTGTTTCTTCAGCTAGGTGCCCCGAATGGCAGATGATGAGGCTAGGATGAGGCCATTGCTTGCAGCTCTCTGGTTCTACCACCCATCCTCATGCTGCATGCTTTCTAATCTAGAAGGTGCTCAGTGGGTTACCTGCCTCAGAAGGTAGCTGCTGAGGATCACTCAGTCTGTGGAGGTTCCTGCCACGCCTGGCACAGAGCTGGTAAAGGGTTGTGTTGGTCAGTGTTGGAATAAATGGAGGGCAGGTGTCGAGGGTTTCTCAGTCTGGAGGTTTCCAGGCTCTTCGTTCTCTCCTTTCTACTTGTATATTTATTTTATTTGTGAGGGACATGCATGTATGCAAAGGCTAGAAGAAGGCACCAGGCATACTTCTCTATCACTCTCTGCCTATTCCATGGAATCAGTCTCTCTTTAAATGAACCTGGGCTTGCATTTTCTCAGCTAGGCTGGAACCTATCAAGCACTCACCATCCTCCTGTCTCTGCCCCGTCAGAGCTGGAAGGTGCTGACACCTTCCCACCACACTCTGCTGTGCCTTTGCTCTGGAGGCCATTCTTGTTCCACGGTGCTGGATTCCAAACCTCGGTCCTCAGGGCTGCATATCAGTCTCTCTTGACTGATGAGTTGTCTCTTCTGGCACTTCATTCTTATGTCTGACCTCACTCCCTCTGTTCAGTCCTGGCCATTTATGGAGCACATCAAAGTTTTGGATCCTTACTGCGGTCTGAGAGCTGCAAGTGAAGCAGGCCAGCCCTGCTGCCCTGGAACTTATGGGATGGGAGCGGGAGACAGGCCAGGACAAGCCAGGGCAACAGCAGCCAGCAAGTTAATGGCAATTTCTATGAAGGAAGGCCAGGCAAGAGGGACGGTGGCAGGCAGCAGAGGTGCCCAGGGTAGTGCAGCAGAGCTGAATGGGGATCTGTGGTCTCCTTGGAAAGGTATAGTGGAGTGTGATGGAAAGGTATTGCCTATGATCAGCACACGTGATGGAGAGGAAGCGCTGGGGCCCTGGCTCACAGTTGAATGGTTGAGCATGCAAGCTGAGGGGTCTGGACAGTAGTCTGAGTGAAAGAGCTCCCCAGAAGCACCAAGATATGAATGCTGCCATTGGAAAGATCTTGGTGGCTGTGTGTAGCTAGGACCACCCTAACTAACTCCTTTACCCTAGGGCTTGCAGGAGCTCTGAGACTGTGTTCCTGAATCCACATAGCTCTTCTCTGCTACTTACCACAGCCCCACTCTATGCCCTCTCCACTGGCTTCACTAACCAACTGCACCCCTCCAGGTCTGTTTCACACTCCTGGATTGATTGAAACTTCTAAGAGAAACTATTTGAATGTCCCAGTTCATCTGTGTTACTCAAGGTGGCCTGTAGTAGTTGACTTTGGTGTGGTGCTGTCTGCTACCTGAGTGGGCTGTGACTAGAGGTCACCTGATACTTATCCTGCCTGACCTTGAACAGCCTGGGAAGGACGTGTGTGTTTGTGTGTGTGTGTGTGTGTGTGTGTGTGTGTCTTAGTTAGGGTTTCCATTGCTGTGAAAAGACATCATGACCAGGCCAACCCTTATAAAGGACAAGATTTAATTGGGGCAGGCTTACAGGTTCTGAGGTTTAGTCCATTATCATCATGGCAGTAAAGCATTGCAGCATCCAAGCAGGCATGGCACTGGAGGTTCTTAGATTGAACTTGATTGGAAGGTACCCAGGAGAAGACTGGCTTCCAGGCAGCTAGAAGGATCTCAAAGCCCACCCCCACGGTGACACACTTCCTCCAACAAGGTCATACCTCCTAATAGTGCCACTCCTGCATATTCAAATCACTACAGTGTGTGTGTGTGTGTGTGTGTGTGCATGCGTGCGTGTGCGTGTGTGATATTACAGCCTGTTGTCTAGGGTGCTGGAGTTGGACCGCATGGCCTTGCCTTGGACTCAGAGATCTGCCTGCCTCTGCCTCCCTGAGGGCTGGGATTAAAGGTGTAGTACACCACTGCTCAGCTCTTCCTTTGCTTTCTACAGAAAATCGAAACAGGGTCTAATATAGCCCAAGCTGGCCTTCAACTCACTATGTAGTTGCAGCTAACCTTGAAGTCTTGATTCTCCTATATATACCTCTCTCATGCTGGGATTATAGGCTTGAGCCACCATGCCCAGCTCTTTCCACCCTTTTGACTGGGCTCCTCTTTGTGGGTAGCTAGAGAGAAGCAGGCGATTAAGGTAGCAGGGTCCCCAGAAGCCAGTGGCTAATTCTTAAAAGCCACCCCACCAGGAATGGGACCATAGCCCAGGCCCTGTCTACTTGGTTTCCTTATTTCTAATGTCTACTGTTCCAGTCTGACAGTTTCTCCTCTTCCTGCAGCTGGGCAGTGGTACATGGAATTTCCTTCTTCTGGGTCTAGACCAGCCTAGCTACTACAATAGAAGGGGCTTTCTAAAGAGTACAGGCCTGAAACTCATTTGGCAAGAAGGCTGTAGAACCACCCATGATAACCTTGTTCTTAGGGATTAACCAGAGGTTAAAGTAGCAATGTCCCCAGTAGCCAATGGCCAATTCTTAAAAGCCACCCCACCAGGACTGGGACATGCTCTGCCCTAGTTTCAGGGCTTCTCTTATACTGCAGGACCCACCATAAAGGGCCAGTGAGGTTGCACTATCACTTTTGCTAGCCATGGCCCAGTCAGTGGGGGTTGGGAGATCTAGAGGTTGACTAGATAAATACAGCAGGCTCCCAAGCCACCGCCTTTACTGTGGAGTGGCCTGCAGGTGATATCTAGGCATCTGTCCCTGCTTGTCTTTCCCTTGCTGCTTCTGGGCCTTAGATCTCTCTGCCGCCATCAGTGGATTAAGATTTATGGCTTCCTCAGCCTTGTAATACTTGGGTAGACAGTGGCCTAATCAACAGAGCCGCCGTTTACCAAAATGCTGTCAGCTTTGATGAACGTCACTGGCTCTCAGCATTAAATCGGCAGTGAAGGGATTGGCCTTCCAACAATTTACTGTGGGCCAGACTTTCAGGAAAGGTCTCCACAGAACGTTTGCTATGGGATGAAAGTGGCCTTGGCTGTCCCTCACTGCAATATCTGCATCCTGGGTTGCTGCAGACATGAGCACATGAGACAGCTCACCTCCACGTTGTGAAGCTGGGCCCTTTCTTTTGGTATCTCTGACTTCTGATCATGACAAGAGCTGACAAACCTGGGAAGAGCTGCTCCTCACCCAGCCTGTCTTTAGGGGCTTGGTAGAGCCCTTCCACCTCTAGGGGGCTCCATTAATACAGCACACAACCTGCACAAGCATACAGGGCATCCCCTGTGCTTGCTCTTCTGTGTTTGACAGCACACTTCAATGCACCCTCTTAGAACACTATGAGGAGGTGCCGAAGATACACAAATAACTCCGGGCATGAACTGGGTGGAGTGTGGGCTGAGCATGAAGTGAGCAGCTTTGGGGGGTTTGTGTGGAGAGTCTTTTAAATCCTCCTCCAGGGTAGGTACTGCAAAGGTCTGTCAGGGTCTGGGTTTGCAAGTAGGCAGTAGAAAGCAGCGGCTCATGAACACCCACTCCTGGTGAAGCAGAATGCCATTCGGGGAGCCAGCCCGGAGCATCATCATCATCCTTCCATGCAAGGTGGAAGGTGGGAGGCTAGGAGCGTGCATGTGGCTGGGGCTGGGTTAGAATCTAGCAGCCTTGGTGTGGGTGGGGCTGCCCCCACATTGTGGGCAGAGGAGGCTCCCCAGGCTAGGGTGGGAGAGCAGGCCAGATGGCAGCTATTTATTACCCTCTGGGCACCCACTCAGTGTTGTGAGTGCTTTCTGGACCACAGAGTTAATTTCAGCACTGTTGCTTCATAACCTGCAGTGTTCACTATGGTGCTGAGTAGACTCGGGGGCAGGGCACTGGTATCTGGAACTCAATGCTCTTAGAGCTTGGTGAAGGCCTGCTGACTAAGGGCCTTAGGGCTGACAACAAAGCTGTGTTTGCATATTGGGCATCACTGGGAAGCTCTGCTGTATTGAGCTGTGCTGAGGAAGAGGAGGCTGGGAAGTTGCTGAAGGCTGTGATCCTGGCTCCTAGCTGGATGTAGAGCTCTTTCTGTGGATGTGCCAAGTCAGAGGCTGGCCAGGGTGTACCTCCCACTGTCACTGGCCAGCTTCCTTTCAAGCAGTGCACATTGTCCAGGACCACAGACCTGGGCAGGCCTCAATCCCTGCCTCTCAACTGGTCTTTTCCTGTGCCCCAGAATGCCAAGATAACCCCAACTCCTCACTTATATTCTGTTCCCCAATTTCACATCTCTCCTGCTCCCAAGAACTATCACTCAGTATGGTGGGCAGGAAAGGGGTGTGGTATCTGCCACTCTAACTTAGCATACTCCATCTTCCTCTGGTGGGAGAACTCAATTCTAAAAGATCCACTGCGATCAGAGGCAGGCAGGAGATTCCAAGAACTAAGGTGCTTTCTCCAGAGGCTAGTAACAGGACAGACTGGCAGTCTCTGCCCAGACTTGTCTGGATTTTAAGAAAGAGATAAGGGAAAAGCTAATACTACTACAGGCCAACTGGCAGCATTCAGAAGTACAAAGCCCTAGTCTAAGTCCTTCCCTCTTTAGAGAAAGGACCAGAAGACCCTAAAAGGGGCTGGGTGGCTGGTGATCCAAGCTACCTCCTCCTTGGCCTGACCCAAGTCTGTGGTCAGCCTTTTCTCCCATCCTCTCTTCCTGCCCAACAGGCCTCAGTGTTAGAATGTTGTTGAATGTCCCAGGGAGAGGAGCATAGCATGTTTTCCTTAGCCTGGAGAGGAGAACTAAGTAGCAAAGTGTAGAGGGAACCCATACCACAGCTGGAGCTAGCCAAAGGCTTTGGAGTGAAGAGGAAAGGTGGGACAATGAGGGTGTATGGCTTTAGAACCATCCCAAGGCATTACACAGTGACCTGCTGGCCCTTCTTGTTTCTCTATTAGGACATCTTCCTTGCTCTCATAGACAGCTGCATGTCCCATTCTCATCCTTGAGCCACAGAGGGATTGAGGGTGGGAAGGCAAACAAGCCCACAGAGATAGAGGAAAGGGTGTCTGTGGGCTCGGCTGGACTGATAGGGCCCTGGCAGTGGCTCCAATTGGTTCAGCAGTCACACATGTTAGAATGTGTAGGAATTAGTATGGAGGCCTTGCGTGCTGGATGTATCAAGTAAGGTCTGGTTTGCTAACAGTGGCTTGACCGATGTGACAGCATGTCACCTGCCAGCTGAGTGAGTCCTTTTGTTTTGCTCAGGTGGGAATCACTAGTGAGCAGGGAGTAGTTTCTAGTATTGTCAGTCTTGGACCTGAGAGAGAGAGCTAAGGAGCTTCTCCAGCAGGCAAAGGACAGGACAGACAAGCAGGCTTGGGGGCTGGGCTGACTGACTCAGCCCTGAGAACAGAGTCTTAACAGCTTCAGGTCTTAGAAGCCAGAGACAGCTCTAAGGTGCACAGGTTAGAGGTTCCCTCTTCTGAGTACCAATTGCCAGTGGTCCAGCACTCAGCAGCCAGTGAGATCCTGAGCTCCAAGCAATCTGGTAGCAGGGAGCAGGCAGCAGTAGCAAGTGCTCCAGCTCTGGGATTCTAATGGCTACCATGACTAGTGGTGTAGCTTTCAAACCTTTGTGTCAAGACCATGAGCCTTTGGGGTTGACAACTTCTTCTAGAAGCCAAGATCTGTAGCATCTTGTCTACCAGCTTTTGTGCATTCCACAGCCTTGGCTCACAGTCTGCTGTTTCTTTTCCATACTGCACTGTCCTCAATCATCTCCACCCCCACCCCCACCCCCACTCTGCCCCACCCCACCCACTCTCTGGAACTCTCTAGCTGCTTGCTTTTTCTCCCCCCCACCCCCCCCCCCCCCCCCCAATGGCTGGAGCTGCCATCACCTCTGTACTCAGGATAAAAGTCAAAAGTGTTAAAAGCCTTCTATGTGATCTGATGTTGCAACATCTGGGGGCGTTAGGGGAGCGTTTCCTTGTTAACTCGGAAGGCCAGGTGAGCTGGGCTTGGGGCACTGGCATCATTCCATGTGACCCACTCCTTTTGTTGTTCATATGGGCCCTTTGGTCCTTCCTAGATGCATAGTGATGGGCTGTGTGGAGGTGGGAGATTCTGGAGTGATCCCTAGCCCCTAAGACCTAGCACAGGTATTCCTTTCTCAAAGATGCAAAGAATTCTTGATAGGAGGGAGGCTGCAGCAAGGACAGCTTGTATAGTTCAAAAAGCTTTACAAGGATTCTGTCCATTTCGTGTTAGCATATCTACAGTGCGTCAGCCAGGCTTTCCCAAACATGAGGTCAGTTAACTCTTATGGCTTTTGGGGAAATGCTTAACACTTACAAAAATTCTGCAGAAAAATAATCATTAAAAGTCTGACATTTTCTACACACTTTACAAGTATAAGGAAGAAACAAGCAAAGGTAATATGACCCTGTGAAGTCACAACTGCTGAGATGGGGGCAGTGGCCACAGTTGTAATCCTAGTACTTAGGAGGCTGAGACAGGAGGATCACTAGCTTGAGGACTGCCTAGACTACATAAAGAAACCTGATCTTTATAAACAACAGCAACAACAATTCACCCAAATCCTGTCCCGCTCAGGCTCAGCACCCTTGAATGCCATTTTTGTGGCCAGCTAGGCTTGGCTCGTTCCTGTCCTTGAGCAGAATTGTGTCTGTTCTTATTTTAACACTGAATTTCTATGTCCAGAAATCTGTGCAGATCAGAACTGAAGCTGGCTCTCGTCTCCAAATTGAACCACCTCTGGACTGTTCAGAAGATTTTGAATCACAAGAAGATGTGATTGGCAAGCATGAGGATGCCACTGGGGAGCACACACAGGTAGGGCCTGGCCTCAGTTTGTATTGGGGGCTCTCACAAAGTCAGGGTCTGCTGTTGTAGGGCCCTCCCTCAGTCAGGCTCTTTCTAACACCTACTTTCTTTGACCTGCGCTCTTCTCATGAAGCATCTGAGAGATCAGAGGACAACTCTGAGGGGTCAGTTCCCTCCTCTGTGTGGGCTCCTGGCATTGAACTCAGTCATCAGACCCATGCAGCAAGCACTTTACCCACTGAGCCATCTTGCCTTCCCTCACCTCACACATTTTGATACACAGAGTGTGGGCCACACATCTGTGTTTATGGGTGGGTCAGCTAGCATCCGATCACTCTAATTGAAGAAGGGGCTAAGAGGGGAGGCCAAGCCTGGCAGATCCATGGAGGCTTTCTAGAAAAGAATAGAATTTGTCTCTGGCCATTAATACTAGAAAAGAGCCTTGAGGGGCTGAGGGCAGGCAGGGAGTAACCCCATCCACACCTGCTTGTATATGTGTACCTTGGCTTGTGAGGTATTCTGAAGATCACGGTGACTCCGGCAGCAGAACATCCAGACAGCTGAGTATCTGCAGCTCAGAGCCATGTTGGTGCTGCAGCTGACGGGGGTCAATGACCACCAGTGTGTTTCCAGTAATACTATGCCCCAGACTCCCCTTCCACAGGCGCTTCCTGGCAGTGCATTCTTGAGCCTTGTCTGTTCTTTCCATCACAGACATGGAAATCAACAAGCACACAAAGTGCCTGTTCTTAACCAGTTTATGTTCCAGGTGAGATAGAAAAAGGCAGGATAAAATAAGACCATTTCAGATATCAGAAAGCTCTCTGAAGGAAACAGAAGAGGGAGCTGGGTGTGGTAGCGCACGTTTATAATTGCACTGTTCAGAGACAGAGCAGGAAGGTCCCTAGGAAGGTCAGCCAGGGAGACATAGGGAAACCCTTTTCAAAACAACCATAACAAAAATAAATAAAATCAGAGGGGGAAGTGGACAGCAGGATGTCAGGGGGGAGAGTATCATGCACAGACTGCACAAGAGCACACGGGCAAGAAAGCCTTTACAGCTGGCAAGAGGCTGGGCTTCAGGAGCTCAGTGCCAGCACAGTGTGCATAGGAGATCATGGAATGATTTGAGACACTGAATGAGAAGACAGTGGAGTGGACCAGGAGGTGCATCGTGGGCCTGGGCTAAAATGTGGGATAGGGTTTGACAAGTAGAGTTTAGTCTAAGGCAGTGGTTCTCAACCTGTGGGTCAAATGACCATTGGGAAAACACAGATATTTATATTACAATTCATAACAGTAGCAAAATTACAGTTATGAAGTAGCAGTGAGATAATTTTATGGTTGAGGGTCACCACAACATAAAGAACTGTATTAAGGGTCAAAGTATTAGGAAGGTTGAGAACCACTGTTCTGAGGGGACAGCTTTAATAATTAAAATGAATGAATACATCATTTCTCCTTGTTGTATAGAAGCAACATTCTGGAGAGACTGCAGGCGAAAGTCAAATTGCTAAGTAGATCATGCCCCATTGTTCAACTGTATCACTCAGCTATGGGCCTGCGGATTCATAGCCTCAGACAGGGCCTTCACCTTCCCTGACTTATGGTTGCTGAAATGTGAATGACAGAAAGAGAAAGGACCTGGGAATTCTGTCCAAGAAACCTGCTCTGTGTTCACAGTTTTTTTTATTTGCTCAAGCAGGGAAGGAGCTGGGAGCCTCCTACCTCACATGCTAGGTAAAAAGGGTCTATGTACACTTGCACAAATTACACACATATAGTCTGTTCTCTCTGTGTGTGTGTGTGTGTGTGTGTGTGTGTGTGTGTGTGTACGCATGTACGCGCGCACGCGCGCGCTGTAGCTCATACAAGACCTGAGAAGTCAACCTTAGAACTCGGTTCTCCTTCCACCTTTATGTGGGTTCTGGGGGATGAACTCAGGTAACCAGGCTTACACGGCTAGTGCCTTTACCCACTGACTTCTCCCAATCCCTTTCTTCTCTTCTCGCAGCTCTCCTCCTCGTCTTTTTTACTATGTAGTCCCAGATAGCCTCACGGGCAGGGTTTTCCTGCTAGCACCTCCACACCTGGCTCACAATTTGCTTTTGAACCTACCAACAGCCCCATGCTTGGGATCAGTCTGGATAAAACATACCCTCATTTTCTTTCAGCTGGGATCTTAGCCATGTTCCATCGCTTATAGTCCTACACCCACACCAGGTCCCAGAGTGCTGTGTGCCCTTTGAGCTGGAGAGCATTGTTTGCCCATGGTGAAGCGCCTGGCACCTTCTGTTAAGTTGATACCTTTTCCTCTTTGGCAGGCTCCCAGCAGCCTGCACAGTGGACAGCAGAGGCCCCCTCCCGCCAGGCTTCTCCTGCCCTCAGCGTTAGTAGCAGTCTTTGGTGCACATGCTCAGTTGCAGCCCCTGCCGCTCTGCCAGCGCTTCACGTTCCCCACTGTGAGCACCTGATTATATTTCTTTCCTGCCTTTTCTCCACATCTTGAGAGGGCTCTCCTTAAGGCTTCACAGTCAA
The DNA here is from genome assembly GCF_978045245.1 of Mus caroli. Lineage (NCBI taxonomy): Eukaryota > Metazoa > Chordata > Mammalia > Rodentia > Muridae > Mus > Mus caroli. The sequence continues at coordinate 20,009,629 of NW_028227263.1, read as the reverse complement.
TTTCCCCTTGGAGTTATTTCCCTGCAAAGGGGGAGAGAGAGAGACAGTGGTGCTACTTGCCTGCCACAGCAGAAAGAAGCCCTGAGAGCTGCCATCTGCACAGGCACAGAAGAAACGCTAGGCATGGCTAAATATACCAGCTCGGCATGAAGCAAGTGAGGCCTGAGTTGGAGCAGAAGGGATCTGCATCTGCATAGAGGCTTTGCACCCCCCCAACCCCTCTGCTGCTGCCGCCGGAACATGCCAGCCTTTTGCTTTCCATCACATCCTGTGAACTTCAGTTCCTTGGTGGCTTTGAGTTGCAGACTGGCATGCTGGAGGCGTGCTCTCTCAGCCCCTGTGTGCTGCCTTGTATGGTGCTGTGGGAAGATTCAGTGAGCAGCCAGCACTGATACAATCAGGAGATTCCATGTGATGATGTGAATTGGGGGTTCCTTCCTTTAAAAATAGTCAGGTGATTGGGGTCCTCCTTCTGCTCCTCCTCCTTCTTTCTACTCTTCTTTTCCAACACCAGAACCTACCCTGTAGCCCAGGCTAGCCATGAATTCATGATGCTCCTGTTTCCCAACTGCCTGATGTGTACTATGTTATACTTTTTTGTTTGTTTTCTTTTTCTTTTTGAGAGATAGTATCACTATGTGGCCTTGGTTGGCTTAGAATTCACTAGGTAGGCAAACCTGGCCTTGAACTCACAGAGATCCACCTGCCTTTGCCTCTCAAGTGTTGGGATCAAAGGCATGAATCACCACATTCGTCCATGGTATACTTTCTTATGAGGAATGACTGGGCTGGCTGCTGGAACCAGAGGTGTGTCCCCAAGGTGCCATGGTCCATGCCACATACTCCCAGGTGCTGAAGATGAAGTAGTTGATAAATAAGCACATAGGCGGGACTTGATGGTGCCCATTTTTAATCTCAGCACTCCAGAGGCAGGTACAAGCAGATCTCAGAGTTGGACGCCAGGCTGGCCTCCATAGTGAGTTTCAGGACATTCGGGGCTGCTAGAGAGCCAAATTAAAAAGCATGTAGTGTGTCAGGAGGTGACAGGGCTCTGGAACAGCAGAACGGACGGTGGGAACAGGAAAGACAGGCAGAGGTTCCTGTTTAGTACTGAGACACAGCCGCTTGTGAGAGGAGCAGGCTTGGAGGAGCAGCTGTGAGCAGGGCAGTAGGCTGGGGGACTGTGGGGACTGGGGGATTGAGGCTGGGGACTGTGGCAGAGACAGGGTTCCCTTATGCTGGATAAGAGACCTCCATAGGGCTCTGACCAGTTTTCCAACTCTAACACAGGGTAGCTCTTTCTAGAGAGTTTGAACCCAGTACCTGGGCCCATGCTATAAGTGTTGTTGTGGGAGACTCAGTCTCCATCTGAGGAAGTGGTTTCTTTAGGAATCAAGAATGAATCCAAAATGTCTAAAATTAAAGTTTTAAAATTAAATTTTTCTTTATTATTATTTGTGTGTGTGAGGGGCAGTACAAGTGTGTCACTGTTCACATGTGTGGAGGTCAAAGGTTAGCTTTCAGGAGTCAGTTCTCTCCTTCAACTGTGAGATCCAAAGACTGAACACAGGTATGGTAGGCTTGCACCAGGTCAGTGGCCATCTCTCCACCCCAATAGTCTTTTCAGAGCCCCCATGCCCTGTGCATCATTGTCCAGACTGCATATAGGTGGCCTGTCTATTGTATCTAGAGGGCTGGGGGTGGGGAGCAGAGAGCCTGTGTCCATCTCAGGGAGAGGTACTTCCAAATTTGTGATTACCAGGCCCTGTTATGCCACATGAAGCCATAACCACTGAGAACTTTCCAGAAGCCCTTCATAGCTTTCTCCCCATTGTGTATATTTGTTTCATTTCTGTTGCTATGATAAAGTACTCTGACAAAAGCAATTTAAGGGAAAAAGGGTTATTTTTAGGTTAGAATTTTGGATTAGAGTTTGTCATAGCAAGGACATTAAGGTGGCAAGAACTTGAAGCAGCCAGTGTCATTAAACTCATCATCAAGAGCAGGGAGCAATGGATGAATTCCTGCGTGTTAGCGCTCAGCTCTTTTTCTCCATCTTACACAGTGCAGGATCCCCTGCCTAGGGAATGGTGCCACCCACCATGAGTGCTTCTTCCTGTTTCAGTTAGCACAATCAAGACATGTCTACAGGCCAACTTGGTCTAGACAGTTCCTCATTGAGACACTTCCCAGATGACTCTAGGTTGTGTCCAGTTGACAAAAGCCACCATCACAGTGTGGGTCCAACAACAAGGTAAAGATTTTATCCCCACACTTACAGCCTAGTGTCATTATTACAGGTGCATGCTGCCATTGTCCAGGCATCCCCAGAGGAGCCTGACCTACCACAGCAGGCACTATGGCAGGCTGCTCCTACAGGGAGACTTACAAAGCAAGTGCTGGCTGACAGGGAAAGGGTGTTACCTGGGAATTTCTGATAATGCCAGATAACAGAACCCATAAGCAAGTGCTTCCTTTCATTTATTTTGATTTATCGGTTTTTTGTAGTATGCAGGATTGAATGTAGGCCCTTCATATGCTGCATAAGCACCCCCTGAGCTGTCTTCTCAGACCTCTTTTCATGTCTTAAATTTCAAGGCAGGGCCTTTGAACTCATTCTGTAGCCCAAGAAGGCTTTTACCTTGAAACCCTCCTGCCTCAGCCTTCTGAGTAGCTAGACTTGTCTTCCGTATGTTTAATTGCTAGTTTAACATAAGTGGGGTTTGCCATCTATCCTATTTGCTAAGCCTACATTATTATTATTATTATTATTATTATTATTATTATTATTTACTCCACAACACACTATGGCTGTCTTTCCACACTCAACTCACTCAACCAGTAGCTTAGAGCACTGTTTAGGATATAATGGCTTGGCCATGTAGTGTAATGGCTGTGTCTTCAGTGATTTTGACAGATTGAAAGAGTGTGACCAGACCAGTGTGGGAGTGGCAACAGAAGGAACAGAAGGTCAGGAAAGGCAGGTGGCAGGGTGAGCAGCAGAAGAGCAACCCCTGCACGCACACACACACACACACACACACATTCTCAGACAGAGAGGTGCTGATACTGTGCAGGGTCTCCATGCTTATAGCTAGGATGCCAATTCTCCCACCAGCTTCAAGTCTCATGACTGTGTCCCTTCTGAACACACAGGGACATCCCAGTGTTCCCTGCAGCATGGACAGAGACAAGAGTCTCCTAATAATTCAGCATGCAGTGGTAAGATGGACTTTTGGGCAGAGCTCTTGAGTGAGTCTGGAAATGACGAGATAAACAGCAGGACAGTGTTCCACAGGCTGTGGAGGTGCTTCAGTGGGTATACTGCTTGCTGCACAAGTGTGAAGATTTGAGTTAGATCCCCAGCACCCATGGAAAAAGCCCGGCATGGTACACTCATTTGTAACCCCAGTGCTGGAGACAAGGATAGTCCATGAGGTTTTCTCCCCAACAAGCTAGCCAAATTAGTGAGTGTCAGGTTCAGTGAGAGTCATGGTTGAAAGAAATATGAGGGAGAATGACTGAGGAAGACATTTGGTGTCTATCTCTGACTTCTACACACTTGTGCATGCACATACACACATGCAGAAGCACATACACACACCACACATACACACACACACACACACACTACCTGAGATGTTTGGGCAGAGTGCATTTTGACATGATGGAGCTCACACTGAGTTGCACCAGTTGAGGTTGTAACATCCATTACCACAGTCTGTGAGTTGAGCACAAGGCATTTGAAGAAACTAAGGAACAGAGACCTGTACTGGATTACGGGGCTCTGAGACTATTTTGGTCTGTGGAGGTGCACTCACAGGTGGGGAACTGAGCTGGGCTGGCTCTGCTCCAGAAGGTGCCATAGGCTGTTGTGGTTGTTATTGATGTTGAGCCTCGGAGCCAGGCATACAGCAGGACCTCCCATCAGTGCTGCTTCATGGTGCTTTCCACGGTGAAAGAGAGAAACTCCTCTCAGCTGAATCTCTCCCTGGTGAGTGCACAGCTGAGAATGGTGGTGAGAAGTGACAACATCAAATGAAGAGCAGCCAGGCAAACCTGAGTGGAGGCCTCCTCTACTACAGCTGCAGTGGTCTCAAAAATGTCAGTGGCGAGAGAGAGTAAAGGCAAGTAATGTCCCAGCTCCAGGGCAGTAAAGACATGAGCCACAGTTGTGTCTAATGAGAACCCGGGGCCAGGGAGAGATAGTGAGTTAGGGGAAATGAAGTAATTGCTAAATTTGAGGAGTTAACAAATTTTTAAAAATACATTATATATATTATAATATTGGATTGATGTTAAATTTCCCAAGCTTGATATTCTTTTACTCTGCTTTCTTAGAAAACATCTATTTTTCCTTTCTTTCTTTCTTCTTCCCTTTCTTTCTTTCTTTCTTTCTTTCCACCTCTCTTTAAGGTTTATTATAGTAGATATTCATTTTCATTTGAGGTGTATGGGTATTTTGCCTGCATGTTTATCTGTGTGCCACATGCATACCTAGGAAGCTAGAAGAGAGTGCTGGATTCGCTGAAACTGGAATTATAGACAGTTGTGAGCTTGTAAGCCTCTAGAAGGGTGATTGGAATGGAACCCTAGCCCCCTGGAAGAGCAGCCAATGCTCTTAATTCCTGAGCTGTCTCTCCAGCCTCTCAGAAAACAATTCTTAGGCGACATACAGAGTATAGAAGACAAAGGGTCACAGTGTTACAGGTGCAACAAGTGAAGACTGTACACAATGTGGTGACAGAATGATAGCAGTTGGGGATTGTAGGTGGTAGATATCTGGGTGTCCATCCTACTAGCTTGATGAAGTGTGGGTTCTGCATTTTTCAAAACAAGTTTTAAAACTCAAAACACTAAGGCTGAGAAGATGGCCCAGTGGATAAAGCACCTGTCACACGCGCCTGAGGGCCTGAGTTAGAATTCCCATAACAAACATTGAGGCAGAAAGCCAGTGGAGGCATCCAGTGCTCCTCCAGGGCTGGAGGCAGGGGCAGGAGATTCCCCAAAGCTTCCTAGCTAGCCTAGTGTGCACAGTAGTAAATAGCATAGACTGTCTCAAACTAGGTGTGAGGCATGACCCAAGGCTGTCCTGTTCCCTGACTTCCATATCCATCCATCTTTTTTTTTTTTCATATGTAGCAGAAGATGGCCTAGTCAGCCATCACTGGGAAGAGAGGCCCCTTGGTCTTGCAAACTTTATATGCCCCCCAGTACAGGGGAACACCAGGGCCAAGAAGTGGGAGTGGGTGGGTAGGGGAGCAGGGTGGGGGGAGGGTATAGGGAACTTTCGGGATAGCATTTGAAATGTAAATAAAGAAAATATCTAATAAAAAGATTGGGAAAAAATATCCATCCATCTTGTGGCAAGAACCACCACCGCAATCACTAACACACACACACACACACACACACACACACACACACAACGTAGTCCAGGAACTCCTGCCTGGTACTTGGGAACTGAGCTTGAAGATTAGAATCTACATCAAAAGGAAAGAGTGTTTTGACATATATATTAGAAGTATAAAAGACAAAAATATTTAAACCATAGTTAAAAGCTCAAAATTGTCAACACTTAAAACTTTTTAGATTTTCTATTACTTACTTGGTGTGTGTATGTGTGTCTGTGTGTGAGCACACATGTGGTAAAACCACTGAGCCATCTTGTTGGCCCCAGACTATCAACTTTTCCCCTCTAGAGATTTATTTTAAATTATATATATGTATATGTGCCTGTTTGTAGGTATATGTGCATGTGAGTTCAGCTTCCCATGAAGACTAGAGGCATTTGGTCACCCTAGAACTGAAGTTAACAAAAGACTGTGAGGTGCCCAATAGGAACACAGAGACTCGAACTCAGATCCTCTGGAAGAATAATGATACATACTCTTAACTACTGAGTTATCTCTCCAGTCTCTTAAGAGAAACCAAGGCACAAGGAAAGACACAGTTTGATTTGGTTATATTAGCCAGGGTTTCTATTGCCATGGTAAAACACCATGACCAAAAGTAGCTTGAAGAGAAAAGGGATTTGACTTGCATGCAGAGTCACAGTCCATTAGGGGAAACCAAAGCAGGAATCCAAACCAGGTAGGGACTTGGAGGCAGGAGCTGATTCAGAGGCCATGGAGGGGGCTACTTACTGGCTTGCTCATCATGGCTTGCTCCGCCTGCTTTCCTATAGAACCCAACCAGTCCAGGGGTGGCACCATTCACAATGGGGTAGCCTAGGCCCATATCAGTCACTAATAAAAACTGCCCTTCTAGGTCTGTCCTATAGCCAGATATTAAGGAAGAATTTTCTCAATTGAGGTTTCTTCCTCTCAGATGACTTCAGCTTGTGTCTAGTTGACATAAAACTAGCCAGCACATAGGTTGAACATTAGTGCCAAGGTCTTAGAGATTTCAAAGCAGTTTCACTTGCTTGTTTATTGGGACAGTATATGGCTATGTGGCCCAGACTGGCTTCAGACTCTCACTTCCCTCGCTTCGGTCTTTAGAGCACTAGGATGGCCTGTGAGTCTATGCTGGACAGTTTTATGTCATTCCTCAGCAGGTGGCCCTGGGCTTTATAAAAAGCAGGCTGAGCAAGCCATGGGAAGCAAGCCAGTAAGCAGCATTTCTCATGGCGTTTGCATCAGCTTCTGCCTCCAGGCTCCTGACTTAGTGATAGACTGTCACATGGAAGCATAAATTGAAATAAGCCTTTTTCTCCTCAAGTTGCTTTGGTCATGGTATTTCATCACAGCAATAAAAACTTTAACTAAGACAGTGTCCTACCACCACCTACTTTAATAAGTTTTAAAGATAGAACCTCCAACTGGAAGGGAGATTGTGTCTTAATTCTGTTTGGTACAGGCAGAGGTAAGCTGTTTTATACAAGGAAACCTTTCCCCCCAAAGATTTACTATGTATGTGTAGGGATGGGGGCATAAAGAGCCCAGATGAGCAGAAGATGTTGGATCCCTTGGAGCTGGAGTTAGAGGTAGTTCCGAGCTGTTACATGGGTGCTGGGAACCCAACCTGGGTCCTCTGCAAAAGTAGTAAGTGCTCAGCCGTCTCTCCAGCTCCTGGGGTCTGTAACTTAAAGAACGTCTAGAAGTGAGCTTCCAGAGTGCAGTGGGGCAAGGGGAAATAAGACAGTGCTTGGGAGAGCGAGGGAGTGGGGGCCTGACTGTGCTGGCTTTGTGTAAGGGAGGAATGTTGTACCTGATGAAAACTCTTACAAGATGTAGCAGTTCTTGGTTGGTAGACTCCAGTGTGCACAGAGAAGGAAGCCTGGCTTGTACAAGGTCAAAGCTGAATTAAACAGAGTGGGCAGTGGTGGTGCTGGTAAGGCACATGCTTAGCACACATGAGGCCTACATTCGGTGATAGGCCCAAATAATTATTTTCACATAAAACAATTCACTTTCGTTTGGCCTGTTGAGACAGGTTGTCATTGAACTTACCATCTGGCATTGAACTTACATTAGCCTCCAAGCACTAGGTTGATAAATATATTTTGGTTGTCACATTCAAAAACACAGTTCAGACCAGAAGGACAAACAAACAAACAATGCCAACAAGATAGAGTTGGGTAGAAAATACATTATTAGTTAAGGCCTGAAAAGTAAGTGTAAAAATTCAAGGTAAGGAGGGCCACATCAATGGTAGGCAGAGCAGCCTCAGCTCCCAGCCTGCAGCTGAGCCACCTGGCCCACTGTGGGCATCACTGCTGCTGCTCCACTCGTACTTTGGAAGCTTTCCCTGGTCTCTAGTCCATGTTGGGTGTCATGACAACTCAGCTGTGTCTGCTGTCTCCCTGAAGCCTGACAGCACATGATGGAGACTCACCAAGCCTGAGAGAGTAGCTGACCTTCCATTAACCTTTTGAAAGGCCTTGGCTAAGTCACCTTCTTTTGGAGCCCCATTTCCTCTTCCAACAGGAAGGGGTGGATTAAGTATTTCCTTTTCCTGCCATCTCTGAACTTGAGGCTCCTAGGCTGTAGAAGAACATCTTCTCACATTCCAGACTCTGTAGTAGCAGAGAAGACATGCTATGCACAGGGTGTGGCTCATCTGCGGAGCTGTCCTATAGGTCACTGGCAGGTAGACACAACACCCACTCCCAGACCCCAGTTCTGTCTTTTTGCCTGGTATGGTTTGCTTTCTGGTTTATTTCAAACATGGTCTCACCACCCACATAACCCTGACTGTCCTGGAACTCACAGTGTAGATCAGGCTAGCTTCAAACTCACAGAGATCCTGCTGCCTCCTCTCCTGAGTGCTGGGATTAGTGTTTTTGGACTGTAAAAAACTGCCTTCCACAGTTAGTATAGTAGTAGAAGCCATCTGTAACTTCTTGGTTTTCCACCAGTCCACTTTGTTTGCAGAAATAATGACTCTGAGACTTCTTATATATGAATAAATGCTTAGACCAATGGTTTTGGCTCCGTTACCCAAGTAGTTCATATCTTAGACACCCAATGTTTCTATTCTAAATCATGCCACATGACTGGTTACTTGGTCCTCAGTGTCAAACGACTGTCTTCTGTGTCTGAGCAAATCTTCACCCTCAGTCAATTCCAGAATCCTCTCTTGGCTGTCTGTCTGTCTCTCCTTCTCCTGCCTCAGCTCTTTGGCCAACATTGTGCTTCTTCCATTCAGTACAAGATATTCTCTCTACATTAGCTTGCAAACAAATCTTTATTAAGCCAGGGAATTGAGTAACTGGGAAGTTGGGTCTGTGAGAGGAGGGAAGGAGCGGCACAGGTACTCTGTGGCACGCTGCCTCACTGCATCACCTTCTTTTTTCTTTTTCTTTTTTTTTTAATTAGGTATTTTTCTCATTTACATTTCCAATGCTATCCCAAAAGTCCCCATGCCCTCCCCACAACTCCCTTACCCACCCACTCCCACTTCTTGGCCCTGACGTTCCCCTGTACTGAGGCATATAAAGTTTGCAAGACCAATGGGCCTCTCTTTCCACTGATGGCTGACTAGACCATCTTCTGATACATATGCAGCTAGAGACACGAGCTCCAGGGTATTGGTTAGTTCATATTGTTGTTTCACCTATAGGGTTGCAGACCCCTTTAGCTCCTTGGGTGCTTTCTCTAGCTTCTCCATTGGGGGCCCTGTGATCCATCCAATAGCTGACTGTGAGCATCCACTTCTGTGTTTGCTAGGCCCCAGCATAGCCTCACAAGAGACAGCTATATCAGGGTCCTTTCAGCAAAATCTTGCTAGTGTATGCAATGGTGTCAGCATTTGGAGGCTGATTATGGGATGGATCCCCAGGTATGGCAGTCTCTAGATGGTCCATCCTTTTGTCTCAGCTCCAAACTTTGTCTCTGTAACTCCTTCCATGGGTGTTTTGTTCCCAATTCTAAGAAGGGGCAAAGTGTCCACACTTTGGTCTTTGTTCTTCTTGAGTTTCATGTGTTTTTGCAAACTGTACCTTATATCTTGGGTATTCTAAGTTTTGATGTAATTATGGGGACAAGCTCTGAGTAAGGGCATGTAAGATTGTAAAGGGGGGCCAGCAAAATGGCACAGCAGTAAAGGCAATTGCCTGAGTGTGATCCCTGAGATCTAAGTGGTAGAGAGAAAGAGCTGACTCTTGTATGTTGTCCTTTGACCTCCACATGCATGTCATGGTATGTGTGTATCCCTTAGTCCCTACATATAAACAAATAGGTGAATAAATGTAATTAACTTTGTGTTAAAAATTGAAAAGACATTTTTGTCCTATTTAGAGTAGTGGAGACAGTGGGAAAATGTAGCTTATTTCCTAAAATATTGGATTTGGGATAGGTGTTCTAAACGTAAAGTACATTTTGAATCACATGACTCAATCAAGGCAAGGAAGGAGTGGTGGAAACTGCCAAGGGCAGCCATAGTCAGCTGTCCACATACAAATGCAAGGCACTATGGAGTCAAGCCACATAGCTGATGAGAGGTTTGTTTGTTTTGTGAAATTTAAAAATTTTTTATTTTATGTATGTGGGTGTTATGGCTGAGTGTTGTGTCTGTCACACCTTTGTGCAGTTCCCTCAGAGGTCAGGAGAGGGCATTGGATCTCTTAGAACAAGTACTGGGAATTGAACCCAGGTTCCTCTGAAGAGCAGCCAGTGCTCTTAGCCACTAAGCCACTGCTGCACATCCAGATATCTTCCATTTTTTATGTTGTTAATTAATTCATATTTTCTATGCTCCAAGCAAAACAAAACAAAAAATACCTGCTGTTCAGATTTTGTTTTTCTAATACCAACTTAGGACTTTTATTTCAGACTGAAAGCTTTGATAGTTTGGTGAAAGAGGGGGACTTTCTCTTTCCCTAGCACTAGAATTAGCCTCTGAGATACCCAGGACAGTTAGGATAGCCAGAGATGCCTAGCCTGGAATGAAGCACAAACTGCCCTGGGCCAGTGAGGCAGCAACAGGAGGCCATTAGGGCAGGGCTGGTCCAGTGCTGGGCGTGAGTGATGCTGAACTGACACTAATGGGGCATCCAGAAAGGGCCAACCGTGGCCTCCCAGCACCCCATGCATGCTTATGCAAATGAGGCTTCCAGGTGGAATGTGGTTCTCTAAAGCAGCTTTTCCAATTTACCAACAATAAAGGATGACCTCGTGGTCAGTAATAGTATAAATGGTCCGGCTTAGGTCTCATATATATAGCCTACTTAGAATTTCTTAGCTATTTTGCATTCTTTCTGTCATTTTATGTAACAGCTAATGCATAATGCTTTCTCATTAGGAAGACTCAAACAATCTAGAAGTGAACCTGATAATTATGAAGAGCTCTCTGCTTTTAGCTGGATTGAGAGGATTGAGCCCTGTGAACCTCATTCAGCTTATTCATTGATTTTTCTTTCCTGTCCTTTTAGCCTTTACTTCTTCCTTCCCTAAACATTTGGTTTAGTTGGTTGTTCAAACTCCCTGCTCCTACTCCTGTTAACTAGATCCACAAGTTCCTTGCTCACCTACCCTCTGCCCTTGTCTTAGTCACTGTTCTATTGCTGTGAAGAGACAACATGACCAAGACAACTCTTAGGAAAGAAAGCACTGAATTGGGGCTTGCTTACAGTTTCAGAGGGTTATTATCATGGCAGGGAGTATGGCGGCATGCATGGCACTGGAGCAGCAGCTAAGAGCTACATCCCAGTTCACAGGCTGCCTATGAGAGAGTATGACACTGGACCAGTGACACATTTCTTCCAACAAGGCCACAACTCCTGATCCTGGGTCATTCTTATTCAAACTGCCACAGCCATGTTCCCTGTGGTGGGACAGCTGTGTTCTCCTTTAGGTAGAAGTTTGTCTTTACCCTGCATACCTCACTGTACGACTGATGTCATTTGTTTCTAGTAAACTTGGGACTTTAGAAGGGTTTTTCTCTTCTGTATTTTAAAGATTTTCTAAACATTCTAAGTAGATTTTATTTTTCTAATTTTGCCTTTCATGTTAATTCCTAATTGGCTGCATTGGGGTAACTTGTTTGCTTTCCTGGTTTTGGAAGTTCCTGAGGTCTGATTTGTGGCCACCAGTTAGTTCATTTTTACGAATCCTCTATGATACTTCAAAGAGCTAACCATTCTCTTTTTGGTGCAAAGTTCTGACATATCTATTAAATTCAATCAAATTATGTGGTGATTTGAATGAGAATGTCTTCCATAGGCTCATGGATTTGAATACTTGGTCCCAGTTGGTGGCACTGTCTGAGAAGACTTCTTGAAGGAGTTAGAGACTGACTAGTGCAGTTCCTATCGTGTGTGAGCTCATCCTCCCTCCCTCCCTCCCTTTCTCTTCCCTCTCTCCCTCTCTCCCTCTCCCCCCTCCTTCTCCCTCCCTCCCTCTCTCTCTGTCTCTGCTTCATACTATCAGTCAAGATGTGGATGTGGGCTCTCAGCTTGATGGTCCAGCTGTTTTGCTGTTGGCTTCCAGGCTTCCCTGCCATAATAGTGATAAACTCTTTTTTGTTCTTCTGTCCGTAACCTGAATAAACTTTTTCTTCTATAAGTTGCCTTGGTCGTAGTGCTTTATCACAGCAGCAGAAAATGATTACTACAGATTGGCAATAGTATCATTTAACTTGCTAAATCTGGTCTTCAACTGCCCACATCAGAATTCCAAGAGTGCTATTAAAACTGTGAGCTCTGCATGTTGTCCTCTGTGAGGCTCCACCCAGCAGCTGACTCAGACAGATACAGACACCCACAGCCAAACAGTGGATGGAGCTTGGAGACTCTTATGGAAGAATAGAAGGAAGGATTGTGGTCCCTGAAGAGGATAAGAACTCTACAGAAAGACCAACAGTCAACTAACCTAGACCCTTGGGGTTCTCAGAGTCTGAACCAACAACCAAAGAACATACACTGGCTCAACCTAGGCCTCCCCACACAAATGTAGCAGATGTTTAGCTTGGTCTTCATGTGGATTCTGAACAACTGCAGGGGTTGATATCCCTAAAGCTATTGCCTGTCTGTAGGGTATGTTCTTCTAGATGGGCTGCCTTGTCTGACCTCAGTGAGAGAGGAAGTGCCTAGCTTTACAGAGACTTGAAGTAGCAGGGTGAGGGGATTCCCCCCCACCCACCCCGGGGGTCACCCTCTCAGAGGAGAAGGGGAGGGGGATGAGGGATGGGCGGAAGGGTTGTGGGAGGGGGTGAATGAGAGAAGAGCAATGAGTGGGATGTAAAGTGAATTAGTAAAAAAACTTAAATTTAAAAAAAAAAAAAAGCTCTGAGCCTGCTTCTGAAAACCCTGTGCAAAGCTCAGTGTCGTTCCCAGCACTGCAGAGGCAGAATCTAAGGCTCATCGGCCAGGCAGCCTGGCAAATCGGCCAGCCCCATGTTCTGGCTCAGAGGTAAGTGATGCTCACGAACCGATTCCTGCCATAGGTCTCTGCTGTTAGTCAGGCTGATTCTCACAAATGGTCTGTCTCCCCTTACATCTCTTTAGCTTTGCATTATTTGCTTGGATCCTTGTCCTTTTGTGTGTGATGATGTCAGGATGACTCTGCATGAAGTGTATCATACATTTATATGAATACATCAGCGTCAGTGTCTTTGTCCCACCAAGGGTAGGTGAGAAGGCTGGGGAGATGGCTAAGTGTTTAAGAGCACTGGCTGCCCTTGCAGAGGACTTGGGTCCCATTCCTAGTAACCACATGGTGGCTCATAACTATTTGTAACTTCAGTCCCAGGGTATCAGATATGTTCTTCTGGCTTCCATGGGCACTGCACACATGTGGTGTGCAGACATACATGCAAGGAAACACTGGTACACATAAACATTCAAAAATGAAGAAAACCAGAACAGTTGAGGCTGCTCTCTCTGGATGTTTATCCTCGGGAGCTTGATTTGGACAATGTTGTCTAGACCTCGCCATCCAGTGGATTTTGTGTGGTGCTTTCTTATAAAGTCACTTGGCATGATTTCTAGCATACCTAATTAGTCACCCTTTGGTGCTCTTCCCGACTTAATTTCTCTTTCTAGAAATGTTAATGATGAAATTAAAAGTTGTAAGATTGCTGGCTGTTTCCTTTTCATGGCTGAGCTCCCTGTACGTGTCTCTGGGATGACAGTCTCCATCCTCTACACTTGGCTTCCACCTCTCCTGTCAAACTCTCTTTTCCTGGGTATTAGTTCTTTCTGTAATTAAATGAATCAAAGTTTGTTGCCTATCTTTTAAAGGGCTGAGTCACCAGAAGAGCTGTCTCTTCTTGGTCGTCCTTGCTTCTTCCTGTGCTGTTTGTTGCCTCCTGCTACCAGGGGAGGGGGGGCAGGGCCTGGGTGTGACTACTACTCATCGTGTAAGGTGGGGAACCTTGGCTTCTCCTCCAAAGAGTTAACTCCCTGTCGACCTTCAGAGGATTTCTTTTTGGTGTGTGCTCTGCTATCCTGCCCTAAAGCCCACACGTTAGCTTCCCATGCCCCACTAAAGCAACTATAGTAGCTGCAGGAAGGCTTCCTCTTGTTGGATCCTGGTTGACTCGGCTATATGCATATACAGTGCGCACAGCAGCCTTCTGCTGAGTTTGGCTTGTGGCTCTCTGTGCCTCCAGTTCTCCAGGAATGTGTTCTGTATTTCTCAGAAATCCCCAGCCATTCCTCGGCAGCAGTCTCATTTGGTCTCTATCCAGCCCTATCCTGCTTCCTGTCTCTGAGTCTTCTGGCTAGCCCCTGCTCTGCATAGATGCTGGGATGGTGATGTTGAGAGGCTTGTCTGGGGCTCCAGGTTAGGTCAGGTCCAGCAGACCTCTTACCACATGCTCTCTGAGCTGCTTGGTCTCTCACCTCTGCCAACATGCTTTCTAAGACACATTGGCTTACCTTTAGTGGTGGACTAAGTACATCTAGCATGGAAGATAAATTCATCAATGAAAATCCAGGGGTGGCAAAATACACCAGAAAACTAACAAGGTTGTGTAATATTTATTTGAGGGGTTTTTTGCTTGTGTATGTTACATATGTATATGTATGTATGCATGTTTACATATGTGGCTGCTCATGTGTGTAGGTATATGTGCATATGTGTGCATGCATGAGTATATATGTGTTATTAATGTACATATGTGTATGCATGTTCACGTGTGTGCATATATCTGTGTCTGTGTGTCTATGTACATGCATATGTGTAGGTTTGTATGTGTTTGTGTATAGGCCCAAAGTTGTCAGCAGATGTTTTCCTTGGTCGTTCTCCACTTTGCTCATTGAGAGTCTCTCTCTAAGCCCAGAGCTTATTGATTCTGCCTAGTCTAGCTAGCTATCTTAGTCCCCTGTCTCTTTCTCCCAAATGCTGGGATTATAGTTGGCAATCTCATCTGCCCAACTTTTATGTAAATTCTGGGATCCAAACTCTAGTTCACATGTTTGCACGATAAGCACTTTATTGAGCCTGCTTTTCATCCCTTGTACAATATTTGAATCATACATAGTATAATTCAAAATTTTCTTAGTCATAGTTCTATGGAAAGTGATGTAGAAGAAAGTAACTTTAAAATATGCAAAGTATACCTTGGCATGGTGAGACATTCCTGTAAACCCAGAAAGCAGGAGGTAGAGGCAGGAGGATCACAAATTATAGGCCAGACTGTGCTACATGATAAGTCCAAAGATAACTTGGGAAACGTAATGAGACCCTGATTCATAAAGCCAAGAGCTAAATCTGTAGTTCACTTACCTGCCGTGTACCAGGTCCTGGATTCTATCCTCAGCATTTAAACACACACACACACATACACACACACCACCTACATATACACACACATATACCCCACACCCCACATACACACATACCACAACCACACACACACACACAACAACAACCACATACACACACCACAACTACATACATACACACATACCACATACACACATACACAGATACACCACACACACAAAGAGTGGGCCCTAAAGTTAGGATACAGGTCATATCCTATTAAGTGTGTGACTCGCTGCCGGGCTGTGGGAGGTGTCTTATCAATGGCTGTCCTTGTTGCCCTATCAGGAGCCCCATGAGGACAGGAGCTTCCTCTCTCCTGCTCATCACTCTCTTCCTTGCCTTTATCATCTCTATCTTCTTATGAGAGATATCTTCACCAAAATATCTATTTTTTCAGTTAATTCTTTTTTTACATTTGCTTATTTAAGTGTACAGATGTGTCCATGTGTGGAGATGAAAGGAAAACTTGTAGTCGTAGGCTTCTTCCTTCCATCTGGTCATCAGGCTGGTGTAAACACCTCTGCCCCCTGAGCCATCTCTCTGGTCCCTTTTCTTAATTTTAAAAATTACATTTATTTTTGTTTGTATGTGCATGTGTACTCATGCATGCATACTTGTGGAGGTCAGAGGATAATTTGTGCAAATTGGTTTTCTCCTTTTCCCATGTCAGTTCTGGGAATCAAACTCAGGCCATCAAGCTTGGTGGCAATTGCTTTTGCCCACTGTGCCACCTTACTGACCCCCAAAACATTTCTTAAGCACATGAATGAACAAATATAACATATCAACTAGTGCAGGATAAAAAGCCTTCGAGCCCAGGAGGGAGGTGTGAGTGACCTTGGCTGCATTCTCCTCCCTAAGGCTAGTCCAGGGTGTAAGCTCCCTCCACTCATGTTCACTGTGTGCTAGCTTAGGGACTTTCCTCAGAAAAAGACTCAGGGATCCACAGGTGTCATTCTATCAGAGGAAAGGGGACTGGCTTGGTTCATGCAGCAGGGCAGGCTGCACACATGGAAGCAGACTAGGGAGCAGAGAGCGCTGAAGCCAGGGCCAGGCTATGACCTACAAAGCTCCCCTCAGAGTTTCTGTCCATTCTCAGAGTGCCATCAGCTGAGAACCAAGGGTTCAAATCACAGCGTTGTGTGAGACATTCTACATCCAGACATCCTACAGACTTTAGGACATGTACTGGCTCCTGGCAGCTGTGTCAAAGGTTACCAGACCCCTGCTGATCAATGATCAATGATCATCCAGCACATGCCTTCAGTTCTTCTGGAGATTGGCCTCTCTGTATTGGTACCTGTGGTCAGTAGCCTAGCCGTGGACCCAGCCAGTTATTATCTGAACACTGGCTCTGCTATTACCAGCTATGTGACCTTGGGCTTGCCCTTCATCCCACTGAGCCAAAATGATGCCATCGACTGCCCCAGAGGGCTACAATGAGGTGCACAGAGAATTGATATGTACATATAACATGATATATAGCAGCAACTCGGCAGTTAAACTGCTGTAGTTGTTACTGATGACATGGATGCTGTTGCTGTCACTGTTACCGTCACCTTGGCATTTGATAGTCACCTAGTTTCACTCCTAGCCCAGCAGAGAGAGGAGGCTTGTAGAGGATACTGTACTCCTGGACACCAAGACCTGGGTACATTTTAGGAGTGGTTTCTATACCCACACCTTCTATCTGCAGCGTCTGATCCCTTAAGCGCTCCAGCTCCCATGGGGAGGGCATCTTTTGTGCCCAGTCATCAGCTCAGTTCCTGGGATGTCTGTACCTTGGCCCCCACATGGAAGGCTTTGGTGGAATGTTTCTGAAGTTAGCATTTGAAACACTGAACACTGAAATTGAGTATAACCAAGTTTTAAAGCAAAGAGTAAAGTAAGTTTTTCCAGAGAAAATTCTGGGTGACAGCTTCAAAGCCCCTCATAGATCCCACAGCAGGGCACTACTTTGAAATGCAGGCAGATTGGCTTTCCAAGCTGTCACTGCAGCCCAGGTCCTGCTCTCGCAGACAGGAAGGTCTGAATGGGCTCCTTTCTAGGGGATGGAGCTGCTTAGCTCAGTTCCCTTGTGTCTCTGGAGCAGATGGTTTCCCATCACATGAGCATCCCAGCTTCCCCAGGTCACTCACCTCCTGTGAGCAAATGGAGTCTTTTTCTTAGTGAAAAAGAACAACCATGTAGAGTCTAGGGTGTGTGTGTGTGTGTGTGTGTGTGTGTGTGTGTGTATGCGCGTGTGTGCACTCTTGTAAATACAATATGGTCTTTACATTTACATTGACTGCATAAGAAAAGAAAGCAGGTTAAAACAGAAGGATTATTGAAATTCACGTTCTTTGCCATAAAAAATACTAGGTCTTTTTTCTGTTCTTTTTTTTTAATTAGGTATTTTCCTCATTTACATTAAAAATGCTAGTTTTTAAAAAATTATTATTCTCATGCTTTACATCCTGACTACAGTTCACCCCTCTCTACACTTTTCCCAGCCCACTCCCACCTCCCCTCTCTCCAGATGCACTCCTCTTTTATTCCCTCCTTCCCCCCAAAAAGGACATTCCTCCCAGGGATTTCAACTAAACATGGCACAACAAATTAACAAGTAAGACTAGACACAAACCCTCATTTCAAGGCTGGATAAAGCAACCCAATAGGGAGAAAAGGATTCCAAATGCAGGAAAAAGAGTTAGAGACACCCTCAACATACACAGGAGTCCCACAAGGACACTAAGCTACAGAGCAGAACATACATGCAGAAGACCTAGCACAGACCTATGCAGGCTCCATGATCGTCAGTACAGTCTCTGTGAGCCCCTATGAGCCCTGCTTAGTTAATTCTGTGTGCTGTTTTCATGGTGTCCTCAACCCTTCTGGCTCCCACAGTCCTTCCTCTCTGTCTTCTGTTGGGGTTCTCTTGGTTCTGCCTAGTGTTTGGCTGAGGGTCTCTGCTCCCATCAGTTGCTGGATGGTGTCTTTCTGATGACAATTGGATTGGGCACCAATCTATGAATATAGCCTGAGTTCTTAAATTATCCATCAACTTAGTAAATAATGAACTGACATGGAGCCATGGGAATTAATTGCCTTTAGTTTTTTTTTCTGCCAACTCACATAGCACACTGTATGCTGTGGTAAGGGCAGAGGTCTTGTCTCCTTGTTTCTACTGTGACTAGCCATCAGCACAGCATCCCAGTAAGCATGGGTACATGACTAGGGAGACCCTGATTCATAAAACCAAGAGCTGGGTTGTTAACTCAGTGGTAGAGCAGCACTTACCTGCCATGTGCAAGGTCCTGGGTTCTGGCTCCAGTATTCACTCACACACACACACACACACACACACACACACGCACACACGCACGCACGCACGCACGCACGCACGCACGCACGCAAGCAAGGGCCCTTAAAGTTAAAGCATAAGCAATATACTGTGAACAGTTTGTGACCCAGGAGCAGACTGGACAGTGGAGGATCTCTTATGGAATGGCTGTCTTATCAAAGGAGAACTACCCCATCATGTTCCCTGTTGGTGGGCTTCGTTGAATACAAGTCAGCATTATCTGTGGGTTTCTAGGAGTAAGGACTGGTGGCTGAGAGCAGAAGTTCCACTTCTGCCACTTAATCACTTGAGAAGTTATGAGTTGAGGAGCTCTCTTCTTTGGGGAGCACCATGCATATAGGATTGCAGTCACATAGATGGAGAGGTTCAGCCCTGGGAAGGTGGTAAAGTAGCAGGAGAATCCTCTTTATTGGCCCTGGCTGTATGGATCCCAGTATCTCATGCCTGGAATTAGCTGTGAATGGGGATCAGTGGGGACTGTTCTGGGCCCCGGGACAGAGTGGGATTTCAAGGACAGTGGAAGGAATCATCCTCCGGGCTGGTTCCCATTTCTTCATCTTAAAAGTAACTGGCCCAAAACGTAGGGCCTCATGAACAGAGACAAGTTTTCCTAGGAACTTAAGCTCACCCTACTGAGAGTTATTACCAAGTTCAAATGATCACAGGGCTGCAGGTTTTTTGTCTGACCTGCTTATTGTGAAGATCAAAGGAGAAGGACCTGAGTGTTGTATAGAGCTCAGAGCATTAGACTGTGGTAAAAGACTGAGTTAAAGCTGATGCTGCCTGCCATTCAACAGCAGGCCACCCAGGAACTCACATTTCCCTGAAGAGAAAAAGTCTGTTGACCTCCAACTACCCACAACAGCCAGGCTTCGATGACGTAAGCCAGGACCTCATGTGGCTCGATTGAGGCCTGTGCAGACCATCTCAGCATGGACAACTAGAAGATCCTACATTATCTTTTGAGCACTAGTGGTGAACCTGTGCTTGCTCTGACACAGGGCTTCTTGACCTCAACACAGTCGGCACTGTGACCAGATCATTCTTTGAAGTGGATGCCGTCTGCTGCCTTCTAGAAAGTCCAGCAGCATCACTGCTGGCTCCCACCTACTAGCTGTCAGAAGCACTCTCTCTCAACACACATTGTGATTAAAACGGCTCTAGCCATTGCCAGATGTCTTCTTGTTGGGAAAAACTATGCCCAGTTCAGACCATGGCTTTATTATCACAATACAGTGTGTCAGGGGCAGGGTAAGCCATTTGATGGAGACCAAAGTGTATCTCAGAGGAGTAAATTAACTTGGTAAGGGTCCTGTCATCAATGTCCCCTCTTCTGAGGTGTAGATGTGTGTCCTATTCCTACTAAGTCAGCACCCAGGCTTCCATATAGTTTACTCATTCAGCAAGTATTTACCAAGCCCCACTGTGCTCCAGATAGTTGTGCCATTGCTAAGTAACCTTCCCTGGTACTGGTACAGGTGGGGCAGTGAGAGAAGGAGCTGGAAAAGACAGCATTTATATTGAGTTCCCGCTGCTGCTATAACTTCCTATCACCTTAGCAGCTTATCTGACAGTACTGGGAGTTGGAGTTTGAAACTTACTGTCATGAGGCCAAACTCCAGGGGTTGGCAGATCTGTGTTTCTTCTTCAGGCTTCAGGAAAGAACCTGCCTAGAGGCACCTGCTCTGCTTGGCCCCATCCTTTCCTTTCAGAGCCAGCACCCGAGCATCTCCTCTTCTTCCTGATGTATGTTTCCATTCTTAGATCTTGTTGATGTTCCTCTTCCTGCCTCTCTCTTATGATTACCCCATAATTTTATCAGGCCTGCCTTGGTAATCTTGCCAAATCCTTCATCTTGGCAAACATGAAGGGCACATGTTTTCAGGTACCAGGGGACATCTTCTGTGGACTTTTATTAAATCTACAATTATCCACTGCATGCCCCCTACACCCCCAACAAGATTCACATCTATTTTACTTGTGGAACACCAGACAGACATTTGAGACAAAAGGAAGAAAGGATCCCTCAAACCCCAGCACTTTCAAAGCCAGTCCCAGCCTGGGAGGGAGTCTCTGGGTCCAGGCTCTGCCCTCACAGCCCAGGTGCAGTCCCCAGAACCTTGCTTCCTTGGTGAGGACAGCATGTGTTTGGGGATGAGTCTCTTCTGGGTCCCTTCCTGCCGGTAGTCTGGCACTCGGGCAGCTTTGTTTTTCATTCGGTCTTTGGTTCAGTTCTCTCTTAACTGTGTGTGGTAACTGGGTGTTGTCAGAGACCATGTGGGCTCACTGTGGATGTCTGTAGGATTCCCTCCATCAGGATTTCCTTTCCTCCCTAATCTTTCCTGATAAGCCTGTCTCTGCTAAAGTAGCCCAAGGCATCCACGAACTACAGGGGAGTGCTTGCTATTGCTTTGGTTTTCTCTCCAGCATGCACTTTCCTGATAGTATGTCTGCTAGCGGCATCTTCTTCTGCACGCTGGGTAGAAGAAAATGAGCCCTAGATCCCTTTCCCTGGCCATCCTCCCTCTGGCAGTCCTCCTTCGGGTCTGTCTGCCACCTCTTCATTTTCCTCATCTGCTAGAGGAAAGCAGACCCCTCAGCTCATCACTTAGAAATCTGCCCAGCTAAATCCTCAGGTTCAACACTGACAAGCTCTTTCCTGTGGAACCTCAGAGTTACTACATGATAGGATCCTTCTCTTCCAGCCATGTGTCCCTTGTTTCCTGAGCCCATGCCAGTGGCAGCTCTCATACACAGGTGTCCATCATCAGTCAGTTTGGGTTGTCCGGCTTTAAATTCACATGCAATAAACTTAATGTGGCAATGGATCAAGCCCCAAGTAAATACTTTCTTTTATAGTTGCCATGGTCATGGTGTCTCCTCACAGCACCCCTCATGTTCGTGCCCTCTGACCTTTGCTTTCCCATCCTCAAAGCAGCCCCAGCATCTGGCTGAGATGCTGCTGGTTGTTGGGTGGAGTTGTTCTTTGGTTCCATACAAGATCTTACCTTTCGCCTCTCCTGGGCTTTCTGCAGGAGCTGAGAAAAGGTCTGGGACTCAGCACAAGCCTCCAGACCCAAGAGGACGGCTCCAGTGACGAGGACGACTCTATTGAGGAAGACGTCCTCTCTGAGACGGAGACTGAGGAGCCTGTCCTGCCAGTCCACAACAGAGATGAATGTCCCCTTCCCAGCCATGATGCAGTACAGAAGGATGTCCCCAAGGACCAGGAACTGGAAGGCCGGCATCCCCAGGCCACAGACACCCTTGTGGTAATGGAGTTTAACCCAGCTTCTAAAGGTGAGCGCTTCATATGAGCTTTTCTTGGCCTTGAGTGTCTCAGCATCTAGTTATTGGAATTCAGCACAGAGTAAATTACAGTACAGCATGAATTCAGCTGGTCCCTGAACACTACAGGGAAAGGTTCCTAAAGCCTTCCAAAGACTGAGGACCTTCCCATGGAAACTGTCCCCAGTGTGCTGCAGGAGAGTTAGTGCATTCCAACTGGCCTTGGATACCTGTAAAGACTAGAGCTGGAGTAGGCCCATTGTCCTCCTTTCTCCTCCCTCCTGTCCTCTCTCCCTTCCCTCGTGTCCTATAGCCCCCCCCCTTTTCCTCTCCCCTCTTTCTTCCTCTCCCCCCTTCTATTGCTTCTCTTCTATTAGATTTCCCAACTTAGTTCCATTCTAAGGTGACTTCCAGGCATTCAGAGGCACAGTTGCCTTCCTATAAGGATGCTATAAGGATGGCCTTATAGCATCACTAGAAAGTCAGTTTCTTTCTCCCAAAGCCTAGGGTTGGCTCAAAAAAAATCACAGTAGCAGTCTACCACAGGTCGCCGCCAGTTCAGAATTTCTTTCTTTGGGGCTGATGAGCCGGGCTAGCTAACAGGACTAAAGGGTTTTGTCTCCACCTATTCATGTGCAGGGAAGGTGTAGCTAAGGGGAATCTGAGGGGTAAGAAGGAAGCTAGGCAGGCAGGAATAGCTGCTACTCACCAGCTCCTGTTCTACAGAAAACAAGAAGTAGAGGGAACACTAGTGAAGTGGGACGTGAGTGGTCAGAGACACCTGCTTCTAGGTGACCTCTGATAGTTCTAGCAAATGCTGGTGGGGGTGGGATTGGGCTGCTGTAGCTGGAATTGTCAGGGCAGTGTTCCCAGTGATCCAGCCTTCCTGGGGCAGGAAATAGCAGGCACAGGGGCTCCAAGAGGGGCAGAGCGTAGTGTACCAAAGCACAGGAAAAGAAAAGGGTCAGTGTGGCCAGAGCCCACTGAGTGTGAGCAAGGGAGTATGTCAATGCATTGTTTGTGCCTTCTGGGTTTGCTTGTTTTCCAGGACAGGAGTTCCCTGAGTACAAGGGACCAATCACTGTTCCTGCCTTTGGGGTCTTTAGGTGTTTTCTCACGTGCCCTTTGGCCTCCTCTCTACACTTGACCTGTGTGTGACTTTCATGTCCTTCAAAGGTTTGACATGCTAGTTACACATTTTCCCATATTCCCCTTCTTAGAATTGGGAACAAAACACCCATGGAAGGAGTTACAGAGACAAAGTTTGGAGCTGAGACGAAAAGATGGACCATCTAGAGACTGCCATATCCGGGGATCCATCCCATAATCAGCTTCCAAACGCTGACACCATTGCATACACTAGCAAGATTTTGCTAAAAGGACCCAGATATGGCTGTCTCTTGTGAGACTATGCGGGGGCCTGGCAAACACAGAAGTGGATGCTCACAGTCAGCTATTGGATGGATCACAGGGCCCCCAATGGAGGAGCTAGGAAAAGTACTCAAGGAGCTGAAGGGATCTGCAATCCTATAGGTGGAACAACAATATGAACTAACCAATACCCCCCCTGGAGCTCGTGTCTCTAGCTGCATATGTATCAGAAGATGGCCTAGTCGGCCATCAGTGGAAAGAGAGGCCCATTGGTCATGCAAACTATATGCCTCAGTACAGGGGAATGCCAGGGCCAAGAAGTAGGAGTGAGTGGGTAGGGGAGTGGGTGGGGGAGCGTGTGGGGGACTTTTGGGATAGCATTGGAAATGTAATTGAAATAAATACCCAATAAAAAAAATACAGAAATGCATTCAGGTCTGAGGCTGGGGCTCAGAGTGAAACACACTGGCCTAACATGCCTAATACCCAGGTTCTGGATTCTATCTCCAGCTCCACAATACACGCAAATTCATAAAATACCATCTGCCACCTGGCATCGGAAGTCTCCTGTGTGCCACTAGTGCTAAGGGTTCTTGTGGAAACATTGATCTGAAGAGGGTGAGTTTGGCTGCCATCTAAACCTCCAGCCAGGACAGGCCTCAGTTGGCAAGCCTTCGTCCAGTCTTTGCAGGTGTTCCTGAATCTGGGATGGCCCCACTTTGGGCCTGGTAATCCACTAGTCATCCACGAGGATCTCTCTTCATCACTACCCTGGGCATCTTTGCCAGCCTTGTCCTCTAGCTCCATGCTTCATGACTTCTGTCTGCATTCTGTTTCCTCCTCTGTTCAGCTCTCCTTCTCTCTAGCTAGACAGTGAGCCCCTGAGGACTGTGAATGTTTCTTGCTGTGCCCCTTCATCTCCAAGATGCCCTTGCTGGCACCATTACTTGGACCAATTAAAGCCAGCACTTCATTGGCTGGCCAACCACCCTAACATTCTGAGCAAGTGCCTCAGCAGTCACTGTCTCTGTGTGTGCACACACTTGTTAGGAAGGACCTCTCCTGTCTGGAAATGGTAGACACTAAAACCTTTGTCTGTTCCAAGGTGTCTCATTTATTTATCAGTGCTGTCTACAGTATTTCCCAAATCTCCTACTAGCAAGGCCCTTGGCACAGTAGAATTCAATAAATATTTGTTGATTGAATAAGTGAGCAAATGGTAAACAAATGTCTGAGAGAAATGCCCTGCTTTCCCTGTTCTCAGAGGCTGACGGAATCCATTGCTTCCCCACAGGTAATAAGATGGACCGGATTTTATCTGCTAAGCGGAAGGAGAATGCTGAGGTCTTCATCCCCAGCAAACCAGACTCTGTCCTGAATCCACCGCCCCCAGCTGTGTTCCCAGACCAGGAGAGAGCCTGTTCCAGTACGTGTTGGGGGCCCTGAGTTAAGTGGGTTGGGGGTTGAGGTGGATACTCCCAGTGGGCACCATGATGAAGGTCTTGCTTCTTCCTTATGTTTCTTGGAACGACTGAGCTGACCTTGAGCCAATATGTTGATTCAGAGTTCTCAAAAACAAACAAACAAACAAGGAATTTTCTGCCTGGTTATGAGGGTTGGCAGGTTTAATCTGCTGGTCTGTCTGTAGCCAGAGGTCTAGTCAGAGCAACACCCTTGCATTATCTGGTTCACAGCTACCAAATCTAGTAGTAGGAAGAGATTTACAAGTATAAGCCCTGAGGCTAGGAGATAACACTGTAGTTGCTTGCTGGCAAGCCTAAGGACATGGGTTTGGATCCTCAGCACCATTAAAAATCTGTAGCAGCACATACCTGCAATCCCAGCACTGGGGAGGCAGAAATAGGAGGATCCCTGGGACTTGCTGGTGGGCTAGCCACACCAATTAGTTCAGGGTCAGTGAGAGACCCTGATTCAGAAAAATCAAGTTGGAAAGTGATAAAGACACCTGACATTAGCAGCTGGCTCCCACACATGTGTATACACACACACACATACACACACACACACATACATACACACACACACACACACACATACACACACATACATACATACACACACACACATACATATACACACATACATATATATATACATGTATTATGTATATATATATATATATATATATACACACACACACACACACACACACACACACATACAGACACCACACACACACACTTCACAAAACCCCACAAGACAGGTTGTTTCCAGTAGCAACTAAAACACTGAGAAGTGAAAAGCAGGATGACCTTCAGGAACGGCTGGATCTAGGTGATTACTCTGTACCAGCAGTCTACCTCTGCCCTTCCAGTAAATACTGAGAATGGAGGGCCAAGAGAAGCCAGAGAGCAAAAATAGGGTGGGAAAGCTCAGGTTTGGCAGTCACATGGTTGGGGCAGGTTCTGAGTTTCTGCCACTAGCAGTGGAGGGTCAGCCCCAGGCCCCAGGGTTTGTGTATGTGCATGGACACAGCCTCTCAGGCCATTGTGACCACTAACCGTGATGTGCCACAGCCCAGTCAAGGACAGCCAGTCAGTCATGCTCTCTGCAGCTGATGGGGTCATAAAGGTGCACTGTTCCGAAATGCAAAGATCACATGGAGCATGTGTGCTGGCAGAAGCTCTGGCAGCTTTGACTATGCTGGCTTTGACTAGAGAGGAGCTAGGAAGGAGGAGGAGGCTCATGGGACAAAGTGAAAAGCTGCTCAACCCTGCAGAAGTGGGGAAACAGCGGTGTCCCTGTGTGGCCTCCCAGTGGGCCCCATGGCTCCTGTTCAGAGTCCTTGCTCCAGGCTTACTGTCCACAGCATGGGTTTCCATCTCAGCACAGGAAGCTTTACTGTTGCTGCCACTGGGTACAGATGTTTTAGCGTCAGGCCTGTGGTGGTGGTCATGCTCTTTCCAACCCACCTCCTCTGCATCTGGGACTCCTCTCTCAGAGGGGATGTGCCATGGTTATTTTATCCATATGCAAGTAATAACATGAAGAGCCAGTCCTAACAAAGTCCTAAATGAGCCCCTGAGCTGCACCAGCGTCACACCTTCAAACAGTGCAGTCAGTAGCTACTGCATTACTAACATGTCACACAAAGGACACAGGCACAGAGACTTAAAGAGTCTATCCAAGCTCACGCATCCAGCAAAGGGTTTCCTACAGACAGCTTGGTAATATGTGATTCCTATGCACTTGTGTATTTCTTTGCCATGGAACCAGGATTAAAGAACCTGGGCTGTAGAGCCTCCTTCACTTTTACTTATGACCCATGCAGCCCTCATGTTCTAATTAAGCTATTCTTGCATAGAGCATATCCAGTCAGTCTAGCCATAAGCAGCATTTCCGAAATCCAAGTTTGAGTCATGCTACAGTTTTTTTTTAGTGCTCATTAAAGTATTATTATTATTATTTTAAATTACTTTTTCCAATGCTAGGTGAGGAACCTATAGTTTTATTTCCCATTCCTGTGACAAGATAACCACGCAAAAGCAACTTAATGCCCTCCCTGACCTAGATAGTCCCTCATTGAGGAGGACTGTCACATTGACAATTAAAACTTATCTTCAGAGAACCTCATGCTTTACCGCAGTCTATAACCCAGCCCTGATGAATGTATATTAATATTCATATTTAATATTAACACTTAAAAAATAAGCCATATTTGAACTAAAGTCATAGTGTTCCCTGGATTTGTTTTCAGGGCTCCTTGAACTGTGCCATGCACAGTTGCTTAGGTAAGTCAAGGTGTTGACAGGAACATCCTCCACAGGTATAGGAAAGGTTGCTCCAGGCTCTCTCCTATCTTCTGTAGCTCTGTGGTTTATAGTAGAATGACCCAGATCATGGCACACTCCTGGATAGATATCTTTGTTTTCAAATTTAGCAGTTCTGTAGTCACCAGACACACTGCATCCACCCTGTGGCCACATTTTAGCTTCATCATTTGCAGAGACCCCTTTTGTCCAAATGAAGACACAACCATATACATTGGGACTAGAATTTAATAGGTCCATGTGTGCATGTGTGCATGTGCCTTGTATGTGTATATGAATGTGTGTACATACATTGTGTGTATTGATTCATGTGTGTGTGTGTACACTGCTAGTGACTAAGCCAGAGCCTTGCGCATATAGTACCACTGAACCATGTGTCCAGCCCATCATCTTCTTAGAAGATATGATTTAAGATTCAACTCAGCTCTGTCGCTTTGACAGAGTCTAAGAAACGAATTCATAATCTTCTCTCCCAAGTTTAGCCATGGTCTAATTGATTGAGGAGACATGGGAAAGGGGAAACAAGAGCAGGAAATGAGAAGGAGTCCAGGGGTGGATGATGGGTGTCTGAGGTGGACACATTTCTGGTTCCATGGCAAAGAAATACAGAAGCATATAGGAATCCACAAATTACCAAGTCATCTGTAGGAAATCCTATCACCCGCAGTTCCTGGGAGTTGTTCCCTAGATGCTGTTTGAGAAAAGTCCTCACTTTGAAGAGTTTGTCAGTATTAAAGGTAGTTACCATGAAAGGTTATTGTTTTGCCACAGGCTATCCAGTATATCTGGTTCACCTACCAGCCAAATATCTTGTTTGGTAGCTGAGGTGAAAGTGGAAAAATGACCTTGTTACCACAGTGTTCTAGCTACAATTAGATCACAGTGGCCAAAGGTGTCTTCAGAAGCCAGCAGATTGATGACCAGGACAGCCATATATGACTTTGCAGACAGTGCCACAAGGGTACAGCATCTCTCAGTAAACCCAAAGGAGTTTGAGTCTCTTCTTCCAGGATGGGGAATCATGGTCTCTTGACTGACCCCAGATGAAGTACTTGGCTTTGTAATGGGTATAGGTTTCAGGAAAAGTGTGTTTCAAACCACAACACTAGGCAGAGGGAGCTTGTATGTGTATACCATTGAGGGTGGGCTGCATGTTAACTTGTGTTTGTGTAGTGGGTTGTGGTTTGTGTGTATAAAAAGACTTATTCAGTCACTCTTGCAAATGAGCCTTTCATTGTTATATTACCTCTCAGTCACTTGTGCCATGTTGCTTTGCCTTCGGTTTCTTTTGGCCAGTGCTTATGGCCTGTACCTTGTTTTCATTCTTTTCCTTTCAAGCTTTCTACATCTTTATATAAAGGTTTTGTTTTGTTTGTTTTGTTTTGTAAGCAATATGCAATTGGCTTTTATTTTTATCCTCCAACAATCTGTGTGTTTTAATGGGAGCATTTAGTCCATTTACATTTAATGTAATTGCTGATATATTTGAGTTTAAACCTGCAATCTTATTATCTGTTTTTTATTTGTTTTGCCTATTTTAC
This sequence comes from Mus caroli, assembly GCF_978045245.1. Taxonomy (NCBI): domain Eukaryota; kingdom Metazoa; phylum Chordata; class Mammalia; order Rodentia; family Muridae; genus Mus; species Mus caroli. The sequence continues at coordinate 19,981,080 of NW_028227263.1, read as the reverse complement.
GTCTCTCTTTTTTCCTTCTCTTGCCTTCTTTTGAACAAATTACCTTGTATTAATTCTTTTTCCCCTCCATATTATCTTGTTAGTTATACATTCTTTTATTCTTTTACTCATTACTGGAGATTGTATGTATATTCTTGACTTATTAGTGTCTACTTTAAATTAGCACATTTGCCGATTCTAATTTAGTGGATAGACCTTCAGCTCTAAATGTTTATTCCCCTCCAATTTTAAATTTTATCACTATTCATTTTAACTCCCTGCAGGTTTTTAATCCCATTAGACATCATTAGTATTGTTGTTGCTGTTGTTTTGTACAGTCAGTGGTAATTTTGAGGCATCTACACCCTTAACCTTCCCATACACCTCACTCCTGGCGGTTTCCAGGTCACTCTCGCTCTCTCACTGTCACCCTTGAGTCCATTATAAGCCATGCTCAACTTTCAGCTTGTGGTAGCTCTTTTCAGCATCATGGGTACCTTGAGTAGACCTCCAGGTGCTCTGTTCACCTTCTGCCTGCCTGCTCCTGGCCTGTTCTATTTCACAGTTCTCTCCTTCACCATGTCTTCAAACAGATTCCTTTTTATAAACCAACTTTTGTAATATTCACACCAGAGTTGTGCTTCAGTGAACGATTGTTTGTTTAATGAACTAGTCTGCCATTCTAAAAGGGTAACCCATTTCCTGCACTCACAAAAACACTGTTTCTCCTCTTACTCCCTTCTCTTTGGCTAAACCCAGACCTTATGTCAATTAAATATGCAAATAACATGTAGCACTATCCCTCTTCCTTGCTGTCAAGGTCCCTGGTTCTCACTCCTAGTCCGTATTGCTTCAGTGTCTAACCATAAGCTTTCTAAAAATACTGGAATCTCCTCCCAGAGACCTCTTGTCTTCTGGAAGGTGAGTGAACATTTGTCTTTGATGCAGAAAGTTTGCTGTCCCTGTTGTCAGAGTGATCTAGGAAAGTGATATATCAGAGACACTTCTCCCAGATAAGCCACCAGCTGCAGAAATACAGTAACACCCTCAGCATGGGTTGAGTTAGAGGATGCTGACAGCCCTGTAGTTAGTGTTCCTGTCCAAACACCTGCAGCACAAGCACCATATGTCAAAGTCCAGAGTCTCATAACATTCCAGTCAGTCCTCATTAACATCGAGTGGGAAAACATCAAACTGACTGGGTACGCTGATGCACACCTGCAATCCCAGTACCTGGGAGGTGAAAGCAATTGGATCAGGCATTCAAGGTCAGACCCAACTGCATAGTGAGTGTGTGACTAGCCTGGGCTACATAAGACTCTGTCTCAAAAAGAAAGGAAAGGAAAAATCAAACCCCTTAAGTAACAAAGGAAGTGAGTCAGTGACTCACCATAGACACACAAGCCCGTGTCTGTGGGATAGACACACAAGCCCGTGTCTGTGGGATAGACACACAAGCCCGTGTCTGTGGGATAGACACACAAGCCCGTGTCTGTGGGTGAAGTCTAAGGCCTAAGGTCCAGGTGCTCAGGCTGTTATCACACGGCTATTTGTTCTGAACTTAGCAGTGGCTTCCTCAGATTAAGTGATTCTCAAACTTGAACTTGCTTGCCTCAGAGTGGTGGAGCTTCCCACCCCATCCTATCAGATTCAGTAGATATAAATTGCCTACGCATTTCTTTCCAAGAGTTCTCAGATGCCTCTATGGTTGCTGGTGAGGAAACTCACTCTGGGAACCACTTCTCGAGAACACACAAGATGACCGGCATTTCCCAGAAATGGCCCAGGGGCTCCAGGCACCTTTCTCTTTCTCTGCTGTGCAAACCTCAAGGTGGAAAGAGTGTGCCTTTCCTAGTAGTCACAGCGTGGGTTCTAAAACCCTGTTTTCTGGGCCAGTCTGCAGCCTCTGTGGGCAGGGAGAAGAGTCCAGAAGGGGTCCTTCCCCGAGTGACAGCATGGGTGCTGTGAAGGCCCCTGTGTCAGGACGACAGAAGCAGGTACATGTTCCTTCCATGTTGGAGTCAGTCACACAGGCCATGTGCTGAGGCAGCTGTGGCTGAGGCAGAGAAGATGCACGATGTTTTTCTTTTCTCATCGCTGTGACCAAATGACTGACAGAGGCAGCTTAAAGGAGCAGGATTTAATTTGGCTGACAGTTTCAGAAGGTTTCTTCCCTGGTCACTTGGATTGTGTTTCCTGGTGTGTTTTAAGGCAGAACATCATGGTGGCCAGAGTGTGCCTGGGAACAACTTCTTCATGGTGGACAAGAAGTAGAGGAAAGGGGGAATACAGGAAGAGCCCAGTGTAAGACATAGGCCCCAGGGACATGTCTCTAGGGATCAACCTCATTCAACTAGGCCCTGCCCCTTACTTTTCACTAGCTCTCAGTACTGCCACTATAGCTCCTTGAAGAGATAATCTGTTCACTGGGTCAGAACTCTGAAGATCTAGACTTGTCAGGAAACACCTCACAATCACATAGAGGTGTGTTCCACTAATCTCCCAGGCTGACCTTTCACAACTAAGATTAATCATCGCATGCTTACATAAGAAAATGCATGTCACTGGGACTGTCTGATAAAGCTCAGATCACCAGCTGCTCCTGGTATTTGTTTCTTAGAGCAGTGTATTAGTTAGGGCTCTCTAGCTAACAGAGCTGATAGGATGGATGGATGAATGGATGGATGGATAGATGATTAGACAGATAGATAGATAGATAGACAGACAGACAGACAGACAGACAGACAGACAGACAAATAAAGAGGATTTATTAGAGTGGTTACCAGGGTGGTCCAGCTAGTCCAACAGTGGATGAACTTGCCAGGAAGAGCAAGAACAAGCAGGCAAAGAGCAAAGGCTTCCTTCTTCCATGTCATTTACATAGGCTGCCACCAGAAGGTGTGGTCTAGATTAAAGGTGGATCTTCCCGCCTCAAAAGATCCTGACTAGAGGTGGGTCCTCTCACTTCAAATGATTTAATAAGACAAATCCTTCACAGATGTACCTAGCCACTTGGGTTTTAGTTAAAAATCATCAAGTTGACAACTATCACAAGCAGAGTTGAACATCCCCAGCCAAGTTCCTTGGGACGCAATAGCAGGCTGGCCACTGGGGTGAAGCCATCCTTAGCCATTTGTCTGGCCACTGCAAGCTCACTGCAAAGCTGTGTACTTGCAGGCTCATGTGGCATAAATCTATCTGTGGCTCAGAAAGATATAACACCCATGAGGAAAGAGATGTCATTTCCGTCTAGACCCATAGTTGCCTTCCTTGAAAATCATACATCAGGGATGCAGGAAAAGATAGCAGCTGAAGAATGAATGTTCAAGTGAGATGGTTCAGCTTCCTTGTCAGCTTGACAGGACTGAGAATCACCTAGGAGACAAAATCTTCAGGCATCAGTGAAAGTGAGTGGGAGACGCACCCTGAATGGGGAGCAGCCCTACTCCAGGGGCTGAATGGGAAGGGAAGGGGACCTGAACACTTTCCTCTGGGACTCTTAACTTTGGGCACAGTGTTGACCACTGTCTCAGCTTCTGCTGCCACATCTCTATTATAATACACTGTTACCCTCCAACTGTAAGCCAAGATTCCTTGAGTTGCCTTTTTACTATGCATTTGTCAGAGCAGAGAGAAAAGCAATTATTATACAGGGCTGTAGGTAGCACCTGCCATGGAGAGACCCCAAACAAACTAGAGTATGCCTCAACAAGCCAGGCAAGCCAGTCATTGCTTATCCCTGCCTAATAATTTCTCTACCGTGACACGATCCCTTTGCTTTTGCCTCCTGAGTGCTGGTATCTCAACTTCTAGGAAATGCTGCAATATCCCATTACAGTGGGGCCTGCATTTAAGGTGGGGAAGTCTGTAGGCATGGGAGGAGTAGCCTCGTGTTAGGAGCCTCTTACAATGCTGCCAGGGTGGGTGGAGTTCAGCAGAGAGACTTGGTGCTTTAATGTGTCTCTCCCCATTTCCCACTTAGAGTTTGGGGATGAATGTGAGTGAGCATCTCCCACAGCTGTCTGGCAGTCTCTAGGCCCATGGACATGGGACAACAGAGGGAGGACTCACTGTGGAAGCTGGAGTACTTCTGTCAGATGAACTGTCAGTGCCACTTCCCACTGCAGACATTCATTGTCATATTGAGCTACAATTCTGAGGCTGCCCAGTAACAGGCTCTTTACAGATTTAGGTGGCTCTGTTTTCTGGAGGTTCACCCCATTTTCTTAAGGCACATCATCTGTAATGGTCTGACTAGAAAATGTCCCCTTGGTCACATTTGATTGGTCTGCAGCTATTTTAGGGGCTCTGGAAACTGGAAGGCAGGGCCTAGCTGAAGAACTTAGGTCTTTGGAGACTAGACAGGGCCCTTGCTGTGGCCTTCCCTCTCTCAGTGTTCCTTAGCTGCCATAAGGTAGACAGCTCCTCCCTGTCTCTCTCGCTGCCATGGTCTGCCTCCTGTGGGTTGGAACCAGTAGGACTGAGAACATGGGCTGGAGCTCTGGGGTATTTCCTCCTCTTCTTTCCTTAAGGTATCCATTTGGTCATGGCAACAAGAGAGCTGACTAGCGTAGCATATAACCACACAGGCTTCATTGTGGCTACTGGCTTGTGATTGCCACAATGGATGCTTGTTGATCTCACATTTCATCCATGCCACTGCAGTAGTTCCTGGGTGACCCTCAAAGCCGCTGGCATGTAGTTAGAGGCTCTTTGCTATGGTTCTGAATTAAAGCCTGTTGAGGCACAGCTGGTAGAGAGGCAGGTCACCTTGCTGTAGGTGCTTTGTGATGTATTGAATTCATGGCCAATCTCCTGAATGACGTACCTTTTGTGTTAGGTAAGAGAAGAAAACCAAGCACCAGGGAAGCGAAGGGAGTAGAGTTACTGGAAGAGGGATGGTTCTCCATCTAAAAAGAGCAGTTTGGGATAAATTAAAATGTGCAATTTGGCTTTTGCTAGTAGCTCAGATTTACAGAGTGAATAAATCCACTAGTCCCTGGATCCAAGATGAGAATAAATTCACCGTCTTGTGACATTCAGGCCAGTGTTGGTGCAAGTGAGAGATGAGGGCGTCCAAAAGAGTTAAAGGGTGGTTGCAGTGGGAGGAAGCACACAGAAAGTCGGTGGCCATCAGCAATGTGACTTGGGGGACTCTGTTCTGGACAGGCAGCAGCAGCTCAGCACTGGTGGGAGAGCTGCAGAGCCAACCTTCTCCTCAAGAATGGTGGCAATTTTAACCCCACCTTCTTAGCATAATCTGTCTAGAAAAGCACAAACAGCACCCGTGATCATGCTATGGAAGAATGTGCCAAAGCTGTCGTGCAGACAAACTGGTCCCTTTCCAGCTAGGTGATTGGCTTGTGCCTCTTGTCCTGGAAGCCTTCTAGCTCTCTCTAGGCCACAGATCCAGTACAGCCCCAGACCTCTGAACCTCAGAGGAGGAGCCCCATCTCTACAGGCTGTCTGTTATGAGCCAAGGGTCACCATGCAGCTTTTTTGGCACTGATTTTTGAGTGTTTTGGTCAGTGGATAGGGGGATGTGTTCAAGGCTATGAGAGTTTCAGTCTGCTTGCCCTGGCTGGCTTCCTGCCAACAAAAAGTTAACTGATGCTCACTGAGCTCTGCACAGCTCCTAGATGGTTATACACAGGAGCACCTGGAAGGCCAAGCAGCTGTGGGCTTGTCAGCTGCACTCTACTAGTTAGAGATGGTAGTCACAAACACTGAGATTTACAGGGCTTTGATAAGTTATCTTCTGTTGATGAAATGAGCCAATTGAAGCTAGATTAGATTAGATTAAATATAAGTTTATTGGGAAGCTTCTCTCGGATGAGTTCACTGGCCCTAAGAACCAAGGCCAGAGATGTCGCCAAGGGAAGAGATGGTGAGGGAGAAGAGAAAGAAAGGGTATGTGCATAGAGAGAGCAGAGAGAGAAGGTGAAGAGGAAACCAAAAGGTCTGGGTTATATGGGGAAGAGCTCTGGGGGAAGAGTAGCCCAGCCCCTGGGCTGGAAAATTCAGAGTTAGGAGTAGGTTGTGTCAGATAGGAACTGAGGAGCCTTGGAGCCTATGTGGGGCCTCAAGAGCCCAGCTGCAAGCTCCCCATCCTCCCACCAACCATGTTTAACCTTGCCGATCCATTCTAGCACCCTCCCCCCATCATCCTTCAGCATGCCAAGCTCTGCCTTCTTTAGGACCTTAGTACTTGTTACCTCTTGGTCTACAGTAGCCTACTTGTGTTGGTATTCATGGGTTTGCTGCCTCCAATCTCCTCTCAGGTGTCCTCTTCTCTGACTCTGCATCTTGAATGATGGATATGCCTACTTTCATCATGTCTAGCCCCTTCCTCTGTGCCTAATCTGTGTCTTCCCAAGCCAAGCACTGACTGTAAGGTCAGTGAAAGCTGGTGATAGCTGTCTCACCTACTGCCATTGCCTTGCACCCAGAGCAGTTACTCCCTTAACTAGGGAAGCCCACAGTATGGTGTGGGTCAGGAGCCTGCAATTCTGCACCTCTCACCAGACTGGGGATCCATTCCTGCTTCAGACACCCTGGAATCACAGCAAGTGTATGGGTTAGGATTTCCAGCCCAGAGAAGCCCAACACCATGGCCTTCAGTTTCCCCCTCATTGCTTCCTGCCTCCTGGCTATTGTAGATACAGGACCTTTGTACCGAGTGTAGTCATCACTACCCTTTACCCACCATATGTGTCTATGCCACCGTGCCTGGCTCCTATGGATTCCACAGAGATGCCACGTTCTCCAGCTTGCTCTTCTTTCTTTCTTTTCTTTTTTCTTCTTTCTTTCTTTCTTTTTTTTTTGGGGGGGGAAGCCTTTATCTCCATGAGGAGCCGAGTCCTATGTGGGGAATGCTGGCTAGCATTGAGAAGCACAGTGCCCGCCTCAGCTCCCCAGCATTTGCAATAACTCTGACGCTGGCTGACTGAGATGGGAGCGCTCCACCTTGGCTTACATTCCAGAAGGACCATCAGCTCTGCCAAGTTACTATCCAGTTGTGTAATCCAGATTGTCCGTTCTAGGACAAATACCTGAAAGAAAAGGTTGAGAGACAGAGAGGCTTTTTTGTCCAGTTTTAAAGGTTTTGGTTCCTGCTCACTTGGCTTCATGGCACACACACACACACACACCCTTTTAAGGAGGGACATCATGGTAGAAAGGTGGAGGTCTGTTGGCCTCATGGTGACTAGGAACCAGGCACAGTGGCATATACATGTACTCCTCTGGGAGGCTGAGGAATGTGACAGGTTCTGGGCCCATTTGGGTTATAAGGGGCCCAACAACAAACAAATCAAGGTAGGGGTCAAAGATGACATGTGCTTTTCAAAGGCTCTCCCTAGTGACCTAGTTCTCTACCTTCCACAGTGGCACTTCTCAGGAGTCCATTAAAAAATGTTTATCTAGGACTAGCACAATAGCTCAGGAGGTATTGAGAATTCAACAACCTGAACTCAATCCCCAGGACCCCCATATGGTGGAAGGAGAGAACAAACTGTCCTCTGATCTCTACAGTGCACTCACATACATATGCACACATCCATGCCTACACGTGCACCAATCATTCAGTCAATATGTAAATAAGCAAAATAAGAATGAGAATAAACTTTGTTAGGATTTGTTAATGCATTAATGGTCTGACCATGCTTGTCCTGTTATCCCTCATGCCCTGTTTTGGGTCAGGGTCTCTAATTGGTCTGCAACTTACCAAGTAGAGTAGACCAGCTGGCCAGCAAGCCCCAGGCATCCACAAGTCTCTGGCTCCCCAGCACTGGGTTTACAGTCTGATACTACCCTGCTCATTATTTTTAATTTTTTATTGTTTCTTTGTGAATTTCACATCATGCACACCAATCCCACTCATCTTCCCCCACATTCTACCCTTGCAACTTCTCCTCCAGCATAGACAAACAAATCTCATTATGAACAGGAGAGCTGGCCCTGGAGGTGGGGGTTGTAGGTAAGCCAGACCAACAAGTCATTGCAATAAACATTTGCAAGCAAAGAAGTGTGGACAAAAGAGTAGACTGTGGGACACACTGTGACACACTGCAGCTTTCATAATGTGCTGCCAGGCAAGGTTCACGGCCTGCTCTCCTGAGTGCTACAGCTGCTGAGAGTCAGAGGCAGCTCTCCTGCTCTCATGACCCCAGGGCCAGCTCTCCTGCCTGCCACAAATGGGAGGGGGAGGGAGGAGGAACATATCTCGTCCTTGTCCCTGCCACTACCCAGGAGATAGGTGGCCCCTGACTTTTTTTTTTTAGGTATTTATTTCATTTACATTTCCAATGCAATCCCAAAAGTCCCACACACACACTCCCCAACCTACTCCCCCACCCACCCACTCCCACTTCTTGGCCCTGGCGTTCCCCTGTACTGGGGCATATAAAGTTTGCACAACCAATGGGCCTCTCTTTCCACTGATGGTGACTAGGCCATTATCTGCTACATATGTAGCTAGAGACACGAGCTCCAGGGGGTACTGGTTAGTTCATATTGTTGTTCCACCTATAGGGTTGCAGATCCCCCCCCCCAGCTCCTTGGGTACTTTCACTAGCTCCTCCATTGGGGGCCCTGTGATCCTTCCAATAGCTGACTGTGAGCATCCACTTCTGTGTTTGCTAGGCCCCAGCATAGTCTCACAAGAGACAGCTATATCAGGGTCCTATCAGCAAAATCTTGCAAGTGTATGTAATGGTGTCAGAGTTTGGAAGCTGATTATGGAATGGATCCCCGGATATGGCCGTCTCTAGATGGTCCATCCTTTTGTCTCAGCTCCAAACTTTGTCTCTGTAACTTGTTCCATGGGTGTTTTGCTCCCAATTCTAAGAAGGGGCAAAGTGTCCACACTTTGGTCTTTGTTCTTCTTGAGTTTCATGCGTTTAGCAAATTGTATCTTATATCTTGGGTATTCTAAGTTTCTGGGCTAATATCCACTTATCAGTGAGTACATATTGTGTGAGTTCTTTTATTTTTTTTACATGGATTCCAGGAATGGAACTTGGGTCCTTGTGCTTACATGACCCAAGTTAACTTAAGCACTTAACTGACTGAACCATTAACTATTTTGTTTGTTTGTTTGTTTGTTTGGATAGGTTTTTTGTTATTGTGGTTTGGTTTGGTTTGGTTTGGTTTGGTTTGGTTTGGTTTGGTTTGGTTTGGTGATGGGAATGATATTGAATCTGAAGATAGCTTAGGTCAGTAGGGACATTTTACCAATCTGAGTTCTTCGAGACACGAGCATCCAGTGCCACCCTCGGTCACCTTTAGATGTAGCGTTCTGACGAGCATGGTGGGAAAGTTGAGGGCCAGGGCAGGAAGCTAGTCAGCATCTGCCAGTATTTGCAAAGGACAAGCAAGTAGAGGGTACTTTTCCTCAGCCTGCACCAGGTCACATGCACACAGCTGCCCTGGTGTCCCCTTTGCCAGTCATCAGAACAGTGGCACAGTCTTTGTTATCTTGAGGTAGCTTACAGTGTGTGCAGGCTATGGGGGTTATGTACAAACACTGTACCTCTTATGTGTATAAAGCACCCTGGAACCCCAGGGTTTGCTCTTCTGGAATCAATCCCCCATGGATCAAGAGGACTGAGGGAAGACTCTGTCTATGTTTATTCCTTAACCTATTGGTAATAAGCTAGAGATAACATTCCTCTTTGCACTCTATAGTGGGAATTTTGGATTCCTTGAAAAACAAAGAAATATGTATTTTCATTTTAATCCCAGGTGTGGGATCTAGGGCTGCTTCAGACTGTCCACAGTGGCTGACTGTGATTTGCCTCTGCTCTAGCAGGGGTGTAATTTTTGCCAACTGCAATTGTGTAATGTTTGGAATTCTGGGGACTTTTCAGAGGGTATATAAATGCTAGGGTTCTGAGAGATAGGCTGTGGGTTGGTGATTGGTTGTTGTTGGTCATGGTTCGTTAAGTAGTCATGTGTGCAAAGAAGAAAAAAGAAGAAATTAGATATCTTGATAGCAAAGATCAAACTTGCCCCAAGGAACTCATTGGTCCTAGTCAGCAGGAAGTAGTTTAATGATAACATCACCTCTTTCCTTTCTATTGCTTTCCTTTCCTATCTAGGCTTAGGGATTGAAAAGGTGGGAAAGGGGTAAAAGAAAGAACCCACAAACTAGCAAAACAACCACCTGCAGCACTCAGTCCTACAACATGGATTTTCCAAGCATTTCGGTTGAGTAATTCCACAGTCCACCCATGAATTCTGGAGTATTTAGCATTAACATTAAACTGTTATATGTGCCCCAGGCTATATTTAGATTTATTTCCTTACTACTATAGCCCCACCCCCACCCCACCCCCACCCCTGCTCCCAGGCCACCCCCACTCCCACCCACCCCACCTCCATGCCAGTTGTGTGTGTGTATGTAAATGTGTGCATGTCCATGCAAATGCACTTGGCAGCCAGAGGTTGGCACTGGGTATCTTCTGTGGCATCTCCACCTTGTTGTTTGAAGCAGGGTCTTTCACTGACCACTTCAGCTGGACAGGCAGGCCAGCAAGCCTATAATTCACCTGTACAACTGGGGTATGGCTGTACATGACCATGTCCTTCTTTTTACATGCCTGGGGTCTGAACTCAGGTGCTCAGGGGTGTGTGTGTGTGTGTGTGTGTGAGAGAGAGATTGAGAGAGAGAGAGAGAGAGAGAGAGAGAGAGAGAGAGAGACTGGCCCTAGTCCTGAGGTGTCAATTGTAGCTACTTACTGCATTTGCCTGGGTAGTGTTAATCTAGAACAGGTCTTCAGGTTTCCTTCGTCCCTCAAGACCTTGGCATTTTTGAAGGAGTTACTCAGTTCTTTTACAGAGTTTCCCTCAATAGTATCTAATGCACTTTCAAGCTGTTTCTGAGAACGCAAGCTCAAGAACATCTCTGTCTTCTTCCTGCAGGATCTGGAAGCCGGAGAGATAGACCCTTGTCAGCAACCCGCAAAGCATATGCAGCTGAGGACCGAGAGGAGGATGCCTCGGCTGTGCTGAAAGCCATCCAGGTGGAGAACGCAGCTCTGCAACAGGTCTTCCTCAGCCAAGATCCTGAGCTACATACCAGTCCACAGCAGGTGGGAGCACTGTGGAGTAGGGGGATCTAAGGAGGGACTGGGGACACTCAAGGACAAGGCAATGTTTGAGCAACAGCCCTCTGACTGCAGACTGCATTTGAGGGACTGCTTATAGTCAGCTGCTCTTCATCTATCCAGAGCCCACTCAACCACCATCTTAGAGCTTCTGGGTTATTTCTAACAGCTAAGTACTGACCTGTGACTCACTAGTCATTTCCCTGCCAACTTGGGATGGCTTAGGCCTGTACTACAAAAAGACCAGGCCAGCGTGTGGTTGAATGAACAGTGTGTGGCTCTCAAACTGGTCCCAGAATGTGATCCACAGGGTCCCTACTGCTCCCCTGGCCTACTTCCCTCATTCATGCAAACGCACAGACATAAAGTAACAAACTGGAAGGTCCGGGATGGGGTAGAGCAGGGTCCCGGAGAAGTTGAGAGCTTACATACTCCTCAGCATGTTGCACAGCCCCTGGCCACCTGCTGAGACCCCTGGCCTGTCCCACTAGAAGCTCATGGTGATTCTGCCTGGATCACATATGTGGGCATGAGGAAAGGGGCCCTGCTTCTCTGCCCTCCTTCTGTGGGAGGAATGCACAGCAGTGGCTTTGTTCCTTCCTATGTCATCTGATACTGTCTTTGCAGGAGACCAAGGAACCACCAGCAAAATCCTGGTCCAGTCTGCTGAAGGCCAAGGAGGACATCCCTGAGGTCAGTATGAGGCTGAGCCCAAACCAGCTGGACATAGATTTAACATCCCCATCCATACCCTATACACACAGTGACCATCGGGAGCTTCTTTGCTGCCTGAGCACTGGCTTTCTACCCATTTCACAGATGTGGAAGTTGGGCTTGAGGGACTTGGCCAAATTTGCAAATTGAAGCTAGAGTCCAGCCAGGCCTGCTGACTTGTTCCTTTTCCATTTCTATTTTCCAATGAGAGAACACTAAGATAAGTAGATCTTAGTTTTGAGAATAAGTAAGTTCTATCTATCTGCCCAGGCCAGCAAGGCATAAAGTAAGTGAACTAATAAAGCACCCAGAAGATGTCTTATAGCCCACAGGTTCCCTGGGTTCTGAGTACAGAGAATCCACAGCTGTAAGGGCCTCACTGGTAGTCACTGGAGCCAATAGACACATGGGGACAGAGTGCCTGGGAATGAGCCATGCTTTCTCTGGCAGGTGGCCTCAGGTTGCTACCTGGAAGGTGAACTGGGAACAGCTGGAGGTGGCAATGAGCTAGCTGAATTAAGGACCAGAAAGGAAAAAAAAAAAAAAAAAGGACCAGAAAGAAACCCAGTGTGATGGATGGGCTACTGGCAAAAGGGAACAAACCCCAGAGTCCCCAAATGAGTTTTTTTCTTTCCCAGTTGCCTTTGTCCTACTGCATAGCAGTCATCTTGGGCAGTAGCCAGTCATTATTTCTGACCACCCTGTGATCCAGGGTTCCTGAGGAGCCTGACCCCTGACCCCCACAAGTGTCCAGCTATGACAGTCTCTTGTAGACAAGATTCAGATCCCATTCCAGTATAGCTGACAGAGGAGAAAGAAGGAAACTCAGAGAATCACTGGTGAGTCTGTGTGCAGTCTGATCTCTTAGGAGGAAACTGAACCCAGGTGGGTTGAAGTAGTGAGTGGTCAGGTGACAGAAGGGTTCAGTAGCTTATAGAAGCTTTATTTCCCAGAACGCCCCCTGGTCAGTGACCTGAGAATACATGAGGAATTCTAAGCTGACCCTCCCCAAGCTGGCACTGTCACCTTTGTGCCCCATATATACCTGGTGGAACAAGGTACCTGAGAAGCCCATGCTTTGACCATTGCCCTGTTAGGTGTCGGGCTGCAGGGTTCCCTTGGAGATCTATCTAATCAGCTTTTTTGCCCTCAGCTGCTTCCTGTCACTCCAGTGACCACCAATCCTGAGCTGTGCAGGGCAGCAGGGGGAGCCAAAGCTGTCAGCCAAGCCATGGACGGAATGAGCCCTTTGGGAAGCAGGTACTGTCTAAGGCTGATGTAGAGCCTAATTCAGATGACCCACAGTAGCGGCCATGAGGGTCTCATTAACCATGGCCTTTCTTGTTGCTTTAGTCATTTTTGCTTTGACTACAAAGAGTTGAATTGGTGCACAGTTTCAGAAGTATCCTTTCACTGTGGCAGGAAGGTTGTGACAGGAGAGAAGTTTCTGTCATAATAGCCAAGAAGCAGAAACAATTGTTTGAAGGAGTCAGGCAAGCTAACTACCCAGAGGACACTTCCCCAGGGACCCTGCCTCCCACTTTTTACCACTTTCCACTGCTGTCTTCCTATCAGAGATTCCTCGTGGGTGCTTGACTGGGGCAGAGCTCTTGTGGGCTAATCCCATCTAGAAATGCCTCAAACAGAAGCCTTGAGGTATGCCTTACTCAGTTTCTTAGCTGTTTTCAATCCTGTCCAGTGATCCTGTCCAGCTGTCCCATCATGTTATTCTGGAGCATTTTGACTATCAACTTTAGAGTCCCGCCCTCCCCTCAGTCCCCCAGCCCCAGAGCATAAAAACACTGATATAGTACCCCACATAGCTTGGGAGAGAGTCTAAACTTACTTGTCACAAGAGTGACTCAAAGCATCAGTCTCCTCTGAGATTCTTTGTCTTTGTCAAACCCTAAAATTACCAAGTGTTAATAGCAAAATAGACTCCTGATCTTCAGGGGAAAACGACCTCCAGAAAGCATACCAGTGTAGCCTGCAGTGCCACATATGTCTTGGCACATAGGCATACTCCCGGGGCTGTTGTGCAGGCATATGCATGTTGCAGACTGTACAAGTGCTTGGAATGCGAGTAGGAGGAGACTGCAGTGACATCTGAATATTGGTCACTAAGTGGCACAACCTGAGGGATCATGCCAGAAGGGGGCAAGGCTCTCATAACTCCATTGCACAGAGTGGGATGTGATAGCCAAGCCATATGGCTTCCAGTTCTCAGTCCATCCCCCAGGGAGCTCCTGTTCACAGTGTGTAGAAAGACTAGATGGCTCAAGGCACAGCTTTCCATTCCTGCATGTTTGCAGATCCTAGATGGAAACTGCTCCACTTCACCACAGCCATAAATCAGAGCTCTCTCGGTTTCCAGCCTCAGGGCTGGTTTGCATCTGACAGCTCTGCAGCAGGCAGCACTAGCCAAAGACTGCCCTCTTCATCACAAGCCCACAGTCCTCTTCATCACTGGAATCCTCTGTGCTTTAGGGCTCTGCACCTGTGGTGTGCATAGCATCTGTAGCAAAGGGAATGGGTGGGTCTCTAAGCCCGAGGTTGGCAGTTTTTGTGAAGGGCCTGTTGGGAAATCCTACAGCCTTAGCAGTTGGGGGTTTTGTTATTTGTTGTTACTAGTAACAGTGCTTAAAACACATAAAAGCCATTCTTAGATGCCAGGTCATACAAAACAGGCTGTGGGCTAGGCAGCCCTTAGTAAAGCTGACTCCTTGCTCTGTCTGTGATTAAGTTCTTAGTCAGCTGGCTTCTCTGCTTGGGCTGTGATTTCATTACTAATTGTCCAGCTGTTTATAAAGAGAGAGGACATCCATTCATGCCCTTGAGCTCTCTGCAGGGTACAGACAAGCTTTCAAGTGGGTACTAAAGACCCTGTGGTCTCTTTCGTGGGACTATTCCCTTGTGTGTGTTCTTTATTATTGCCTCTTTGCTGAAACAAAATCCCTTTTCAGACAGCAGCATAAACGTGTGGGAGTCTTGCAGACTATGGAAAGTGACACTGCCCATCTCAGCCAGGTGGCTATACCAACAGAGAAGCCAGTACCAAATTCAGAGGTGAGACCCTATACTCATGGGAACAGTCCAGTAAACTAACATTGCTCTGAAAGCAAAGGGCCCCTTGGAGCAGTCAATTCTGGTTAGTGGTGATGACTGTGATGATGGTCATGTCAACATCTTCCTACCAAGTCAGATACATGATTGAGCAATAGAATCAAAAGAAGAAAGGCGTTGGCCAGAAGAAGTTCCTGGCAAAAGAAAATGTAAATAACCCACAAGCCCACAGGACAATATCCAGTGCTACCCATAGACAAGAACAGACACCAAGCTTGGTGGGTGTGGTGACAAATGTTTGTAATTGGTAGGCTTTTGAACTAGAAGCCAACCTGGACTCTATAACAATAAACAGAAGGAGACAAAAAACATAAAACCTTAGGGCTGGTGAGATGGCTCTGCAGGGGAAGGTGCCTGTTGCCAAATCTGGTAACCCAAGATGGCTGCCAGAACTCGCAGTAGAAGGAGAGACCTGACTCCTGAAAGTTGAGCTGGCCTCTGGCCTCCTCATAGGCACACACATGTCATGCACACCGAGTAAATAAGCAAATGTGAAAATGTAATTATATAAAGTTAGCTGTAGATACTGGTAGTAACCTTCCAGTGCAGTGTGATGTTACTGCTATGAGCAGGTTAGCGGGTTGTTACATGGATGCAGTCATCTTAGCTCTGTGCACAACACAGAATGGTGACGCGTGCTACTCAGAGCCTGACACGGAGTAGGAAGAACCCATAAATACTAGTTTCAAAGTCCATCTTTGAGAAAACTCAAAGCTCCTGCCCTACCTCCACCCCCACCCCAGCGTGGAACAGCTGCCTCTTTAACTAAGGAGATTCACTATGAGTTATGACTTGGTCCACATTAGTAAGAGCCCATATAGATTAAGTTTCTGTATAGGAAACAGAAAATCCAGGGCAAGGTGACTTACATTACAAATAGAAACAAATTTCAGGCACTGGGCACTAAAAACACTGAGGGTGGGCTGGTGGGCACTGCATCCTGCAGCCAGCTAAGCCTCCACTTGGGTCTCCATGGAGTTATTTGCACCCCTGAGCTCCATCCCAGTATTGGCCCCACCTCTGCTCTTCCTAATAGTTGCAGAAGCTTCCAGCAATGTCTGTGAGAAGAGCATGCCTCCATAAGCCTGGGACAACAAACCCCTCCTTACCAGTGCTCCATGGGAAAACACACACTGATTGCTTAGGAAAGGGCTAGCCTGCTGTACCATAACCTCATGACCAAGGGAGGATATGTGGTAAAAGGCTAAGCAAGAGGAAAACCAAGTGGTCTCAGTGAGGGGGCCAGTGAGTGGCAGGAACCATTGCTGGCCTAGCCTCAGCCTCTGTCTACCTGGGATACTCACAATGGTGACACTTCTCAGTTCATACTCTGGCCTCTGCATTTAGAATTTCCATGCAGGAATTGTGTGTTTCAGATTCCACTGGGCAGGGGGTCCTCAGTCCTTTGCAGGCAGTTTTCCTTTCATCTAGCTTCCTTGCTCCCCTTGAACCAGAAAACAAACTTACTTGGCCACATAATACTCCACCAAGCTTAGGCTCAGGAGCCAACCAACACCAGAGTCAAGCTGGTCAGTTCTGCAAGCCTGGGACTCAGGCCCAGGGCAGCCAAGGGCCTGGCTAGGGCCTTCATACTGAGAAGGACAAGGGAGCGCTGGGATTTTACAGTTCAGGTAATCCAACCTGACGCTATTCTCCTGCCAGGAGCTCCAAGCTGACCTGTTCTTACACCACCGCCCCCATCTCCATTCCCATTCTCCTTGTGTGGCAGTCAGCTTGTCCAAGCCCGTGCTGGGAGTGCTCACATGTCTCACTGGCTATTAATTAAAAAAATAAGTGGGGACCAGTTGCTGTTCATTTACTCAGCTCCCTGCTCACAGAACCGTTGCAGACACCGATGCTAATTAACAGAGGGCCGGTGCATGCAGGGAAACGCACCATTTGATGAGTGGCTGATCCGTGGTGACCAGTGCTACAGTTAGGCCCTGAGGGCCTCTAGGAAGCCATAGCACAGAGTTGCTCTTTATTGATGGCATTCACGCACGCTCCCAGAACCAGACAGCCTCACCAGGAAAGAGGGAGGCTTTAAAAATCAGTGAAGGAGAGCCAGGAATTGAGCCCATTTCGGCCTGAGCACACATGGGGCTCTCTGTGTGTGTGTGTGTGTGTGTGTGTGTGTGTGTGTGTGTGTGTGTGTGTGTTGGGGCCTTGCTTAACCCCCAGACTGGTACCTCATGTAGATAGTCGCATCCTGTTTTCCCCCTGCCAGGCTGGGAATGTCAAGTGACTGGCCAAGTCAGGGGAACTTTGGTACATGCTGTCATACTACACTTGGTGCATACGCTGGCAGCTTAAGCAGCAGACTGATCTTTCTCATAGCTACAAAGATGGCAAGTCCAAGGTCAAGGTATTGCCTGGCTGATTTCTTCTCGGGCGCCACTCCTTGCCTTGCAAGTGGCGGCTTCCTCAGTGGGCTTACATACTCAGTCTTTCCTGTGTGTGTTCCTGGGGCTTCAGATTTCCTCCTTTTATAAGGCCTCCAGACATATGAGAAGGGGGCCCTCCCCAGCAGCCTCATTTGTTTTAATCACCTCTTAAAGGCCCTGACTGCAAACAGTCATACCTTGGGACCTGGCCATTAGGGTTTCAGCAGTGGGGTTTGGGGGAACCCAGGCTACCTGCTATCTTCAGATATTACAGCATGCCCCTGGGCCATGAATACTGCAGAAGGGCAAGAAGTGTATGTTCAGGCAGAATACAGTCTTTTACAATATCTTTTTTTCATTGGAAGGCCTCATAGTGGGATACTTAGTAAGTAGTGGTGGCACAGTTATTGTATATATCCTTGTTTATGTTTATGGCATTATGTATTCTAGGCAAGTGCTTTATCCTGAGCCACACCCAACCCAATCCCTATGTTTTACCTATAATTTTAAATACTTATGTTTTATTTTGTGTGTGTGTGTGTGTGTGTGTGTGTGTGTAAGTTAGAGAACATCTTGCAGGTCAGTTCTCCTTTTCTCCCATAGGTTTGGGTATCAAACTTGGGTTGTCATATTGGCAGCAACTATCTTTACCCACTGAGCCATCTCTCCAGTGCACTCCCTGTTTTAGACACTACAAATAGGAGCTCTTGCTAGCCTCACAAGAGCCACAGTGGGCAAGTGCTCTGGTTCTCTGCAGAGCCATGGTGGGGACTGAGGCACCATGAGGCTGGATGCTGGATGAAGGCCCTGGTGGGTAGAAGCACTAAATTCAGGCTTGCTGCCCTTTGGTATTTTCTCTTCAGGAAAAGTGGAAAGCAAGAGTAGATGAGATCGAAGATGCCATCTATGTGACTATGGAAATCCTGTCTAACTGGGGCAATTCATCATGGGTGGGTCTCACAGAAGTCCAGTTCTTTGATCTGAACAACATAAAGCTTTATGTCTCACCTCATGATGTGGACATCCGGAATGCAGTGTTGCCAGGCGAACTGGGGTGCCTTGTCAACAGGGACTTAGTGGTAAGTGATGGGTTACTGGGCTTGGTTCTGCTGTGTATTTTGGTGTGTGTTCTCTGCACCAATGAGGGTGTAGTTTGGGCTTGGGGAAGAATGCTATCATCAACCCTTCTTTCTCTGTAGCCAAGTGAGGAGGAGCCTTTAGGAATGGTACCCTCTGAGGCACCAGTGTGTTTCTTCCTGAGGTCTTGCCTAAATAGCTGCTCTATATTCTACTGTGACTATTAAACATAGGCCACTAGGTGTCACTAAGGCCAGTGTCATTGTTTTGTAGATAAAGAAACTAAGTTGGAGATGGGCATGCAAGTGGCCAGGGTCACACAGAGAAAGCTTGTGGGACCAAGTTCACACACTGCAGCCTGGTCTACACACTGTGCTCACAGCGGCTCAGGGTGCTTCTTCTTGAACCATGGCTCCATACCCAGCGGACTTTGAATATATTTTCCTTTAGATAGTCAATAGAGGTTATTTTTATAAGCAGAGGTATTTTCCCTTGTTTCCATCTTTTGGCTAATTTTTGTGGGTTTTGTTTGTTTGCTTGTTTTTAAGACAAGCTCTTGCTTTATTGCCTGGGCTGTCTATGAGCTCACTGCAGAGCCTAGAATAACTGTGAACAAACAGTCCTCCTCCCTCTGATTCCCTAGTTCTGGTGTCATAGGTACAAACCACGATGCTTGCTTCTTCACATCACTGTCAAGCTAGCAGCACATCTAGCTATATGGCCTTCCTGTGCTGTGTCAGGCTCCACTCCAGATTGCCTTGGAAGAGCCTGTGAACCAGAGAGCAGAACAGGGGAGGGGACAGGTCACAGGTGCTCTTCTGTATCTAAAGCCATGTCACAACCCGGATGATGTATTCTCCTGTGCTGGTTGGCTGTTTTTCAACTTGACACAAGCTTAGGAAGAGGAACCTCAATTGAGAAAAATGACTCCTTCAGATTGGCCTGTAGGCAAATCTGTGTGGTATCTTGATTAGTGATTGATGTGGATGGGCTGGACCCTCCCTTGGGCAAGTAGTCCTAAGCAGTATAAGAAAGCAGGCTGAGGAGGCCATGGAAAACACACTGAAGGCCTCTGCTCCAATTCTTGCTTCAGAGTTCCTGCACTGAGTTTCTTTCCTGGCTTTCCACAAAGATGGACTATGATCAGGTCTTGTACATCAAATATATATACCCTTTCCTTCCCCAAGTTGGGTTTGATCAGTGTTGTATCAAAGCCACAGAAACCTAACTAGACCACCCCCCCCAATTAATATTGTTTCCTTAAAGTACTAAAAATGAAAAGAGCTGCTACACACTCAGGCCTTACCTTGGGCCAGGTACAGCTCTAAGTGCTTCTTCTAAGATCTTAATGTCCCTAACTACAGACTGGAGATGCAGACAGACTGAGGTCCAAAGCCAGCTCACAGCCTCTGCCCACAGATGACTCCCTTAGCTTTGACTTGATTTCTTGTCTATCAGGGGAGCATGATACTGCATACCTAGTCAGTGCTGGAAGGGCCATGTAAACATGGATGGGGTGATCACATCAGGCCCTCAGTTAAACAGGAAGGGGGGGCTTTAAAATTCTCAGCTGTTGCTCCTTCTGTGTGATCTTAGAAAACTTACCTGCTATCTCTGAGAGTCTGCTTTCTGCTCTCTTTAAAATAGGAGATGGGAGGTAAATTAATCCGTTAAAAACTTTAGATTTTCAGCAGTAGAAACTGAGTTTGGCCCACTTTAGCATATTTTTAAGATTTACTTTTATTTTATGTGTATGAGTATTTGCCTTTTTTCCTGTATATGTACCAAGTGTGTGCAGTGCCTGCACCAGATCCGGTGGAACTAGAGTAACAGGTGTTCTGAACCACCATGTGGATACTAGGAACCAACCCCAGGTTTCTGCAAGAGCAACAGTGCTTTTAACTGCTCAATTATCTCTGCAGTCCCACTTGAGCATATATTTTTAAAAGACATTTGTTATAGTCAGGCAGCATAGTAGCAGGCATTTGTAGACCTGGTATTCAAGAGGAGGCTGAGGCAGGAGGATCAGGTATTTGAGGCTATTCTTGCAGTACCTTGTCTCTCACTCAAAAAATAAAGGAAAAAACAAACAAACAAACAAACAAACACCCCAAGGCTTGGGTACCACCTAGTAGTAGTATATTTCTTATCTAGAATGACCTGGGTCCTATGTTCTATCTACAGCTCTACCAGAAAGGAAGAGCAAGAGGAAAGACTGGAGGAAGGGAGGCCACTGCAGCCAGGCATGTGATGGCACATGCTTTTAATCCCAGCACTCAGGAGGCAGAGGCAGGCTAATCTTTCAGAGTTGGAGGCCAGCCTGGTCCAGCAGTGGCCCCCTGTACTAGACAGGCTAAGACCCCAGTAGCTGCTTGGTCCTGCAACTGTTTGCCACAGTAGTCCCAGTTGGATGCAGAGTGCCTGAAGAATTCCTAGAGGGTCAGGGGTCTTCTTAAGTCCTGCTGGAAGACTGCAGAAGCTGTGTTCAGTGAAGGATGGAGGCAGCTTCAGGATATGCACTCATCAGCGAGAGCAATAGTGAGCTAATGAGGGAAGCAGGCAGGATGGCCTGATCCTCAGATTTCATTGTATATCTTGGGACCCCACTTTGGGGAGAGTCTTTCTCTTCAGCTAATCCTTCCTAGAAGTACTCTCACAGAAAAATAACAACAAATAACAGTTGCCTTTTGTCCTTGTGTGGATGGGGCCAACAGTACCCTGTCTTCCCCCTGCTTCCTTCTTCAGTACCCACCTCCATCGGCCCCATATCTCTGCTCACACTGATTCAAATCATCTATGTTTGGATTTCAGCCCAAGTATCACTTTCTCAGCAAGGCTTCCCTGCCTACCGGGTGGGGAACCCTGTCCCTCCTGCACAGTCACTGTGGTGTCGTTTTTTTATTCTCCTCAGAGCCTGTCTCACCAGAACACACACTCCTGTACCTGGGCTTATCTGCCTCCCCCATTTAACTGATAAGCACTTGTCTGTCCTTGGCCACACCATATCCTCAATACATAAGATCACATGCTGCACAGATTTAAACTTTTTATTTGGAAATGATTGTAGACTCAGAAAGTTGTAAAAATGATGTAGAAAAAAAAAAAAAGACTATCAATAGAGAAAAAAAAATCAATGGAACCAAAGTTGGTTCTCTGAAAGGATCAACAAAATCAAAAACCTTTAGTTAGACAACGAAGGAGGAAGCAAAGTTTTCAATGAATATACAGGGACTATCACTACTTAACTTACAGAAACAAGGATTATCAGACTGTATGCCAACAAGTTAGATAACCTACATGAACTGTATAAATGCCAAGGAGGGCAAATTACCAAAACTGACTCAAGATGAAATGGAAAATCTGAAAAGACCAATCCAAAGAAAAGAAAGAAATTGAACTGATTATCAAAAAACCATATGGGAAGCCTGGGTGAAATGGTGCCCCTAGTGAACCCTGACAGATATTTAAAGAATGAGCATTTGACAGTCCCTTCAATATTATAAAATATAGAAGAAGAGGGAGCATATCCCCAGTGGATTCTCTAAAGCCATATTCCTGAAACCAACAGAAACATCAGAACAGGAAACTGCATGCCAGTGAGTACACAGGAAGATACTCAGCACATATTTTTGACACCTCGAATGAAGGCCACAGTGGAACCCAGTCATATCCACTGGGATGGCCAGAAAAATGACAAATCTATTGAAAGTGAATAGACCAGCCACTGCAAGGGAACAGTGTGTCAATTCTTTAGAAAGTAAGGAACAGAGCTACTCTGTGGCCTAGAAGTTCCACTCCTGGGTATATAACCAAGTGATGTGCACATCCAAAAAAAAAAAAGGAATGGAATCTCTTGATAGAAGATGGAAATAACCCAGCAACACAGGCTGATGGACGGAAAATTGAAAGGTGATGTCACCATACAATAGACAAAACTCAGCTGTGAGAGGGAATGAAGTACTAGTACAGGCTACACATGCATGGTGAACCTTGAAAGCTAAGTGCTACAGCAAACAGTCTAAACAGATCCACAGATACAGGAGCAGGGCATGGGAGTGCATGGCTAATGGGTGCCGCGCTCCACAGTGTGAAGTGAAGTATGCTAAGCAAAGATGGTGATGCTAGTTGTGTAGCCTGTGAATATGCTGGGAAATCATGGATTACACACTTGAAAATTGTGAGTTTTTTCCCCTGTGCCCATATGTTCGAGGCTCTTCTCCACTTTCTCCTCTATAAGTTTCAGTGTATCTGGTTTTATGTGGAGGTCCTTGATCCACTTGGACTTGAGCTTTGTACAAGGAGATAAGAATGTGTCGATTTGCATTTTTCTACATGCTAATCGCCAGTTGAGCCAGCACCATTTGTTGAAAATGCTGTCTTTTTTTCCACTGGATGGTTTTAGATCCTTTGTCAAAGATCAAGTGACCATAGGATTTGTTTCTGGGTCTTCGATTCTATTCCATTGATCTACCTGCCTGTCACTATACCAATACCATGCAGTTTTTTTTTGTTTTTTTTTGTTTGTTTGTTTGTTTGTTTTTTATCACAATTGCTCTGTAGTACAGCTTGAGGTCAGGCATGGTGATTCTATCAGAGGTTCTTTTATTGTTGAGAATAGTTTTCACTATCCTAGGGTTTTTTGGTTATTCCAGATGAATTTGCAAATTGCTCACCAATGGCTTGTGCTGTAAAATCAAGAAATGACAAATGGGACCTCATAAAATTGCAAAGCTTCTGTAAGGCAAAAGACACTGTCAGTAAGACAAAAAGGCAACCAACAGATTGGGAAAAGATCTTTTCCAATCCTATATCTGATAGAGGGCTAATATCCAAAATATACAAAGAACTCAAGAAGTTAGACCCCAGAGAAACAAATAACCCTATTAAAAATGGGGTACAGAGCTAAACAAAGAATTCTCAACTGAGGAATACTGAATGGCTGAGAAGCACCTAAAAAAATGTTCAATATCCTTAGTCATCAGGGAAATGCAAATCAAAACAACCCTGAGATTCCACCTCACACCAATCAGAATGGCTAAGATCAAAAACTCAGGTGACAACAGATGCTGGCGAGGATGTGGAGAAAGAGGAACACCCCTCCATTGCTGGTGGGATTGCAAGCTGGTACAACCACTCTAGAAATCAGTCTGGTGGTTCCTCAGAAAATTGGACATAGTACTACCTGAGGACCCAGCAATACCACTCCTGGTCATATACCCAGAAGATGCTCCAACATGTAATAGGGACACATGCTCCACTCTGTTCATAGCAGCCTTATTTATAATTGCCAGAAGCTGGAAAGAACCCAGATGTCCCTCAACAGAGGAATGGATAAAGAAAATGTGGTACATTTACACAGTGGAGTACTACTTAGCTATTAAAAACAATGAATTTATGAAATTCCTAGGCAAATGGGTGGACCTGGAGGATATCATCCTGAGTGAGGTAACCCAAACACAAAAGAACACACATGATATGCCCTCACTGGTAAGTGGATATTAGCCCAGAAGCTTGGAATACCCAAGATACAATTTACAAGCCACATGAAACTCAAGAAGAAGGAAGACCAAAGTATGGATACTTCAATCCTTCTTAGAAGGGGGAACAAAATACCCATGGAAGGAGTTACAGAGACAAAGTGTGGAACAGAGACTGAAGGAATGGCCATCCAGAGACTGACCCACTTGGTGATCCATCCCATATACAATCACCAAACCCAGACACTGCTGTGGATGCCAACAAGTGCTTGCTGACAGGAGCCTGATATAGCAGTCTTCTGAGAGGCTCTGCCAGTGCCTGACAAATACAGAAGTATTTGCTCACAGCCATCCATTGAATGGATCACAGGGTCCCCAATGAAGGAGCTAGAGAAAGGACACAAGGAGTTGAAGGGGTTTGTAGCCCCATAGGAGGAACAATAATATAAACTAACCTGTACCCCCAGAGCTCCCAGGAACTAAACCACCAACCAAAGAGTACACATGGTGGGACTCATGGCTCCAGCTGCATATGTAGCAGAGGTTGGCCTAGTCGGTCATCAATGGGAGGAGAATCCCATGGTCCTGTGAAGGCTGTATGCCCCAGTGTAGGGGAATGCCAGGGCCAGGAAGCACGAGTGGATAGGTTGGTGAGCAGGGAGAGGGGGTATAGGGGAAAGGAGTTTTTGAAGGGGAAACCAGGAAAGGAGATAATATTTGAAATGTAAATAAAGAAAGCATCTAATAAAAAATGAATTAAAAAAAGAAAATTTTGAATTATGGAATATGAGTTATATCTCAATTAAAGGGAAAAGAATACACAGGAATGCCATATGCTGTTGCCTAGTTTCCCCCAAAGATAACTGTCACTGTACTAATAGATAGCTTGTGTGTGAGTGTGTGTGTGTATGTGTGTGTGTCCCTAGCATCTGGAGCCACTTGCCCATTCTTATCTCTAGACTCTGTGATTTCAAGAATGTTGTAATGGGGGTTGTGGTCCAGCTCAGTGGGAGACAGCTTGTATTGTGTGAGGCCCTGTATTTGATTCCTAGCAGAGAGAGAGAGAGAGAGAGAGAGAGAGAGAACGAGAACCAGAAAGAAAAGCTATTTTCTACAATCTGATGCACTTGGAAGTTGGCTGGTTCCCACACAGATTGCCCTTGACATTCTTCCAAACTGTTGGGTATTCTCTTATTGGTAGCTTACTCCTTTGGAAACTATGGTACTAGTTACGAGGCAGCTTGCATTTGTCTGCTGGTGATAGGATCTGGGTTTAGTCAGTGATGGGACAGAAAAACACCTTTGGTTTTGTAGTTAGTCATCACATAGGATTCTTTTCCTGAGCTTCTATGCAGCTGGCCCGAGCTGGAGACTGGTACCGAAGCTTCTAGAAGTAGCCTTCAGCCCATGCTGGTGTAGAGGTCAAGATACAAATACTCCATTTCCTTGTCCTGTGGTTAGAATCATTCCAAGGTATGTCCACACTGGCTCTGTTTCCACGGTGGCCTTACTCTAGGTCCGTGCAGGAATGGCTAGCTTGCTCACATACCATTCATGAGCAGCCTGCCTTCCCTCTTGGCCTAGGCTTCTAGCACTGTCTTTTAAACAAGCCACTTGCCCAGAGTTTCTTGCCTCAGGGTCTGCTACTAGAATACAAGCTGAAACAGAGTGCATTCAAGCTCTGTCTGGTCCCATAAATGCTTATGATAATCACTGAGAGCAAACCTTCCCTCCAGCATGCAGGCTATGGGCATCCCAAGGCAGACCAGCGGCCATGATTCACCGTGGTCTTCTATCCACAGGGAGGCACAGCAGTCCACTTGCCCCGGGGTTCCACAAGGCCTCTCAGTGGAGCATGGCTAAAGGCTACCATGATACAGGGTGGGTGCTACACGTGTTCTGCCTGCTGGCCTGGCACTAGGGCATGTCAGGACTCTGCGGTTAGCTCCTGGCTTCCCACCAGGACCTCACACAGATTCTGTCTAAACCGGAAATACCAGAAGTATGAGCCCGTGAGTTAGGCTCAGGTTAGTGCACTGGGGCTTTGAATGATACAGTGCCCCCTTAGTTCTCCTGCCTTTCCTTCTTCTGACAGAAATGAGAAGGGAAATGGACTCCTGCTCCCTTTCTGCCACAGAGGGAGGAGCTTATGATAATCAGAGCTTACCTGCCAGATTTGAGATGAGGTCTCTGAGTCCTAAACAGCTGCTAGGAACACAGAGTTCTAGCCCAGCCAAGGTGCTTCCAGAGTAAGTCAGCATCCCTTGAGCCTACAGAGCTGTCCTTCCCTACCCAAGCTCCATCATCAGGAGACAAGAAGCCCTAACTGTTCTTGTGGCTGGAGCCAGGCTTCAGAACCAGAGTCAGCAGCCATCCTCCCCTGCTGCCCGTCGAGAGGCACATTCCTAGTAACAGTCTAAGATATTCTCAGCACCAGGTGGTGCCTGTTTAGAGTAAAATGTCTACCCCACCCCACCCCAGTATTCCAAAGCCAAGATGGAGGGATGTGAGGGGATGTAGAGAGCAGTGATTGATTAGTGAGGACTGAGGTACTGAGAGGGGTAGCCTAGCTTAAGCAATACTGAACCCCAGACCCAACTGTGTGGGACCTAAGTACCAAGCGTTCTGAGTCAGTAGACAATCCAGAAACCAAGCTCTGAGGGGTAAGCCACCCCATTTCTTCCTTATGGCAATGAATTGGTCCTTCTTATCTTTCCTTTCCAATGTCTCCTGAAGCAGACAGATACCTTTTAACCAGATGCAGGTAGGTCCTTCTGTAAAGCTGAAATTAGGACAGATGCTGGGAAACCCGTGTCACTTAGCCACTAGGTTAGTCCCAACCAAGAAGCTGTGCCTAATGCTGGCATTCAGAAATGAGTGAGACTAGGAGTCCCCTTCCAGAGCACAGCTGAACTGCTATGACAGACACCCAGACAGTCCACGATGACCTCAGGTACTACTGAACTGAGGCTGCTCAGGGGGGAGGCCAGGGTCACAGGGGAAGGGGAATAAGGAGCCATGTGATAGCTTGTTGGACTCAGCGTGAAAGTGTAGGGAGCCTGGTCGGAGCAGAGGCCTCAGCCAGGCAATGCCCAGCCAGCTGCCGGGGATTGGGGGTGGGGTGTTCAGGAGCAGCTAATGGTTAAAATTTTTCTTTTGTTTTAATTACATTCATTGTATGTTTGGGGCAGGGCGGGGGATCAGAGGAATAATTCTTAAGAGCTGGTTCTCTCTTTCCACCTTGTGGGTCCCAGGGATCAGACTCAGATTGATAGCCTTGGCAACAAGTGCCTTTACCCACTGAGCCATCTCACTCGCCCAGCTGCAGCTTTTGTTCCGTAGAATGAAGAAATATCCTAGGAGGTGACTGGAGCAGAAAGTCTCCTGATTTGGCTTTACCCATATGCCACCAAAGCTCTCCCATGGGAAATGGTGTTGGTGAGGATGAAGATGCCAGCAAGCACCTGGTTCTGGTGCTCTGTGTCCTCCAGGGCAGCCTTGGCAACACTCTGGCTGCCCCCTGCCTCACACAGGAAATACAAACCGAAGCCCCCTGCACTTGGAAACCCTGAAAGGAGCAGCCTGCTCCATGCCACGGCCCTGTTCCAGCACATGGCTCAGACATTGCTTTTTCTCCTCTATTCTCAAATTTGAAAAATTCCATAGGGTTTGACAAAAGAAAATCAGAGGCTCTGCTTGCCAGGCTAATCAAACAGCGCCAGCAGAGGCTTTCTCTAGGCCCCCCTGGCATCCCTCCCCATACCCAGTGCCCTCCTCAAAGCCCATTAAGCTGATTAAAATAAAGCCTACTGCATTTTGAGTTCCATCTGGCTGGCAGCTTTTTGCAGGGACAGGGTTGTTGGCTCTATGAAGTGCAACTGGAAAGGGGTGAGAGCAGAGGGCAGTACTTACTATGGAGATAAGGTGGCCCCGCCCAGGCCTTAGATGTCTGCTGGTTTTAATTAGCCAGAGTCTCTGGCCTTTTGCCCTGAAGACAGGCAGAAATGTTCCTAACAGTTCCCATCCCTTGGCATTTCAGAGCAAGAAGGACCCCCCTGTGTGGACCTGCCCCTTCCACCCACCACTTCAGCTCTATTTCATTATTCACAACATGCGACAGCTTCGTGACTTCGGTCTGACCACGATCAAGGTTCGGAATTACTGGACAGCAGATGGGGTAAGTAGCAGGTCTGCCTCTCACAGCTCACCTGGTGGTACACACACTTAGCAAATTGCCAGTGGCTTGAGTTCTAAATGAGTCCAACAGGAGTCTCACTGAGAGCCACCAGGAGCAGAATGTATAGCTCCTAAGGTTTAAGAAGTAACCATGATGACGCTCTATCTCATGTCATTCTGAAAAGATGAGCCTATGTACTCAATGTACTCCAGGCTCATTCATTTAGCACCATATCTAGTTAATATGCAGTGACAGAGCCTGGAAAACTGTTCTTTCTTTCTTTCTTTCTTTCTTTCTTTCTTTCTTTCTTTCTTTCTTTCTTTCTTTCTCTCTCTCTCTCTCTTACTTCTTACTTTCTTTCTTTCTCTCTCTCTCTCTCTCTTTTTTTTTTGAGACAGGATCTCTCTATGTAGCTCTGGCTATCCTAGAACTTTCTCTCTATAGACCAAGCTGGCCTCAAAATCGGAGACATACTCCTTCCTCTGCCTTCTGAGTACTAGACTAAAGATGTTCACACTGTTGGTAATTTGATAGGGATTCCATGTGTCAGACCAGGCTCATGTATACCAGGCCACAGAGGTTTGGAGCTAGCTCTTCATGGCTAGCTCTCACCTTGGCTGCAGGCCCATTTGGTTCCAGAGTCCACCCTTGCTCAGTACCCTACACTGTCCTGCCCTCATCCTTCCTTCTCCAGCCTGTTCTTCATTAGTTGATCTGCTTTAGTTCTTCACCACAGTGGGCACGCCAGGGGCTGTCAGCCTCTTGATATGTTCTGAGGAGACAGATACAGAAGACACAGACTGCCCTGAAGGCAACCGTGCTGAGCTGCTGACAGACATGGTGTAGACAAATCATGCAGTCTGCTGAAGCCCTGAGCAAGGTGAAGCAGGCACTAGGTGTCTCCCACGGAGGTGCCAGAGGACCCCACAGGCACAGAGTTAGCAGGAAGGGGCAGGGCACTGGCAGTCTGCCTTGTTTCCTTCGTCAGTAGGCACGGGGTCAAGAATGGTCATGCTAATGCAAGACATAAGGGACCAAGGCACAGGAAAGATGGTGAGTAGAAGCTGACTCCAACCTCCATCTTTTAAAAAGACACTATAGAACTGTGGGGTCTGAGGCCATTTGTAGCCAGAGAGGGAAGGCACAGCTTCAGTGAATGGCCTCAATAGAGGAGACCCAGGCCATATTGTTGACACTTTGAACCATTCCCCGAGCTTGGGAACTGCTGTGAGGTGGTCTGATTTTATTTGTTCCTTCATTTGTTTGTTTATTTATTGAGAAAGGATCTTATTATGTCGTCCAGGATGACCTGGAATTTACCCTGTAGCCAAATCTGCCCTTGAACTCTTAATCCTCCTACCTTAGCTCTGCAGTCTGTCCCTAGGGAACCCTGTCATACTT
Source organism: Mus caroli (assembly GCF_978045245.1). Classification (NCBI taxonomy): domain Eukaryota; kingdom Metazoa; phylum Chordata; class Mammalia; order Rodentia; family Muridae; genus Mus; species Mus caroli. The sequence goes on along the minus strand of NW_028227263.1, from coordinate 19,951,640 downwards.
TCTTCTGCTTCCAACCATAGAGTTCCCTTTGACCCAAAAGATCAAGGTCAGACTGCTGGTGTGACATCTGAGCCTGCTAATGTTCCTGCTCCAGTCTCTGCCCCCCTTGCTCATGCCAGGCATCCTGAGTGCTGGCTGCTGTGGTCACACCCTTGTCCCTGCCTACCTCCCCATCCCACTCTGCTCCAGATGCTTGTCCTGCAGATTTCTCAAAAGCCCAGGTGATGCCTTCTCCAAGAATCTTCCCCTGCCCTTGAGCCACTTCTGGGCCTTGTGAGCCTCCCTGTCCCCCTGAATAAGTTGTGGACTCCAAGACAGTAGGGTCAGAGGTCTCTACCACTCATCTATGCCAAGGAGATGAGCAGTTGACAGATGGGTGACTGAATGAATGAATGGGTGAGTTTGCTTTTCTATAGCCCATGTTGCCCTTTCTTATACCCTGGTTGAGAGGGTACAAGGATTTGAGAGTTGAAGAGAAGCTGACCATCCTCCAAAAGAGCCCTTAATACCATCTTCCTCTCCTCTGTCCTCACCCTTTCACCCTCCACCCCTGCTCTTCTCCCCTCTAGTTCTTTAAACAATCAGCCTCCACCTATGGCTAGCACATGTTTTCAGCACCCACCAAGTGCTGAACACCACAGACCTGGAGACCCCAGGTGGATACAGTCCCTATGGCTCTACTCAAGGGCCCTACTGCCCCGACCAGCAGGAAACTCCTTTGCTTTCTGTCTTTTGAAGTCTTTCTTTCTCAATAAATTCCTAAAGTATAAATTTGAGAAAAGTAAGTATCTGGGTTATGTAAGGAGGACCCCCAAGGACCTGGGACCTGTGAGCTCCCTTCCTCCCTGGCCATCTTTTAAGTGCTCAGAGCCCCATGACCATTCTGTTGAGGATCCCAGGTTTGCTGGCATTTTTCTGCATTTGTTCTCCACATCTTATTCTAGAATGAGAAGTGAGCTGCTGCAACTCACCCAAGCCCATGCCCCATGGCTCACCATGGTTTTGGGCTTAATTTACACACTGGACCACCATGCTGAGAAATCGTGTGCCTCAGCCAAGACAAGCCCTTATTTACCTGTACTTGGCTTTCCTGGGACATGCGGAATACTAAAGGGGCTCAGGGACCTCTGAGTCAGGGGAGCATTGGCAGCTTACTGTGGGTGGGAACGTGGGGTTCTGACACCTAGGGCAGAGCATAGAGCAACACTGCAGAATACTGCTTACATGACACACAACCATCTGTTGCCAGAACTTACCAGGGGCAGAAAAACCCAAACAAATGCAGCTGTGGCTTGGTCGATTTAATATTCTCCAGAGAACGCTATTGCTGTGTGTTTTGGAGGAGATAAAATGAGAGTTTATTGGGAATATAGCTTAGCCTGCAGACACAGCTTGTTAATGCAGTGTTTTGTGTACGGGAGTCTGAGGAAGGAAAGTAAAGTGGGGCGACAAGGCTGACTTGGGATGAGGAGAATCCTTGACTGGCATGTGCTGGCTGGTACATCCTTGGGTTAACATTTACAAGCTCCTCTCATGAGGCTGCACTGTGAGTGTGAGCTGCTCTGAGAAGAGGGACTTGGTAGGGAAGAACAGAAGGCCACACTTCACAGCACACAATGTCTGCTGTGACAGCTGTCATTTGCTCACTACTCTAAAATCAGGCCTTTGAGAGGCCCATGCACGTGAGAGTGCGTAACTGAACATGGGAAGCAGCTTATCTGACCACCAGCCATCCTGCGGCTGCTGACAGTCCTCCCTGTCTTGATAATGAAGAGGCTGATTCTGGAAAAGTAAGACCCACACTGCAGATGGCCTGGGTCTCTTGGTCTGATTGGAAGTGGATGCCTGGGGTGCTGCCCTGAGGACCTTCCCTCTGGTTCATTGGGGTCCACTGTGGTTGATTGGCAATGTCTGCTTAGTGCAGGATGACATGTCTGCTACATCTTTTTATGTTCCACACACATAGAAGATTTACCCAGCTGGGAGGCACAAGGGACTGGGCTGGTTAGAGAGTATGAGGATCAGGTGGGTTTCCTTAGCAAAGTGACAGTTGTGGCAGGGAGGCGGGCAGTAGTCTCTGTAGTAGTTGATTGCTGTGTCTGCTGCTCCATCTGACGTGAAGTTTAAAACACTTCCTGGAGTAGTTTAAATCTGGAAAGTCACCTATAGGTTCCTGTTTTGAATGCCTGTTTCTCAGTGTGGGGGATAGGTTTTGGGGAGTTCTAGAAGCGAGGCCTGGCTGATGGAAGTAGGTCACTAGGTCACTAGGAGAAAAGCCTTGATTCCAGGCTCTGCTTCAAATTTGCTGTAATGAGCTCTGCCAACTTTTCTTACTGTAGTGAACTGAGCCCCCTGAGCCTGTATGCAAAATAACCTTTTTTTTTCCCCACAAACAGTTTCTGCCAAGTGTTTTGTCATAGTTATGAGAAAAGTGACTCACTGCCCTTTGAAGGGCCTTTGAAGGGCTGGTTCATTCTCCCAAGGCCCCATGCTAGCTCTCAGGTGGTGACTGGTTTAAAAAAGCACACACTCTCTGAGCTCTTTAGCTTTCTGCCCTCTATGTGATTTCCCACTCCAACACACCCCTCTGTGATGCTCTCAGGCTTTTGAGACCTCCACAAAACCTTGAACCTCTAGAACCATGAGTTAAATAAAAAGTTACGCAGCCTTAGGTAACTTGGTGTTATAACAGAAAACAGGCAAATGCACCATCCTCATAGATTTCTGCTGACTCCCCATGCTCCGTTTTCCTTTATAACAGTCTGAGTTATCTGTGATGTCCTTGTTAACCACACTGCCACTGTCACCCTTAGTGCCAAATGCAAGAGGCAGCTCCAGCCTAGACACTGTAGGGAGTGAAATATGGTCAATAGGCCTGAGAAACTTAATTTCAAAGTTAATTTAAATTGCATTTTAAATATCTATGTACAACGTGGTGACTGTACAGTGGGTTGCACAGGCCCTCGTGCTCGGACTATAACAAGCAAATAGACATGGCCCTGTGTGAATAGCCCTGTACCTTCTGAAAGCAACTCAAAGGTAAAACAGGAATATAAATGAGTGTGAGAGTTCAGTGCTAAGTGCTGAGAAGACATTGGGCTAGGGAAATGACTTGGTTACTGTTCTAATGCAGTGACAAAACACTATGGCCAAGGCAACTTATAAAAGGAAGTGTTTCATTCAAAAGGAAGAGCTTATGGTTTCCGAGAGTTAGAGTCGGGATGGCAGAGCAAAGGCATGGATGTCTGAGAGCTCACGTCTTGAGCCACAAACAGGAAGCAGAAAGGCATACTGGGAATGGCTCCAGTCTTTTGAAACCTCAAAGCCTATTCCCAGTGAGACACCCCTTCCAACAAGGACACATCTCCTAATCCTTCCCAAACAGATCCAGCAGTTGAGAACCAAGTACTCAAACATACAAGCCTATGAAGATCGTTCTCATTCAAACTGCCGTAAAGAGCTAGGGAGAAGAGGAGGAGCCGTGGGAAGAATATTCCTGTTAGGGGCATAGCAAGAGGAAATCCAAGGGCAAGAACATGCTTAGCAAATACCAGGACAGAAGTCACATGAGTGGCCAGAACCTGATAGACATAGACAATCAAGAGGAGGCCCCAAAGAGAGGCAGGGCCAGGTCACGTGGCCCTGAATGGTTGGTCCTTATTGGTAAGAGAACAGAGGTGTGGTCAGAGCAAGAGCCCCTGTTAGAACTTTCCCACAAGAGAGCAGTCTACAAAACCATCATCTTGTTACGTGATGATGCCAGTCTTCACAGCTATATGCTTAATGTCATAAATGTTGTTCTGAGTACATGAGGATGCTCAGGTAAGTCCTGGCTTCCTATCTCCATGTAGATACCAGCCTTAGAATCACTGAAATGTTCTTAATAGGAGACAGTTTGACCAAAGGACCTAAAAGGCCACCATGGCTGCTGTCTAAGGGATGCTGAGGGCAGGAGGACCCAGACAGTAGCCTCCAGGTCTTGCCTAGCTAGGAACAGCATGGCTTGGGCACAAGCCATTCTTGAGTTTGCCTGGCTTCTCTGGTGATATCAAGTGCATTGGTCGCTGTTTTTCTGGAAAGAATTCAAGTGATATAATGCGGAGACTGTTGAGTGTCAACACGAGAACATTCCTACCCTGCCACTCTTGGTCTATCCCAGAGCATTTGAACATGAGCCCTAGCTATAGCCTTTTTCAATTCATGAGCACTTTAGTTCCCCTGGACACTCAAGTTTATGTTTCTTTCTAATAACCCAAATGTCTAATATCATAAGGGTGGACAGTAATTATTATTTTGCTCTAATCACCATTCCATATTTTTTTTACTAATTAATTATTTACTTTACTTCCCCATCACAGCCCTCTCTCCTTCTAATCCTCCCATCACATGGTCCCTCCTTCCTCCACCCCTCCCCTTCACCTCTGAGAAAGGGGAGGTTCCTCTCTGGGTCCTAACCTACCCTGGCATCTCTAGTGACTGCAGAACTAGGCACATTGTCTCCCACTGAGGCCAGACAGGGCAGGCCACTTAGGAGAGCAGGATCCATAGGTAGGCAACAGAGTCAGGGTAAGCCCCTGCTCCACTTGTTGGGGGACCGGCATGAAGACCAAGCTGCACATCTGCTATACATGAGGTCCAGCCCATGTATGCTTTTGTTGGTGGTTCAGTCTCTGGGAGCCCCTAAGGGCTCAGGTTAATTGTCTTTGTTGTCTTCTTGTGGAGTCCCTATTCCCTCTGAGTTACTCAATCCTTACCATTCCAAATTTAAACAGCCCAATTTGTCTCAAAATGTTTTTTCTTTAAAAAAAAAAAAACAGTTTAAAATTTTGAATCTGATCATAGCAAACATTTACTTAGCTGAGGTAGGTAAGCTGGTGGCATTCAGCAAGAGACTGGTGAGCAGGGGCTGGATCATTAGCATAAGGCTGAGATGTTGGTCTCAGAGGCTGGGCCTAGGCCAAGCTTTGCTAGCAGGACAGGTCCAAACTTAGGATGGCTGAGGCTCCATGATCTTAATCAAAGAGCAGGGTGTGCTATGCAGGGCAGCTGTGTGGCAGGGCTATGGTGTCAGCTAGGATTGTGTCAGTAGCCACTTTAAGTGATTCAGAGTTGAGTAGAGTGGAATATGCCTGTAATCCTAACACTTGGGATTCTGAAGCAGGAGACTTGAGAGTTCAAGGTTTGCCTTGGTTACATAGAGACCCCGTCTCACAAATTTCAACACCACCAAACTTGGCTAATCACAAAAGACAACTCCTTGGTTTTTATGACAGAAGAGGCTCTGCCAGTAGTTCTCTACCTGTGGGTCATGACACGCCCCCCAGAGGTTGCATATCAGATATTACATTACTATTGATAACAGTAGCAAAATTGCAGTTATAAAATAGCAACAAAAGCATTTTAATTGGGGTCACCACAACATGAGGACCCGTATTAAAGGGCTGCAGCATTAGGAAGGTTGAGAACCACTAGCCTAGGTGATGCTTTTAGATGTGGCAGAAGCCAGGAATTCCCGTCGTGTCACCAGGAATCTACCTCCCTTTGAATCTTTACTGCCCTCTTAATGGCTTTATCTTCAGGCCCCAAATGACTTCCTCTGGTGACATCAGGCCTGCTCTTGATTTGGGAAGTCCCTGCAAAAAGACACTCTTCTAAGGAAAGATCAGAGGTAACCACTTGTCTAGCCATGGGGCTGGATCTGCACTGTCCACATAAAGAGATGAGGGGAACCACATGACCACTTACCTTTGCTGAGTAGTAGGTGTGTTCATTGGAAGAGGCAGGGCAGTTATCCACTTTAGGCTAGGAGGTAAGTGACCTTGGCAAGTTAATTGAGTTATCTAGGCTGGAATGATACTCATATCGCATTAAACACAATTTATCATCTCTGTGTGTCTGGTTCTTAAGAACTGGAAAGAAGAAAGAGGGAAAATGAGAACTGGGAAAAGGACCATGTGGCAGCCATGGGGCTTCAGTGTGTCACAATACAAGTACCACTACATCTCTCATTAAATGTACTCAGCGCTTGCACACAAGTGCACACTCACAAATGCTTCTAGGTGAAGAAGCATGGGATTTCTGAACATACTGGAATCTGAGGTGAAGAAGGAAGAGCCTCAGTTGAAGCACTGGTAACTAGACATGGTGCAAAGGCTGGGCTTTACAGCAGGAGATTTCCCCTAGATCCATAAAGGCATCCTTCTTCTAGAACTTTGCTGAGGAGATGCTAAGGGGTGCTCATCTGCAAGCCCCCAGCCCCAAGGCTCTGTGGTGCGGGTATGGATCCCATACATCTTCCCAGTGAGATTTGACAATGTTTGTGTGGCCCAGCTACATAACAATGGACTTGCCTACCCACAGGTTCCCATTCCAGAATCCAACCAGCAGCATAAAAAAGTCAAGAAAAAAAATCTCTGCAGTATATCTTTTTATCTTATTCTTCCCTAAACAGTGTAGCATAACAATTTCCATAGCATTTACATTGCATTAGGCTCTATAAGTCACTTAGAGATGGTTAGGAGGAAGTAGGAGGCTATACGTAGGTTATGTGCAAATTTGCAATGTTTTATATACAGGACTACAGCATGAGACAATGCTGGTACCCACAGGGATCCTGCAATAAATCCCCCATAGATACTGAGAGATGGCTATAGGTAGAACAAAATGTGGAAGGGGGTGTGTACACACACACCCCCACTGCAAGGTGCCCAAGACCATTACCTCTAAGGAGTAGGAAATGGTTTGTGGGACTTAATTAGGAGACTGGGGGCTCAGAGTTCCACCCACATGAATAATTCAGTCTGGGCCAGCCACAGCCAGGACTAAGCTCTAGCTAGACAAAAGGGAGGAGGGAAAGTTTTAATGCTTGCTTGCAGGGTGTCCAGGACTGTGGGACAGTGCAGACTTTTGTTTCTGTTCCATACTCCAATATTCCTTATCAAACAGGCCCACAGATACAGTAGTGTGTACTGGAAATATTTTAGATGCAAGCTGCAGGCCAGGCAGGGGCTCAGAAACCCCCCTGCTGCACAGAGCTCATTCTTCCCTTCCCTCCCTTCCCTGCCTTCCTGTCTGCCACAGTCAGAATTCCTGAGCTAATGCTGAGCAGTTGGTTAGGTGGGGCTCTCAACTGTTCACATAAGGGAAGCAGACATGTTTTGGGGGCCAGACATCTCATTAGGAAAGCTAGTTGCCCATCCACCACTGTCTGAATAGGAAGCCCAGCTATACCCTGCCACCTCTTTAAATGAATGTTTCTGTCTAGCCAGATGTTTCCATGGTGGTAATTTTCAGAACAACTGCTCCTTGAAAGCTGCCCATGTCATCCCCCTCCACGAGCCGTTTGCTGATTAATTCACAGCACATGCTTGCTCTGTGCCTCCACTAAACAGAGCGCACATCCATATAAACATGTAAAAGCGTGCTTTGAACATCGACTTTTCTGACAGCCAGCAAATAGTAGCCTGCCATCCCACAATTGGATGATTGAAGCCAAGTTCCTATGGGGGGATTCAGGTTTGATGGCTCTCCTTCTGAATTGTTCTGCAAACCTCTCTGTGGTGATCTAGGGATTTAGTTAGAGCTTGCAGGAAGGCTAAGACATGGGGACTGAAGGTAGGTAGATAGGATAGCCCTGGGGCCTCAGAGAGCACAAATGCCAAACACAGATCAGAAGCCAAAGCAAATCAGGAGTGGCCTAGAGTGGGGCATGGAGGGGTAGCCACAGGGTGCCATGTTTTTTCCTCTTTGGTCTTAGGAGAGTGTCCAGGCTAGTCAAATGTCAGTTCCCTGATGATGCCCAAGATCCTACTATGTGCTGTGTCCTCAGGCAGTGTGGAGGACCTCTTCTGACTTGGAGCTTCACTCGGTTAGGAGAGACAAATTAGCAGCCAAGCCGGGCATGGGGGTGTAGAACTTCAATCCTAACACTTGTAATGTGAGATCTCAAGTCTGATACTCTGTTTGAAATGAAAAAGGCCCCTTAGTCAGCTATGATGGTGCATACCTCTAATCTCTCACTAGGGAGGCAGAGACAGACAGATCTCTGAAAGTTTGAGGCTTGCTTAGTCTGAATAGTGAGTTCCAGGACAGCCAAGGCTATAAACCTTGTCTTCAAACAAAAAAAAAACCAAACCAACAAAGAACCCTGCCCCTAACCCTCCAGAAATGCTGATAAGAGAGACCATTTCAGAGACTGGGGAACTCAAGAGGATCAGGATAGAGAGAGGAATAGGTGGGGTGTTCTTTAAAGCCTGGTGTTGAGGAGTCTCTGAAGGCAAGAAGAGTTGGGCTGTGGCAAGGAGCAGTGTATGGAGGCAAGCAGACCTGGACCTAGGACTATAAATAGGTAGTTAGGGTTGACAGCATGGAGTCACTGGGTGGTTTAGGCAGGAGGCTGCTGTAGTCTGACTGAAGTTGTTTTTAAGTGAGTCTGGCTGCTATGTGGGAAATGAAGTGTGTGTACAGGGTGACAGTGTGGAATGGGAGCAGAGAGACCAATTAGTTGAATCTGGTGTCTCTGGAGAGATGACAAAGGCCTGCACTGGGGCAGCAATGTCTGTGGGAAATGAAGTCAGATTGGAGAGGAAAGAGACAAGGAACTCCTTGACAGGTTGGCTGTGGCGGGGCAAGGACAAGGAGGTCAGAGAGGAGCCTAGGGTTTGGGAAGCTGCCTGACTAGCAGAGGTGTGTTGAGGAGGAAGTGATGTAGAACTCTGCTGGGAGCTGTAACTCCAGCACCTGAGAGCCAGAGGCAGAGAGACCCCAAGTTCAAGCTAGCCTGGGCTCTGTTCCTATATTGTTTAAGTATTTGATGGATCTGAAGCACATATAGGTTGAAATCCCCAAGAGGAGAGAGAATGCCAGTCATCCCTTAAGGGCCAATGGAGAGGTCAGGACTAGAGAGTCAGGGAATGGGCATCCCTGGACCATAGAGACATTCAGAGCCTTGGGCCATGGTGAGTATAAGACACTCAAAGAACTAGCCTTAAACCTGGAGCAGGCCAGGTACTGAGGCCCAGATGAACTTGTGGGGGTTGCAGGAGTAGAGACAAGCCAAGGAGGCTGGGCAGGAGAGTATCCAGCTAGGCAGAAGCCAGATGATGCCGGCACAGGCATATATCATCAGTAAAGCCCAGCCAATGGCATTGTGAAGGAGGAGGAACAGCTAGCTATTTTTCGTGCTGAATCAGTGTGGCAGGGGCGGGGGGGAGCAAGAGGTACCCTGGCTTTGGCTTTGGGTCAGACCCTGTAACCCACTGTCAAAGCTGAGGGAAGGGGTCTGTCATGATGACACAGACACAGGGGTAAGCCATTGCTCTAGCTGTGGATGCCTTGACACAGTGGATTGTATATTGAGTTCAAACAGGAACCTGTTGGGAAGGGAGGCAAGAGACCAGAAAGAGGGGCAAGGGTTTCAGTGACTGCTTCATTGTAGGTGTGACAGCAACTTGTGAGAACTTCTGTACAGTAGAATACTCAGCGATCAGACAGGAAGAAAGCCTCAGACTCTCACAATTTGGATGCATCTCAGAGTAATCATGGTTAAATTAAAGAAGCCAGGTAGAAAGAGGTACACATTACAAGGTGTATGTCAAAATTCTAGAAAATGTGTTACTTTATAAAAGGGACCTGTTGAGGTGGCAGTGGATAAAAGCACTTAGTGTCAAGCCTGATGACCTGAGTGTCATCCCTAGTGTACCTAGTGTACACATAGTGGAAGGAACTATCTCCCCCAGGTTATCCTCTGACAGCACATGTATACACAAAGAGAGGGGGAGGGGGAGGGAGAGAGGTAAAGAGGGAGAGAGAGGGAGAGAAAGGGAGGGAGAGGGAGGGAGAGGGAGAGAAAGGGAGGGAGAGGGAGGGAGAGGGAGAGAGGTTGTCGGAGAAAGCAGGGAGGGAGAAGGATTTCAAAGTGTATCACTTGGGGGTGATGGGAGTGTTTGTTATCCTAAGTGTAGAGATTGTTTCAGGCAAATGTACCAAGAGGCGGTAAAGAGTTGTTTACTAATTGATGTATGAATTATATTCCTTGATAAAGCCTGGGAAGAGTTCTACCACAGAAAGTGTCTGGAGAAGGGGTGGTCTTACTTTAAGCATGAATAGATGCACATCAGAAACATGCATGAGAAAAGGCCATGAGTTTAGGGAATGAGGGGATAGGAACCTTTCTGTGAAGGTCACTGTGTCATGCTGGCCTGCCTTATCCACATCTTGGTGCAATGGAAAAATTCTAGAAAAGTTAGTAGTAGAGCAAGGATTCCCTAAAACTGCCATATCAAGGCTGCAGCCTTGGTACCTGTTCCACATCTCCTGGGTCTTTCTTTGAGTGCAGCTGAAGCGAGTGGGTCCCTGGCATGCGGGCACTGCTGCTCAGCACTGCTTGCTGTGCTGTCTGCTGAGGGATGTGCCCAGCTTGTGATATGTGAGGGCTTCTTGCTCCAGGGGCCACCTTTAGGGAGCAGTGAGCAAATGCACTAACTTCTGTCTTTGGGACATACTTCCAAAGGAGCTCTGGATTCCTTGGAGAGTCCCAACAGGAGGGAGCTCCAACTGCCCCTGGCTGAGAAGCACTCAGACACTTTTGGGAGCATCCTCCTACCCTGTCTTACTCTCCCTACTTCCTGTTTACACCAAGTCCTTGTCTTCGGCTCTGCTTTTAAGATACTAAATATGAGATGGCCAAGGAGTCCAGGAGACTGCATTTGACATGCACACTAGATCTGCTTGATGCAAACGCCCCAGGAACCACACTGCATTTTAGTTTACATAAAATACATGTATTTGGGGGGTTGTTTGGTTGGGTTTTGTTTTGTTTTGTTTGAAACAAGAATCTCATTTTGTAGCCCATGCTGGCTTCCAGTTCACTATGTCCTGGGGCCTGGGAAGTGCTAGAATGACAAGCATATACCACTACACCTTTAGAGACTGGCTGAGCAGTGAAAAGCCTTGAGAGGGTTCACAAGGGAGCATGGGCATCTCTGCTCCTGTAGGAGGTTAACTCTGATGGCAGCAGCATGAATCAGGTGGCAGCAGCAGGAGACCAGGAAGCAGTAAAACCAATCAGTGGGCCATTACCAGTGTCCTGACAGAAGGCGATGAAACACGACAGTGCTGAGGCTGCCTCTTTGAGAAAGTTCTTTGATTCGTAGAGTCCATCCGGCTTTGCAGAGAGAAGAGAGGGGATCCATTTGGCAGGTGCTGGCGCAGCTCTAGAGTGCTCCCATTGCGAGCACTGTACATTTCTGTTTGGGGTATTTTCCACTTCCACAGTTTGACACATCAGTCTGGTGACACATGCTTTCTTTTTACTCCATTTTGTGCATTCAGGATCTTGACATTGGTGCTAAGAATGTGAAACTCTATGTCAACAAAAGCCTCATCTTTGATGGCGTGTTAGAGAAAGGAGGAGGTGAAGCCCCTTTTGATTGTACCATCCCCGTGGACCTTCAGAGAGAGAGGAATGAGAGCTCAGACAAGGCGTTGAGCACTGGCTGGAAAGAAAGCAAAGGCGCCCTCAAGATGGCTGCCTTGAGTGATGCTAGGGAGCTTGGGCTCAGCTGCTCACAGCCAGCGGAATCCTTGGATATGATAGTTTCCTCACAAGGAGATTTCCTTGGTGAAAAGGTGAATTCTACATATGGCCCGAAGAACAGTTTGTCCAAGTTACAGGAAGATGTAAGACTGTTGGCAACCCCTGCCTCTATGGGTGATGGGCCCAGTGTCCCTTCTTCATCCTCTCCTGGGAAATGTCTTCCTCTAGAAGAGGAGCCCTCTTTGATCCAACAGCTGGAAAATCTCAGAGGTAGGAAAATCCCCGAACCGACCGGGAAAACCCCACACTGGTTACAGCCTTCTCTAGCAGGGATGGGCAAGAAACAGACAGTCAGGAAGCCCAAACCCCTGTGGCTCAGTCCTGAAAAAGATCTGGAACAGAAGAGCAGGCTTCCATCTGAGGATGTCATTGGTGATACTCCTGGAGAGGTGGAGACCAGGGAAAAAGGCCCTCGTCGTGAGCAAGGGAGGACTAGCAGCTGGAATGTCATCACTGAAGAGAGAGCCCCCAAAGCATCCTCCAAAGCCTGTGGCGACGACTTAGACATCTTTAGCCAGCCTCCTAACAGGGATCGCCCTGCTAGTGGGAGGAGGGCCCTGAAGAAGGATGCCAGCAGTAGCCATGGTGATGACCGGCCAGCCAGCAAAGGTAAGCTTCAAGCTGCCCCCAGTGGAATGAAACCATTTGTTTCCTTGGGCCCTGCTTTCCTTATCTAAAACACAAGGGGCTGTTCTCAAGTAGGAGATCACAAATCTACTGTCTCAGCCAGAAAGGTGGTACAATGAGGTAACCAGGAACTCTGCCTGTTAAACTCCTAGATGTGATTGTCACTGACACCAGGATGACTGGCACCTTGGCCCATTTTTCTTGTACTACAAGGTTTTTCCAACCTGGACTCAATTCTCCACCTTTGATCAAGACATTAGTACCTAGTAACTTACCTGAGTCTGTACTGTTGGAAGGCCACAAGGCCCAAGGCCAGTGAAAGGAGGCAACCTCCACTCTGCGTCTTGTTGCTGGCCTCCAGGAATGCATGGCTAGTGTGCCAGTCTGCTTTGGCTTTTGTCAGTACAAACTGGAGTATAGGAAGTCTTGCTGTACAGTGTTAGCAACTGATGGTGATCATTTTGAAACCACTGTGTGTATTGAAAAGAAACCATCATGACTCAGGCCGGTAATCCCAGATACTCCAGAGGCTGAGGCTGGAGAGTTACAAGTCCAGGGCCTACTTAGGCTTCAGAGTGAGTTTGAGGCCAGCCTAATCAACTTAGTGATACCTTGTCTCAAAATACGGAGGCAGAAGGGCTGGAACAGTAGCTCAGTGTTGCAAGGCCCTTTCCAAGTATTAAAATAAAACCAAAAGCCACATCTGCTGGCAGAGTTCAGGTTGAGACTGTTGTAATCTTTGCAGTGGGTTATTCACATCCTGAATGTGAAGGAGGTTCAGGGTGTGGTCTTCACATATTCATCCTGAGTAAGAGGGCACCAGGGTCGGGGCACTGCATATCCATCCTGAGTAAGGTGGGTATTAGGAAGGGAATGCTGTGTCCAACTGTGTAAGAGAGCACCAGGGTGGGGACACTGGGAGAGACACCCAGACTTGCCCCTGTGTTGTGGAGTACCTTATCAGTTAATTAATATCTGAATGAACCCGGCTTGGCAGGCACTCTGCTCTCTGAGCCTCAGTGTCTTCATCTATAAGACAGGATTGACACATCCTTCTTGGAGTTGTGAGGGACAAACAAGACAGTGGCTTTAATGAAGCAACAGAGCTTCCCTGGTTCCTGGGGAATGTTCAGCAAGTAATGAGTGAGACATCAGCCTGTGTCTTGTACCCCACAGACCTGCTGGCCTCAATTTGAACTCCTTTCCCCCTATTCCCACAAAGCACCCCTTTCCTCCAGGATTTTAGGCGGTCATTTGAGATCTGTGGGCTGTGCTTGGCAGGTGACCTGGCACAGAAGCATGCCTCAACAAATGCTTAATGCTTCTGCTCCCCCAGGCCCAGCCTGCATCACCTGTGCTCTGGGTTGGCCTCTTGATATGGCCACAGGAATCCCTGCTCATCCTCCTTAGTGAGTCATCTCAGGTCACTCCCTCATTGAGTGTCTGCTTGTTTCCTCTTGTAACCCTCAGAATCTGAGGGCTCCCCCCAACCTCTGGCTGTCCTCTGGGTCTGTGCTGCTGCCCACCTTTCATCTAGACTCTGAGACTGGATAAAGCAAAGATGAGGAAATCTCAGAAGGGCATGGTAAGGCTAAGCCTGAAGCCTCTACCCTCAGGGAGCTAAGGCAGGGGTATCACCAAGACAGGCTTCTGCTGTATAGAAAGGCCCTGTCTCAAGAAAAACATTAAAATGGTCGAGGGTGACGGGATTAATTGGCAATCTCCTTGAGAACCTGATTTGGATGCCCCAAACCCACGCAATTCCAGATCTGGGGGAGGCAGAGGCAGGAGGATCCCTTTTTGGCCAGCCAGTCTAGTCAAATAATGATATCCAGGCTAGTGAGAGACCTTGTCTCGACAGAGATGGGCATTCCCTCAAGATGATAACCAGGGTTGTCCTCTAGCCTCCACAGACATGCAAATATGTGTATCCGTGCACACACAATTATTTACACACACTAAACAACATAGACAGTAAAAGAAAGAGAAGCCTTCTGGGTATGAAATCCTGGCTTAGGTGACATGCTGTGGGGCAGGACAGTGGTGACAAGCAGGGCCTGGATCCATGTATTCTTTGCCAAGGTCTGGTCCAACCTTAATGATTCTGAATCCTCTTAACAGCCTCATCTTATAGATAAAAAAAAATGTGAAGTTTAAGTCACTTTTCTAGAGATTCCTTTCCCACACCCAGCAGGGTTGGTATAGAATTTGAGCCACAGTGGATCAGTCCCACCATCCTGAGCCTATTAGCATAACTGCCAACACTCACTGGATGGCCAACCAGGCTTTAAGCAGACGTGGAGCTGCAGGGAGTTCTTGGTGACAGGCAGGAGTCCAACTGTCCAAGTTCAGAGACCTCAATCTCACTTGAGTTTCTTGCCAGGCCTTTCCCTGCTTGGCTCAATGACACATCAAGAATCAAGTCCTTAAGATTTAGTGCTTGTTAGCTGGTTTTGCTAACAAGGAAAGTTGTTTAGAAATGGTGTTATTACCCATCACCCAATTCCAAAGCCCCACTGCCTGGGCCTCCAAGAAGCATGCTGGCTGAGTCTACCAAAATGCTAGTGGAGCGATAAGCTTCATAGAGCTCCCCATGGTGAGTCCCCCACAGTGGACCTTTACCGTGGCCCAGCAGGGAATCATGTTTTACTATAATACCATGTCCATTCTGGAAGTGGGGTGTGTTGGCCACAGGTGGATGAGGTGTCATCAGCCTTTACCATGAGCAGTGAAGAGGAGTAGGTGGAGACCTCAGGGTCCAAAGTACCAAAGGCTAGTAGCATCTTCTCCCTGTTCCCTTGGTTCTCCGCACAAGTCCACCAGACTACCTTTTCCTTGCTAGTCTGTTCACAAGTAGCCAAAGGTCTTTCAGTCCCAAGTGTCTGAGTGCTGGTTCTGGGCCCTGAAGCCAATTCTGGAGTCTCAAGGGATGTTGATTGGTAGACTTGGGTCAGCTGTCCAGGCTGTGCCCAGCCAGCAATGGCTGAAGCAGGCGCAGTGGAAGGAAGGAAGGTAGTTGTGTTGTATTTCCCCATCCATTCTTGTCCATTCTTGCTTCCTGTGTTAGTGGCCATTGATGCCGATGTGCTGATGGTGACAAGGGCAGTTTTAGACACTCTGAGCTTCAGTTGTCCGTATCTGACTCCACACAGGACGAGTCTTCTGGCATCTTGAATCCTGTTGTGTCATCATCAGAGATCCTTCTAGACTTCATAGACTGCAGATGGACACCATTGCTTTCTGCTGCTCATTTGGGTTTAGGACTGGATCTCGGGACATGGCTTAATGAGAGCGTGTTTAACATGTATTTCCTCCTCAGTACCACAGAAGAGAAACAGGAAACTTCCTGTCTAACAGAGATTTAGGATAAGCTTGTCAGCAGTGACAAGCCAAGCCTTAGCTTAGTCCCAAGTAGTCTCAGAGCATGTCCCCAGCAGAGGCGCACAGGGAGACACCTGGATGCCAGCTGCCATCACAGCCAACAGGGCCAGGAGAAAGTCTATACCTCTCCTTTTAGAACAAGTATGCGACTCAGGGAGGAGCCTGGAAGGCAGACTCAGAAGGAATGCCAAGTCCCTGCTCCCTGGCAGAGGCATGCCAGCCAAGTTCCTGGTGTATGGCGCTTAGTGTTTCCTGGCACACTTATAGGCTAATCCTGCCATTGCTTTCAATCAGAGGAATTCAAATCACAGAGACCAGAGTGATGACAGCCTGTGCTAGAGCCCCTTCTGCCACATGTCACACCAGTTCCTGGGAGGAGAGAATAATAGGGACTTCTGGGTTCTTTATTGGTGGCAGATAGGAAGATGGGGACAGAACAGGCATGGGAGAATCTGCAGGTTATGACCTCCAGGCTGATCCAAGAGACTGAGGGCAAGAAGCTAGTGTTGACAGGCCTTCCTGTCCCAGCAAACACTTCTAGGTATTTCTAGCACCTCATGCTTTCTGTGCATGGCACCAGGTCATGCCAGGGAGCAAGGATGAGGTGGAGGGGTGGCACTGAAAGGAAGTGACCATGTGGAGGAAGAGCTGTCCCCGCAGAAGGCAGAGAAGGACAAAGCCCCACTGAAGAAGACATCTGGTGGGGTGGAGGAGAATAGCAGTGGCTGGGGAGATGAAGGTTGCAGAATTAGGAAGCACCGCAACAGGGCTTGTGGGCACAGTGAGCAAAAGCATTCTTATTCTTGGCATAAGAAATGATCATGGTGATGAAAATAGCATGTGACAAACTCTGCTGTAGGCTCATGGATCAGGGTGTTAAAGTGACCAGACCACACAGATAGCATGAGGTGCTAGAAATATCTAGAAAGTGCTTTCTAAGATAGAGAGGCTTCTTGCCTTCAGTCCTCCAGATCAGTGTGGAGGCCGTCATCTGTGGGTTCTCCAATGCCTGCTTTGTCCCCTCTTTCCTATCTGTCACCGGCAAAGAGCCTAGTAGTTTTGTCACTGGATTTAAAGAAGCCTGGTAGAACTTGCTCTGAGGTTGGACAGTGCCTTTGTGGGAGCTGAGAAAGAGTGCTAGCTGGGTAAGAATAGGGCAGGATGGAACCAAGGACCAAGTAAGTCTCAGGTATTCTTAGACTTTGCAGCAACAAGGTGGCGCCACTGTGCTAGGAAGCTGTGAGTAGGCTGGGTGTGGTGGGCACACCTGTGTTCCTGTGATTCTGGAGGCTGAGGCAGGTAGGTCACAGTTTGAGGCCAGTCTGAGCTATGTAATGAGACTGCATCTCAAAGGGGTGGGGAGAAAGAAGCAAAGAAAGAGATATATGGGTGGAGAAAGAAAGAGAAAGGAAAGGAAAAGAAACAAAAGCTAGCTAGCTAGCTAGCTCTATGGGTCAGGGAGCTGAAGTGGTATGTTTCCTAAACCACTGGGAGACAGACTGTCAAATGCAAGACCTTTGTCTGGGATGTCAGGAATGAAGTGAAAACTGACAAAGACTGGAAGTCATTGTCACTTGCTGTAAATGGGGAGTTCTGAGAGTCATAGGCATCCTAGGCATTCAAAGTGCAAAAAGCCACCAGGGCTGTCGGGAACAGGAGATGCAGAAGCCCATAGAAAGCCATCAAAGTTTCTCTGTACCTTTTGATTCCTGTTCCCAAGTTGGCATCATTTTTAGGCAGGTTCCCCACAGTGTAGTCAACTAGGCCCCCACATATAGCAACCCTGTATCCCATCAGTCTGGCTCAGCCAGGAGAATGACAGCACACACACACACACACACTCACACACACACACACACACACACACACTCACACACACACACACACACACACACTCACACACACACACACTCATACACACACACACACACTCACACTCACACACACACACACACACACACACTCACACACACACACACACACACACACTCACACACTCACACACACACACACACACACACACACTCACACTCACACACACACACACACACACACACTCACACACACACACACACACACACACACACACACACACTCACACACACACACCGCCCAGCTTCTATATGGATAGCCTCACAGTGGGATGGTCTTCAGAAAGCTGAGGCTTGTTCCCCAAAGAAGGGAAGCTGAATTCAGGGTGGAGTTGAAAGGCCACTATTAAGACAGGAAACAGGATGTCTGTACAGAAAAGGGGAGGAGAACAGGGCATGATGGGAGGGAACCACAGGATCTGGTACCCTCCCTTTTCTAGACAGAAGAGATGTATACATGTCTGCAGGCAGAGTGAGCAGTGGAAAGCTCTGGAGGAAGCAGTGTTGGAGGAACCTAGAGAGAGGAGTAATTGATAGTGCCAAGCTCCCTGGAGCGCAGGCAGGGAGTGGAACGCAGGCACTTCCCAGTAGGAACCAGCCTGGAATGGCAGAGCTGCATGCTGCTGTGTATTCACAGTGGCCTCTTCCCATGACTGGCTGTGCTTGGCTGCCAGCAAAAGCCGCTGCCTGATGGTCACACTGAGCTCATAGACCCTGAGAGGGGGCTTCAGAGCCTTCCTTGAAGTTACTGGTTGAGTCCCTATGCTGAGATTCAGGCTTTGTCTATACGTGGGAGCAGACAGATGCCTTACCCTTTCATACACTTAGTGAAGTTGACTGCTTTGAACTTGTGGTCCTCCTGCCTCCACAGACCAGTGCTGGTACTCAGACTTAACATTCTTTCTTGAGCATTCATCCCACTGTTGAATAATGCCTTGTAGTGCTGCCAGAGCCATGTGACTGGTCCAGCCTCCAGTGCAGTGCAACCTACACTGTGACCAACTCAGACCTCATGGGCCATGATGTGTCCCAGGCTATGGGAGTTTCAATGCCAAACTAGCCTTCCTGGGTCAGCTTCCTGTCACCGTGGTACTCAAGATGAACAAATTTCAAAGGTAATAGATCATTGTGACCCACAGGTTCAGAGGCTCAGGCCTGAGCTATCTGGCCATGTTGCTTTGGGCCTACAGAAAACAGGATTCGATGGCAGTGTGTGGTGAGGGAGGCTGCTCACCTGATGGTAGCTGGAGACTGAAAAGAGGGAGAACATCCCAGAGTCCCCTTCAGGGACGTGGACTCGCCTTGTAAAGGCTCCATCCTTCCCATTAGTGCTACAGTATGGATGCCAAGCCTGAATCATTCAAGATTCAAACTGTAGCTCTTCTCCTGATTTGCATAACTGTTGTACTCCTAGAAAGTTCAAAGTCTATTAAAAATACATCTGGTTTTTCCTGAAAAGAGTGTCTACACTTAGGTTATGATAAACAGTTCTTTGTCAAGACCAACATTGAAGATCATGTGGGACAGGAAGCCATAGTTCACGTAGTCCATCCTGAAGTTGTGGCATACTCATGTGGACCATCTCTGTGTTGTGGAGTACCTTATCAATTAATTAATATCTGAATGAATCCGGCTTAGCAGTTACTCTGCTCTCTGAGCCTCAGTGTCTTCATCTATAAGACAGGATTGACACATCCTTCTTGGAGTTGTGAGGGACAAACAAGGCAGTGGCTTTAATGAAGCAACAGAGCTTCCCTGGTTCCTGGGGAATACATGAGTTTCCAAGGTGTGACACTAATAGGGTACCCCTCCTGTGTTCTATTTCAGAAGACACCCAGGCCACCCAGACACTGCCTTGGTTGCAGTGGTATGGTGAGCAGGAACACGCACTGCATGCATCATGGGACTCCCTCACTGCCTTCGACCGTGCCCACCGGGGCAGAATCTCTGCCCTGGAACCACAGGGGGACATCCTAGATGAGTTCCTGAAGCAGCAGAGGAGCAGCCGGCATGAGGAATTCCCAGCCCCTTGCAGAGAGGAAGAGCCAAAGCCCTCCACAGAGACGGATGGTGACAGCGACTTTAAAATCCCAGTCCTCCCTTATGGACAGCACTTGGTTATTGACATCAAGTCTACATGGGGAGACAGACACTATGTTGGCCTTAACGGCATAGAAATATTCAGCTCCTCAGGGGAACCAGTACAGATTTCCAGCATTATGGCGGACCCCCCTGACATCAATATTTTACCAGCTTATGGGAAAGACCCACGTGTAGTTTCCAACCTCATTGATGGGGTGAATAGGACCCAGGATGACATGCATGTCTGGCTGGCCCCCTTCACACCAGGCATGACCCACACCATCTCCATTGAGTTCACACAGCCTTGCCAAGTTGCCCTGATTAGGATTTGGAATTACAATAAGTCTCGGATCCACTCCTTCCGAGGTGTGAAGGACATCACGATGCTGTTGGATACTCAGTGCATCTTTGAAGGAGAAATTGCCAAAGCCTCGGGAACTCTGATGGGAGGTACAGTATATCTGTGGGGATTTCCTACAAGTCCTTGTTTGCTACTCTCTGAGGCATGGAGTGGAAGCCCATGAGCTAGCCCAGGACAGGTAAGGTCTTCCTAGACGTGAGGTGCACCCCTCACCTCCCCCAGGATGGGTGGGCCAGAGGTGGCCCTCTAACACTAAGTGTCTTTCTAGAGACTAGGATCTTGAACCTGAGAAGGGGCTTTTATGAAAGTTCAGAGTCATGAATTGTATCATCTTTCTTGCCTTAAGGCAGAGAGGTGGGATATTTAGGGAGCCCATGGGACAGGCAGTCATTAGAGCCCAGCTCCCCAGGTTGGGAGAATTCCCACACTTTCTGGGGGAGGTGCTTTATAAAAGGGCCCACAGGAAGCCAGGCTAGGCAGTATACACAAGCAATCCCAGCCCTAGGGTTGTACATGGATGGTAAAGTCACCCCCGAGACCACCCCCTATCCCATACACACTATTTGAAATCCTGCTTCACCAAAGACTCTAGCCCATGTAAGCCATAGACTAAGTTCAGGGCCAGTCTGGGTCTTAACAAGGCTGTCTCAAGATTTAAAGCAAGGGAAGTCTGTAACTATAGGTCAGTGGTAGACCTCTTGAGGAGTATGTGCAAGGCCCTGGGGTCTTGTATCCCCAGCACTGCAGAAACAGGATCAGGGATCTGGGTTGGACACCCAGTGTGTCACGCACACCAGGGACTTATATGGTGAGAGATAACAAGAATTCTTGTTCCATGAGGTCCCACCAATGTGGCTCTCAGCTTGGTGAAATGTGGGGGCTGAGCTCTTGACTCACATCAAGAACTCACATCAGTTGCTTGAGACCACATAGTGTATGGGACACTATGACATGTTATGGATGGCAGATCACTGGGGCCTGAGGCCAGCTGAATCTTCTCTCTTCTTGGTGATGTGCCCAGCCCCTGAGCACTTTGGAGACACTATTCTCTTCACCATGGATGAGGACATCCTGGAGGCCATATTCTGTTTGGATGATACTTTTGACATGGATGCTGAGAGCCTGTGTGGCCTTCAGCCTGAAGAAGCGCTAAGGAGGCCCAGCACTGCCGACGGTGAAGGTCAGGATGAAAGGCCTTTCACACAGGCCGGCTTGGGTGCCCAGGACCAGGTAGGACTGGAGTGGATCTAGGGAATACCCCTAACTAGATTCTTTTTGTTGTTCAGGGCAAGGTCTCACTGTGCAGCACAGTCTGGCCTTGTACTCACTCTCTTCCTGCTTCAGCCTCCCAAGTAGTGGGACAGCTCCTAAATAGATTACTGCTCCTACCTCACAGCAGGGAGGGAAAGGAAGATGGATATCCTTTATGCTGCTGGGGCTGCTGCCTTGACAGTCCCCATTTTCTCTATTTCATTTTCTATTCAGTATTTCATATTTCACTTTCTAATTATTATTTTTTAACTGAAGTGAAGTAAAGATTCAAATTTTCATCAAAGCCAGGAAGGATAGGCTGGATTTTGGGCTCAGTGCCGCATGTGTATAATACAGAGGTTGTGTTGTCTTTGGGGAGAGGGGTGTGCCTGGGTCTGCTTCAGATCACTCACCACTGTGAGTAGAACAGAAATGCCTGAAGGAGGCAGACTTTCGATTAAAACAATGAGCAGAGTACTCAAGGGGGCTTCCCTTCTCTGAGAAGGAGGAAGAGGGTAGTGAGGATCGGGACTTTTAAGGGCAGAACTGGGAGAAGAGGGGAGAGGCTGCGATGGAGATAGAATGTGAAAAAAAAGTCATGGAAACGGAAAAAAAGTGACCAGAGCTGAGCCTGTTGGTACAGGCCTAAAAGCTAGCCATTTGCAAGTTTAAGGCAAATCAGAGCTGTAGAATGAGTTCAGAACCATCCTGGCCAAGTTAGAGAAACTCTGTCTCAAAATAAAAAGCAAAAGAAGGCTGTAGATGTAGTTCATTGGAAAAGTATTTGTCTGTCATGCTTTAGGCCCCTGGAAACATTTATAAACCAAACAGCAAAACTGGCTGCCTGAGCACATGCCCTAATCCAGGCGCTCTAGTGATACAGGCTTTGTAAGCCCAGCCCCCAGATGACCTTCATATAAAATAAGTAGGGACGTTGTATTCCTGCTGAGGGCATGGATTCAGTGTCTTAACTGAGGGTTACCACAAAGGTGTCAAAGCCAGAGTCTGAGTGCATAGTGCTAAAGAAAATGGGCAAGAGTGAGCTCATGTCAGGGTCCACTGATGAAAGTGGAGAGGCCCCGGGGTCTCAGGGGAGGGTCCTGTAATGCAGAGAAAGAGAGGAACAGAAAAAAGATGGACAGGACAGCCAGAATCCCCAGGAGACAGGCTGGCCCACAGAACTGTGTGAGGAAAGCAGGCAGCTGGCATAGAGACCAGATCCCTGTTCAATGGGATTGGAGCATCAAGGCCAAGCAGGCATGGGGTAAGATGACCACAAGCAGGAGCCTGAGAAGGTACTGCCACTCTGACCAGTGACAGCTCATCACCCATTGTTGCCTGTTCTCAAGATCTTTTCAAAAGAAGCCAGAAATCTGGGTCTTAAATGACCTCAGTTTAAAAGTGGCAATTAACTGAAAGTTCCAAGTCTTCCCTGCCCACAATCTGCTCTTGACCTCTGGATCTCCAGGGAGCTAACCTTGAAGTCCTTCATCTGTCCAGTGGTTTCCAAATGTCCAGGCCCAGGAGCACCTGCTGATGCACCTGACCTGCAGAGCATGAGGGGCTGCTGGGTCCTGGGGAAGACAAACTTCTTGCTTCCTTTTGCCTTGCACCATCTCTGACTGAAGCACTGGAGGCTTCTTTGTCCAGGAGAATTAATATAAAATAATAAATTAATTAGTCTTATGTGGAGACCCCAAGCAGAGTATAGCCGACTACTCCGACCTATCAGTAGACAAGACTGGTTGCTGATGGGGGTCAACTAAGAACTCTAACAATACAGGAGTCTCAACCCACCCCTTAGATGCCAATTCTGGACAGCCAAAGTGGGGGCCACTCGCTGTGGTTTGAGGTCAGCTTTCTTCCTTCTTCCTCCCTTCCCCCTCTCTGGGTCTCAGCCTCTTCTCTCCCTCTGACTCCTTTTGTCCTCCTTCTCCTACTTTCTCCTGGCTCCTTTCCCTCCTCCATCCTCCATCTTTCTTCTTTCTTCTTCCTCTTCCTTTCCTCCCACCTTTCTTCTCCCTCCAGCTTTCCTGTCTTCTCCTTCCTCATCCATCCTCCTTTCTCCTCTTCCATCTTTCTTCCTCCCTCCTCTTCCCTTCCCTCCCTGACTCTTGTCTCTCTCCTTCCTGTGTCCGTCTCCCCTTCCTCCTCTATCCCTTTCCTCAGTCTTCCTTCCTTCTCACTCAATAAGCATTATGGGTCCACAAGAGACTTTGAGAAAGTCTGAATACCCTGTTGTTGCCCCTTGGCTATGGGTGGGGATATGGTCCCAGGCTCCAGACACCCACATACCTCTTCATAGGACAGGAAGGCATACGAAAACAGACACAGGGATTTCCTGGGCATGGAATGGGCAATGAATCTTGTAAAGGAACTGTGTGGGCACCACTAAAACCTTTCTTCCCCCTGTTTCTCCCCAAACATCCTATAGGTACCAGGGCTAGAGCTACAAAGCAGCCCCGCTGTCTCAGAAGTCACCACGCCTGCACCAGGCATCTTCTATGGGCTATGTGAGTACCTTTCCCACGTACCTCAGGGCCTTCTGTTTATTTTGTACTATCAGAGAGGCATGATGGCATTTTGTATTTTGTACCTAGGCCACCCATGTGCCCACTGCAAATCTGGACTTGAGAGCCAGTTGACTCCAGGCTGCTACAGGCTTAGCAATTATAGAACTCAGCCACAGCTTAGCTCTTACACAAAGGATAGAAGGAGTTAAGGGTGGGGGTATGGGAGAATCACATGGCCCAAGAGCTAGGTCTTCTGACTTCTCCAGAACCTGTGGTTTTAGACAGACTCTGAAGTATTGACTAATTTCACATGTTGATATACATAAGGCTGCTCAGCCAGCAAGCCTCTCTGAATAGATGTCATCTGAGCTCCTGGGCCTCTCCCCTTCCTTCCAGACAAGTTCCTCTCTTAGTTCACTCACATCTATACTAGCCCCTCATTGTCTAAGGAAGCTCCAAGCTGAGATCATGACTGTCTGCAATCACCCCACTCCCAGGGCTCTATTAGCAGGTTCTCTGTGTGTCCTGCTGCCTAGCCTCCTGCTCTTTCTTGCCCGTCCTGCTGCTGTGTCACTTGCTTTCCATTTATCTTTTGAAAACAAGAGCTGTGACCCTACCCCATTTCTTCAGAAGCAGCCTCATGCCTCCAGTTCCCAGTTCATCCTAGCCTAGTCTGGCCCCTTCCCTTGCCACCTTAGTGGGTAGAGGCTCCTGGGTCTGAATGCCTCTTCTGGCTCCCTGCCTGCCCAGTCTGTGTGGTCTGAGTATGGGGTCTCTAAGGTAGCTCTGAGGGAGGATGAGTGGAGGCTTCTGTGGCCCACGCTGAGGGGCAGGTAGGTCTGGACAGAAAGCAAAGGTACCCTCCTAAAGGGCTCAGCCGCTAGATGGGCTGGGTCGATACTGGTGTTGAGAGAAATCTTGGTCTTCATGTCCCTGTGTCTTCATGTCACTGGTTATAGGCTACATCCAGAAGATCACACCTTTCTGAAGATACTCATTAACCCTGTAGCACAGGCAGTCTCCTGCCCAGGACACGGGTCTAGTGCCTACTGTATACTGACCTCTTCCTGCTAGCTCCTCTGCACCTGCTTTCCCCAAACCTTCCTGCTGTCCTCAGTGAGAACCCTCCCCTGTTCCTTCCTTTCCCAAAAGGAAAAAATGGTCTCTTAGACAGAAAGAGCTACTGCTCTTTCCACTCAGGTCACTGAATTACTTTAGACTAACAGACTAAAGAGCTGTAATTCTAGCACTTCAGAGGCAGGGGCAAGAACATCTGAGTTCAAGGTCAGCCTGTGTTCTGTGAGAGCTCTTGCCTGAATAAGTGAATAAACAAACACACAAATAAATAGGCAGAGATGGTCCATTTAGCATATAAACTGGGGGACCCTGATAATTTCGGTTCTTAATGCCCACATAAAGTCAGGCATGGCGGCGCACACCTGTAATCCCAGTGTTGGCAGGATGGAAACAAATAAAACTCGGGGGCTCTCTGACCACCAGTCTGTCCTAATTAGTGTGCCTTCCCAGTAAGGAGATGCCCTCTGCCTTCTACATGCACACATAACATAGAACCTAATACACTGGAATACACACACACATACACACACACACACACACACACTGAATGAGTAAATTAAATAAATAGTCAACCAATGTCAGGTGAAAACTGGGCTTGGGGTGGGTTTGTCTTTGAGAGGCAGACCTGGGCTTTCCCTGACTGACCTCACAGTTCTTAGTGTCCTCATTTTCCACATTAGACAACTGAAGCTCATAGAGCCAAGGTTGGGACCTAACTCCCAAGAGTACAAATCGTCCCCATACTACAGTGAGCCTCAGGGCTCTGGTTAAGAGGCTACTTTATGCCAGAGGCCTCTCGAAGGACCAGTGTTTGCAGTGAAGCTGTA
This sequence comes from Mus caroli, assembly GCF_978045245.1. Lineage (NCBI taxonomy): Eukaryota > Metazoa > Chordata > Mammalia > Rodentia > Muridae > Mus > Mus caroli. The sequence continues at coordinate 19,926,054 of NW_028227263.1, read as the reverse complement.
AGGTCCTAGAGATAGCAGGCCTTTACTTTTTACTGAGTTTGCTTTCCTTGGGGCTTGAAACATGCACGTGTGCATGCACACACACACACACACAGAGAGGGGGGAGGAGAATTGAAATTGAATCAAGCTGAATTCAGAAAAAAAAAAAAAAAAGAATCTATTGGTTTTGTGGACCTAGAAGTTAGGGTCACTAGTTTCTTAAGCAGCTGGATGTAGACAGGGAAATGACATCATGGAGACTTAATGTGTCCCAGCCTTTCTACCATGGTTGCCTCTTGTTCCCCTCCCTGGGAGCCATGCACCAGTGGCTCATGGGAAGGCTGTGCAGCAGAAGCTTCAGGGGGCTTTGTGCTCACATCCACCTATTACTAGCAACCCAAGAGCAAAAACCACGTTTGCTGTCTGGAAGATCTAGCTCTAGAATTAAGTCTCTGGGTCTAGCCTGTATCTCAAGCCTGTCCATACATTCATTATGCAGTTCACTATGTGGAGCTGGACAGATAGGAGATATGAAAACCGTATCTGACCAGACATGGGTTATAGCTGTCCCTGTAGCCTTGTGAGAGTGGTCAGCTGCCCAGACAACCTGGATGAGCCAGAACCTCTTCCTGGAGGAGAAGAAAGGCAGGTGAAGATGCTGCCAGGGAGAAGCTGCCACTGTCCTATCTTCGTACTAATTTTCCCCCGAAGCCTATTTACCAATGTCCTTTGTATGGAACCAGTCCAGTCTTTCTCAGAGACGACATCACAGTGCTCAGAGAGGTTGGCCCGGGCGTAGAGTACTGTGACTGTGATCTTTGTACCTGCTAGGAAAGCATTGAGGCCTCTCCACTGAATCATTGCCTCCCTCTTGAGCTTAGAGCCCCAAGATTCCTCCATCTCTTCTCTCCGCACCCCCATCCCATCCTCTACCTGCTTAGCAACCTGTGCATGTGAAGTGCAGTTTAATAAGGTAGCCCCAGGGGTGTGTGCTTTGGGGGGAGGCAGTGGGTAGACATGGCCAATCCTCTTCATGCTTTGAAAGGGGAATATATGACTTGCTAATTTGCAGATGACACTCATTTGGGAAGTTTTGCAAATATCAGCCGCAATGAATAGGGAAGAAGTCGAGAGGGCCAAAACATGAGAGAAATAACAAAATTAATTTCCATTTGTATAAATACTAATTGATGCACCAGAGGAAAATGAATATGGAACATGGATATCAGCTCACAAGGAGAGCTAGTGTATTCAGAGCTCTGAATCAGTGGGATCAGGTGCAACTTACAGACACAAAGGGACTGTGGGCATGGGAAAGGCTTCTTGTTCCTTTCTGCCTCCTCCTGTTCCTCCCTTCCCAATCTACTCCCTCCTCCACCGTCAGGCATTCTCTCCTAGACACTACCCACACCACTCTGTTGCCGGATCAATCCCTTCTCTTCCATCTATGTTCAAGCTGTTAGGCTCCATCGCCTCTTAAACACACCTTGATTGTGTCCCTGCTGCCCTCTCCTACTAAGAGCACCCTCAGTAAGGCCTCTCTCAGCACCAGTGTCTAACCCTCTAAGACACAGTTCAGCCTGCACCCATATGTGGGCCACCATGGTAGTGCACATCTGTAGCCCCCAGGCTCAGGAGGCAAAGCCTGGAGGATCATGCTTTGAGACCATCCTAGAATGCAAAGGGAGACATTGTCTCAACAAAGCAAAGAAAACAAAAAGTAACCTGCTAGAACTTCCATTGCTTAGGTCATGAACCTCTCAACTTCCACGTGGCACTGAGCTCAACCTCCTTTTCTAGCTTCATGCTCCTCTGCTCCCTTGACTAGCTGCTTGCAGATATGGGCCCAACTTGTTCTCTCAACCTAGAATAATCTTTCTATAGGAATGCAGGATAGCACGGCTCATCCTAGCATGCAGGCCCCAACCCAGTTGCCATCTCTCCTCCCCTCCCTAAACACCCAGCCCCCACTGTGCCACTCACCACCCATCCCATCATTCTGTTTGGGCATGTGGCAGTGTGTACAGCTGTGTATCAGCATTTGCCAGGTGTCTGTGCTCACTCTGGGCTTCACTGTTAGCTATTCACATCTCTAATTCTAAAACCATGGTGAGCGCATACAGACAATCATGAGTATTCATTTACCATTCATTGTGAAGTGGGAGAGGCATGTCCACTAACCACCTACCTACTTTTTTTTTATTAGGTATTTTCCTCATTTACATTTCCAATGCTGTCCCAAAAGTCCCCCATACCCCCCCCCACCTACTTTTCTACCAGTCAGAAGTTTCAAGACAAAATTTGATTAAGCATCTATTTGTTGGCAGTGCTGTTCTAGGCTCTAGGGATAGAAGAGTCAGTCCTGGCCTCAGGGAAATAAACAAGGACATTAATGTAGAACACCTCTAGAAGTGAGGATAAAGGCAAATGGAGCAAGGGCTTGGAGAGTCGTGGAGGCACAATCTGAAAACCACTAAGAGATGACATTTGAACACGGCTAATAGAAGGATTATATCAGTTAGCCTGTGCTGCAGAGCAGACAAGTCCACAGTGGAGCACATGGATGCAGTGGTCCACAGTCATCAGTGCTCCTCACCCGAGCCACTCAGGTGTTCTCCCTCAGCCTGCTCATGGCTCCGAGCAGCCAGCATGTGGACTAGCCACTGCCTGCATGTGCTGCTATGGGCCAGAGCAACAGGTGACGGAGCTCTCTTGGCACCAGAACAGGCTAGAAAGAAAAAACAAGCGCCTGTGCACATAAACCGTGCTGCCCAGATGCAGGGTGGAAAAGCTGACCCACCATTGTGGCCACAAGCTAGAGGGGCAGCCGCTCATTGACTTTACCATCCATTTCCTGGAGGGCGTGTGCGCATGACGTTCCATGCTACTTAGGACCCAGGTCTCCATCACTCCTGAGATGCTCAGGCCAACTTTGGGACCTCAAAGAGGAAGTTTGAAGGCTGACTCACAAAAGGGTACTGGGAAATGGCAGGGCATAGGGCAAGAGGTCAAGTGCAGGGAGGTGGGAGGTCGCAGCCTTGTCCCCAGAGAGTTCTGAAGTTTTCCTGGACTTGCAGATCCTCTTGTAAGAAATATGGAGCCCCTCACGACCCCAGGCTTTCTGCCAGCTCCTCTGAGCACACTGTCACTCTGCAAAAGTCCAAAGATTAAACCTTAGGTGCTGAACAGGCCAAGCACCTAAGGGTAGGAGAGCCCATGCACTTGGCCCTGCTCTACTGGTAAAGGAGGCACTCCAGCCAAGCCTGTGACAGGGTGACAGGGCATGACCCAGACAGGGGAGCCTTCTGGGCAATGGAATGCGTCACCTGGCATATGTGTCCCAGGACCACAGAAGGTGTCCTGGAGTGGTCTCTGGTGAAGGGGGCGGGTGAAAGCAGAGGAGGAAAGATGGGCTCAGCAGTCACCTCCATTACTCTGAGTCCCAGGAGGGCTCATACAAGGCTCATTTGCATAAAATGTTAAATTCTGGGTATGGGGCTTCCTGACGTGACCGACCCATTTAGGTACTGCCAGGCATGCATTGGCAGTGAGCCTCTACTATATGCTGGTACCTGGGTACACAATAGTCTAGAGAGACAGTGAGGTTGTTCCCTTAAGGAGTCAGCCACCTGGCAGGCCATGTGGGCATTTACTGAGTAGTGGCCTCTGGGGATTGGTAGAGGAAATATACAAAGACATCGCAGGCTGTGTTTGCAGCACTGGCCTGGCCCCTGAAACATGAGTATAGACCACAGAACAGGAATAGCCTTGTGACACAAGAAAGACATAGAAAAATGAACACTGGAAAGATCATCTGGGTAGAACTAATTCGTCCTGATGCGTGACGAAGCCAGGAAAGGAACACCTCGATGCAAAACAACATGAAAGAGCCAACAGGGTACGAGACATGGTGTGAGGTGGTCCAACTGTGTGGGCTCCTGCCTGCAGCATGGCCTGAGTAGGCAGCCTGGGGACACCTGAGAAAAGGCCCATGGAGAGGCTGAAGGACGGTTCTTTGCTGGCTCCAGAGCACCTAATGGCGACTGTCTACGTCCCTTTCTCACAGGCCTCCGACTAAACTTGACAGCCTCCTGGGGGGACCTGCACTACATAGGACTCACTGGCCTAGAAGTAGTAGGTAAGGATGGCGAGGCCTTGCCCATTCAACCACACCAGCTCTCTGCCTCTCCCAGGGACTTAAATGACCTGCCAGAGTACAACGATGACTCACGGACTCTGGACAAGTAAGTATTAGAAGCTTAACTGTGGCAGTTGGGGTCTAGAGACATGCATCAGGCACATCAGATACTGCCTGGGACAGCATGTGGCCAAAAGAAGTAAACCTGACCCTTTGCACAAGTGACCCCTGTTACAGAACAGTCAGGATAAGAAGTCAGGCTGGTGTATCTGCAGATGCTGCATGCTGTGATATCACACAGGCCTCAGTGAGGGCCTCACTCAGAATAGTCTGTCCACCTTGATGCTGACCCACTCTGCTTGCACATACCTGCCCTACGCCTTACCCCTTCACAAACTTGAAAGTGATAAAGTCTGTGTTGGCCACTATGGCTGCTCTGCTTCCTGCACATTCCAGAGGCCATGGCCAGGTGAATGGGCAAGCTTTTTATAGAATCCATCCACAGACATCTGTCATTCATCATGACTGGCACTTGGCCTCCTATATAAACAGCTCTGTGACTTAATTAGAGGCAAGGACAGTTGAAGGATGGGAGTTCAAAGCTCGCTGCTTTAAATTTCCAAACCTCATGATTATAACAGTGAGGACAACAAGAAGAACCAATAGAGCAAGTGCCACATTGGAATGGTAAGGGCCAGACACTGAGCTGCTAGTAGATTACAGATATCCATGAAAGCCACAGCATACACTAGGACTCGTTATTGTTGTCCCTATGTACAGAGGAACAAGCTGAAGTCAGAAGGTGGCCAAAAGTGCCCAGACTGGTTAAGTGGAGTTATGATTTAGACATAGGCTATGGGATATGCCAACACAGCACTTAACTGCTGAGCTGGGTATCTTCTCTGCCTCAGTTTCTTTATCCATAGAATGATGACATGACTACAGGTTGAAAGTAGAGTGGTCACATTGTAGCCCCTTGTCTTGGCTGTGTCCTCTTTGTCCCTTTAAGATGTCCCTTCACTGTGGCCTTCAGTCCTGCTGGCACTGACTGCTTGGGGTCACCGTGGGCTGTAGATCCTGGCAGGTCAGCTGGCAGACCTAGACTGACCCTATAAACTACCTCTGGCCTGCCCAGTTTGACCGTTCCATCACCTACTTGACCGACGCCCCCAGATCATCCCAGCAGCCTCTAGCCCAATCTTAATGTCATCCTTAAACATTCCTCTGTAAATCTCTGACCAGGAACACCCTCAATGTCCTTGTCACACCTAGATCTGTGGATAGTGATACCTGAGCCACCAGATAGCCTCTTACTGTTTGTGTACTTAAGCTAAGATCCAGTAATAAAGTGTGCTATTCATTGTCTGAGAAGCACTTGAGCTTCAGTGAGCTTTCTTTCATTTTTCCTTCCTTTTTTCCTTTGTTTATTTTTATATTTTAGGTTAGACTACAAAGAAATGGGTTTCATTAAGGCACCTTCATACCCACATCATCACACTTTGTCCTCACTCCCCTCCTTCCATTAGCCTCCTTTCTTCTCCAGTTAAGCCATGACTGCTGCCATGGTTTAAGTATAGTCTATTATGCTTCTATCCCCATCTGAGGATCCTTCCTTCCCTCCAGTGAAACCCTTTCTAATTCTTTAAAATAAGTACACAGGTACGCACTCGTATATGACTTAAGGTTTAGGCTCCATAAGCTAGAAGACACATAGACACGTAGACATATAGACATATAGACAAGGAAGTCTGGTTTGTTTCTCTTAGCTTTCTAGCTGCATCCATTTTCCTGCAAATACTTTATGGTTGCATTTTTCTTTATGGATGCCTAAAATTCCTTTACATGTATAGAACACATTTCTTTACCATCTATTGATGGACACCTAGACTCAGTCCACGTCCTGCCTCTGTATGTTGTAGCAGAGCAGTAAGCATGAGTGTGCAAGCATCTCGTGCTGTGCTGATGTACAAGAGAGTTTCAGCTGGACATATGGTAGATCTATTTGGGGTGGGGGTGGGGGTTGAAACCATCCATAATGATTCTTATGACTCCTAACAGCAGGAGTGAGGGTTCCTTGTTCCCTGTATCCTCTAGCATTGGTTGTCATTTGTCAATCCTGCCATCTGTAGCTGACAAACATTGTTCCCATTCTATAAGCTCTCTTCACTCTGGAGCATCCACACCTCATGGTTCCCAGTCTGTGAGCTCTCTTCACTCTGGAGCACTCCCTACCTCCAAGGTTCTGGTTTTCTTTTTTTTTTTTTTTTGGTTTTTCGAGACAGGGTTTCTCTGTGTAGCCCTGGCTGTCCTGGCACTCACTTTGTAGACCAGGCTGGCCTCGAACTCAGAAATCTGCCTGCCTCTGTTCTGGTTTTCTTAAGGCAGGGTCTGTGTGAACCCACAGGACTTCAAGTTCAAGCTGCTCCTTCTTCAGTTTCCAGTGCTGGGGTTATAGACGTATACCACCAACTCATCTCTGCTTTTTTGATTGTTTTTCTATTTTTCCTTTATTGAAAGATTTTTCAGTCGGATGTGGTGTTTTATGCCTTTAATCCCAGTACTCAGGAGGCAGAGGCAGGCAGATTTCTGAGTTCAAGGCCAACCTGGTTTACTTAGCAAGTTCCAGGATAGCCAAAGCTACACAGAGAAATCCTGTCTACAAAAACAAAAACAAAAAGATGTTTTTCATTCACCACATTCTGATTATGGCTTCCCTTCCCCAACTCCTCCTACTTCTTCTCTTCCTTCCCTCTCTTCAGGATCCACACCCTTTCTGTCTCATTAAAAAACAAACAGGGATCTAAGGAATAATAATAAGTGAGATAGTAATACAAAAACAAACAAATGGGAATAGAATAAAACAAACAGAAGAAAAGGGCCAAAGAAAAAGCATAAGAATGTTATACAAACATAAGAGACACACATTTGTACACACAGGAATCCCGTAAAAGAACAAAACTGGGAGCCATAATGCAAAGGACCTGTAAGGCTTTTAAAAATGTCCTGACAAAACATGAGACAAAGAACCTCCAAAGATGGTATTGAGCACCTTTTCTGTTGGCCCTCTGCTGCTAGGCATGAGGCTTGACCTGAAGCCATCTTTTCCCCCTGTTGGTGATCTCAGATTCTGGGAGTACCTGTGTTCACTTATGTATTTGTTTGCCATATTTAGTGGTATTTGTTTGAAGTTCTGGGGCTAGAAACCAGAGCCCCTTTGCAGGAAGGGCAAGCATTCTACTACTGACTGCCCCTCCCCAGCCTTTGACTATGACAGGATGGCCCAGGCTCTTCTTGCCTCTCTTGCCTAACCTGTCCTCTACCATAATATCCCTGCAATGACAGACCCCAATCTATGCATGAGAGACTTATTGCTGCTGAGTATCTCATGGGCAGAGCCAGGAGGTGACTGCAAGGGAGGAGACTTCTTTTGCCACCAGCCTGTCTACCATCTACCTCCAGTTTCCCCTCTCCAAAAACTCTGCAACAGTTTTGCTGGCAGCCAGTCCCCAAGATAGAAGTGATTGCTCTGGAAGGAAACAGCAGTCTGCAGCAGCCAGCTTCCTTCACAAACAGCAGGGTCAGCCTGCTGAATTTCCTCAGTTTTAACATGCCAGCAACTGTAAGACACACCATCCATCAATTTAATAACAGCCTTTTAGAGCACAGGAGAGAGAACGCTTTACCTCCATGGATGAACACTTAGATTTATTCTAAACCTCAAACTATCAAATGGTAAGAGGAAAAGTTGATTTTAGATATGGGAATTGTGGCCACAGCCAGAGTTGCTCACAGTATAGTCGCCCTCAAGATCCCTAGGGTCCAAGGGTGGAGTGTGTGTGTTTGGGGTTGGGGGCTGATTATCTCTGAGTCTGGGTCTTCAAGTGGCCATGCCACAACAGAGGACAAAGGTCAAGTCCAGGCTGCAGAGGCTGAGGCAGAGATAGATGCAGAGAGGCTGAGGTAACTGGTTTGGAAGCCCCTCCTGCTGGCTAGGGTTTCCCTGGGGCATTCAGACCTGTGGCTACCAATCAGGTTTAGCTCATCACGATCAAGCCTCTTTTTTTTTTTTTAAAGATTTATTTATTTATTATATGTAAGTACAGTGTAGCTGTCTTCAGACACTCCAGAAGAGGGCGCCAGATCTCGTTACGGATGGTTGTGAGCCACCATGTGGTTGCTGGGATTTGAACTCTGGACCTTCGGAAGAGCAGTCCGGTGCTCTTACCCACTGAGCCATCTCACCAGCCCCTCGATCAAGCCTCTTATGGCACTGTTTCCTGGCCTGGGTCTGCCAGGTTCCCTCATGTTTACCAAGAGAGAAGGGAGTCACTTCTGCCAAACTACCTCTACATCGTGCAGATCATCTGGACAACAGAGAGGAGACTCCACCCCCACCCCAGGGCACCCCTTCTGAGCACTGACCTCATTCCCAGCCTGCAGCTGGTCCCTGCTTCCTGTGGTCTGCCTGCATGGCCACGCCACAACATCTCATGCCGTTCACCATAGCACATCCTCTGTGATGAGCTTACTTCTACATTCAGCCTTCCTGACACACAGAATAATAATACTTAGCAAAGTGTCTCACCCTGGGGTCACTAGGCAGAGGGAGTCTCAAGGAGGACACAGCTGTCTCTGTTGAACAGTTGAGGACTAGTATCTCTTGGCACCTTCTTGATCACACACTGTTTTTACCCCTTCTTTTTTTTTTTTTTTTTTTTTTTTTGGTTTTTTGAGACAGGGTTTCTCTGTGTAGCCCTGGCTGTCCTGGCACTCACTTTGTAGACCAGGCTGGCCTTGAACTCAGAAATCCGCCTGCCTCTGCCTCCCGAGTGCTGGGATTAAAGGCGTGCGCCACCATGCCCGGCTGTTTTTACCCCTTCTTAAGTATTGCTTGACATCACTGCTCTCCCACCTTCCAGGATATAGCTGGGTGAGGGAAGCAGGCTTCCTGGAGGCCTCCCACTGTCTTGCTGACCTGCCCTCCTTGCCTGCAGGTTAATCGATGGCATGAACATCACCACCGAGGATGAGCACATGTGGCTGATCCCCTTTTCCCCTGGGTTGGACCATGTGGTTATGATCCACTTTGACAGAGCCCAAAGCATTGCTGGCCTGCGCCTCTGGAACTACAATAAATCTCCCGAGGACACCTACCGAGGGGTAAGCCGGGCAGAGCGGAGTCCACTGTCAGGGAGGCAGGGTGATGAATGGCTGGTGTGGGTGCTGGAGAGGAGCATAAATCCTCCAGAACCTTCCGGGTGGAGGGAGGGGCTGACATCCAGGGAGAGAGCAGGCCGCACTTCCTTACAGCCCGGGGCAGCCTAGGGGAATCGCAGAGTGCCCTTCCCACACTGTCCAGGCTTGTGTGTCAGCCGCAGGCCTGGTGTCCACTGAATGCTGGGGAGGGTGGGGTGTTGTCTGGTAGGCTTATGTGTGCACCTCATTTCATCAGGCTCTTACCCTGCCTCTCCTGTCCCACCTCTCAGTGTTCTACGGAAGGCTGGAAAGGGCTACAATTCTCTTGGGGGGCAACACAGCTAGAGTCTGGTCTGTCAAGCATGAAGCCCACACTCTTTCAATTGCTGTGTGGAAAGGCAGGGATGGCAAATGGCCTCGGAAGGCTTGTAGGTCTTTGCAGTTTGCTGGCAGATCCCAGCTGCATGGCTAGAGGATTCCTGCCTGGGCAGGATATGCGTGTGTGTGTGTGAGTGTGTGCGTGTGTGCGTGCGCGTGCTCACAAGTATGCTCACATGTGTGCATGCGTGTTCAGTAAGCTCTCGGTAAGCACAGTGCCTGCCTGTCAGCGCTGAGGCTGTGAGGAGCAGCAGCTGGGTCTCTGCTCTGCACCCAGACAGGACTTAGCAGTGCTGTGAGTAGGAAAATGGAGCCTTTGCCCATCTCACAGGTGAGGAAGGAAGTGGAGAGAGGCTGGAGGCCTACACAGCACTGGTGGTAGAGGTTGTGCTCAGGATGGAATGTGACTGTCACAGAAACTCAGGCATGGCCGGCTTTCCTATGTCTCCTGTACCAGGTCAAAATCGCTCATGTGTCCCTGGATGGCCTGTGCGTGTCTCCTGCAGAAGGCTTTCTCATCCGAAAAGGGCCTGGCAACTGTCACTTTGATTTTGCACAAGAAATCCTTTTTGGGGACTACCTACAGACCCGGCTACCGCCAGCACCCACCAGGAGGTGAGGGAGTGGGGTCTGGCCCACCAGCGCCCTCTGTGTGAGCACCCTCAGGGATGGAGCCGCAGTCACACATGTTGTCCAGAAACACCTCTGGTTGCTTCCAGCCAGCGCCTGTTCCCAGCCCTGATCCTAAGAGCAGAGCAGATGAAAAGCTCTCACTTGGGTTTGCCGGGGTGTCCTGGAGACTGCTCCAGCACCAAAGTATAAGCCAAGTGAGGTTTGCCAGTGTCTGAGCACCAAAATCCACAATAGTGAAGCAAAAGAGCTTACTCCCCAATGGCAAATTGTAACAGTGTCCTTGCTCGGGACAGCCCAAGGAGGTCTATAGAGAAGAGCTATAGGAGCCCAAGGAGGAGAGGGCAGAGCGGTGGTTGTCTCTTCTAGAGCCACTATGGCCCATGCTGTTGAGTCTGCACTTGGGTTTTGGTTTTGAGTTTGGTTGGGGGGTTTTATTGTTGTCTTTCCTGAGCTAGGATCTCACTCTGTAACCCTGACTAGCCTAGAACTCACTATGGAGATTTAGGCTGGCCTCAGAGTCCCAGAGATCTTCCTGTCTCTTAGAGTCTATACTTGAAAGCAGTGATTTTATACCCATTTTACAAAAATGGAAACTGAGGCCTGGACTGGGGATCATGAAGTCAATAGTGCTCAGGACTTCCCCTTTGTGCCCTTTCTCTTCTGCATCCCCATCCTGCCTATACTCTAGGGGCTTTACTATACCCAGTTTGACTGCTAGGAGAGGCCTCCTCAGATTTCTGCCCATCCAATGGCCTGTCAGGCACCCTGCCCCATCACTAGCACCTAGCCCTCAGATTCACAGCCTCTGTTGCCCTTTAGGCATGTGGTCAAGAGAGCGACCCCAGAGGCACACCCCATTCAAGTGTGGCTTGCACAGTGGCTTCATCACTCCGTCCAGGTGTCTGCACCTCTAAGTTAAACAAGTCCCCACTTTTAGGTACTCTGAGGCTTACAAGGGTCTGTAACAAAAAAGAGCTAGGTCCTCCACTGCCCCCATGGATACACTGCATCTCCCCTGGGCTGCTATATCTGCATGTGGAGTGTCTCTCAGTGACTCTGGAGCAGAAGGGTTCATGGTGCTGTTTTGGTCTCTTTCCAGGCTAGATGCAAAGAGCCTGGAGCGAGCCAGCATGGACTACGAGGCCCCACTCATGCCCTGTGGCTGTATCCTTCTCCCAGAGCCTGGCGGCCGGAGTGCCTACCTAATGAAGGTGTCACTAGGTCATAGTAGCAGCATGGGACCCTTGGAAGACTGAGGTTGTGGAAGTGGCACAAAAGACCCAGCTGAGGAGGGCTGGAAAAGAGACAGATGACCCAGAAATATGGCGGGGACAGAGTTAGCAAGAGCACCTCCCCCTTTCTGGTGTGATCTCATTGCATGGCCAGCAAAGCATCAGCCAGCCCTGGAGCAGGCCGCAGGGCGGCCTCACCTCCCAGCCATGAAAACTAAAGCACAGGAGGCAGGCATGGTGGAGGCAGGAGGATCATGAGTCCCAGACAGTCCCTGACTACATAATAAGACCTGTCTCTTTAAAGAAAAGAAAAGAAAAGAAAAGAAAAGAAAAGAAAAGAAGGAATGAAGGAAAGAGAGAGAGAGAGAGAAAGAAAGAAGAAAAGAAAAAGAAAATTGAAAAGAAAGCTAGAATTAAAAGAAACAAGTCAGAGAAGCCAGATAGTTTGCCTCTGCCTGTATGGAGGTATCCAGGTCCAGAAGGAAGCAGCTGCTTGCCTGTGACTGCCTGGGGTGGTCTGACTTCCACTTCTGCTGGGGTGGGGCAGGGGTTGCCTTGCGCACATGGTCTCTGTCTGTAGGAAACCAGACCGGAGGCTCTCCCTACTCCAACATGCTCATTCCCAGGACCTTGGAAGACAGGGAGGAGTTAGTTCATAACCAGGGAAACTGAGGCTGAGATGGGAGTGGTCCCAGCACCAACTGTCCATATGGTCTGCTCCTAGCATTCCTGTTCCTTCCTGTTCCCTCCCAGGGCCCAGGGTAGGTGGGTGGCAAGTGTGATGCTGTGCTCCTTTTGACAGACATCCATCTCTGGGAGGGACTCTTCCATCAACAAACAAGAAAAGCCCATGACATCTGCCACTGTGTGGCTTTCTTCTCCAGAAAACAGCTTCTCTTCCTTAATGACACCCACAGTCATTTTCCAGTTCCAGCTGCTGTCCAGCTGGGGCGATCCCTACTACATCGGCCTCACAGGCCTGGAGCTGTATGACGAGCATGGGGAGAGGATCCCGTTGTCCCAGAACAGTATCCTTTCTACCAGGAGCAGGAGCTGGCACTGCAGGAGGAGGATGCTGCTGGAGTTGGGTGCAGGCTCCCAAGCCTATAATTCTAGCACTTAGGAGGTGGAGGCAGGAAGAGTTTTGCCTATGTAAGGCAAATTGCCAGTACCATTTTAAGGGCAGCCTGAGCTACATAGCAAGGCCCTATTTCAAAAGACTATGAAAGTCAGACATGGTGGCGCACACCTTTAATCCTAGCACTTAGGAGGCAGAGGCAGGCGGATCTCTGTGAGTTTGAGGCCAGCCTGGACTAGTAAGTGAGACTTTGTCCCAAAATGCAAAATCAAAAGGAAAGAACTGATACCGATGGTGGTGGTGGTTACGGTGGTTATGATGTGGGGTGATAGTCGGGCTGCTGCTGCTGCTGCTGCTGCTGCTGCTGCTGCTGCTGCTGGGGAGGACGATATGGAGGGATGCCACTGGGCCCTTCGAGCTGTTCCTAGCCACACTAGCCAAGGCCACTACATCTGGTTCTCTTCAGACCTGAGTCCTGTGGTTGAGAGTGTGGGAGATTCCTGCCTACCACAGGCCTTCTCAGAGGTCACGGGCAGCTGGTGTTCTAAGGCTCTGAAGTCTGCAGGAGAACTCAGTGGGAAAAGTGCAGTAACTAGAACCTTTGCTCACAGTGTGCCATGCTGGAGCTTGTCGGTTGGCCCATAGGGTTCTGAAATAGTTGGCGACTGATATTTTTAAATGCCAGCCTCTGGAACTTAACCTGAGACGTGGCAGTACAAGGCCCTCAGTCATGTGAAATGACCATGACTAAACCAGAGGACCCATGGATGCCTTTGACAGTTCACCTCAGCGCTGACTCCAGGAGCTGTTATCTAACAGCCCTTAAACTCAATGCTTCCTGGGGGGCTGCTTCTGTGCCAGGCACTGCTAGCCAGCATTTATCCCATGAACCCCACAGAAATCTTGTGAACAAACATTCTAGAATCTTAATTGTCCAGGGGAGGAACTTGAGACAGAGAGGTTGTTTGCCTGAGGTCACACAGCTCAGTTGTAAAGCTCTGAAGTCCCTGCCTGTCTTCTGTGTCACCTGCTTATCATCAGCACCCTTGAGCATGTGACCTCTAGATCTTCAGGTAGAGAAAGGCGTGGCCCCAGAGCATCCTGTGAGCGCCTGGAGTCTCTGGAACTATTGTCTTCCTCATAACTTAGTGAATGAATGACTCCTGGAACTAAAAAGTCCACTGACATCACCAAGAGGGCTCATAGCCACTATCCTCAGAGGCTCTCCTGCCCATCTTAGAGACATTTTTGCTTCATTTCAGGTGAGGTGACAAGATCAGTGGGGTCTAATGGCTTGCCTGAGATTTCCTGTCACGGTGACAGAGCAGGACCCAGATTCTGCACGTGCATGTTGAGGTCTCTTCTCTAGTCAGCTCCTGTTGGGGCAAGGTGGCAGACTTGACAAGGTCATGACCTGCCAGAGTTGCACCTGCCTGCCCAAATGGGGTGTGACCCGTGCTTCAGAGCAGTGGCAGCACCATCACCTCTCTCTGTGCTTCTGCAAAGCCCTTATGTCCAGCTAGCTCACCTGTGGTCCTCTGACTTTGAACTTGACCCCTTAGCCCCACACAGATGTGTCTCCTTGGCCACAACCCCATTTTCTTAGAATGCATTTATTTTCACTGTCATTTCCCAGACTGCTAAAGTATAGGGCACCAGCCCAGCATCTCCTGACACACACTGCTGACAGCTTAACACACTTGAGGGTAACCCACTGTGCACAGCATATGAGTTTGGGTTATGACAGCTTAACCTCCACCTCAGATATTGCTGCCTTCCCAGACAGTGTGAATGCGCTAGAGGGTGTTTGCGGGGATGTGAGAACCCCTGACAAGCTTATCGACCAAGTCAACAACACCAGCGATGGCAGGCACATGTGGTTGGCCCCCATCCTGCCTGGCCTGGTGGGTACCTGGCCCTGGGGTTGGATGGGCACCTGCCCTTGGGCCCAGTGACAGCTGAAACACTTGGGGACCATCAGAGAGGTACCAGCTGTGGCTAACAGCTGTGGGTATAGTCCTTCCAGGCTTACCATCCATTCTCTCTCTGCATGGACTTTACCCAAAAAGGCACCAGATACCAGATGTGTGAGGGGCTCCAGGAACCCTGAAGTCAGGAGTCTCTGTACAGGTGCTGGAGGACAGGGACCCACTGGCCTCATGTGCATCTTGCTGCCTCTGTGTGTCAAGGCCCTCTTCAGCCCACTCCACCCTGGCATCCTTCATTTTCCCCCTCTCCTTGGCCTGTCTCTGCTCCTTACATCACTACCCACAGCCACAGTGTGGCCACCTTGCCCTCCCATAGCCCCAGTCGGCCATGCCGTCCATCCTTACGCTGACTGCTTTTCCAGGTCTCAACCCTGCAGCAGGCCTGGCCCACCATCCTGGAGAGCAGGCAGGGAGGTCCAGGAGAGGGTATGCCATCAGCACCCTCCACCTCAGAGCCAGAGCCTGTTTTCAGAGCATGGTGGGATCCTGTCCTGCGCATGTAACTAAGTTTAAGATGGACATTTTCCACATGGAGGAGGGAACAACTCCCATAGACCCCAGGGCTAACTCCTCAGGCTGGTCGGTCCCCTGTTACAAAGGGTTACACCCGTCCTGAGGCCCTCAGACCCCAGCCTAAAGCAGGAATTCACTGCTGTCCTCTGGCTGTTGCCACTCTCCTAGTGGGAGGCTAAGGGTCTGAGCAGAAAGACTCCAGTCAGCCAGCACTGTGTGCAGGCCACTGCATGCTGCAGGCTGGGCCCATTCACACTTCGTTCTTTATTTGCCTTCCAAGTGGCCCCCTTGTGATGTTGAGGCTGCTGCTAATCTGGGGCTGAGTGCTAGGTACTCTGTAATTCCCCAGCAGTCATGGGCTAGAAGAAACCATGGCTCTGGTACACAGGACTCTAGCTTTTTCTCTGTGACCCTGGGAAAGGACAAATGAGTCGCCCGGGAAGAAGCTCCTGGCCTCTGCAGGTGGGAACTGTCCCTGGGTTTGACCTGAGGCAGGGCTGCTCTCCATTCTCCACCAGTATTTAAATGAGGGCCACAGCAGCAGGAGGCAGCAGGCCCTCCCAGAGCCAGCTCAGCAGTTTATTCCAAACGCAACCACACGTGACTTGACTCAAAATGGGCTCTGAGGAGAAGAGAAGCCACAGAACTCCAGGCTTCCCACATGCAGAGTGCTGCGGCTGGCACCTGGGGCCCAGCTCCCTGCCCCATGTCTGGCCCTGCCCACAGCTGTTTCCAAACACAGCCGCTTTAATTAGCCTTGCTCTCTGACAGGTGAACCGAGTGTATGTCATTTTCGACCTGCCCACCACTGTGTCAATGATCAAACTGTGGAATTACACGAAAACGCCTCAACGAGGAGTGAAGGAGTTTGGCGTGAGTCCTCACTAGCTGGTGTGGGAGATCCTTGTGCTTGCTGGAAATTAGGCTGGCCAGTTATCATTGCTGCAGTTTGGTCTCTATCCCCAGTCACAACCTTGAGCAGGGAAATGGCCTGGAAATGATCCAAAGCAACCCCTGAACTTGGCCCTGGCCTTGGTGTTGCTTTCAGGGCTCCCTCTAGAATCACATGGCCTTGGAAAATGACTGGGTGGTCAGGTGGAGAGAGCAGAAGTCGTGGGGGCTGCAGACTCAGTCTGCCTCCATCTCTACACTTGGTCACCCAGTGCTGGGAAAGTCCCGGAGCCTCAACTTCCCAGTCTGCAGCCCAAGCTGACAGCGCATGCCCTTCATGCTGCCCACACGGCACTTCAGAGGAGCTTGGGGTTGGATCGCGTGTGGGAGGGCAGGGCCTCACTGGGGTCCCACTCTGTCTCAGCTGCTGGTGGATGACCTGCTTGTCTACAACGGCATCCTTGCCATGGTGAGCCACCTGGTTGGGGGCATCCTGCCCACATGTGAGCCTACCGTACCCCACCACACCATCCTTTTTGCTGAGGACACTGACTTCTGTCATCAGGAGAAACACGCCATCATCAGGTATGCCCCTGACCAGCCCTAATGAAGATGGATGGCAGGGATGTGGTCTGGAGGCTGATGAGCCTTCTGTCTTCCCTGTTGCAGTAAGCCGGAGGAAGACCAGGACATACAAATGATGAATGAAAACCAGGTCATCACTACCTCGAGGAGGAAGCCAGGCACTGCTGACCCAGGTGGGTGATGTCTCTGCCCTGGGCATCCCTGTCAGAGGCTTGATCTAGGTGGAGAGGAATCCGCTGAGTGCACTGGCCTTGCCCTGCCTACCTAAAACCTCTTTCCCTTCACTCTTGTCCCAGAGCGACAAGCAGCTTCTGGCTACAGGCTTCCCTGTGGCCAGGAGAGAAGGCAAGGCACACTGTGGGGACACCAAGTGGAGGGCTCCCTGGGGCAGGTGGCATGTGAGCTGAGTCCTAAAGGACATCTGGTAATATAGGCAAAGGCCCTGGGGATGGCATGATAAAGCCCACTCCATGCATGAGATAGGTTAGGCAGGGTGCTCAGAGCTTAGGCTAGCCAGGTCTCCACCTATCTGAATGGCCAGCGAGGTATATAGTTGTTCTCAAGGACAGTGTAACTCACACTTCCTGTGTCCTGTTTCCACAGCCTTGCGCCCTAAAACCTGCATACGTGAGAAGGAGACCTCAAGGCGTTGGCGGTGCTGACTGGAGCAGGAGGGAGAGCCTCTTCGAGCTGGCTAGGCTCTATCACCAGCCCTGAACAGTACCCATGTCCTTCACACTTCAGGGTTGGCCAGCTGGGACCCCAAGGGCTGGAAGAGCATGGAGGGATAAGGGACTTGAATCACAGCCCCAGGAGCTATAGGGGTCAGATGAAAGGGTCAAGAACAGGATAGCTGTCTCCTGCCACATGGGGCTAGCTGCTGGGAGCCAGGGATACCTGATTCCTCTCTGTGCCTCTCCTGTGAGGTCTAGAAGAGCAGAGCCTCTGGCATCCAAGTCCTAGGCAGCCCCTGACCCAGGCTCAGATCTCAGTACCATGACCATGGAGCCCATGGCCCTCCACTACACAGTCCTCCTCACTAAGGGCAATGGAGCTGCAGAGAGGCCACTGCTGAGGAGCCAGCTGCTCTTCCTCTATCCAGTGCCTTTGGAGGCCTGATGGGGTGAGTCCTAGGTAGCCTCTGTGTTCTGTTCAAACCTGATTCAGGATGGGTCAAGGGCATGTGTCCTGCTGAGGAGAGGAAGTGAGCTGCAGTGAGTGCTGAAACCTGCCCTTAGCCCCTATATCTCACACACACACACACACACACACACACACACACACACACACACACACCTACCTGCAAGTCAGAGTTGGGAGGGCCTAGGCTCAGCCCTGCCTCTTCGCCCTGCAGTCCAGAGCCCCATACGTGTGTGTACATCTATGGAACAAGCTCAGATCAGGAAGCTAATCATTCTCCCAGCAGTGGGTAATTTCTGGTTCCAAATATTAATCTGTTATTTTCCTGGCTCGGGGCCCAGTGGGGCGGTGCCATGGTGCCGAACTCAGTACGTTCTGATACTACCAAGAATCACAAGCGCTTTTAAGCAGCAACACCCAGCAGCTGTACAGATGTTTTAATTCGGAGCCAGCTGACATGCAGATAGGATTGCTTCTCTGATGAGAATCCATCATCTCTGTAGCCTCTGGGGCCGCCCCCTCCCCTCACCACCCCTGGCTTCTCCAATCCCAGATGAGCCGCACACCTCCCAGGAGAGCCATCAAACCAACTCTGCGGAGGAAGCCAGGGCCTCTGCTCTAACAGGAGTCCAGCTTCTCCTGGGGGTGGGGGGAGCTCAGGTAGATTTTTCTGGAGCACCCAAGACTGGCCTTGGTGTGCTGCTCCAAATACTTGGTCGGTTTCTAAGCATACGCTCCATGCACCCTCAGAGGGAAGGCACTGGCAGAAGCATTAACTCTCAAACAAATGTCTATTTTTCTTACAAAATCAATAAAAGATGTTATTAATAATAGAGTGTGGTACACCGGATGTTGTCAGCCAGGGGAAGCCCGTGTTGTCCATCCCAAAGCCAGCGTACATTTGAGGCTTGCTGAACATTCAGGACGTGGCCCCTCTGAACTGAGCCTGCATTGCCTGCAGGTGGGGACGTGCCCTTAGACTCCCTTTCTTCCTGGAATCCACCTGCCACCATGTAAACAGACGCCATAAACTATTTCATCCATTTTACATATAAAGTGCCTGGCTGTGAGAGAGGCTGCCATTAGAAAGGGCCCAGGGTGATGCTCTCCAGATGTCCCCGTAGCCCCTTCTGATGGCTTTCATGTCCTTCACAGCCAAGAGGTCAAGGCAGGGAGCACATGTGAAGGATCAGAGCTATGGCAACAGTGTTCATAGGGAGGCCCCAGCCTGAGGACCTGCCACAGGCCAGGGAGCTTGTACAAGCCCAGGGCTGTGTCCCGAATCACAGGTGTTGCATGCTCCTAACACCACACACGTGTGGGCTCTAGGCCTCTCTGGAAACTGCTTGGCCCTCAGCCCCAGCATAAGGGCAGCTCGTGGAGCCTTATTTCATTGTAACAACAACAATAACTGCAATAGGAGCCAGCTTATCTGAGGCCCTCCTCCAAGCAATGTGGGTGATGGACACAGGCCGCACTTGCTGTAGCTGCCCTTGCCTCCCCTCGGTGCAATGGTTCTAGAGCAGGCAGACCTGAGTTCTAGTACAGGTGCACCATCCTCTATTCCCTAACCCAAGGCACCCTCTCCTGGGCACCCCCTGGCTGTGTTATCTCAGTGGAGTCTGGGCTCCACCCAGGCTTCCCTACCCAGACTGCACAGCAGCAGTACCTACTTCTGAGAGTTGCCCCTGCATGCAGACCTTGGGTCTCGTGGTGCATCACTCCAGGAGGCATTCAGCTAAGCCTCCTAGTGACTATCGTTCCATTACACACAGACTTGGGAGCAGGATGCAGGGATCCTGGGGCTGTATGACACTGACAGAGATTCTGCCAGGGCAACAAGCCATCCTCCTGCCTGCCCCTCTGTGTTCAGCTTCAGTTGACTGCTCCAAACACTTCTCACAGCCGTCAATGGGACAGAGAGCCATGCCCACCCTATACTCCACTCCTACCCCTGTCTTTTGTGGCAGGCTCTTTTCTACCAGTTCTGAGACACTTCACCCAGTTTGCTCCCTCCTCAGCAAGGGAAGGTGGGAGGCACAACCCCCGGGTAGTCCTGTCCCCAGCTTGGCCTCTCCCTCTCTCAGACCCCTCTACCTCTACTTCTTCCTAGTCTCCCACCTCAGCCAGACCCACAGGCAGCAGCAGGCCACCGTCCTCCAGGAAAGCAAAGGTGACAGTATAGGAGCTCGTGGACAGTAGTCCAAGAAGGACTGGCCAGGGGACAGGAGCTGTGCAGCTCTGGGGACAGGCAAAGCCCGGCAGTGACTTCCTGTCTGTCTACAGTGGAATCCTCATTGCAGAAGACTGGCTTTTCCTCATGGCAGTGACTACCACTGCTCTGAGTGCTACACACAGTGGCCGGGGTAGAGCTAGCTGTCCAGCAGTTGTGGGTTGTCTTAGTCTCTGTTGCTGTAATGAGACACCATGACCAAAAGCAGCTTGTGAAGGAAAGGGCTTATTTAGCCGACATCCAGAATCACAGGCCATTGAGAGAAGCCAAGGCAAGAACTCCAACTGGGCAGGAGCCTGCAGACAGGAACTGATAGAGAGGCCGTGGAGGAGTGCCGTTTGGTTCCTCATGGCTTGCTCAGCCTGCTTTCTTATACAATTAGTACCACCTGTCCAGGGGTAGTGACGCTTACTCATAATGGGCAGAGCCCTTGTGCAACGATCACTATAGACTTGCCTACACTCTTATGGAGGCAACTTCTCAATTTAGGTTTCCTCCCTTCAGATGATGGTAGCTTGTGTCAAGTTGACAGACTAGTCAGCACAAGGGTACCCAGAGCCAGAGCACCGGCCCACCCACCATCCAGAATCTGATTTGCATAGAGGTAGGGGACACCCTTCCCTCTCCTTCAATCCTAACCTCTGTGGCCTCCAGTGTCTGCCTGTCCAGAATCCCGTCCAGAGCAAGCCTGCAGCAAGGCCAGCTGCCAGGCACCCTCCCAACCACCCCTCCTCTGAGCTCTCTGACTCTAATGACTAGGCCACCATCTCCCCCAAGGCCTGATGCAGTCCCTCAGTTTACCCTGTCCCCAGGCTCACACAGACAAAAGGAAACCTTAGCACAGCAGCGTGTGCTGACCCTACCTGTCCAAAAGACCCCATCAATGTCTGTCATCCCTCATGAGGACCCCATTCTGTGCCATAGTCCTGGAGTCTCCCACATCACATCCCAGAAGTCTGCTCAGGGGCAGTCTGTTCTTACTCCAAGCTCCAAGCACTAGGTTCCACTGCAGCACCGTGGGGGTAACTCTCAACCCCAGGACCTTTGCATGAGCTGTGTGTATAACACACACTTTACCTAGTGTCTCCTGCCTCATACTTCAGCAAGGGCTTCAATGGCTCCTTATAGTTTCCACCTGGCTCTCCTCACTCTTTGAAGTGGCTTTCTTATTGTTAGGGATGGCATGGGTAACCTCCTGCCCTAGTATGTTTCTCCATCTTGTTTCCTTGAGGCAGCTCTGTATACAGCTATGTTCTGAATATGTGTGTCCTCTGGTCTCCCAGTGACCTGTTTTCAGACAGGGTCAGCCACTGAGGCAGGGCAGGATTCCCACCTAGGCCTGTCCAAGTGCACATGAGGATGCTTTGTGCAGCCCTCCTTTGTAGCAGCGGCTCCTGCCAGCCTTCTCATCAGGCCTGGCAGCCAAGGCCCATGAATCAACCTGACATTTCCATTACCTGGGAGATGAGTATGTGACCAGGTCCTGGTGCGGTGGGGGCCGGGGGGTGGCAGGGTAACCACTCATCAAGGCCACAAACCAGGGAAGAAGTGGTGACTGGGACCTGCCCGTCATCTGTGGCCAGGGAAAGACAGCCATGGGTCCCTCTGCACATGGAAAGAGGAGGTGACAGTCATGTGAGGTAAAGGCATCAGGGAGCCTGCAGGCTCTGCGAAGGCCCCTGTCTGAGGCCTGGGAGTTGTGTCACATCCCCAGACCTGAACACTAAAACAGTCTACTTCCTAGCATGGCATCTGTGAATGTCAGTCTGGCCCAGGTCAGCTTCTGAAGATCAATGGCCACATGTGGTCCAGACCTGGGAAGAGTGACAGGCATGCACCAGCTCAGGGTGTGAAACAGAGCTGCTGAGCCCATGTAGATTGGCCTTGACTCCCAGGACTCTGGGTGGTTTGTAGCTCCTCCCAGACCAAGTGGCACTTCCCCGATTGTAGCTCCAGGCAGGAAGTACAGTGGCATTTGCTCCCAGGAGGAAGACAGCCCTCAAGAAGGTGACTGTAAGACCATGATGTCAGTAGTCTGGAGCTGCTTCCTCTTATCTGGCCAGCAGCCTTCCTGCTGTACCGGAAGACAGCTGGGTTCCAGCTGCTTCCCAGGAGGACCTGATGTCTCATGGCTCCATGTCCACCCTCCCTTTCTTCTCTCCTGGCAATAACCCCCATTCCAATCACCCGCATAGCACAATCACAGACCACTTGCATGACTATTTATTTAGTATTTTTCTTTAAGCCAACTCTTTTTACTGAAATGCCTATTGTGGTTCATTCTACGCAGCAGTGCCTGCATCTGGAGCGTGGACACGCCCGTACACAGTTTTCTAATACACATTTACATAAACACAGCTATTAAAATAGATGGCAGTTTTGCAACTAAAATCATTTCCTAGACCTCCTGGGGCCCATGACTAACTTCACAGGGCTCCTGGATGACCACTAACACCTACAAAGTTCCTGGTGGCAGGGTCAGATTCCAGACCAATGACCATGCTCAGGCCCCATCCCAGTGGCTCCCACTTGTGAAAGGCCAGTGCCACCACTCCACATACTGGTCTTCTGGTGCCCTCACAACTGTGCAGGACTCTGCCAGGTCAACTTTGTCTCCCCCAGAGTCACTAACTGTGTGAACACAGAGAGGTGCTCTCAGAGTGACTGAGCACAGGCATGTCTGCATACAGAAGCACGGAATCATCCTTTACCCCTCGTGCCCTGCCTGACACAGGACAGTACCTTAAGCCCTCTCTTCCCATGCCAGTCCCTCCTCTTGGCCCCTAAGTCAACCACCTGGCCCTCCATGGGCCTCGTTCCTCACCTACAGCACTCTCCTCACACTTGGGGCCCTGCAAGAACATGGGAGTCCCGCCTTCATCATCTACTCTAGCCTGGAGCTGTGGTGACTTTCTAGACTACACACCTCACTTTGGCCTGTCCCACCCTCTCCAGAGCACCCATCTGTCCCCAGGATAAGTTACAGGTCCCCAATGAAGCTTTGAGTCCTCTCTGCAATCTGGTTCCACCCCCACAGACCTCCAATCCCTCCGTGCTTGCCTTTGGACCATTTGAAAGCCCTCTCCTGTCCTGTCCTTCCTTCCACAACCTGACATCAACGAGATGTCTTGGATATCATTTCCTTGATCGCCGACCCTTCAGGTGGTCTCCGACAGGCACCGCCTCAGCTCCATGGCCCCAACTCTCCTCGGTGACATGATGGCAGGGTGCTTTCCATGGTCTAGACTCTGCTATTCCCTGTGCTCACAGGCACCATTCTGTGTCACCCCCACCCCCACCCCCAGCAGCTGTAAGAGGTAGGTACAGTGAAGAGTCCCATCTACAGGGTAAGGCCACCGGGGCTGAGGAGACAGGATCTGATGCTAGGCAGTCTGACTCCAGAGCAGGTACCACACCCAGCACTAATACACTGAGCTGTCACCTCCCATTCCATCCCTTGTCTGCTTCACTGGAAGATTCAGTGTTCCATCTCAAGAGCCTGCCACACTGTGTGGCACACAGTAGGGGCACAATAGATGACACCTGTATGCAGACAGATGCACAGATAGCTGGATGATGAAAATGGCTGAAGCACGGATGGGTGGATGGATGATTGACAAGGGGAGGAATGACAGTGACAGATGGATAATGGGTGGCTGAATCATGGGTAAATGGATAATTGAGGGTGGGTGGATGGATGGATGGATGCTGGCTGGCTGGATGGATAGATGGATGGTTGGATAGGTGATGAGTGGCTACATACTGCGGAATGGGTGAAGGATTAGATAGATGAACCACATGTGGATGGATGGATGGATGGATGGATGGATTGATGTTGGTTAAATGGTCTTGACACATGGATGGGCGGGATGATGAATGATGGGTGAGTAGATGGTGAATGGATGGATCATGGTTGGATGAATGGATGCACAGATGAGTGGCAGTAGATGATGGTGGCCAAATGTTGGCTAAATGGCTGGCTGGTGGGACGGTGGGTCATGGGTGGGCAATGGGTGGATGAGTGAAGAAGAAGACCACATTCTGCCTCGGTCTGCCAATCCTTCAGGGCTGGATTAGGCTCTTGGGATACTAAACTTGGATCAAGTCTGGTTTAAACTCACAGTCGCACATGTCATCTCTAGTCTCAAGCAAGAAATTTCTCTCTCTGGACCCAAGCTCTCATAGTCAAGACAGGAATTGTTTTTCCTCCAGGCAACTGAGCCAGAGGTTTTCTGTAAAGTGGCCCTAGACACAGGGTAAAGGACCCCCAGGGTCAGGGTGGTGTCACATTGCTGAAGTTCCTAAACACATGTGCTGCTTCTAGCTCCTGGCCTTCCTCTCCTGCTCTGCCCACCTGTCTCTATCTTGATCTTCCCCAGGCCAGGCTGGACTCTAGCTGATCTCAGTGCCCAGGGCTTACATCTCGGGTAAGTTAATGATGGGGGAGCCAGCCCATACATAGCAAGAGAACAGATTCAACAAGCATTTATTGAGCCCCTCTGTGTGCCTGCTCTGTGGCCCCTGCAGAAGCAGACACTGCCTCTCCCTCAATAAGCCCTGCTCCCTGTCCGCACAGGACCCTGCCCCTCTGGGCACCTGCTTGACTTTGCGGCTGGCTGTGGGTGTCTAGCATCCAGTGGTCAATGCCCATGTTCTTCCTGGCTTTCCAGCTGGGTGGGGCTCTTAAGTGTGGTGGTGGCCGCTGTCTCCGAGTCTCTGTGCCACCTGGACAGTCCCTCAGGCCTGCTTCACCCACTTCTGGGGCTCCGAGACCCAGGCAGTGGTGGCAGTCTAGGCCTGGTGTCTCCACGACAGGAGAGCTGAGTCCACAGCACAGAGACCAGGCTTCCGTGTCCTGTGGGAGGGGCGTGCCAGTGATGGCAGGAAGGCCGGGGCGCTTGGGCCACATCACACCCAGTGCCCCAGGACCCAGCACTGACGGTTTAGCTCTGCCGCCTCGTGAGCTGAGCTCCGTGGCCAGGAGTCTCCCATGTGTGGCTGGTGCCCTGAAAGAGACAAGGCAGATGCTGCTGACAGTGGCCTTCTTCCACCCATACCACCTTGACCTCTGGCCCAGCCTCAGCTTGCTTCTACCTGCTCCTGTCAAACCACCGTCCACGGACTCACCAGCATATGGAAATGCAGCCAGTGCTCGGTGCCAGCCCACTCACCCACAACCCAAACCCACTCATGCTCCTCCTACACGCCCACCCCCCACTCCCCACAGACCATCACCCCATTCCACTCCACTTCATGCCCACCAGCCCTCTTCCTGCCTACATCTGCCTGTAATCTAGGTTCTAATGCTTGCACACACCAGCTTACCCACCAACAGAAGTTCACTGCCTTGTCTGCCCACCGTGTGTGTGTGTGCGCGCGCGTGCCCACAGGCTCATTACCAGCCTCTCACCCTACCATCTCTTAGCCTTTCCATCCTCCTCACATACCTAGGTTTTATGCCCCATCCCAATAGTGAGTATGTATCAGTGAACCCAAGGTGACCTTGAGTATGTTGTCCCCACCCAACACTGCCCACTGCCCTGCTTTTAAGAGACCTGGCAAGCTGAGAACATAAAGCCCCTCCCTGTCCCACACTCTTCCTCCTGTACCCCATTAGTTCTTGGATCTACCCCCATCTTCCCTCAGGTATCCTCAAGGTTTCTCTGATATGCCTAAACCAATCCTGTCACTCGTAGGGGACCACTTTAAGTGTCCCAATACTTGCTGTCCAGTGGAGCTTTCTAGACTGAGTGCATACCACCTTCTGATGGGGAGCCTGCCTGCCTCCCCTGCCAGACCAAAATTCTGTCTCCCTATAACACAAGAAGGGCAGAGGCCAACCACAGATCAGCAGCTGGGCCAGCATGGCAGCCACACGGAGCTAAGTGGGTCAAGGCTTCCTGATTCCAACCTTCTCCATCGAGAGACATTGTACTCTGAGCTCCAGTGACTACGACATCCTTTAGGGTCAGACAGTTCAGAGAGAACCCATCAGGATGAGATTCTGAGCATACCACTGGCACTTGCATACCTCTCATGACAGAGAGCTCACTGCTCCTCTGTCCCCATGGGACCAGCCACTAAGAACGGCTTGCTGGATGCAGAAGTTGGGAGATGCGCAAGATGTGTGTCATTTTGTTCTTTTGGCTTTTCTCCCCTTCTGTTTTTAATATTCTTTAATGGTAGTGCTTTGTACATTTTGCTGTATTTTTAAAGGAATGAAAAACATTTTGCAAACATTCTGGAATCATTTGGCCTTGGGGGAGGAACATTTGTTTTGGCCTCGGCTACCAAAACAGTTGCAGTCTTTGGATGAGCTTGTTGCTGAAATAAAGGTGTTTGGGTCCCCCCTCCCCTTAATGAGAAGCAAATATTTGGTGCATAGAAAGGTTTGACTTGTTTTTCTAAATGAATATTTAGAAATGACTGTAGTTGCTCTCACAGGAGCCAGTAGGCAAAACTGCAAAAAGGAACAGAGAAAGTGTGTGTGTGCGTGTGCGTGTATGTGTATGTGTGTGCGTGCGTGCTTGCATGTGCATGAGTGCGTGTGTGTTAAGGATGATCAGGCAGAATATATCTTACTCCTTGAGATAAAATGAGGCTTTCTGACCCCTTGCTCTGGGGTCAGACTGGGGCTCCCATCACAGACTGGGGCTCCCCCCTCCTCCTCTGAGAAGGTACTCAGGTCTGAAATCCCTTGGTATTTTGTCCCATCAGCCCCCGTAAGGCCCTCCACCCACCACCTTCTCTCCTGGCCTCTTCACGGAGGCCGTCATCAGCCAGAGAGACCTTGTGCTCAGATTCAGGATCCAGCTCAGCCCTGCACGTCTCACAAGTGGGGACAGAACCAGCCTGCTCCCCGCCAACCGACATTTACCACAGGGAACCTGAGTTCAGATCTTCCAGAAGGTTCAGAGACACTGAAACTTGGGGTTTCAAAATAAAACCATCCAGCTTTAATTAATGAGAATTGCAGTTTGTAAAATACGTTCAATGACAAGTATAGGCCACAAAGCCTGACTTGACCCAAGGGAGGCCACCTGTGCTGCCTGCCTGCTTTCCAGCCTGTCTTTGTGGACTCTGTCCTGTGATTCGCATGCCCTGTCCCCCAGCTAGAAATACCCTCTGAGGAATCTCTATCCTACCCACTACTCCCCACCCCATCTTTCCTGCTCTCCTGGGAAACACTGAACTCTCCCTGATCCTGCCCCCACCCCGCCCCTGCCTTCAGAGCAACTTACCTGGGGTGGGACCATCTGCATGCCCAGATGGGAGCCCATAGCCCACTCCACTTTGCCTGGTCCAAGCAAGTCCTAAGCTGATGTTTTCTTAAGAAATGAAGCCAAGAAGAGGTAATGGAGGCTACTAAACTTGGGGTGATCTCCCACCACCCTATCCTACCTGTGTACAGTACAGCTGTCCTCCACCTCCGTCATCTGGCAATGGCTAAGGGGGTAAAACTATACTTCGGTTCAACTCTGTGCTCTGTCACACACAAGCTATGTGACATGTGTGTGGGAGGGTGCGTGTGTATGTGTATTCACATGTGGGAGATGTGTGTGGGAAGTATGTGTACATGTGTATTCACATGTGGGAGATGTGTGTGGGAAGTATGTGTACATGTGTATTCACATGTGGGAGATGTGGGTGGGTGGGTGGGTACAGAAGCATGTGTGTGTGTGTGTGCCCATGTGTATGTGTGTGTTATATGTGAATGTGCATACTTGAATGTGGGCATGTGTGTCTCTCATGGAACTTGGAGCTCACCAGTTCTACACTGGCAGCCAATGAGTCCAGAGTTTTTTTCTCCAGTCCCTTGCCCAGTACTGAGTTCACAAGCACACCCCAGATGTGGAGTTTTCTTTTGTTTCTAACCAGGGTGTTGGGTACCCACAGTAGGCCTTATGTTTATATGGCAAGTACTTTGACAGCTGAGCCATCCTCTCGGCCCCATGCACGTGTTTAAAGCTGCGTGGCTTTTGTCAGGCAGCCTCACCTCTTTGAGCCTGAGCAGATAGGAGTCAGGAGTCAGAAAGCCCAGCTGGCCCCTGCACTGAGGCCCCTTAGCACCTGGTCTCTGAACAATGACAAAATAACAAAGTGCAAGTGTTCAATAGGACTGGGCTCAGCACCTCTCTCCACAGATGGGGAAACACAGGTTCATAGTCGGAAAGAAATTGGCTCAAGCCCCCCTGAGAGGGCGGGTAACATGGAGTTTTAATTTCCCCTTAGACCCTCCCCTCCCCTAAGCGTAGAGAGCCTTGATGTGTGCAAGGCTCTAGAACGATGATTTTTCATTACTTTCAATTGTCTTTCTTATTGTTTGCTTTTGAGACAGGGTCTCACTGTGCTGAGAGGCCAGCTTCAACCTTATGATCCTCCTGCCTCAGCCTCCTGAGTGTTGGGTTACAGGCCTGCTCCATCACACCCAGACCTTTTTTTTTTAACTGATATCAAAACATGAACACACATAATATCTACCCAGCTCTAGCCAAAGGGCCCGGTCCGTCTGTGACACTACAATGCTCTAGATGGCCCAACCTCAGCGTGGCTCCTAATTCTCCATACACCTCTACGAAGCATGAGGGCCTTCAGATGCACTAGGACAGAGGCCAGCTCTGCTGGGATCCACAGCAGGCTCCCAGCCACTGGCCCCATGCTGATGGTATGTATATGTCTGTCAAATGAATATGTGATATGGGCTGGAGACAAGGATCAGGCTTAAGTGGGCCCACCTGAGAAGGAGAGGATGCAGTCTGAGGAGGGTGGCTTTATCTGCTCTGCCTGAGACCCTGGGCCTCTGAACCTTCACTGACCCTGGTCTCTTCCTCATACTTAAGTCTACCTGATGCATCTTCCCCAGAACCACCAAGTCCTTGGATCTTTTATCAAGCATGTCCCCAGTCATAATGACTGCTGGGTTACACACGTGGAAAACACTATCTGCCTTCTAGATGCTTCCAGGGAGGGGACAGAGACAGGCACAGCTGTGAGTGATGACAGCAGCGCTACTACACCTGAAACCAACTCTTGTCATCTGCACTCAGTAACGCAGGAGCTGCCTGCTGCTGTACTTGTCCGTAGCTGAGGGACCGAGGCTCACCTGGGAGAAGTAGTTTACCCAAGGTGTCTCCATTGGGATGTGAACCTGAAACTCTAGTCTCACAAGCACTATGACGTCTTAATTGCCAGTGCACTAGACTGAAAGATGCCTAGGAGATCAGGGTGTCTGTGGGGAGGGGATGGGGGGGGGGTTCCAGAACCAATACATCACCAGGGCTCTGACCTAATGGATCTAGTTAATTCACTGATGAAATATAAATCTGCACAACTATAGCGCAGGGTAAACCTGGAAAGGTGGAGCCGGCTTGAATGAAGTGGGTCACTGGCAAGAACCATTCAAGGGCATGTTGGCCTAGCCCCATATGATTTCTGCTGTCTGGCCACCGAAAGGAACAACTTCCCCTCTCTCCCCCCATGATGTTCTGCCTCACCAAGGCTCACAGCAATGGGGCCAAGCACACATGAATTGAATCCTCTCAAAGTGTGAGCCTGAATCGACCCTTCCTTCCTTAGGTTGTGTCTGTGAAGTGTTTTGTCACAGACATGGAAACTTAACATATCCTCATCTTCACCCTCACAGCCCCAGACAGTAGCGTATGGAGACATGCGCTGCTCTCAATGCAGGACACTGGGTGGTAGCAGCCATTCCCAGACTCTGCAGCTGGACTCTGCAATAGCTCCAGGTTCTATTGCAATCTGTTTACTGCCTTGTTAGAGGGCAGGGATGGGTCATTTCAGGCAGAAGGAACGAGGTGTGAAATAGATTCTTGGCAGCCCTGGGAAGCTTTTAGGAGGTGTGAATGCCCAGCAATCTTGTCATTGGAGGAAGGTAAGCAACACACATGGTTGCAGAGGGAATCCAGGGCTGCACCAGCCAGGTTCAGAGGACCACTCATCCTATCCTTAAGGCTTTAGGAGTCTGTCATAAGACACGCCATCATACTTTACAAGCCTGGATCCCACACTTCTCAATTATGTCACCCAGAATGCCCTCAAACTTGTAATCCTTCTGCCTCTCATCTGTGCTTGGCTTACAGGCATGGGCTACCCTGCCTTGCAGCAACCTATATTTTAATGAGAGTCCCCAAGTGTTTCTTAGCAACGGGCATGACTGGAATACTACTGCCTTGGATCAAAAATCAGACAAACAGAAAAGCATCAGCATGAACAGAGTTAGCAGGCCTGTAACCTGGGCCAAGTGACAGTCCCAAGAGCCAGTTCCTTTGCTACAAGACAGAAAGAATGCTGATGACCTCATAGAGACCAAACTGATATCATAATTTCATGGGGACCTACTGTGTGGACGCATGGCACTACCTTGTGTGGGGGATACACAACGGCCACTGAATGACAGCAGGCTCCTGTGCCGGTAATATCAACACTCTGGTGGGAAGAGAGTGGAATGACAAGCTAGCCTGGAGGTCAAAGAGTGAGCAGCAGGCAGGAGCCGTGGGAAGAGGCCCCTGGGGGATGCCACCCATGCCCCAGGCGGGGAGGGGCCTGGCTCTGAGCTGGGAAAATGGAGTCAGGCTTGTATCTCAAAAAGATGGGTCAGGGAGATTGGCCCTAGACACAGCAATGTCCTCCCAGTCTATGACCAAGCAGACTGCAGCAGGCAGGAACCACTCTGAACTGGCTCTACGACCAGTGGGCCCCAAGGGCACAGGCAGCCCGTTTTAAATACAGAAGCCTGCTGGGAACATAGCCACATACCTGCCATCCCAATCCAGGTGGTGGAGACAGGAAAATGACAAGTTTGCGGCCAGCCTGGGCTACATAGTGAAATTCGACCTCAAAACAAAATACAGAAGAAGCCTAGCTTGAACAGAGATCATTCTCCATTCGACGCTCCACCCCAGCACAGTAGCACTAACTCCAGCTGGGACCCCTGACCTCCAGATGGCAGGGTCTCAGATGTCCTCAAGCTGCGTGCCTGTCTGAGTCCAGGAAATTGGCCTTGATATTTATTTTGAAAATATGGTCTGGTCTGCTTCCATTTTAATAACAGAAACAACTCTCGCAGTGTTCTATTGAATTTGATTTTGATCTAATCAAAATGCCAAGTTGCTCTAGGCCCACAGAAAGTCTTCCTTAAAATTCGTTGTGCTGTTCTGGGGGACAGCTATGGCCAAAGCCCATCTTGACAGAGCTCCCACAAGCTGCCTCTGTGTCCTGACAATGACAGGCTCTTGCAGAGCCCTGCCTCACAGACACACCTGGCAAATCAAAAGCTTGTCCCAGGCATCAGACTTGACAGGAGCCATGCGCTGCAAACCCCAGTCACCCCAGAGGATGACACAGATACCCAGATCGGATGGCAGCATCAATTCCATCAAATGTCACATCTGATGTGCTCCCAAACTAGCTGGTGGCACTGCAGAGCCCCAAAGGCAGCCTCTCCTCAGAGCAAGAAACTGTGGCAGAAACAAATCATAGAAGGACCAAGGGAGAAATAGCAACTTTGGCAGTAGTTAGAAGTGAAGGAAAGTTTATATAACTCTTCTTGTCAGAGTAGCTGCTCTGGGAGGAAGTTGTGGGAGATGCTCCGAGGTGCAGAGGCAAGCGCTGAGCACCAACTGTGTGGTACTTGCTGAACTGGGTGCCTGGGCTAGAGACATGGACAAGATGGACAAGGTGTTTATCAGAGAGATGAGAGAAACTGGGAAGCAGGGGCCTAATAACACGGTGAGTCGGGGAGAGTCAGTCAGATGCTGGGAAGGAGAGAACCTGGCACCTGCGAAACTAGTCCACAGCTTAGGAGACAAAGTGAACCACACGAAGCTTTAGAGGGAGAGCATCCAGCAAGGACAAAGGTCCGAGGAAGTGAAAGAGCTTAAACATGGTGTAGCTGCTGCCTAAGGTGGCAAAAGGGAGGAGGAGAGTGAGGCCGGGGTCCTGGGGTATGAGCGGGAGCCCTCGGTGAACAGAAACGTGTCCAGTGCCGAGCTGGGTTTCATCGCAGACTGGATTATGTGAGGTCTCTTCTCTGCTCAGCAAAGTTGCCTGGTAATTCTTCCTTCTTACGTCCGGATCAGTCATCAAAGAGCTAGCAGGCAGGAGCTTTGCTGAGCGCACACAGCAAGTGTTTAATAATGTGGCTCCCTGACACCCTCCTCCCCCATGCCTCCTGCCGGCAAGCTGTGCCCGGCAGGATCTGAGCAGCTGCTTCATGAGGAAATATTGCAAAACTCGCCCAAGCGGTTCCAAAATATTTTCTGGGCAGCAACCCCACAGCCACTAAGAGGCCGGGTTCTGGGGACCAGCTGCTTCTCTAGGCTGTTAGCACTCTACTCTTGCTGGGTTCCCGTCCTCAGGACCCAGCCTGGAGAGATGGGTCCACACAGACAGTTCCTCCACACTACTGAGCCTGCATCCCCTCTGTTACTGCTTGACTATATGATATTGGGTAAGCCCAGTCTTTTGGTTTGCTGAGACAAGGTCTCACCATGCAGTCCAGGCTGGCCTCAAACTTATGATCTTCCTACCTTGGCCTGTGAATACTGGGATGACAGGAAGGTGCCACCATGTCTGGCCAGAGCTATTCTTGGCCTCCTAGGATTCCTTGTTCTGTCGTCCACCGGGCTGAATTGACCCAGTGAATGAAAGAGCTCATCCTCTCAAGCCCCTGTACTGTGCCCTAGATAAGGTGCCACACCCTGATGTCTCTGGCTAGTGGGGACTCCACCATAGCTCTTGCCACACTGTGCAGCAACAGAATGGGCCTTGCTGTCCTACAGACTTCTGGGGCCCAGAGGAGCCCATGAGTAAGGGATAAATGAGTGAGTGATTAAATAAGAGAGTGAATGGATGGATGGATGGATGGATGATGGGTGGGTCAATGGATAGATAGATGGATGGATGGATAGATGGATGGATGAATGGGTGGATAGATGAATAGATGGGTGTGTGGATAGATGAGTGGATGGATGGATATATGGATGGATGGATGAATGGCTGGCTGGCTAGCTGGATGGATGGATGGATGGATGGATGGATGGATGGATGGAGAGCTGGATGGAGAGCTGGATGGATGGATGGATGGATGGAGAGCTGAATGGATGGGTAGATGGATGGTTGGATGGATGGATGGATGGATGAGTGGATGGATGGATAGATGGATAGATGGATGGATGGATGAATGACTGGATGGAGAGATGGATGGATGGATGGGTGGATGGATGGATGGATGGATGGATGGATGGATGGATGGATTGGGTAATGGGTGGATGGATGGATGAGTAAGGGAACAAGTGAATGCCTCACATGCATCATAGAAACAACTTCTTTAGTGGGCCTGTGCTCTCCCTCCATCCACCACCTCAGAGATGCCCCCACAGCCCCCAGACTCAACACCAGCAAAGCCATGAGACCTCTTACCAAACTCTTCTATTGATGGTGACACATGCCTTTGAAGGCTCCTGCAGAAGTTCTGTGTGACCCCAAGGCTCCTCTCTCCCTGCTCTTGCTCTAATGATCATGGGGGCACACCTGCTGAGTGCCAGCTAGCAACAGCATGGCTCCACACTCTGGTAGCCACCACCAGTGACCTGAGAAATTCCTGTCGTAGCTGGGACAGTATCAAGCCTGTGTCACTGCCCTGATGTTCTCAGCTAGAACCAATTGCTCACCTCTTCCTTGAGTCCCAAGTCCATTCCAGCTTATGATGTCTGGGTCCCCTAAGCAAAATGAAGTTCAGTGGATACAGCCTGTTATTGTCATTGTGAGTGAGTGTGTGTGTGTGTGTGTGTGTGTGTGAGAGAGAGAGAGAGAGAGAGAGAGAGAGAGAGAGAGAGAGAGAGAGAGGGAGAGAGATACACAGAGACACAGAGACACAGAGAGACAGAGAAAGAGGGACAGAGAGAGAACATGTATGTGTATAAGTGTGTAAGTGTAAGAGAGATAGTGTGTGTGTATGTGTGTGTGAGTATGCATATGTGAGTGTGTATGAGAGTGTGTGTATGAGTGTAAAGAGACAGTGTATATGTGTGTGAGTGTATGTATGTATTTGTGAGAGTGTATGTGTGTATATGAGTGTGTATGAGAGTATGTGAGTGTAAGAGAGACTGTGTATGTGTGTGTGAGTTATGAGAGAGAGTGTATGAGTGTAAGAGACATAGTGTGTATATGCGAGAGAGACTCTGTGTGTGTAAGTGTGCATGTGTGAGATGTATCAGTTCTGATCCCAGAGGAGCCCAGTCTGATCCACTCTGACAATGCCATCAGAAAGCCCCCAAATCTATGTGTCCCCATGGTCACATTCAAGCTACCATTGTGTTCTCCCAGAAACGGGGGCTTACTCCAGCTTCCAAGCTGCCCTGACTGCAGCTAGCACAGCCCTCTCTACCTCTGACCCTGAGCTCACTGCAGAGGCATGTGCATGGACAGAGAGGCAAGAGTGAACAGAAAGGTCAGCAGAGACCTACAACAGATGAGGCAGACAGAGGCTCCAATGGAAGATACATATATGGTAGATAATAAGTGGAGAGATAGATGAGAGGTGACAGATATATAGATGAAAGGATAAACAGACAGACAAGCAGGCAGACAGACGGTCACATAGATATAGAGACAGATGAGCATATACATAAATAGACACATAGATACATAGAGACAGAGAGCGCTGAGGGTAGGAGGCTCGGACTTTACGTTCAGCTCCCAGTACTCCTGGCCTTCAAGCATAGAGAATCAGGTATAGACTGAAGCCTCCAGAGCAGAGGTCTGTGCTAACTAGCAAGGATGTGTGACCTGGGGCAAGTCTCTACCTCTCTGAGGCTTAATTCACTTACCTGCTAAGCTTCCTGCCTGTGGGAGTTAGGAGTTAGGGATTCGTGGAAGCCTGAAAAGCACCCATATGCAATGGAGCTGGCAAGGGAAAGCTGCTCACTGAGATGTGACTGCCTCACCTGCTGTCTTTGGCAGCTCCTATCTGATGTGAGGAACACTCAGCTCTGCCTCCCTTTGGAGTCTGGAGTTGACACTTGTTCTCCTGGCTGCCCTGCATCCTTCCTAATGTGTCCGTCAGAGTGAGGCTGATGAAGTGAATGTGTTCAGAGCCCCTAAGCTAATCTGTCCAATGTTTTTCTCCCTGCCTCGGTGGATCCCACCCACGGCTGATCTCAAAGGCCACTGGGGATGTCAGGCCAGGCCCGGAGCCACCAGGCTTCCCATGTGTGGTGTGTATCTGGAGGAGACTGCTGGTACAGCTCCCTGCCCACCACGTAAGCACTTACGGGTGGGGTATCTCTCGTGGCGGCAGGCAAGGCGGAAGTCTTCCTCTTCACTCACGTCTCCCTTCTCAATCCTGGAAAGAAACAAAAGAAAACCCCAAGACTGGAATGAGAGGGTAGGCAGAGCAGAGCATACCCAGGGCTGGAGAAGCACTGTGACAACTTTCAAAGTAGCTTTCTACCTGTTGCCCACACCCTGAGATACGGGCACCACTTTTCCCATCTATGGAAAAGAAACAGGTATTCAAGGGATAACTGGGTTGCAAAGCAATCAGTAACCATACACATGGCCAGGGCTTGCACACACACACACACACACACACACACACGCATACGTGCACGTGAAGGGGAAAAGAGGAAGAAGATAGAAAGGGAAGGAAAGAGAGAAACAGGGACAAAGGGGGATGCGCTAGACACATATATAAATAAAATTAATTCCTGTCAGAAGGTTGCTTGTGCCAACCCAGTGGGTCTCAACTTGGCTATTGCTAGAAGTTACCCATTAGGAGTTTTAAACAGGGCTGGAGAGATGGCTCCGCGGTTAAGAGCACTGACTGCTCTTCCGAAGGTCCTGAGTTCAAACCCCAGCAACCACATGGTGGTTCACAACCATCTGTGATGAGATCTGACTCCCTCTTCTGGAGTGTCTGAAGACAGCTACAGTGTACTTACATATAATAAATGGAGTTTTAAACCCCATGTGGGTCTTCTTTCCTCCTATTGTATCAGCTCCTGGGCTTTATTTAGTTCTTGAAACAACTATAGAGGTGCACTGGTGGCCGTCATTACTAACAGCAGAGGCCACGATGTGGTGGCTGCTATTACTAATACAGCAACGACAACCACTGCACCCACCAAACACATAAGGAAGATGAGGTAAAGGGGAGCTGGGAGCTACAGAGTCTCACTGCCTCGTCACTGCAGAACTGAGGTTCACAGTTCATCCCACCCCAGTGTCCCAGATCTTCAGATGTCACTTGGATCCTGTGTTTTCCTGCTGGAAGCAGACACTCAGCCCCCAGAAGGCTGTAGTAGAAGGGTGGTCGGCTGCCACCCAGAGCCACTTTAAGCTCAGCCCTTCTCTTTAAGGTACAAGCTCTGCCACAGCTCTGCAGGGCCAGCAGATGTGGACCTGCACTGGAGAATCTGCCAGAACTGACTCTACACAGAAGCTGGCAGCGGAGGAGGCTGAGACAGGGGCATCATGAGTTTGAAAGCAAGACCCTGTCTCAACAAAGGTTAAGAGGAGAAAAGAGAAAAGCAAAGGCAGTGAGGGGGGGAGGGCACTGCTGAATCCCGGCAGGGCTAGGCTTTGGTCTGGTTTGTTGGGTCAGATGTCATCTCATGTTCCAAGTCTCTGCTGGTCCTCACACAGTAGCTTGCAACCTGGCTGCTCCTGGCCACGACATTCCCCAGGGACATCAAGCTCTTGCTTGAAAACAGCTGCAAATGTCATGAGGTGATTTGAGCAGAAATTTCTTGGGAAGTAATTCTGCTTTGTGTGAACCATCACAAGAGACCCAGAAAGTGTCTTGAAGGACTGAAAGGGGTTTGGTAGAACCCACACTCTGATGGGTGGCAGGTGGGAACAGGGACATTGGATGTGGCATGTGTACCTTCCCAGGCCTCAGGTTCTCCTGAGTTGTGGCTCTACCTTGTGCTGGCTGCTTAGGTCTGTACATGTCTTCCATGTCCCCTCCATCCAGTGGGTGGGCACGTATTACCTGCTGCTTAACGCTGTATGTGGGTAGCACCAGGCAAACTCATCCATCCAGAACTTCCATTGCCATTAGCCCTCTTTATTCCCATAGCCGACAGTCTTCTCATCATCGGCAACACACCCAGTGTCACCACAAAGCTCCAGTTATAGAGAGGTGCTCCTTTGCTGCATTAGCCCGTGTGCCCTTCTTCCATCCCAGTTAGCTTTCTTGATGACTTCTGAGACAAGGTCCCATTATGTAGCCTGGCACTGAACTTGAGATCCTCCTGTCCCAAGTCTCTTGTGTGCTGGGATGAGAGGTCTCCTCTGCCTTGCCTGAGCCAACATTAATGTTTTGAAGGACACAGAGGAAAGACTTTGAGCTGTCAGTGCTTTGGTGCAACCAGAGCAGTGGACTGATGCACTGATGGTTACAGCACCAAAGCCACTGAGTTGCTCTACCAGGTCCAAGGGCAGTCATGGTCAAAGCCGAGAGCAGTGTCCAGGAAGCAAAAGAGCAACAGGGGAGGGTGGCAGTGCAGAGGGGCCCTGAACACTAACACCTGGCTCTCAGAGAGGGAGAGGTACAGTAGACCTCTGAAGGCCGAATCTTCTCATGTGGTTAGATGAGCTGCAGCCAAATGGAGCCAAGATGGGCAAGGACCCATCATCAGCTTTGCCTCATTCCCTGCATGGCCTCATTGAACAATATCCCATCAGAACCATCCTCAAAGCCAGCCTCCCTTCCCTGACCCCAGGCCAGTTGTTTCCAGCCACTGCCGACACTATCTGACTCCATGCTTCTGTGAGAAAGGATCTCTTCCTCTCCATTTTCAGTATGCACCCCTGCACATGCATCCCACGTAGGCTTGAACTGCCACCAGCATCAGCTAGAGAGCCTGCACTGGCCGCCATTTCTGTTCTGAAGATGTTTGCAAACAGAAATGAATAACTTCATGCCAACAAACCAAAAGAAGAGAGCCCCCTCTCTCTTACACACACACACACACACACACACACCACCACCACCACCACCACCACCACCACCACCATCAGAATAATAAGAACTAACAATCAGTGGTAATATCTCTCCATTCCTCCAATGAAAAGACATAGGCTAACAGAGTAGATGCATAAACAGGATCCATCAGCCTGCTGCATACAAGAAACACAACTCAGCAACAAAGATAGACACTCCACTCCGAGTAAAAGGCTAGAAAAAAGTTTTCCAAGCAAATAGACCCATGGAACAAGCTGGAGTAGGTATCCTAATATCTAATAAAATAGACTTTCAACCAAAGTAATACAAAGAGATAGGGAAGGACACTTCATACTCATCAAAGGACAAATCCACCGAGATGACATTTCAATTCTGAACACTTTAGGTAGTCCCTGCCCAACTGCTGATCCTTGCTGGCCACATTGCCTCCTGGGATCCTGAGGATAGCT
The DNA here is from genome assembly GCF_978045245.1 of Mus caroli. Classification (NCBI taxonomy): domain Eukaryota; kingdom Metazoa; phylum Chordata; class Mammalia; order Rodentia; family Muridae; genus Mus; species Mus caroli. Next base: position 19,887,632 of record NW_028227263.1, on the reverse strand, counting down.
ATCTGCTCTGCTTCACAGCCCAATGTTTCCCAAACTTAATGGGCACAGATATCACCCAAAGCCACAATTACGCAGACTCTGGGAATCCGCTGGATTATGCTTTTCTCATGGGCTCCATGGAGGCTCATACTGTAGGTTGCAAATCCCAGTTGAATCTCAGAACAACTGCTAAGCCTGGATCTCCTGGCTTTCCCATAATGTAGGATCTGCAGGAGGGGAGGCATGGCTCAAGACCTTTCCACAACCGTTTCTCTGCCCAGCTAGTTGGTAGGAAGAAGCTGAGGAGTTCAGGAAGTAGCCATTTCTTCCAGATGTTGCTTCCAGATGTTCCTCTCACACTCCCTCCATAATTTCCTACCCTATGGACACCGCCCCCACTCTCTGTCATGCCTTCCAATGCTGGTGTGGATCCGCAGGATCAATTGGTGCAGTTCGAAGGTGTTGTGATCTTCTGGTCACCAATCTCTAAATCCTGGGGGACACATTCCTCCCAGGAATAACAATTTCAAAGGACCCCAACCTGGAGCAGTGCCCTGCAAGGAGCCCTGAGAGGTCCCATCAAAGCCTCCTCAAAGATAGATCTGAGACTCAGAAGTTACAGATCCAGAAGACAGCCTCAGAGGACAGAAAACACATTGATTTTAAATGGTCAATTTAGAAAGGAGTGAAGGATAGAATTAAAAGGAATACAAGAAATAAATGAGCTGTAGATGGTAAATGAAGATTCCACAGCATCCCTCCAAAAGGGCAGCTCTAAGAAAAGGAGAACATGATGGGTCTTAAAGATATTTTATTTTCGAACTTTTTCCCTTTCTTTTGCATGATGAGTCATTTGGAATATATCAGGAAAGAGCAGTTCCCCACCATGCTCAGTTCTGGCCTGGTCTTGAAGAGTGCTTTATTTTGTCTCCATTTCTGCAGAGAGGCATGCAGACATCTTGTGAATGGCAAGGGTGGAAATATATGAAGTCTCCAGCATTAGTCCCCTCCAAATGCCAATCTTCCATGCCTCCTTCAAGGTGTCCACAGGCTTCCTCCTATTGCAAGGCTCCATGGACAACATGAGACCTCCTGATTCTTGGGAGGAGAATCAGGACTGCTCCCATAGGGAAGGAGCACAGCCAGCTGTCCACAAGTCATGATGCCTTGGTATGATCATGTGCTCATGCTTGGATGCTCAGAGTGCAAACAGATCAGAGACACCAGGGCAGGCAAAGGATGAGGCAGAACACAGGGCAAGGCTGGGATATTCCCATGATGCCCTGGGGACCAAGGAAGTCCCTCTCCATTTCTGGATGGAGAGGAGGGGCCATTATCCTGGCCACATCAGAGCATTGCTGAGCAACGGCTACTGGAAATCAAAAATGGACCAGGTTGGGGAATGGCTGGGTTCGCCCAGGTGAGCGTGAGGTGACCAAGGGTGGAGGCAGGAAGAAAGGACTACAGCTATCCCCACTTATCTACTGGAGTTACCCTGAGACCCCAGTGGGTCCTGAAGCCCAGGACTGTGCCAAATCCTATACAATAGACTATTTTCCCTCTGTATACACCCATGAAAAACTTAATTCATAACTCAGGCACAGTGAGAGATCAACTTTAAGATCTGGTAATAATAAAACATTAAAAACTTTTACTTTGAGACACAGTCTCATTATGTATCCCAGGTTAACTTTGAACCCACAGTCTTCCTACCTTCATCTCCCAATGCTGGGGATTATAGGTTTGTGCCTAGCTAAAAATAAAAACACTTAGAACAACAAGAAATGAGAAATAAGGTAACACTATTTAAAACTTGGGCCAGATCTTTAATTCCAGCTCTCAGAAGGTAGAAGCAGTTGTATCTCTGTGTGTCCAAGTTAGCCTGGTCTATATAGAGCGTTCCAAGCTAGCCAGGGCTGCATAGTGAAATGCTGTTGTGTATGTGAGGGGGGAGGCAATATTTAAAACTAATGATTCTCTGGCTTCTGTAACTTCCCATGTTTCATGGGTCCCTGAAGCTGCAGAGGTGGCACATGCGTAAGGGAGTCTGGGGTGCTTTAGTCATCAGAAAGTGGAACTATTTGAGAAGGATCAGAATGATTAGGGGACATGGCCTTGCTGGAGGAAGTGTGTCACTGGGGGTGGGATTGGTGGTTTCAAAGGGCCCAGGCCACACCCAGTGCCTTTGTGTGCTGCCTATGGATCAGGATGTAGCTCTTGGATCCTGCTCCAACACCATGCTCCCTGCCATGATGAGAACAGGCTAAGCCTCTGAAACTGTAAGCCAACCCCCAATTAAAAACTTTCTTGTAAGAGTTGCCTTAGTCATGCTGTCTCTTCACAGAAATAAAACAGGGACTAAGGCAGAGGTCTAGTTTGGTTGTGACGAGAATTCACTGGTCTTGGGGTAAAAAGAGCTGTGGGACCAGGGGCCCTGTTTTCACCAGCTTGAACACCTATGAAAGAAACATGCAATTGGGGCAGAGAAGCAAGTAGACTGGGTTTGGAGGTCAAGCATGTGAGTGAGTTTAGCCATGCTGATGGGCAGTCACTTTTAGTCGCTGAAATATGAAGTGTAGCTGCATCAAAGAGTGTGATTCTGAGATGTGGGTGTCCCAAGCCATGTGGTCACTGAGGGAAGAAGAGGAGGGCTCCCTGGCCTAAGGAAGCATGGGCACTCAGCAATACCAAGGAGAAGGAGGGTAGGAAACGAAGAAGACCATGTCCACACTCTGAGTGATCTCTGTGGGTAGTCAGTTCTGCCTCAGTTATTGCACTGCTGTGTTTCAAAGAGTCCAACAGATACCCTGCAAGTTTGAAGGGCAGAAATCACCCCTGGGAAAACACCAGGAAGAGTAACAGGGAACAGTTGACTGGGGTTGCCTGAAGTGGGAGCTACAGAACCAGGGCAACATATCGAAAGCCAGGACTGGGCAGTCATGTTAGAGTGTGTTGCACTCGCTGTTGAGAATGCCTTAGTGGGTTGAGGAGGCCCTGAGAGACAGATTGGCGTGGGTAGTGTCATGAGTGGGAAGTGAGGATGGGAGAGAGGCCTTCCACACAGTCCGGTAGCAGGCAGAAGAAGGGATTGTGGTGCCAGGGTGGACTCAGAACACCCTTTGGGACTGCTGAGATGTTTGGCCACTGAGCAGGCAGAGGTACCCTTCACCATGCAGGAATGACAATGTCCCATGTAGGCCCCTGACATGCAGGGCAGCTTGCTTTGTGACCGTGAGAGCTGGCTTCGGGGAGGGACTTTTGCAATGGTTTCTATTCCATGTGACACAGAGAAAGGAGACTCACTCAATGTGGCCACATTGAGAAGAGGAACTAACACAGAAAAATGATGACCCCAAACCCCAAACAACCATCTTTGAAGCCCTGGAAGGAGGTTTGGTTTAAATAGAGGATAAGATGTGTCCATATCAAGGTGTTGTCTGTCTGTCCATCACTGTGTGGGCTCTGGTCTGGTCTGGTCTGGTCTGGTCTGGTCTGGTCTGGTCTGGTCTACAAGGTGTCTGATAAGCCTTCAGTACTGTCTTAGTCGGGGTTTCTATTCCTGCACAAACATCATGGCCAAGAAGCAAGTTGGGGAGGAAAGGGTTTATTCAGCTTACACTTCCACATTGCTGTTCATCACCAAGGAAGTCAGGACTGGAACTCAAACAGGTCAGGAAGCAGGAGCTGATGCAGAGGCCATGGAGGGATGTTCTTTACTGGCTTGCTTCCCCTGGCTTGCTCAGCCTGCTCTCTTATAGACTACCAGCCCAGAGATGGTCCCACCCACAAGGGGCCTTTCCCCCTTGATCACTAATTGAGAAAGTGCCTTACAGCTGGATCTCATGGAGGCATTTCCTCAACTGAAGGTCCTTTCTCTGTGATAACTCCAGCTGTGAAGTTGACACAAAACTAGCCAGTACAAGTACCCTGTGCAATCTCTCCCTAGGAGACAGGCCACTCCCTGGAAGCAGCAGACTTCAGTATGAGATTCCCAGGAAATTCCAATTCCTTGGGGCCCACTGTTTTAGTAGTCAGATATATCAAAGGGGAGACCCAGAGTCTCCCTTCAGAGTCCCTACTCTTCTGCTAGCATGCTTACAAGGATAGAAAACACCGGCTTGAAGGATGCCCCTCTTCCTAAGGGGGTAGTATTATTCTCCCTGTGCAGAGGGAGATCTCAGAAGTCTAGCAGGGAGCAAGAGAGGATGCTCCTACTAAGTCCCCAGTCACCTTGTGACCATGCTGGGAGGTAGGACACACTCACTCCCCAGCCAGACAACAGGACTCCCCAGAGGTGAAGCAACTTGGTGAGGGAACTCACGCCCCTAAGTTTATTCTACTTGTTTTCTTGTATATGTATTCACACATATATGCTGTATATGTGTACATATATGTGTGTGTGTATAGTTATTTGCAGTACTAATGATTAAACCTATGCCATATATTTATTTATGTATTTATTTATTCATTCATTCATTCATTTTTGAGATAGGGTCTCACTATGTAGAACAGGCTGGCCTCAAACTTGCAGAACTGCATCTGCCTCTGCATCCCACGTGCTGGGGCTAAAGCATCTGCTATCACATCCAGCACCCTCTTTTTTAAAATTTAAATTTATTTATTCCTTTTTTTTTTAAAGTCAGAGTCTCACTAAGTTGCCCTTGAACTTACTCTGTAGGCCAGGCAGGCTTTGAACTTACCATTCTCACTCCCACAATTTCTGCCACCAAGCACAGCTCGCAGACTCAACTCAAAGTCTGATTCCACAAGGACTCAGGGCTCAGAGCAGGCAGAGAGCTAGAAGACGCAGCTGCCATGGGAAACCCTGGCTGACCTGCTGCTAATTAACAATGTTGGTGTTGCAGAGCCCTTGTGGATCCAGGGGCTGGGCTGGGCTGCAGAGCAAGAGCGAGCTCCCTTCAGAGGGAAAGGCTGACACACAGGGCGAGCAGAGTGAGCTGCATGCCTTGAGCTGAGCCAGGGAATGAGCATGTGCTATGAGTCATCAGAAGAGCCAAGAAGCAGGAGGGAAGCAGGTGGCAGGAGGCCACCCGAGTGGGAGTGTCCTCTCAAGCAGCTCTGGGCTCCTGGTTCCTCAGAGGCTACCGCACCCACAGGGAGGCAGGCTGCTTGGTCAGTGTGGCGGAGTTCTCTCCAGGGTCTGACCCAACAGGTCTTATTTTCTCTCACGTGCTGTTAAACCAGATCTGAGCATTTGAGTATTCAAGAGAACCCCTGATCTGCAAATATGTGCCTACCTTCAGCAGCTCCCACCCACTCCCCAGGAGGCCAGTTACGACTCCCTCCTTGGGGACAGCTGGCAGCAAGACAGTGGGCAAGAAGTCTCTAGAATTCTAGAGGCTTCATAGACTTGGGACATACCACTCCCAGTTGCTAGTTTTCAGGGCTGGGTCAGCCAGCCTCTGGTGGTATGACCTGCCCTTTCCCATGAGAATGCTATGTGTTAACACGTGTGCACATACATGTGTGTACATGTACACACACACACACACAATGTTTCAAAGCCCCCAGCCACTCAGAACCCACCTAACAGCCCCTCATACTTTTGAAGGACTCTTGTTGTGAAAATTCCAAAAGGACCTGGGTGAGAGTCGGGATGAGGTAGGGAAGAGACAGCTCAGGCCGATCTGCCCAACAGCTTCCCAGAGCAGCAGTATGTTCCCAGACCCCAAGGGATAGAGAGGGTGGGATGCAGACTCCTCTCTTGATGGTGGCAATGGGGGAGTGGGAACCAACACTGTGCTGTGATGAGCCAGGTGCTCACACTTCCTGGCCTGCGTGCACCTGCCCTGCCTGCCTCTCACATTGAGGCTCCTCCACCTGGAGACTCCTTAGCACCCTCCTCTGCCAAGGCTACTCTGTACTTGCCACACAATAGTCATCAAGGACCAAGATTAAATGCCATGGTAACTATGTGGCCTGAGATGGCACTAGCCAGCTGTGCGACCTTGGACAAATCACAGCACCCCTCCGGGACTCAACTTGGCATATGTGAAATAGGGACAACACTTTTATTCATACTTCCTAAAGACTCTGTGGGCATTAATAAGTCAGTCACACTTGGGGTGCTTAGGGGTTGTGGGTCAGGCTGAGCTGTTACAAGGTTAACAACCCACCTGAAGCACTATCCTGCCTCTATCCTAAGCATGTGGTTTTCAAGCTTCTCTCTCTCTCTCTCTCTCTCTCTCTCTCTCTCTCTCTCTCTCTCTCTCTCTCTCTCTCTCCCTTCGAATTCGGGGCCCTGAGCCCAATACACCACAGGGGAACAAAATGTCAGCATTTCCAAATGCCAAGGGACCTGGACTCTCTTTATGTGCAGAAGACACAGGCCCAGAGTTGTTTGCTGCCTAGAGCCAAGTCACACAGCAGCGAAGAGCCAGGTCAGACCACAGCACCCTCTGCTTCCCAGCGGCTCTCCTGAGTGTCTCTCAGCTGCCCTGCAAAAAGCCATGCAACAAAGCCACATGCGCAATGCTGCTTGTAGGCAAAGAGCAAGGGGGGCGGGGGAGGGGGGGAGGAAGAAAATAGAACAGAGCAGCAGGGCTGAAACATTCTCCTCGGAGGGAAGGGAAATCAAATTTGATGAACCTCTGCATAATGTTAAGTTATGAATGTGCAAAGTGATATTCCGCACGTATGCCGGGAAGCACTCATCACGAGCCTGAGCGGTCCAGGGCGTCAGGAACTGGGGCTTGATGAGAAGCTGCTTGCCAGGGTGGGATGCACGGTCTGAGCTGCTCCCTTCGCAGCGCAGCGTGCAATTTCCCTAGTTGGATCCCATGGAAGTATAACACACAGTTGTGGTGTTAATGGGGCACCGGGGGCTTCAGGCTATTCACCACAGCTTTAGGTACTGAGGGCTGCCCACCTCCAGTCCTGGCTACTGATGCTGAGCAGGGACAAGCTCTTGAGCATACTGGGAATGAATGGCCTCCTCTCTGCCAGGACACTGTCTGCAGATAAGGAGACTGGAGTGAAATGCCAGGCAAAAGGGAGGCAGTATCCAAGCATCAAAGATGACCAGGAAAATAATCCTTGGTCGCCAGGAAAGTACCTCATGAGTTCCCACTCAATTTCTGGCACAACCCTGGAGACCAGGTGACACTAACTCCAGCATTAAGTATGCAAGGCATACATGCAGAAAAGTGACCAGGAAGAGGGGTGAACTGATGTGTATCCCAGTGGGAGTACCACAGATGCAAAACCCCGGAATAGGGCAGTCTTGGAGCACCTGTGGTGGAAGGGAGGAGGCAGAGGAAAGAGCAAGTCAGAGAAAGGTCTGGAATAATCATGCAGGAACCCATCCCCCACTCCATGTGGCTGGCATAAAAGGTCGGTCTAAAGAACTCGCTGGCCCAGTCTTCTTCCCTTTACTCCTCCACATACCCCGAGGGTATGCTCCTGGGGCTGCTCAGCCACACCCACTGGGAGTATTGCATTTACCTCTTCCTCAGCCCCCTCTCCCCACACCCAAGGACAGGGGACAGGGTGTATCGGGAAGGTGGCTTCAAGAAACACAGGAGAGAAGAAAGAGGACAGGGAAGGAGGCAAGGATCAGGAAAGGAGTGCTCATGGCAGGCTCCCACTCAGGGCTTAGCTTCCACGGAGAGCAAACTCAGTGTAGTTACTCCTGTGAGTAGGAAGCCCGGGCCTCCTTCCACCACTGCTGACAGCATCCAACACCCTGGACATTCTAGAAAGCACCATGCCCTTGAGAAGGCTGACTCCTGAATCAGAGCCCCCCACATCTGTAGTAAGCGCCCCTGGCACCCCCACATACACTGTGAACACTGGGCAAATATGCCCATAGTTTCAGGATGCCTATGTGGACACAAGCAGATCCCTGAGTTTGATGCTGAGTCTGCTTCCTCTTATCAAATGCTCTGATTCTTGGGGACATGGCCAGCTCCGAATAGGCTCAGAGTCTGAACTGCACAGACTTCAGCCCATCTCATCCTTACTGTACAGTTTTAAATAAGGATCTTTGCATCTCTGAGTCTCATCTTTCTCATCTATCAAAGGAAGCCCAGTAGCATATTCATGCATGCTGTTAGGTGCCCAGACACAGGACCCGGTACAGCTATGTGAGACAGCCATAGCTGGAAGGATGTCTGGGATTCCACTTAATGGAAAGTGGCATGGGTGAAGCTCACTGGGAGAATAGTATTAGCATACACGCGACCTTGGGTTCCATTCCTGGCACTGGGAGGAAACAGAAGCATCCAGGGGTAACACTGGGAGTGGAGACCCCAGGCCCACGTTAGCAATTCTTAGACTCCTACAGACTCCTACATCCCACTCAGGCAGGATGGTCTCTGTATGGGCAGAATGTGAGACACCTCTGTCCGAACTTCTGCTGTCATCAGATACCTCTGGCCTAGGAGGTAGACAGAGTTCTGAAGGAAGCACTGGCCCTGACTGGGCAAGGTCACTTCCTAGCATGCAGTAGTGAGAACAGCACCTCCCATGGCCCAGAAGAGATTCCAGCAGCCAAAGCTGGGCAGGGTGGCATTAGATTGTAGCCAGCCTACAGGAATGACTTTAGAAATAATGACTTAGGAAATAAGAGGAAAGAACAAGATGGGCTTAGAACCACTGAATTGAGGCTGGGCAGGGGGAGGCCTAATTCATCCTCTACCATCTGCCTGCCTATCCTGCCATGTATTCCTCCCCCCATGAATAAATCCATCTGACTCATCTACCCATTTACCTTTCTACTTACCCACCTACCTACCTATCCATCCACCCACCCAATCACTTACTAATTCAATCACTCAATTATCCATATTCATTCAATGACTTACCTACCCAGCTATCCATCCTCCCATTCATCTGTGTATCTCAGCAACCCTTACCTATATATCCATTCATCTACTCATCTACCAATTCCCTTATCTACCTACCCATTCATGTATCTCATATACTCATCCATCTATCCATCTGCTACCCAGTCATCCACTCATTCACCTACTTATCCATATCTAATCTTTCAACTGCCTATCTATACATAAAAGCACTTATCTTTCATCCATCCATCCATCTATCCATCCATCCATCCATCCATTCATCTACCCACTCACCCACCCACACATTCATCTATCCGCCCACCCACCCATTCACTAATCCATCCATCTATCCACTCATCCACTCATCCATCCATCCATCCATCCATCCATCCATCCATCCATCCATCCATCAATGTACCCACTTATCTATCTAGCCACCCATGAACCATTTGTTGCCACCTACATTATTCCCAGATCACTTCTGAAGACACAAGTGATTAGGTGTTGTCCCTGACCTTGAGAAGTCACCAACTCCTGGTGACCACCACCACTCCTACTGCTGGATCCCTTCTCACAGCACCGTTCAACCTCCTTCTGCTTGCCGTTGAAGTAACCTGGGGATGATGGGTACCACTCACATGTTGTTCCTTTTTGAGCTTTCCATAATCGGGTCATATAATTCCTGAGCAATCTTATGCCCACAAAACATTTGATGTCCCAGAAATCCAAAAGTCCATACTCTATCTTACCCAGTTTGTCCCACTTCCAAGATCACCTCAATCAGACCGTTTGGTCCAGTCTTGAATAAGAGCTTTGGATTCCTGAGGTTAGGCCTTGGTCTTTAAACTCCTAGTACTGGCCAGAGGGGACCATGTGTTGTTCACTGACCTCTCCCGGAAGTATTTGATGGCCTCAGGATCTAGGAATGTCGGCTCCTCCCGGTATCCTTGCTCAAAGACCTTGCGCTTGTGCCGGAACTCAATGACTGTCTTGGTATAGGAGTTGAGTGTAGTGACGGACGCCGCCATGCAGCAGGTAAATGAACCCCAGGCCAAGCTGTCGAGAGACAGACAGAGAGAGAGAGAGAGAGAGAGAGAGAGAGAGACCACAGTGAGGGTGGGCATGGACAAGGAGCCTCATCCACACACTATTTGTCTACTTAGCATAGCTACAAGCCCTAAGACTTGGTTCCCACTCCATGTTGATCTGGAAGAATGACAGTGGTCTTCACATTGTGACAAAGACACATCTACTTAGCCATTACTGTGAGAGCAGGGTGAGAGAGAATAGGGAACAGTTACCCAGGATGCAGTGATAACAACACTGGTCCTGGGAAGATGAAGTCCTGGCCAGAGGACATCCTGGGAGAAGAGAACAGCACATGCAAAGCTACGGAGGCATGAGGTCACAGAGTCCATGAGCACACGGTGGGAGGCAGGGATGCTAGAGTGGGGATGCCTAAGGATGCTGAAGTTGACTCTGGAGGAGGCAGGCATGTTGGGCATGAGGGTTACAGTCACCTTTGCTCCCAGATACCCCTGGAAAATACCTTTGACCTCCGTGCCTCGTGCTCCTCACATCCAGTCTTGTGAATGGAATTAAGGCAGATGGCTCTTGAATATACCAACCAGCCTTGGTCCAGCATGTGGAGGCACTCAGGAGAGGCTCGCTGTCATTACTGTCACTACCTGGCAAGGTGTTCTTACTCCTGCTTCTTTGTGATTCAGGATATAGGCACTCCCACTGGGAGATGAAGCCCTGATGTCCCTCTTGGCTGTCTACCCACTGTCTCTCTGCCTGTACCTCCTGTAGCTGGACTGCTTGGCTGCCCTACCAGATGAGTGCACTGAACTCACCCCCAAACCAGACTCAGTTCTAGAAATGGTATCCTGCCTGATTCTTCTGATCTGGATTGTATACTTACACTTAGTGCCAGGAGTGGGGACCCCACCTGGCTTCAGTCCCACTGGCCTGATTTCCTCCAGGCGGATGAATCCCTTCTGATCTCAGTTTATGCGCTCGTGTCTGCTCTGCCAGCACCACAGTACCTGAGAGTTCCAGGTTGTTACCTGCCAACAGCTCACCTGTGGTCTCTGAATACCATCATCCCTAATCCCTGCTTCAGGGCAGCCCTGCCTCCCTCTTGACAACAGCCTGAGTGAACTCCAGAAGGAGAGGAAAGGAAAGGCCTGTGGATTCAGCCTTTCTCAAATGGGTCTCCAATAATCACCTATTTCCGGCCATGCCTAACCCACTAATAGGTTCCTCACATCTGTTGAAGCTAATTTAGATTTTCTAGAAGCCTGGAGTGTCTATAATAGACATTTTTAAGGTGTCAGCCTCTCTGAGGATTTCCAGACCCATTAAATTGTCCAGTGTGTGTCACTCACACACACACACACACACACACACACACACACACACGGGGGCTGGGGGGGCATGACTGCACCAGGGCTGTGGCTGAAGCTGATCTAATCAAGTGCTCTCTCCTGAGCAATGGAGCTAAGATGCCAGCTAAGTTGCTAAGTCAGTGATGCCTTCTGACAAAAACTCACAACCTGAGGTGGGAGAATGAAGAAGTGAGCTTGTTTGGAGAATTCTGCAGTGTTAGTTTAACCTGCCCAGTATCTATTCCTGCCTCTGGTAATGGTACTTCCATCCTCTCAGGGCCATAGCTTGTGAGGACCTGGCCTGCCTTTAGTCTCTAGGGGTGAGCATCCGACTAGGCCTGGGCAATCCAAGTGCTGCTTTCTGTTGCCTCAGCCTTTAGGGATGGGCCCATGGTCTAGGTCTGGACATGGAGGCACCATCTCTAAAGCTGTAGAGAAGAAGAGCCCATCTCTCTCCTGGGTTATTGAGAGAGCTGTCTATCTGTAACTGCTGGGGACCTCCCAACCTGAGACTTAAACTGACCCAGGAGAAAGCAGAGGCAGTAAGGAGCTGCCTCCGTTGTCCTTGAACCTGTCCCTCTTGGGAACCCAATCCTTTTCTTTGGAAGTTTTTCCCTCATTAGCCATTTCTTATTGGTTTTCTGACACAGGTGACAAAAATTCTTGTTTACTTAGCTATAGAAACACCTCCTTTCACATAAGTTCATTTTAGGGTGAATTTTTAGTTCTTACAGTCAGAAATATTAACTTTAATAAACCTTCACTCACACTCTGCATGGTTCCAACCAGAGGCTGAAGCAGAAAATCTGCAGGCAGAGATCCAAGCAAAGCAAGGGGCTGAAAAGGATGAAGCCCAGTCGGTAGCCCAGATCATAGGTATTATCCTGGCTAGTTTCTGTTAACTAGACAACAGTTACAAGTTATCTAAGAAGAAGGAACCACACTTGAGAACATGCCTCTATAAGATTGTCACCACAAGCCTGTGGGTGCATTTTCTTAATTATTGATTGGTGTGGCAGACCACCCCTGGGCAGGTTGTGGATGGTATAAGAAAGCAGGATGAGCAATCCATAAGGAGTGAGCCAGTGAGTAGCACTCCACCATGACTTCTTCTTTAGTTCCTGCCTCCAATTCCAGTCCTGCTTGAGTTCCTGTCTTGGTTTCTCTTAGTGATGAGCTGCTACCTGGAAGTATAGGATGAAATCAGCTCTTTCATCCCAGTTTGCTCTTGGTTATAGTGTTTCATCAGAGCAATTGAAGCTTAACTAAGACAGAGAGGATCCAAACCTATAGGGATGGAGCCGAGGCTATAGGGATGGAGCCTAAGCTGTAAGGATGGAGCCAAGGCTATAGGGATGGAGCCTAGGCTGTAGGGATGGAGCCCAGGCTGTAGGGATGGAGACAAGGCTGTAGGGATGGAGCCTAGGCTCTAGGGATGGAGCCCAGGCTGTAGGGATGGAGACAAGGCTGTAGGGATAGACTCAGGTAGTAGAGATTGAGCCAAGTCTATAGGGATGGAGCCTAGGGTGTAGGGATAGAGACAAGGCTGTAGGGATGGAGTCAAGGCTGTAGGGATGGAGCCTAGGCTCTAGGGATGGAGCCCAGGCTGTAGGGATGGAGACAAGGCTGTAGGGATGGAGTCAAGGCTGTAGGGATGGAGTCTAGGCTATAGGGATGGAGCCCAGGATATAGAGAGGGAACAGAGGCTTCAGGGATAGAGCAGAGGCAGACAGAAATTGTTGGGCAGACACAAAGGCAGCTGACCTGTAGGCCATGTCCACACACCATCTGCTGTTCTTGTAGGACATTAATTCAAAGAGAGTGTTCCCTGGGCTAGCCTAGTGTTGCACATTCCAGCCACCAACCACCCTCTTTGTTCTCAAAACACCAAAGCCCCTGCCCCACTCAGTCCTCCCTCCTATCCAAGATTTCCCCAGGCCTCCAGCCCAGCTGTGTACTCCTCACCTCCAGTGTCACTCCTCAGTCCCCGCTCTCACCATCTCTACGAAGCCTCAGTCCTCACCACACCCTACAATCTTCTTGGAACCTTCCCCCCCTTTAGTAATTCTTTGATTTTAAATTAATTTAAAAAGTGAGATACTTATAGATTCAAATGAAGCTCTTATATGCTCATAGAGATATGGGAGGAGTCGTACCATCTTTAGCCAGTTTCCGGCAATTACAACACATTACAAAATGAGTGCAATTATGGTGCAGTATCAGGACCAAGGTTCTCACTACTCATAATCAAACTGCAGTGCACAGTGGACCCCTTCTCTTGCCATTTTATAGCCACATCCACTTCTTTCCTGACCTCCTCTGGTCCTTGGCAACCACTAGTCTGTTCTTCATTTCTAGAATCTTGACATTTCCAGTATTTAATATAGGTGGAATCATACGACCTGTATGCCCCGGCCGGCTGTTTTCACTTAGCAGTTCTCTGGAGAGTGACTCAAATTCTATCCATCAATAGTTTTCTTCTTTGGTGCAGAGATGTGTGTGTCTCCACAGCCCACCAGCATTCAATTGGGTCAGTATGTGTTATTTTAGCTGGTCTAAGAGACACACAGTCCTAGCTCATAGTAGCTTTAAATGCATTTCCTAATGGCTAAAGGTGTTGAACTTTCCGTCTGCTTGTTTGCACGCTCTGTATCCCTGCTCCAGAGTTCACTTATTAATGGGGGGTTTTGTTGTTCTTGCCGTCCTCGTAGTTTTCAGAGTTCACTTCCTTGGATGCCCTGGGTGGATTAGATCCTATTTTGTGACTGTGGTAAGACACCATGACCAAAGGCAACTTAAGGAAGAGCTTATTTGGGCTTAGGTTCCAGAGGGTTGAGTCTGTCATGGCAGAGTGGAGGCATGGCAGCAAGCAGCAGGCCTAGAGGGCTGAGAGCTCACACCCTCAACTATAAGCACAGAACAGAGAGGGGACCTGGAAGTGGGGTGGAGATAACTAACCTCAAAGCCAGTGATGGAGCCTCTAGCGAGGCTGTACCGCATAAGCCCCAAACAGCTCCACCACTGGGGACCAAGTGTTCAAATTACGAGAGCCGGGGGGGGGGGGGGAATCTCTCTTTCAAAACCCCACGTCAGATGTTAGCCCTTTGTCAGATGTGTGGATTAAAGACACTCATAGTTATAGCATGTCTTGCCAGCCTCTTAATAGGCTTTCCGATTGATTGATTTTTTTTTCCTTTTATGCTTCTGAAGTGAAATCGAAGAAAACGTCTGCTAAGCCTTCGTTCCCAAAGGCTTTCCTCCTGTATTTTTCTAAAACTTTTATAATGTTACATCTTATGCTTAGGCCTGTGACCTGTTTTAATGCAGAATTTAAGTGAATGTTGGTTTTCTGTTATGGGTATACAATAGCTTCAGCACCATTTGTGGAGAACATTGCTCTCATTCCACTGAACTGACGATCTCGTTTGCCAAAAATAGCGGCATTTGTCAAAAAGCAGGCATTTGTTTGAGTCTGCTCTTGGATTCCTGTGTTCTGTCCCATTGATGGATGTGTCTACCTCCCCACACACCCGGAGACACACACACACACACACACACACACACACACACACACACACACTAATATCAGTCTGGGTTACTGTAGCTCTAATAGGTCTTGAAATTGGGTAGACTGAGTCACCCTACTTCTCCTTCTTTAAACATTTTTTTTTTAGCTCTTCTGTTTCTTTTGCGTGTCCATCTGCAGTTTTAAAAAGTTTTTATTAGATATTTTCTTCATTTACATTTCAAATGCTATGTCCATCTGCATTTTGAAATTTTGTATAAGTCTTGTTGAAGTTTTGATGAGAATCATATTTAACCTGTGTTCTACTTTGAGAACTGCTATGGACCTCATGTCGAGGGTTTTGATCCACGAACATGGTCTACTATCAAGACCAGTGATTTCTTTTATTGGAGTTTTTCAGTTATTAGCATATGAGTTCTAGAAATGCTTTATTAGCCTAAAGGCTATGCATTTAACTTTTCTAGTAGAAATATAATTATATTTTAAGTTTTTGTCCAAATTTTCATTGTAAGCTTATAGAAATAAAACCGACTCTCTGTTTTCCTCTCATGGCTGTGCTGAACTCACTGGTCCAGTCTGTAGAATGTTTGGTACGTTCCTTGGGTATTTCTGCACAATCATTATCTGTACATGGCCGTGGTTTGTTCCTTTTCTGATCTGTATGGTGTTTATTGCCTTTTATACCTAATTGTGCTAGCCAGGACTTCCAGTGGTGTTCTCAGTATCACAGAGATGTCCCTCAACTTTATTTCAATGCTATCTACAGACATTTATCAGCACTTGTTATCAAGCTGAATTCCCATTCATCTTTACTTTCTGGGAGAATTATTTAGAACAGGAACTAGCTCATGTGCATGTTGATATAATCATGTGACATTCCTTTTTTTTTTTTTTTTTTTTTTTTTGGCTGCTGATGTGGTTGATGGCTCTGAGTAGATTTCAAGTCTTCATTGCTGGGTAACTTTCTTCAACGTGGCTTACATATATTCTAGACTCCTTTCTGCCATTCTTTGGTGAATGAAGGATTTTTGAAACCATATTCACGATAACTATTAGTCTAACTCTCTCTCTCTCTCTCTGCACTTTCGTTGTCTGGTTTTAGTATCAGAATAACACTAACCTCATAAAATAAATTGCTAAATGTTCTCTCATCTTCTATTATCTGACAGATAATAGGTATTAATTCTTATTTAAATATTTGGCAAGATGTACCAGTAAGATCATGTGGGCTTGGAAATTTCTTTTTGAACATTTAAAAACTATTTTTTCAGTGTTCTTAGTAGTTACTGGAATATTCAAACGACTTATTTCTTGCTGGGTGAGAAGTACCCATCTGTGCTTTCAGAAGAACTGCTCCGCTCCGTTCCATCCAATTGTCAAGTGCACGTGTCCCGAGCCGTTTGTATTATGTCCTTGCTATGCTTTTGATGTCCTCGGGGTCTGTCACGGCCGTACCTCATTTTAGTTTTGAAAAAGCTAGGGTCTGTCAATTTTATTTGTCATGTTTTTTAAAAAGCAGATTTTTTGCTTCATTGATTTTTTCTCTGGTTCTTTTTCTTTTTTTATACTGTTGTTCATTTTCAATTTTGCTGATTTCTGCTCTTATCTTTCTTTTGTTTATCTTTGGAGTTCTTTTAAACCTTTTTTTCTACTATCTTGGAGCACAAACCTTCATTACTGGTTTAAAACATTTTCCCTCCTTTTAAAAAGATGTGTTCATTTGTTCATTCTTGTGTGTACCTGTGTTAGTGTGTATGACTGCATGCACACTTGTGTGCAGTGGCTCATGTATATGAGTGTGTAGACAGAGGACAGAAGGCATCAAGTATTCCCCTCTCTCACTCTTTGCCTGTTCCTTTGTTACAGGGTCTCTCCCCTAAACATGTGGCTTGTATTTTCATGGCTAGGTTGGAAGCCCCAGTGATCTTACTATCTCTACCCCATATATATATGGTCCTCGTGACTGAGCGACAAGCACCCTTAGGCACTGAGCTGCCCCTCCAGTCCCAGTCTTTCTCTCTTTGATAAGGAATCATCTAATCATCCAGCGTTGTTCTTTTCCCTCTCGGTGCTACTTTAGCTCCACAGATTTTTGAGTTGTATTTTAGCTTTTTTCATTTAATGTATTTTAAAGTTTTCCTTGAGGTCCCTTTTGTGGCTTAGGCACTGTTGAGAAGTTTGTTCTTTAGTTTGCAAACTGTTTCCTGATTTTCTTTGTTTGGTTTCACTGTGACCAGAAGACACACTTTATATGGCTTCCTTTTCTTTCTATTATTTTTTAACCCATGAGTCTGCCTCCCCAAATTCTGGGATTACAGGGATGAGCCACTGTAGTCTGGCTCATTTTGGACATTGCTACAGAGATCCTGGGTCTTGAAGCTTCGGCTTCAGCTGGCTTCCTTTGACCACATTCTGGCAAGAAAAATGAGAACCCCATCTGATAACTAGAAAGCAAGCATAAGAGTCCCAGTTTCCCACTAGGCACCACTCGGGGTGGTAAGGATTCCTGACTTTCTCTGGGCAGACGCTGGCTCTGGCTTCCCAGCATACCTCTCCGGACACATCCTGGCAGAGAGGAGCGGGGTATGTCATCCTGTTCCTCACTGCCTTCCGTGATTCTGTGCAGACAGTGGTTTCATCCCCATTGGCTAAGCTGGCAAAATCCCTGGCTCCCCACTGGTGCCTCCGAGGTGGGTGCATGGGGTGTTTGTTATATCTGGAAGAGTCCCAACTTCCTGTGTCCCATATGGTCTTCACTGTACTGAGTGGGAGGGATTGCTACTGATCTAGATGTGGGGCTCCCCGTTCTGGTACCACACAGCAAAGGTCTGCTAAGGTAACATCTCAGCTTCATCTGTGCTGCCGAGGGTGGAGAACCACAGGGATTTCCTGGAACAGGGAAAATTTGCCTTAAAGTTTTAATCTCCACTAACAGCTGATGAGGTAGTATCAGTGTCAACCTGACGAGTCCTGGAATCACCTAGCAAACAAGTATCTAGGTACACCTGTGAGGCATTGTTCAGTTCCTGGGTGTGCCTGTGAGGAACTATGCTGATTATATCACCATAGTGGGGGGAAGACCCAGACTAAAAGTGGTGGCACCATTCCCTAGGCTTGTATCCTGGTGGCACCATTCCCTAGGCTTGAGTCCTGGACAGCATGGAACAGAGAGTGGGCTGAGCAAGCATTCATTGCTCTCTTCTTCCTGACTGTGGGCATGATGTGAGCAGTTGCTTACTACACCTGCTACCTCAACCTCCCAGGATGGACCAGGCATCTGAGCTGTGAGCTGAAATAAACCCTTTTCCCTTGAGTTCTTTTTGCTTATCTTGGTGACAGAAATGACCAGGACTGGGACCCTTCCTGATCCTTGGCTGTCATTCTGTCTGTGTCGTCCATGCCATCAGCTACAACTCTAGCATGGGAACATCCAGTCTCCTAGCTTCTCTCCAACTTCCAGAATCGCCCAACTCTGTTTACAATGGCCTACTCAAGAACTCAGCCATGAAGAGTTCATGCATTGGGAGACATGTCCACCCTAACTTCCTAGATGTTGCAGCCCTGCTTTGTTTGTGGTTACTCTTCCCCTCACAGACCCAAATGCTTCACTGCTATGCCATGGCATCTAGAACAAGGCTTGGCACACAGCAGGTATTCAATAAACAACTGTGGAATGAATACGCAAATGAGCTAACACAGAGAAAATGAAAACAGATTAAAAGCAGATAATAAACACACTGTTTCCTTGGCAGCACCCCACCAACCCTGCACAGGACACAGCTTGGAGCCTCTGGGACTGGAAACTTCTGGTGTCTGCTATTCACACTGCTGAGCTGCTGCAGGGAAGTATGGGGGTGGCTGGCCTGGTTTCACAGCTAAGAGCACAGTGGACACTTGGGGACAAGAGTGAAGGTGGTGTGACGGGAGAGTGTGGCTATCCACCTCCTTTATTCCCAGGAGTCGCAGAGGCAATGCAGAGGTGCAGAGGCTGCTGGAGAGCAGATCTGGAGGCACTGGTCTGCCATCAAGGCCCCACACAGATAACAACAAAGCACTGGGGAAGGCCTCTAACAGACACCTTTAGACTGAGGACACAGGATCACTGTTAGGGACAGGGCACTACCCCAGGCCACCCTCTGAGCTCAAGAGCATTAGGAGCAAAATGATCACAGGCTCTAGGGGTCTCCCAGGTATGACCATCAGGACACCTGTGGGCCCCAGCCCTTTTGCTGACTTGATCTTACAGAAAAGAAGGCCAGAGTTTCTGCTGACCGCACAGCCTCTGGGCAGAACACCAGCCAGCCCAGCAAAATCTCCACAGTGGGGATCCTCAGGAAATCCTCGAGTGCTGAAACAGAGGAGCCTGCTTGGGACCAGACTGCAGAATGGGTGTCCAGTGATCCTCAACAAGAAAGCAGCCCATGGGTCCCAGCTCCCAGAGGGTCAGGGAGATGGGAAAGGAAGGAGGGACAACAGGAAGGCTCCCTTAGTCCACAGGACAAGGGGCTCAGTGTAGAGGGTCACTCCTGGCCAGGCCAGGAGACAAACTTTCCAGGGACCCAGCTCACTCTTTTCCTGTGTGGCCTGGGCTGAAGTATTTAGCCTTTCTGGGCCTTCCAGGTGTGTGTGTGTGTGTGTGTGTGTGTGTGTGTGTGTGTGTGTGTTTGAGACAGGGTCGCACATGTAGCCCAGGCTAGCTTCAAATTTATAATCTTCCTGACACCACCTCCCAAATGCTTCCAGGAACATGTCACTAGGGCTGGCTGCTCTGACTTACAATCTGCAGAGAGATTGTAAGGGTGGGAGTCCATGTGTGTACTAAATCAGGAAGGCTCTCTTTCCCCTGCATTTTGATCAAGAGCAAAACAGAAAAAAAAAGTTTATTCAGGACTGCATCTGTGCTCTTTTGACCCTCCCAGGAGGGCCAGACAGGTGAGGAGGCAGTGGGTCATGGCAGAGACTGGGGAGAGCTGGAGGGCAGAGGACAGTCACTTTTAGTCCTGCCTGAGCTGCACTGTCAAGCCAACGCAGCTAGTTAGGCACAGGCCAGGCAAGTCTTCTCACAAGCCACAAGCTGGGAGCCTACAGTGTCATGCCACAGTCCACACTCTGCAGAGATGAGCAAACGATCAGTGTAGGTTCAGGCCCAGGAAACCCACCACAGGCTGGGGCTTCAGGCAGCCTCTGAGGGTAGCTGTGGGGCTGCTTGGGGAACCGCATTCCACACTCTCTTTCTGACCCAGGAGTGGAGCTGTTGGCTCACTCACCTTTTACTCCACCCAGGCTGGATCCACTCATCCCAGTTGGATGCCCACCATCGTCTTGCCTGGCATGTTCTGGGTAGACTAGGGAAGGCTGAGACAGCCTAAGAGAACAGCATCCTGGAGTATCCAGTTGGATATCTGGGTCATGTGGCACTGAGTGCAGTGGCTGAGGTTCCCTTCATGCCCACTGTTGTTCACAGAGCATCTGCCTTGTTTGGCTACTATAAGCTGGTCACACACACACACACACACACACACACACACACACACAGAGGAAATCCGTCAGCCTGAGTGACTACCTCAGTCAGCCCGGGTGACCCCAAAGCAAGTCTCGCTTCTTCACTTCTGTCTATGAGAGCCTCTACCAGGGGCCGCAGCTCCTGCACCTGCCCTTCACCCACAGAGTGCAGCAGAGTGACACAGGACCTCACACACCAAGCCTGCAGCTTCCACCTGGGTGTCCTGAAATGTTTGATCATGGGATGCTGACCCTGGGTACCAGCCGCCAGGCACAAGAAGCTGCCCCGGCCACCAACCGATGTTAGCCAGCATTGTGCTGAGCTATCGTCTAAGGTCACCTTAGTCACCTCTCAGTAATGTGAACCAGATTGTTATGGAAGTCTCCAAGCTAGGACCAACCTGCTGAGCCTAGGTAGCCTGCAAAGCCATAGGAGGTGATGTGCAGTTTTCCTTGGACCCAGCAGATGCTTGAATGGTATGCTACCCACCAACAGAGCTAAGGGGCTGCCGCTCCAGAGCCCCATGAGGCAGAAATGGCCGTCTCCCTTTTACAGCCGACAACACTGAGACACACAGGGGTAAGGAACTTGGCCAGCATCCACATCTAGCAGGGGTTAGGGTCAGCCTTGAACCTGACCTAATGTCTCACTGTTGGCCACCCTCAACTCTGCCTGCTGGGCGGCTCAAAATGCATTAAGACTGGGGTTCACCACACACCTAACCATGGGGATCTTCAAATGTAGCACAGGTGTCCTCCAGAGAATGCTCAGCAGCCTTGAACGCTCAATGTTCCGGGGGCTCAGCCTGGTGATTCCTGAAGCTGGAGGCTGGGGCTTCCTGCCTCAAACCTGGTCTCTTATACCCTGCCTGGAGTGAGCCAAGGAGGTTTAGACCAGAACTGTGACAACTGGCTTCACATTCATTAAGCAAAAGAGATGGCCTCCTTTGGCCTTGGTTTCCTTTGCCCAAGGAATGAGAAATGGTTACCTATCCCTTGGGCCTCTGTGACACGGACGATTGTGTTGGCCATAATCTGAGCCCTGTGGTGGGTGGCTTTAACAAGTTCCGAGGAAGCTGGTACTATGTGGGAGACAGTGTGGGCGAAGGAGCCAGGCCCAAGGGAAACAGGGCCAGGGTCAAAGCCAGCAAACTCAGCTTGGGAGCCCAGTGCTATAATGGGATCCAGGGGCTGCTAAGTGTCCTGGGGTACAGAAAAAAATCTTAGTGCTGCATTAAAGCTGTGTGACCTGGGTTGGCAAGTGTTCTACTCTTTCTGAGCCTTGGTTCCCACTAGGCAACAGGAAGTCACTGTCATGTCAAATCCTGGATGGCAGCAGACTAAGAAGTCTGTGGACTTCTTTAGCTTTAGCATGGAGCACCATGCCTAGAATGCCTGTCACTCATCGTAGCTGAGCACCAGACCACTGGGACTCAGGTCCCTTCTGCTAACAGGGCAGTATTCCCCATTCAGGTTTCTTGAGTTCCCTAAGTATTGACCCTGAGCCCTGTTGGAACTCATGGGACCTGAGCCACCACAGCTGCATCCCCGGCGGCACCATGGAGAACAGCTGCCCTGAGCCACAGTGCCCTCCAATGTTATCTCCAGAGTCCTCGTGGCCCTCTCTACTCCCTACCGAAAGGATGCTCTGGACCACGTGACTCGTGTAGGGCCCAGCAGGTCCTTCGCATTTCCCCAGTATTTAAATCATTGGCTTAAGGATAGTCACCTGACTCTTGCTAAGCCAATGAGAGATTTTGCCAGCAAGGTCAGAAAAGGACCCACCCCACCTCCCACTTCCCATTCCCCATCTTCCCACGCTGCTCGTTGGTTGTAAGGGGCTGTAACAGAAGCGGTGCTTGGCTGCCATCTTTGCCACCACTTTGAGGGAAGCTGCTTGAGACTGAAGCTATGAGAGACAGTGGAAGAGGGAGAGAAAGACTGGGTCTTTGAGGAAATCACCAGATCTCCCGGATCCAGCTGTGACTGGATCCAGCTGTGCCTGAAGCAGACCCTGCAGGGGCTCACACAGCATGGGATCCACCTAGTTGCCACTGGACACCTTGGGACTCATCCCTGGCTCCAGGTTGGCCACAACTGAGCCACAACTCCCAATCCATTCCCCAGCTGCCTTAACCACTTAGAAAAGAGGCATCTGTGTCCATCAGAGGGAAGTTCAGGACCTCAGGTGGCCTCACCTGTGCTTGTGGAGGACACACTGGCCTTGGGGGAAGTTACAGAGTCTCTTTGCTTAGGCTGATTGGGCAGGGGATTTTTTTTTTTTTAACAAACCAGAGTCCCAGCTGGTTGTGTATGCCCACCCTCCACCCCTCACCCCTGTCCACCTCATCCTGGCTTCTGAGTAAGCACCCTTGTTCTAGGCAGCATGGGTTTCTGCCATCCACAAACCACAGGACCCTGACACATCCCGTTGTGTACCCAGCATAACTCAGAGTCTGGTACCTGAAGGTCAAAGGCCACTTACCAGAAGGACCATCCATAGTCCCAGGAATGAGGTCTCCAGTCTTCAGGACCGAGGCTCACGGTGACCTGGAACACCTGTGTGTACATCATGTGTGCGACCATTCCCAGGAGACCTGCGGAGCAGAGCAGGTGTCAGGATCCAGGGAAGGACTTGTCCCATCTCTAGGACACCTCCTGCCCCCAGCCACTTGCCAGCTGAACTGTTAGAATTAGGAAAGAGCATGGAAGGGAGCAGAGGATGGGAGCCAGTGGGGTGGTCCAGAGGATCCAGGCTAGCCCTTTCCAAGTTTAAGCAACGGGTATATGTTAAAAACTGGTTCTGAAGGGTGCCAAAAAGGAAAACTTTGAGTCTGGGAGCCATGTTGTCTGTTTTAAAAACTATTTAACTCGTCCACTTGGCTATGGGAGCTATGTTGACTAATGAGTTTCTCCAATGAGACTTTTAACAATGCAGACAAAGGGTTGGTTTTAGCCTGCAGTTATATGTGCTGACACCTGTGTTAGAAAGACCAAGTGGCACAAGTGGCCTGGGGTATTTTCCAAAGCTCACTGTTTAGGGTCATAAGGTCAATTTCACAAATTTCTTTTTAACACAACCAGTGTTTTGTTTTGTTTTTTAAATGGGATAGTGTATGGTTTGAATCTGAGCTGTCCTCCAAGGACTGTCCCCACTGGTTCAGGTCTTGGATACTTGTTCTCGCTGCAGCTGGTGGTGTTTTTATGGAAACTATGATGCTGTAGGAAGTGGGGCCCAACTGGAGGTGGTAGCTCACAGGGAAGGGCCATTATCCCTGCCTCTCGACCTGTCTGGCTCTCTGCCGCCCAGTCCACCATGATGTGAACAGCCATTACCAGACGCCTGCTCCCATGAGTGAGCTGCACAGCCTGTCGTTGCGACCAGGGTGGAGTTCAACTGTGAGCCAAAAATAAATCCTTTCCCCTTAAACCTAAGGGTTTCTGTTGGGTATTGTCATTATGGTGACACAAAGGTAACCTGGGACACAGGCAAGTGCAGCTGCTTTGTGCAAGTGTTTTGTGGACTGTTTAGCTCTGAGCATGCACAGTGTATGACGTAGGTTGGAAAGCTGTGAGCTGGAGGAGTAGGGGGATGGGTTGTTTTCCATCACACTTTCTCGGTGTAATTTTGTGCTAAGCACTTGACCCCTCTGAGCCTCCAATCCTTCCTCATTCCAAAGATGAAGATTGTGGCAAGTGTGGAGAATCTCAAGGAACCCAAAATAAGGTAGCCTCGGTATCTGATGCCCACCAGGCACAGATCATTCCAACCACCAGGATTATTACAAAACAGCATTTCTCTTGGGGAACAGGTTATAGACCATGTCATCTGAGGCCTCCTGTGTGGTCAGCCTCAAGCTACAGACTCAGACTTAAGGAGGGAGACAATTATGAAGAGGAAGGGGGTAGATGATGAGAGGAAGACAGGAGACCAACATGTCACGGCTCTCAGGTAGCATCCAAGGTAGTTACCTACCAAGGGTGGAGTCGGGGCAGGAACTTGCAGGCAGGAGCTGATGCAGAAGCAATGGATGGATGCAGCTTACTGGCTTGCTCCCCATGTCTTGCACAGCCTGCATTCTCATAGCAGCCAGGACCACCTGACCAGGGGTGGTGCCTCCCACAGTGTGCTTGGGCCCACCCACATCAACCATCAGTCAGGAAAATAACCTACAGACTTGTCTGTCGGCTGAATCAAATGGAGGGGGGCATTGTCTCAATTTAGGATCCCTTTTCCCAGATGACTCCGGATTGTGTCAAATTGATAAAAACAAACCATGAAACAAAATAAAAAACTAAACAGGACAGGCTCAGATTCCGAGTCTCTTGAGTTTTGTTCTTGTTGTGTAGTTTGTTTTATTTTCTTCTGTTTTCTTGTTTTCCATTTTGTTTTTGCCTCACTATTACTATACAAATCAGAATAGCCTGGATTTAATCTTATCCCCCTGAGTTGTTTAGGGGTTTCTACCCCACCTTAGATCATTTAGCTCCGAAATAAAAGGCACAAACCTTTATGTTTATAATAAGCCATAAAAGCACTAGAGCTGGGCAGATATCAACCTCCGATGCTATTTTGTCTACTTCTCTGTCAATAACCCTGAGATACAACCTGCCATTTTCCATCCAGGTTGTTCCTACTCAGACTGGCCAGCTCTCATGGCTATGTTCTTACAATCCACCTCCCCATGGTGTCTTCCTCTCTCTCTCTCCTCCTCGTGGTCTCTGCCTCAGACCCCAAGCTGGGCAACCGAATCCTGCTTACCTCTCTTCTCTCCAGCTACAGGCTGTCAGCATCTTTATTTAACCAATAAAGATTTAACCAGGTTTCATAGCATCACTTAGTGTATGTGAGGATTTCCTTATCCCTGAAGATCTGTTCAAAGGGCAACTAGATCTCAGCAGCCAGTATTTAGCATTACAATACACAGCAGCAGACCAGACCTCAACACACCACATACACACATGCCACATATACACTCACAGACACACCACAGACTCTACACTCTACCTCAAACACTACACACCACCTACATGTACACACACATACATACACAAACACCACATACACTACACATGCCACACAACGCCATAATACAACACACTACACACATATACTCACACACAGTCACACACCACACATACAGCATACACATACTCCACATACACACTCACACATCTCACACACTCATACCAAACAAACACACTCACAAAACCATACATACACCACACCACACACATTCACAAATCATACAAACACACACACATACACACTCACATATCATACAAACACACACACACCCTCACCTGCACACACACACTCACACACAAACCATACACACATCCTCACACTCACACACACACACACACACACACATATCACATACACACACAGAAACCATATATACACTACACCACACATACTCACACACTCACATACATGCAAACCATACATACTCTATACCACACACATTCATAAGCGCGCACACACACATATCACACAAACATCACACACACATACTCACACAAACCATACATACACTATACCACACACTCACACACACATCACACACACACACACACACACACACACCATCTCCCTGTAGCTTGGTATAAGTTCTTACTGTGCTCGGGCTACTAATCCTGAGGCTAGTCTTCTCTGTACACATCTTTCTTTTTTCAGCAGTAAGTTTTGTTTACCAGAGGAGCTTGATTGGCAGGCACCGAGTGCTCGCATCCTCGCCACACCCTCAGTTCAAAGGTCAGTTTCTTTCCTCCGGGTGGGACACGCTTTCCTATGGAGGAGCCATGGTGGGCACACTGCTAGTCACTAAAACTCACAGTGAGCCCCTTGACTCCCGCTTGTGCAGCACAGTCGTGGGGCTGGCAACTCTGTAGTGATGCATGGCCGCCATTCAGTGCCATCCAGAAGAGTTCCAAGTCTCTAAAACCCTCCTGGTGCATCTGCTTCCTCCCAAAGGCCCAAGCAGCCTTACGTTTGTTTCCTGTCTCCTCTCTGGCATTTCCACGTGTGGTAGTGTTGGAGTCCATACTGTGTCTTCCCTGCTGGCTTGTCACCAAGAATTAAGTGTTTCGGTCCTTCCATGTCTTCTCGTGGGTGGAGTGCTCGTTTGTTCTTTTTGTTTTGTTTTGTTTTTTAATTTATTTTTTTAATTAGGTATTTTCTTCATTTACATTTCAAATGCTATCCCTAAAGTCCCCCAGACCCTCCCCCCACACTCGCCTACCCACCCACTCCCACTTCTTGGCCCTGGCGTTCCCCCGTACTGAGGCATATAAAGTTTGCAAGACCAAGGGGCTTCTCTTTCCACTGATGGCCAACTAGGCCATATTCTGATACATATGCAGCTAGAGACATGAGCTCCGGGGGGTATTGGTTACTTCATATTGTTGTTCCATCTATAGGGTTGCAGATCCCTTTAGCTCCTTGGGTACTTTCTCTAGCTCCTCCATTGGGGGCCCTGTGTTTGATCCAATAGCTGACTGTGAGCATCCACTTCTGTGTTTGCCAGGCCCCGGCATAGCCTCACAAGAGACAGCTATATCAGGGTCCTTTCAGCAAAATCTTGCTGGTGTATGCAATGGTGTCAGCGTTTAGAGGCTGATTATGGGATGGATCCCTGGGTATGGCAGTCTCTAGATGATTCATCCTTTCGTCTTAGCTCCAAACTTTGTCTCTGTAACTCCTTCCATGGGTGTTTTGTTCCCAATTCAAAGAAGGGGCAAAGTGTCCACACTCATTTGCTCTTATTTCTGAAGAGATCTCCAAGATCTGGGTGGACCACAGTTTACTTATCCATTTGTGTATAGAAGCACAAGTCAGTTGCTTCGAGGCTTCGGCCATTATGGATAAAGCTGCTTCTGCCTTACACTTCTGCAGCTGACTGAGTCCTCTATTAGCCTTTTCTGCCTTTTGCTTCCTGTGTCTACTTAACACATTCTCTTGTACTTTCCCAAAACCCTTGTAGAAGTTTATTAGTGCATCTAGAGTTCAGCCTGTTGCATGGTGTGAGGGAAGGACCTGATGTCACCTCCTCAGTTATCAGCTCGTCGCTTTGAACCCTAACAGAATGCCTCCTTCTTTCTCCACTGGCTTTGAATGATTCTTTTATGCAGGTTGAGAATTACACACATTCAAAAAATTCAAAATGCTCTAAAATCGCAAACTTCTTCAGTGCTGACAAGCGGCAAGCCTGCCCCTGACTTCATGTGACAAGTCACAGTCAAAACACAGGTGTGAGCATCATATAAAAAAATACTTCCCAACGGTGCCTTAGGCGGAGATAAAGCTAAACCGAACTTCCTGTTTAACCTTGGGTCCCTCCCAAGATACCTAATTTGCATACACAAATACTTCAGGTCAAAAAAGTACTCTAAATATTTCTGGTCCCCAGAATTTCAGATGGGGGGGGGAATGCTCACCCACATTATATAGCTCTGCTCCTATCTCACTTGTGCTCTGTGCCACCAATCCAGACACCCACTGCGCATGTTGTGTCAATACACACTTTAATCATTACACTTTACTGTGGGAGCCATGGCCTGGAAGGAGAAGGCTTTCCCTTGTGTTCCTGCCCAGGGCTCACTTGGTCCAATATTGCTGCCTGTCTCAGAAGCCCCGCCCCCTGGATGAGCCTTCCTGCATCCTACCTCCTGCCTCCCTGAGCCTCTTCCAGTTGATTCCCAAGGGTGTATCCTGCCCTTGCCTAAAGGATTTAAGAGTCACCAGGACTCTCAGGAGTATGATCTCTTGATTTGTAAAATGGGGGCCAGTAGGGTAGCTCACTGAGTGAAAATCCTTTCTACACAGGCCTGATGACCACTGTGGAGGGAGAGCACTAACTACTGAAAGCTGTCATCTGACCCCAACACACCTACACACACACACACTAATAATAAGTAAATATACATTGGTGGTGTGAACAGTAAGAAGCCTATGTGAACATTCAGACGGAAAGGAAACGTTAGTGAGAAGAGTTACACAGTAGATGTGAAGTGTCCCCTGAATGTCTCACATGTTCAGGGGCTGGTCCCCAGATGATGGCCCTGGCCCATTCCAGTGTCTCCTCCACCAGAGACTCTCCACACCATGATGCTCTCTGCTCAAGGGCATGAGCCAAGAGCCTTCCAAGACCATGAGCTAAAGTAGATCTTCCTCCCCTTGAGTTTGTGTCAGATATTTCACCGTAGAGACTTCAAGGTAGTGTCAGGAGCCGGCATTCCTGATGTTAGGGGAGAGGCGGCAGGGCTGTACAAGACCTAATACAGGATCTCCCAGCTATGCACCGAGGCCAGACCCAGCTGCTGGCAAAATAACTCATTTCCACAGGCTTGGTTTAGAATGGTGGTTCTCAACTTGTGGGTTGCGACTCCTTTGGATGTCAAATGACCCACCCACAGGGGTCACACAGATCAGATATCCTGCATATCATTACATTCACAACAGTAGCAAAATTACAGTTACGAAGTAGCAACAAAATGATATTATGGTTGAGGGTCACCACAACATAAAAAATGTATTAAAGGCTCACAGCATTAGGAAGGTTGAGAACCACTGGCTTAGAACAGCATTGATCCATAGAGTGAATTCTACTTATCTCCAAACAGGAAGGGCCACACTTTAAGAAAGCTCAATAAATGAAAGTTGTACATCTCTGAAAGACACAGTGGAACTCTGCACTTTAAAGAGTCTGCTTTGAAAACCAGGCCCATGGCCATGCACGCTAGGAATGCACTCCACCATTGTCTCCACCATTGTGCCTCAAATCAAGTCCACTATCTTTTAAAGAGCACTGCAATTACTGCTCATGGGGTAGTGGGATGGTTAAGGGGAAGGGAGAAGAAAGGAGCCTAGGTAAGAGGCTGGGCTGGACAAGTGACTGAAACCCAGAGTCCCACCAATGCTTATGTCATGTGTTGGAAACGTAACCCCTACATTTGGATCATGGCATTTAGAGGTGTGACTTGTGAGGGTGCTTAAGGTAGATGATGATGTTGGTATAGCAGAGGAAGCTGCCTGTCTTACTCTATCAATACATGATGCCTCCCCCAGGTGCCAGTACACTGTCAGACCCAACACTCTGATGCAAAGTGAACATCAGCATCCTGCTCCCAGGCTTCACGGATCCAGAACCATGCACCAGTTGAACGCCTATTTCATATCAATGTCTAGTCTTGAGTATTTTGTTTCAGCAACAGAAAAAGATGAGGCTTCATGCCAGTAGGGTTTGTTGGTGGGTGGACGTGGGTGTTGGTGGGTGGACATGGGTGTTGGTGGGTGTTGGTGGGTGGACTGGCTGTCTTAAAGTCCAGGCTGGCCTTTGGTTTGAGCGATTGGGCAGATGACAATGCATTTGTTTTTTTTTTGTTTTGTTTTGTTTTGTTTTGTTTTTTTTAAAGATTTATTTATTTATTATATGTAAGTACACTGTAGCTGTCTTCAGACACTCCAGAAGAGTGTGCCAGATCTCGTTACAGATGGTTGTGAGCCACCATCTGTAACCACCATGAATGTGGTTGCTGGGATTTGAACTCTGGACCTTCGGAAGAGCAGTCGGGTGCTCTTACCCACTGAGCCATCTCACCAGCCCCGACAATGCATTTGTTGAGATAGAAAAGCCCAAGAGAGGAAGGGAAGATGTCTAGGTGGGTGGAATCTTTCAGGGGCCATATCTGCTTGAAATGGTTATTTTCTTTTTTTTGTAGATATCGAGTGAGCAGTTAATGTACACTCTGTGGTTGGGAGCTGTCAGAACTGGAAAGGGATCATCAGCATAGAAGAAGAAACGAGGTGACAGCCTGGGAGAGACAGCAGAAAGACTGGAAGAGGGGAGGAGAAGAGGCATCTGGGGCTGAGCAGAGCCACAAGACCAGCCGAGGAAGCTAACCTGGGGACAGGCATGGAAAGAAAACTGGGGTAGCTTGGGGTCGAGGGGAAAGGGCACTCAAGAGAGTAGATATCAGAAGAAAGGTGAACAGGATAGTAGAGTTACCCATGTGGCCAACCAGAGACCACAGGTCGCCATGACAGACTCCCACTGGAGTATTGTGTGGGGATGGGTTCTCAGAGGGCATGGATTGAGAATAATTGAATTGGAAATGATAGAGGAAGCTCCAGGCTCAGGGTCTCAGAGTAGTAGGCAGGGGAGAGACTGTGCAAAAGGGTAGAGGTCAAGTGGGAGATGGAGCTTCTGGTCTACCTCCTACTTAGATGATCAGGTAATAGCAGTGGGGTAGGGTGGGGTGTGTGCATCTGGTGCACGGAAACTCAAGGCCAATCCTAGAAGCCAAACAGAAGGTGTCAAAACAGATGAGAGAGGGTCCTAGAATCCAGTAGCTAGCTGGCAACTTAGATGCTCTACCCAAAGGGTACAAGGGAACGGGAACTTGAGTGAGTAAGATTTGAGTTGAATGGTGTTGTGTGCTTTCTTGGGGAGTTGGTTTCTAGTTACCCATTCAGAGAGCATTGACCGACATAAGAAATGGTTTCCACCCAAGTCTGGGTTACTTTCAGGAGTGTGGGTGACTCTTGCACCTAGACCACTGAGAAGCTCAGACAGCGTGGACAACGATCTTCTGATGCTGCAAGATGACCTCTGTTTCCCTCAACCTTCCACCCATCCCCACCCACTTTAACTCTTGCCCCCCCCCCTCAGGCCCTGTGTAGTCAGGCCAGGCTTTATGTAAGTGGATGGCAAGAAAGTGGCTGGGACCTCAGGTGAGGCTCTCAGGATCCTCCTCCTCCCATGAGGAAACATGAACAGGCCAGATCTTGTAAAGGTCTTCCTCAGATAACCACAGGCTCTGACTGAGCTCCATGACAAGCTCCCATTCTCCTCACCACAGAGCAAGGGTGAGTTAAGGTCACTAGCCATGAGTGAGGCTAGGCAGGCAAATGGGGCATCGGAGGATGGAGGATGGAGGAGATGTGAAATAGTCTTTCCAGATGTAGAAAAGTGCAGACAAGCTGAAAGCATATGGGGTTTTCCAGCACATTCTTTGGGTCCTGAGCTCATGAGTTAAAGCCAGCCCAGATAAGCAAGGCTGGGAGATGCAAGTGGAGAGAATGGTGGACCTAACCACTCAGGATTTGACACACAGCATTTCCCAAATCCTGTTTTGTCCCATTGTGGGGGAGGGGAGGGAAAGGGCTGCTCCCTAGTCATCCCGAGACCTAGCAGATCTGAACCCAGGTGACCCATTCTCAGGACACACCCTCTGATCTGGAGACTGCCCCTGCACAGGGTGAGGTCTTGGGGCAGTGGCAGCGACCTAGTTTCCAAGCCTTGGCTACTTTGGCTCAGCTCTCTTTGCAGGGCTGAATATCTTGCATGATTGCCATGCTCCGTTTAATGGCACGATCGTAGAGGTAGCTGATTAATTAGCTTATAATAAGGTTTGTTATTAAAGATGTTATTAAAGTCTCGGTTATTACAGAGAACACTTGGGGAGCATTCGTGTCTAAATAAATATTCTTGCATACATTGGGAGGTGATCTAGAGCTGCTAGCAATCCCAGAAACCTGAGAACCAAGAAGAGCATTTAGGGACGCACTGGAGCTGGAAGCAGATTCAAGAGGGCAGGATGGGGGCAATGGCAAGCCCTGCTGGGGAACCTGGCAGGTCATGCAGCCTGTCACTGAACCTGTACTGTCTGCCTGCTGGCTGCTAGACTTTTCCTTACCTTTCCTTTTTTTTTTTTATGGGAAATTAACTTTATTCATGGGCAGCCTCGAGTGCATTGCCAGGCAGGTCATCTTGAGATGAGAGAGCTGAGAGGCCACAGATGAAATTAAAATGTTCAAATCACGTGCTTATGGAGTAATGCAATAACGCAGCTGACGAGGGGGATGGGGAGCAGAGCTGGAGGAGGGGGATGGGGAGAGTGGAGTGCGTAGGGGTGTGTGTGTGTGTGTGTGTGTGTGTGTGTGTGTGTGTGATCTTGGTCTCGGTAACTTCTCCCCTCCACCCTTCCCTGGCTGGAATACTGAGTACCAGCACCAAGCACACACAGGGGTTCTATGGGGTACTGTTGGAGGAACACAGTAGGACTTTACCAATTTACCATCGCTGTGACTAACCTGAAACTTCCATCTGTATTTCATGGCCAAAGGACACTGACTCCCCAGTGTACAGCTGGGTTCACTCTCAGCCTCAGTTTCCCCTTTGTCACACAGCCAAATTGATTTGTTAATTGTCCCCTCTGTTCTAAATGGCTCCTATAGCTCAGGGTCAGCCTAGAGAAAAGCCTGTGACCAATGTCTCCTCCTCTATGGTCTGCCCTGAGCTCAGCCCAGTCTGTCCTAGTCAGCTAGGATGGAGCAGAGTGGACAGAGGGGCAGGACACTGTAGGGAAACTGCTCAGTAGTCTCCTTTCACCCTTTTCCTTCCTGTTTCCCTTTCACTTTCCTACCCTCCCTCTCCCTCTAGTGCCTCTCCAGTAGCCAAGGCTGCCCTTCAACTCCTGATCCTCTGTCCATCCTCTGCCTCTAAAGTGCTAGGATCTCAGGTTGCCATGCCTGGTTTGTTTGTTTGTTTGTTTGTTTGTAAAAGATGCTTCATAAGGCAAACTCACATGGCAGCTCCCCCCCCCCCTTCATCCCCCACTCCTTGGCTTTTTTGACACAGACTCTCACTCTCTAGCCTAGGATGGCCTCAGCTACAGGCACGACCCACCCCAATGAGCAGTGTGCATCTTGCCATTCCTCTACACTCCAAGTAAGTATGCCTCAGAGTCCTTGGGGCTGGAAGCACCAGGCCTTCTCTCTGAGCAGGAGGCATGGACTACGGGTGGATATATGGGCTTGCCTCAAAATGGAATGGGGACTTCTGTGTCAAGGCAGTCAAAACAGGAGGTCCAGGGTTGTAGAGTGAGAAGCCCCTACAGTGGGTACCATCCAAGCTGAGGGTCTGAAAGAAGCAGGGGAGAGGCTAGGCTGCAGCTTCCAGGCAAAGTGGAGCTGAGATGGGGCTTGGGTAGGGCATGCCAGGAGTGAGAGATGCTGGAGGGGAAAATAGGATCCTTCATGGAAAGTTCGAAGCCATCGGGGGTTTGGACTTGATTCTGAGATCCTGTGATCTCAGCATGGGGAATCATGTTCCTGCTGCAAGATATACTTGGCTTGTTTGTTTGGGCAGTGGTGGGACCCAGAGCTTCATGCATGGCCCCACACTCTGCCACTGAGCTGCACCCCAAACCCAGATGTGCTTCTTAGAAGTCTCCTCTGACTGCCTAGTAGGGAAGGGATTAGAAGAAAAAGCAGGCTGGAAGCCATCGGGGAGGGCTGCTGTCCTCTCTCGGGAGGTGGTTAGTCCCTTTGGGAACTGAGAAGCAGGAGGTGGACCAGACTGCCCTGGCAAGTCTCAGAGGTGGGGTACAGCAACAGGGAGGGTCAGAGCAACCAGAAGTAAATGAGGAGCAACTGGCTAGAGCGAGTAGCCTTCCCTGTTAGAACCCTGTTAGTAGCCTTCCCTGTTAGAGCTGGGGTGGTTCAGCAGGGCTGTAGAAAAGGCTGCTCTGCACAAATCTGAGATATCCAGATGCCATCCCCATAGGGACCAATGTCTGGGGCAGAGGGGCAGAGGGCCAGGGAGACGGCCCTGCAGACCATCCCCATGCCTGTGCTGGCAGTGTTTAAAAGCAGCCCAGACCTATTTTTAAAGAATGAGCTATTTTTAGCCTCTCTGTGGAGAACCCGCAGCCTCTCTTGGTAGCATATTTCAGAGTTGAGAAAGTTCCTTCTTACATATAACCTAAATCTTTCCAGCTCCAATTTGAGCTAATTTCTCGCTCTGCCCTCTGAGGATGAGGGCTCGAGCTGGCTGGCATCTTCTCCAGAGTGTGACAATTAGTGGGACGCCCTCCACCCAGCCCGCTCAGCAGAGACTGTCGGCTCTCTCTGCCCTTCTCCACAGGTCTAATCTCAGACCACTTGAGTCATTAGCACTGCTCTTGTGTGGATCCTGCCTTTTAAAGTGAAGTGGCCCAAATCGGAGGTGGCATTTAACAGGGACCTTCCAATGTCACGCAGTGGGTTTCCTGGGCTCCCGGCAGCCTGTGTACTCCACCGACCCCCATCCAGCCTGAGGCTATGGAGGAGCTCAGGCCTTGCGGGTGAGGTCCATAGGGGTCCTGGGGGTCTCGGTGACTCAGGGTAAGTATGTAGGGGGTGATTTTTAATATTAACAAATATGTCTCTCATCCAGTATCTCCTGGTAGCCCATGCCCTCCTCACTGGGCAGCTAGATATAAAACATTCATGGCCTCGGGGCTCAGCTGCAGGAGAGGCAGAAAACAAGAGGCAAATTGTGGCTTTGGGGATTTCAAAAGCCTGCACCGAGGAAACAGGACAGGCAGAATACATAATCAAACAGCTTTCTCCTCCACCAGGTAAAAGGAGGTAGAGGGATTGAGGAGTGGGGGGAGGAAACAGAAGGAAAGGGGAAGAGGGAAGAGATGAGAAACTAAGACAAGGGAGGAGAAAGATGATGAATGAGAGGAGGAGAGAGAGGAGAGAGAGGAGGGTGGGGCTAAGGAAAAGAGGGGGAGGAGCAAGGAGAAGAAAGAGGGACACAGAGAGGAGGAGGTGGAGCAAAGGAGGCAATGGGGGAGGGGAAGAGATGACAAGGAGGCAGGAGAGGAGGAGGTGTGGGGAGGGAGTGCCAGAGAGCAGGGGAGAAAAGGATGGGGGCCAAGAGAATGTAGAGTTGGTAAGAGTCAGGGTTTCCGAAAGGCTTGGCTTCCCTTCAGGTACCTCCATTCCACCCCTCCCACAGTCAGCCCCTCAGACACACATTCTCTAGTCAGGACCTCCCGGATCCTGTCTATTCTTGCATGTCTATCCCAGGAACTCACTGGCCAAAGCCATAGATACTAGGTGCCTCCAGGGGAAATGACCTCTGGTCCTTGTCTCAAGAACCATGACCTCAGAATCACTCCCAGGGGCTCTCAAACAGTGTGCAGTTCTAAAAGCATCTCTGGTCCATAGGCTGGAGCCAATGCAGAGTGCATGGTGACACCAGAGCTCAGTGGATGGTCCTGCCTGGTCTCAGTGCCCCAGGGCTCTCTGCCTGCCCTGTGGGACTAAAAGATCTGGGGTCTGGAGGATCCAGAGAATTACTACAGGAGTTGGGACTTTTGAGAGCAGGAAGAGGGTACTATGAACAGTCACCTCCATGCCAGGGGAAAGTGAGGAACTGGCAGTACTTGGGACGTGGGGTCTTGTCTACAAGGATAAATCCTCCTCTGCTGAGAGGGTGCCCCTGGCTCAGTGGTTAAGAGCACAGGCTGCTCTTACAGAGGACCAGCATCTTAGCATCCACTTGGTGACTCACAACCACCTTAATTCTGGTCCCAGGGGATCATGTGCCTTCTCAGACCTTTCTGAGCATCAGGCATACACACATGCTGCCCAGGCATACATTCAGGAGAAACACTCATACACACAAAATAATATACAATTAAAATGAAAAGAAACATTTTTAAAAGATCCATCAAGGGCCTGGAATTTAGGAGCAGGGACCTGGTGTCCTGGGTTCTTTTCCTGGGCCAGGAAAGCATCTCCAGGTGTTTCTGCAGAGCCTGGAGGCAGAGGCCCTAAGCTGGTCAGAATTGTCCCATGCATACACACCTGCTTGGCTCCAGCTGCTTATGGGCTGGGATCTATAAACCTCAGCACTACACACATTGAGTGATGTTGGCTGTGGGTCTGCCCTGAGTATTGCAGGCTGTTTTGTGGCATCCCAGGCTCTCCCCATTAGTTGCAGTGGTTAACTGAAGCACAGCACCCAAAGGCACCTGGGTATGATGTACATACACATACTGTCGGCATAACATGTCTGCAGACATTGCCGAATGTCCTAGAGGGGGGAGTCCCCCATTATCATGTACAACACCAGTTTTCAGTGACAATGCTTGGTGTTGTCTTCCTCCCTCCACTGCCAGGGACACTGATGGTTTCCCAGCAAGATCTAGGGTTCCCTTTCTGAGAAAATCTCAGCTGCATTGAAATTGAGTCACTTAGACAAAGATGCTAAGTCAGTGGAAGTGAGTTTGGCCTATGGCAGTGGTGACAGTTCTTGGGAGAGTGTCTGGGGAGGGAGATGAGGGGCACTCCAGAAGCAAGGGCTGCAGCAGCCCTCTAGAACATTAAGACACACTCTAGAAGTGTGACCTACCTGTGAGTGACAAGCCTGAGAATCCCGAGGCAGAGCACCCAGAGGGCAAAGGTTCAAAGCCAGCTTTCCTTCAGCATCATTAGGGACAATGCTTGTGTGTGTGTGTGTGTGTGTGTGTGTGTGTGTGTGTGACACCAGAGGAAGGGGATGGCTTGACTTTGTTGATCATGGCAACTGAGTGTGAACACTTCAACCAGATGTGTGATTCACACCTGCAGTCCCAGTATTTGGACACCAGAGGCAGGGGACTCTTGAGTTTAAGATCAGCCTGGGCTTGGGCTACATAACAACCTACATGACCAGCCTGGACTAAGCAGCAAGCAAGTCTCCAAAACAAAAGCAAAGCCAGAGAATGCAGCCTGCTAGAAATACCTCCTGGGAGGCACGGGGGCCTCTGGAACCTGCGTGGGACCCTGCCCAGGCTTCCTTCTGGGCTCTCTCATCTCTTTCTCTGTCACTCTTGCCTGTCCCTCTCTTATCTGTCTCTGTTCTACCTCTCAGGATGTCTCTTTGATTCTCTCTCTGATTTTTTCCTCTCTATCTTCCTCAGTATTCTGCCACCCCCCAGGCCCCCCAGCTCATCTGCCCATAAGATAAACAAGCCAAAGACTGTTCCCATTTGCAGCTCCACACTGGATTCTCTCCCCTTCTCCCACTTTGCCCATAGGCAGTGCTGCATGCACAAGGACACATCCACAACAGGTTGAGGGTGAACACGACGATGTCTTCCCCCTGCCCATTGCAGCCTCGCTGCCAGCCCTTCCATCCCTCTGTCCCTGGCATCAGGTGAATAGCATGCCCTGCTCTGGACTTCCGATCAGGAAACTGCTTGCACACAAGGAAAACGAGGGGGCAGGCTACTGTCTTGCAGCTCGCCACAGACAGCCTGCAATAATACCCTCAATTCTCAAGCATAGTTTGCAAAACACTCCAACCATCCCACACAGTCCTTGTCTTGG
This sequence comes from Mus caroli, assembly GCF_978045245.1. Taxonomy (NCBI): domain Eukaryota; kingdom Metazoa; phylum Chordata; class Mammalia; order Rodentia; family Muridae; genus Mus; species Mus caroli. The sequence continues at coordinate 19,850,276 of NW_028227263.1, read as the reverse complement.
CCCAGGCAAACTGAGATGGCCACAGGCTATTGGACAGATAACACTAAAGCCCAGAGAGAAAAACATCCGACCCAGGCAGCACAGCACAAAAGGAACTGTGTATTTGAGCACAGGCATGATCAACCCTGAGTCCAGATGTCAACCTCAGGCACTAACCATGTCCAGGGAATGAGTTTCAGACTCCCAGGCCTGTCAAAGTCTTATAGTGCCAGATAGGCAATTTATGACTTGGCTCTATCCAGAGTGCGGAACCCGGGAGACAGAGCTCTTCCTTCGAGGCAGAGCACCTTCTGTTCTGTGTCTGACACCACCAGCCGCCACCTTTCCAGGGACAAATAGCAGACTAGCCTGTGCTTACTCCTCATCTCAAAATAGCTGATGGGAGTTGGCGGCTTCTGGAAGAGCAGACCACAGAGGCCATGGATGAGGAGAGTTGTCCCTGAGTGTAGACTTTCTATCAAGAAACATGTCCTCGGGGTCTTCTGAGAGCTCTTGGACTCCAGGGCCATCTGAGGGGAGATGGGATGGGATGAGAGAAGGCAGGCCCGAGAAGACAAACAGCTTCTGGAGTGGAGGTGGGGGAAGATGACTGAGTGAGGACAGAGGAAAGGGACAGAAAGGACGCTTTACACAGCTAGCACGGGGGCTGTCCCTACAGAGGGGACTTTGGCAATGGCTATAAAGGTGACACCATTTCCTTAGAGTTACCAGCTCCAGCTCTTGGGTTATGTCCTGAGATACACTTCATCCATGGGCAGATATATACTCAAGGGTGAGTGTTACAGTATTTAGAAACCCCTAAAAATCCACCATGAGGGGCTGACTAAGCTATGTCAATGGAGATGTCTATAGTCAGTCCTGATCTTGGCTCTCACCCCTCTGGCCTTCGTGTTACCCTTAGACAGCCTGAGGCATAACTCTGCCTAAGGACTTTTGTACCTACTTCCTCATTACTAGAGAGAGTCTTCTCTGGTGTCCATATCTTGCTACTCCTCTGTGTCATGGCATGTCTAGGGCATTTGGAGGTTGTGTTCCATGGGCTTTGAAAAAGCCCTTGGAGACGTGGCCACGTTAACAAAACCACTGAGCCCAGGGAAACCAGCATCCTAGGAAACTCTCACCTGCTTCCAAGATGACTCAAACTAGAGGGATAGTGGACAGGCTAGTTTATGTCAACTTGACATAAACTAGAGTCATCTGAGAGAAGAAAATCCCAACTGAGAAAATGCCTCCATAAAATCAGGCCGTAGGCAAACCTGTAGGACATTTGCTCAACTAGTGATTGATGTGGGAGGGCCAGCCCATTGTGGGTGGGGCCGATCCTGACTGGTAGTCCTGGGTCCTGTAGGAATATAAGCTGAGCAAAGCCAATAAGCATCACTCCTTCATCAACTCCTGCCTCGATTTCCCTCAGTGGACTATTTAGGATTCAGGATATGTAAGTCAAAGAAACCCTTTCTTTCCCAAGCAGCTTTTGGTCATGGTCACAGCCACATCAACATTGACTAAGACAGATGACTTTTATGCCGTTTAACTCTTTAGCCCCAGAGCATCCTTTGCCACATTTGCCAGGGTGCCTTTTATTGAGGCATGGGTGAATAACAAAACTGAGGCACCTTCTCTCCTCAATCGCTCTTATAGAGATGATGGGAAGAAAGCACAGGGTCGTGGTGCCTCTACTCTAAGGAGTTCATCTGTTCCAGGATGGCCCAAAGGTGTAAGTAGCCACATCAAATCTCCAGCCAACAGACAGTGGAGACCTGAAGCCCTGAAATCTACCACAGTAAATGGGATTCTACCAACAACCACACAGGACTGAAGCAAACCCTTTACCAGATATGCATCAGAGAGATTGTGGTCGGGCAGCTCCTTGACTGTGACCCTCCTAGGCTAAACCATATCCTGACCCACAAATCTGAGAGCCACTGAATGTGCACTGCCCTAAGTCGCTAAGTCTGTAGCAGTATCATTACACAATAATAGGTAACTCATGACGTGGGCAAAAGTTTGGTGAATATTGTAGGTGTGCTAGCCAAAGCAGGCAATGGCTGTGAGCCTCATCTCACTAGTATTTGTGTTAGTATTAGTGTTACACTTCACTGCACTAGGTCTGCTGGGAGAACCAAGTTCTCAGCTCAATCTATATTACCCAGACATCCCGGACCAACCTTCCTGAGACCAATCCCACAACTGAGCTCCAGCCTTTCATCAGTTCCTCTTTACCAGGTCCTATCTTCCACACATATAAGTGCATACCCATACATGCACTTACATGTGTATGCACACACAAGGATACATATACTCACGGCATGCACACGAACACACATAAAAACACATATTCATGTGCACACACATGCACATACCCATGCTCCCACCCACACAAGGAAGAATGATACACAGCTTTGGAAAACCAAGTGAGCTGGGTTCAGATCTAACACACTTTTTGAGTTTCTGAAACGGATGTATTATTCTCCAGGGCTTTATCTGGGGTTGGGATAATATAACCCTTTATATACTTAGTAATTCTAACTTAGGTCTTCTGTTTCTCTGTTTCTGAGCATGTTAAACATCTCTGATCACACAGTGCGGTTAACTATTTCTTCCTGAGGTTTCACACGTTATTGTTTGGTGTTTTACTTGTCATCACCATTTTTGTCATGCTGGGACATCATGAGAAGCAACTATCTGGCACTCTAAATCCTGTGTTGCCAGGTAACTGCATAACTATGATGAGTAAATGCTTTCTTGATTTGTTATTCTTTTTTATATCTATCTTTCCTTGACCCTTATGATCTTTTTGGATTCTATTTAGTCAGATAAGGAGAGGGTTTCCCCAGACCACTTTGGTTCCTGTTTTCCAGGTGTGTCGTTACCCATTCTTCTCTAGTCTGAACATCTACCTCTCTTAGAGCACACTTCTTGTTAAGTCTGCCTTGTTTTTATTTCCTGCTAGTTGCTGAATTTAACCCGGTTACATTTAGTTTAATTCATATTTCTTTGTACAGCTTCAGCACTTGATGATTGGACCACCAACATCCCAGAGGCTCAGGCTGGCAAGTTAGCTCTAGGCAGCTCATAGGAATCTTATGGCTCTGATGTGATGGTCAGAAAGTTCACACTTGTCATAGTGAGGCAGTAAAGCAGAGCTAAGATTCCAGAAAGATTCTATAGCTCCATGAAGACCCCCTACCTGCCCCTCACCAAGGACTTGGTATTCGGAAGATAGTGCCATCTCAGCACTGTTAGAACTGTCATGGTCACAAGTGGTGTTGTCACGGCTGCAACTGAAGCGAGAGAAGCTACAACAACTCAAGACACTGAAGACATGCGAACATGTACATAGGAACAGCATGAGATGGGTGTTAGGGTGATGAAGAAGGGGGCCTGCATCTCCTGTGCTCAGCCGTAGGAATGGTTCCTCCTTATAGTGACCCCACAAGTTCCAAGCTCATGGCTGCTAGTCTAACAGAGTATCCCACAGATGAAAACTATATGTTTACCCCAGGATCAAGCATGGCAGTGGTGGCTCTTGAGTGCTTGGATTGGCTAGGCTATGGGGTAGGGGTAGGATGTGATCAACATGGTCTGAGATTGGAGAACAAGTTTCCAAGGCACAGCCTGAGCCTTGAAAGAAAGCAGAAAGGAAAGGCAGAAACCCACCAGGAACATCACAACCATAGCACAGTCAGAGACCTTTAGGGCTGAGACCCTATTGTCACTCCAACCCCCATAGCAGCCTTTCCCTGCAGTTCTAAGCCAAGCCTTGAAAACCCAAGGTCATTGGCTGGACTGAATCTTCTCAGGAGCAGCTGTCATCTCTCTCCTCTACCACCTGCAGCCACCACCAAGCAATGTATCATGAGATGAAATTACATGGTGACCTTCAGAAAACTACCACTCTGTCTCAGGTCAAGTCTCAGCTGTCTGGACGTCAAGTTGATCTCAAGCCTGAAAAAAAGGCCCCAGAAGGCTTTGGCAGCAAAGATGAAGGCCACAAGCTGCATGGATGGCTCTCAAGGAAGCTCTCAATCTCGGCCTATGAAGCTACAGCAAGGCCCTCCCTGGTGGCTGGACACAGGAAGGACACACCCACATATAGATACCCAGTAATTTTCTCAGATGACACACTCAGAAAGGCTGGCTCTCAGTGGTTCAGGAAGTATCAGAGACACCAAGATAACCAAACTTGGTCACCACTGTGGGCTCAGCAGCTGTTGTATGCATTCCCAGGACTCCTCAACTTGGGTCCAGCTCTGCTGCCTGATGCTCAGGGTTGAGATGGTATTTCAGCTACACATATACCTGGGCTCCCAGGCACCATAAGCTTCAATCCCAGAATCCTTTTTGCTTCCTACCAATCTTGATTTAGTGCCCTTGTGCTGTGGGGCATCAAGCTCTGGCCTGGACTGTGGAGTGTCTCTTTCTGAACTGGACTTGTGGGCACTGGGAATCAACCTTGACATTGTACCTCCTGGTTACCTTGTTAAGGGGTCCTTATATCAGCACAAGCTGGAACCAACCTCTGGCTGCTCTGACCATTTGACCAGGAGCCCAGGACCATTTCAATCCTTGGGGATGCAGCACTTGCTGCATAGGGAGGATGGAGGGGTAGGGTGGGGTGTGGAGGCAACTACATTGGGATGGTGTCAGTGACAGAGATTAGAACCATATCTGTCTCTCAGCCTCAGTGAGAACTTCTCTGTCTCTCTTTAGGTTTTCTCTATGTCTCTCTGTTTCTGTGTCTCTCTGTCCTGTCACACAGAGACAGTTCCATCCATCTCTGTAACTTCTGGTCTCTGACCCTACCCATCATGTGAATCAGAGGGCATGTCACTAGGCTCTGGAAACTGGTAGAGGACATCCTGGGCTTTGTGTAGCTGTCATCCTGAGAGCCAACCACAGAGTAATCATCAGCCTGCTTTCACTTGGGAGAAAATGTGTAGTGCTCACCCCAGGAATGTCTTGGATCCTGACGAAGTTCAAACCATCCCCTTCTAAGTAGAAAGGTGTGGGAACAAAGGAGACAGACCAAGCCCTGGCCTCAGGCAGTGGAGAAAAGAGGTGGAGCAAAGAGACACATGAGGTGATGTGCAGTCTTGAGTGGGCATTGCAGGACTCTGGGTCTGGCTCTCCCACCCATGGCTGTGTGACTTTAGGCATGCTAGCTGATCTTTCTGAACTTGTTTTTCCTCTTCTCTAAAAGTGGGTGCCATGCCCAGAAGGCAGAGCACATTGGTAGAGAGATAGGGGATGGGAGGCCTAGGGTTAATTGGGTCCTTCTTGGGTCATTCATGGGCTATGTGAACTTTCCTGGACATACTGGAGTATGGTTTACACATTGCATCTAACAGATTCCAAAAGCTTGACTTTCCCCCACTGCCATGGGGTTTTGACCTCAGTTTCCCTACTGGCTGCCTACTTAAGCCCTTCCTCTAGGGCTGATGCTAGACATGTTCCTGGCCACTCGGAAGAAGGTGGATAAGACTTAGGACTTATTCCTGGGCCTCCCAGGCCTCTCCTAGACTCCTGAGCTCCCAGCATCCTTTGCTCCACCAGTCCTCTAAGTCCATTATAACTGACAGAAACCAGCCGTTCCACCAGCTCAGGTTTTACTTCCCATTTTTATTAAACTTGTTAAAATTCTTACCTTTTCCAATTCCCCCAGAAGGCCAGTTTCTATCTGGCCCTGTGCCTGAGGCCAGGCTCATCTGTATGAATGGCCTGGTGGCCTAAACAGTCCCCGGCTTGCAGGAGTGTGCAAAGGATGTTGTGGAATTTGAATCACAAATGACCAGGAGCTGTCTGTCCTGCAGCCAGGATTCTCCCACTTCCAGGCTGTTCCAGCCAGCAGTGCTTGGCTTCCCACTAGAACCTTCAGACCCCATGGGGGCTGTTGCATGCTGGGAACCCTCTACCTCAGTCACTGAGCTAACATGCAACATCATCTAAATGCCAAGCATGGGGACAGTCACAGGAGTCTTGGCACGGCTGTTCCCTGAGGCTAATGAGGAAAAGGACATAACTCGAAGTAAAATCAATCATTACATATACAGAAATAGAAACACATGCAGCCACGATTGAAGCTGGCAGCCGGAGGGCTGAATCCAACCTGCAGGTGCTGGTGAAAGCCAGGAGAACGGATGAGGCTTTTGGCCAACATTTAAAAGCTGGAGGATTTCCATTAAAATATGGGAGTTTTGGCTTCTCTTATAAAAGTCAGAAATGCTGGCCACACTGGGTTCCCATCCTCCTGGCAGCTGCTTTGGCCTGCATGCACATCCCACCCCAGTTCACCGGCCACAATGCTAGAAGTTAGGTTTCAGCAGGTAGATCTTGGGAAGGTAAGTCATGGGGGTGAATCTTTGTGGTTCCACCAAATTAAGGAGATGTAGCTAGAAGGTGCAGTTTATACACCAGGAAGTCCCCAGCAGGCATCCAAGCTGCCAATGTCAGGATACTGGGTTTTTGCAACCTCTAGGGCCCAGTGTCTGGTCTTCTCATTCTGGCTCCCGTTGACTAGGGTAACACTTTCCTCTTGAGTTCTGTGAACTGCTCTGTAGCTGAAGCTCAGATGGGGCTGAAGGAAGATCTGATGGAAGGGAATTGGATAGAAGGCACACACTGGTGCCATCAGCACTTTGGCCACTCTCCTTGGCAGTCATACAATACCCCGGCATATTCACATACCCACGTTTCTTTCCAGGCTGCGGATGGCATTTAAGCTCCTACATGAAGGAATAAGCATAGGCCTGTGTGGCTTGGCCTTCCCAACAACTTCAAAAATGGAAGGGAGCTTGGAACCGCTGGTGTGTGAGGAGATGAACCTGTTTTCCTGAGGGGTGGGGAGTGAGAGGGGCTACCTACTTCCAGGAGCTCTTGACTCAGGTGAGTCCTGGCCTCCGTCTGTGTCCGTGCACTCACCCTAGAAAGCTAAGAACAAGTATTTGGGTGAGGAATTACCATGGGGGACAAAGGAGGCACCTCAGGGTTTTAGTATAGAAGGGGAAGGGTCTATGTCTCCTCTCTGATGGAAGCCAAGGCCTTTCCTATAAGACAAGCACTCCACCACTGAATTGCACCCTCTAGCCTCCATTGGCAGACCCCAATCCTGCCTTCTCGGGAGGTGACATGATAGGCCCCTGCTCACTTTGATAACCAGTCAGCTATACCCATGGCAGCAGGTGAGATAGGCCTATGTGGCTGTGTCCTTGTGTCCTGCCTGTCTGCCTCACACTTCTTCTATTGCTCATTCTTTCCCTTTCTGTTCTTGTGTCTCCCTCCATACAGGTGTGACCCTCTGTCACAGTGGGCCTGACTGCCAGCCATGTTCCTCTGTTTCCTGTCTCCTTCCTGCCTAGGCCCTCTCTCTCCCTTTCTCTGGCTCCCCCACTATCACGCTACAGAGCCCTAAAAATATAGTAGGTTCGCCCACTGTCATTTCTGCCTCCAGCCTCACAGTCCAGGAGCTGGGCAGATGTCCCTCAGTGTTCCTAATACATGGACCATATACCCAATCCTATCACAGACCCCTTCCCCATGGCTCCCATCCCTCTTCCCCAGCCCATAGAACCTCCCTGGGGAATGGGTAAGGTGGAAGTGAACTACAGTCGAGTAGTGAAGGAGGGACTGAGGCAGAGGTCAGAAAGCAAGCCAGACCCAAGGAGGGACAAGCTCCCAGAGTTGGGCAACATGGAGCAAAGAGAACACCAAGAGATGAGAGGGATACTGAGGGGCCAGCAAAGGCTGTGTCCATGCCAAGGAGACTGGGTTTTATTCTCGCAAAGGAGTAAACACCCATGAGAATGATAGATCCAAGCCAGTTAAGGGAGGCCAAGGGCAAACATGACTCAGTAGACCGTGACATCTCTTAAGGGAATAGAACTTGAGTAAAACGCAAATCTGATCGTACAGTTGTACTTTTCTATATTTTCCCCTTTTCTTTTGCTTTTGCTGAACAGCCCCTGGAATCTCAGGCCCCACCCCTCACTGAGGTAAGGGGAAAGCAAAACCTATTAGCAAAAGGCTTCCTGCTTACTTCCCATCTTCAAAGCCCGAATTTATTGAGCAGATTCTGCTGGGGTTAGGGGTGGGTGGGAATTGGGGGTAGGGCAGAAAGATGAGGGATTAGGTGAGTTCTAGCCTGGTGAGGCAGGGAAAGAGGTAGGTGTCACCTTCAGGGCAGTAAAAGATGACTTTCCCTTGGACAGGCAGGAGACTGGGCTGAGGGCCTGGGTGATGGCTCCTTGGCCACACAGAGGTTAAAAGCATGCTGAGTTGTGTGACCCAGCAGTTCCTCTTCTAGGTTTATGGTGAAGAGAAACAAAAATATGAGTCCAGAGAAACATTTGTTTGTAATGTCCACGGCATCAATATTCCAGGAGCCTGAACGTGGAAACAGCCCAGTTCCCTTCAACTGAGGAGTCTCTAAAGGAAGGGTGGTATGTCCACACAATGAGCATTTCTGTAGCAATAAAAAGGAATATGATTCTAGTCCCTGCTATAATATGGATACATCTCAAACAGAAGGCACTAAATGAAAGAAGACAGTCATAAAAGGCAGTACACTGCATGATCTGTTTCTACGAGACTTCAAGACTTGGCTAGATTACAGAGCTAAAGCGTGAACAATGGCCACCCAGGGTTGAGAACGGACAGCAGCTGCTATTGGGTGTGATATTTATTTAAGGTTAATGGAAGTGTTGGTTTTTTTCTTTTAATTAGACTATCACAATGCCTACTAAAAATTACTTAAAAATCCCATACTTTACATGGGAAAAGATTATGATATGCAAATTACACCTTAATAAAGTTGTTTTTAAAGCATTTTTTATAATTAAAAGTAAGGAGAACCTTCCATAAAAAACCCAGATTTTGGCTTTCTCTGAATGCCATGTATATGTTTCCATGGTAACGATGAGCCGTGGGACATGCGTCCCTAAGTTTACCCTGGCCACTGCACTGCCTGCTGAGGCATACCTGGGTGGCTTTGCTAATGTGTCATTCATACGGAATGCCTGCACAATAGGCCGGAGCCTCAGTCTAAATGGTTAGACCACAAGTGCTGAAGTTCCCAGCCTCATTCCCCCTTCCCATGTCTGTCCCCAACAGATGTGAGCTGGGCCAGAAAGGCGGGTGGGGTTGGAGGCTGAGCGCAGCATCAGGCTTTAATGCTAGAGTTGCTGACAGGGACTATGTCTCATCATTCTCGGCTGTAAAATAGCAACATCACAGCGCCTGGCTAGCACACAGTGGAAGCAAAACAAATGTAAATTAGTGATTCCATACGTAATTTTAGACAGGGCCTTCTGTGTAGATCAAGCTGGCCCGGAGTTCACTGTGTATCCCAGGTTGGCCTTGAACTCACAATCCTCCTGCCTTAGCTTCCTGGGTGCTGTTATTACAGGCATAAGCCACCACACCGGGCTGACTATAATATCTTGCCCTGCACCTTATAATCCCCAGAAATTCTGAAACCTGGGAGCTTTTCTAGAACTCATTTGGCCATAGTTTGGCATGAACTCATAGAGACCGCTGCTGACCACAGAAACAGGTCCTATTATCATGTGTAAATGTGTGCATGTGAGTACAGTGTGCTGTCGGGCTGTGGAACGGGCAGTCTGTGTGCTATGTTACCTTACAAATCTAAAAACTGCTGAATTCCAGAGCATCCTAGTACCTAGGAAACTGGGGACTGTAGCCTGTATAAGGAAGAGGATTATGACCAGGACCAAACCCTGTCCTGCTTTGCATGACATCACATCAGACTATAAAACCGTGGTGGTGCACACCTTTAATCCCAGCACTTGGAAGGCAGAGGCAGGCGGATCTCTGAATTCGAGGCCAGCCTGGTCTACAGAGTGAGTTCCAGGACAGCCAGGGCTACACAGAGAAACCCTGTCTTGGGGGCAGGGGGGGGGGGAACAACCGTGGTGCAGCACTGTAGCAGTAGGGGGAAGGGCCTGTACATTTCCACCAGCCCTGGAGTATGGGCACTTAGAGTCAGAATTACCATCCCAAGCAGAAGCAGATGTGGTGTGTTGCCCTGTAAGCCTTGGTTCAGATGAAAGCAACCATGGGTACTGCAGCGGTCCTCAACCCTCCCTAGTGCCGTGACCTTAATACAGTTCCTTGCGTTGTAGTGACCCCCAATCATAAAATTATTTCCATCGCTACTTCATGACTGTAATTTTGCTACTGTTATGAATGACAATGTAAATACCTATATTTTCCAATTGTCTTAGATGATTCCCATGCAAGGGTCATCGAACCCCAAAGGAGTCATAGTCCACAGTTGAAAACCACAGCTCTAATGCTGTTAGTTTTCCAAGCTAAGAACCCATGCTAGCTTGGCTGCCCACTAGACCCTTGTTAGGGGGAATAAAAAAAGTTGGCTTTTGGCTTTGTCCCCGATTGAAGGAGGACGAGGAGTTATGGTAAATCCTACGAATTTCTCCATAGCAGGAATGTCTGTTATTCAAGAGCCCCTTGCACTCTGCATGAGATGAGGTGACTTGCTGAATCTGGTCCCCAAAACAATCTTGGGTGGGGAGCTTTGAGCAAGTCTGGCAGGACTGAAGCCAACAAGGATGCCTAAGAAATAAGACATGGCAACCAGATGAACTTCCCACTTCGTGATTTTCTGCTAGAACAATCTAGAAAGGACTAAAACATCCATGTGGACTGCACCAGAACTGCATTGGTTAATGTCACACTAGCCTGTCTGCTCCGCAGGTGACTTTCTCTGGCAGCCCCCGGCAGCCCCCAACGTATGTCTCCTTGGCCCAGGCCATAGGCCCTGTGTAGCTTGAGGTTACCTGGGGGCTTCCTTCCTTTAGCACTTGGTCTCCTGGGTGGGAGATGAGGAGAATCTCATAGTGAAGGAGGGATCCTGAGCTGTTGCTGGGTGGGAACTAATGAATAACCAACCATCTCTCGGAGAGACCTTGGAGCAAGCAGTTCGGCCTGGACTCTGAGCCTCCTATGAACCCAGTGCCCAGCGGTGATCACCTGCTCAGCAGTGCTTCCTTTCCTCGATTTGCTCCTCCACACTCCCTGGGATTGCCTCCCAAGGAAGTTAAGCTTAGGGTCTCAGCTAAGGCTAGTGTTTGAAATGGGCCTCGCAGGCCCATGTGTTGAACACTTGATCCTCAGCTGGTGTAGCAATTTGGGAAGGTTCTAGAAACTTTAGGAGGTGGGGTTACATGTCTTTAAGGACTATACCTTGCCCTGACCACCACCACCCCTCCTGATCTCCATGAGGTGAGCATCTCTGCTCACCATGTTGTCCTGCCTAACTCCAGGTCTAGAAGCAGGGAGCCGACTGACCAGGCAGGACCCTCTGACACTGGCTTCTCGAGTGTTTTGTCACGTAAAGTCCGATTAACACTCAGAATCATGGTGCTGGAGAAGTGAGCTCACTGCTGTGAACTAGACACAAGCTTAAGAAGGTTTTGCAGTTGGAATACAGAAGTTTGGACGGTTGAAGAGTCAGGCTAGGGAAGCTGTAGACCCCAGCTGTGAGCTTAGCTTAGTGAGGGGTTCTGGAGGGAGCTCAGAGGACCAGCACAGAGGCAGGAATACAGACGAGCAGCACCGCAGGACCTTCACTTGGGAACAAGGATTTTTATTGGGAACTGTACTAGATGACATTCACGTTGCACTGTGGCAAAGAACCGGTCAACACTTTTCATGTCCCTAGACTCTCTGCAAAGCAAAGTCTAAAGGCAGCAGCCTTTGGAAACTGGTGGGAGGAATTGTGAAGGTGGCTTTGAACAAGTTCACAATGATCACTAGGAGCACAGGGCAGAGCAGAAAGAGCTGTAAGGCTTGTTGTTTGATCTGAAGAGGATCGCACTTAGTGCTGTTGGCGTGGAGGATGTGGTTGTTAAGGAGAATTGCACTGTTAAAAAAAATCCATAAAAGCATTGAGGAGTAAATATGACCTGAGCATGTTACTCATTTGAGTGTGTGCATGTGTGTAAATGGCCTAACAAAATGCAGACTCTGTGAGGTTGGATCAAAAGACTGTCCCTTTAAGGGAATACACTGCAAAGGAGTATCCCCTCCCTTCCCCTATGCCAGGACCCAGGCATTCAGCTGCCATCCAAGGTCCTGGCTACAGTTCAAACTCTGGCAGACCCTGGCTTCAGCCACACGATGCTAGTTTTTCAGGCTTCCAGAACATAAGAGTTTCCGGGGACATGAAGGCTTCCACTCAGATTTCAGAGGAAAGTCCAAGAGGACAGGTATCATGTGGTTGAGCCAGATTCCCTTAAGTCAGCCCCTGAGAAAGTGGTTTGTGAAACTATATGGGTGAGGGTGAGCATGGGAGTCGGGGAACTGCCAGTGGAGACCACTGGAAGCTGGAGATGTCAGAAGCATGCAGGCTCTTCTGAAACCAAACACAGAAGCAGCCCAGGAGAGAAACTAGATGGACCACAAGCAGCAAAGCTGGCGGGGTACTGATGCTGCCCAGGCCTTCAGCATTGGTATCATGCCATCACATGCCGCAGGTGCCATGCAGGGAGCTGCAGGAGCTTGGTCTGTGTCTTAGTCAGGGTTTCTATTCCTACACAAACATCATGACCAAGAAGCAAGTTGGGGAGGAAAGGGTTTATTCGGCTTACACTTCCATGTTGCTGTTCATCACCAAAGGAAGTCAGGACTGGAACTCAAGCAGGTCAGGGAGCAGGAGCTGATGCAGAGGCCATGGAGGGATGTTCTTTACTGGCTTGCTTCCTCTGGCTTGCTCAGCCTGCTCTCTTATAGAACCCAAGACTACCAGCCCAGAGATGATCCCACCCACAAGGGGCCTTTCCCCCTTGATCACTAATTGAGAAAATGCCTTACAGTTGGATCTCATGGAGGCATTTCCTCAACTGAAGCTCCTTTCTCTGTGATAACTCCAGCTGTGTCAAGTTGACACAAAAATAGCCAGTACAGTCTGATTGGCCTGTCATCCTCCCGTCCTTCCACTTTTGGAACAGAAATGTACAGTTGCATGAACTTTGGAGTGTGTGGCAAGTTCTTTGAGGCTCGTCTTGTTGAGGTTTAAAACTCTGACCCCATGCTAAGTGTTTTCCTTGAGTCTCGGGCTTGATCCTTCAACTTTTGAACAATGCTGGGACTTGCTAACACTCTGGGGATTCTGGGGTGTAGACTAAATGCGTCTTGCATTATGAGATGGCTACAAATCCTTGGGACCAAGTGTGGGATGTTATAGATTGAACATCAACTGTCCCCACAGGCTTATAGTCACCTGGGGAGTTGCTGGAAATTTCGGAATAAGGCCTGACTGGAAGAAGTAGGTCAGTGTGGGTGTGTTCCTGGAGGCTGTATCTTGCCCTGGCCTCTCTCTCTCTCTCTCTCTCTCTCTCTCTCTCTCTCTCTCTCTCTCTCTCTCTCTCTCTCTCTCTCTCTCTCCTTCCTCTCTATTACCTTTTCTGTGGGTCTCTGTCTCTCGGTTTCTATCTCTGTCTCTCTTCTTGTATTTCTCTGTGTGTGTGTGTCTTTCTATGTCTGTGTCTGTCTGTCTCTTTTTCCTTCCTGGACGCCAAAATGAGATCAGCCCTACTACAGCATGCCCTTCCTCCATGATGCTCTGCCTTACACAGGATGAAAGCAATGGAACCAGCCAGCCCATAGCAAGAACCTTCTGGAAACAAGAGCCAAAGAACATCCTTTAAAAAAAAAAATCTTCCTGGTATTTTGTTCTAAGGATGAAAAAGTTTTAGTGAAAGAACTGCTTATTCCTGGGACCCTGAGTCCCTTGGCTCTACCTCAGGCCATCTGTTAGTCCTCTGACTTAACAACCCATTTGGATCTGACGTCAACTAGTTCCCTTGAGCCTACTATTGTCCACAACCCTGCTTGGCCCTGTGCTAAGCCCACAGCACGGAGAAAACTCCAACAGACCTTTCTACCTCAGGGACTTCTGTGCGTCTGAAGTCATGCGATGAGCCCTCTCTCCACACTGACAGAGTTTGAGAATGACTGCTAATGCAGGGGGAGTTCTAAGGACCTTGGCGTGGCCGTGCCTGAAGCTTGGCAGCACACACTCGCAGTTCCTGAGCAAACTGGCTCTGTCATTACCCTCTCTGCCTTCATCCGACTAACTAGGTTCTTGTCACTTGCAACCAAAAGGATTCTAATAATATGCAAATATTCACTTATGTGACTTGAACCCTCTGCACTGTATTTAAATCTTCAATGCCCCTCACAGGCTCGTGTTTTAAGTGCTTGGCTCCCAGCTTGTGGCATGATTTTGAAGGCTGTGGAAACATTAGGGAGTGGAGACTGACTGGCAGACATAGCTCACTCGGGGCCTTGGAAAGTTGTACCTGACTCAGGTTCTGACCTGGTCTCTCAGCTTCCTGGGCCATCATGATGTGACCAACTGTGGCCACATTACTCCACTCTGCCCTCTCCACTGTGAGGGACTGAAACCCCTCCGAGTCTGTGAGTCAAAATGAGCTCCTCTGGCAGGGGTTGCCACAGTGGCAGGAAAGTAACATATTACTCTTCCCCTTCTTTCTCTTCCTCCTCTTTCTGAGACAGGGTCTCACTATGCTGTCCAGACTGGCCTCAAACTCATGATCCTTCTGCCACAGACTCCTGGGACATGGCATGAGCCACCATTGTGACACCCTGTGCAGTTGTAAGCCAACCCAAGTTACTTTTCCTCTGGAGTGTGGGTAAGAGACCCAGTGAGATAGGGCAAGGATGAGAGTCATGCAATGAAGTCATGGGTTCTTTCAGCATGAGTTTTGATGGTAAGGTGAAGAGAGGAATTAGGGTTCCAGGGAACTCTTCTTGTCTGTGACAGGCTACAGCAAGAACTAAACCCACCGTGAACCCACAAGTCACCAAAGTAGAGTAAGCTCCAGAGCCACAGAACAGAGGGAAGGGTGGCATGTGAGGCTGTCAACGAGGGAGGGTGGGGACTGAGCATGGCATGCCACCCCAGCCTCCTACAGCCAAGGGAAGGCACACGTGCCAGTCACAGGTGAGGGTGGGCTCATAAACACCACCACAGACCAGGTGGTGAGATGGAGTCTTTGCAGATGAGTTGGAGCGAGACCCAAGGGTGATTCGGCTCCCAGGACCCAAGGAGGGGAGTGGGAGCCACTCTTCTCTCCCCACCAAGCTCCTCAGGCTAGAGGTATCTGAAATGCAGGGAAATCATTGAGCTCAAGAGTCCCAGGTCCTCTGCCTAGACACAACACAGCGGTGGTGTCCATGTCTCTCCCTGCCTGGGGCCCTGTGCTTAGACCCACAGCTTGTCTTTAAAACATTGCCCCAAACCTGGCTTTCAAGTCCTTGTTAATTTTTATTTTATCCCTAAAGTTCTGTTTCTCGTTACATAACAAAACAGGCTGTTGCTGAAGTCACACAGCTGGTTATTTCCAGGGAAACGGACAGGTGTCTCTTCATGCCACGTGGATCTTGCTGAAAGCCCACAGTGAGCTGGAATGGGAAGGAATTTTCCAAATGGCTTGTTTTCCTAGCTCAGCTGCACTTTCCCCAGGAGCTGGAAGAAAGCAGAGATCATCCTGCCTGCTCTCAGAGTCTTTCTGGGGCTAAGGCTCTGTTCCCTGGGAGGTAGAAGAGGTTCCAGCACCCCTCAGTCTCCAAAGCACCAGAAACCCTGTGGCCCACTTTGGGGTCTCACCATGGCTTCTGTGGGTCCTGAGCACAATCCCTTCATGGATGAGGAACTGAATTTTTATATTGCTTTATTTTAAGACAGGGTCTTTCTATATCGCTCAGGATAGCCTAGAACTTTCCATATTCTTGCCCTGCCTCCCAAGTTCTGGGATTATAGATGTTTAACGCTATGCCTAGCTCTTTGGTTGACTTTTAATTGTATAAAAATAAATATAACACAATCTGGAATCATTCTTACAACTTTGTCTTTTTTTTTTGAAAACGTATAATTTAAAATTTTTAATTAAAGTAATTCGTGCACTTCTGTGACACTGTGAATGCCAGGCTAGGGATGAGCTAGGAGAGTCTTCAGCCAATGAGCTGTGACCTCAGCCTGGTGTTTTTATTTTAAGTGATACACAGTAGTTATACATATTTTGAGGTGGTGTGACATTTCATCACATGCGTGTGGCGTGAAATGATTAGAACAGTTGACATATCCATCTGTGATGGTGAATCCTTATCACCCTGATAAGCTTAAGTTTGTTTCACCATGGAAACAAACCTCCGGGTATGTCAGGGAGGGTGTTCCCAGAAAGGTTCAGCAGAACAGGGAGACACCTCCCACCCCACATGTGGGCATGGGCGCTACCACTCCACGAGCTGCGGTGAAAAGGGGAAATGGAATGAGAATTCATCCTTTGGTTTTTGATTGAGGACAGGGTGACCAGTTGCCTTATGCTCCTGCCTCTGTGTCTTCCCCACTATGATGGACTGCACCTTTGATCTGTGAGTCAAAATAAACCCTTTCTTCCTCCCCTCCTCCCCCTCCATACTTCCTCCCTTCCTCCCTTCCCTTCCTTCTCCTTCCCTCCTCCCTTCCTTCCTTCCCTTCCCCTCCCTTCTCCCTTCCTTCCTTCCCTTCCCCGTCCCTCCCACCTTCCTTCCTTTTTCCCCTCCCTCCTCCCTTCTTTCTTTCCCTTCCCCCTCCCTTCTTCCTCCCTCCCTTCCTTCCCCCTCCCTCCCTCCTTTCTTCCTTCCCTTCCCCCTCCCTCCCTCCCTCCTTCCTTCTTTCCTCCTTTCCTTCAAGTGACTTTTTCATGGGTGTTTTGTAACAGCAACAAGAAAAATAATAACCAATACACATTTCCTCAAACAATTAGCTGTTCCCTGTTTTGGAACCATTGAGAATCTCCTCCTCCCTCTCCTCTCCCTCCTCCTCCTCCTCTCTCTCCTTCCCCTTTTTTTTCCCTCCTCCCCTTTTTCTTCTGGCAGGGTCTTGCTATGTAACACATTGACAATTAATTAATTATTGTCAACCATAACTATGGTTCTATACAATACATTACTTCTCCCTCTAACCACAGTCATTTAATTATTTATTATATTAATTTTCTCTTCTGGTTTAAGCAGCTGAACTCAGAGCACTTTGTGCATCCCTACAACTGCAAGTACACCTCAGACTCCTTGACAGCCAGCGAACTCACAGGCCCAGTGGGACAACGTTATTATTCTAGTCCTCTGGATCAACACTTGTAACAATCACTGCTGTTGGGGAGACATTGAATAGCTGTCTGGCTTGACTCCCTGTACTGAGGACCCCACGTGAGTTCCTGGGCCAGGCCCCACCCAGAGAAGGCTGATATCTGTATCCCTCATCCACCTCTCAGATATTCAAGGTCAGTTAGGAATAATGATGGCAATGGCAGCTTGGGTCCCAGGCACTACGCCTCTCTCTGGGTGGCTCAGCCCGACAGCACCAGGTTCCACTTCAATAGCTCTCACCAGGACTGCGGACAAGCCAGTTTCCCATCTGCACAGTGGACACATTAGTCCAGTCCTTACCACCAGTCACTGAGGAGTAAATAGAAGGAACTCACAGCAGGCTTGCCCCACCGCAGCCTCTCCTCCACCCACAGCACCACTGCTAACAGAGGTGTACAGACACTGTGGCTAAAGACATCATACGAGGCCAGCTCAACCATGAACACAGAGCACCTTCGTATGATTCTAGGCATCGTCTTGGTATGTATTACAGAGACTTTGGACTTGGGATTTTTTTACCTTTCTCCAGCCTGTTGCTATGCAGTTGGATCCTTTCTTATTTTGAGACAGCAGCTAGCTCTAGCTCATAGCTGTCTTGCCTCAGCCTCCTGTATGTTGTGTTCACAGAGTGCGGTACCATGCCTGGCTAAGGGTGCAAGAATTTATTCAACCAGCCCAGCCAGATTCTCATAAAAACCAGATGAAGCAGGCCAAAGACAGAGCTCAAGGTCAGGACTGCTTAGCAGGAAAACTCGGAGGGGTCTGAGTCAAACTGAGCCACAGGAGTCTGTCTCTCCCATAATGCTGCCATCGCGACCAACGACAATCAGTGGGCTAATTTTCATAATTGCTAATTAACCCTAATAACTGGTTTGCATAAGGGCTGCCTGGCTCTGCTTTCTCTTCTACCAGAGAAACATTTTGACCTTGGACTCATCTGGTGCAGCAGATGGCAGGGCCCAATGCACCCCAGGAGTCAGCACTAGCCTTTGTCAAGCCTGGACTACCTCTCTTCCTGGACTACAGCAGTTCCCTCACCTACCCAGGGGGAACTCACCAACATCACTCCACTCCTCCAAGGCCCAGAGCCTGCTATACTCAAGGGTCTACCCCAGCCAGCTTCCTGAGTCTTTCCATCAGTAGGTGAGACACCAATCTTCCTTTGTAAATAGCCTTGAAGTTTGCCTCTGCCTCTAAGAAAGAATAGTAAACCCTCGCTCTCGGCCACCTGCTGATTCTGTCTTCACTATTTCACCTGGCTGCTACTGACTCCCGAGTTTATATTTTCTGCAGATTAATTGGAAAAAAAAAATGTCTTTGTCCTCCTACCCAGTCACACCCACAGGAAGATTCTATGAAAGCAGTGCAGACCCTTTGAAGCCAGTTCGAAGTGGCTTAATTCCAGTGTGCCACCAAGAGCAAGCCAATTAACCTCCCTGAGCCCTGGCTGTTCAGATGTCTGGAGTTATGGAGACAGCTGCTCACTCCAGCAGCTCTAGCAGTAGGCCTTCCTGCTGGGAGGCAGAAGGTCTTTTATTTTTCTGATGGGCAAAGGCTGTGATGAGCCCGCGGAAGAAGACAGAGTACCTCAGCTCAGGGGGATGGCAGTGCCTGCTGTGCTAGCTGCCTTTCCTCATCAGTGTGATTCCTTACCAGAGTAACTTAAGGAAGGGCTTGGTTTCTTGGCTCACAGTTTGAGGGTACAATCCATCATGGCCGCTGAGCGCTAGACAGCATCAGCATCAGGAGGCAGAGGGAGATGTGATGCTTGCAGCCTTTCTCCTTCCTATGCTGCCTGCAAGCCCAGCCCGTGGAACGGTGTTGCCCACAGTGAAGATGGGTTCACTAGCCCAATCTAATCCTCCCTCACAGACACGCTCAGGGGCTTATCTCCTAGGCGATTCTAGATCGGGTCCAGTTGATGATATTAACCGTTCTAGCTGCTTTAGCTGACAACTGACGTGTACTTGTTTGGACTGAAGAAGGTAGAGGGGTGAGCAGATGCTTTGGGGCTGTGGGAGGAGTGTCTGGAGGGGCAGAGGGAAGGGAAGGGGGAAGAAAGGGGGCTGCTGCAAGCACCGTACATACGCCCAACCCCCTCCATCACTGACTCCTTCTTTTTGATTCCCCCTGTCTTCCTTTATAAAATTTATTTATTTATTATTACTTTACTTATTCACTTTACATCCCGCTCACTGCCACCCTCCCGGTCACCCTTTCTTAGTCGCCCCACTGCTCAGCCTGTCTAAAGACAAAGGCCAGCTAGGAAAGGCTCTATACAACTGGGTCAGAAACTCCCTGGCCATTTGGAGCCATGGACCCCCCCCACCTTCTCAGAACAATATTTTCAGCTGCATAAAATAAATGCACATGGTGACAGAGGGAACCAATTGCAGGAAACAACTTGGCAAAGCACGCAGATTCCTCATGTGGGAACATGCACGCTGTTTTGTGAGCATGTTAAACAAGATTCGGTGGATGCCTGATAAACGCCCTGCTCCCAAGGCTGCGCATCAGAACACCTGCAAGCAGCTGCCGAGGGATGCGGAAAGAAAGGATAGGCGCTGCAGGTCACAGCATCCTGGCGCCTGCCCCATCACCACAGTGTAAGGAAATGACAAGTGACAATTTACAGGCTGTAGAAATAAGGGATAAATTGTTTTCCAAACCGGTTCACAGACTCTGAACTCTTCAAGACTCATGCCTGGCCTCACCTCTCTGCCATTTCCTAATGGCTGCTCCTTCTCCATCTCAAATTGCTAGGAGCTTCACCTTCTGCATGGAGGGGGGTCCCCATTTTAATCTCTTGTACCCACTATTCCTCACCTTGATTACTGCAGCAGCTTTCCTACCTCTCTTCCCAGGCTCCCTGTCTCTCTGTGCCTCTGTTCCTGAACCTCCCCCACCCCCATCCTCACCCCCACCTCCCGTGGCACCCAAGTACTAGAGATGGTACTGTGCTAGGCAAGCATTACTGTGGAGCCATATTCCCCAGCTCCCCTTTTAATATTTTATTTTAAAACCGAGTCTAAGTTACCCATACTGGTCTTGAACCTAGTCTTGGTACTTGTGAGCTTCCTATCTCCGCTTCCACAACAGCTGGAATGTCGGCATAGCTGAAATGTACCCAGCTCCCTCGTTCTGCTTGGTTGCATCAGGGCTCCACCCTGAACCCAGACCCACCCCCAAGTGCAGAGTGGATCCTGCAGTTCCCTCATCCCTTTGCTCTGAACTGCTCATTGCCTCCGTGTTGCCTGCAGGATGAACTTGGGAGGTTTTAGACATCAGCAAGGTCCTCATCTCTCCTGCCTCATCTCTTAACACGTTTTCCCCACCCCCATCCATCTCTGCCTTCTTGCCATCTGAATACCTGAAGTCCCACGATTACACTCCTCCCAACCCCTTTGCCTGTGTCAGTCCCTCCTGGAGTTATGTGCCAAGGGAACACAGCCTGCTCCCCAAGTCCTACTGCATACAGCTCTTCCACGCCTCAGTTCAGTCACACAGTCCCTGGGAAGGTGAGGATGCCCCTCCTGCCTGGGACAGAGAAATACCCAGGTCGCATCATGGTAACCTCGAATCCTTCTATGGCAAACTTCACAAGAGGGAGTTCTTTTCCTTCATTTTTCCCTAAACTCAAGCCAGTAGCTGGAGTCCAGAAGACCTTCAGTGGATGTTGATTGAATAAATGGATAAAAGATGGAGGCAAAGGGCAGGAGGGGTCTCAGTCTAGAGCAGCAGGGAACTGGATGGAGCCCGATGCTGCACTGCTATTGCGAAACTGAATTACCCATGTCCTCGCAGTGCATCTGGGGAGCAGGCTGTAACTTGTTGAATTCAGCTCTCTGTTCTTTAAGAAATCCCTCTGGTTTCTATATATACCTCAATTAGAGGTGATTATGCCCCTTGTCAGGAGCTCCTTGCTCCCATTTCATTCCATGGCAGCTCTTCCAGTGCATGAAGAATGGGATTGTAGGGTTTATAGAAATTCAATTTGCATGTGGCTTTTTAAGGGATGTGTGTCCCCAGCCAGCTTTGGGGACAGTGACAATACCTTGATATTCTTCCAGAGCACTCCCTGCTCAGCCCTCTTGGACATGGGTCTGGAGATGTCATTCTAGACACCTGGCCCTTGGGGCCAGTATACTTTTTTGGTGTGTTCTTTCTCAATTTCTCTGAATCCTATGGGAGGTGGGCTTCCCCATAGGAGGAAGCTCAAGGGAGAGAAGTCTTTTCCTTTCTTCCTTCCTCCTTTCCTTCTCTTCCTCCCTCCTTGTACCTGTCTTCCTTTCCTAGCCCTCATTGCTAGGGATGGAACTTAGGTCTTCAGGCATGCTATGAATGTGCTCTACCACTAAACATCAACGTCAGCCAGAAGGGGTCCTCTCCTCTGTAGCCCTGTGAGAGCCCCCTCCATGCACCCCTTCCTATCACCCCCTTGTCTCATGCCCAAGTCAAACACACAACCTACTGCACCCCACACTCATGCTAAGCATCACAAGGCTGGCCCTTGCTGTGTATGCTTGTCCTTTGTGGCACCCATACTATAGATATTTATAAACAGTAGGTCAGGGCTCAGAGGAGATGCAATAGCCTGTGTTCTCCCATCCTCACAGGGCTGTGCCCAGGCCCTGGGGGACACAGCATCCCCTGGTGCTGAGCAAAAGGAGATAAGCAGTTGTGTCCCCCCACCATGCTACTTCCCACGCTCCTTACCTGAGAGCACCGTGAAGACCGCAGCAAAGGCATTGAGCTTCAGCCCGTCTATGACGCTGCTGGAGTGGAGCAGCTCGAGACACATGAGGCTGAAGCCGACCACCAGCAGAAGGATGTAGAGCACCTCAGAGACCACCGACAGCCACAGCACCCCTGGAGAGACAGGTAAGAGCAGGTGAGAGGCTGTCCACCCCACCAGGCCAGCACCACCCACTGAGAACAGCAGGTCACTGCAAACCCAAATACAGCTCTATGTGCTCCCATGCTATGGCGCCCTGAAGGACCAGCGTGGGATGAGATTGGCACTGTGGGTATAAAGTGGATCCAAATGAGGAGTCTTTATGGGGTCCCTTCATCCCAGCCCTGAGGGGCACCCTGCTCTACATGGGCAAGCTTTCTATTGCTAAGTCCATTGCGGAGAGACCCTTTATTACCTGAGCCACAGAGGTCCCTAAACCCCGTCACCTGACTACAAGCCTTGCCTACAACTTGCTGGCCCAACATTCTCCCCTGTACCCTGCCCTGCTTGTTTCTGGAAAGCACTACTGCTGGGTCCATGACTTCGACCTGGGTTCCCCCAGGTGCTGCCATGCTTGGCTGTGAGCTTGCTCTCCTGGACACAGATGATTGGTCACTGACCTAGCACTGACCTGTTACTGCCTTCCTCTAGATCTCTGAGCATGATGTCACTGAGGTAGACCAGGAGGGGAGGTCACAGGGTTCCAGTGAGAAAAACTACCAATTCCAGCCCTTCCCGAAGGACGCTGCCCCTCAGCCCTTCTAGTGGTTTGGTGTGTGTCTTCTGGGTTGTCACAGTTTCTTCCCCATAGCAGCCCACCTTGGGCTGCTAACATTGCTAGCTTTCCTGTCTGTGAAGCAGTGAGCTGTGCATAGACAGTCTGGTTCCCAGTTTAGCACAGGCCTGGAACCCCAGTGACCCTAAAGGACAGAAGGTGTTCGGCCATGTCTCCTGGGTCCCTGGCTCCTGTTGCAGCTACAGCCTCCCACAGGACCCCCTCCCCCCAGAAGTGTGTAGCCATCGGTCATGTAGGCAATGCCCCAAGCTCCTAATATTTAGTCTGGACTCCACCCCCACAGTTACCTAGCAACAGCCAGGATGGCCCAACCAACTATAAAAGGAGCTGTTTGCCCCTCCTCGTTCTCTTGCTATCTTACCTCTTATTCTCTTGCTCTGACTCTTGCTCCCTTGCACCCCTTCTCTCTGCCTTCCCTCCCCCTCCTCCACATGGCCCTGGCTAGCCTCTGCTTCTCTACTCTCTCCCTTTCTACAATAAATGCCTTAAAACCATGGACTGCCTCGTCTCATCGCGATCCTCCGTGCTGCAGCAACGGAGCAGATCTTCCCCTAAAGAACTGAGCATCTAACCTTCCTCCAGGAGACGCTCTGTGTTATCAGCCACGGCCACCAGCAGCCAAATCAAGCTGCCCGCCAAACTAGCCACCTGAACTAGCCAGACTCTCTCCTCCCTGCTGAAACCTGCCACAGCTCTCCTCCTACTCTTTTCCCTTCGCCCCCCAACCCCCGTCCCCGGGCCAGAGTCCGCCTGAGGGTCCCCACCCGTTCCCAGCTCTTCTGCAACATACAGTGGTGTCTGGGATGTCCAAGAGCGAGAACCTGTCATCCCTGGCCTCCGTGCAGCCCAGGGACCCCAGAACTGGCTCCTCTGTGGTGCCTGAGAGTCAGAGCCCCGACTCCAGCAGTTCCGCTAGAACTTCAGAGTGTTCCCTTTCCTCAACCCCGGAGCCGGATCCCATGGCTTCTCATAGTCCAACGCCTGCTCGGTGGTTCTATGGGGTTTCCTACAGTCAAACCCCACCCAGCGTCCACCTCACACAGCGGCCCTAGCCCCGAGAAGACACGGGACCCCATTTTTGCCCCACACGTGTCTACAATGTCACCCTCTCTTCTTCCTTTATGCTTGCCACCTGCACAGCACCTGCTTTCCTCTGGTCTACCTGGTTTCCTTGAAGACCCCTATCCTGGCACCATGTCTTGAGCACACAATTTCTATCTGGCCAGTCCAAGTTCCTTTCCACTCCCCCTCAGGACTCAGGAATGGACCTCTGTGCCTCAGCTTATTCATCTTCAAAGTGGGGGTCATACTCAGAGCCATGGTTGCCAGAACTGAAGAGAAACAGTTTCTTGGTATTGTGTAAGATTCAAGTTAGCCCAGTGAGGGACCTGGTCACCCACCTGCTGATGCTGTTGTGTGGAAGGAACATGCTGACTTGTGGGAGGAGCCCAGGGGCTTCTGACAGAGATCAAGATTAAAGATGGCGTTGACGGGGAGGGATGAACTTGTGGGTCCATGGAAGGGGGTGGAGAGTAAACGGTGGGAATGGAGACCCATCCAACATGCATTCGCATCTACGCCACGTTGATTTGCTAGAGGATGTTTGAGCCAAGCCTGGCAGGTTGGAGATGGACCTAAGACCACTCAGTGCTGGGAGAGCCGGCTACAAGAGAGATGGCTTCAAGAACAGATGGAAAAGAGAGGCCTGGCTCAAGGCTGGGAAGGTGGGGCTAATGAATGCTGTCAACGTGACACAATCAAGAGCCACCTGGGAAGAGAGTCCCCGTGCTCAGAATGGGTTGGACCTGGGGGGTGCCTGAGGGGTTTATCTTAGTTATATCAATTGATGTGAGACAGTGGCCTAAGTGGATGGCAGTGTTCTTTGGGTTTGGGTTGTGTGAGTAGAGAAAGAGCTGAGCGGCCAGCAAGCATGCACCCATTCTCTTCCAGAAAACATTCATTCATTCATTCATTCATTCATTCATTCTCTTTGTGCTTGACTATGCATGCGACTAGCTGCTTCCCATTCCTGCTTCCAAGAATAGCAGAGCAGGCTTCTGAAGGGATTGTCCTTGCCCAGAAACTCTGGGGACTCTAGGTGCCTGGGATCAAATCCAGGCTGTTTCACTGGCTAGCAGAGGCCCACTCTGAACCTCAGTGATCTCTTCTGTGGAATGGGTATGTGGGAGGAGGATCCAGGAAGTGACTATTCCCCAGAACAGTAGTCACTGCAGTCCTTCTTGAGGAAATGCCTCCAAGAGATGTGGGGAAGCAGGAAGGACAGATGGGTATGTGTTGGGAAGCCGTATCTCAGAGCTGCCTCTACCAGAGTCTCATCTCACTCCTCACTGGCCACCCTGGCTGGAGGGTACAGAGGAAAATGCATATTCTGATGGGTGAACAGAAAGGGCTCCATGTGCCACAAAGCCTTCTATGGGCACTGGAGATTCGTGGGACACCAGGCTCCCTTATCGTTGGCTCTGTAATGAATACCACGTGTCCACTTTTATCATGGTTGTTGTTGCTACTCTTGGCATGACAATTACAATTTCTATGATTATTATCTGCTTCTGTTTTTGAGATAAGACTCACTGTATAGCCCCGGCTAGCCTAGTACTTGGATCCCCCTTCCACGGTGCTGGGATTACATGTGCCACTGTGCCCAGCCTGTTGTTATGATTCTTGGCTCTGGGGTTAGATGGGTGGAACCCTCATGCATGTGCTCCTGAGCCCAGTGAGAAAATAAGGAGCTACTCTAGCCAATCAGCCCAGCCTAGTTCTGGGGAACGGGTGCTAGATACTCCATCCTCAGCAACCCAACCAACCTCATGCCCTAGACCCAGGTGTGCTCCACACTGGCACCTTCGTCTGACTTTCTAGTGATGCCCTGACCACCAAGGAATCAACATCACTCTCAAGGGGCATATAAGAGTTGTTGGGATAACCTTTTTTGTGCACTGTGTAAAGGTTGTCCTTGTATTATTCAGATGTTGATTTCTGTACTGGCACCGGATAGAGTACAAGGACCTTGATCTTGGTACTGTTATTTTTACTGGATTGTCACCTGCCTGAGTATCTCGTAAACACTCTTCTCCATCACCTTCTGATTGGTTTAATAAAGAGCTGATGGCCTATAGCAAGACAGGAGAGAAACGATGGGGCTTCCAGGCAGAGATAGGCTCTCTGGGAAAGAATCAGGTGTGGGGGTTGGGGCTGGGGAATAACATTTGCCAGCCTGACATGAAGGAGATCAAATGGTCTGTGACATATACTGGGACATAGAGGTAACAGGCCACATGGCAAACTAGTATAGACAGGGTTAATTAAGTGATACGAGCTTGTTGGGAAATAGCCTAAGCTAAAGCTATAATAGATACTAATTGTCTGTGTCATTATTGGGAGCTAGTGAGTCAAGACAGTGACAATAAAGAGTCCCCCGAATCTACAGCACAGGTCTACTTCCTCTCAAAGACTGAAACATTGAGTTGAACCAAAGGACGAAGCAGTTTTAGCCTCATAGTCTAAAAGTTATTATTACCTCCATTAATAATGTGTTCTTAAAACCTTCCTAACACTTCTCAGTTCTGCGAGTAGGATGAGGAAATGAGCATCTCGTGCAGCCTAGGCTGGCCTCCAACGTGCTTTGTAGCCCAGGATAGACTTGAACTCCTCCTGCCTCCACCACCCATATGATCAGATTGCAGGCATATACCACCATGCCTAATTTTATGTGGTACTAGAAACTATATCCCTGGATTCAGGCTAGGTGAGTTCTCTGCCAGCTGAGTCACATCCAAAGCCCCTACTTATTATCAACTGTTACAGGGAGGCTGAGACTCAGGCTCAGCATCTTCTGTGCAGTTACTTGTTATGCTGGTGATTCTCTGTAGATTTATCTTCACCCTACCCCCTCCCTCTGTGACCACCCAGACATCCTCCCATGCCTCTGCCAGGGGATGCTCTGTGCCAGGACCCTGAGCATCCTGGACCCGTGGCTCAGCCCTCAGGACTAGTGAGACACCCATGTCTTTCTGCCTGTGTCATCCTGCCCAGGACTGCTTTTGCTGTGTTCTGCCTTCTTGGCTCTAAGTGTCCTCCACTCCTGGCTGAGGTAGCACCAGCCTCCCACTACTGTCAGCCTTTGGGGATATTGGAGCCCTCAATTCCATAAAAGTAACTTCTCTATGCCATTTGAACAATTTTTCCCCCAGGGAACCTCTCACCAGAATGAGTCCTGTGCTGTTTGGAGAATCCCCACCCATGAAGGACCCTCCCTGGTTCATCTTTTTGTGGTGGTCAATCCTGGTCTTCCATCAGAGCTAGATTCAAGTCAGTGGTCTCAGTAGCATAGAGAAGCACTGTTACTGGTGATGGGCATGCAGCAGAATCTTGGGGCTCACCTGATACAATGGGACTGGACACTGTTTTCTATAAACTGCTTTAGTTACCATGGAAATCAGCATGGAGGGCATTGCTAAATAAATAAATAAATAAATAGCTGACTATGTGACCCACTATGCCACTCCTGGGGTATGCTCAAAGGAGTCCCACTCAGCATGTCACAGAGGCACCTGCACAAGAGTGTCCATTGTTCCCCCTATTCACAGTAGATAAATAAATCTGCCCATCAGCAGCAGATGAGCAGATATGGAAAATGAAGTGCAGTGGAGTATTATTCAGTCATAAAGGAAGAATAAGATTACATCATTTTTAGGGAAGTAGGCAGAAGCGGAGTCACTGTGTTAAGTGAAATAAGCCAGACTGAGAAAGGCAAATCACATTTTTCTTCTCATTACCGAAATCTATATTCAAATTAAAATAGAAGGGATACTGTGGAGAGTACCAGAAGGATGAATTTGATGGAAATACATTATTTACATATGTAAATGTCATAGTGAAGTCTTTTTTCTTTTTCAAATAATATACTCTAATTAACACACAAAGAGACAAGAAAGGCAGCCCAGCTGACAGCAGAGCCTTTTCTGACTGTAATGGGTCTGTACAGGATGTGGATGCATGCTCAGGCTCGGAGGCTCCAAGCTTCCTTTTCAACATACATATGGAAAAGAGAGTTGACTTGGGTAAACATAAGCCCATGCTGGAACGTTGAGTGTTGGTGTCTGGAGGACATGGCGCAGACGGTGGGAATAATGAAGCGGCAGGAGACATACGAAACACCAGGGACGGGCGGAGAAAGGAGCAGCAGCCAGGCCTTGGTTATGGGGAGGGGTGATCAAAGACAGGAGAGTCTCCCAACTTGCTGCTGCCACTAATGGCTAGATTTGCAGCAGAGAATGGGTGACCTTCAGGGGCAGAAGAAATGGAAAGATTTCTCATCAGGTGGGGCCCAGCTGACAGTTAATCCTGTTAGCTGCACTTTTTGCCTTTTTAAAAAACAGCTTGGTGGGGTCAACTCTGACCTACATCGATGGAATTGATGGGTTTGCAGGACCAATTTCCCTTCCCTTGCAGCCCCTTCCCAGCTGAGTGTCGCCAGAGCTGGCTCCTCACTGGGCTCAGAGACACCTGGGGGACTCGAGCCTCAGCCTCCAGTGACCTTGAGTGTGGGCTCACCTCCGTCTCTCACTGCCCTCATTTGAGAAGTGGGCCGGGTAGACACGGAGCCAGAATGACAGACAGTGCAGAAGCAAGCACCTGTGGGTGCTGTGGGCTTGATGCTGGTGTGCGTGCCTGTGTGTGTGTGCGCATGAGAGTGAAGATTATAAGTATAATTATTAACAGTTATAATCAGACCTCAAATAGGGACGCCATCCAAGAGCTGTGTGGGCACAACATGCACCTACGACCCCCCTAGCCATGCAGCTGGTCGGTTGTAACCTCTCGATGGAAGGTGAGGCCCTAGAAAGGCCGAGATAGACATGTTTCTATGTAGATTTCACACTAAGTAACCGTGAAGGTGAAGCACCACGGCTGGGGTGTTAGCGCAGGCCTCTGACCCCTGCACTTAGGCTCAGGGAGGCAAGCGGATGAGGAGTTCCAGATCACTCCCTGTTCCTTGTGTGGTTCAAGGCTCGTTTGAGATGCATAAGACTCTATCTAAAATATGTCTAATTAGGTGATTAATAAGGTGTACTGAACAATCCCATCCTAAAAAAGTAAAGAAAGAGTGAGATGCCATAGAGAAAGACGCTCAGCATTCTCCTCCCGCCCTGCGTTTGTGCGCATGAGTGCTTGCACCTATATCCCCAAGAGGACCACACACATGGGAAGTATATGTAAATCTCCCACATTCGCACCACACACAGGGAGAAAGCATAGAATGTTAGATATGTGAACATTCTCGTATACACCACACTCACACAGAAAATATACAATAGTAGATATACAAAAATACCCCCAGGTGCACCACCCACATATAGAAAGTATAGAATGCTAGATATGTAGGCACTTGCTGTGACTATCCTTATCCAGTACGACCTGCTATACGTAACTGGACATTCCCTGCCTCCATGTGACTGTCAGTGTGCTGGATTTGTTAGGGTCAGCACCACCACACGCAGAAGAGCGGAGTTCTGGGATGTCAAGACAGGGACGGGAATTTTCGGTTCCGTTATAGTGTCCTGGGAGCAGTGCTGTGACTGTCATTACACAGGTTGGTGGGGTTCGGCAAGGTGTTGCTGATCATTTGTAGGTGAGTGTCCTGGTTGGGGGCGGGGGCTGGGATTGGGCCAGTAGCCATCACCATGCAGAGCTATACAGCTCCTGTATCATGCATGAAAACCAGGTCATAATAATCAATACTAAGGCAGAGAAGTGTGGATGGTGGACTTTACCAGAGAGCCTGGGCAGGTGACATGCTACTACTGAGTCCCAGGGTTTCTTCTGTAAGTGGGGTCTCTGCCGCCACTTCCTGGCCCACTCTCAGGATTAGGTAGCTCATTGGCGAGTCAAGTGCTAGTCCCTCTCTGTCTGCACATGATATGTGAAGCCTTAGCTCTTCCTACTATGATCCTCAGTGCTCCCCTGTGATATCACCCAGGTCTGGGATAACAGCCTATCACCCTTAGACAGATAAAGTCTTTCAAGGGAACAGAAGGGAACAGTTGCAAAGTCACAGGAAATCAAGGTGTTTCAAGGGGGGAAAAAACAATTCTTTTTCCTCAAAACAAATAAATACGAATTCATCAGTTTAATACACTGGATCAATAAGTCACAGCACGGTGGCTGTGGGCTGAGTTCGGCAGCACGCCCTGAAGGGAGCGTGTTAAATCATGTAAATGACGCGAGCCAGTCTACTGGGGCTGGGAATGGCTCAGTGACAGCTGCTTCTTTTTAAAATGTCAGCATGGAGGGGGATCAGTGACCAGAAGGTGTGGGCTGCCAAGAAAAGGCCAGAGGCCTTGAAGAAGCAAGAGGAGGATCTCTGGAGTCACGGCCCCCAGCCTGCCTGCATTTGAGAGGCTCTCTGTGCACTGCAGGGTGGGATGTGCTGTCTCAGAGGAATGCAGAGGCAGAGGCAGGCTAGGGGCTCACTGCACTCCCTGAGCCGTTCTCTGTCACAGAATGGGAACTCAAGGGCAGGTCCACTGGGATAGCCAGAAAGGGAAACTGCAGAGGGACCAACAGACCTAGCCCTGTTGCTAGCATCCCTCTATTTGAAGCTCCAAAGGCAGGGCTTGGAGGTCCATCTGCTGCCAGGGGGGGCCTCAGTTTTCCCCTTGGGAAAGTCAGGGAATTCTCACACAAGCTGCCAGCAGACAGAATCCAACCAGCAGAAATGTCTTGTTTGGCCCACACAATATTTTTAAAAATATCTGCATTCATTGTCAACATTTAAAAATAGGAAAGGCCTCATCAAACTCCAGTTTTCTGAAGTTTATTTGCAAATTGGGTGGGCGTGGCATGATGAGCCTGAACCGCCACGTGGCCAAGTGAAGCTAGGGCTACCGCCCAACAGAGCACACACTGACAGGGTGGCACAGACCCTGCCTGGCACCTCAGCCTTTTATGGTTCCTCCCTGAGTTTACAGCCCACATGACAGTGTCTAAAACCATTTCTGTCCCTGATACTACAGGGGCACAGAATTGTTTTCTTTTTGGTTTTGGTTATTGTTTGGTTGATTATTCACGAGACAGAGTCTCTCCAGGTAGTCCAGGTTACCCTGAATCTGTGAACCTCCTGCTTCAGCCTCCCAAACTCTGTTTTTGCTAATAGGCACTCCCAACTCCTGACTATGGATGTAGTATTTCAAGGCCCCAGGTGGTACCGAGACCACATGCTGGAGACATCCCTAGCCCCTGAATCACCAGCTTTCTCTGTGCTAGGGTCTTAGCAACCATGCGGGAGAGCCAATATTCAGAATTAACTGGAGGGAAAGGCCTTTGGCTCCGATTCCTTATCAGAGCCAAGTATATGAGGAGTTTTCTTGTCCACAATTCATAGCCTGAGGCTGAAATGTCTCCAACAGGCTTCCATGGTTAAACAAGCACTTGGTCCCCAGCTGATGGGGCTATTTGGGTCTAGCTGAAGCAGGTCACTAGATGTGGGCCTTGAAGGACATACACACCCCTGGTTCTGGTCCATGCTATCTGCCTCCTGCTTGGCGGCATCCCCACCATACCATCCCCACCATGGTGACTAAGGGCTTCTAAAACCATTCTCCTAAGTTGCTTCTGTCTGTCAGGCATGTCCTGTGATCAGATGAGTAACTGCCAGCCCCGTTGCATCCTGTAGTCTTTCTACCGAGGCCCAGAGATGGTGACTGAGTTGCTCAAAGTCACAATGATCTGAGTCCCTTTAACAAGTCAGGATGTCTTATAGGCTTTGACTCAAGGTCCCAGTGGACATCCTCAGAGGCTGCCCTGTGGGATGTAACGGGGCACTTGGAGTGGAATTCTGGCATCAACAGTCAGGTTCTTGAGAACATGGAACCTGGCTGTTTTCTGCGGACCCAGCTTTTCTAGAACCATCCTTTCCTATGACACAAAGCACATCAAGGCCTCAGCATGTCCAGGAGCTCTGGGATATTCAGGACCACTCCCACCCAGACTACTGACTCAGGTCAGCAGTAGGTCAGCTCCCCAGAAGGCTGAGATGCATAATCAGGAGCCAAGTGAGAGATCTGCAGCAGCAGGTTCAAATGCATCAATGAAGCATATACTGCCTGAGCCAAGTGAGTCCCAAGCAGAGATACTCGTCTCCAGCCTTGTTCTCATCAAAAATGTTCACGCCCTACCTCCCAGCCCTGTGCCCATGCCACCTTGCACAGCAGTGGACCTCGAAGAGGTGATTAGCGTCTTGAGGTTGGGATACCCTCGTTAGAGGGTCCACAAGTGTCATCACAATGGGGCACCATTATGCAATGTGGGAGGCTGGGTTGGGAGTGAAGATGCTCCATCAGAAGCAGGGCATGTAGTGACATGAGCCAAGGGTCCCAATCTCTTAAAATGAAATGAGGCAGAAGAACGGGCTCTCAGGAGCATCAAGAGTGCCACAAAGGGCTGGGGCTCAGTTGGAGAACACTTGCCTAGCATGAGCAGAACCCTGGATTCCATCTCTAGTACCATGAAGTTTCCAGAAAGCAATCCAGCCCTTGTGACAGACACTTGGGCTTCACATTAGGGACCTCACTGAGAGATAAATCTGTTGTTTTAAGCCACCAGGTTCCTTCAAAGTCATCTCCTCCAAGAAACCTGTCCTGATTACTCCAGCCTCAGCAGTAGTCTCATGGAGACTCTTGCATTAAATGTCTTGACCCTTCCTCTTGGTGTCTCCTATAGGAGAAGAACCTGAGCATGAATCAAGACCTCTGCAATCGACTGACCTTCCCTGATCTCTTTGAGCCTCAGTACATAGGAGGTCTACAGGAACAAGTGCCCCTTCCTCCCTCAGCAACAACCACTGAACAAACTGGTTTGTCTCTGACAGTGCTATCCTTCCTCAGAGCTCAGAGGCCATAGTCCCTGTCAATTCTAAACCGTCTCTGGCAGATGTGCCCTTTAGAAAGGGCTCTTCTGGAAGCCCAGGACAGTCTCAGAGCATCTGAAACATGTCATAGTGACCTTGGCCTTCAGCACCAGATAACAGGAATTGCTCATTCTCCCCAGGAAACAGAAGCTGACACTGGGAACACACCACTGCCTCACATGTTGGGACTGGAGGGTGGGGAGGGGAGGAGAGCTAGAGACTCCAAGGCCAAGGTTGAGCTCTGAACCCATAGACATGCCTGCAGCCCCCTCTCGGGTCATCCTGGCCTAGATGCTGGCCTCCCGGCCTTCCTTTTCCATCTGCACCTTGTAGCCAAATGGGGTGGAGACAGTCAGAGAAGTTTCAAGACGTCCAAAGGATAGGGTTTGGGCTTGTGGATCTTTGTGCCCCCCCATGTCCCCTACTCCCCTTTCTTTTGCTCTTTCTGTGCCCTCTCTTTCAATTTTTAATCCCTCATTTCTGTCTCTCTCCAGCTACCTATAATATTCTTAAATTTTTATTTCAACGTTATGCTTGTATTTTTAAAGAATCAAGAGTCTTTTTGAGACTCTGCCAGGCCAGGACCACATTGCTACTTTCGAACAGGGACCAGGGCTGAGTGACAGCTGAATGAGTGTGGACAGACAGGTCACTCTGAGGGACAGCTGACTGAGTATGCACAGACAGGTCATCCTGAGTGGCAGCTGGAGAAAGCTGTGGGAGGGGAGATGGTGGGGGGAACTGTCAATGATGGAGATCAGAGGCACTCAAGGAGTGGGGGAGAGGGATGAGGCCAGCAGGGCATGGTGGGAAGCTTCTTGTACCTCCTAGATACCTGTTGATTTCATGCCACCTGCTGCAGGTCTAGGGTTGTGGGGCTGTTACTGGGATGGGGGAAGGGAAATCTCCCCTGTCCTGGTTTGACATGGTTGGTTGGTTGGTTGGTTGGTTTCTGTCAGCTTGACATGCGCTGGAGTTTGAGACCTTTGAAGGTAATGCCTGACTCTGGTACTTTTGGTTGGCCAGATGGGAGCAGCTTCCACCATATTCCCACTACCATGAACTCATCCACTATGCCTTCCCTCCCACGATGGAAGCGCTCTAAAACCATGAGCCAAAAATACAGTTTTCCCCTTAGGGAAAACATTTTGTCTTGGCAGTGAGAAAAGAAAAACAGGACAACATCCCAGGCCTCATCCAGGTCTCAATTCTCAGTGGCACAGAGGAAAGGAACCTGGCTCCAGCTTGCCAGGAGCTCCAGACTGAACAAGTGGGTCATAGTCTACATCATACCATCTATATCAGCCAGGAGTGCCAAGCACCATAGCTGCCCTCAACTGACAGTGGGCATGTATCTCCATCATCACCCTGCAATGTATCTCCATCATCACCCTGCATTCCTGATGAGAGGAAACAGAGGTACAAAGAAGGGCAGAGCCCAGGACTCCAGCTATCAGGTGGCAGATCTGGGACTGCTTCCAGTGGGAAGGGACAGGGAGGGGAGAGGGGAGAGCTTACATGCCATTTCCTGTACTAGAAGCATGTAAGCAAGTGACCTAATCCTTGCTGAGCTTAGGTTACTTCACCTCTGTGATGGGATGCTAGTGACAGAGCCTCAGTGGGGACTTCCTGGAAACAACAAAATACATGAGAAAGTGCCCAGGATGCAGGGAACAGAGGATTGAAGGCCACCGTGGGGCAGACCATGGAGCCAGCAGGGCTGTAAGGACAAGAAGGAAGCAGCTGAGGGGATGCCACCACAAGGATGAGAGGAGGCCCAGGAACATGAACCAGATGAGGACGTGGAGGCAACAAGCTCAATGGTTGAGTTGAAGGCCGTGCTAAATGGCTAGGAGAGAGCAGAAGGGGCTGAGGAAGCCCCAGGGTCAGGCTGGGTAGATAAGGTCTCCAGGCTTCCAAGCAGAGCCAGGAGCATGAGGAGAAAAAGCAAACACTTCCTAAGGGTGGACAAATCCATCATGGGGTCCCCAGTGACACTGACAGTCTACAGGTGGACACTTCCATCATGGGGTCCCCAGTGACACTAAGAGTCTTCAGGTGGTAGTAGATATAGCAAGGTGGTCCCGGGCAAGATGGAGTACCCACGGAGGCATTGCCTCTGCAGTTCTCAGTGTGTGTAGCCTCAGACCACATGGCCAAGTCTCTAAGAGGATGAGGAACTACATAAGTGCACCCGTCTGTCCCCACCCACTCCAGTTTTCCAGTCTTCATGATGGTAGGGCCTCCAGCAGCTGAAATGGGGACCTTGGCCTCTGAAGAGCCACGAGTCTCCCCTCCTTGACCACTCTATCTTCTCCTCCACCCCTGCTTGCTCCTTCTCATCATGTTCCTTCAAGGCAACAGGCCTACTCTACCTTACGGCCACTTGAACTTGATGTTCCCTCTACCATAAATGCTCTTCCTGGGATCTGCAGTGACCTAAATGTTGTCGGTGTCCCCTAGTTGCTTGTGTGTTCAAATGTAAGGCCTACTTCCTTTCATACCTAAATGGCATCAGCCTGTCTTCCTGACCTTGTTATTTAAAATTGCCAATAGCAGTCCCCACTGGGTCTAACCCCGTTCAGTATCATGCACGGGAGCTGTGGCTGATGTCATGCAGGCCAGCATCTCACGTGGGTGCAGCGTGGGCTCTGGGGCAGCACTTTATAAACCTCGTGGACTTAGAACCTGATCATAAGAGGGTCTGTTCCTCTTTATCCCACTCACCCTGAGACAGGGTGAGAGACTTGGACAGCCACCAGCAGAGTGCTTGATAAGAGACTCAACTGGGCCACACGAAGAGGAAGACACTTCCTCAACCTGATCTCCAAGGCATAGGCAGAAGATTGATAAACTCCCCAAATCTCCACAGTGTATGTACTCTTAGGCCGCTCCAGTCAAGGTGGCTGTTTGACACCTGGGCTTCATTGGATAGCTAAGCTGATCTTGAACTTGCTATCTTCCTCTTTCTGGGCCTCCCCAGTGCTTGTGTGGTAGGCTACCCACCATGCCTCACTGCTAGATTGGGATTATTCAGGCCCAGGTGACATTGTCCTGGAGGGAAAACAGAACCACTGTGTGCATGTGTGCACGTGCATGCCATGTAAGGGGCGGGGGTTGGGGGGATCCTGTCTAGTCTGACAGCCACTTTGAGCCAACTCTGGAAGGACACAGTGTCTTTCATCCTGCCCTCTCCCTCCCACCCCCACCTCGTCCACAGGATCCTGGCTTTCTCACTTTGGCAGAGGAGTTTAAAAATATCCAGACTGCCCAGCTTAGAGTTTGCTCTCTCATCTGGAGGTACCCACAAAGCTTTTGCCAATAAAAACGGCATTTTCCTTTGGTGTTTATAAAGATCAAAGTCCCAGGGAATAAGCAGGCTGGCGGCCTTTGAGAACAGCGGCTTCCCAGAGTCTGAGGTTTGAGGTTTCAAAAAAAAGGGGGAAGTTTTTTAAGGAGGCCCAAAAGGTTAGGTTTCCAGACAGTTCACAAAAGAAGGAGCCAATCCAGTTAAGATCAGATGAAAAAAATAGATCCGACCTCAGTAGTAATAAAATTTAGATTAAAATCCCATGAGGCAGCTCTCGAAGCAGGCCTATTAAGCAAAGATTTTCAAAGATGAACTCCAGGAGGCGGAGAAGAGAAAGTGCCTTTCCCTCCAAGACTCATTTATTTCTCCAGTTTCCCAGGTTCTCTGCAGATAAGGGCCAGGCTACCCAGGCTGGCTACTACACTGGGCTCCCTTGTTCTTGGCTGCTTCTCCTGGAATGCTCTTTTGTCTTATCCTGTGGCTGGTTACTTTTCTCCACGTGGGTCTCATTTCAATTCTGGATGCCAGCTCACCCCGCCACCCTGCAGGTCCCCTCTACTGGGCACTCCCCCACGGAGACACCTCTTGCCATCCCTTCACAGCGTTCTCTTGCTTTGGCTTTCCCATCTGTGAAAGAGGTGTTCCTAATGGTCTTTCCTTCTTCAGAACTCCAGGGACATAGGCAGGCCCTGATATCCTACCCTCTCTGCCTCTACTCTCTCCTCACAATGCTCTGGGTAGCCCAGCAGTGTTCCCTTTGGGCACAGAACCAGCTTTTCCTTGTATTCTGGGAGCTGGGCCCTTCAGCTCCAGGGTGGGGCTGTACCCAAGATGGCACTGGGTCTCAGAGTTTATAGTTTGGCTAAGGACTGGGCATATAACTGGAGCTGAGCCAGTCAGGACCCAACTTGAGACTTTTTGGAAACATTTGGCTCTCCTTCCCCCTGGTAGTTGCTAAGCTGGGGAGGGGGAATGGAAGCTGGGGGAGGGGGGAACCTCTGTCCTCATACAATCTGTCCTCAGGAAACAAGTACAGGAAAGAGCTGAGCTCAAGCACATAGGGATCCGAGCACCTGGATCCAGCTATGCCTGAAGGGGCCTGTGTGCATTAATAAGCCCTTGTGCAGGTTGCTGGCAAGTCCTCTAGAACACTAGTAGCTTTCGGCCTTTGCTGTCCCTGTAAGGATGTTTATCAGAGAAACGTTTGC
Organism: Mus caroli; assembly: GCF_978045245.1. Taxonomy (NCBI): domain Eukaryota; kingdom Metazoa; phylum Chordata; class Mammalia; order Rodentia; family Muridae; genus Mus; species Mus caroli. The sequence goes on along the minus strand of NW_028227263.1, from coordinate 19,813,109 downwards.
TTGCTGGTCAGTCTGCCTCCTGGGTAGCATCTTCACCCCTCTGTGTGACACTGCTAGGCACAGCACTGACCAAGCCTCCATGGAAAAGAGAAAAAGCCAGTAAGATAAAGCCAGGCAGCTTGAGGCTTTGATGGAGGGGGTGCTCTGTCGGTTCTAGAAGCTCCAGACTGTGATCCGAGCAATTAACCTTTCTGTGGGAGCCAAGGCCAATTATGTCCCAGAGGTGTCTGGGCATCTGTGTGGCTGACCAAACGCCTCAGCCTGTCTTGGTTCTTACAGGCTGAGCACACGGCACATGTGCTGCCCGGTTTGTCTCCTCCTTCCACTGGCTCCTCCCTCCTCCCTGCTCCACACACTGTCCTCAATGACCTCTGCACATCCGCTTTCCCCATCCAATACTTCCTGTGCTGGAGACAGCAAGCATGCTCCCAAGTTCCCCACTATCTGGTCAGGCCTGACCCCCCCCCCTCCACCATTGGTCTCAATCCTGTGACTTGTCTCGGTCAGGACATTAATGTGACAGAAACACCTTATAAAGTAGATGTAAAAGTGCTGGTCGCTAATGGCTTTATCTCCATCCAGGACCTACCCAGGCTAGCTCATTGGTGGCTGAGTGACCAGATCCCCCTCAGAGTCGGTCTATAACCCTAAGGCAAGCCACCTGCCAGCAGAAGCTTCGGGCCAGCTTTGGCAGGAGCTTTTGGAGTACGGACTCAGCCTTGCATACTTTTGAGGGGTATGTTTGTTACATGACATGGTTGTGTCTGTAGATAGCTGATACATCTAGGCGTCCTGGTTCCCTTCAGCTTTCTGGGCACTTTTCATCTGTCTAATGTGACTTTCTTGTTCCCACTGCTATCAGTGCCACAGCCCATGTGGCTATACCAGAACACCTGAGAGTGTCAGCTACAGAGAACAGAGCTTGTGTTCTTAGGATTCTGGAGGCTGACGTCTGAGATCAAGGAGTTGGTATGGAGAACCAGGCCCTCATGATGTCTCCATGTCAAATTGCGCTACTCCAAAGTGTGGCTGTATCCCTGCAGCCACTTAGCTTCGGAGATTCGGGACTCATCCTCTGACTCCTGGTTTCCTCATTTGGAGGTAATAATCACATCTCTGCCTGTATCATAAGAGGAATTTCACTGTACTTTACCATGCCTTGTGTACCTAGCCTGCAAGGATTCACCTCCTGATGACCTCCAAGGCCAGCTCCTCACCTCCTCCATTACGGGTGGTATCTGGCCAGCGACCATCCAGAGAGGGTAGATCCACTGTGGCGCTGGAGGAAGCAGAGGATTTTCTCGCTGAGATATGTTCTGCCCAGCTCTGGAAAGCCACCATTGCTGGTCCTCCGGGAAGGGCTGTGACAGCCCACTGCCCTACTCAGAAAGGCTAAGCTAAGCATAGTCACCACCAGCCTACAGCATCGGATGGTGAGAATTTTGTTGTTGTTATTCTTTTCTCACAGTGCAGCCCAACCTGCCCTTGAACTCGCATCTCTCCTGCCTCAGCCTATGGTTATGGGTATGCTTCTAAACTTTTGGAAACAGTGTGGGCCTTAGTTGGTTGAGGTGGGGGGCGTGTTTATGAACTCCACCAGCGTCCTGTGCTGTGTTCATTCCTAGTCAACTGCAGCTGATGCAATGTCACAAAAACCTCAGCTTGGTGGGTGTGATCATTCTCTTTTATACAGTGGGGAGCACCAAGACCCTGACAGTTCCGCTTGGTCCCAGAGCTTCTCAAGGGCAGTAGTGGGGGATGGGCTCTGAGGCTGTGGGATGTGGCCAGTGGAGTCTGGCTTTGTCACTCTGCTGCAGACTGAGCCACGCACGCAGGAGCGTCTCACTGAGGATAACCGAGCAAGGTAGGCTCACACATACTCAGCTGCACAAGTGGGAGCGTGGCCTCAGTCTCCTCAGACTTGCATGCCCATGTCCTGAGTCTCTCAGGCAAGAACATTGTATGGCCATGACCTACTTCTCCCCCATGGCTGCCTGACACATACTCCCACCCCTACTGCCAGCATGAACAAACCCTGCTCAATCCAGCCACCTTCCTCCAATCTCTCTCTCTCTCTCTCTCTTTCTCTCTCTCTCTCTCTCTCTCTCTCTCTCTCTCTCTCTCTCTCTCTCTCTCTCTCCCTCTCCCTCTCTCTCTCTCTCTCTCTCTCTCTCTCTCTCTCTCTCTCTCTCTCCACTCCAGCCTGCACCCCTTGCTGCTGGGCTGTACTTCACTCAGGGCCTGGGTATGGCTGTTGCTGATGCACAGAGTGTCTTCCCACAGCATCTCTATCCTCCACTCCCCTCTGATCTTTTGCTCAATGTCACCTTTTCTGTGAGGCCTGCTTGCTGTGTGGCCCCAAGCTAGGGATCTGTCAATCTCAACAAGCCCTATGAGAGTCAAACTCCCACCACAGTTTCACCTCCCATGCACCCACTCAAGCTCCCAGCATGCCTTGGGGGGCAAGCCATGCCAGCTAAGACTGGCACTGAGGCTTGTTTCTTATGCCTCGGAGCACCCATTTTCAAGGGATCAGTGACAAAGTCAGAGACGACACTCAGGGCAGGCTGCCTATGTCTGAGTGCAACAGGTGTAGACAAAGAGTGCCATGAGAGGCGCGGCCACTCTGACACCAATCTGGCTTTGCCTCATCTTGTTAATGTGCCCGTCCCTTAGTCATGCAAATAAAGAAACTCTAGCACTGTTAACATGTGCTCCAGAGATAAACAAACAGGTGACCACCACCCAAAAGCAGGCAAATACCAATCAAGAGTAGATGGTATGTCTAGACTGTATCGTCGTGCTAGCACGGGAGACTCTGAACCATAAAAAGCAACAAACAGATCACAGCCAAGGACATCAGTATGAAGAAATCCTAAGAAAATCATATAGATCCATCATGGAATCACCCATGAGCCATGTTCCAGTCTATCCAGGGTTCAGACAGAAGTGAAATCATGCCGCGTGTTTACTGAGATGAGGATGAAGGTGAGACACAGAAAAGTCAGCATTCCTCGGATGCAAGGGGCTGAGGCCGGAGGGTGGGGACCAGGGCCTCCGCTAAGAGCGATCGATGGCTTGCTGCCTAAATTGGTGATTCACTCGTCTTTATTGCTGGTACTTAAGCTTGAGTCTCATAAATATTCTTTTGTACCTATTCCAATATTTAATAAAGTTCATTTCTCGAAGGCAAACAATGTAGGTGGGCTTCTGCGGGAACTGGCAGTGGGCGTGCGGACGCACAGCCTGATCTTGGTTGCCTCCCGTTGTGCAAATAAAGTTTTATCGGAACAAAGCACTCGCTTTGCATACTGGCTGCAGACTAAATGATCCCGGTAGAGACCTTGGTGGTACCCATCTTTACTGTCAGACAGAACCCAAGCAAAACAAACAATGCCAGGGGGGAAAATGTCTCCCAACCCTGAACAAAAGCAACAAACCAAACTTGCAGGCTGAAGTTAATTACATTCTTCCACACTTTTTTGATGTCTAGAGATAAACTCCAGAGCCTTGTGGAAGAGCAAGCAAGCGTTCTACCACTTACTATCTTGAGATAGGGTCTTGCTCTGTAGCCCCCGCTAGCCTTGACTGCCAATCCACCTGCCTCAGCCTCGTGAGCAGATGGAACAGGGACTATCAGGCCTGCATCAGACGCAGCTTCTACTTTCTTTCTTTTTTTTTTTTTTTTACATTTAAAAGCAGTTCACTTTCAACAGTTGGTGTCTGTGAACTTGACACTGAGTAGCGTCACATAGGATGCAGGAGCCTCAGCTGAGGTATGCCTCCTTCAGATTGGCTCTTGGGCATGCCTGTGGGGCATCTTCTTGTTTGTCGATTGATGTGAAAGAGTTCAGCCCACTTCAGGAGGCTCCACCTCTGGACAAGTGGGCCTAAGAAATATAAGGTAAATGAACAAGAGCAAGCCAGTGAACAGCACTCCAAATGGTTCCTGCCTCTGCTCCTGCATGAATTATGCCCTGACTTCTCTCGATGACGGTCTGTGATTAGGACAGGTAAGCCAAATAACCCTTTCCTCTCCAAGCTGCTTTTGGTCATGTTTATACAGCAATAGAAAACTAACTAATACAAAATTCATGGTTTTAAAAAAAATCTGGAAAGAGAATCTACAAGCACAAGAAAACACAGTCTTCCTTCTCATGGCACCATGGATTCTGATGGTGGATGAAAGGCTATTTTCCCCCGGCGTCTGGGGCTACACATGCACCACCCAACCCTCGGATCCAGAGATGCTGATCATGCAGCTTGTACCATGTCTCGTTTCCTTACTATCATCTCGGGGCATTTTTATGTGTCACTTAATTACATTCCATTTTTGCTATGATAAATAACAATGCAATTAGCGGCCGCGTACACACGTCTCGGCTGACACTATGAAATATCATAGAGTCGTCCAAAATGAATTCTTGGAGGCATCTTAATAATATAAAGGCTGTCACAGCTGCATTATTGATTCCCACAGAACGCCCCGAAACAATATGAATGGCCTGGCCATGGGGATTAGTGTGCACGTGGTGCAGTAGCAGACAGAATATCTGGAACCATTATGCCCCATGATCAAGAGTGAGGAAACATTCATCTCTCTGAGTCTCCATTTCCTCACCTACTAAGTGAGGGTCAGGCCTCCCAAGAACTCCTTGGGGAGGATTTGTGGGGAGTTAATGGGGATGGGAGCCAGGGCCTCCTGTGTTCTAGGCAAGTGCCCTGAGCTGCACGCCAGGCCAAGAGGAATTTCTAAGGCAGTTGGGCACGAATGGGCCTGGTGTTAGAGTGGTGCTGCCTCAGCTGCAACATCAGCTGCAGCAGCACAAACAACAACTATGCTGGACAGGAATGAGTTTGCAACCAGATAAGTGTACCCGTCCCACCGCCCTGTTCCTACCAGCTAAATTTTGACACTTATTCCTGGCCATGCCCATCCTGGCATGCAAATACCACTCGGGGAAGCTGACAAGCCTGTGCCACCCAGGAACAGGTGACCAGTTGGCTCTATAATCACTGACAATCCTCCATTCCCAAGGGGTTTGGAAGAGAATTGTAACCAAGGAAGGTTCTGGAAACGGCAGACCACACAGACCTTGATCAGTGACTAAAAAAAAAAAAAAAAAAAAAAAAAAAAAAAAGTTCAAGCTGGGAGGAAGACAGTTGGGAGGGGACTCAGGAGCAGAGCATCTGTCACAACCACCCTTAAGAGGATGTATGCATGCCCATGTCCATGGGCACCCCAGGAAATGGAGTGTGAGGTCAGGGGCAATGGGTCACCAGGGCCAGGCAACCTGATGATTCCAGCTGTGTGTGTGTGTGTGTGTACACATGAGAGCGGGCCTGTGTGACCTTTCCATTTCTGTTGAAAAAGAAATATTTGAAAACAAAGAAAGCCATGTACAGAAGGTTGCTTTGTGGGGCCACAAATAAAGATTGGATCTCAAGCTGGCACGTGCCTCTAATCTCAGCACTCAGGAGGCAGAGGCAAGCAGATCTCTGTGAGTCTGAGGACAGCCTGGTCTATAGAGCAAGTTCTGGGATAGCCAGGGCTACACAGAGAAACCCTGTCTGGAAAAAAGAATTGCAGCCTGACAGCAGCAGGGTATCCTGCTCCCTGGGCCTGGACCACAAGTGCTCACCACTTACGACACAGTACTCACTGAGCATGTACTGTGTGCCGGGTGCTGCTTAGTGTGTGAGCAGAGGGCTCAGGAGGAAACGTGAGCTCACACCCTGGGGTGCCCGCTGATAAAATTCACTTTTTAACCATTCACTAAGTGGGACCCCCAGACAAGCGGCTGAAGTTCTTTACAGTAAAAGCTCCAAAGCCAAGTGCCTGAGCCCCTGACCTCAGTGACAAGACCACCAAGGCTCTCTCACTGTCCACTCTTCAGAAAATTGTCCTTGGCGGGACTGCGAGGTCATGTTTATTCGCTGTGACCCCTCAGGCAGCTGTGGAGAAGAGAGGCCAGATTCTGCTGTGGGAAGATGGTGGCCTCTCCTAGGAGCCTTCCCGTATGCACTTTTTGCTACGTGATCATTCGTCGTTAATAAGCAAAAGTACATTTCTAATACAAGAAAGGGGCTCATCTCTTAGGGTCACCACCCAGGAGCCAAGTCTAGGGGGTGACATTGGGCTGCAGCCAAAAGAAAAAGGAAAAATCAGCAAGGAGCAGTACTTCTGGGAGAAACCTTCTGTCAGCAAGTGCAGGGCCCTGGGGTAGAAACAAGAAGCTGCTATTGCTGGACAGACAGACAGCTTGAAACAGAAGCACATCTGTGTGTGCTTAGAGCCTATAACAGAAGCCAGTGTGACTGGACAGATGGACAGTTTAAATGAAAGTCCAGCCCAACTTCCATCTGCACTAAACTGCACAGGGTGCTGGACTGAGGACATACTTGCTGGCCTCCTTCACGAGCATCTCAGAGGCAAGGTTATTGCAACAAAAATTCAGAAGCCTGTGAAGTCAAACCTGATGTAGTCCAGAGCTCCCAGAAGCCCCAATCCAGAGGGCAGGGAGCCTCAGGAAAGCGTCATGGGCTGGGTGTGGAGAGTGAAAGAGGGGCAGCCTGGAGTCACAGGCTGGGTCTGGGATGATGGCGCGATTGAAGACCCCAAAAGAGAAAAAGCATTCCAGACAGGGTGACAAAATGTATTGAAGAAGCAGGAGATGGGACAGGAGGCAGCTGCTGGAGACCATGAAGGAGCCTGGTGATGCCAAAGCCCAGAAGGCCTTGATCCAAACCAGAGAGGGGTGGAACCAGGCTGAGCAAGCCTTTGGGGCCAAAGTAGGCTCTGGACTTTCCTCTAAGGCAGAAAGGAAATATTAACAAACTTTAGAAATGTTAATATTAATCTATCTGACCACTCTTTTTTTTTTTTGCCTGCATATAAAATGGATAGCTGGCCATTAGAAATAGGTGACAGAAAATACAAGCCAGACAGGCTTCAACAACAGACCAGTTGAATGTATAAAGACAGACAGACCTAGAGCTTCAGGCACAGCTGGATCCAGGACTTGGTCCTCTAGCTGAGGCTTTACCTTCTATCATGTAACTTAAGTCTCAGGTTGCACGCAGAGGCAAGAAAATTGTTGGGGACAAGGCAGTTCTCAGAGGCGGTCCCCAGTCTCCAGCAAATGTCTCAATGTGGCTGACATTGAGCTCAGAGCTGATGTCACCAAATGCCATGCTAAGAGAAAATATAAAACTATCTGCCAAGGTGCTGTGGTGTGAATGTGAACCTCCTCCCATGGGTTTACTTGTTTGGACACTTGGCTCCCACTGATGATGCCTGTGCCTTCTCTGTCATAAAGGACTGTATCCCCAGGAACTGTGAGCCAGGATAAACCCAGCTACTTTGTTACAGCAGCAAGAATAGTGGCTGATATACAAGGTTGCAGGCCATAGCCCTTACCTCCAACTCCACTGGGCACAATCCTTCTGTTTTTTAGATGGGGTCTTATGGTTGTGAAGATTGGTATTAAACTCACTTCGTAGCCCAGGCTGTCCTCAATCTCTCCACATTCCTGCCTTAGTTTTTCCCAATGCTAGAATAGATTATGTCCAGCCATAATCCTGACATCACCTAACTTCTGGTTGGGTCTGGCTACATCTCACCCAATCACTCTGGCTAGGGGGTTCTATGGGCTTTTGTGAGTCTCTTGCTTTAGTCTTGATCCCGAGGCAGAGCCCCAGACACAGGGCAAGCCTGGAGAGTGAGTACCAGAAGAAGGGAGATGCACAGTAGGCATCAAATACACCTTCCTGTAAAATATTAGGAAGTTGTGGGGGATCTAATAGAAAAACAGACCTGAAAGGCTTTATAGACTGGGAAGGCTTGTGTAGGTTCTCTGGATTGCTGGACATTTTTATTCTTGGTCTGGAGCTGCAAGCTACCAATATATCACACTAAACCAACATCCAGCACTGTAGGAGGTGCGTATGGGGCCTGTGTGCTCAGATAAACAAGTCACTGGCTCCTTGTCTTTACCCAAGGCAGACATTGCTAACCAAGCATGACCCTGTCCCACAGAGTCCAGGAGTTGCCTCACAGTCTCCCCTGCCCCCATCCCCAGCTGTCCAGGCAGCCACTACCAATCGGACAGGGAAGAGATGAAAGGATCCATTTTTGTTCTCCTTTGAACTGGTCCAATTCCATCATGACCAGAGTTGAAGTAGGCCGTGTGAGGATTCCGACTCACGTTTCACTCAGCAAGCTGTCGGCAGAACCTGGGGATACCCTGAACCTTCCAACTCTTGGTCAAATCTGGATGACTCAAGGTGGAGAGATAAGTCAGGGAACAAAGAAAGTTCTAGAAATCGGGGATGCCCAGGGGGAGATGGCTTCCCACTGTTGCCAGAATGAACTAACTGCCTACAGTAGACTCTTAGGCCGTCCACCCTCCAGCCCTGTGTTCCTGACCAGCTCCATGGCTGTGCTACACAGGGACCATCAGACATACTGAGCTCAGGCTACCTCACAGCCTTCTCAGGGCATCCCAGAAGATGACAAGCCACACACCAGCAGCTCCTGGCAGGCATCCCTCCAGCCTAGTGCACATGCCCAGAAGGAGGACACTGTTATTCTCTGTAATCCCTGCAAAGGTGTAAACCACCTAACATCTGGTGACCATCATGGCAGCAAGAAGATGGGAGGTCCGCTTAGATCCTATGTCCCTGGAAATGGAGTCTCCTCATCCATTCTATCGAGGCCCAGCCATAGCAAGAAGAGTGTGCGTGAGAGCAATGGCAGTGCAGCAAGAAAGGGAGGCACACTGTAGCCTTACCTCACTGCAGCCCCGACTCACTGCAGCCCCGCCTCACTGCAGCCCCGCCTCACTGCAGCCCCGCCTCACTGCAGCCTCACCCAGAGGAAGCATGGCTTGCAGGTTGTTTATTCCATCTCTCCCAGCGTCGCTCTGTCTCACCCTTACACACCAAACAGCATATTTGGAAATGACTGTGGTAGAGCATATCTGTCATTCCAGCACTCAGGAGCCAGAGGCTGGAAGATTATGAGTTCAAAACCACAGCAAAAATCTATTCTCAACAACAAGCAGAGGGAGTTGCTCCGGAGAATGCCTGGGAAATCTTGCCTGCAGAGGAACAGCAAGGCCTCTCTGGATGTCTTCTTCGAGGCATCCTTGAGACACACAACCCCTGTTCATTGCTTTCCTCCCACATGGTCATTACGCTTTAAGGGTAAGGAAATTACCCTTTGTTTTTTACATTCATTTTTTTAGGCATGCATACACATCCCCAACACCTAAGGAGGTCAGAGGAAAAGTTGTGGGAGCCAACTGTTTCCTTCTACCATCAGGCTTAGCAGCAAGCACCACTGAGCCATCTTGTCAACCTTCCCCCTACCCCTCCCAAGAAACAACTCTTGCTGACCTAGCTGAAGCTCTTCACAGCTCTCTCCAAATTCCTACAGCAGTCAGCCTTTTAGTGCCGGACAGTTAGCAAATGTTTGCTTCCGTGTACGATGGGGGTCTTCTGTGTGTTCCCTAACCCTAGCCCACTGACTTTGGGGGCTCTAATGTGGCGGCTGTCTGCATGTGAGGCAGACTTAATTAACGTGGGCAGTCTTAAAGTCATTATTTAGCCATGGGAAAGTTTCCAGAATCCTTGGGGGACAAGCATCCCTTCAGGAGAGCGCCTTCCTGTTGGCTGCCTCCCTGTCTGCACAGCTCACCCTCTCTCTCATCATCTCCTTGTGGGAGAGTGTTTTCCCCATTGGCTATCTGATCTTGCAAAATGGGACCAAGGCATGCTTTGCTCAAACAAATGCTAAGCAGCCCAAGGAGCGTGGGCCGGCCACTGGGTACAGACACCACCAGGCAGGGAGTTGCTGTTCATCACAGCAGGCTGCTGTCACCCTCCCAGCCAGCAGCCTACAGAAGCCCTGTGATGGGCTGAAAGGCCTTCAGGGAACATGTAATTAAATCCCCAAAGATTGCCAGCTCTCCCGCTAGTGAGAGGAGAAAAGAGAGAGGCACAGCAGGCAAGCAAGTCCAGACAGTGACAACCAAGGCGGACAGAGGTTGCCCTGGCTGCAGTGTCCCACCAGGTGATGTGAGGAGCTGAGCTCAGGAGCCTGGAGGTTTCATCTCAGGAAGTGAGGGGGAGGAAGCATGTTATTTCTAACCAGAATCTGGCTGAGAAGGGCTGGAGACTCTTAAGACTCTGACAGGTGGAAAGGAGTCTGTGCTGGCACTCCTTTTTTTCTAAATCTCTATGACCCATCAGTCTACCTGGTGTGCAAAGGACACTGCAACCAGAAGGGCTGGCAAAGGTGATATCCTACAGTGTCATTCTTGGCTCCCGGCTGAGACTGATGGCCGCTGGCAAACACATGCAGACATCCTGTCGGCTCAAGTGTTAAAATACTTTCCCACCTGGCCATACAATAAGCAACAGTTTTCTTCACACCTCCTCCTGGCTGCCCCTCCCCCTTGCCTGCCTGTCCAAGGCGGATGTTTTCCTTCCAGGCTTTGGCCCAGCAGAGAGGCCAGTGTGGCTGTATAGCACTCTTCAGTGATACGAACCTTTTAATTTCCAGCTCCCATTTCCTGCAAAACAACCCTTATGACCAAACACTATGTGAATTCACCACTTTTATTTTTTTTGAGACAGATGTTCACTATGTACCCCAGATTTACCTGGAATTCAAGATCCTCCTGTCTTAACTCCTTAGAATGAGGCTCGCAGAGATAAACCACCACGCCCATCCCCACCATTCCTGAAACAAGAGCTATAATGCGATCTCCCTTCTTGGTTTCCTTCCATCTTTCCTCCCAAACTCCTATCCATCCTTCAAAAGCTTTTTCGGTCATGCCAAGTCCGTACAACATGGCTCCCTGAACACTCAATGAACTGGCTCAGGGGCTTGGAGTGGTCCTCACTGTGACCAGAGCACTGCCTGAGTTTACTTTTATTACTGTGGTTTCAGGTTCCTGTTTTAATGATGTCTCTTGGACAATAGCCTCCCAGACAATACCTATTGTTTGTCATTTGGGGCAATGGCAGGAGATTGGCACCCAGTGTCATCATTTTTAATGTCTCAAGCCAACCACAAATGGCAACCAGGTAGGTTCTTCCTCCGCCTCCCCGGTTCAACATGCTCCCCAATCGGCTGAGGGGATGAATAAGACACAATAAACACATCCATCACGGCTCATCTGCTTGTCCTTGCTATGACCAGGCCCATCTGCCACATCCCATCCATCATCTGTCCTTCCTGCCTAAAATGACTTATTTCTCTGTCCTCTGTACTACCCCCGTCCCTCCATCTCTCTAGTGGCCACAAGAATGTCAAAACTGTGGGTCTCTCCTCTCCATTATGCCCGTGCCTCTAAACATCTCCCTGCTTGAGGCATCTAACTCAAAGGATGGAAAGGTGGAACTTGGTGATGCACGGGCTGTCTGTGTCCCCTAGTGTCTGTGGCTCCTCCAGTTCGCCTTCCTCCTTCAGCAACTGTGATTTCAGAACTGCACAATGGACAGCTCCTAGGTGCCATTTGCCCAGCCGTCTGAGCGGAGTTATGAGCGTGTTCAAGTCCACAGTGAAGCCCTGTAGAGTCTCCTGCATCGTGTGGTTGCTTATGATCTATGTGCTCAGTCTGTCACAACTGCCTCAACGTGCATCACTCAGATGTAGAAGGAGACCTGACAATGGTGCCAGGATCTACTGCCGGGTGCAAGTTGATACTGGGCTGGGCCACCAGCAACTGTGCTGTCTTACTTCTGGCTGGCACTGAGCTCTCGAGCTCAACTACTGCCCTGACAACTACTGTCAGAGCCAGAGGCCAACCACAGTCTACTGATTTATTTTTGGTGATGGGAAGTCCAATGATTGACCTGACCATAGACCTTGTATCCACCAGAATGTTTTAGGTTGCAAGTTACAAAAGCCACTGGATCAAACCACTTAACCCATAGTTCAGAATTGTCTATTTTTATATCTATTTGGTACTAGGAATTGAACCCTGAGCCTCATGCAAAATAGACAAGTGCCCTGACTATATCCCCAGTCTGGTTTTGTTTTTTGTTTTTTTTTTTTTTTTCCATTAGAAAAAAATTGAAGTAGGGTCTTATTGTTACCCAGATAGCCTTGATCTCATGAGCCTCCTATCTTAGCCTCTAAGCATTAGGCTTTTAAGCATGCACCACCATGCCTGGCTAGGGGATTTTCTTACCAGCATGCAAGAACCCTTAGAGGGAAGTCTCTGTAGTAGATTCATTTAGTTGTTCAATAGCATCATTACAGATGGGGACCTTTGCTCCTTCCTGAGAGGAACGGGTGATGAGTTCTCCTTTTTTGCCTTTGTGCTCTTAGATGCCTGAAGAACCTTGAGCTGAGGTGGGAAGTGAGGCTGACGCTATGACTGCTCCTAAGAACAGGAAAGACTCTGAAAGCTCTCATAGAGTTAGGCACCACCTATGTGTAAGCCAGTCCCTGTCAAAGGACCCGAGAGCCAACCTGATTATGACAATGAGGACCAGGTCTCTGGCTGGGGACTGGGCTCATATTCTCTGACTGTGGGCAGCTGGACGAGAAAACTACACAGATGCCTTCTGAAGGAAAGCAGGGCAGGCAGAGGGAGGGCAGCTCTCAGCGCTACCTCACCTTGGAGGATCATGAATCCCAGCCAAAGGAGTTTAGATCGCAAAAGGAGACACCCATGACCTGGCTTCTCTGGGTGTGTGACTGTACGTGGTGGGAGGGGTAGTTCAGACTCAAGTCAGCAGAAGCCATGCCAAGTATTGCACTGTGGGGCATTTCCTGGGAAAGATGGGGGATCTTGGAAATGGGAGTGCCGTAGGGAAGAAGTGAGGATGGCTGGAAGGTGAGGCCAGGTGGGAGCCAAAGTAATGGAAGGGACAAATGCTGGCTGAAGTTGCTGGCCCTGGAATCTGTGAGCCACAGAGAACTGCAGAAGGTTTCAGAGAAGGAAGGATGCAGAAAATCTGAGCTTCACTGAGAGAGCCCTAGATGCAAACAGGGGGAGAACTGTGCCCTAGAGATTAGAGGTCTGTTACGGTTTGAGTCTGAAGTGTCCCCCGTAGGCTTTGTTTAAATGGCCCACTCCCAGCTGCTGGTGCTATTCTGGGAGGCTGCAGAGATATCAGGAGGTGAGGTCTAGGTGGTGGAAATAGGGCACCAGGAGCGGGCCTTTCAGAGTTATACCTGGCTCCTGGCTCCTGCCTTCCTGTCTGCTTCCTGGTTCATCATGATGTAAACAGCCATCAGCTCATCTTCCCATAGATAGAGGGGAGTGGATCTACCAGATGTACCCCAATATAGGGAAAGAAAGCCATACGGACTGAGTCAGAACAGACCCTTCCTCCCTTAAGAGGTTTCTGGGAGACGTGCTCTTACAGGGACATGGATGGAGTTAGTGCGGTATGGTTAACGTGTGTGAGCATGTGTGTGTGTGTGTGTGTGTGTGTGTGTGTGTGTATGTGTGTGTGTGTACATATATACACATACACCGCTAAGGACTGGGAAGAGGTGGGAGGTGACAGGTTAGGACCATGCCACATCATGAATGTGGTCTCACCCCATAGCAGTGCTCAAGAGAAGGAGAAAGTCCTTCCCAATTTGAGGAACCAGACTTCCCTGGGCAGCTGGGGAATCTTCTCTGCAGGAACAGGGTGAAGGGACAGGGCTGGCACTGAGGAGAAGGACAGCGACAGTGTGAGGCAAAAGAGAGAAGATGGGGTCTACTAAGAACAGGGCCCTGCTTGGGACATGTGAAGAGTCCCAGGAGTCTGGGCAAGATACCACTGTGTTCAGAGTGACAGCAGGAGGCCTGCTGGATGACTGAAAATTCACTCACCACAGCAGGGAAGGGAAGGGGATCCCAGGAGCTGAAGGTCAGGTTCGGTCTGGAGTGAGCTGGGGACTGTCTAGACAGCTGCATGCTGAAGAGCCTGTCTAGACAGTAGCAGCCTTTCAGGTAGATTTTTTTTAAACTCTGCAGGAGACAGGGATAGAGAGCAGAGTGATAACTCTCACCAGCAGACAGCATCCAATCTGCCAGGAGAGACACTGGACACAGTGCAGAGGGAACACCTGCCACTGAGGACCACAGCCACCTGACTACAGGCTGGCCCACTCCTAGCCCTGCTCAGAGAGGGTACCCACTGAGGACCACAGCCACCTGACCACAGGCTGGCCCAGTTCAGCTCTGTTGAAACATCTACAAAGCACCTGCTCTGTGCCAGGGACTGGTGGAGAGATGGAATCAAGGCCAAAACAGCCATGCCCTTGAGGAGTTCAGGGTCAGCCTGTGACAAATACAGATGGGCTTTATGAAATGCCTTGGCATGAAGTCCCAGCAGGCAGTGCAAAGGAGGTCTTTGTAATAAGAAGCATTGGCAGAGAGCGTTGACACCAACCAAAGGCCTGCTGGGAAGGGGACATTTAATTCCTCACATAATTTTCACAGCTACTGTGAAATGGGGATGAGCACCACCCATGTGTCTCAGCGAGGAAACTGAGGCTCAGAGGAGCCAAGGAGTGTGCTCGGAGTGAGAGACTGGGACCCAAGCTCTTGACATCAGCACAGAGCAGCCCATCCCTCCTCTATCATTGGCCACTTACACCACTGTAAGCAGATCCAAGGAAAGCTACCATAAGCCCTCATGCTTTAGCTGTCTGCCAGAGACACAGCAGCCAAAACCATTTGAAAATGGCAACATGACCCTACTCTTTGTTATTGGGTCCTTCATGATTTCCCATGCTCTACAGACAAAGACTCTATATCATGGGCTCTGGGCCTTCCTGCCTAAGATTACACACCCTTCTTCCTGATGCCCCTCTCCCAAATAGCCCACGCCACCCTTCAGTACCACAGGGCCTTTGCACATTGTGTTCCTTTCCTGAACACTCTTCCTCAGCTTCCTGCCCTCTGTGCCCACATCTTAGCTGCCCTCTAGTCACGCTTCAGTGCTCTGCACAGACAGCTCCCCTGGAAGAGGCTTTCTGGCTTCCCAGCCTAGGCAGAGTTCATCTGGAGTTTCCAGGCATCCCTCACCCTCCACTACTGCAGTGATTTCAACCAGGTCACACGCTGGGATCCTTTCCGCAGAGTTAAAGGATGCTGGCACCCACTCCCAAGTCAACTCCACACAATCAGTATGTGTGGGCATGGTCAGCTGACTGTGACCCCGGCCTCAGTGACTCCAGAATGCCCATCTCTCTAGTGTGCTGTAGAAAGTATCCACTGAGATGCCTTGAGATGCGTGAGATTCTGATGTGTCAGACTTATTTCTCTCCAGCCTGCAGACCCCTCTGACAGCTCCCAGCCCTGTCCTAAGGCAAGCAAAATCCCCAGGAGTTTTGAGAAACCCAAACAAAGGTGCAGCCACTCTGCCATGGACTCATGGCCTCACACCAGGCAAGGCCTCTAATTGGATTCCATGCAGTGCTTCCAGCTTCCTGCGGACACTGTGTTGATGGGGGCTGCATGGTGAGTGACTGGGTCAGAGGGTCACTGCGCAGGCTGGCTCCTCGGGGCCCAGGAGCCAAGCATTTAGCTGGAATGGCTTTGACGTGGCTCAGAAGCACAGTCTACTAGTCCAGTCCCAGCTTCTGACTGCATCAGAGCTGGCCATGGGCAGCATCCAGCTGCAGGTCTTCATCCCTCCCAGGTTCCCTCCTCATGGCTCTCTGCTCGTCACAACAGAGAATGTAGAATTTCTGAGGGCCCCACGTGGCTCTCCGATAAGAAGAACCAGGCCCAGTGCACTGCTGTAATTCCAGCATTGGATTTGGATGCATGAAGATCATGAGTTCTAGACTACCCTGGGCTGCACAGCAAGTTCCAGACCAATGAGCCAGATCTTATTTCCAAGAGAAAATGTCGAAGAAAGAGCTGAGCTGAGGCTCGTTGCCAGGAGGCTCGCCTGGCATGGGCAAGGCTTGCCATGTCCAGCACTTCAAACCAGCAAAGCAGAGAGGACACGGTCTATTTTCTACACAGATCTACCAGAGCCGCTGCTTAAGACCCAGACTGCATGTCCAGCCTAGACCTCTCACCTCTGCTCAGGGCCTGTATTTCTTTGACATCTCTGCTGTCAGCTAAGACTCAAGAGTCACTACACTGGAGAATAGATGGGGTGCCAGAAATAAACTCATGGTCTGAAAGCAGGCTATCTCCTTGGACTTTTCCCTACTGAGGCTAGCAACTGAGGACTTTCCCTCCCCTCCCCTATCCTGGGGTCTGGAACTGGCCTTACTCCCAACCCCAAGGAAGATCACAAGACTGAGGCCTGGCTAATCAAGAGTTTTGACCTCTCATGATGAACCCATGATGGTGATGGGTTCAGCAAAGGTACCCAGTCCACGTCAGCCAGTGGGAATTCGCCATGGGAGCGATTTTCCCTGCAATTACTATGTGTGCCCCCCACCCCAAGACCCTGCACCTCCTGGAGATGGCTTACCTGAGAAGGAAGCCAGAGCAAATGACCCACAAGGACAGGAGCCGAAAAGAGATACATCCCAGAGAGAGCATTTGGGTTCTGGATCCAGCCATGCCTGAATGGTGATCTTCATTCACTTGAGCTCATATGTTCTTTGTTTCCCTTTCAAACTATCAGAGCTGTGTTTCTGTTGTGGGGGATGGGGGAGATGGGGGGATGGGGGAAGTGGGGGATGGGGGAAGTGGGGGGATGGTACAATTGATGAAATGCCTGCTGCAGAAGCACAAAGACTCAAGTTCATAGTCAGAGCACCCACATATAAACTTGGGCAACTCAATGTGTGTTTGTAACCACAGTGCTGGGAGAAAGAAAGACAGGCAGATCCCTATAGCTCATTGGCCAGGCAGTCTCATCAAATCAGTGTGTTCCAGGTTGAGTAAGAGACCCTGCCTTAAAAAATAAAGTGGAGTACCTGATGGGATAGCACACACCTTTAATCCCAGCAGTCAGGAGGCAGAAGCAAGTGGATCCCTGTGAGTTCAAGGCCAGCCTGGTCTACAGAGCAAGTTCCAGGCCATTCAGGGTTGTTGCATTAAGACCTGGTCTCAAGAGAGAGAGAGAGTGTGTGAGGGGGGGGGATCCAGTGTTTTGGGGCATATACAACCATACTACCCCCAGGAACACACATATACCACACACACACACACACACACACACACACACACACACCACGGATGCATGCATGCAGACACATCTTGACTAAAGATTCGGTTATTGTTTATCTGCTTCATGGTGGTGAGGGGAGACTGAGGGCAGATTCATGACATGCCACAGGGCTCAAGGGCACAACAAAAGGACGAAGAAGGGCTAGACAAGGTGGCTCTCTTACCCTCCTCCAGCACACCCTTACCACAACCAACTTTTCCCATTCCCATGTATTGTAGCCCTGATAACATCTTGCAAAGACACTCTGTGATTAGCTGTGCTCAAGGTCTGTAGGACCTTCTATAGATATTAATCAGGAGCTGGGTATGGGCTTGTGGGCCATCAATGGTTCTCAACTGAACCCTTTGAATCTGTGAACCAAAAGAGCCCCACCCGGCCCAACCCCCACCCCCAGCTCCTCACTCTCCGCCCTGTACCACCATTCTCCCAGGGTTTGGTTACGGCATAAAAGCTGACAATGGTAGCTTGTCTGGCTCCCCACTCTGGAACATAGGCCTGGGAAGGCAGGGCAGCTGCTCCCTGTGTCTCCTCAGGGCCAGAATGAGCCAGCTCAAAGCAGGTACCATGCTGGAACCACACAGACCGAATGAATAGAGGAGCCAGACAGGTCTGTCATCTGTCATCCCCCAGGAGATGTCAAAGGACCAAAGATTGCACGCAGAGCAGATGCTGAGCACACTGTGGGTCTGACTCACATGTTCATGTTCTTTTCTTGATCAGCAGGGCACTGAGGAAGGTGCCCGGGAAAGGCTTTGTCATCCTTCTCTCCATGCCATTCATAACAAAGCAAACATGGCTTACTCTATCCATGAGTCCCAGACCTGTAGATCCAAACAACCACATAGCAAAAATATGTTCTTAAAAGCATTATGCCCATAACTGAGCATGTGCAGAATGACATCAGCTCACTGGCCCTGTCAGCCATCTAGAGACAGTTTATTATGTGCAGGAGTGTGTATGTGTGTGTGTGTGTGTGTGTAGGTTGTGTACAAATGCCGTGCTTATTTATATAAGGTACTGGAGCAGTCTTGGAATTTATTGGGGGCGGGGGAAAGGTTCCTAGAGCTAATGCCCCCGCTATAAAGAAAAACCTGTCAGGTGACATCTGTGTCTTCCTTGGGGTTCTCTGTGGCACCACCAATCAGGAGGCAAGTTTCCCTGCTCAGAGCTGCTAATTAAGGTTAAATAATTAATGCCAGAGACAAGGCAGACGAACTTGGCTTCATCCTTGTTGAATCCTTGGCCTGTTGTCGAGCCAGTGTGTCTGGCTTGCCAGCCCTCTCCCTAACCACAGCCTTTCTCCTCGGAAAAGGCACAGTGAAAGGATGCTAGACAGGAGGACTGGCAGGACGCTGGGTGGGAGGAGTCCACCCAGGTCAGAGGATTCTTAACTGGAGTCCCAGGGCATGAAGATATTCTCAGACCCACTACTAAGTAATCAGGGAAGTGCAGCGAGGCCTGGAGAAGTACCTTCCTGCCCTGCACTGACTGGGTGGGCACACCCAGCTGGAGGAGACCCAGCCCAGAGCTTGAAAATTCAAGTGGTTTTGAACTGCATGATGACCTGAAGGTCACCAACAGGATCGTGTATGACTGCAGGCCCAGGAGCTAATGAATCAGACATGGTGGTATACTCCCAGGATCACAACACTCAGGAAACCGAGGCTGGAGGGTCGCCATGAGTTCCAGGTCAACCTGGGCCACCTAGTGAGACCCCATCTGAGGCGGGGCACGGGAAAAAAAAATCTACATTCCCTGATGGCTTCTGTAGTCCCTTGTGTGTTGACACTGCGGTCAACACGCCCATGGTTCAGCCAGTCATATAAATCAGAGTGGATAAGTAAACTGTTAGAGATGACCACAAGCCTCGTGCTTCCGGCTTGCAGACCTACAAGTCCACACTTGAACACTATTTTTGAGAGTGTTCCTAGGGCTGGCTGTGAAGAGCACCCAGTTTGTAAGCAGCAGCCTCCCGCAGCTCTTACTTTCCCTTTGCTGTCAGGTGGAAGCCAGGCTCTCCCTTTTAAGCACGTCCCACTGGTCACCACCCCAGCCCTGTCCCAGCCAGTCCTGTGATTTCATTTTCTCTCAAGATTGACTCGACCTTGTGTTTCATGCATCACAGTCCTGGGTGTGGGAGCAGCAGGCTGGGCCAAGTCTTCCCTGGATGTGTGGTAGGCTACAGAACTGGGGTTCATGTCATCACACTCCCTGACAGTTACACAACACACTGCCCACCCAACTTATGCATATCCATAACTATCTCCATCTAACAGGTGTAGTCAACACTTTGGTTTCTAAAAAATAAAAAACCAGTTCTGTTATGTGAATATGTCTTTGTTTGAATCCTAGGTGTGGGATAAGAGGCTGCTTCACAGCAGGTGATTATGATTTGCCTCGTGCACTAGCAGGAACATGGTTTTGCCAGTTGCAGATAGTTTCTGAGAGTGTATGATGTTTGGAATTCTGGGAACTTTTGAAAGGGTACACATGCGAGAGCCCCAGCAGGGATGGGGTGCTCGGAGGAGAGTGCTGTTGGTTCCTGCTGCTGTGGTTTGTCAAATAGTTATGAGCAGAGAGACAAGAAGAAGAAACTGGATATCCTGATGATGAAGACTAGACTTGATGCAAGGAACTCCGTGCCTTTGGTCAACAGGAAGTAGTCTAAAGATGTCTGTCTACATCCCTTTCCCTTCTAGCTTTCTTTCTCTCCTTGGTTGGGTGGTTGGAAGGGATTAGGGTGGAATAAGGGTTGAAGGGGTGATAGGTATAAGAACCCAATAAAACATCCCCCAATACCACAGCATATGGCATACAGCCTCAGGTGGAGCCTCCCCAGGGGGGTTCACAGAGGTCCAGAACAGGATCAACAAATGAGTTTCCATGTAGCAGCAGGGGTTATAGGGAATCAGAACCACGACATCATCCACCGCTAGAAAGAAAAGCATGCGCAGGGTCTGTCCAGTTGCAGCTTCTGGCAAGGCTCTGTATAGACAGCCATATGAGCAGGTCACAAACATGGGGCTTGTGGAGAACTAAGAAGCAGAAAGATGGCCTGAGTCGCTATTCAGGAAACTCAGCATTCCCCGGATGTGAGCTGAACGTGCTGTTTGGCCTCACAACATGAACACATCCCGAGGCATGCATGAGATTCTCAAGGGAATCTCACCCTCTCATGCACACTCACAGAGCACTTGCACACACCTGTGACAGATGTCACTCACCCAATGTGAGTTTTTAACTTTTCTTTTTCAGACCAGGTCTCACCATGTCTGACAGCTCAGGCTGTCATGGCACTTGAAATTCTCCTGTCTCAGCCTCTGAAGTTCTGAGATAATAGATGGCCACTGCCATGCCTGGCTTCAATGTGGTCTCTTGATGCATCCAGAGACTAGCTGCACACAAGCTGCAGGGGGGGCTGCTTTTGCCACCATGACATGGCATACTTTACACTATGTATGTCAGAGGGTGTACTAGATACACTGCCCAAGCTGATCTTTAAATAGTCATCTTCCTGCCCCAACCTCCCAAGTGCTGATACTACAGATGTACCAAGATGTGTGCCCCTAAAATAGTATCAATCCACCTACAACCATCTATCCATCCATCTATCCATCCATCCATCTATGTATCTATCTATCTGGTTAATGTGTGTGAATACACATGAATACTTATCATGCTATGCATGTACAGGGCAGAGGACAACTTGTGAGAGTTAATTCTCTCCTTTCACTGTGTTAAGCCCTGGGATTTAACTCAGGTCACCAGGCTTGGAGGTAAGTGCTTTTAACTACCAAATCATGGCACCAGCTCTAGAACTGGTTATTAATAAGTAGGACCACACTCTAAAGTAGGTGAAAGATAGAATAGTAACTTGGTAAGCAGCACTGCCCAGTGTTAACACTATGGGTGGGCATAGGGGGGGCTCCTTCATGAGTGAACTGCTCTCCTTGAGGCAGAGTGGCAGCTCCACACCATCATTGCCACAAACACATAACATGTTTTACAGTGTCACCATAATGGCCACTCATAAGAAGTGATTGGTTTTTTAGCTGTTTTTAGTGTTACGGGGCTACTGTCACTCATGTGGCCCATTGTTAGCAAAACATCTTCACTTGCTGCTACTTCCTGATTAACAGTGGGTCTCTGACACGTGTTGTTTAGGTAGCATGGACAGAAATGACCATGTCTCAACCCAGCTGAGCCTTTGGAGGCCTCACAAATTTACACTCATCCCTCTTGCATTTCTGCTATTGCTCTGGCAATATTCTCAGAGTAGATATCCCAGGATGATGGGAGACCTGTAGGTTAAGCCAACCCAAACCCTAACCTGAACCCCACCCATCCATTAACCTCAAGCACCTGTCACAGCAACCAACAGACACAAGCAAGGAAACTTAGCCTTATTTCTGTACACTGATCACTGAGTTTGGAGTAATTTGTTACACAGCCTTATTGTAAACCTTACTGACTGACACATATACAATTTATCTATATTTAAGCACACATAGAAAGCTACATGTGCATCAGAACAAGTACAAACATAAATGTTTCACACAGAACTGGATGTGGCCAGTATACAGGGGTATGGTGGCACAGGACTAGAGGGAAAGAACTGTAGATTAGCCAATTCATTGGAAATATGCAACGACAATCATAGCCTTGGCATTGATTAGAGCAGTAGCATCAGCTTGCTCTTCTCCTCAGAAGGTTTTGACCTCAATAAAAACATGCCCATGAAGGCCAGGTTAGAGAAGTCACAGCAGGAAGGTACACAATCGGTGTTCAAACAAGTAACCAACAGGTCAGCACTTGTGATACAATGTGAAAGTCAGAGGACCTACAACTGGAACCTTCATCTGGAAAGACATTTGACAGTCTTATCAGGAACCAGAACAAAATGACCTGAGGGGCCATGGCCACCCGAGTCTCCCAGTCTGAAGGGTCCAGGGATAGGCTTGGAGCCCAGTGCTGGCCAAGGGCCAGCCCTGCCTGAGACCCAGCTGTGCTGGAGGCCAAAGCCTGTGTTTTCAATCACATGGGCCACTGGTGCCAAGCTGAACCAAATTAACTCTTAATCTCTATCTCAAAGAGTTTGTCAACTTCAGTCCTAAGGGAAGGCTGAGAACTCCAGAGGGGACAAGTGATCCCTCCAGGCACGTGTCATCCGCAGGGAGACAGCACCACACCCACAGGCTGTAGCCACCTTTGTATCCTGAGGGCCACTCCTCTCAACCATCACCAAACCAAGGGGGGGGGGAGGCTTAAAAGTGAGGGATGAGTGAAGAACGCTACCAGACTTTCAAAGAAGGGCCAATGCCAATACTCCTCAAATGATTTCATAGAACAGAAACAGAAGGAACACTGCCAAATTCATTTTATGATGCTACAGTCACCCTGATACCCAAACCACACAAAGATTCAACAAAGAGAATTATAGACCAGTTTCCCTCATGAACATCAATGCAAAAATACTCAACAAAATATTTGCAAACTGAATCCAAGAACAAATCCAAAAGATCATCCACCATTAACAAGTAGGCTTCCTCCCAGAGATGAGGGGTGGTTCAACGTGCAAAAACCTGTCAATGTAATCCACCATGTAAACAAACTGAAAGAAAAACACCCATGAGCATCTCATTAGATGGAGCCTTTGACAAAATCCAACGCCCCTTCTTGATAAAAGTCTTGGAGAGATCATGGATACAAGGTCCGTACCTTCCGTACCTAAACACAATAAAGGCAACATACAGCAAGCCAATAGCCAACATCAAATTAAATGGAGAAAAACTCAAAGTAATTCCACTAAAATCAGAAACCAGACAAAGCTGTCTGCTCTTTCCATATCTATTCAATATAGTACCTGAAGTTCTAGCTAGAAAAATAAGACAACTAAAAGAGACCAAGGGGATCTAAATTGGAAAGGAAGAAGTCAACGTACCACTATTTATAGATGATATGGTACTATATATAAGTGACCCCAAAAATTCTACCAGGGAATGCTTACAGCTGATGTGGCTTGATACAAGATTAACTGAAAAAAAAAATCAGTAGTCCTCCTATATACAAATGGCAAATGGGTTGAGAAAGAAATCAGGGAAACAATACCCTTCACAACAGCCACAAATAATATAAACTATCTTGGGGTGTCACTAGACAAGCAAGTGAAAGATCTGTATGATAAAAACTTCAAGTCTTTAAAGAAGGAAATTGAAGAAGATATCAGACAATAGAAAGATCTTCCATGCCCATGGATCAGTAGGATTAACATAGTAAAAATATCCATCCTACCAAAAGTAATATACAGATGTAATACAATCCCCTTCAAAATTCTAACACAATTCTTAACAGACCTTGGAAGAAAAATACTCAACTTCATATGGAAAACCAAAAAGCCCAGGAAGTTAAACAAATCCTTAACAATAAAAGGACTTCTGGAGGTATCATCATCTTTGATTTCAAGCTGTACTACAGAACAATAGTAACAAAAACCACTTGGTACTGCCATAGAAACACACACATTGATCAATGGAATCCAATCAAAGACCCAGAAATAAACCCACACACCTATGGACACCTGATTTTTTTTTTTAAAAAAGAAGCCACAAATATACAGTTGGAGGGGGGAGGGGAAGAATCTTCAACAAATGGTGCTGGTCTAACTGGATGTTGGTTGTAGAAAAATGCAAACAGATCCATATCTATCACCCTGCACAAATCTCAAGTCCATGTGGATCAAAGACCTCAACAGAGAACCAGATACACTGAACCTGATAGAAGAGAGAAGGAGGAATAGCCTTGAATGCATTGGTACACGAGACACCTTCCTGAACAGAACACCAATCATGCAGGCACTAAGATCAACAACGAATAAATGGGACATCGTGAAAATGAAAAACTTTTGTAAGGCAAAGGATGCTATCAATAGGACAAAATGGCAGCCCACAGAATGGGAAAATATTTCCACCAACTCCACATTTGATGGAGGACTAATATCCAAAATCTTAAAAGAACTCAAGAAACTAGACCAAATAACCCAATTTAAAAATGGGGTATAGATCTAAACAGAGAATTCTCAACAGAGGAATCTCTAATGGCCAAGAAACATTTAAAGAAATGTTCAACCTCCTTAGCCACCAGGGAAAGGCAAATCAAAACTACTTTGAGATTCCATCTTACACCTGTCAGAATGGCTAAGAAAAACTCAAGTGATAGCACAGGCTGGCAAGGATGTGGAGCGAGGGAGCACTCCTCCATTGCTGGTGGAAATGCAAACTTGTACAGCTACCATGGAAATAAATGTGGTGGTTTCTCAGAAAATTGGGACTCGATCTACCTCAAGCTACCTCGATCTACCAGCTATGCCTCCTGACCATATACCCAATGGATGCTCCATCCTACCACAAGGACACTTCTCAACTATGTTCATAGCAGCTGTATTCATAATAGCCAGAAACCAGAAACAACCTAGATGTCCCACAACAGAAGAATGCATAAGGAAATCTGAAATCATAAAATCTGCAGGCAAATGGCTGGAACTAAGAAAAATCATCCTGAGTGAGGTAACCCAGACCCAGAAAGACAAACTTGGGATGTACTAACCTATAAGTGGATAATATCTGTAAATTAAAAGATAGTCCTGCTACAATCCACAGACTCGGGGAGGCTAAATAACAAGAAGTTAAGGGGGGATACAAGGATCTCCCTGGGAAGGGGAGTAGAATAGATTTTGAGGGTAGACTGGAGATGGGTAGGGTTGAGAACAGGAGGGATCAGCTGTTGGGGGAGAAAATACTGGGAGAAACATCTGGAATGGAGGGCATTTGGGTAGTGAGGTAGAAACCTAGTGCAATGGAAACTCTACGGAATCCATAACAGTAACCTAGCAAGGACTCCTAGTCCTGGGGGGCATGGAGTCGGAACCAGCCATCTTCAACCAGGCAAGGCCTCAACTGGAGAGATTGGAACACCAACCCAGCCACAAAATTGTCGACCTACAGAGTGCCCTGCCTGTAGAGTGTTCTGGGACCAGAGCCTACCACAACCATCATCAGAGACAGAGTCCACGGGCAAACATTAATCAGAGCTGGGGGAGTCCTTCAGAGGAGGAAGAGGAAGGGGAGGAAAGATGGGAGGAACAGAGGAGTCAGGGATACCACAAGGACATGGCCCATGGAATCAATTGACCAGGATTCAAGTGGGCTTGAAGAGACTAGGAAGCCTGGAGGGGTCTGACCTAGGTCCTCTGCATATGTTATGGCTAAGTAGTTAGGTGTTCTTGTGGGACTCCTAACAGTGAGAACAGAGACTGTCTCTGACTTCTTGCCCGCTTGTGGGGAACTTCTCCTTCTACTGGGTTGCCTCATCCAGCCTTAATGTGATGGTATGTACCTGGTCTTACTGTAGCTTGTTATGCCATGTTTGGTTGATGTCCCTGGGAGGCATGCTCTTGTCTGAGGGGAGGTAGGGAAAAGAAACTGGAGGGGGTGGAAGAAGAGAAACTGTAGTTGAGATGTAATACATGAGAGAAGAATATTATTTTCAAAAACAAGAGTGTGTGGAAGAGACTGGAAAGTTGAGGGAACCCAAAGGAAAATAAACCCCCTCCCTCAAAGAGCTCTGGGTTTGACTACTGACTCGATTGCTTCATAGATGTATGAGCATAAGCAATGTGGTCAGCCTCTCCAGGCCCCAGTTCTCCTCTGCAAAGAAGGAGCTGAAGAAACAGCTGTGCCGTGGGCTTGCTGAAAGGATGCGGGGCTGATGAGATGGAGCATGCTCAGCAGAAGCTCAGCAGAGGCTCAGCAAAGGCTCTAGAGCATGGACTTAGACCAATGCCAAGTCCCCAGTGATGTCCAATACCATGCTAGGATTTGGCACTGAATGAAGCTGGCAGGGCCTTCAAAGAGGTCAAGGTCCTATGGAGAGAGCAAGACGGGTAACAGGGAGATTCATAGAACAGGGCTCTGTGGGATTTGTGGGCGGAAGGAAGTAGAGTATGATCAGGGGGTGTTCTAGAGAGATGACAGCAGAACTCTGGAGAGAGGACACCAAGGGGGACCAGAAGCTGAGGATGCTCAGAGAGTGTGAGGAACCCCACCCTGGGAACAGTGGACACTGTGTGAGCCTCCTGTGCCTGCCTCCTCTTCGTCGCTGGCCTTCTACAGTCTAAATGATCGCGTTAAGCAATCTTTCCTTAGGTTTACAAATCCCAGAGCATCCAGTGACTTTCAGGTTATATGGATGCCTAAGGTGATAATGGGCAGAATGGAATTTTTAAAGATTTAGAGGAGCTAGCCCCAGGAGGTCAAGGCCGGTCAGTATATTTTGTCCATGGTGGGGGAGTGGATATAGAGGCACTTGAAGACTCCCACCCATTCTCAGCTTTCTTTTCCTGCCCTGTAAGAGGACTTTATACAAGGGTTCCTCCAGATGGTGCTGGGAGGAGAGTAACCCTCCCTGTTGTCTCGGTATCAATCCTAAAATAAACCTGATTTTTCTTCTCACCAAATCTTGCCTCTCAAGTATCGTGCTTTGAGTAGCATGCAGACAAAGTTTGTCTACTCCAGCAATGGCCCCAGCAGCAAATATCCCCCATTTGCCCCAGAGAGGCTGCTGGGAAAGGCCGGACTTCTGTTTCCTCTTACTCCTTCCCCGTCTAGCTACACACTGATGGGAAAGGGAGAGATTCGGAGCTGACAGTGAGATGGAACTCTATCTGAGTCTATTTCCAGTGGTGAGAGGTGTCTGGCCTAACTGGTCTTTCTTCCCGTGATTGTGGAACTGAGTCCAGATCTTAAGCTATCACTTGGCATTGGATTCCTCCATACATACAGAACCCAGCCCTCTGCCCCTGCTCAGTTGCCTTCTGGGATGCTGCTCCCATAGATGCTGCCATCTGCCTGGACACTGGTAAATCAGCCTTCAGACTGCCATATACCGCCCTCTGCATGGCTTCCAGGGAGCCCAAGCTCCGTGAGTGACATGTATCAAAAGGATTTATTTTTATCGATGTGTGAGTGTCTATGTGTATGTATGTGCACATGTGTGCAGGTTCCCACAGAAGGCAGAAGGGGGTTTGGATCCCCTGGAACAGAAATAACAGGGGGCTGTGAGTTCCCAGTGTGGGTGCTGGGAAGCTGGGAACTAAACTCTGGTCTTTTGTGCAAGAGCAGCAAGTGCTCTTAACTTCTGAGCCATCTCTCTAGCCCCTCTTGGAGTGACTTTTGGTGTTTGCTGCACCCCAGCCCTGACACTTCCCACCTATCTCCCCTCTATTCTCAAATCCCATTGTCTGGAGCTGGTAGCTGCTGTAGACAGAAAACCCACAAGTGCTCCTGGAATTCACACCTGCTGATCCTCCATCTAGAAGGCCTTTCCCTACCTTGCCTATCAGCCCACAGGATGCTCGGCAGAGGACACACCCCAGTGAACACTTGCCTGGCAACTTGATCCCACCCCAAGTACAGCCAGACGTCAGTCACCCTGGTAACTGCACATGGGTTGTAGAATCTAAGACCTTCAGCCAATGAGTGTCCTTCTCCAAGAACCTCAGCAGCCCCTGTCCAATGACAGCATGAAGACAATCCAGCAGTCCTCCTCTTTCAGAGTCCCTAGCATTGAAGAAAATCATGTTGTGAATGTCGTGACTCTTGACTTCCCAAGGATCAGAACTCCAGGCTCCACAAAGGTCTTCCTTGAGGAAAATGTCCTTTAATAAGCATCTAGTGTCCTGGTAGAAACATCCCATAATGCCACAGCCTGGCAGGGTGGACTCGGACGACTGTCGGCCATTAGCATCTAGTCAAGCAGACCTCCCCCTGCTGTGAGGAGCCTTCTAAGGGGAGCACGCTGTGCCCTTTCATCACACTCAGGACTATATTAACCAAAGGGAAACAAAGCCCCGCTCCAGCCAAAGGCACAGAGTCAGGGGTCTCCCCAGGTTCTGCACCGCCTCTGGCTTCCCTGGCAGAGAAAGAGCATTCTGAACTGTCAGGACGGAGTGAATCCCGGCCAAGCAAAACCAATCCAAATGAAAGCAAGACCTTGCTTTCTGCATGAACACACACACACACACACACACACACACACACACACACCTGGGTATGGTGGCCCTCCAATAGATCAATAAGTGTTCTGTGAATCTGCAGTGACCTCGGGATCTGAAAGGAACAGAGCACCTGAAAGCAGATAAGCTTCTAATTCTGATTCTCAGCTCCAATGTCAGTGACAAGCCATCGAGAGGGTGGCAGCTCTCCCAGTGGTTCTGAGTGGACAAGCGTCCAGCAGGCAGGATGAGAGGTTAATGACCTGAACCCTGGCGGATCTGAGAAGCTCCAGAAGGCAATCTGACTACCGCTACCGGGGAACTGACCCGCAGATGGACGCCTCCATCCTCAAACTTCCCCCTCTCTTATCCTCTGTATCCCGATACCCTCCGTGCCATGCTCCGTTCCATGGAGAAACTGCTTCTGGAGCTATGTCTGCTCTCTTTCAGTTTCATGTCTCCTCCAGAAATCTCTAACCAACACAGGGATATCTGTCCACACCTCCCTTCATCCCCACACTGCCCCCACCCTGCGCTCCCAGCCTCAGAAGTGTAAGGAATACAGAAAGCCAGCTCCGGGGCATTGGAGCAGCAACTGTGGGTTGCAGGGGTCTGGAGATTCACACTCACAAGCTACAGGTTTCACAGTCTGCCATACATCTACGGGAAGAGAAGGCCAGAGTAGCCTCTCTCCTGCAGCCCCCTCCCCCACGCTTCTCTGGCCCAGGAGGCAGGGAAAAGAGTGTGGAATATGACAAGCATTTCCACATATCACGTTTCCTGTCCCTCCTGGGCCCACAATAAAACTACATTTCCCAATGTTCCATATAGCTGAGCACAGCCATATTGCTGAGTTATAGTCGATAGGATGAACCGTGTCTAGGCTGAGCTGGCCACATTCAGTT
This sequence comes from Mus caroli, assembly GCF_978045245.1. NCBI lineage: Eukaryota > Metazoa > Chordata > Mammalia > Rodentia > Muridae > Mus > Mus caroli. Next base: position 19,783,997 of record NW_028227263.1, on the reverse strand, counting down.
TGTTCTCTTTCCATAGTCAGGGGCTTGATAGAGAAAACTCCAGAGATCAGAAAAAGCAAGGCCATTATAGAAGAGGAGGTTGGGCCTGGCTGCACAGGACACCGGTGTGCTCAAGTGAGAAGTCAGCGCTCCACATGCAGAAGACCCCTGTGGCCAGGGCTAACCTATTACCTCTAATGCAAGGGAAAATGAAGAGAGCCCCCGAGGCTGTGGAGGGACTGCTAGAGTGGGCCACCACCCTCTCCCAACACACATGTGCCTCACCCCCAATATATACACATACTACCTACTGGCAGTCTTAACACAGAGGACCCTGCCAACTCCAAAAGACAAGGAGGAGGAGAGACATCACAGGACAGTCACAAGGGGATGTTTACAACAGGCATCTAGATAAACAGGCCTGGGCAGCCTTTCAATGCTTTTCATGATGGGGGAAAAAAAGGGCACAGATGCTGCCAGCAAATCAGCAAAACTAACAGGGCTTCAGGATCAGATCAATCCATGCAGCCCGAGTGACTGATGGCGTAGTAGCTGAACAAGGGCTGGGTGAGTGGACACAGAGGTGAATGAATAGATGAGTGGGTGGGTGGATGCATGCATGCATGCATGGATACATAGATGGATGGATGGATGGATGGATGGATGGATGGATGGATGGATGGATGGATGAATGGGTGGATGGATGGATGGATGGATGGATGGATGGATGGATGTTCATGGATACATGGGTGGATGCTTTGATAGATGGACAGAGGGTGGGTGGATGAGTGAGTAGATGGACTGATAAATGGATGGATGCATGGATGCATATATGCATGAATCGGTGGTGGATATCATGAGTGGGTAGGTAGATAGATGAATAAAGGGTGGGTGGATGGGTGAGTGGGTGAGAGTGGATGTGTGACTGGGATGTATGCATGGGTGGAGGGTGTGTGGATGTGTGACTGGGATGGATCCATGGGTGGAGGGTAGGTGGATGGGTGACTAGGATGCATGCATGGGTGGAGGGTGTGTGGATGGGTGAGTGGATGATGAAGCAGTTCTGGGTAAACTCATAGCCATGTCCATCTGGGTGGCTGACAGTGTTCTCAGTGCTGAAAAGACATCAATGAACAAACCCAAATCACTTCCTTTGGTTAATCGGAGCCTTTTTAAAAATTGCCACAGTTAAAATTCCCTACAGTCTTGGCAGACAGACACTATGACCATCTCCACAGTACAGGTAAGTGAACTGAAGCCCAGCAAATAGTTGAAGAATGGAGATGGACAGCTTTAAACCTAGGAACTTGGCTTCCATACAATGTGGCTGCCAGTACAGGTTCTGACTTGTACTAAATAAACAATTAATAACCCCCCCACACACACACACACAAACACACACACACAGAGTTCAGCTCTCTTCAGCACCTGGCCTCTGCAGATGGCAACAGCTGGCTAAAGCTGGGTTGCAGCTGTCCCTAGCGTGTGACCCACATACACACCAGATCCTCTGATCTGAGCATCCATAACCTCTGGCTAGGCCTTGTACCCTTTCCTCGTGCCTTGTCTCAGTACTCTGACTGTGACCTGTAGGAGTTTAGATTGTGCCTCCAGACATTTACTGTGTCAAATGAAGTGGGGACAGAACCCGGCAGTCCTGGGAGGCATCTCTGACAACAGGAATGGTGGCTGCCAGTGGTTAGAGCTTACCCAAAGCCATCTATGGTCCAAACAAGGTGACAGCTGAGGTCCTGTGGCCTCTCACAAGAAACAGAAGAACATAGTGGCAGGTGAAGAATGGAGCCAGGCAGGACCCCCCCCAGTACTTCCTTCTCTGCACCCACAGAGCAGAGGCACAGGTAAAAAAAAAAGCGGGGGGGGGGGATGCTGGGTTGGTGCACTTGGCCCAGGGAGAAAACTCAGCAAAACACAAAAGGCACGGGCTCGAAAGGGTGAAGCCAAGTCAGCAGCACAGATCAGCTTCTTCTGGCACAACTCTATACAAATTAGCCTGAGTGGATCAAAGAGCTAAGACAATGAGCCCTAGAAGAGAACCGTGTGGGAAAGTGCCATGATGCTGGATTTAAGGACCAAGTCTTGGAAGCAACACCAAGTAAAGAGACACAAAGAGGGATTAGACTGACCTCATCAGCGTCTGTGCATCGCAGGACGCTGCCTGTGGGAAAGGAACATACACAGAACGGGGAGGGGGGGGGACCTCAGCTCCATCACCAGGCCAGGAACACAAACAGACTCAGCCAGGGTGACAAGCAAACCACCTCTTTTCAAGAGTAGACAAGGACCCTGAACTGGATAATTCTTGTCCATTTAATACAAACCAGAGCCCCCTGGGGAGACGGAGCCTGGGTTGAGGGGTTGCCTCCATCAGCTTGTCCTGTTAGGCATTTTCTTGATTCATGATTAATGTGGGAGGGCCCAGTCCACTGTGGGCAGTACAACTCTCGGGTAGGTGGTCTGCACTGGATAAGAAAATAAACTGAGCAAACCTTGGGGAGCAAGACATGAGCAGCATGCCTCCATGGCTTCTACTTCAGCTCCTTCCTTCATTTCCTGCCCTGACTTCTCTCCATAATGGAGTGGGACCTGCAAATCAAATAGCCTTTTTCTTCCCCAGGTTGTTTTTGGTCATGGTGTTTATCACAGCAACAGAAAACTAAGACAACCCCAGATAAGCCTTCTCTGGAGTCTGCAAAGATCCGGTCAACGCCAGCTCAGCCTTGTCACCTTAGGGAAACACAAACGGAGCTCACAATGGTACACTTCCAGGCCAGCAGGGTGGCAGGAGGAAAGGACAGATCTTGGCCAGAAGGTAAAGGAACTGGATCACCAGCTGGAATGTGGGACAGCCTTGCTGCTCTGGAAGACAGTTGAGCCCTCAGACAGTAAACACTGAATCACTGTGTGGCTCAGAACTTGCAGTTCTCAGGATTAACCACAAAGTAAAATAAAATTGAGACTCAAGCTGGTATTTCTACATCTGTGATCAGTGTCACTCTTCCTGACAGCCAAGAGGTAAATGTGATCTGTGCCAACAATGGAGGCGGGGGCTAAGGAGAAGACTCACTTTATAAAGGACCTGGCGTGTAACCGTGAGGGCCTGAGTTAGAGATCTCCAGCACCCATGTAATAAGCTGAGTATGGCCAGCTTAACTAACGCAAAGCAAGCTCTTGGTTCAGTGAGAGACCCTATCCCAAAAAATAAGAAGTGGAGTAATGAAAAAGGCCTGTGTTGAACTCTGGCCTCCATGTGCACCCTCATGCATATGAGCACACACTGGAACTCATGCATGTGCATGCATCACACATACACATAAAGACACATACATGTAAACACATACATATGCATACATCACAAACACATACATACACCCATGAACACATATATGCATACATTACATATACAAATAAAGACACATACACACAAATACACACATATGCAGACATCACACACAAATATATATGCATACATCACACATACACATAAAGACACACAAACACATACATATACATACATCACATACACACAAACATATATATCATATATCACACATACACATATACACATACACACAAGCACATACATTTGCATATATCACACACATATACCACACATACAATACATAAATACATACATCACACACATAAATACACATATACACAAAGACACATAATTCTGGCACATGCCATACTGTGGGTGACACTGAGGACATTATCTATGAGGAACCTGAGAGTGAATGCTTTATGTCTGCAGGCCAGTCTCAGCTACCACTGCTCAGCTCTGACATCAGAGCACAAAAGTAGCCATAGGTCACAAAAAAAGAATAGGCACAGCTGTGTCCCAATAAAACTTTACTTACAAAAAAGAGAAAGGGCCTCCTCAGCTTGCCAGCTGCTACTGTGACACTAAGCAAGAGCTCCCTGTGCAAGGGGGCAGTGGGAAAGTGGCTTCTGAGAGCCTAGCAGGGACTTTCCCAGCCTGGAGGTTGTGATTTGTGATCCCCTGTCAAGCTCTCTGCACACATTTCCCACGTCTCTGAATTGTGCTATTTTCTCCCATTTTGAAAAGGTTTAAACAAATAAATAATACTCAGCAAAATGTATTCTATCCATACCAAAAAAAAAAAAATTTAAGCTCGTTTCATAAGAGCCAGCCAGAGGGTTGGTACAGTCCACAGAGGTTCACTGTATATTTCAGAGCATCTGAAGTAACTGCTGGAGGAGCTGAGAATGCTAATTACCCAATTTGATAATTACATGTTACAGCCACACGCCAAAGTCTGATGCCCCGTAAATAAGTACAAATATTGTGTCAATTTTAAAAGCTCATTATTTGGTGATCAAAAGAAATGAATTAGGGGGCTGGCGAGGTGGATAAGTGGTAAAGTGACTGCGGCACCAACAGAAAGGCCTGAGAGCAACTCCAGCACCCGCGCAAAGAGCCTGGCTTGGTGGCACACACCGGTGACCCCAGGGGGGACGACAAGAGGTCCTTGCAGCTCAGCTAGGCTACTGAATCCAATCCAGGAAACCCAGGTTCGATGACCCTGTCTCCAAAAGAAAAAAGATTAAAAAAAAAAAAACTGTGAAAACACACATGCATATGTACACGTCTGTCTGTCATGCACATGTGCACCATGCATAGAGAGAGAAAGAGAAACAGAGACAGAGAGAGGGGGAGGGAGAGGGAGGAGAAGGAGAGGGAGGGAGGAGAGAGAGAGAGAGAGGTGGGAGGAAGGATGGGAGAGAGAGAGAGAGAGAGAGAGAGAGAGAGAGAGAGAGAGAGAGAGAGAGAGAGAGAGGAGATAACTCATGAAAAAACCCTTAGAAGTGAAAGCGACCACAGAGGCCACAATTCTACAATGACTGCTGTCTAGTTTGGGGGTCAACTGAGGAGGGACAGGTGCTGAGTGACAAAGATGCACTACACCAGGTGGCAGTGGGCACACAGCTCTGAACCTATTGCTAAAGTGGACACTTTCCATGGGCTAATTCCCCAGGAGGACAACAAAATTGCAGTAAAACTATCACTGCAGTGACTTAAAGCAGGCTGGGGTGTGACTAGACATGAGCGCGTTGGCTTGGCAAGCTCAAGGCTCCTCTGTCCCCAGTGCTAGTGGGAGGATTGGACAGCCTCCACTCAAATCCACAAACAGGGGGTAGACAAGGGTCAGAGGCTACTAGGCAGAAGCAGCCCAGAGAAGCCCTGCCTCCAGCCTATCACATAGGCTGCTCCAGGCAAGCAGGGCCAGGATAGCCCAGGCTGGGAAACCAGAGGAACCTTATTGGGGTCCACTGCCACCCAGCTGGCCCCAGAGCACCAGGCTAGGTGAACTCTGGCCTCCAAGGACCTCCACTTGGAGGCTGTCTGGAGCTCAAGGTTCCAGGAACTGCAGGCATGGGTCCCTCCCTGATCCACACGGCCACAAAGCCTATTGGGCATCTATGCCACATTCAAGCATTGCAATGCCTCTGGGGAACCCGGCAGATGGTTGCCGATGACAAGGCTGTGGGAGGCAGCAGATGGGATGCAGCAAGAGCAGAGGGTGCTTTGGATTCCCTCAGCTGCTTCAACACGTGGACCCTGACAGCTGTCTGCTTCAAGGCAGGGGCCTCCCAGGCTGTGGGAACACACAGCGAGCAACCCAAAGAATGTCTAGAGCCCAAGAAGCAAACAAGGGGCCAGAACTGTAGGTGGGGAGGCATTTCCAACCGGGAAAAAGTGGCACAAAGCCAAATAGAACCTGTCATGATGCTGTGTGTCATTAGGCTCCCTGATCAACCTCTCTGAGTCAACTGTCTTACAGCTCTGATATACACCAGAGCTAAGTACGACGTCAGAGAGCTGGGGGGGGGGGCGTGAAAGGAAGGCTGTGGAAGTGCCTGGGGTGGATGGGACTCTTGCCACCCTCAGTGGAGTAGCTGAATATTAGTTGAATAGACAGAAACACAAGTTAGCTCATGACTGGAGGGGGAAGCCTAGGGGGGAGGGGGAGGGGGACTGACGAGCAGGGGAATAGAACGAAATATTCAACCAGATATTTGTTGATCTACTCTTGAATGGATCATCTCATTTCAGGTCTCAGAACCCCACAAGCTGTGATGTGACCCTCGCCTTACAGAAGGGACATTGAGCCATAATTGGTGGGTAGCTTGTCTGGTGCTCTGCAGACACTGAGGCACAGCCAGAATGTGAACCCAGACCCCATGCTCTTTAGCATGGTCCTCGGATGCTGCAGAATTAAATCCCGGCTCTGACACTGTGTAGCCCTGTTCTAGCTCTGTAAGCCTCAACTTCCCCGCTCAGGGAAACAAGAGAAACCAAAACACCTATGTGGACTCTGATGAGGCATCAATAGAATCGCATGCCTGCAGGGGACTGGCATGCAAACAGTGCCCATTACGTGTCCTCTGTGTGCCAGGGCTGAGAGAGGGCACTGCAAGGGGGACCCCATTTCTTAGAGATTGTATACAGAAGGAAGACTTACTACACAGAGCAGGTGGCAGCCCAGAGCTCCATCAACGGCCTCAGCTCCTGGCCTGGAAAATGGCAGCTGAGACCAGACCCCTGCCTCAGCTTTCTGTTTAGTGGGACAAACTCCCAGGGTAGTCAACTGAAATGGGGAAAGGTTTACCACAGCTTACAGCTTCAGAGGTGTCATGGGATTTTTCAGGGGTGACATGAACGAACCTCTGTTCACTCCAGATAGACCTCCAATGAGAGATTAAAGAAAGACTCCCACCCAAATCCAGCCTGGTGAGGCAGTGAGGTTGCTGAGGTCACTTAAAGAGGTAGGTAACTCACAGAAGCTTCACCCCTACAGATGCCACCCTTCAGTTGTTCCTGTTTGCACAGACTGCAGGAGCAGTCCTGAGAGCTTTGTCTTTTTGAGAAGTCTCCTTGGGTTTGTGAGGTTTGCTTCCTGAACCTGAAAGAAGTGTTTTAGCTTGGAGGACATAGCTGCGACTGGCTTCAGCTACAGTCTCTTGGCTACTTGCTTTGTGCCTGTGAACGACAGAAATGGCTTCCTTCCCGGTGGGCAGAAAGCAGAGAGGGGGGAGAAGGGTCCTGGTGTCCCCTTCTGAGGCACATCCCCAACAACCTAACTTGCCCTCACCAGGCCCTGTCCCTGGAGCTCCTTCTGTCTCTGAGAGGTGCCCCAAGCTTAAAGAAGAGCCTTTGGCATGTGGCCACTCGGGGGGTCATTTAAGATCCCACCCTGGCACCTTCCTTCTCTGGCAGGATGGGAACAGAAGTTGGTCCCTTTCTTGAAGCAGCAGGCAGAGCAAGGAGGAACCAATGTAAGACACAGGAGTCAGAGGACTGGGGAGTCGCCAGAGCCCCTGAACTCCCACCCCTCCCCCAGCAGCCCCTCCTGGCACACACTCACCTGACCCTCCTTGCCCGGCTCACCTTCCTGACCCAGTTTGCCCAGAATTCTCTTCACTCCAGTAGTTCCCCCTGGAGCAGGAGACATGCTGATGACAAAGGGAACTCCACAGCCCCTGCCAATCAAACAAGATGTCTCCTCCTCTTCCCCAGCCTGGTACAGAGACAGCCTCAACATTTCTAAGTTAGCTGTAGGGGTCAGGTGGGTCTACCATTTACTACAACAGGAGAAAGCTGGTGCATGTATGTGTGTGTAGTGTGTGTGTGTGTGGTATGGTACGGTATGTGTGGGTGTGGTGTTTATGTGTGTGGTATGGTGTGTGTGTGTGTGTGTGTGTGTGTGTGTGTGTGTGTGTGTGTGGTATGTGTGTGTGTTGTGCGGTATGGTGTGATGTATGTGTTGTTGTGTGTGTGATATGGTGCATGTCTGGTGAGTGGTGTGTGTGTGTGTGTGTGTGTGGTGGTGGTGGTGGTGTGTGTGTGTGTGTGTATTTTGTGCAGGTGCATTTGGGCTTGTAGTAGCCAGACACCATCCACCTGTTTTGTTTGTTTTGTTTTGTTTGTTTTGATAGGGGTTCTTTCAATGTCCTAGAGTTTGCCAAGCAGGTTAGTTTGCCTGGGCAGTGAGCGCCAGGGATCCTGTCTCTGCCTCCCAGCACTGGGACTGCAGGCTCACGCTATCCCCAGCTAGTGTTTTCCATTTAGGTTCTGGGGCCCAAACTCAGACCCTCCTGTTTGTAGCTGTGTCCTCAGGCCTATACGCTTTTGATACTACTCCTAATCATTTAAAAGCATCCTAAGATAAACAAGCTGGCATCCTAAAGCCACCACTGGGGAAGAGGCCAAAACAACTTGACTTTAACCAAATTAACCCCCAAGAGAGACAGCAAGCAGAGTATCCCCAAGTGAGGATGTCAGGGAGCCACACACAGGACCGTCTGTGCCGGGTGCTAGTGACTGCAGATCTCACATCCTTGAGCTTGATTTTGTCTTAACCAGGTGATGGGTCCCTTGGCTATGTGCGTTTCTGTAAACGTACAGAGGGCCCATGTAACACTCGTGTGTTTCCATGGAGGAGACCATGGTCTGCCCTCTGTATCCACAACTCTGTTTCCAGGTTCTACTGTATAAGGCAAACACTTGAAAAGAAATTATGCCTGGAACCATGGTGTACCCCTGTCATCTGACCACTCAGGAGGCTGAGGCAGGAGGATACTGCGTTTGAGGCTAGCCTGAGCTGTATAATGGGACCCTGCCTCAAAAAAAAAAAAAAAAAAAAGAGGAAAATGATCCATACTGAACACAGATTGGCTTTTTCGTATTATTGCCTTAACAAGGCAGACCAGCAGCTATTTCTATATCATTTACATAGTATTTGCATCTCATTTGCATTGCACCTGGTAGCATAGGCTATCTGCAACATAGTATGTACTACACAGGCACTATGAAAGAGTACATAGTATCAAGCGCATGGCAGATGCTGGACACAAATATAGTATCATTTATGTAAGTGATGGGACAGGTGCAGATTTGGGGAGGAAGTGAGGTCATGAGAGGTGTGGCTTGGAGGGGGCTTTGGGAGCATGGTCCATCTTTCCCTCTGTGTATGCTGAGTTAACCCTGACAGAAGTGTTGCCTACAAAGGCTCAAAACGGCAGGGTCAAGAATCAGGGAATTGAGCCTTCCACACTAAATGCTGATATAAACCCTGCTCTTTGTAGTTATGTCAAGTATTTGTTACAATGTCAGTGAACTAACACACGGGCTAAGATCTGGCTACAAGTGTCAGCACATCCCACGCTCAGCAGTGAGCTGCAGGGTAGACTTGCAGGCAAAAGTTCTCTTTAACTAAAGCTATGGATTCTGGTGCAGGATGCACACTGCCCAATCCTGTGCCAAGCCTGTGGACCCCAGAGCCGCACGGCGATTTCTCAGCAGAGTGTGCTGAGCCCACAGAGCCACTTAGAAATTTAAATCACCACTGTTTCTGCTCAACAGGCTTCTCAGCACAGAGAAAGTATTTCCAATTATAGAACATGAAAGCCGGTCACTGGTCAGGGTTAATACAACCCTGTGCGAGAGAACGAGCAGGCAAAGCTACCCAGATCCCTAATTACCTGGAAAGGTAATCCTGTGTAATTGGAATTGGAGCAGCTAAAGTAATCATTAGATGTTGTGATCTGAGAGTCGTCCTCCCCCCAGGCTGAGGGGCTTCACACTAGTCCATAATTAGAGATGCTGAACTCCAGGAAAGAAAGGCAGGATCAGAGAGAGCTAGGGTGTGGGGGTTCAGGCTGGTGGCCCTGAGGCTCAGCAGCTGGAAGGGAAGGGTGGTGGGGTGCACAGGACCCTGATCCAAAGTCCTCAACAATAGGGAGGGAGACAGCACTGACCACAGACTGATGTGTAACCTTGAACAAGCACGCATGCCTCTCTGAGTCGTTCTTCCTTCCATTGTTCAGCTCTTCACCATGGTCTCCTGCGAACCTGCCACCGTCCCCACACTAACAACACAGTCTGTGTTCACACGTCATTCATCCCACAGAGCTATTTTTTCCTGCTGCCCTAAGGTCAGACAAGAAACCACTTCTTCTAGACCCTTCCTGCATCAGCCACCCGTCCCTCACCTATGCTCCTAAAGGTCTCTGCCCACAGACTGTGGCTCTGACACTTTGTTCCCTCTAGCTCAGTGGTTCTCAACCTTCCTAATGAAGCCTTCCTTTAATACAGGTCCTCGTGTTGTGGTGACCTCCAGCCATAAAGTTATTTTTGTCCTCATGTTGTGGTGACCTCCAACCATAAAGTTATTTCTGTTGCTACTTCATAACTATAATTTTACTACTGTTATGAATTGTAATGTAAATATCTGGTATACAGATGGTCTTAGGCCACCCCCGTCAAAGGGTTGTTTGATTCCCACCCCTGCCAAAGGCATCGTGACCCTCGGGTTGAGAACTGCTGCTCCAGACGGTGGGCTGCTAGAAACATGGCTGGGGAATTCTCCTCAATGCTCAGCTCCACACAGAGGGGCCAGATTAGGTGACACAGGATGGGACAGCCTGCTCCTGAGCAAGACAACAGTGTGTCTACTTTAGTGGGTAAACTGGCACCAGGTTAGCTGGCTCTGCTGTGTGTTTGTCTTAAGACAGGCTCTAGATCCATGGCTGGCCTGGAATTTACTGTGAAGCCCAAGTGGCGGTATGGAGGACTGCTGGACAGCGGTGGCCCCAGGGTGATGCCAATAGCAATTTGGGCCCCTATGGAGTCAGTTCCACCCTCTCCCAAGTATGTTGTCATCTCCACACACCCCTACGTCTACAAGATAATCACTAAACTGCAGTAAATTAAGTGTGCAGAGGAACTGCACACTGTATGATTCAGGGCAGAGCAGTTGAGAGGCTGAGAAACAGGAGGAGCATGGCTGAGAACCAACTCAGCCAAAGCCTGGATCAGCTCAGAGCTGCTTCACAGCCCTGAGAGGTAAAACCAGCAGCTTATGACATTGTTTCTCACAGATTTCTACCTGGTGCCCTTCAAAATTCCTGGCTCACGGACTGCAGCACAACGACGGAGACAGGTTGAAGTAGCTCAGCCACACAGGCTGGAGCAGACAACTGAACCTCTGCCTAAGGCCCCTTTCCCTTTCCCCTTCTCATTCAACAAACCTTTTACTAATCCCTTGCTGTATCGATATATTTTGCACTCTAGTGCAGTAGAGGACAAGACATCACATGTTCTCAGGGAGAATAATGGTTCCAATACAGTGTGATTGATGCTCACAGGACACATCACTATAGACAGACATCTTGGTGAGGTTCAGGGATGGCCTTTCAAAATGGGCCATGTCTATGAAGGGTTTGAAGTGTGGATAGAAGTTTGTAAGGCATGAGAAGATGCTGGAGGGTTAGGGAAACAGCTGTCAGTAGAGAGATGGGGCTGCAGCCATTAGGATGGAAGGTAGAGAGGCAGGTTTCCAGGGCTGCCTGCTGGCCTCTCACCTGCGCACTCTGTGTGTCAGGCTTCAGCCTCACAATGTTGCTGCAAGCAGTTGTCAGATGTTCATGTTCATCGGCCTCTTCTAGAGTATTCTGTGGCTGCAGAATGGATTTTAAGCTGGGCAGCCTGGAATGCAGGCAGCCAGCTGAGAGGACACTGTGAAACCGGGAGAGGGTGAGGTTCAAGGTCCTTTAGAGGCGAGAGGTGTGCTTGTCGTGGAATTGGACCTGGAGAAGGAAAAGTTGCAGAAGGCCTGGGGGATGGGCAGGGAAGATGCTCCTTCGGAGGACTAGCTGTGTGTGCAGATCGGAGGACTCCCGGGGAGGTGGCCAACTGGCAGCTAGAGGCAGACTCTAGAACACAGGAGACGTTGCAGGGCCCAGGAAGCCACCATTCTTGGCTCATGCCTTGCTCTTAAAGAGGCACACCTGTCATCCCAGTATTCTAGAGGCTGAGGGTCATAAGTTCAAGGCTAGCCTGGGCTACTTAGTGAGACTCTGTTTTAAAAAAATAACAATAAACAAAGAATTTAAAACTTTATTTGCTGGGCAGTGGTGACAGGCACCTTTAATCCCAACACTGGAGATACAGAGGCAGGCATATCTCTGTGAATTTAAGGCCAACTTGATCTACAGGGGTATACAGAGAAACCTTTTCTCAAAAAAACAAAAACAAAAAACATACAAAACCATATATTTAAGGAAGACATACAGGATAAGAAAAATACAGAGGTTAAAACTAAAATAAGCCAAAGAGCTTGGAAAAGGGTACAGCCCAGGATTGTTCAAAGGCCACGTCCAAAAGAGAGGAGGCCTCATGCCCATGCAAGAAAAACAAGAGCCTGGGAACAGGACTCAGACAACAAACCACTTGGCCATACGATCATCCGAATGTGATGGAGAAACGGTCTCAGTCAATCCTGCTCTCCCTTTTGGGAAGTTTCTAAAGCTGTTTTCCCAGTGCGGAAGGCAACAGAAAGACAATGGCCTTGAGACCCAAGAAACTGAGAACCAATAAGAAGGAGGGAACAAATTCCAAGATAATGTTCAAGGGGATTCCATAATAACAGCCCTAAAATATAGCTTTTAATAGGTGGTGGCACTCATCTTTAATCCCACCACTGGGTGGGGGTGGGGGGGCAGACTGAGGTCAGCCTGGGCTACAGAGTGAGTTCCAGACAGCCAGGGCTACACAGAAACCCATATTGGGGTAAAAAAGAAAGAAAGGAAGGAAGGGAGGGAAGGAGGGAGGGAGAGAGGGAGGAAATGGCTGGAGAACAAAAGGCTCCACAGACTGTTGGTGGGGGAGGGGCAGGACTGAAAATGCCCCCCTGTCACACCTTGGCCAACAGCTTGGCCTCTGTCCCTGTTGGCTCCATCTTCATGACTGCTGTGAATTCGAGGCATCACATGGCCTTTTCTGATTCTCAAGAGATTCCCCCAGTGTTTTACAGCAGAGTGGATTTTTCATTCTTACTTCAGAGCCCGCTGCTACTCAGTAGCTGTTTCCTTAGCTCCTACTCTGGGGACAGTATTCTAGGCCAGCCCCACCCCCACCCCCCTGCACCTCCTGTGCCCACCCAGGCTGCATAAGTAAGCGCTCAAGACACAACTGTCAGAAAAGTCTGTGTGACTGTAACAGACACGCAAGGGACCCCACTGGTGAGTGGTGAGTGGTGAGGGACTGGACAGTTATCCCCACCAAATGTCCGGCCACCTCAGGGGAAACTGAGGTCCTGGCAATAACCAGGGGAAACGTTAACAAACAAATGAACAAGTCTCACACACTCACAACCTGGTCAAAGTCATGTTGGCACCAGCAGCCACCACCATCTTGTATCTGTGCAGCCCCAAGGTGGGGGGATTCTGTTGGCAACCTGCTGCATTCTAGCCTCCTTGTGGGTGGCACACTTTTTGCCCCACTAATGTTGGCCCTGGCCCTAAATCTCGCTTTGACCAATGACAAGTTATTGGGCCTGACACAACAAAGACCTCATGTGTGCCCACCTAGTGAGCTTCTCTTCCCTCTGATTCTGTCATTGCTGTCAGAGGCTCCTCCACCTGGCCCCTGAATGCATCCAGGAGCAGCAGGCTTAAGACCAGCCTGCATCCTTGGAATCAAGTTAGCCTATATCACAGAACGCTCAACCTTCCCCCCAGGCACACGAGCAACCGAGTGGCAGATCGGCTTGTTACCCAGCACTGCTATAGATATTGGTGACTGCTACACCGGCTTTCAAGATATCATTTAGCTGCTCAGACACTGGTAAGACACTTTTGTCCCTGTGAATAGTAACTGAGGTGATAAGACAGAGGGAAACTGGAGGGCAGAGGGAAAGGCAGAAGTAAGGGAATTCATGTCTATTTTCAGAATGGAGTTGGTAACACATAGGGGGTAGAGAGTGGTAGGGATCAGCTCAGGCATCTTCAGTCGGCTCCCTCCACAGTGAGGCCTGCCACACAGATCCCTGTCAGAGAGCAGGCCACGGTCAGTCACTAAAAGATCAGAGGGAGTGTGTTGGCCTTAGTGGGAGAGAGATGTGTGCAGCATCCCAAGGGTTAACTACAATACAGGACACTCCAAGTGCAAAAGCAACTCAGACTGGGCATTCAGCTGCATAAATGAAGTCTACATTCGACAGAATAGTCTATAGATATTCACAAAAGAAAGACAGAACTTAGATACAGCTCAGGGTAGAAACTGTTCTTGAACCGTGGACAACATCTTGGTTCACCCTTCACCCATAGCACAGAAGGAATAAGAGGAAGGAGGAAGGAGGAGAGAAGAGGGAGAAGGGAGAAGGGAGAAGAAGGGTAAGCAGTTAAGTCACTGGTACCGATAAGAAAAGGAATTCATGATTCCACATATGTAAGATGCCTGGGCATCTCCTTCCACAAGTATGCATGTGCATATGGTTGCAAACACTGATAAAGCAACATAGTATTAGTGGCCAACAAAGGGGGCCTTGTAGAGTCCTCTGTCTCTAGAATATGCACTTAGGTGTTACTAAAACTTTCTTAAACGTGTATAATAGTGAGAGTCCTGGAAGAATGGTAGTCCAGGGAACAGCACGTGCAAAGGCCCTGGGACACATCCATCAGCTCGGCTGACCCAGGGCCCAACAAGTATTCTGGAGTTAGAGTGTGGTGAGGAAGGGGAGGTGGCAGGAGATGGCATCCGGGGTAGAGGGACAGGTCACACAAGGCCTATGAGGCCATAGCAACAACACTGAGTTTACCTGAGTAAGAGGTGGCCCACAGGAAGGTTAAGCAAGGGGATCCTGTTAAGTGATTTATGTTTCAAAAAGACAAAAGCATTCTAAACTAGATGTGAGCCCAGTGCACAGGAGTTTGAGACAGGAGGATGTTGAGTTTGAGGCTAGCCTGGACTATAACAAGATAAAACATTACAACACACACACACACACATGCTGGAAGATAGCTCAACAGTTAAGAGCACTGACTGCTCTTCCAGAGGGCAGGTCTGGTTCCCAGTGTCCCCATGGAGGCTCATACTTGTCCAATCTCAGAAGATCCCATGCCCTCTTCTGGCCTCCTCAGGCACAAAGCTCACATATGGTGTACATGCAAGCAAAACACCCATACACATTAAATAAGTAAATAAATAAATAGCCATTCTGACACTGGTATATGGCTCACTGGTGAGTACCTGCCCAACATGTTGGAGGCTCTGGGTCACCCCATCATAATTAAGTGAGGAGTAAGATCATGGTGGCCACCAAATGGCTCAGTAGCTGATAATTTGTCACAGAAACATGAAAATGTCTAGACTAAGGCAAGGAGGGAAGTGCTGGCCTGAACCCCCTCAGAGGCCATGGAGCAGGGTCCCCAGGCTCCCCACAACCCCTTAGATCTCCCTTGTCAGCAGAGGAACCAGGTTCAATAGAGACATGAAGAGCTGGAGCTCAAAGTCAGCCTAGCCTACAGGAGACCCTGTCTCAAGACACAAACAGGCCAGCAAAATGACTCTCATAGGGGTTGCCACCAGCCCCGAAGATGTGAATTCAACCTCCATGACACACATGGTGGAAGCGAGAATTACCTCCCACAAATTACCCTCTGACCTCCAGACATGCATACATATACACACACACACACACACACACACACACACACAATATGCAAAGGTAAGCATTTTTTAAAAGAAAAGAACAAGGAAAGAGCTGGGTTCTAATCTTATCTCCTAACTATACTATGCTGATTTCCTTACCCGAGAGAGGGGTCATGTGACTGTGTGTAAAGAACAGAGCCCAGAGAACTGTGCAGTGAGGCTCATCGCACGTGTGTGTGTGTGTGTGTGTGTGTGTGTGTGTGTGTGTGTGTGTGTGTAGGAAGGATTCAGAAACTGGCGTAGCCACCAGAATGAACACGGCGTCGGGACAGAAATGCTCAATGCAGACCCCCAGGGGTGGAATGGTTCATTTGCCGTTTTGCCTTGCGCTCCTGTTTGAAGTGAAGAATCAAGTTCAGAGGGAGGCTGGGGTCTAATTAACTTGACCTAAAGGCACCTGGGGCCTCAGCGGGCTGGGGGTGGTGGTGGTGCAGCTAGGAGAGCCATGTAGCTGCTACAAACCAGCAGGGTAACACAGAGTTAAAGCCAGGGACTTTGAGAGGCAGCAGGGACAGAAAAGCCTTCTATCACTAGGTAACAAAGCCCGACACACAGCCTTCTCATAAACATTTTGATATATGCCATCTGACGGTCCTCGGCGCGGCCACCAAGCCCTAAAAGTCAAACTGCACCACCAGTAAAATAGATGACGTTCGCTCTTGGGGGCCCTCAGTCCCCATAAAGAAAGCAAGGGAGGCTTGAGCCCTCTAGAAGAGAACAGCCAACCTGCCCACACTGTACACAGACACATGCTACTTATAGAGGGCACCACATGGACACACCATTGCAGGTGTGCCCCGGGGTACAACCACCAGTACACATGGGTACCCTGTTGCCTACATGCTCACACTGAATGTATCTGCAGAACTCACCCACCATGCTAAGGAAACGTGCACGTAGAATCCTGCTCAGGCAAGCCTACACTGGACTCAAGGTCCTGTCTTAAAAGCCCAGCTCTGAAATTTTGGTGATATAATCCCTCTGGGATGTTTCCCCATCATCAGTGGAGAGGGACAGACCCTTCATCAGGAGGTAGATGGCAGTCTTGACTGACAACGCTGGACCCTGACAGTTAGTATCCAAGCCCCTAGCAAACACCATCCCCGTCTGTGAGAAATGCTGGCTTGCCACAGCGATTCCTACTAATCTCTGGTTGAAGACAGACACAGATCCTGCTGGCTCAACCAAGTGCCTCAGGATCAGACGTGTGCACAAACAGGAAATGTCTCCAGGGAACCTGAAGAGGCAGAAGAAACAGTCTCTCCCTGCAGCTGGGCACTCGCTCCTTCCTGCCTACAGAAGGGCACTGAGTTTCTTGTCCCTTGTCCCTCAGTCTCCCCAAGGTGACTAGCTGGAACTTTCTAAGGTAATGGCAGGTCTATGAGGTAGGACCATGACCCAGCCAAGGCACCCCTCTTCCATTGGCCTCCTCACTTCGTCCTCTGCACCCAGAGACAGACAGTGCTATGTGACAGGAAGCCTCATAGGTACAAGAGAGAAGCCCCAAGTTCTGACAAGCCACCAGGGCAGGGCAGGTCCCCAGGGAGGGCAGAGCTAACTACTTACCTTTCTCTGATGCTGGGGCCAGGTCAATGAAGCTGCGACATTTCTCACCTGGGGAAAGAAAAAAAGGTTTCAGAGTGAGAAGATACAACTTCCCAGCTTGCCTGTCCCCCTCCAAGAGACCCAGAAGTAGCACTGCCTGCAACCTGACCCACAAGGCATCTTCCTTAACTGTAATTCCAAGCAGCCCTGTTTTGTGCCAGGAGCTTGGGGGTCGGGGGTACCAGCTCCCATCCCTGGCCAAGTCAGAGGCTTGAGCTCCTCTGCCTTCTGTCCTAACTTTCCTTCTAACCTCTACCCCAACCAGGCTGTGCCTCCTATTCTCTTCTGTCCATTCTGTATGCTGACCACATGAAGCGTACACACTGATCATGTGAAGCACAAGTGTGTATGCACACACACACATACACACACACACACATCTTTGATATCTCATTTAAAAAAAAGTGGACCCAGGGAGACTTCCACTGGCCTGTCCAGGCTCTCCACACCCTTCCTGACTCCGTCACTCTCGTCTGTCTGGAGCCTCCATAGTCCTCAGACAATGTTCCTTGAAGTTCTTCTAGCTCCTGAGCTTCCTGGAAGCCACATGGCAATGACAAAGCCAGGAATGCAGTGGTGGCAGAGGGGATAAGGAAGGCAAGGCCTGGTCACATTGGGTCTTGAACGTCCTTCCAGAAATTTCTCTCTACTCTAATTTGTGTCACTCCCGCCCCCGATGCATCAGGCCACACACAGGCAGGTAGACACCATGGCCGTGGCTCAGGCAGGCTTGCTTTCACCCCTGTGCTTTGCACTGGGAGGCTCGACCCTCAGCTCCCTTTACAGATGAAGACCGCGAGGCTCTGAGATGCTGAGCCACAAGCCTGGGTCAAACAGCGCTGCTGAGATTATGATCAACATTATAAAGAGAGATGTGTTGACAAGCAAGAACATTCTAGAAGGGAGCGATAAGAAGAAAGGGCTGGCCTGGTGGCAGAGCAACAAACAGGCATAAGGACCTGGGCTCAAGTTCAATGACACTGCCCCTCGAGAAGGAAAATTGAATTTTCTGTTAGATTTTTGAGTAAATTGTTTTAAACTTTCTTTAATGATATATTTCCCCAAAAGCTGTAGGGAGGTAAGTGGGATGTTCAAACTCAGGCCAGACCAGCAGCATACAGATTAGATCCCAGGTTCTTTGTTTGTTTCATGACCTCCTTCCTACAGAGAAAAGAAAACTAAGGTCAGAAATCATTGGTCCCAGCTATAGTGACAGATGCCTGCAGTCCCAGCAGGAGGCTGAGGTAGGGAGGATCCTGACTCTGAAGACAACCCAAGCTGCACAGTGAGACCCTAACTAGGATGCTCCCTCCTAGTTATACATCCTAGTTAGGATGAATACTGCTATGATTAACACCATGACCAAAAACAGCCTGGGGAGGAAAGGGTTTATCACATTTGCCCTTCCATATCATACTCTACCATCAAAAGCTGTCAGAGCAGGAACTCAAGCAGGGCGGGAACCTGGAGGCAGGAGCTGATGTAAAGCCACGGAGGTGTGCTGCTTACTGGCTTGCTCCCCATGGCTTTCTCAGCCTGCTTATAGAACCCAGGACCATCAGCTCAGGGGTGGCACCAATTACCATGGGCTGGATGCTCCAACATTAAACACTGTAATGGTATAAAAAAGAATGTCCCAAAAGGCCCACAGGGAGTGGCACTATTAGGAAGTGTGGCCTTGTTGGAGGAGGTATGTCACTGGGAGGTGAACTTTGAGGTTTCAGAAGCTAAAGCCAGGCCTAGTGGCTAATTGTCCTTTCCTGCTGCCTGAGGATCCAGATATAGAGCTCTCAGATCCCTCTCCAGGCCCATGTCTGCCTGCACACCACCGTGCTTCCCATCATGATGTTAATGGACTAGACCTCTGAACTGTAAGCCAGCCCCAGTTAAATATTTTTCTTTATAAGAGTTGCTGTGTCATGGGGTCTCTTCACATCAATAAAACCCTAATACAATCACTAGACAAGAAAACGTAGGCTTATCTACAGCACAGTCTTATGGAGGCACTTTCTCAATTGAAGTTCCCTCCTCTCAGATGACTCTAGCTTGTATCCAGTTGACATGAAACTAGCCAGCACAGTCTGAAAATGTTGTATTTTACAACCTTATTGGTATAAAGATGAGTGTGTTAAGCATCAAGCACTTTACCCATTTCAGAGTTTAACCTTTTTTTCTGATTTTAAAAGAAATTAAAACATCTGCATGGCCTATGAGAATGTGGTGGCCCTTGGCTCTCCCCTGGTTCTGAAGAGGGCAGGCTCCCAGCACCAGCTCTGGTTCCAGTTCCAGGACATATTTAAGGATTACACACCAGGGGTTTGCTGTCTCTTTCCTTTAAACAATGTTTGCTGAAGGTATAATTCATGTGGCCCGGGATTCACTGTTTTAAGGCAAGTTAACCTTTTCCCATGGATCCCAGTACTGTCACAAGTCTCGGCAACAATCCCCATGATTGAGTTTATACATTTTCATTATCCCCAAAAGAAACCCTGTGCCTATGAGAAGCCCACCCCCTTCTCCACCCCTCCCATCCCTAGGCTATGACAAGTCTATTTTCTGCCTCCGGTTGTGGCCTTCTATGACTGGCTTCTCTCTCTCTCTCTCTCTCTCTCTCTCTCTCTCTCTCTCTCTCTCTCTCTCTCTCTCTCTCTCTCTCTCTCTCAGTATCATGGCTCTAAGATGTCTGCAGTGTACAGTATATCGCCACTCCATTGATTATTTTTGGGGGGGGGGTTGGTTTTTTTCAGTATAAAGAATCACATCTCTTTGTTTTGCTTTCTGCAGCTTCAGTGACATGTGGTCAACCACAGTCTCAAAGTAATAAATGGAAAATTCTACAAATAAAAAACTCAGACGTTTTCGTCACCCTCCGTAAATGGTAGCATGGTGAATGCTCACTCCCAGGCTCACCCCACACCTCATCCCTTTGAGTGATGAAGTCACTCATCTATAATGTCTCTTGTCTGTCCCTCAGTAGCCTCTTTGTTATCTGATGAGCATCATGGTGCCACAATGATTGTATCTGGGTGACCCTTATGTCACTCAACGAGAGCTCCAAGTGTGAGATTAAAGGTGCAGAAGATGTGGAGGGTCAGATAGCTCACGGAGTGTGGGCAGTGCTTCAGAGCCAGGAGGGAGACTAGCTCACATGTGGCGTGCTCTATGGGAGGGTCCCTGCTCCACTGAGTCTTGGACCACATGCCCTGAAGATACAGCAGATAGCGCTGTGCTGCACTTCAGCAGTCCATTCTCTGTTCGTGGGCATTCGGATGTGTGTCCCTTCTGAGGACATTTGCCAGTGTTCATGGACAAGTTTTTTTTCAGACACATTCTTGTTTCTCTGGGGCATTCCCTGGGAGTAAAAATGTGGGTCATGGCCTCCTAAGCAGCTGGGCCATCCTTCCTCCCACCCACAGTGGTAAAATCTAAAGTTTCCCAACACTGGGATTGCTAACCCTTTGTCACTTGAAGTTACCTGAACTACTAAGAGATACCTAAATAGATATAAAGAAGCAGATTCTAGGTATAGAAAGATAGATGACACATACATAGCTGATATATGGATGGCAGACCAATAGGTGATAGATAGGTATAGATAAGTGATAGATATATGATAGATAGATAGATAGATAGATAGATAGATAGATAGATAGATAGATAGAACACTATAATAAAGACCCACTTATTGGATA
Organism: Mus caroli; assembly: GCF_978045245.1. Lineage (NCBI taxonomy): Eukaryota > Metazoa > Chordata > Mammalia > Rodentia > Muridae > Mus > Mus caroli. The sequence goes on along the minus strand of NW_028227263.1, from coordinate 19,763,186 downwards.
TTTCTTCATCCTGCGTGGCTTGAGATGATACCTAAGAAGGCTCGCCTAACTTGTCTCATGGAGATTCACCCCTTCAGTCTCTTGTACCTTTAACACTGTGCTAGCATTGACCTCATGTCTATGTATGAAGGGATCTGCTTGGGCATACGGGTCCCCAGCCATACCTGTACCCCTCCTGAAGATGGCTTCTCAACACTGGGTCCTCTCTTTCACAGACACCCACCAGTGTCAGTTCAGGCTTCACCTCACCCCCGTTTGTAGGTAGCTTCTCTATAAGACTGCCATTATTACAGCCCCATATTGTCTGTGTAGCTTTGTAGCATGTTTTGAAGCTAGAAATTCTCAGTTTAGAACTTGTTTTGACTATTCTAGGTTTCTGGTTTATTTTCTTGTGAATTTTAGGACCAACTTCTTGGTTTCTGCAGAAAAGCAGGTTGGAGTTTTGCTCAGGATTGGGTTGAACCTGGAGAGCACCTGGGGCAGAGGAGCCAGCTCAATGAGATGTCCTTGGTCTTCTTAGGTCAACCTGCATTTCTTTCAATACTCTGTAGTTTTAAGGACTAGGCTTTATGTTGTTTTGTTACATTTCCTCCCATTTCACCAGCTCACAATTGTTAACAGAACTGTTCCCTTTGTCCCACATTTGGGTAATTTGTTGCTGGCATCTGTAAATATGATTACTTTTGGATGTAGATGCTACGTGCTGCCGTCATGCTGAACTTATGCACCAGTCTGGTAGTTTTTACTGAATTCCCAGGATTTATTGTTCAAAATACAAGCTCATGTCATGTCCATGAAGAGATAGTTGTGTCTTTATAATCCCTATCTCCTTCATTTCTTTTTGTGACCACCTGCTTGGCTAAAACCTACAGTAAAATGTTGAGTAGAAACAGCAGGGGTGGGCACCCTCATCCTGTCCTTGGTCTTATGGGGAGGGCTCGTCTCATTCCATTAAGTTTCTGTCAGCTGTGGGTTTTTGACCCTTGTAGTCTGACGCTTTTGGGTTTTGTCTATAGTGGTTTAAATGAGATGCCCGCCCCACCACACCCTCGCCATGGTTGCAGGCGTTTGAATATTTGGTCTTTAGTTTGTGGTACTGTTTGGATTGTGCACTGGGTAGTTTTATGTCAATTTAACACAAGCTAGAGTCATTTGAGAGATGGGAAACATTGAGAAAATGTCTCCGTAAGATTGGACTGTAGGCAAGTTAGTAGGGTATTTTCTTGATTAGTGATTGACATGGGAGGACCCAGTCAATTGTGGGTGGATCCATCCCTGGGCTAATGATTCTGAGGTCTGTAAGAAAGCATGGTTGAGCAAGCCATGGAGATCAAGCCAGTAAGCAACACCCCTCCATGGCCTGCACACTAGCTCCTGCCTCCAGGTTCCTGTCCTGTTTGAGTTCCTGTCCTGACTTCCCTCAGTGATGGATAGTGGTGTGGAAACATAAACCAAAGAAATTCTTTCCTCCCCAAGTTGCTTTTGGTCATGGTGTTCCATAACAGCAATAGTTCCCCTACGAAGACAGGTAGGCTTAGGAGACATGCTCTTGCTGGAGGAAGTATGGGCGACAGGATTGGACCTGTTACCAGATCATTTTCTGCTTTCTGCTTGTGGTTTAAAGTGTGAGCTTCCGCTCCAGCTGCCATGTCTGCCATTTGCCGCCATGCCTCCTGGCCATCCTGGACTCTTATCCCTGTGCAACTACACGCCCAAATAAGCTCTCTCATCTACAGATTGCATTGCTCACGGTATTCTGCCACAGTAACAGAAAAGTAGCCATCACCCTGCCTTTGGTCTGTCCGATGCTGTCCCTTCGTGTTTGCGAAGTGGTTTTATCACGAGAAGCCACTTGCATTCCTTTCCACCTGAAACAACCACCAAGAGTCCCCACTTTAGTAACAGCCACAGCTCTGAACGTCCTGGAACTCACCCGAGACCACAGAGCCAGCAGCTAATGGGGTACAGCCTAGGACCACAGACTCTGATCTCCAGGCCCTGAAATATCCCAGCCCTCTCCCTTCATTGCTATGCCAGTTTCCCTACGATGCCAGCTGCTGCTGCTGCTGCTGCTGTGTCTTGCAGCTGGATCCTGTAAGGAATCCCCCTGGGAACTTAACTCTAAACAGGCAGGGAAATAGACATGGGGATAAATAAATGGCACTCACACTTTTGTTTCTGTTTCACAAAGCTAAAGAGATGTTTGAGCTGATATGGCCAACCTCAGCCTGCACTGCCTTTGCAGGGTAAAGCTGACATTTAAGGGAAAATCGTAGAGGTGACATGAGGGAAACAGGACACTTCAACAACCGAAGGTCTAACAGCTAATATCTGAACAGGAGAGATGCTTATCCCCCACCAATAGAGATTAATCACTAGACATTAATGGGGAGATGCTGCCTGGCGCCATATTGATTTGCTGCATTTACAAGTGGCCCTTACGGCACTAGCATCAATGTGTCAGGTATTATTAAGTTGATACGTTTAATTAAAGGGTTATGATGCATATAAAGCCAAAGACAAGTGCACTGACCCTTTCATCACGAACATACAGATGAGCCTAAGGCCAGACCCAAGTACTGTCACTACTGCCACCTGATGGCAGCGTTCTTTCTTGGACCATGAACTAGAGAGGATAGGAAGGGTCCTGAATCATTAGATTTAAGAGGTCTCCATTAGGGAAAGGGCCCCACACAGAGACTGATTTCACGGGTCTAAACCCCTCAGATGATTCAAATGTGCATTAGAGGGTGTCAGTCACCCTCCAAACTTGACTTGCTAAGACAGAGAAGACAGCACCTGTCCCCAGGAAGGACAATCCTAAAAGTCCCACAGTGTCCCCAGTGCTCCACAAGAGAGTGATATGGCCCTGCTTCAGTGGAAGATATCTGTGCTGGGGTGACAGGGAGTGAATGCCAGAGGATGCCAGTTTGAGCCTTCTAAGCAGCAACTAGAAGGACAGCAGGGCGCCTAGGGAGTACTTGCCTAGGAAAGACACGTAATTCCCGTAGGAATCTGGTATTCCCATAGGAAGAAGAATGGGAGGGTGTCCCAGACCTTGTGGAAATGCTGTGTGACTTGGAGTCTGAGAGGGGTCCTCAGCTGCGAGAGGATGGCTTGCTTGCTCCCCCCTCCCTCCGCAGTGGTCACTGTGTCTAAAGAAATAGATGCATAGACTCTTCAATCCCAGAAGTGATGGGGCGTGTTCACTCCCACAAACTTAGAGGATTCCCTCCTTACCAGGGCAGTGGCCCTCAGAGACTCACAAGTGGGACAGCACACAGCCTGAATCAGTCACCCACTCAAGATGTCAGTGGTCCCTGGTAACTGAAGAGAGCCTATGGGGGGTAGTTAGGCAATTTGTTGTCTGGTTGAGAATTGACATGCCTGCCATCTGGGTCACTGGGGCCTGGCAGGAAACAGATGGTGCCATCCCAGGGGTGAACTGTGACTATTTATAGAATTATAGACAGGGTGAAGACCTAGCAACCAGAAGGTCGTCTCTGCCCAGAGTCTGGAGGAACAGAATGGGGGCAAATCTACAAGTCCTGTTTGTTTGTTTATTAACCTAGCTGTCCACAGAATACACTGGTCCACAGAACTTTAGTGGTGACTATGTAGACAGTATCTGAAATAGCCTGGAGATTGCACACCTAACCCCATACATAGTTTGTTCATTCTCTCTCTCTCTCTCCCCCCTCACTCTCTCTCTTTCTGTCTGTCTCTCTCTCTCCTTCTCCCTCCCTGTCTCTCCCCTGCCCCCTGCTTTCTCTCAAGAATCAAAATCAAAGTCAATATACTAAGCTACCTAGAAGTGCTTAATTCTGAGTCCTAAAAAATACTTTTCCTTCCCTGCCTACCTACAGTTATCACAGGAGTATTCACAAGTGTAGAGTTCTAGGACCAGACATGGCACCCAGGAAGAGTTAAACTGGGAAGGGAGGTGGGTGGAGGGGCATGTGATGGAGTTCTGCTCTGCCATAACGAATGAAAATATTCAGGAAAATTGATAAAGCTGGAAATCTTCATGTTAAATAAAAATCAGTATCACAAAGACAAAAATTGTGCGTTTCCTTTCATGCAAAGTCTAGAGTTGACGGGAAGAAAGAGAACAGAAGAGACAGCTCTGTGGGTAAAGGAGCTTGAGCATAAATAAGCCTTCAGGCCAGAGTTGAATTCTCAGGACCCATAGATGGTAGAAAGAGAGAACTGACTCCATAGGGCTGTCCCTGACCTCCACACATGCACTGTGTAGACTCTACACATGCACTAATACCCATACACATCGCACATACACACACGTTAATGATGAATAATAATAATAAATTTAAAAACATGAAAATAGAATGTGGGAAGGAGGAGAGGAGTTGAAAGTGGCCAAAGCACGCAACATGCATGTGAACATATCATTACAATGCCCCCTCCTGTAGAGCACACAATGATAAAAGCAAGCAGCTGCCCCCGAGGTGAGCAACATCAGTGTTTCATACCCAATGCAGCTATATTCCCCCAAACTTTACTGAAGGCCTACTATGTGCCTGGCATGGTTCTTGGTTCAGGTTACAGAGCAATGAGCCAGGAAGGCAAAACCCAGGCCTCACACAACCTCTGTTCTGACAGCAAAGCATCTTTGGGCATCAGCCACCCTAGAGCCCTCTCATCAGAGAAAGGTACCCTGGCTCTTCTAAACAAGACCACATCCGCCTGGAGGTCGGCTGCATTCAGCAACCAACAAAGCTTCATGGACACAAGAATCTAGTTCACTGCTGTGTCCTCACTGCCTGGAACATTCACGGCGGGTGAGGACATGACTGCAAGAAACAAAGACCCCCTTCCCAGCCTTTTCAAGAAGTCTACAGAGAAGTGCTCTGAAGGACGGGCAGCCAGCATACCAGCAAGCACAAGGAAGGGGAGATGGGAACGGGACGTGCCTGGTGGACTTAAGAGGGAAGAGACACACAAGAAAGGATGTTGACACTACAGGGCCAGTGGTGGCGCTGAGGGTAGCATACTTTGTCACCAAGCAGAGACCTGAACACTCTGAGATCACCTTAGACACTGTATCTTTTATATATGTGGATTTTAGTTCTAGCTTTTTGAGACAGCTCATTGTATTGGCCAAGCTAACCTCATGATCTTCTTGGCTCCGTGAATACAGGAATCACAAGTGTGCACTTGGTACCAACCCAACAGACACTATGTCTTTGAGTATCAACTTTCACTCTATAGGTTGTCACCTACCATTTGACCCTTTGTTCGGGATAGCTTTGTGTCAGCCAAGTAAAAGTCATTGGAGAAGAAGGAACCTCAATTAAGGAAATGCACCCCCAAATTGGCTCTTAAGGCAAGCCTGCCGTGCTTCTTGATTGATTATTGATGCTGTAGGGCCACACTCAATGGAGGCAGTGCCACTCCTGGGCTAGTAGTCCCAGATGTATAAGAAAGCAGGCTGAGCCAGCCGTGAGGAGTAAGCCAATACCCCATCTTTCCCCTGTGGTCTCTGTGTCAGCCCCCACCTCCAGAATGCTGCCCTGCTTGAGTTCCTGCACTGACTTCCCAGTGATGGGCTGGGATGTGGGAAAAGCTGAAATAAAGCCTTGCCTCCCCAAGAAGCTCTGGTCACAGTGTTATATCACAGCAATAGAAACCCAATGCTTGACACTCTATGCTTGGTCCTGTCTACTCAAACCTTTACCCTCTCTCGTCTATACAGCAGGATCTTCTCCAGCCTTCAAGATCCAGCTCAAGTGACCTCCACCTCTGTCACAGGACTCTTCCTTGCTCACCAACCGTCTGCCCCATCACAGAGCCTCACCTCCCACTCTGAAGGTCCATGTCTCATAATTATTTTATATCCGCTCCCTACTCACACTCAGGGGAGTCGGTCCAGACAGGAAGGAGGCTCCTGGGAATCCAGTGAGAACACCATTGGCCAGGGCAAAGCTCAGCTAGCCTTCACTCACTCCCAACCCATTGCTGCATGGTTGTTTTGAAACAAACTCTCAACACTGGGTCAAAAGTCATCTTATAAACACTCTCAATAAGACAAAAGGAAGCCCATGGCTTCCTGGACCCCAAGGTTCTGCTCCCCCAAGGCTGCTGGCTTTCTGCACCCAGACCTCCCTCCCTGCTAGGACCCCTGGTCTGCTGTCCTCAGAGGCATGGCTGGAGGACTGGACTCAGAAGTTGTTTTTCATGAACTGGCTTCAGCTTTCAGTAGACCCATCCTTACTCAGATCCCAGGGAGCCAGCCAGGGAGCCAGGGGAGGGTCCCAGAAATCACCATCTGAGGGAAAAGCTGGCTTATTTTGACTTTTGACTTCACATCCAGGCCAGGTTCCAGGTCACCCCAATAGGCTCCTCCTTCAGTCTAGGTCTCACTGAGAAAGAGGCACTGTGGACTATCAGAGAAGGCAGGGTGAACAGGGTCAACAGGAGGCTGCGCAGATCAAGCTCCCTAAAAGGAGGCTTTGTGTGGTTGTGAGTTCAAATCCCATCTCAGCCACCCGTTAAGCCAGAGACACCAGACAAATAACGCTTTTCTAGTCATTCGGTTGGAGAGTTTCTTCCCCAGTGAAGGGTGAACAGTCAAGCCTTCTATTCTGACATAAGGTCTATATGAGGAAATGGGTATAAACCTATCTCTTAGCTAGGTTTAAATCAGGAAGACCTGCGAAGGCATTGGCTCCACCCTCCTGTCCATGACTCTCTGCTTGAAAGGAAGTACTCTAAGGAAAGTGAGGTCTGGATTCATGGTTATTGTCTACTTCTGCCTATCTGTGCAACTTTCATATGTTGGTCCACCTCTCTGATCCTTTTCCTTGACTGCCAAGTGGAAATTATCTAAATACGGTGGCCTCCTCCTAAGCACGGGCTATACAAGTCAAGATCTCCAGTGGATGCCTAAAAACTACAGAGCCCCAGGTCCTGTAGATACTGTGTGCTCTCTAAGGCACTGTGAGAATGTAGTAACAGCTTTCTGAGTCTGGTCTTTCTCTTTCTCTCCTGAGCGGGATGCTGTGATGGTCTCTCTGTAGAGGATGACCAATGGGAGGGGAGTTTATACACCACAGATACACCAGACAAACTGGTGATTCGCATCTGAAGTGGGACAGAGGGCACTGGACCCCATCTGGGTACCCAGAATGCCTCACAACTTAAAACTTATGAATTATTTATTTCTGGGATTCCCTGCTTATTACTTTTATTATATCTGACCACTGATTGACAAAACCACAGAAAGTGAATCAATGGGTACATAGGGATCAATAAACTCCTTCTTCAGGTTTGTGGAAGGATTGGAATAGTAGAGTGCAAAGCACCTGCCATGGGTTTGGCGCCACACATCAGAGCTATCGTTTCCTCTTTCCCCAGGTTTCAGGTAAAAGAGCGTTACTCCGACAAGGAGAGCCCTGAGCATCCCTGAAAGCCAGAGCAGGGAGCTGTGATTCTGCATGCTCAGCAGGAGCAGGGTGGGAACCTGGCAGAGCCACAAGCAGAAACAAGGGAAGAGGCCAGAGACAGATGCCTAGTGCTGGCAGAGATACAAGGATGCTGCGGATTGGCCAAGTTGCCCTTGGCATGGAAACACAGAAGCTCAGGTCTAGAGCTTGATCGGTGAGAGAGGGGAATGTGGGGAGCCCCCAGCCATGGCTGAGCCTGGGGATTGTGATTCCATTCGACACCCCAGCAGATGGTGAAGCTGAGATTTCTGCAATAAGAGTGGGGAGAGACTGAAATAGGCAGGAGGTAGAGGGCAGTGTAACCTTTGCCTCACAAAGCCGGCTAACAAACTGCATTTGCTAGCATGGTCTGGTCTGGTCTGGTCTGGTCTAGCCTGGCCTGGTCTGGTTTAGCTTAGTTTGGTTAAGAAGAATATCACTATGTAATACAGAGCCTTCAACTCACTGTGTAACCCAGGCCATCTCATGAGTGCTATAAGAACATAAGCGCACTCCATCCCCTGTTCTGCACCACACAGTGTGCACATTCTCTGTATCAAGCTCTTTTCCAGTTTCTTTACACATGCAGCTCATCGGCACAACAGCCCTGAAGAAGAAACTGAGGCATGAGAAGCTTGGGTCTAACATCACACAGCCACAGGCAGTGTGGCACAGAGCCTTTGTTCTGGCTACTACCCTGCACTGTCTCTTAGCAGAGTTGGCAGGATCTAGAGAAACCCATTTGTCCTGTGGGAAGTCTCCAAACAGGACTCCACAAATAGCCAGAAGAACCTGCAGTTTCCCAGAAGAGAGCCAGCTGCAGGGCTTAAATCAGGCTGGCCCCGAATTGGACTCTGGTCTTGAGTTGGACCCCACAAAGAGCCAGAGCCTTGGACATGCATGCAGGAACCTTTTCCTATAGCAGGTAATTTCAGCTTGCAGGGAGAATAGAAAATATCAGAGTCTGGTTCCCAGTAAATGCACCAATAGGAGACAATGGGCAGGGATGAAAGCCGCACACTGGCCAGATGGAAGGAACAGAGCTGGGGGCTGGGTCCAGAGCAGACCAGCAGGCCCTGCAGGGAGCTTCTCCTCACACACCAGGCTGGCAGCAGAGCATTGGCAAGCACTTCTTGGAGTTCTCTGGAGGCCTCAGCCAGTTGAACTGACAGGGCAGCAGATGGCACACACTTATTCGCTGATGATATTTCGATTTATTTATCTCTTACAGATGGTGTCAGGCCTTGATTCCTGGCAGGAGTCCAGAGTTGGGACATTTTTCTGGAGATAATGGTCTCTACAAGTGGAGGGCAGACTGGAGACGGAGCCCCTGCCAGCACCCTGACTGGCACCACCGTGGCCTCCAGACACCTTTGCCCTGGCATTTGAGGAACTGTGGGTAAACTAAGGAGACAGATTCCAGACTCACAGAACCTAAATTCTTATTCATGGTTGACATTCTAGCTGGGCATGGTGGTGCATACCTTCCATCCCAAGACCAAAGGATCACATGTTCAAGGCCAGCCTGAGCTATATAGCAAGACTCTGTTTCAAAAACACAAAACAGGTGTTACCGCTCCTGGTCCTGTATTCTGGTCCCCACTTTTACAAACCCTATCACCAAGGGCAGGCTCTCTGTCATTTAGGTTCCACAGTTATGTAGGAAGGTGCTATCAAAATAACCACAGCCTGAGAGACGCAGGGATAAAGAAATTCTGTGCTGTCCACCTCACAGGAATGGTTGCACATGTATGACCTCATTGCACTCACAAGATGGACACAAAAAATGATCAGAGTTCAAGTCTGGCTCGGGTTTCATAGTAAGTTCAGGGCTCTGTACTACATCATGATGTCGTCTCTTAACCGAACCAATCAAAACCAAATCAACCAAACCAGACATCTCCATGTTAGCAAATGCAATTTGTTGGCTGAACCAAAAACTTTGTGTTTCCACACAGCTGTCACACAGTGCACATGCAAGTGTGGAAGGACACGATACCTATCCACCAGACGATGCTACCACACCCAGAAATGGCAGCCAGGCCTGCACACCCTGTGTCTGGATGAGGTCTCGTGAGTGGTGCATGGCCCCTCCCAACGGGGCTCTTCTGCAGAGAGAGGCCTACCTTCTCCTTCCCCCAGGCAATGGCAGAGAAACATTGTGGGAGTTGCCCAGATCCAGTTCCCAAGTCGCCACCAGGTGGAAGGGAACTGCCCTCCTCCATAACCCCTGCATTGAAGGGTCACTTGAGGGAAAAGGCAAAAGTCACCTGTGGACAGGGAGACCTGTGTTCTCCCTAAGGCAGCCAGCATCATCCTAGACAGAGACAGGCTGCTGTCCATAAGATGACGTTCTCTGTAGACCTGGTATGTGCTCAACTGACAGCAAATAACCCTTTGTCCCTACTCCCAAGGTCTCCTTCCAGGAGCTGTTTCCTGCTGTATTTGGGGTTCCTGCAAGACCTGACCTACCTTCTTCCCCAAATGTTTACAAGAGAGACTGAAAAGGATAGGGCAGTTCCAGGGTATCCAGGAAGTCCATGGCCTCCTCATGGGACTGCATCCCTTGTGGAAATACTCTGCAGGGGATAAGAGAAGGCTTAGGAACTTCAGAGGCCAAATGCAGAAAGTGCGAGCCAGGGAGGGCCTTGAGTGGCCTGTGATCTTTCTGTGAGCCAGATGTTCTGCTAAACCTGGAGTTCAAGGCCTCGGCTCCCTCATTCAAAAGAATCTTAGGGAGAGCAAAGAAGCTGACTGTGGCAGGAAAGAGCCACAGTCCTTTCCAGACTGTTGTCACGCCCATGTGCTCTCAGGGGCGGGGCTCACAACCATCTGAGGAGGGGCAGCACTCTCATTTCATGGATGAAAAATCTGAAGTGCCAGGAAGTCAGGAGACTCACCTCGAAACTCAGGGATGGGAAGAAAGGATGCAGAATCCCCATTTTTCATCAAGGAATGTGTTGGAAGGATTGGATACAAGGGCAGAAGCCTGCTTAACACAACCAAGGAATGGCCCAGCTTGGAAGCCATGCCGCTCTGCAGGGTGCAGGACTTGGCAGTGAAAGGGTAAAGTGATGCCTGAGGCACCTTGTGGGGAGGCCGCAGTCCAGCAGCTGGTAGGGGGCTCACAGTGTGAGGGTCAGCATAAACTGCTTCATAGGGCCTGTGATGGCTATTTTCATGTAAACTCAAAACAAGGTAGAGTAATTGGAAAAGAAGGAGTCTCAATTGAGAAAATGTCTTCATAAGATCAGGCTATAGGCAGACCTATAAGGCATTTTCTTAATTAGTGATTGAAGCAGGAGGGCCAAGCCCATTGTGGGTGGTGGCATCCCTGCCCTGGTGGTCCTGGTTCTAGCAGAAAGCAGGCTGAGCAAGCCATGGGAAGCAAGCCAGTAAGTAGCACCCCTCCGTAGCTGCTGCCTCCAAGTTCCTACCGTGTTTGAGTTCCTGTCCTGACTTCCTTTGACGATGAACAGTGCTTTGGAAGTGTGAGCCAAAGAAACCCTTTCCTCTCCAACTTACTTTCTGGTCACGGTGTTACACTGCAGCAATTAAAATCCTAACTAAGACAGCCTCTCCACTCCCCTTCCAGGCTCCCTTTCCAACACCCCAGGTTACTTCCAGGGAAAAGTTGGCTTTCTACTGCTCCTCTAATGTTTGCTGAAAGAAGGGGCACAGGTGCCAGGGAGTGGGGGTGGAGTCTCATGTGGCAGGGATGAAAAACAAAATAAGACTGAGCTTGCCAGCTCGCATCTCATGCATTGCTTCAATTTATGCTCACACTCGGTTAGTGTACATACACACACACACACACACACACACACACACACACACACACACACACACACACACACACACACATACACACATGCACATGCTCACACCTTTTCTACTTTTGGCAAGTCCTACTAGCTCTCTACTTCTAATTGCAATAAAAAAAAAAACTCCCCTTTAAATTCATTATATAATGCTGGGCATGGTGGTGCATGCCTTTAATCCCAGCACTTGGGAGGCAGAGACAAGCGGATTTCTGAGTTCAAGGCTAGCCTGGTCTACAAAGTGAGCGAGTTCCAGGACAGCCAGGGCTACACAGAGAAACCCTGTCTCGAAAAACAAAAACAAAAAAATCATTATATAAGGAAAGTATGAACTGGCACAGAACAAGACAGAGCCCAGCAGAACGCGAGTTTGTTGGTAAGAATAAGTTTATAAAGGTGCTGTGAAAAAAAAAATGACTTTAGTCTAGAAGACACAGGGATAAAGGAAACCCGTGTTCCTGGTCCCACTCCAGGCCAAACTCACAGGGCCTGCACAAAACTGGAAGACAGCTCACACTGAGGCTTATTCGAATCCTGTAGCCCAGAGTCATGCAGTGCCCCATGAATGTACAGAACAGCCGTGCATATTTTTAGAGTAACATATCCCAAGGAAACTAGGGAAGGGAGATAATCTTCCGGCCAGCTGCCCTGATTGGCAGGCAAAGTTCCTCACTCAGAATGGTGTTTTCTTCTGTTCATGATCATCTGACAGCATCCCCGGGCTCAAGGGGCCACCTGGCAGCCCAACAGTAAGAGGTACCCAACCCATCCTCAGGAAGGAGAAAAGAGAAACAGAAAACAGACTCCTCCTGAGAGATGTAAGACATACGCCACGGAGGCTTCAGAAGGGTGAATGGCAGGTTCGAGCACAAGGATGTTAGGCAGCAGATCTCAGACACAAAAGCACTTGAGACTGAGGCACCCATATACCAGTCTCAAAAAAGCTAGCTGACATCAAAATCCCAGTTCCCTGGGAAAAAGAAAGCACCCAAGAATAGAGAGTACCCGGATAGGTAAGGACTCTCCAGACATGCCATCAAAGGACATGGTAGACCAAACAGTAGCTATGACAGCCACACAAACATCAAAAGGCCTGTGCGTGGAGGCAGGGGAGTACAAGTCACCACCGTGCCTCTTGAAGCACCTGTGGCAAGACTGCAGTGTTTAAAGGAAGCTTTGTCTATCCCACCCCCTCCAATCAGAAAGTTCTTTATCGCCGGGCAGTGGTGGTACACGCCTTTGATCCCAGCACTTGGGAGGCAGAGGCAGGTGGATTTCTGAGTTTGAGGCCAGCCTGGTCTACAGAGTGAGTTCCAGGACAGCCAGGGCTACACAGAGAAATCCTGTCTCAAAAAAAAAAAAAAAAAGAAAGTTCATTATCCACACAAACCCCTACTTACCCTCACCTATGCCCCTACCCCTCATCCACCTGGCCTTTATCAGCCACGGGGATACACGATCACTTTCAGTCTGCATTCTGTCCACATGTCTTGTCAGAAGCACTCTGTCCTCAGACTTATTCAAATGCAGGCTCTGTGAAATATGTATCTCTGTGACCAGAGACCCTGCTTCCTGGATCTCATCTTACACTCAGGCAAAATCACACAAGGTCGAGATCACTGGTGGCGGTGTAATTGAAACGGTGAAGGACTGTAAGTGACCTAAGTTTCCATTAATTAAGTAAAGAACTTACATTTGGCTTTTGAAAGGTCCTCACTCATTAAAATGAACAAGGCAATCTTTCTCAGCACATTACCAGGATATCAGTATTCATATCATTAATATTAATTTTATAGAGAATATTAATATCACATGGGAAAGTGAGTATCACAGGGTAGTTCCTTGAACAAGTCAGAATGCCCTGCCTCCCACAGGAACCCAGAATGTGGCTGCATTACTTGGGGTGAGGCTGGGATTTAGATGTGACATATCCCCACAGGGTCATGTGCACAAATGCAGGCTCCCAGATGGTGGCATTGTTTCTGGGAGGCTATAAAAGCTTCAGGAGGCTGGATCTGACTGGATGAAGTGGACCCTGGGATGCACCCCAGCCACTGCTTCCTAATCCTATAGGATGTTAGGGGTTCTGAATGCGATTGAGCTGCTGTGAGCTGTGCCCTCCCACCCTGATGGAGCCAAGTACCCCGCCCCACCCCCCACCCCCACCGCGCACACGTGCACTCTGATGGGGTCTCTATACATAGACCTGGCTGTCCTGGAACTCACTCTGTAGACCAGGCTAGTCTTGAATTCACAGAGATCCACCTGCCTCTGCCTCTGCCTCTGCCTCTGCCTCTGCCTCTGCCTCTGCCTCTGCCTCTGCCTCTGCCTCTGCCTCTGCCTCTGCCTCTGCCTCTGCCTCTGCCTCTGCCTCTGCCTCTGCCTCTGCCTCTGCCTCTGCCTCTGCCTCTGCCTCTGCCTCTGCCTCTGCCTCTGCCTGCTTCCCAAGTGCTGGGTATAAGGCTGTGCCACCACACCCAGCTTAGCCCTTCATACCTTAAAGTGCTTCTGGTCATGGGTTTGTTACAACAGCTACTGGAGTAACTAAGACTGGTTGCAGTTACAGACACCTCAAGCTCTGAGAGGCTCCTTTTGGGCTTCCTACCTGAGACTCATCCATGTAGAGGCCCAGGGGCAAGAGCTCAAGGCATGGTTGTATCATGACCTGCCTTGGTCCAGAAGTGACATGCGCCACCTCCTCTTTTACTCTACTGGCCAGACTAATCACATGACCAGCCCCAGTGCAAAGGAGGCTGGGAAATCCGCATGGCTCTCAAGAGGCCTAGCAGTGAAAAATATCAGTTGCAAAGGTCCGCATCCAATGATTCAGGAGCCAAGAGCGTGGAAGAGTGGGGGCATGGCCTGTGCTCTTTCTGCTAGGTCTGTGCCCCTGCCCACACCAAGCCCTCTCTCCTCCTTGCTTGCTCAGACCGTGTACATAGCCTTGGTGCTCAAGAGCTAAGCCACAGTGACATCTGGGACAATGCTGTGTTTCCCTATACTGGGACAGAACATTTCCTCTGGCCAATCCACCAGCGGATAATCTGCAGGGAAATAACTGGAGTTGGCTGGGCCTCGTGTCTCAGAAAGTCTGCTCGGTCTGCCAGCGCCAGTTTATTCATAAATGTCTAACGATGACGCGAGGCAGATGTTCTGGGCTGATTTTCCCCAGCAGACGATTGCAAGAGGGGAAACCAGATCTATTTTCTTAAGCAAGCATCAGATGAAGCTTGAACAAAACCAATAACTTTCATGACGTGCAGCTTTCGAAGCTTCCCATAGATGCTCACAGAGTGCCATTTGGGGGGGGGGGGTAGTTGGCAGTTGTTTACTGTCGAGAAAGAAATATTACTGCTGCCTATCGGTGCACTTTCCCTCCTCCGCAGCCTTCGCCAGCAGCAGCAGCAGCCTCTTTCCCTTGTAATTTAAAATTCTAGATTAAAAAAAAAAAAAAAAAAAACTCCCAGACCCTGACTCTGCCCAGCAAATCACAGAAACAAGACCCCTCTCCAGTTCAGGGCTTGAGCCCAGAGTCACGTGCGGAGAAGATATTCTGCCACTCGCCACATCCCACAAGCACTGCAGCTCTTTACAGCTGGTCCTCCTCTTCTAACAAAAGCGGCATCTCTATGGAGAAGCGTGCAAGAAGAAACTGGTTATCCAGGGGGATTACGCTGGGAGCGGATCGCTCAGGCTCTCAGTGGGCCCTGGGCTATATGTCCCCAGCTCACAGGAACAGGCAAGGGAGTTTTAGAACTCCCATCCCTCAGACCCCAGTGGCTTAGTCACAGAGGCAGCAGAGCTCTGGGCTTCCTTGGGGCCAATGCTTCCTCCCCATGAGCCCAGACAGGTGAGTCTGGCCCTTTTCCAAGAAAGACAGATAGAGGTGTAGCCAATAACAGATTGGGTCTGTCCAGTGTGGGGCTATGCCAAGCAGACTGTGACATCTAAGAACTTGACAGCTGTGTGTGTGTGTGTGTGTGTGTGTGTGTGTGTACGTGCGTGCGCATACACAGGGAACACACAGGGCTGTCAGCGACAGTGTTTAGACTGGTGACAGAAGCTGTCTCTTTACAATCTGAAGCATTTTGAGGGACAGCTGTCTAATGACATAGCTAATAAATACACTGGGTCCTGAGAGACACCAGCAGAAGGCAATTCAGGCTTCTGGGAACCCTTATCTGCTAGATTACCCAGAATGGGCTGGGGACCAAACCAGGATGTCCCCAGACAGAGCCCAGTCTTGGAAGCCTAAGTCACAATTCCTAAGTCGGACGATAGGACAAAGGAGGACAGCCATGGGGTACCACCTAGGCTCCACAGGACAAAGGCTAGCCACGGGACTCTGGATAGATGTGCCTCAAGGTGGCCTTAGTAAAGCTGTTTTCTTCCTGTTTGTCATGTACAACTGGTAACCTTGTCCCTGGCCACTTTTAGAACCAGGGTACACAGCTCCCAGCAGCCAGAGCAGGGATACTGAAGCCCCTTGCAACCGATGTGGCTAAGCTCCCAGCAGCTGGACTCCGAGATCATTTACCTTGTTTTTGTATCCAATAATAGTAATAATAATAATAATAATAATAATAATAATTTACTGAGCACCTACTATGTGCAGGCAGTGCAAGAGCACTGAGGACTTGGGGATGAATAAGGCAGGAAGCTTACATCCAAGCCTAGCAGACAGATAATAAATGACAGATAAAAAAGGGTACCCTGAGTGGCACAGGTATTGTCGAGGGGTGGCAGGGTGAGTGTGGCTGACTGGGGCCAGGTTTTCTCCTGTGAGGGATCATCCCAGCTGGAACCAAATGAAGATAAAAACCAAGGGGAAAGACACTGCACATCCTAAGGTCCTGGGGTAGAAATGAGCTCAGCGTGCCGGCAGGGGCAGCAGCAGGAGGAGGAGATGAAAAGGCAAGAAGGGTGGTGAGCTCACTCAGGCCCCGAAAGAACTGTGAGGTGGGGTGCTCACGCTCTGGGGAAACAAGGAGTGGTGAGGCAAGAAAGCCAGGAGAGTCCAGGTCTGTCTGCATTCTGGTTGCATTTTTACTCATTTTGTGGGTGTGCATGCCCATGCATGCCATGACATTCCCGTGGAGGTCAGAAGACAACTCTGGGAGTCAGATTTCTCCTTCTACCATGGGGGCTCTGAGGATGGAACTCAGGTCAGTCTGGGGCTTGGCGTCAAGCCCCTTCATCCATTGAGCCATCTTGTTGGCCCTTCATTGCATTCTAACAACTCTATCTGGAGGCTGATTGGTGGAGACAGACCCTGCTCAGGCTGACATGAGGGGACTGACAGGGGAGATGAGAATCTTTTTTCTTCTTCAACTGGAGGGCTGCACAGACAGAGAACCACCTCAAGCCAAGGGAGTCTCCCTCTGGTCATCTTGCCTTCTCCTCAGCCCCCCAGAACACAAACCTCCTCACTTCCCCAGCCTCTACCTGTACCCAGCCCTGAGGGGTCCACCCAGTGGACCAGTCCTCCAGCTTCACAGAAGAGAGAAGCCAAATCTAGTGGCCAATCAGCCTGGCTGGAAGGACATGGCTCCCTAGGAAACAAAGCCACCAGCGGGAGCGAATGCAGGCCGTAGGCAGCAAGCTCTGCAAAGAGAACCAGGCTGGGAGACCCCTCCAAAGTGTCACTCCTCAGGCCTTCCCAGAGTTCCCTCTGGCAACTGTTGACTCTCTCCATCCCCTCTCTATCATCATCCCCACCCCCAACAGAGGAAGCACAGGCTTGGAACTTAGAGTGGGAAGCATCTCACATGGAGCACCGTGCACCCCTGGAGACAGTCAAATCCAAAGGGAGAGGCAGGTCTAGGGGGCAGGACGGCCGCTCTAGAGACCTTGAAACCTGGAGTCAGGAGCCAAAAGGCACACTGCTGGCACAGCGGAGCTGCCCGCGGCGGCGTTCCGTGTACTTGGCAGCAGAAGACGGAAGCAGAGCCTAAAGAGAAGCTGGAGGGGGCCCAGCTTGGCTTCTCTTGAAGCTCGGGGCCTCCTCTCTCGGACAGGCAGCTTCTGTGCTGCCTCTCCTTATGCTGGTTCCTGGCCAACCCACATTGCTGCCAGAGGCCCCAAGAAGAGCCAGGGCTGTTAGGCGCAGCCCGACTGGCCTCAGTCTGTTGAATTACAAAAGGGTCCTGTGAGGGGTGTAGAGGGGCTGAAAGCCAATATCTGGGTGGGTGTTGTGAGGCTCTCAGTCTGCCAGGCCAGAAGGAAAGGTGGAGAGAAAGGGGTAGCCAGAGTGTCCTGACATGCCCATGGTGCAGGCTAGACCCTTGTAAAGACTATGAGAAAGAATGTTTCACCAGGCTTTCTCTTCCTCGTGTGCTCATGTGTTTTCCTCTGTGTTAGCATTTCCACATTCCCCTACATTGCATGGAATTAGGGCCCAGAGAATGACTTCAGTGGAACTTGATCATGCTGTAACAGGTCTCTCGCCAAATAAGGTCTCGTCCTGAGGTGCTGGGTCATCAATTTGGTGACACGGTTTAGCTCATTGCTTGAGTTGGCTCTGCTAAGCCTCAGCTTCTCCAGCTGTGCAATGAGCATAAAGACAGTTTCTCCCTTGGGATCGTTTTAGTGTCTGGGGAACTGCTAAGCACCTAGCCTGGCATTGCGGTTGCTCATTAGCATCCTATGTGGCCAGCACAGGAATGTCCCTCTCTCTACACCTTCATCCTCAGGACCTGTTGCGGTGACAAGACCAGGATGTGACAGCTATGCTGTCGTGAAGGTTGCAGGCTCTGAGATGGGAGACTTGAGGTACCGTGAACTACAGCGGTAGGGAGATGAAAGAACAGCAGAGAGATCAGAGAGACACGGCACCCACATTAGGTCCCCACCCTCCCTCCATCACTGGGTCTGAAGATGAAGAAGGGAAGTAAGAATCCAAAGATGGCGGCAATTTTCGAAAAAGCTGAAAGCGGCTTCAACACAGGGCCAGCAAGAAAATGGAGACACAGGTCCTACATCTCTAAGGAACTGAATTCTGAATATCAGCAGTAAGCTGGAGGCTTGTCTCCTAGACCCTTCAAAATACATCAGTCTGCAACAGCCAGACGTTAGCTACCCAAGATATGCTGTGCAATCGTGAGTTAGTGTTGGAGATGCTTGGGGTTACTTGTTAAGGCAGAAAAGGAAGCAGGCTAATACACTATGAAATTCCCATCAAGGGGGTGTGGACTGATGGACCACGCCCTCCAGTTAGAAGCCAGGTTGACATTAGCGCCCCCTAGAGGCAGGAAGCCTCTCTGTAACCACAGAGAGCCCTTCCCCTTACCCCCAGAACACATCCAGGAACAACTGGGATCCACACATCTGCCCTTGGAGCTGCCGTGGTATCTGGTTAGTGGGATACCTGAGTGACCCTGGGAGGTAAGGGAGCCCCAGATCCCATCCGACACATCCTCTAGTACTCTCAAGACCCTGACTGCACAGGCTAAGTAATGCTCCCTGTCCCCAGAGGCTCCACCTTAACCCCTATAGTCCTAGCAGTTCCTTATAGCACACAGCAAAGAGGCTTTGTAGATAAAGACTGAGGTAAAGCCCACCAGTTAGGGATTATCCCAGATCATCCAGGCTGGACAGTGGCATCACAAGGGTCTTCTAAGAGAGAAGCAGAGGGACCAGAGGGAGGAGGAGAAAGGGGAGGAGGATGGGAAATCAGATGAGATCGGCTCCCACAGGCTGGTGCATGTGAGTGAACACTTATACCCAGATGTTGGCATTATTTGGGGAGACTGTGAGAACTTTAGGAGGTGGGACCCTAGCAGAGGAGGTGGGTTGCTCGAAACCTCCCTGGGTTATAGCCCCGCTCCATTCCATCCTGAGTTCCATCTCTGCTTCCTCGTCAGCCACTAAGCTGTGAGCAGGCTACACAGGCTCCTGCCTCTGCAGACATCTCTATAGCTTCCTGCCATGGAACTGTGAGCTAGGAGAAATCTAGGGGGTTGCTTCTGTCAGATGCTCTGTCCCCCAAAACAACGGAGGAAGGGAGGGATAGCTGATCAAGAGGAAGAAACAGTGACATGATAGATCCTCAAAGGGGGCAGGTTGGGTTTTCAGGATGGTGGGAGTCCTGGAGGTAGGCATCCCAGCAGCCTCTAGGAGCTGAGCCTCCAGAAAGAGGTAGCCTTGCCACACACTTGAGACTTCTAACCTGAGGGTTAGAAGACCTTCTAATGTGAGGGTTAGAAGACTTCTAACCTGAGAGTTAGAAGATCTGTGCTATTTTATGTCATTGACTTTACAGTAATTTGGGGACCTTGCTGTCTCCACGGTCCCTGAGCCAGACCACAACTACAGCCTCCTGGTGGACTCCCTGCCTCCTTCTTAGTGGCCCTTAGGCTGTTCCAACATCTAGAGAGGTGAATTAGATCATGTCACCTCCCTGCTGGGCCTCTGAGAACTTCCATCACAGAGTAACCAGATAAGGTTCCTGCTATGGCCCGAGGGACAAGGTGACACAACTCAACACTCACTGCACATCTTAAAAAGAGCAGGGATCACCAATTGTAGTGGGACATGTTGTGGTCCATGCACTCAAGAGGAAAAGACGGAGGGTTACCATGGTAATTTCCAGGCCCACCTGAGCTACATACTTCACAAAAAGCTGCATTGCTCAGCTGGTAAGGTCACTTGCTTGCCAACCCCCACCACCTGAGTCCAATCCCAAGACCCACAGTGAAAGAAGAGAAATACTCCAGACACTGTCCTCTGACCTCCACATGGACACTACACAACTGGCAAGGTACTGTGGCCCACACAACACACACACACACACACACACACACACACACACGCGCACGCACATGCTCACACACATAGACATACAGACACATACACAAACACACACACATAGACATATAGTCACATGCACAAACACATACACACACATGCAAACACACATAGTCATATAGACACACACATATAGACACACACAAACATACAGACACACAGAGAGACACAGCTATACAAAGAGAGAGATACAAAAACATACAGATGCACACAGATACACAGAGAGATATAAATAAGTACATTAATTTTAAAAATTAAATTACAAAACCATTAAAAGCAACAACAAAGAACAGTGGCCTGGAGCTGGGGTACGGGTGTCTGTATTGTTAACACAAAAGTCCCTAAAGTGTGGCCAGTGCAGACAAATCAGGCACAGCTGCCTTATATGGGGGAGGGATCCATCCCTTTCCTATTATCCCAGATTGCTTTCTTTTTTTTTTTAGATATTTTCTTCATTTACATTTCAAATGCTATCTTGAAAGCCCCCTATATTCTCCCCCTGCCCTGTTCCCCAACCCACCCACTCCCACTTCCTGGCCCTGGCGTTCCCCTGTACTGGGGCATATGAACTTTGCAAGATCAAGGGCCTCTCCTCCCACTGATGACCGACTAGGCCATCCTCTGCTACATATGCTACTAGAGACACAGTTTTGGGGAGTACTGGTTAGTTCATATTGTTGTTCCACCTATAGGGTTGCAGACTCCTTTAGCTCCTTGGTTACTTTCTCTAGCTCCTTTATTAGGGACCCTCCCAGATTGCTTTCTTCTTTTTTTTTTTTTTTTTTTTTTTTTGGTTTTTCAAGACAGGGTTTCTTTGTGTAGTTCTGGCTGTTCTGGAACTCACTTTGTAGACCAGGCTGGCCTCGAACTCAGAAATCCGCCTGCCTCTGCCTCCCGAGTGCTGGGATTAAAGGCGTGCGCCACCACGCCGGGCTCCCCAGATTGCTTTCTATTGTGATAAAAATTCTGACCACAGCAACTTGGAGAAGAAAGAGTTTATTTCACCTATGGCTTATGAGTCCAGCATTGAAGGACCTCAGGGCAGGAATGCAAGACAGGAACTCGAGGCAGGAACTGAAGTAGAGGCCATGGTGGAATGCTGCTTCCTGTGGCTTGCTCAGTCTGCATTCCTAAACCACTCTCAGTAGACTGTGCCCTTGCACCGCAATCATGATTTGCCCACAGGTCAATCAGATGGCTGATTTCTAAACTAATGTCCCCTCTTCTCAGATGACTCTAGTTTGTACCAAGATAGAGAAATTAAATCAACCAACCAGCACAGCTGTCCCTGTCCCTCCCCGGCCTTGGACACCACGCTCTGGCTTCCTGAAGTGCCGCACAGTCCAGACTCAGTCATTGATTCTGCTGTCCCTGTTGCCCAGATCCCTTTGGGGCTCATTCTCTGAAAGAGAACTTCCTGATTTTTCACTACAAGATAACACTGCCCGCCTCATTCCCCTTTCTCGGCAGTATGTCACTGCAGCCCCATACCTGATAGAAATCAAGACTTTGTGGGTGCCCATCATTTGTCTCCCCACTGGACACTTATCTCATGGAGTTTGAGATAGTTGGCCTTCTCTCCAGTCTCCAGTGTGAATCGTGGAGCATGGAGCACAGCCCTGCCCACCTACCTTTGATGAATAATCAAACAACTATATGGTTGTGATGCCCACTCTAGCCCCGCCCCCAATGGGTTTACAAAGAAGCAAATTCAGAGGTGAGGGGTCCAGTGTGTGCACCTATGTGTGCACACATTCATACATGAGTATATACATACATGTGACCTCACAGAAACACTTGCACACATGTCTATGCACATGGACCAAAAGTGTCCACTACCAACCAGGATGGCTTCAGAAAACAGGAAGTGGTTCTGCATCAAGAATGAAAGAGAAAAAAGCAGGTAGTGATGGCACATGCCTTTAATCCCAGCACTAGAGGGGCAGAGGCAGGCAGATCTCTGAGTTCGAGGCCTACCTGATCTACAGAGGAAGTTCCATGACAACCAAGACTACCCAGAGAAACCTGGGGGGGCGGGGGGGAACTCCTTGGAAAGCCCAGGTGGCAGGGGTGGAGTTGGCCAGATGACATACATGCCACAGAACCTATACTATGTGATGGAACCTCCCACAGATCTTCAATACGTCAGTAAAGACCTCAGATGCTCCTCAAAGGGATTTATCACTATGGAAACCTCAGAAGGGACAGCATCCTGTCTTGAAGCTAGCCCCATCCTGAGGAGCTTTCCAGGAGAACCAAGACCCCAGGGGAGGTTGACGACAGCTCACCGGTCATCCTCAGGGACAGGACAAGAGCACCCAGGCTCCCAAGGCTCCAATTCTCTGATGATGCTACAGAAGGTCCACTGCAAACTAGAATGTGCTCCTGACCTTGAAGAGCAGCAACCCAGAGCCACTGACCACCTCAAGCCTTTCCCATCCTAAGAAACCCATGGCCCTCTGGGAAGCAAGCTTCTGGCTCTCCAGAGCTACATTTCTACCAGAACCCACAAGACCCTGTCACTTGCCTGGTAGTGAGACTCTGTGAATTCCTTCAGCTCAGTAACACCCGGCACTGGGAGAAGCAGCCAAACACCTTGCCTGTCTGCTGCTGAGATCCCTGGATGGAAGCCTGCATCGTGGGTAACCAAATGTCCTACTAGGCTGTGGACAGGGGTGGAGAGAGGTCATACCAAGCTCCCATAGGGCTCTGATGAAAAGCCTACCTGCAGCCTGGCCACCCACGGCCGCCTCAGACAGTGTCTGGATTGCATCCGACGGGAAGGGTGACCACCATCAACCTTGAGGCTATGGCCCTGTTGGGAGAGCTTTGTTGGGGCCTTGGGACTCACTAGGCTGACTCTCTCTCTCCTTAGAGACCCCAGGGAAATGATGAACAGCTCCCGCATGACCCAAACGGCCATGTGACAAGGTTGTCTGGTTACCTAGAACTCTGGGGGCTGAGAACCTGGGAACTGCCTTCACTAGGATAAAAGGAGGAAAGTCCTTTTTAACACAAAGCTCAGACACACGGCATGTCTGTCCCAGCTCAGCAGCCAAGAGGACAATTCACATTCTTCAAGGACAGAAGGTGACCAAAGACAAAGGAGAGTGTCATGCAGAAAGATGGACAGCATGAGACCTCAGCTTTAGGAGGAGGAGACAACAGTGGCCCATCCAGGAAGGGCCATACTGCCCAGCTTGGATTCTGTGGCCCCAGTGACACAGTGCCCTGGTGTCTTCCTGTGGACTCCTTGACTTGGAGGAGCAATCTCCTAACTTCTTAAATTTAAACTGAGTCCATTCTTTGGCCCCAAGTCTCCAGGTCACCTTTTCTTTAGGGTGCTGGAATCTGCTGTGATGCTGGCCCTCTTAGACCTTGGCAGCAATGAAACGTCTGTCTAGAAGGATCCTGTGCCCCCATCAGAGTGTGATGCCTGACTGGCTGGACCTTTATAGGAGAAAAGCTTCTAACTCATCAAAGTCACTGTAATTTGGGTGTTTGGCTCATCAGCCAAACTTAGATTAGAACTAGCCAGCTGACCAAGACTTGAAGAAGTCCTGATTCACTGCCTCCAGCACCAGCCTCCTATAATGCTCTAAGCAGAACGTTCTGGGTCCTGTTCTATCTCTGCTTATGAAACTCCAGGAGTCCTGTCAGCTGAGCCAATCCCAAACTGCACCCCAGAGTGAAGGTGTCCCAGCCAGCCTGGCTCGGGCCTCATCTCAGGCTCCCTCACAATCCCTAGAACTACTTCAAACTACTTTCCAAGGTCACCGCCTCCTCCAGGCAGCTGCCCCCCTCTCCCAGGCTGAGTCAGACACCCCTCCTCTACCCTCCCACCTCCCCTTGAACATACCCTATTAATACCCTCGGAAGCACAAAGCATGCCGTGATCTGGTTGCAGGAAGTTCTGCAAGCCAGCACTCAGAAGGCAAACAGGCTGAGATCTCAGTGTCCAGATTCGAATGCTGTGTGATCTTAGGCCAGTTACTCAGCCTTTCTGAGTTCCCGTGACCTCGGCTATGGGCCTGTGATGACCCTAATTAAACATTTCACAAGTACAAGGTCAACCGCTTGGCGTTCTGCTTCATGCTAAGCACACAAAACCCTGCAGAGTAGGGGCTGATCTGAAGCAATATATTATTTTTAAAGTCACGCAGCAGTGCTAACATAGGAAGGAGAAATGCCTGCCTGCAGCAAAGGGGACACCCAGACCATCTGGGGCAGAAGGTCAGAGAAGGTCCCTTTGTGGGAGCGATTTTATGGAGGTGAGTGGGGAGGCTGTGTTGTGCATGCAAAGGCCCTGAGGCAGAAAGAGCCTTCTCTGGGGATGGAAAGGATATTGAGAGTGATGGCTAAGGGCAGGCCACAGCATCAGCACACGGGGCATGTCCCTGGACACCCACCTAAGCAGCGGGACCGTATGTCCAGAGCCCTCTGCCCTCTGAGTACATACTAACCTCTAGGAGAGGGTGCTAGAGAAGGGTCCTTAGGTGACTAGGATGTCCCCTTAAAGGGGTTCCTAGGACCTGCTCTCTCCCTTTTCCTCCTTGCTCCTAGCTTGTGGTTGATTTTGTTGAGCCATATGTTCCCACAAGGCACTGCCCTTAGGAAGGGGCAAATGGTCCAAAACAACTGAATCTCCACAACACAAACAAAACAGCCCTTTTCTTAATGGCCTCAATGGCCTCAGGTGTTTTGTTACAGGAAGCTGACTGACACCACCGAGAATACAAGCACATGAACCCCAACTGTCAGGCTAAGGTGTCCACCCATGTGCTGAGGCCTGTCTGTTGTCCCAACAGCCACTCTCCATTCCTTCATGGTACTGGAGACACCTGGCCTCCCGGGCAGTACCCCTGGCCAATGGCTGGAGAGTGGACAGTGTAAATCTTCCATGCTCTCCCCATGGTCCAGCTTTATCTTTGCAGATGATGGTGTGCCCTCAAGAGGATGCCAGGGAATGGCTCAGAGGAAGCCTGGGTCTCAGAGTGATTGGCAGGAGCACAGCTGCCCATCAACCAGGTCTGCTTGCAGAGAAAGCTGCTCTGCTCTCCGAGCCTCCATGTTGCAGGGCTTCAGTCACAGCAGCATAAACTCACCCTGATTGAGCTTCAAAGGGCCTGAGACAGAACCCTGAGAATTTGGAGCAAGAAGTAGCCCTTCTGTGCTATGGGAACAAAAAAGGACTTTCTACGAGTGGGTGGCATCGTACTTGGGTGAGAAGACGTCTACAACCTGAATAAACAGAGGCATAGCGATAGAAAGATTACTACGTGGATATTAGGAGAAAAAGAATGACCCATGCCCACACACTTGGGATCCCCTGGGATTGGTTGTTGCCAGAAGAGGGGGAAGTTCAAAACTCATCCATGATTCCACTGTGGGAGTGGGGCTAAGCCAAAGGAGGAGGGACTGTCTTTATTATGTATCGTGTCCTGGGACTGCCCTTTCTTTAGGAAATGCATACCTACTGTGCTGTAATCTGTCTTTCTGGAGAGGCTGTACACTTCTGTGGTGAACGGCTGTGTACCTACGCATGCACACTGCCCTGCTCAGCACCTGTCCTCAGCACACTGAACACATGTGGCCAAAGGGGAAATTGAAGCCCACCTGAGGTGCAGAATCAGAGTCCGTAGAGGGTCCTCTCTCCTCACGCCAGATCTCTGTAGCTGTACCGTGATGCCCATGCTCAGTCATCCCTGTGCAGTGTGCAAGCCCAAGGGTACTGGAGTTGGTCTCCACCCTCAGACATGATTATTCAGCATGCATAGACAGAACCAAGAGAGCGAAATTGAGTGCTGACCTTCAAGGAAAGTCCCCACTATCTTGTAGCAAATTGAAGCAAGTACAGTTTTGATGACTGAGAATATGAAACGGCTTTTTTCCCTCTCGTTAGAAACTGGGACATCAACAGAACCCACGGAAAGGCCTAGGAGGACAAAATGCTGCCCTCCTTCAAGGTCCCACGGCCTTCTGGCATAATTGACCAAGGGCGTCTGCATGCTGGTAGTTAACAACAATGGGAGCAGGGTGCCTTTAGAGGTTAGAGGTCAGCGTGCCGCGATGCGGGGTCGTTCGAAGCAGAACATGCCCGGGGTGGAACATTGGGGGTGTGAGCATGGAGCATTAAGCCACTGCTGGAAGCAGCATCAGCAGGCACTCCCTCAGGAGGTCCCCTGACTAAGCTGTACTCACGAGTGTGCGCCCTGGAGCAGGCCGTGTCCCTACAGACCCTGGAGACACACGCAAACACACTCAGAACAGATGAGGTAGTAGTGGCAAACGAACCCAAGTGTCCCAGACATCTGTCACCTGCAGAATAAATGCAGAGCCTGTTCTCTGAACTTATAGCAAAAACCTCTGTCACGAAAAGAACAACGCCAGCCCTGAGGGCACAAACAGAATACAAGCTGCAAGCCAGGATGCAGGGGCCAAAGCGGCATGCACCCTACCCCGAAGTCAGGGATTCGACGCCCACTCCAGAGGTGACTGAGCCAGCCCCATTGCCTCTCTAAGTAGTGGAGACTCAGTCCACAGAGTGAAGCCAACATGGAGTGGCCTTCTAGGGTGCAGCTTTGTGCAGAGGCCCAAACACTGTTGCATGCTCTCCCAAGCACTGTTTGTGCTACTGTGGCCCGCAGTGTCCTTCCAGATAACCCGAGAATGACACAGGACTACAAAATCCACATGGCCTGAAAGGCACATTCTACATTTTGGAATAATGCTGTCTCCGGCTCAGCTCAGCCTGCCCTGTACTGGCCACATGGGTGGATTTACCTGTTCTTACAGGCAACATACAAATGAGTCTGAGAACTTACACCGTCTGTCTGAACCGTGGAGTAGAAAAGGCCAGCAGCAAAATTTGAATTCAGAGCTCTCACCTGTGCACCCACATTCTTTCTAAGATGAAGTTCTGCTCGTCAGTGAACTGGTGGTCCTGAGATGACATCATAAACTGTCCCAGCTGTGGAACTTGTTGTGACCCCCTGTCACCAGGCTCCAGGGCTGGCAGAGATCCTGGAAGGGGAGGGGCTGCCACCTGCATGGAGACCACCGTGAGAAGGTACGAGGCAGTCAGGGGTGGAGTGGGTGGACTTGAATGGACTCGCCCCCTGGCCAATGCTGTTAGCTAAGCAGGAGTGTACCTGGAGCCTCAACAGCTCCCTAGCAACAAGGCACTGAGAGTAAACAATAACAAAACCAAAAACAATCCAGGATGCTACAGGTGCAAACCCCTGAATAAAAGCATTCCCCCAAAACCTCAGAGGTAGATACTTGGAAATTAGCTAAGAGCCTGCATGGACTGCAGATGGCTGGGGAGAGTGACTATGGCAGCCTGGTGTAAAGTGATTCTACCTCTTGTTGACTCGTCACCTATTAAAAGGCTCCAAAGCAGCGGAGACTCGGTTCCTCGCCATAAAGCCTGAGTAAAGACAGCACACCCGTGCCTCGCACATGGCTAACATTAACTGACATACCGATTAAGCGGGACCTGCAGCAGCCAAGCACAGCTGTTCAGGTTGTACAGAGACAAGAACGGGGAGATGAGGAGAGCGAGATGAGGTTCCCGTCAAGCTCATCCATGTCCAGACAAGTATTTCTCCATGTGCCAAACACCCCATTGCTTCACCCACTGCAGGAGGACCTGGCACACAGTGGGTGCTGGGAAACTGGAGCACTGGAGCACTGTAAGCAGGGCATTCTGAGCACCACTTGGAGGCTCAGGCTGTGGCAGCAGAGGAGAGAAAGTGCCATCCCAGGGGTCTGTCAGCAAATCTGGAATCTGATCTGCCTGAGACCACAGGACTAGGTGGAGCGAGAGGAAGACAGAGCCTGTGGAAGAATGGACGTTCCCTGGGCCTACCATGGAGACACACCTAAACCACATCGGGAGAAGGGGCAAGAAGGAAGGGAAGGAAGCCCTGGGCCAACACACAGCCTGAGTTAGATGTTAAGCAATGCTAGTGCCCCCCTCCTCACCCCTAAACACAAATACCCAAAGAGATCAGAGCTATTCCCTCTGAGCAGAAATGGGCATAGGGAGAAGCCAGGAGACCCCCTCCAGAACACTGACAGCAAATGCAGCCACAAGCCAATCTTACTGCTCAAGTGTTCCCTGCTCACCCATCTTGCCCTTCCTCCAAGCGTGGCTCACTTCCACACCATCCCCAGAGGTCCCCGGGCCTTGTATCCCTGTACTTGCCTAGAGGGTTGGCCATCTCTTCACTGTATCACAAGCCGGAGCCCTCCCTCCCTAGCTCTCTCTCTGCCCTGGCAGATGTCACAGCAATTAACGAATGAAGAGCAAGAGTGCATTTCCTTACCTCCAACCCTAGGAAAGAGCGGTGACCCAGCCCCTGCTGTCCTTTTATAATTGGGAGTAGCAAGGCCTGAAGTCAGACAACAGCATGTCGGGACAGGAAGGGCTGACAGTTGGGTGTGACACTCCTGTCATCTTGATGGCCCCAGTGACTGCCACGGGAGTAAAATGTGACCAGTGGTCAAGCAAAGAAATGCCAAAGCAGTCACTGGGCAGATAACGAGCTTGGAAGAGGGTTCCCTGCTATGAAAGGAAGACCTTTGCCATTCCCTAGCCTCATGCATGACCCACAGAGGAGATCACAAGTCAACAACTGGGCCTTTTTAAAGAAACTAATCAGACAAGCACACTGTTCTGGCTCCCAGCTGGCTAGTCTCAGCAGAGTCAAACTCCGCAGTGCGTTAGGTCTGACAGAACTGGGGTCCTGCTATATCTCTGCTATCTTCCCAGCCAGAGCTATCTCCACAGACTTACAGTACCAGGTGGGCAGGGACTGGGTCTTGGCAAATGTTTATGACTGAATGCACCACTGTAGATGAAATTAGTCAGGAGTCTTCAAAGACATCCCGGCTCCCACTCCTGCCTGAGTTTGCTCCGGATAGGTGCAGCCCTACCCTGAGAGGTCCAGTGTTAACCAGAGTAGGAATCTGAACATGTTTGGGACCAGGCCAGGAACAATCCCTAACTGATGTGTTAACCTTGTGACCTAGGGCAAGCCTCACCACACCTTGATATGATGGATGCCTTATCCACTCACATTGTCACAGTCAACCAAATGTGTGACCGAGCCCCACGTCAGCAGAGGTGGGGAAGCACACATGACCACATGGTCTTTGGGGACATTCAGCTGGGTAGGGAGGAAGGAGATGGACTCATAATCTATAGATTTGGTAAACCTCGGGTCAACACTATCTCAGGGAAGGCTGCTCCCGTGCTAAACATGCATGGACTATTTTTCTTGTCACCGTTTCCTAAACAGTAGTGTGTAACAACTATTTCCATAGCATTTGCATTTCATTACATGTTCTAGGTAATCTAGAGATGATTTACAGTATACAGGGGGGTGTGTAGGTTTTATGCAAATACTCCATCATTTTACTTGAGGGACTAGGGCATCCTCAGATTTGGCACCTATGAGGAGTCCTGTACCCAATTCCCTTGGGTCCTAGGAACAACTGTAATTTGAACCCATAATGCCATCTCTATTGGTTACTATCAAGTCACTATGACCAAAACACCCAACGGAAACAACTCAGGGGAGGAAGGTTTACCTTCCTGTGGTGTGTCCGTGTGTCCACCATAGTGACAAGGGCAGCTCGGTCTGTGGTGGAGGGGGTAGTGTGCGGGGAGCTTTTCAAACCCTGGTGAGCCAAGAAGCAGAGAGGAACTGGAACCTGAGGTGAGAGTAACCTTCAAAGGCCCTCCGCGACATCCGTCCGCAGCCTGCCAGGTCCCGCCTCCTAAAGTGCCACAGTCTTCAAAGTGGGGACAGAGGGTTCAAACATGAGCCTGTGGGGACATTTCAGACAGACAAGGCAGGGAAAATTGGGCACAGGGCACCAGAGGGGACACGCTAACCAGATGGAGATCTGTGCTGCCAGGCACAGTGGTCGCTGGCCCAGGTGACATCTGTCTAGTGACAATGAGGAACTGAGTTGCAAAGCTGATTTGGTGCTTAATTAGAATTTGATTTGATTTCTATCCACTTATGTTTCAATCTAACGGCCCCATGTGGTTAGAGGCTGCTGTGTGGATGGAAGAGACCAGGAAAAGCTGAGAAACAAAAGGACCCTGTAGCCAAGAGAAACTGATACTGTCTTGACTTCGTGGCTTCTCAAAGCCAACAGATACCTCACCTCTGCTTGTGCTTGTAGTACCAGCATAGGAGATGGAGACCCAGAGTTCCTCCACAGCCCTGTCCTCTCTATCTTCATCCTACCAGAACAGAGCCCTGGTTGAGCCATCCACACATCTGTTCCACATCCTTCAGCATGCCCTGACATGTTTGGAAGCCACATGACCTGGATTCAAAGTCTATCCTTACCCTTACTTACCGACTATGGGGCTTTGGGCAAAGTACAGCACTGGTTGCCTCAGTTTCCCTATCTGTACTATGGGTATGAGAATGTCTCTTCCTCATTGGGCTGTGAAGATAGAGGCATTCCATGAGAGGCACCTAGAACTTTCTTGCACTCTTAGCATTGGCTGTTTCGTGATTTTCATCCCAGTCCTGCAGGTGACATTCAGATGCTGGCATGCAGCTCTGTCTTCAGAGTGGAGCCTTTCATCAGAGCCTCCTTTCATTTGTGGCTTCTAAACAGCCCATAGTAATGATGAGAGTCATGTTAGAAATACGCAGTCCTCATTGTCCACTGAGAGAACTAAACCCCAGCAGCCCTCCTCTGGAGACCAAGCTTTTAACTTCCAGAGAAAGCCAAGTGTTCCATTTCTAACGCTCCTTTGAGCATCTATTACCAGCATGCAGGAAGCCTTGGGTAGGTGCTGGCGTGTAGCTGGCGCCTCTCCAGCACCTGCTAATCTCTTTTGAACAAGGAAGAGTCGGCATTGGGCTCAGAGCGGACCACACTGTCTAGAAGGGATTAATAGGTCCTGTGGTTAATCTCCACACTCTTCAATCTAACTAAAGCAGGAGCCGTTTCCCCCGGAGGTGCTGAGGCTTCCTGTGGCTGGTAAAGGGGGCATGGAAGTAGAGCCTTGGCCTTAGGGAGGTCACAGAGATTGCAGTGACCACCAGCATCCAGATAGCCAGAGGGTAGGAGAGGGGTGCTGGGGAGAATCTCCATTGGTTGGACAGCAAGCCTGAGGTCCGGAGTTGATCCACAGCCTTCACGTAAAAAGCTGGACCTGGTGGCACACACTTGTAATTCCTGAGACAGCCAGGCTAAACCTATGTGTGACAAGTTCCAGGCCAGTGAGAAGCTGTCTCAAAAAAAAAAAAAAAAAAACAAGGTGGATATGAGGCTGTCCTCTGTCCTCACATAAATAAACATGTACACCCACACAATGTATGTGCGTGCACACGCGCACACACACACACACACACACACACACGCTCAGGCATCATTCTTCTCTAATGTCCCATGTAACAAAGTTTATCCCTTGATGGACAGATGTTCACCCTCAGGGAGCTGCAGAGAGCACCTCTGGGAGATAAAGAGGCAAAAGCCCTTGTGTGGGAACCTTCACTGCCTCTTATAGGACATGGGCCCTCGAGCTATTCCCTGTATTCTCCGTGCCTCGGTTTACTAGCCTAAGAAACAGAACAAAACAGATAATAACATCACACAAAGATCAGCAGTGAGCAGAAGTGAGGGTGGGTGTGAGAGAGCTTGGGATCAAAAACAGGACCCTGGCGACTCAGCTGGTAGGGCACTTGCCTAGTGTGCACAAGGCCCTGGGTGCCATCCCTAGCTGCAAAGTCAAAAGAGAACAGAACAGATGCGATCGTGTGAGTGTTTTAGTAACAGCTTAGAACCCCTTAGAGACCGCCTGGAAGTCTCAGCGACCATCCTGTCATCCAAATGAGACTAACTGGGCACGTGGTCCTCTTTATCCTGTTTCGTCTCCTGCAGCAAGTTGTTCACCCATTCACAGATGACCTCGTCAGAGAGCTTCTCTCAGCTGTGGATGCAGAGCAGGCTGTAGTTGGATCCAGATGGAGCATCACAGATAACAGGGAGTCTCATATAACCTTGAAGAAGGGCTGTCCAGGATGCTCAGCCACACAGAGGCATGGAGAGGCCAGTGAGAGAAGGTGGGGTACCTCATCTCAGTCTCCTAGCCTCACCAACACAGCATTCCGACCACTGAAGCTGAGGCTGCGGAGGGCAGTGGATAACCCATGCACTTCGTCCCAAGCCAGACATGCAGGCAGACTTGGGGCTGCTGAGGAACCACACAGAGAGCACTGCCTTGGGATAAAACCCACAACTGACACAGGGCTCTGAAGGCAGAGAAAAGAAGAGAAGCAATCAGAAAGAGTGGAAATGGAGCCTGGACTCTGCTGCCATCAGATAAGAATCGGATCTGTGGACCCGCACTTCCTTTCCCTCACTCAAATCAATACAGGCTCTTCTTTGGGTTTGTGCCAGCCACTTGTAACTAGGTAGGCTGCCTGACTCTGGTCTGCAGTCCCCTGCAGGCAACAGGAGGAATTCAGGTGCCTGGAGAATGGTATTGAGCCTGGCCTCCGTGGTTCCACATCTGCGCCATGCTGAGACACAAACACTATGCCTTCCCCTCACCTATTGATTTTCCCCAGTGCAGGCATCCCAAGCTTGAGGTCTCCGTCTGGGATCTGACACAGCAGGGAATGCCGAACTCCTGGATAGCAAGTCGAGGCACTCTAGGTATATGCTAGATGCACACTGTCTGCATACAGGGTGACACAACAGCAGAGCCACTTCCTGAATGTACACAAAACTGTCTGACAGAAAGCCACTCAGTGTAGAAGGTTGCAACTGCTACTCAGTGGACGGTGAGATCACTGGGTGGGACGCATGCCCTGGGGGCTAGGATGCTGGCTCTTTGGGGAAAGGGCTCGACATGTAGACTTGGGGACTCAGAGGTCTCTCCTGTTTCTGTCTCCAATGCACATAAAAACGCAACCGGGCACAGTGATGGATATCCATAGTCCCTGTACCAGCGAGGTGGAAACAGGAGACCCCTGGGGCTCACCGGTTGGCCAGCCTAGGCACTAGAGCAGTGTTTCTCAAACTTCCTAAAGCTACAGCCCTCCAATATGGTTCCTCATGCTCTGGTGACCCCCAACCATTTAATTATTCTGTTGCTGCTTCCTAACTGTAATTTCGCTACTGTTATGAATCATAATATAAATATCTGCTATGCAGCATGAGAATTGCTGCACTACAAGATCCTGCCTCAAAACAAAACAGAAAACAAGGCATGACGTGACGCTGCTCATGATGAATAGATGCTGGGTGGGTTGGGGGTCACTTTTCTTTAGGAGTGTGGCCACTGGTTGGCTCCCCAGATCCCAGAAAAAGACCCCATGCCCATGTGCATGTGGCCAGAACTAACTGGACTCAATAAATTAAAAAATGATAATTATCAAAGGAAGATATGCAGTTGAGAGGGAGATGTGATAGGTGGGAAGGGTCACGGGGGGGGGGGGGGTTCCTAGAAGGAATCAGAAGGGGAAATGAGGGGTGGACATGATTAAGATATATTATTTACACGTATGTCATTTCCAGAGAATAAATAAAACTAAGAACAAGCTGAAGAGCGCCTGAGGACTGACGCCTGAGGTTGACCTCTGTCTTCCACACATGACCTCCTGAGGCTGTAGCTGAGAGACCCACGGGGCCCCTCAAAGGGTGAGGAAGATAGCACACGATCCTGGAGATGCAGAAGAGAGGAGCCAGCGGTCCTCTACAGGGCGCACATCCATCCGTGTCTCGGCAAAGCTGGCTGGAGTCTGCGAAGGTGTCGGGTGAGCCTGTATTTGTGCCTATCAGACCCAGATGGTCCTTCTCACTTCAGATCACAAGAAGCCTCCGAGACAAGGAAAGGGACCTCTAGAATCCAAATGCAAGCAGCCATGCCGTCACTTCAAGCTCATGACAGGTTGTCGTTACTTTTTTAAACTGTTAAGTAAAAACTGGAATGCCCAGAGCTGAAGAGGCTCATGGGAGATGAGCAAGCCTGTAACTGCCTCACTCATCATCCTGATCCAGAATCTCTAGTCTGGGTCATATCCCTGATCTCTGGGACTTATTCTGCCATCTGCCTGGCTAGCTGGCATTGCTTCTGAGATTTCACACATTAACCATCAGGTCTGAATTCAAACTCACTCCCTCTCACTAGACCTAACCAAGTTTCACCAAGAAGCCTGCTCCCACCTCAGTCTTTCTTCTCTCAGCAATGGGCACAAAATCCATCCAGTTCCATCCACCTTCCCCACCTCCCAGGCCTGAGCCACCCATGTTTCTGCCCTACAGCACACTCTGGCAAGCTTCCTGTTTCCGACTCTATCCAACACTGCACTCTTTGGCCAGTGTGCTCACTGGTCATACATATCCCAGCCCGTCACCTCCAAAATGAAAGCCCACATATATAGATTGAAGCCCAACCCGTCATTGCAGCCCCCACAGGGCTGCACGAGGCCCCTTCCAAAGCTTGGAACTGTTACAGCCCACATCTGCTCAGAGCTCTTCCTCTCTGCCAATGGGATCCACTCCCACCCCAGGGCCTTTGCACTTCCTGCTCTCCCTCCTTCACCTTTCTCCTCCCAGCCTTGGTGACTCACACTTCCCTCCTCAGAAAGCCCTTTTTTTGTTCTTCCCACACAGGACTGCTCTGCCCCACATCTACTCCCACAAGTCAGAAGAGTGGGCAGCGCAGCCCCATTTACCAGAAGGCTGGTGAGAAGTCTTAGCAGCTGTGCTGACAAGAGGGGAACTTTGGGCTCTGCACCACTTTGACTCTCAATTTTAAGCCATGGGCAAATGATTTTTGAAAAAATGATTTTGTCTGTTTGTCTGTCTAAGTCAGGTCTTGCTATGTAACCCAAGCTGGTCTTGAAATCACTATCCTCCTGCCTCAGTCTCTCAAGGGCTGAGATTACAAGCCCTTGTGATAGGCCATCACCTCCAGTTCACATCCCCCCCCCCAAAATTAATTAAGGATAGAAAGGAGTGAAGAATAAAGGGAAGAAGAGAGACAAGAAAAGCAGCAAGCTGGGGCAGTCTCCTGAAGAAATGGTTCAACAAAGAAAACCTTTCAAGGAGATAATCGTCGTGTCATCGGCTGAACGGAAACAAAAATCAACTACTATGAACACCCAGCAGCGTAGGAGTGACTCAGAAAACAGTGCTCGGTGGGTAGGACAGGGAAGCACAAAGGCCGCTCGCTCGTTGTCACTGCTAAGACCGCAGAAGTGGGGTGAAATGTTACAACAGAAATTGATGTAAAGAAAGGCCATAAAAAACAGTTTATTACTGAACCATCGCAGCCTAGTGGAGAGCAGAAAATTAACTGGAGATGCGGCTCCGTGTCTGGCACCGTTCCAAGCAGTACAGGGCAGAACATACATAACCCCAGCTCAGCCTACTGGCCCCCTAGGAAACAGAGGTGGGGTCCTGGGCTCCCTACAGGACATGGGTGGCCAGGACTCAGGGAGTTCCCAGCTGCTGACACCTGCCAGGGTATTCATGGTCTGAGCTGCCCTACGTATTGAAGGACACTAAGCCGAATTCTGATTTCTAGCACTGGCATCTGCAAACACTGTGCAGTGTTCCCCAGGAGGTGGACAAGTGACTTGATACCTCACACTGCCAGTCCACCTCTGTCCCATGGGAGGATAGGATCTGGCTTGTGAATACACCCTCTCGGACCCCAGGACACAGTGGTCTCAGCCACACTTCATGCCTGGGCATTTCCAATGAGTTTTAGAGAGCCTTTCAAATACAAAACGAGACAAACAGCCTCCTCCCTGAGACCAGAGGGAGCAGCCACTGGAGACTATCATCTGACACCCACTTATCCTTCTGCACGTGCTGCACCCCGAAGGCTTCGGGGTCCACATTCATGAACACAATCTCATCCAGCACTTTATGTTTAAAATGCCACGTGCCTGCCGGGCGTGGTGGCGCACGCCTTTAATCCCAGCACTCGGGAGGCAGAGGCAGGCGGATTTCTGAGTTCGAGGCCAGCCTGGTCTACAAAGTGAGTTCCAGGACAGCCAGGGCTACACAGAGAAACCCTGTCTCGAAAAACCAAAAATAAATAAATAAATAAATAAAATAAAATAAAATGCCACGTGCCATGAGAGCCCTATTGTCACACTAGATCTATAGAGTGACCCAAATAATAAGTCACTTAAAGTCTTATTCAGAGTTTTCCCAGGACTGACTGCAAATGTCAGCCTGAGCACTCAAGATCTCTCACAACCTGACCCTACAGATGGGAAGTCTACCTGCCTGCTGCAGGCCAGGTGTGGTGGCCAGCCTGCAAGCTCCCCGTGATTAAAGCTTGAAGCAAAGCTGAGAGTGCTTCTCTTGGTTTACCAGGTCACATCAGTGCCACCAGGCCATTCTCCTCTAGAGATCATTGCTTGTCAGTATAGGGCTCCCCCGAGCCTGCAAATGACACTGTGACAAAAAGCTGTTTGGATGACCAAGAGAGGCTGGAATAGGTGATTTGGGGACAGAGGAGGCAGCCTAAGCAAGTGATTCTTGCTTCATGTCCACATATCTGCCAGCTCCCCTCGGCATCTGCCAAGTGATAAGGTCACAGATTGGTATCTCAAAGGTAAGTGTGCACAAAGAGCCTTGAAGATTCTTGTAGCTTCTGTGAGCTCAGTGATGCCTGTCAAATGGTCACCCAGGAGTTGAGGGGACATGGCAGCCTGTGTCTGTAACCCCAGAACCCAGAATCAGACAGGGTTCCTGGGGCTCACTGGCCAGCCAACCTAGCCCAAGTGGTAAGGTCCAAGTCACTGAGAGACACTGATTCAGACAAGGAAGGGAGAGAGAGAGAGAGAGAGAGAGAGAGAGAGAGAGAGAGAGAGAGAACAGTACCCAGTATCAACATACATCTTCATGCTTATGCGTGCAACACACACACACACACACACACAGTCATCCAGCATGCACCACACAGGAAACACCCCATTGAAAATCACCTCTACCATAGCCACCCACAAGCTTGGCACTCCCCAGTCACTCTGCACAATGCCACAGGCTCCTTGCTGCCTGATGCTCTGACCCCTGGCTTGCTTTTCCCTATCACAGCAAGAGGCAGCTAGGGCCCAGCAGAGGCCAGGTACATGTCCCACAGGGTGTGTGAGAAGACCCCACATCCCTCCCCACTAGGACAACCCCAAGCCATGTCCCTTGTGGTGTCCCACAGTCTTCTTGAGGGGTTCTCTATTTCCCTGAGGAATCTGCCCAGGGTCCTTGCTGTCTATTTCTAGCTAAGTCCTCAGACAGGACCTCACCAGCTCCCTTCAGGGTCAACCTCCAGATACCTTCTTCCTCAGCATGAATACCTGGATTGAGCTGAGGCCACAGCCACACAGTGTCCTCTCATCATCTCTCCTGCATGGTGATTCTGGGCACTTGACACAGATGCCCCCAGCCACTCACCTCTGTCCTTCCTTTCCTTGGCTTAAAACTCTTGTCTCCATAGTCTCTGTGTTAACTACATGCCCCACACTCGAGAGTCAGGTGTCTGGTGAGACTCCTTAGAAAGGTGTGCACACCAGAGAGTGGAGTGTGTTTCCCTAGCTTTCTTCACTCTTAGAATTATAAGCCATTAGTGGATGACTAGAACAACTACACTTCCCATGAGCTGCCTAGTTCTTCTTCCTCACCAATTCATCCTCGTTCCTCTTCACCCAGGCCAAACAAGATTGACCCCAAATGCTTAAGTGGGCCCCCACTATGGGAGAGAGAGAAACCTTCACCTTCCTCTTGCTTTTCATAATGTTTCTATTGATGTTGCCCAAAGTCCCATTCTGGTGTTGGGAAATGATACAAATGTTTCCTGTGATACAAAGTCACTGTAACATTAGCAACCACAGTTGCAACAACAAAGATCTAAAACTCCGTAGGGATCTTTACTCCCCTTCTTCACCAAGTTCACAGTTGACTGAAGCCCTGCTGAGCCTCCTGCTGGCTGCTAGCACACCCTTTAGGTCCTGCTTTCTAGCTTTGTGGACTTGAACAGAGCTTACCATCAAATGTTCCACTGGTGCACGGCAGGGCCACCACTGCCCATCTTTCTTCACACGCATGTGCACGGGTGCGCGCGCGCGCGCGTGTGCACACACACACACACACACACACACACACACACGACTGCCTGGTATCTATCTACATCTCTGATCAGTGTTGGGTTCTGATCCAGCCTTGAGTGAACCTGTCCGCAATATGGGTGGGTTCCCACAGCAGCACGATTGTCAGCCTGCTTCACAGATCCAACAGCCATCCAGCCTAGCTGAGTTTGATCAGCCTAAGACTGCAGCAGGTCCTGCTGGGTTCATGCATCTCCCAGCTGTGGCTGTCACTCAAGAGCAGAGTTTTGGGGTGTCCAATTCTATGGTCTGTCATTAAATATTCAACAAGAAACCAGAGAAGCGCCCTGTGAACCTAAGGATGTCAGGAACCTTGTTGGTTCCCTGGCTTCTAACAGGTTTTGTATTCTTGTTTCCAATGGGCTGTTAGGTCGCTCTTAAGAAAATAGTGAGTTGGGCCACATTCAAGAAGCCTTGAAAGTTCACGGAGCTCCGGCACCACAGTCCTGCAGAGGAAATTGCTTTTAGCATCACTTTGCAGATGAAGGAACTGAGGATCTCAAAGGCTAAGGACATACCCAAGTTCACAGAGAGGCAGAAGCAACCTGAACCCACAGCACTTCAGTCCAGGCCCTGTGTTCCCCAGGGTCTCCCAACCTGTTGCCTTCTGCCCAAGTCAGAAGCTGTAGGAGGAGGCAATGGGATGTGTGTGGTCTACACATTTGCACTGCAGTTGGACTGGCTCCCTGAGAAGGGGGGACATCTGTCTCCATGGCTACACCGAGCCTGAACAAAGCCTCATACAGATTCCCGCAGCCTTGACCATAGCCACCTCATCCTACAGCCAATAGCCAGAGGACGCTGCCAGCCCCCAGCCTGCCGTGCTTCTGGGATCTTCTTTCTGCAGGATTCCCATTATTAAATCCAGCACTTGATAACCACTGAGTGTTTTCAAATTATTTACCAACTCACGTTGGTGGCGCCCACTACCCGATGGCCCTGCTGAAGTAACCTGCCCACCTTACCACCAAAATCTCAAATCGAGTTACAGAGTTCACCCGTAGACCCTCTCACTTAAGGATCCACCTAGACCATGGAAAGAAAGCACTTGAGGATATCTGTGTTTACACTGAGGGACACTCTAGGACACAAATGGTTAAAGGCTGCCATTTGGATCTGATTGTAAATCAGCTTGTGGCCCAAAAATGAACGTTCTGTATTCTCTCTCTCTCTCTCTCTCTCTCTCTCTCTCTCTCTCTCTCTCTCTCTCTCTCTCTCTCTCTCCCTCTCTCTTTCTTTCAACTCTGGAAATGGGAAATTAGATGGATTTCACCTAATGGGCAACCTTAGCTACTGTGCAACCATTAAGGAGAGCTCTGAAGCAGTCTCTGAGGTTTATAGGAAAAAGCAATATGATCAGGATAGTGACTGGGGCAAGGACACAGGGCACTTATGCCATTCTTTCCTGTGACAATAGTCAGTGTCTCTGTGAAGGTCCCATGTAAGTTCCCTACTAGAAATACATTTTCCTCCAGAGGACACTCACTCGGTGGTGTCTCAGATGTTTGTGACTGTCACAGCTGTGGGTGGCCCCTGTAGATTTCTGGTTAGTAGAGGACATGGGTGCTCTAGAAACTCCACAAAGCACAGGACAGCCCCACAACAAAGCCTGAGTCAGCCCATGACAACAGCAGGTAAGAAGTCCTAGGAGAACTTACATGCACACGCAGGTGCACACACACATATGAACATGTAAATGCATGCATGCACATATGCACATGAACCCAAAGGCATACACAAACATACACACAAACACACTCCTGTACATACAAGCATGTCCCCGTACATGAACAGCTGTGCATGAACAGAGTGTTTACAACCATGTACACACATGAAACATGTATGCACCATGGACACGCAGACACTGAATGTGCTCATCAACATGCATGTGTGTGGATGAATGCACACGAACATGCATAAACACGTGAATCCACAGGCGCTCAGAACTCTGTCTTTGGTTCAGCAGTCCAGAAGTAAACACAGATGTGTCTGCACAGTAGACATTAAAACACCTGCTGTATAGAATTAAAACACCTGCTTTTTGTCCTTGCACTGCTTCCTCCCCTATTTTTGTAATTCTCAGAGAACAGCATCACTCATGAGTCTATTAAACCAAACACCTAAGGGTCCCTGCTCCTGGGCTGCCTTCATCAGCTGGTGAGGTCTGTTGGGTATTCATTCAGAACAGCCTCCACTCCACTGGCTCCTCGCACCCATCTTCACAGCTCTAGGTGCCAGCCTCTCCTGCCTGGACCCCTGTGATCCACAGGTCTGCCGTCAGGTCCCTACTCTCACCTCAGGGCCTTTGCACAACTGTTCCCTCTGTCTAGTTCTCTCTCCAGCTCTCCATTGGGAGACTCTGTTTAAGCATTTGGGTCCCAAGGGAAATGTCATCACCCCAGGGTGCCCCCTATCTCAGCCACCCTAGAGAAGTCAGCTCCTCAGAAACTGCAATCTGGTGCCCCTATGCTGGTGTTTATCTACATTTTTGAGATAAGGTCTCTATGTAACCCCAGGCTGACTTCAAATAGGTGATCCTCCTGCTTCAACCTCCCAAGTGCTGGGATTGCAACTGTGAGCCATGCCTGGCTGCCTACATTACTTTCTTTCCTTGTGCCTCTGGCTTCCAGAGTTATCCAAGTTGCTTGTTCCTTCTATTCTCTGAACGGGAATGGCCCATGTAAGCTCATGCCTGTTAAACGACTTGGTTCACGGTTGGTAGAACTCTTTGGGAAGGATTAGAAGGCATGGCCTTGTTGGAAGAGGTGTGTCACTGGGGATAGATGTTGAGGTTTCAAAAGATCATTCCAGGCCTAGTCTTTTTCTCTGCCTCCAACTTGTGGTTCAGGATGTAAGCTCTCAGCTACTGTTCCAACGCCATGCCACGCCTGCCTGTCTGCTGCCATGCTCCCCACCATGATGGTTATGGGACAAACCCTCTGAAGCAGTTCCCCAATTTATTTATTTATTCATTTTTGGTTTTTCAAGACAGAATTTCTCTGTGTAGCCCTGGCTGTCCTGAAACTCATCTGTAGATCAGGTTGCTCTTAAACTCAGAGATTTACCTGCCTCTGCCTCCTGAGTACTGAGACTAAAGGTGTATGCCACCACTGCCCAGCTAAGCCCCCCAATTAAATGCATTCTCTTAGAGCTTGCCTTGGACATGGCACCTTTTCACAGCAATAGAACAATGACTAAGGCATCCCTCTCAGTGCTGCATCCCAGAACAACAGGAGATTCCTAAGAACAGACATCTAGGTTTGTTCCTCACTGTATCCTTAGTACAAAAAAGAAAGAAGGAAGAGGGGAGGGGGAGGGGGAGGGGGAGAAAGAAGAGGAAGAGGAGAAACTGGTACTGCACGTTCAACAGGACTCAGAAGTGTTGTATCATCATCACCATCATCATCACCATCTTCTCCTTCTCCTTCTCCCTCTCCCCCTCCCCCTACAAGTGACTACAAGTGCCAGGGATGGGTACCTTCCAGGTACTTCGAGGAGTCCCCAAGAAATAAGAGCCTCTATCTGTTGGGCTCTAGCTGCTTAGATATGCAGCAAGACCTGCCCAGGGCTCTGGAGCCACCAGGCAAGCTGACTAACCCCGGCACCTCTTAAAAGCAACTCAGATGCAGCAGCCCCGCATCTTCCCGTCCCGTGTCATATCCTGTCACACTCTCTGCCTTCCAAGTGTTCTATAAGGACTTGATAGCAGCAAACATGTCTTGCGTGTCCTAGGGGTTGACTGCCAGCCACAATCTAGACAAGGGCCTAGGAACCACACCCCCACCCCCACCCCCACCCCCACCCCCACCCCCACCCCCACCAGGCCCACGTGGATTTTTAGCCTTGTTTTATTGATGGGTAAAATGAAGCACCATTTGGCAGAGTGAGTTTCTCAAGATCACACAGGAGACTCTCTCACAGGACAGAAGAACCCCATGCCACCCACTGTTCATCCACAGTGCCTGTGGGACAAAGGTTCAGAGGCCAGGATGGGGAGGGGAGTCTGCCTCGGTCCTAGTGCAGTGCTGAGCTGATCACAGACATGGGGTGACTGGATAAATAGCTGCAGTTCTAACTCTCCTCCTGCTTCTGAGTCCTGGCCACACCCCCACTCATCCTTTCTCTTTACTTGAGTCTACCCTTAGCAGAGGACGGAGCTCCTAGAACAAGCCCGGTGCCCTGCGTAGCCACCTCTCACACACAATGCTCATAACACAGAAGGCAGACAGGTTGCAAGCTGCTGGGAAACTGGCCATGGTCACTTCTAGACCACACAGAGGTTTCCACAAATCCCCTAGTCACTGGGGACAGCCAGGAAGGATCGAGGAATGGCACTGCCCTGCAGCAGCACACACACCCCACACACCCCACTCCCCACTGCACCCACACCTCCACATTGCCCTGTCCAAGTTCCAGACCAACCTGATCATCCATCACCCATCCACGCAGCATCCACCATGCCCAGGGCTGAGAGTCGTGGCATTTGGGGGCTGCCCTGTTGGTGCCCTGAAGGAGAGAGTAAACTTGCAGCTGGGGTGGACTGAAACATGCTAGGAACTGGAGTTGCACAGCGTGAATTTCCGCTAAGACAGGACTACAGACTGCCTCGGGTGGCGGGGAGCAAGCCTTCTCCCACATTCAACCCCCAGGAGATGAGAAGGAGAGAGCCTACCTGCAAGTATCAGTATGGAATGGAAACAAATCCAGAAAAGGCAGGACTCTGAAAGAAGCTAAGTCCTTGAGCCAGACTTAGAAGGAGAAAGAAATGAAGGGACGCAGGGGAGGAGGAGGAGGAGAAGGAAGCCATCACCCATTTGTGAATACAGGAGAGTTCAGAAGGTACCCTCTCATACCCAAGGATAAGAAGTAAGCCAAAGGGAGGGTCCACACCAGTAATCTCAGGACTTAGGAGACAGGGGCCAGCCTGGGCTACATAGCCAGAGAGACCTCATCTCAAAGAATAAAAGAGAAGAAAAAGCCAAGAGGAATAAAGAGAAGGAGGGAGGAAGGAGTCAAGCAGGCAAGCTAAACAGTAGCCTGGCATACGGGGGTGGGTGGGGTGGAGCGAGTGGGGGTGTGGGGGTGGTAAACCTCCTTTTCACGCACTCACTGTGAGAAGTGCAAAGTCATTCCTGAAAGCACACATTCACATTCCCTAGGAAAATATAAACCCCAAGAAGCCTCCAGCGCTCGGCTCGCTCGGGAGATACGAACAGATTTAGCCCAGGAGAGCTGCCAGGGAGGCGAAACGGGAGCCAAATGAGGAAGGGATGGGCCCGGAAAGAGCTAGAAACACACAAAGGGCAGAAAGACACACTCAGAGGAGCGAACCGCAGGCTCAGTCCTATGGAAAATCTCGCTCCAACAGTGTAGAGTGTAGCTCCAGTGGCCTGAAGCTCAGAGACTTACTTCACTCCCAGAGGACAAATGTCAGAGCCTTAGCTAGCAGAGCTGAGGGACAGACGACAAATTAATTAATTAGTTATTTCTATTTATTTTATTTATTTAGTATTCTTTTGCAATGGAAGCCAGGGCCTTGCTAGGTGAGCACTCTCCCACTGAGCCACATCCCCAGAACTAGTTTTGTTTTTGTTTTTGTTTTTGTTTTTGTTTTTGTTTTCGAGACAGGGTTTCTCTGTGTAGCCCTGACTGTCCTGGAACTCACTCTATAGACCAGGCTGGCCTCGAACTCAGAAATCCGCCTGCCTCTGCCTCCCAAGTGCTGGGATTAAAGGCGTGCACCACCACCGCCCGGCTTAGTTTTATTTTTTTATCTTTCTTTCATGTGCCTGCATTTTGAGACAGGGTCTTTCTTACTTGTAGACCAGGCTGGCCTCGAACTCACAGAGCTCTGCTTGCCTCCACCTCCAGAATGCTGGGATTTGCGGGAGGGTGGGCAGTAGATGTGTGACATTCTCCAACCTACCAGCCAAGGGTTTCCCTTTCTTTGATTTGTGTTCTCTGTGCTGGAGCTGGAACTAGGACCTAGAACCTTCTCTGTCATTGGCATCGCTTTGCACATCTTTAGAAAACCAAAAAAAAAGCAAACACGGAACACAGCACAGGGGAAGCAAGATCCACCATCTACTAGGAGGCCTTGAAGCTGGTCTGGCATGGACACACCCTGGGCACAGGGCAGAGGAGTGGGAGGTGGTGCAGGTCTGTGATCCCAGCACTAGAGAGGCAGAGGCAGAAGGACCTCTGAGTTACAGACCAGCCTGATCTATACAGAAAGTTCCAGGCCATCAAGGGTTACACGCAGGATGGGTAGGGGTAGAAAAGTGGGAGGTGCTTGAGGCCCAGAGATGCCAGGAGCTGAGGAATGGGCTCTAAACTGTCTGGAACGCAAATGCTAGTGATGAAGCCAGAACAAACCCCAGCAAAACTGTGAGACAGAAAAGAAGAACTGACCTGGAAGACAGACCGGCAGTCAGTCCCATCAGTGAGTGTGTTCTAGAGGACTGCAAATGGAACAGTGTGAAGATTAAAACCTAGAGTGCCCACAGCTGCAGAAGGTGGAGGGGCTTGAGCAACAGGAAATCCAAGTTGGTAGTGGCAGCTAAATT
The DNA here is from genome assembly GCF_978045245.1 of Mus caroli. Taxonomy (NCBI): domain Eukaryota; kingdom Metazoa; phylum Chordata; class Mammalia; order Rodentia; family Muridae; genus Mus; species Mus caroli. The sequence continues at coordinate 19,718,388 of NW_028227263.1, read as the reverse complement.
AATGAAAGGCAGCCTGGTGGTTTCCGAACTAGTAAACATAGTTCTCTCACAGTCCCCAAACCCACATTATTTGGTGTTTAGAACAGCGATATCTGTGTCCACCTGTTTACAGCACAAGTGTCCATAATTATTGCCTGACCTTGGAAACAACCAAGATGTCTTCCCACGGGTGAAATAAACCATGATATGCCCAGTGAGTGAAATATTGTTTAGCAGTAAATAAATAAGCTATAAAATGAAAACTATGTGGAAAGGTTGTGTTTGTGGCTGTTGGAGGGTGTGTGCTTGGTATGCCTGAAAGGAAAAGGGAAAGGAAGGGAGGGAGGGAGGGAGGGAGGGAGGGAGGGAGGGAGGGAGGGAGGGACAGAAGGACAGAGGGTGGGTGAGGAGGGAAGGAGGGTGGGCAGGGGTTACATTATTGTTTAGTGATAAAAGCTAGAGTGGAGAAGGCTCCAGACTCTGTGTCAACTCTGTGACACGCTGGTGACAGTGAGAAGATCATTGGTTGCTAGGGTTGGAAGGGAGATGGAGGAAGAGACCAAGCAATGGTCTCAGCAGGAAAAGTCAGGGCATAGAAGACTGCCTTGAGGGCTTTCCACACTCATCCAAGGCCACAGTTAACACCACCCAGCATAACAGGGTTCACTGTGGCCTGGGCGATGGCCATGTGGGCCCTTTGGGTATGGGATTCAGGCAATAGGGAGCTGAGCGTGTGTCCCTCGGGAGGTCGCTGAACCTTCCACTCAGCTTGCCGCAAACCAAAAGCTGCTTCAGAAAGTGGAGTTTATCAAGTCACAACCATCGTCAGCACAATCAGCCCTTTCCGAGCTGATCTCTGTTAAGTACCAGGACAGTTTTAAAGCCATTTGGGGCTGGAGAGGTGGCTCAGCAGTTAAGAGAATTGAAGAGACCCTGGGTTCCATTCCCAGAATCCATACGGCGGCGGCTCACAACTGCTTGAAACTCCAGTTCCAGGGAACTCCGTGCCAGCTTGTGACCTCCTAGATCTCCCTCCCCCTCCCCCTCTCTCTCACACTCATGGGGGCGGGGCTCTTCAAAGCAAGATATCTTGGGCTGAGGGTGTAACTCACCTGGTAGAGAGCCTACCTAAGGTGCATAAAAGCCCAGTTTTAAAACCATGGTATCACATAAGCTGGATGTGGTGGCAAACACCTGTGATCTCACCGCTCAAAAGGTAGAGGAAGACAGATCAGGAGTTCAAGGTCATCATTCACTACCTAGAGAATTCTAGGTGACCCTGGGCTACAACACACCTTGTCTCAAAAAAAATTTTTTAAATGCATATATATGTATATTTATGAGGGAAGCACACAAGAATTCAAGGAGGACTTGGGATTTAGCTCAGTGGCAGAGCACTTGTCTAGCAAGCCCAAAGCCCTGGGTTCCATCCTCAGCTCAAAAAAAAAAAAACCAAAAAAAAAAACAAAAAAAACAAAAACAAAATTCAAGGAAAGAAAATATAGCTAATTTCTGCCAAGAAATAAAGTATAGGCTGATGGTCCCCAGAGTCACTTCCTTAACCCTAAGTGCCAGAACACATGGGATGATGTCCAGCAGATGTAAGGGAGGCAGCCACATTCATCTACACTGAAGGCCACAGAGACTCACAGTGAGCAGGAGCTGGGGGAAGCCAACCATGGTAAGGGCAAACCCCATCTGCAGCACACCTGCAGCACACCTGCAGCACATCTGCCCTCCATGTCTCCTCTCTGCAGCTGTTCACAACGGAGCCCCTGAGACTGTGAGCCAAGATAAATCCTCTTAAGTTGTTTTATCGGCATTTTGTCACTACCATGAAAACTGGCAGGCCATCTTCTTCCAAGCTGTAGCCAGTATCCAGCATGGGGCCTGGCACGCAGCTGGTGGCCAATACACGCCCCATCATGCTGTGCATGGAAGGCCACCAATATAAAAACTGGAGCGCAGCTTCCAAAGAGGGTTTGAATCTGCCAATAGAAGCACACACAGACACAAAAGGGAGCTATGATCATTGTCACAACTAGGAGCAAAACAGACTTCCAAAGTGACTAATGTTCTTCTCCTACCAGAGAAGGGATGTTTAGAAGTGTCAGCAAGAATTATAAACTGAGTTTGCATTGATATGTTTTAAAGTCATTAGTAAAGAAAGAAAAACTGAGCCCATTCAGGCTGCCAAGATGGCTCAGGGGTTAAGAGCACTCTATGCTCTTTCAGAGGACTCAAGCTCAGGTCCCAACACCTATCTCAAGTGGTTCACAACAGCTCCAGCTCCATGGGATCTGATGCCTTCTGTTGGCCTACACGGGACCTGCAATGGGTGCAATGACTATAAGGGACTAAAAGTGAAATTGATCTTTAAAAAATAGAACCCGGGGCTGGAGAGATGGCTCAGAGGTTAAGAGCACTGACTGCTCTCCCGGAGGTCCTGAGTTCAATTCCCAGCAACCACATGGTGGCTCACAACCATCCGTAATGTGATCTGACCTACTCTTCTGAAGTGTCTGAAGACAGCTACAGTATACTTACATATATAATAAATAAATAAAAAATAGAACCCATGTAGTAAAATATTAGTAAATAAGATGTTACTGAGAATGGCGTTGTACACTGTTAGCCCCATCACTGGGGAGGAAGAAGAAAGTAGATCTGTGAGTTTAAGGCCAGCATAGTCCACATAGCAAGTTCCATGCCAGCCATGGCTATGCAGTAATAAGACCCTGTTTCAAAAAAAAAATTTAAAGAATTATGAGCTGAAGGCATTTGAACAAAATAGAGAGGGGAGACTGGAAGGAAGTCTTGCTGAATAAACCTGATGTCTAACCCCAGGAACCCATCCATGCAAAGGTGTAAGGAGAGAAACAACACCATAGAGTGGTCCTCTGACTCACACATGTTTGCATAATATACACACATCCCATACACACACCACACACATACACACACCATACACACCATACACACACCCCATACACACCACAGACACACACACACCATATATACACCACACACACCATACACACACACACACCATATACATACACCATACACATCATAGACACACAGACACACACACCATACACATACATACCATAAACACACACCATACACACCATAGACACACAGACACACACACCATACACACACATACACACCACACACACACATACTTACAATAACAAATAAATGTTTCAATTAAAAGAAAAGTGAGACCAATGTCTTTGTGATAAAGTGTTAAGTGGTTAAGACCCTCAGTTTGTACCAAAAGAAAGCACGGTTTGCATCTGGGCCAGAGAGGAGACATGGGAACGGGGAAGCAGAGTGGAGAGGGAAATGTCAAAGATGTGACAAAGGACAGCAAGGCTCAGATATGAAAAACAGTAGTCAGAGGAGAAAGCGTTCACTGGGGAGCACAGCCATTTTATCTGGAGAAAAGATCAATTCCACAATTCCACAACGAAAATATAACTGCCATGAATTTCCTCGTGATGAATAACATAGACTCAGACTCAATAAAAACCAAGCCATCCCAGAGGCAAGCAAGAACAGACAGTCTTGCTGCAAAGAAAGAGTGACCTGCTCCACCCAGTTGATGGAAGACACAAGGAGCAAAGATGGACAGACAGCAGTGCCTGTGTGCCTGTGTGTGCATGTGTGTGTGTGTACATGTGTGGGTGTGCATGCGTGCATGCATGCGTGTACATGATGCATGCATGGATGTGTGTCTGTGTGTCTGTGTCGGTGTGTCTGTGTGTCTATGCACATATCTTCATGCATAGGCACACGTCTGGAAGCCAGAGGAAGGTGTCAAGTGTCCTCTGTCAGTCTCTGCTTTATTCCTTCAAGGCAGGACCTCTGAGCCTGAAGCCCGTGGTTTGGGTAGCTCTTTGGATGACTGTGTCCACCTTCATCAACACTAAGGCCACAGGCATATGTGGGACCACAGGCAGCTTGTCTGGATGATGCTGGGATAGGGACTTCAGTGCTCGATAGTTCAGCACATGCTCTTTACTGCTGAACCATCTCTCAGGCCCCAGAGTCTTTACTCATACTCTGTATAGCTAGCTGCCTTAAAAGACACTTAGGGACTCCACCTGCTGTTTCAAATAAAACGTTTACCATAAACACAAATATGCAAATGTATATGCAGGGACCTGTCCTGCTCACTTTTTCAATAACTCAGTCAATTAAAAATTAATGACAAAAATGTAAGCAAACAAGCAACAACAAAAACAACAAAAATGCCCTGGGAAATCTGTAAACACTCTGCTAAATTATGCTCGGATGAAGAAGTAACAAAACTAAAATTTCGGAACTTGAGGAACCAAATTGCAGCTGTCAAAGTTGTACAAAATCATTTTCAAAGACACTGCATCTGGGAACCCATGAGACTTGGCCAAAGTGGTGCTCAGAGGCAAGCGCGAAGCAGTAAAATGCAGCCATCGTTATAAACTATGCAGACAAAAATTTTGACTTGAAAAGATTAACAAAACAAACCTCAGGAAGGATAGCCACAAGAAAATAAGCAGCTGCCAGAAAATGTAAGCAAACAAAATTGAAAAATCCAAGAATTCTGGTTAAGTTTAGAAAGGCAGGGAGAGAGCGTGGGAGCTGACGGCCCCACCGAAAGGCTTCAGAGGAGGAGAAAGCAGCAAATTGTGAGTGCTGGGCCACGGGCTAAGGCAGCCTCCCTAGAGCCTCACACCTCAGACACTTTTGCAAGACAAATCAGGTGAAAAGGAAAACTCATGTTTACATGAGCTGGGGGAAAAAAAAGTTTATAGAAAAGCGGGTATTTTTCTCTCCACGCTAAAAGGTATTCAATACACTTGAAACCCTAGCTGAAAAAGTAAGTTCCCAAGAAAACAACTCAATAAAACGTGAGTCAGACTAGTCCAGCCGTGGGAGATTGGCCTATGGTAGTCAGGATCTGTCTGGGAGTAGGATCTGTCAGATAGTCAGGGGATTAGCCTATGGAAGTCAGCAGGCTTGCAGTGCTCTGTGAAGGCTATGGCCAGGGGGTTGCAGTTCCAGGCCAGCCTGACCTAGTGAGACTGGATTAAAAACCAACTGAGCTTGCCCACTGCAAACTCCTTCACGTCAGAGTATCCCTAGAGTACCCAAAGCTGCCTTGATGCTTCAGACTCTACCACGTCAGAGTAACCCTGAGCAGGCTTGCAAGCCAGAGTGTCAGACTTTGGACTCATTCGGTGAAGCGGTCCAGCGCCAGGATGGACACCAGTGTCGGAGTTCCTCTGCTGAGGTAAACAGCAAGTTTCTGTGTTTGCATACTGCAGAGAAACCTGCATACCCATGGGTGTGCATATGTATGTGTGTGTGTGTGTGTGCAAGTGTTGGCATGTGTGCTGTGTGTATGTGTGGGTTAGGTGTAAGAATATGTTTGTGCATGTGCAGGCAAGTATGGGGCATGTGTGTTCAGCTAAAATCATGTGTGTTCAGGTGTGGACATGTATACAAGTAGATGCATGGTTGTGAGCATGCATATGCACTGTGCATGCATGTAGATATGTGTGGCTAGGTGAGAACATGGAAGTATGTGTGTGTGCATAAATAGAGGTGTGAATGAGTATGCATGAGTATACATGTGCATGAAAGCATTGAGAGCATGATGCATAGAGATATTTATATACAGATACTCATAGGTATATGGGTGTGCTCTTGCACAAATAGGTTGTATGTGCCTGAGTGTGTGTAAATGTGCTCATGTGCAAGCATGTACATATGCATGTATGGAGACATGCTTGCAAATGAGGGCAAGTTGGTATGGGGTGGTATGGGGTGCATGGATGAGTTTATGTGTGCATTGGTGTGTGTGTGCCGTGCATATGTGTGTATGCATGTGCCTGTGAACACATGAAAGTGTGCATGTGTGGCTGTGTATGGGGAGCACGCCTGTTTGTGCCTCCTCTCCTATTTATTTCTGTTTCCGTCTGACTCTGTATGCCTGTCCATGCCATAGCCTCCCCTTTTGCTTTCCACTGGAATCTGCCTCAGCCTTGCTCTGTGTCCCTCTCAGACTCTTTCTGCATCCCGCCACTGTGCGTCCCTGTCTCCCTCCCTTCTCTATGGCTACACTGACACTGGGAAGTTGAAACCCAAGACAGGATGCCATAGCACTCCCACCCAGAGCTACCCACAAGCCATCCACCCAGAGCTACCCACAAGCCTTCCACCCAAAGCTACCCACAAGCCATCCACCCAGAGCTACCCACAAGCTGTCCACCCAGAGCTACCCACAAGCCGTCCAGCTTCGCTTCCAGAAGCCCAGCTGGGAGTCCTTACCCTGTGTCCCTGCCCCAGTTAGCTTCCCCTGGCTGTGATAAACACTGTGACCAAAAGCAGCTTAGGGAAGAGAGGGGCCTGGAGATGGGAACTGAAGCAGAGGCCTTGGGGGAACACTGCTTACTGGCATGGTTTGTTCAGGCTACTTTATTATACGATCCAGTACCACCTGCCCATGGTGGCACTGTCCACAGTTGGCTAGGCCTCCCATGTAATCCATTATGCCGATAGATAGATGGATAGATAGGTAGGTAGATAGATAGATAGATAGATAGATAGATAGATAGATAGATAGATAGATAGATAGATATAAAAGTAAGAAAGAAAAGAAGAAAAAAGGAAGAAAAGAAGAAAGGGAGGAAGAGAGAGAGAGAGAGAGAGAGGTGCTCCTTGCCTACAGCCCGTCTGATGGAGGCACTTTCTCAATTAAAGCTCCCTCTTTCCAGCTGACACTAGCTTATGTCAAGTTGATAAAAAAACCCAACTAGCACATCCCCACCAGGGGCCCTGCACTCACAGCCAAGTTCCCCCAAAATGGCAAGCTTGAACAGTGTGGGCAGCCCACCTCCGAATCTGGACCACATTGCCACCCACATGTAATGGAAAGGCAGCAGGGCCGTATTAATCTTCGGACTGTTCCTAGACAGATCGTGACCTCCCATGCGGATGGCTGACAGAAGGCAGAGAGGAAGCACAGGAAGGAAGTGACACAAAGCCTCCCTCTATGCAGTCCCGACTTCCCAGGGGAGTAAGAGAGCCAGGGCTGCCTCCACCAGTGTCCACCAGGAGGGACTTATGATCAGATCTGCTTAGGGCTGGACCTGCCTCCACCAGTGTCCCCACCCAGGCAGGCGCATCCTGAGACCTGAGAACCTGCCCAAGCCAAGGTCATCTCCTACCCACATGACACCCCCTCCCCACTTCCTGAGGACCCCAGACCTTAGGACAGCAGGAGCTGGCCTCTGCCTTGCAGGTGTTCATTTGAGCATGTTAGGACAGAAGATGCAAACTGTCAGCTTGCAGGCAGGCATGTTGGCTGGCATCAGAGGATGGATCTCTTTGAATTCAAAGCTAACCTGGTCTCCATAGCAAGTTACAGACCAGCCAAGAGTACTGAGTGAGACAATGTGTCAATAAACAATCAAAAAGCAACACAAACTATAAAAGTGTCCAGAAATCAACAAGGAGTTTCAGTGAAGTGGGAAAAGACTAAGGGAGGTGTGGCTGGTTGAGGTTGGCTGTAGAACCACCAAGGACTGGGAAAACTATGAATAGAGGAGGGAGTGCCAGCTAAAGGCCTTGCCTAAGCAAAGGCCCTGGGTCTGGAAAAGGTCTCACCTGGGAACTGCACATCATCAGTAACCAGAGGTAGGACTGAAAGAAGCAGGAGTTGGGCCAAGAGAGCATGGATTGTACGGAATCCTGGCACTGGGCAGACAAGAATGCCAACTGCTACTGCTTGGGCAGCAGATAATCTTGAACTCCAGTCTAGAGCTGGGCCTCAGAACAGCAGTGGTGTCCTGCCGAGCTCCTTCACACAGCTCTGTCACCTGGTCACCTGACATCAATGACACACACCCCTACCGCACCCCACAGGCATTGTAGAGGCCAGACAGCAGCACCCTCAAATTTAATAAAGGGAAACAATAGCCCCTTTGGTTCCGGGGTCCCCTGGACATTTTAGGAATGGAGTGATCAGAGAGGAAGAAGGTGCAGTAACTCCCTGACACAGTAGCACAGAACAGTCTGGCCTCTTACCACACAAAGGGCTCCTAAGATGACACTAGGCCCCAATACATTCAGCAGGGTCCACTGGCAGCAGTGCAAATCTTTGTCCCACGGAGAAGAGGAGGGCAGCGAAAAGAGAAAGGAAAGCTAGCTGGCACAGACAAGCAGCTTCTGGAACAGCGAGGGATAGAGAGAAAGGCAGAGCTGAGCAGGAGGTCACCGACTCAACAGAATGGTCATTCCCAAAAGGCAGGCTGTCACAGCAAGAAAAGGAGCTGTACAGGGCTGGAGAGATGGCTCAGCAGTTAAGAGCGCTCTTCCAGAGGTCCTGAGTTCAATTCCCAGCAACCACATGGTGGCTCACAACCATCTGTAATGGGATTTGAGGCCCTCTTCTGGTGTGTCTGAAGATGGCTACAGTATATTCATATAAATAAAATTTAAAAATAAATAAATCTTTTTTAAAAAAGCAAAGGAGCTGTGTGTGCCTGAGCAAGTGCAAAGGTCCTGTGGCAGCAGCATTTGGGTCTGAGGGAGGGCTATTGAGGGAGGACTACTGAGGGAGGACTACTAAGGAAGGTGTTGTAGTAGAAAGGGAGGCCAGAATAGCCCTGGGGAGGGTTCCCAAGAGCTAACAAAGCTCCCAGCGAAATGGAAGGTGTCAGCAGTGACTCAGCTTAGATCTAACAGAACCCCTTTGGCTACTGGCTGATTGGTTCCCAGGGCAGCAGCCAGTCAGCCAAGGTCATAGGACAAGATCAAGCTGAGCTGGCCATGGAAGAGTGGGATGTGATGGGAAGGGGTGTTCTGTGGGACTTCAGGGTTAGGGCCCAAGCTCTCAAAGAACTGTCATGTACATCTGTAGTGTGGAGGAAGGGATGGATGCAGAGCCTGTCCCCAAGCCCAGGTGGCTCTGTGAACTGCCTCCATTTCCAGACACTGGGCCCTTATTAAATGACATTGCAGGACACTAAAGTTGCACATGGCCCTTGCTGCTGGCCTGTGGCTTCTGACATACAGAAAGCAAGTTTACCCACACTCTGACACCAGGCTGGACCACAGAAAGTTATGATTATCCACACCACTGGTTAAAAACCTGGTGAATCTATCATGATTATGGTCCTCCTGCCCAAGTTGAGGGAACTGAGTGTCAGAGAGGGCATACTCCAACCAGAGGTCACACAGCAGGTGAGATAGGGACGAGAAGCAAGACTGACCCTAAAACCTGCGGTCTTGAGAACAGTGCTCTGGCTCCTGCTTCCACAGCAGAAACCAAAGCCAACTAATGTTCTTTTTATACCCAAGCAAAGACAGGAGGCACAGGGAGGGGGTGTGACTTCCAAAGCCACTTAGCAAGCTGGCAGCAGGGTCTGCGCTCAAACCCAGGGCTTGTGACTCCTAGAATAGTGCTCTCCCCGGTGAGACAGGCCGGAGGAGCCCAGGGTGGGGGGAGGCTGATTGAGTTGGAGGTAGGGATTCAAGACATGCGGGAGGTGGGGTGGGATGCACACTGGACCTCACACCCTAGTTTGGCCACTTCACTTGCTAGATATGTGACCTTGGGTAAGTCCTTGTGACCATAGCACCCGCTGCAATGCAGTAAGAGGAGGTAGTGCTTGTTGAGGGCTACAGTACCTTTCAAAGCTCATCTTCTCCTATGCACTCCCAGCAAGAAGCCTGTCCAACATGATGGCCACATACTCCTGGGCTCTAGCAACCTCCCAGCCGGGTGCATTACAAGGGTCATGCCTGACTCATGTCTCCTCCAGGAAGGGAGAGTGTGCTAGCCTTGCACTGGAAAGTGTGGTCTGCCCCTGCCCAGAAGCAAATTAGATCTGGAAGAACTGATCCCAAGAACCAGAGACATCAACTAACACACATCCCACAAAGTTCTGCTGAGTACCTACTGTGTGCTGCCATTCCAGGCTCCATATAAAGTGACAGACAGCATAGATAAGAGTCCATTCCAGAGGCTGGAGAGGTGGCCCAGTGATGCAGAGCACTGGCTGCTCTTCCCAAGGACAGGGTTTCAAGTCTCAGCAACCACATGGTGGCTCACAACTGTCTATAACTCCAGTTCCAGGAGACCTGACACCCTCTTCTGGCCTTTGTAGGCACTAGGCACTCCTGTGGTGCACAGGCATACATGCAGACAAAATACCATATACATAAAATAAAAACAAATAAATCCCAAAAGAATTTTAAGCATCTACCCCCAAGTTCACAAGGCACACAGCAAACAGGTGTTGTTGACAAAGATGGATGTGAGACCAATGGTCAGAATTAGGGGGAAAGAGTGTATGCAGGGAACATAAGGTAGGGACCGTCTTCTTCAGGTGGTCGGGAGTGCCTGAGCAGACTGAAATCGTGGAAAACAGTCTTGAGTGGATCTGGGAGAAAAGCACTCGGGTAATGGACAGCCTGTGCAAAGGCCCTGGAGACAGAGGGAGCCTGAGGTGTTAAAAGCCAGCACGGCTGTAAAGACCTGGAGTCAGCAAGAGCAGCATTCGGAGATGAAGGGTAGTAGCACCAGGCTTCAGTGGATCTGGGCTGCAGGGACTGCAGGAAGGATCTAAGGAGGGGAGGTGTCCTTGGGCTAGATACAGTGGCTCAGGCCAGCGTAGCAGAAGCGAGGCTCAGCCCCCATGGGGTCACTGAACCCCACCCCCTTGGGTGGGGTGGGCTGCTTTCCTCTCCATCTGCAGGGTAGCAAGCAGAGGCTCTGGCCAAAGTCTCGTGGTAGCAAGAAGATCCATCCACCCACCATCCCACACAGGGCAAAGCGAGTCTAGAGTCAGACTATAAACCTACAGGTCCAGGATCTCTGCTGCCACTTCTGAGCTGCCTGCCAGCTCCTACATCACTCTCAGATCACACCTCCTCCTCGCCCAGGGTCTACCCCTTTCTCTCTCTCCAATGCCACTCAGCCAGTCTTGCAGGCTCATAATGCCACAATCTTGGGCTTCCTGATACACTCCTATCCTAGACTACATTCACACAGGGCCAAAGCTCACACACCACATAAGAAAGCAACAGTCAGCATAAGCTCGGCTTCATCACTTTGCACCCCAAGACCTTGCCTCTCCAGGCCTGAACCTTGCCCCCTCCTCCCAGGCCTGAACCTTGCCTCCTCCTCCCAGTGCAGTCAATCCAATTCTTCTAAATATCAAACCCAGTAAGAGATCTAATTTGCAGGAAGGGACTAGAGACCATTTAGGGCTGCTGTTCTCTGACTGTGTAAGGACGGTCATGCCTCCTCTTAGAGAGAGGAGAAGAAGGCTCTTTAGGGTGGGGCTGATTGACTATGTGTCTGTTCAGGATAGGCTGGAGTGTCATCTCTGGGAAAGGGGCCTTAGAAAATGCCCCCTCACAGGTACCCAGGGGTAGAGAGGCAAGAGCAGCCATGCTGAGGAGCCAGGCAGGGGGGCTGCTGATCATCCAGTGAGCCAGTGTGGATCCCCAAGCTGGAGTCCCACCAGGGTGGACCCAGCTGCACAGACAGGGGCCTAGGCTTTCCCTGGCTGCGGCAGCAGCAGCAACAGCAGCAGCAACAGCAGCAGCAACAGCAAGGGAGAATAGGGCAGGATTTGTTCAGGCCTTGTTGGGATGTTTTTCCCTCTTGGAGTAAAAAAAAAAAAAAATAAAATCATCACAGAACCCAGAAGACAGGTTGTCATGGCAACAAAAGTTTGAGGCCAGGTACATCCTGACACCCTTTGGAGCTCAGTGGTGAAGGCAAGATCTGGGGGGCTGTGCACAGCAGAGAGGGAAACCCATCTGAATGGCCTTCGACCTCCCAAATTTCTCATCCGCAACTATTTGACAAGCCCAGGGGAAGACGATTGTGATTTTCTGGGAGGATCAAGCTGTAGCCAAGGAAAACCAGGGAAAGCAGCGTTTGGTTTTTATCCACCCAGCAGATCACACAGGAGCATCGTGACGAATGAGGCTGGGGGATGAAGGTCTCACATTGACCATAAGTGCTCCTGTCTCAGGTCCCCAAACTGCATGGGTCCCCTTCTCCATCAATCCTCTGGTTATTCTCCAGCCACCAAGAAGACAATCCAAGCTCCCTCATCAAACTCCCCTGAGCCTAATCTGAAAAATGGGTCTTCCACAAGTGGCTGCCTGGCCCAGAGGCTAGGATGTAACAAGATTCCACAGGTGACAACTTTAGCTTGGCCTGGCGCTCAAAATGCACTGAAGCTCTCTAGCATTGCTCTCAACACGTTTCTGTTAACATTAAAAAACAAACAAACAGGCCGGGTGTGGTGGCGCACGCCTTTAATCCCAGCACTTGGGAGGCAGAGACAGGCGGATTTCTGAGTTCGAGGCCAGCCTGGTCTACAAAGTGAGTGCCAGGACAGCCTGGGCTACACAGAGAAACCCTGTCTCGAAAAACCAAAAAAAAAAAAAAAAACAAAAACAAAAACAAAAAACATAGCAGTCAAGCTTGGACATAAAGCTTGGGATGCTTGCCCCAAGCACGGAGCAAGGGATGGCTACAGAGCTTATGGGCGGCCGCCTTCAGACAGCTTTTGGGACAGCCAGCAGACTCCAATGAGAGCCCAGGCACACTACAAAGGCAGGGCAGGTTGGCTCAAGCTGCCAGGGACAAGGCCCATCCAGTCACTGTAGGGTAGCATGTCCCCCAGGGCAGGGCCTCACAGATCTCAGTTGCAGGAGACCTCCAGCCTGCAGTTGGAGGAGGACCCATGGTCATCCCTTCTCATTCTTTGGGTTGTCCTGTATGAAGGTCTATGGAGACCTGAGCCTGGAGGGGGCACATGGCTGCTGTGGTGTGGGAGGATCAGGCTTGTGGAAGCAAGAAGTTTTAGACAGGAGGCTTTTAGACTATGCTGAGTGCGAGGAAGATACAGCTACATAAAGGGGGAGACGGCGCTTCCAAGGGGATCCTGCCAGAACAGTGGCTTAGTACCCGAAAGCTGTGGGTTGAATTCATAGCCAGTACCACCCCACCATATGGCACAGTCCCCTATCAGGCAGAGGTCCCCTGAGTGCTCCAGACTTGCTATCGTTTGGGGGTATTCACTTCAGCCCCGGCTGTCTGGGTGAGGGGACAGAAGTATCGGTCTACTTTCTGAAAAGCCTGCCCCCTCCCCAGTTCTGAAAGAGACTTGTGCTAAGCCAGGATCCCTCAGCTCCAGTGCCTAAGTTGCCTGTTTTCCCGCCTGCCTCCCTTCTCTCCCTCCCACACCATCCACTCCCGCATCCACTCCTGGGAGGGCTCCAGGATACCCCTGCTAGTGGAAGGACATAGGGTGCTCATCAGACTCCCCTACTCCCTGCTTTCTCCAGCCCTATCATAGACGTTTAGCGCAGATTGAGAGTAGCAGAACCGTTGGGTTCCTGGCCCCGGAGATCTGCCGTGGGAAGGGTTGCCTACAGCAAAGGTCCCCGGCCCCCACTATCACCTCCCGAGCTGAGACAGGCGGATGGGAGCAAGGAGGGGTACACGGGGAAATGACTTCAGGCCGAAGAGGGACCGCACTCGCTGGGACTCGCAGCCAGGGTGCGCGCGGGGGGGACCGGGACGCGCCACCTCCCGGGTCCGGGACCTGAGGGCGCGCGTCCCCCGGGAGCCCCGCGCCAGCACTCACCCGGGCCACCGAGCTCTTCCTCACACGAGTACCAGATGCCAGTGTGGAAACGGCGCAGCTGGAAGCGCTCGTCGCCCGCCTCCCAGCTGTAGGGCGCGCCGGCCGGGCTCGCGGCGACGGGGGCGGCTGTGCTGTTGGCCGTGGCGTTGGCGCCCGAGTTGGGGCAGTTGGCGCCGCCGCCCTGGCCGCAGCCAGGCTTGGGCACCCGTTGCGTGCCCTGGCACCAGTATGTGGTGAGGAAGGCGGTGGTGGCGAAGAGCAGCGCCAGCAGGTTCAAGGCCACGGCCAGGAGCGCTCGGCCGCGGCGGCTCGTCTTCATGCCGCCCGCGCCGCCCGCAGCTCCGCGCGAAGTTGGCAGCGGTGCCCGCGTCAGCGCCCGCCCCGGGGCTCAGGTGCCTGCGGTCGGCGACGGTGCTCGCGGCGCGGGCCCATGGCCCCCGGCGGGGACGCGGGGCGACGAGGACGCGGGGCGACTGGGGCCGCAGAGTGGAGCCGACCAGCGCGCCCGGAGCCCGGAGCGCGAGTGCGCTTCGGCGAGCAGCCGCGGGCGCCTGGCAGCGGCCACGGCGCAGGGACGCGCGCCCCTCCGTGGGGAGACACCTGCAGGCGGCCGGCGACACTGTTCAGCGCCCGCCCGCGCGCGGAGAGGGGGCGCGCCACGCTGGGCGCGGGCGGGGGACAGATCCGCGCGGGAGTGGATAGGGACAAGTGAGAGATCCCAGGCAAGACGCTCCCAAAGGAGACTCACTCAAGGCAGGAGAAGACCTCTCACCCAGACCCACACAGCCCTGCCAGCTAAGTGACAAGGCAGCTTCTGTGGGTCTTTAGGCTGTCAGGGACCTCTGCAAAGGCTGCAAGACCCATCTGGAGCTTAGGAAGGGATGGGGATGCAGAGCCTCAGCGTTTGAAAGGCTTGTCCCTGCTCACCTTTGGTATCTGAGACCAATTCCTATCCACAGGCTCTCTGTCACCACGCAGGAGGGCAGAGAGCTTGCAAAGAGGCAGCCTGCACAAGGAACCGAGCATAGGATGTGACAAACAGAGCTTCTCCACCCAGGCTATCCATACCAGAGACCCAGAACATGACCCAAGAGGCCACAAAAAGAACAGCAAGTCGTGGTCGCCAAAAGGTGGTGTCCTGCAGGTCTGCGAATGCTGAATGCTTAAGACTGGCCGGGCAGGGTTGGTTAACCATCCCGACTTTGCAGTCAGTTAAATCCAGGACTCAACAAGCTGTGTGACTTTGAACAAGACACTTGCTCTCTCTGACCCTCAATTTCTGTATCTATAAAAAGGGAAGAATGTGCTCCAGAGCCAGAGGTGGGGAAGGCATCTGGCACACAGTAGGCACTCAGTAAATGCTGACACTATTAGGAATATCTGGGTCAAGGAGTTGACGAAACTCAGACCTTTTTAGCAACTCTTTCTCAAACTAGGATTGCTCATCTGTGAGCACCCCCAACCCCACCTCTGCTCTAAGATGAAGCTACACCCTTCACTCTTCCCACTGCATGGGGCACAGTGCCTGGATGCCCAGGGTGTGCAACCATTAATTGCACATTGATTGCAGGAGCTAATTTGAATTCTGCCCAAGCCAAGAATGACTCCAGCCACCCCCAGCTTGCCGAGTGGCAGGCTTTGCAGAATTCAAGGTTAACAGATTACGAATTGCCTTACTCCTGTGGGTGAGCCCCACTCACTGCCAGCTGCTGCCACTCTGCCTGGGGGCAGGAGAGACTAAAGCATTGTGGGTAATATCTCTGCCCACCTGGTGTGAGGACAGCCAGGGGGACCCTGCACTTGCTCATCAGAGCTCCTTTCTGGCCCCAAACAAGGAGTTTCTAACTATTTTCAGAAGGAGAACTTCTGGATTGCAATGGTGCATTCGAGTATTGGTTAATGTGAACGAACGACCAACAAGGAATCTGCTGCCCTCAACAGGCATGCAATATGTATCATCTGAGCCTGTCCACGTTTAAATGCAGCCCTGGGGTGTGCACTGACGTGACACTTCCTTGGCCTTGAGACACAGTTAGTATTCATGTGGCAAGGCACGTTTCTTTCAAGCTGGGAACTCTGTTCTGGGGCGGGGAGGGGGGAGGAGTTCAAAGCAAGGGGAGCCCAGAGGAAAAAGTCTCAGGGGCTACTCTTCTTAAGTAACACCCAGAGGAAGCAGAGACCCGCTGTGATATCCTGTCAGGGGCACCCAACCACTTGCTCACTGAGCAGCCACTGTATGCTCAGCTCAGGAAAGAAGAGAGAACATGAGTGACATTAATAAGACCAGCACAGGCTGCCTGCGCAGGGGTGAAGGGTAGGGAGGGGTAGATGTGGGAGGAGCTTGGAGGAAGGTCTCATAGGAAGGTGCATTGAAGCAAAGCCGGGAGACACCAGGAGGCTCTCTGCCAGGGAAAAAAAGTTCCTAGCAAGGGGAACCAATGGCCAGTGCAAAAACCTGACACCCTGGGGGATTGGTGGTTGGGGGGAGGGAGCACAGCCTGAACAAGGGACAGCAAGGGAACAGCAGAGGACAGATCACAGAGGTCTGAGTCATGTGGGGCCTGCAGAGGGTCTGGGCAGAGTCCAATGATCTGGAGAAGACCACTCCAGCTGCTAAGTGAATAAAGATGGCTGCTGATCAGCTAGGGGTAGGTAAGTGACACCAGGGGTTCAGGCAGGATGATCCAAAGGCCAAGAAAGCTCTGGGTTGTTTCTGTTTGCTTGCTTGCTCTAGGCAATGAAACCCAGGGTTGGATGGGACCCAGGGTCATGTCTGCTAGGCAAGTGCTGTACCACAGAGCAGCAACCAGTCCCTTCTGGGGTGATTTGAAAGGCAGACCCAGCATGATTTGTTTAAGGCAAAATGGAATACGGGATGTAAGGAGGTTTTCAGGGGCATCTGCAAGGTCAGGGGCTCATAGAGAAAAATTCAAATTGGGATTGATTTTGTGCTTGCTGAGTGTTCCACCAGAGCTGATAGTAGAGACCAGTCGGGGGAGCTACCCTTCGGGTCTGCCTTCCTGAAAACACTCTCAATGCATCAGAAAGCCCTTTGGATACCATGGATATTTTCATACCAAATAATGGCAGAGCTGCATCCGGGCAGGGTGGCACACCCTGTAACCCCAGAAGTTGAGGCAGGAGGATTATGAGTTCCGGGGAAGCCTGGGCTACATAACTAACAGTCGTAGCTACATTAACCTTTAACAGACAAGGGTTGGGTGCAGTTTAAGGAGCTAGAAATTTGCACCCAAGGCCTTGGTACTCATTTCATCCTACTGACGCAGCCAAGGCCAGCCAATAGGCTCCTGTCCCCAGCCCTCACCTGAGCTGCCCACCTCTGCACCTGCTGCAGAAGGCTCAGCCCCATCTCACCTCGGCTTGCCCTGCAAACACCACCGGCTTCTGCTTACATCTCACTGTGGTTGCGGCTCTGTGGTACAGCACATGACAACACCAAACTCCTCTGTGGCCCCTGACTCTGCACATCCATCAAGCTGTTCCCATTGGAATGGCCTGGCCACCTCATCCTGAGTGTCCTTCCTGCGGTCGACCTCCACTCCTGCTGCCCTAGCAGCTGCTGTCTCTCCCTCTCTGATCCCCAGTGTTAGTGAATTAATCTAAACGGTGAGGTTTATCTTCGGACCTGTTTCTCTGATGGGCCTGGGGCCCTCCAGATCCCCTATGCTGGCAGCTAGCAGTTCAAATCCGGCCAGAAGCATGTTTGGTTTGGCTTGGATGAAGTTAGCACCGTATGTGCCAACATCTCCTCATTGGCCATATTCAAGAATCTAAGATTTGCCATAAAAATGCAGGCTCTCAGCTTCTCTTACAAGATCAATTTCCCTTCCAGCACTAGGTCTGCAACTGCGTCTGTCAGACATTTGTTGACACCACCCCTGTAGAGAAGCCAGAGCGACCACAGGGTCTCTACCTTCCCAGCACTTAGGGAGCTTGCCAGGCCACAGGTGCCTTTGAGTGTGAGAATCTCTCTCTCTCTCTCTCTCTCTCTCTCTCTCTCTCTCTCTCTCTCTCTCTCTCTGTGTGTGTGTGTGTGTGTTGGGGGGGGGCACCAAGGTTCAAAGGTCAACCTCCATTGTTATTCCTTAGGAGAGTCCACTTTGGTTTTTGAAACAGGGTCTCTCACTAGGACCTTGGGCTTTTGGCTTAGGCTAGGCTGGCTGACCATTTCAGCCTCCTGAGCCCTGGGATCCTAAGTCTGCCCTGCCATGGCTGGGTTTTTAAGTGGGTGCTGATGTTGGGCCCTCACGTTTGTGTGGCAAACACTTTCCCATCTGAGCTACCATCCCAGCCCTGACTCCTATGTTCAAGTGCAGGATAATGACTGCCCTCGGGAAGGGGACAGTGGCTGGGACAGGCTGCAAGGGAAACCCTGGGACTGGTCACTAGGTGTGTTCAGCTCATGAAACCTCCCTGGCTGTACAGCTGGGAATTGTACATTTGTTTTACATTAAAAAAAAATTTACCAGAAAAAAATAGTTGCTATTAAAAATGAAAGTGGTACTTTTCAGGAAATACAAACACACTTTGAAGGGGCATGATCCCCAGGGGACTTGGATTTCCACACTTCCTTGGAGTCAGCTGCTGCAAGCCGCCTCCTTCTAAGCTTCCTCATTCCTAACCCTGCAGAACAGAGCCCCAAGCCTCTAGGCTCTCCTAATTATAGCAAGTGATTAGGCAGTTGCCAATTACTGGGGAGATTTTAAAACAATCTCACAGTGTCCAAGCCAAAAGCCCATTTCATTCCCCTGCTCAAGACGCCAGCATGGCCATGCTACTTGGGCAGGGTTTTTAGAAGAGGGAGGGGCCCAGGGCTCTGTACAATTAAAGCCTTCCCTCCCAGAGGGCAGAGTCTCCTGGGAGAAAGGAACGGGCCTCATTAGACTGTGATGGGCTGGAACTCCTCCTCCGCTCTGTTGTTTGCGATGCCCAGTGTAAAATCCAGGCCCATATACGTGAGGCAAGTGCCCTGCCCCCAGCCTCTCAGGTTATTCTTCAATGCCAGCATTGCCGGCCCTTTGAGCTCTTCAGGAAGTTTCTCTCAGTCCTTGTACTACACTAGGGTATCCATGAACAAGACAACATAGGAAGCCAGGCTGAGTGGCATATGACTGTCATCCTGGTACTTGGGAGGCAGGTTAGTCATTAGTTCAAGATCACTCTGTGCTACATCATGAGACATTGTCTTAAAATGCAAGACACAATGGCAAAGACAATAAAAAAGACATGCTAGGGCTGCAGCTTTAAGGAGCTTCAGTTCCAAGGGAAGACGTTAATAAGGTGATGGCTAAGAATCCCGTAGTTACCGAAGTGACGGTGACAGGGCAGGAGAGGACAGACATCAGGGGGTGTGGGGCCTCCTGACACAGCACAGTAAACCTGGGACAAGGCAACCCATGGTCCCACTGCAGGCAAACAGTTCTGGGTGACAATCCTGCTTCCAGCACATCTGGCCTGTGCACCTGGGCCATTGCTTGGACCCCTACCTACCTACCTACCTACCTGCCTCAGTTTCTCATTTGCAGCAGGCACGGGGGAAGATGGCAGCAGTGTGTGCTGTTTGTCACAGTGTCCCCATCCTGTCAGTCTCAACTCTCAATGGGTTCATTTTGTCTGTCTTACAAATGAGGAAAACTGAGGCTGCTCAGTGGCTTCATCCACTATCTGCACAAGCCTTCGGCAGAAGGAGGCACGGCGTACGTACGAAGGTGTGGCTGTAGTTGGGAGGGCTGCTATCTCAGGGCCTGCACAGGTTGAAGCTTTGACCCAGTGATGGCTGGGGGCAGAAGAAGAATGGCATGATGCCTGCGGCTGTTTCCTGCTCTGAGAGCAGGCAGGGTGGGTGCATGTAGGTGGCAGATGTGACAGGAGGCTCACATCCTGCTCATGGCAAGTACTGAAGCCAGCTCTGTGATGAGAGGGAGCATCGAACTCAGAACTCAGCCACGCTCTGAGAAGAGCCAGAGCCCACCATATACACACTCTAAACGGCAGCAGCAAGGGTGCTCGGGAAGCTGGGCACCCAGCAAGCTGGCGTTGGCTCAGACGTCAGGGAAGAGAGGGGTGCTGATTAGCACCAACTGCATATGTTAGGCACATCATCCAAAGGATTATAACGGAAGCTTAATGGAGTTCTCCTCAAGTTCCTTGCATACCCAAATATCAACCAGGGAGCAGAGGCTCGGGGAGGAGTAGAGTTAAGGGTCAGAGTCTAGGACCACTCTGGGTTCCTCTGACCTTCCATAGCCGACATCTGTGGTGCCTTCCGATGAGGTAAGCATTCAGGTTAAAACATATCACCACTCAAAATAAGCCTTGGGGTGGCTGGCTTGGCTCCACATTTTCTGTCTTTATAGTGGTTTGTTTTACCCTAGTCATTAGGAGGGAAACTTGGGATCACTGGCGAGAAAGACAGTTTGCAGTGCCTCTGGAACAGCCCTTTCTTTCTGGGCTGGTTTCCACTCACTGCCACCCCCCCCCCCCCCCCCCGCCCGCTCTAGTTTGCTTCCCTCTGCTGCCTCCTAGAGGTCAAGAGCAGAACTTCCAGCTCTGCTCATCCACTTCCAAAAAAACTAAAAATTGCCAGGGATTGGGACCTGGAGCCAATCAAATGGGAAAGACTAGAGGCCTCCAACACCTCCAGAGAGCTACAGAGGCAGCGGCATCTCCATTGTTACATGCCATGAACACCACAGAAAACATATGGGAAACCCAAAATGTGCTGAGAAGAAACTATACAGCAACTCATTTAAAAGGTTCATTTTCGGGCTGGAGAGATGGCTCAGTGGTTAGGAACACTGACTGTTCTTCCAGAAGGCCTGAGTTCAATTCCTAGCAACCACATGGTGGCTCACAACCATCTGTAATGGGATCAGATGCCCTCTTTTGGTGTGTCTGAATACAGCTACAATGTACTTATATACATAAAATAAATAATTCTTTTTTAAAAAATGCTAATTTTCCCCCAGTGACCTTTTGGCTCTTCCGTAATCATTCTGAACTTTATACTAATAGCACTTCAATTGTATATGCTCTGTTAATATTATATTTGTTTATCATATGTGTGGGGGCATGCATGTGCCACAGTGAGCCTACAGAGTCTGAGAACAGTTTTATTTTAAGAATTGTTTATTTATTTTAGGTATATGAATACACTGTAACTGTTTCAGACACACCAGAAGAGGGCATCAGACCCATTATAGATGGTTGTGAGCTACCATGTGGTTGCTGGGAATTGAACTCAGGACCTCTGGAAGAGCAGTCAGTGTTCTTAACCACTGAGCCATCTCTCCAGTCTCTAGAGGACAGCTTTTGAGTGTCTGTTCTCTTCAACTATGTGAGTCCCAACAGCTCTGTAGGGCAGTGGCTTCTGTATTTCCCTATCATAGGGGAAACTGAGGCTGAGATTCAAACTCAAGGGCAAAAGCAGAACCAGGTTTCAGCCCTGGGTGTGCGACTCTTATCTCAGTGGCCTAGCAAAGCCTTGACACAGTGGACTTGACACAGTGGCCTTGACACAGTGGCCTTGACATGGTGGCCATCTGTCTTAACATGGTGGCCATTTGTATTAACTACTTTTCTGGTTGTTGTGACAAAAGTGACTAAGGATTTTGCACTCATCCCTGAAGTCACGGTGGCAGGAGGGTGGCAGATGATCATGTTGCACACATGGTGGTTATGGGTGAGAGACATAGGCAGCTTCTTCTGCTAGCTTGCTCCTTTTTCTTCAGTCTGGGATCCCAGCCCATAGAACGGCACTATCTACTGCCTGGTGGGTCTTCCCACCTCAGTTAACCCAGTCTAGAAACTCCCCCACAGGCCTGATCCTAGGTCCTGTCACACTGACCAACAATAAGAACCACCACATATCCTTCTGGAACCTCCCCGGGAGCTGTATGAGCAGTCAGCCTCATCCTGCCTCTGTTGGGATTTGTTGAACAGAAAAGGGAAGAACTTCATTTGAGGAGGGTTTCATTAAACCAAGAGAAGTCCTGACACATGGGGACAGTGTTAGGGGACCCACAACAGCTGCTTGATGCACAACAGGACAATCATATCAAGGGACAGGCTGAGGCAAGGGAGAGGACTCCATTTGAGAAGCTCAAAGTCCCTCTCATAGGCAAGCTGATCTAGCTTAGCCAAGGTGAGAGTGAGCGCCCCCTAGAGGAGGGATGAAGCATCGTGGACCCTCACTGTTAGCCATGCGTGGCTTGCCAATTCTGCAGGTCTCTAGAACAAACGTATGATTCCCTTGCTGATCCTTTGTACCCCCTGCTCTTACACATTGAACAGGGAACAGCCTAACACAGGCAGCTGCCCCGAGGTCCTCCTGGTGATGGCCGCACTCGTGGCAATAAGAACGCAGCCTTCATGCTCAACTTCCATGGGAGGAGCAGGACACCAAGCCAGGGAAGGGACTGCACCTCCTCCCGGGTTAATGGCATTATCAAGAAAAACTAAGCAAACAAAATGGGGACAAAACGAGTGGGGATGGGTGAGATAGCAGGTTTGGTTCCAGGCACTACAAAATTAGTAAAGAAAAAAATCTCAACCTCCCAACCAGCACCCTTGAGACCAGGCTGGCACAGGTAGGGCCTGGGCTGGGTCTGCACAGGAGACAATGGGCCTGGCTGCCAATCAAGACGGTTGTACTAAGTCTGAGGGATGTTCTGGGTCTGAGTGACTTATTTGAGTCAACAAGTGAAGACAGCTGGGTGTGGTGTCTCCGAGAGGCCTTTCCTACCTACCTGGCACTGTGGCTGGAGACACAGAGAGAGACAGAAGAGCCTGATGTTGTGGCTTGGGAGAATCACAGTGGCTATTTTATGGCTTTTGTGATCTTTTTTGTTTGCCCTGGGCCTGCCAGGTTGGGAGGGGTGATATCAAAGAAGGCAAGGACAATGTCGCAGTCTCTTTGCTGCTGCTGTAATGAAGAGCCCAACACTGGATGATTTAAGAAGAGCTCGGAGGGCCGTGGAGTGCTGGATGAGGCAGCCCCACCTGCCGTTGGCCTCGTCTGTGCAGACAGCATTACAAAGCCAGTGAGGAGGTCCACTTCCCTGACTGTGGGCCATGCTTAGACAGTCAGAGGAGGTAGAAAGCTTACCTGGGGGTCTGGGGCTATCTGCTGACTCTAGGAAGACCGGATCCGCTGTGAGGTCTCACCCGGTCAGCCAGGGAGAACTGGCCCAGGGGTTGTCAGAGCAAACTGGTGTGGCACTGGGGGTGGGAGATGGGGAGGGGGCTGGAGGCCACATCTCATGCAGTGTTTGGGAGCAAAGACTGATGGGAGATCTGTGTCCTGGTTATTTCCCTCAGTGTCTGACCCTGAGCCATCTCACCACTTGGTATGTCCCATAGTGGCTACAGGCATAGCTCAGCAGGGGCCAAGAAGATAGGGAAAGGAGAGCAGGAAGCCTCTCCCCAGCAGAAGAACCCCAACATGTCATATATGTGTCTGTGTTCTCTTGCTACAACAAACACCACATATTTTGGCCAGGTGGTGGTGGCGCACACCTTTATTCCCAGCACTCGGGAGACAGAGGCATGTGGATCTCTTGAGCTCAAGACCAGCCTGGTCTACAGAGTAAGTTCCAGGACAGCCAGGGCTACACAGAGAAACCCTTTCTTAACAAACAAAGGTTTATTTTGGTTTACACTCCGGAGGGGTCAGCGTCTGCTCGGCTTCTGGTGAGGGTCATGTGGTGAAGCAGGGCAGGCGGGGGGGGGGGGGTGTAGGAGACCTAGAGGGGGCAGCAGCTACATTTATAATCACCTGGCTTTCTGCTTCACTCCCTGATGGACCAGTCTGGTGATGGAAACATGGCTCAATTGTTGAGAACTCTGCTTTTGCAGAGGGCCCGAGTTCTAGTTTCAGCACCCACATAAGACAGCACACAGGCCTGTTTCCCAGTTGTCTTAAAAGCCAGGTTAAGGGTTTGCCTAGCCTCAAATGTCACACATTTATTTCCAAAGGACCCCACCTCCCTGAAACCAGGGCCATAAAATAAGCCCTTTAAGAAACCTGCCACCAGCCGGGCATGGTGGCACACGCCTTAAATCCCAGCACTCGGGAGGCAGAGGCAGGTGGATTTCTGAGTTTGAGGCCAGCCTGGTCTACAAAGTGAGTTCCAGGACAGCCAGGGCTATACAGAGAAACTCTGTCTTGAAAAACCAAAAAAGAAGAAAGAAAAAGAAAGAGAGAGGGAGGGAGAACGGGAGGGAGGAAGGGAGGGAGGGAGGGAGGGAAGGAGGGAGAGACCTGCCACCCATGAAATTCCAGAAAACAGCCCACTCCCATAAGACCCCCTGGAGCCTAGGGATCTGAAAATCAGGCAGTCTTACTTACCTCCCACCCTGCAGTTTCTGGACCTGGTTAAACCAGGCCCTTCCCCATCCCTAACTTGACTACATGCAAAGTGATTCTCAGATCCTGTTTGGTGTGTTCTCCTGGGCCCCAGATAACGAGCCACAGGGTCTGAGACACCAACCTCTCAGACCAATAAGAGTCTTATCTCACCATTTCAAGGCTGAACTGAGATGCACACGGGAATGCATGCACACGGGCTGGCCCTGCACGTGGGTTATCCTTGCCCTGTATGGAGAAAAGGGTTCTGAGCAATGACAACAGGAGACAGGAACCATGGGTGTCTTTGAACTGAAGCCACCCTAGTCAGCAGAAATAAGTGACACATGGCAGACCTGTCACAACTGAGTGACATCCCCAAACTGATGTACAAAGTCTTCAGCTGCTGGGTAACTAACTTACTTAGCTCTTCACAGAAGCGATGCTCTCGTGGGCTCTGTTTAGAGGTCCAGCTGCTAAACAAAACAACGTGGAAGGTGGAGCACTGTTGAAGGCTGGTTTAAGCCCGCTCAGTGGCAGTCTCTAGACACGCTTGGTCCAGCTCACACGGATACATCAAGGACTGGGATGCTCCCAGCTCTCTGGCTTTAGCTCTTGAGTGTTGTTCATCCTCTGCTCCATGAGGAGGTCTTGCTGTGATGAGGCAGCTGCTTCCGTTATTGACATCACAGTCCTCCCACACCTTCTCCTAGATAGGCGGTGGTAATGTCTCTTTCTCAGATGTCCCAGCAAATGGTAACCTAAGTCTCCCTGTGCACAGGGAGAAAATGAGATATTCTGACTGCCCCCACCCCCACAGGTCAAAATCTTGTGGTGGATTAAATGAGAATGGTCCCTGTAGGGATTTGAAGGTTGGATCCCAGACCCTTTAGGATTAGGAGGTGTGGCCTTGTTGGTGGAGGTGTGTCACTGGGCGTGGGCATGTAAGTTTCACTCTCTAGGCCTATGGCTCAGAAGGTAAGTTCTCAACTGCTGCTCCAGCACCAGGTCTGCCTGCCAGCTGCCAAGCTCCCCACCACGACAGTCCCAGATTAACCCTTTAAAGGTGTAGTCAAAGCTCCAATTTTCTTTTATAAGTTACCCGGTACCGGTGTCTTCTCACAGCAATAGAACAGAGAGGAGGACACCACCCCGAACTGTGTATGGGACCAGTTGCCCCTAAATGTCACGACCAAGACGGAGAGAGGGAGGGCTATGACAGGAGCTGCGTGACAAACTTCGCAAAAAGAATTTCCCATGAGTCTTCAGGCAGGCTGGATACCCTGCCTTCTCTCACATGGTTCAGTCACTGGGGTTCAGTCACTGGCCGCAGCCCTCTGGTGGCTTAGAGCCCCCACTCACCTTTATTAAGAACCAGGGTCTGAGAAGACCAAGAAAGGTCTCTGCCAGGTCCCTGCGGGCCAGTAGGGGAGTCACCGTTCTGGGGCTCTCAGAGCCAGGGTGAGTTCTTGGAACTAGACCACACGTGGCATGGGGCGGGGAAATGAGAGTCCATTCCCCAGTGCTAAATTGAGCCATGAAAGCTTTATGACGAGAAAGAGTTTGTCAACACCAGAAAAACAAGGCAGACTCATTAAAGAGCAAATCCCTCGGCACGGGGCTGGCTAAATGATAGGATTTGCAAGGCTGCTTTGCCTGACAGGCCCAGTCCCTGGGCCTCCCAGTGCTGAGGATGCAGGCAGGTGGCAGCTGCACCTTTTTATACAAGGTCTCTCCACAACAAGATGTCTCCAAGGCAAGCATGGGTGACAGTGTTTGTGTCAGATATGGGAGTGCCCCCAGCCAGCTGATTATTGGCCAAGAAGAAAGGCCCACATAGTTGTATGTCCCTCCAGGAATGCCACCTTCCTGTCCCTGTAACTTTGAGACCACCACATACTGTCCTTTTTTTTGTTGTTGTTGACATTTTTCAAGACAGGATTTCTCTGTATAGCCCTGGCTGTCCTGGAGCTCACTCTGTAGACCAGGCTGACATCGAGCTCAGAAATCCGCCTGCCTCTACCTCCCAAGTGCTGGGATTAAAGGCATGTGCCACCACTGCCCAGCCAGCCAGTCCTTGCTGATAGTACAGCCATGTCTACCACACAGGCTGATGGGGCCACATGTGACAGCTGGTGAATGAATACTGTGGATTTGTTTGCTTGTTGGAACCACAGTCCCCACCACATCCTATTGTCTCACCCCAGATATACTCTGCTCATTTCTATTCCTGGCCCTATCGCATGTCTTTGAACCTTACCACCACTACCACCCCACCCCCATGCTAAATTCACCCCAGTGTGCTCCGGAGTTCCCTCACACTGCAACTCCTTACCCCAGGATGTACCCTCACTGAGTCTATAACTTCACACATGCAGTTCTCTGCAGGAAGTGGCCACAGCCACTATTAACCATTGTGCTAACACCTTCTCTATTGCTCTGGCACACACACTAACCTACAATTGGCCTCTCTGGTGACCCCTCAGCCTAGGTGAAGCATCTGTCCCATAAGGCTTCAGCTAGGGAGTCTTGGTCCTAACCATGCAGATGCTCTACCAACTGAGCTTCATCCCCAGCCCCATGTGACTCTCTGGGGAGACACCTGTCCTTAGACTGGAAGCAAACTCCATGTTACAGGATGACTTCATCTCCAGACTCCTTTTCAACAAGGTCAAACATGGATTCTGGGAAGGAAACCTATTTGCAGGAGGGAGCTAGCTTTCAATTTAGAGCTTCCTGTGCCGAGAGTTGGTTCCCTTTGGCTCTTAAATATCTTCTAGAGGTATTAACAGTTGATCCCTAGGCTGTGGTACCACCAAGGAATGATACCTAGCAGAGGAAATCATGTCAGGATATGCATGTCCTGGAGGGGACGTTGGGACCGCAATCTCTTCCTATGTTTGCACTTCCCAGCCAACAAGAAGTAAGCAGTCGCCACTACCACATGCTTCTGCCCCAAGAGTCTGTGCTGCCACAGACCAAGGCAAGCAAGCAGGGACTGGAATTGAACCATGAGCCAAACGGGCCTCTCCTTTGTGTGTAACGACACACGAACACAGCCATGCCGAGGATTCCTCAAACCTTTGAGAATGGCAGGCCTTCTCTTGATCCAAGTATGGGATGCTGGCGGTGTGCACAAGGGAAGGTACCCACTTTTTCACAGCTTCTTCGAAGGCAGTTTCCTCCTCCAGGATGACCGTCCCACCAGAGACTCCTGACCAAGAGTAGTTAACCCCATTGAATTTCCAGGCAGCTGCTACTGTGGCTCCACCTGGCCCACTGGATCCCAGCTTTTCTGTGCGTGTGTCATCTGTTGTCTCTTTACTCTCCACTGCCCTGGTCAGATTAAGCCCAAAGCTGTGCATGTTGAAGCACAGGGGCTGTCTATGTCGACTTGCACTCAGACCTTAAGGAAGAGGGAAAGCAAGGAGGTGAGCCACCGGAGGCCCGGAAAGGAGGGGACAGCAAATGTCAAAGACCAAGTGAGAGCACGGGCGGGCGTGAGGGCTGTGGGTGGGCGAGGAGAAGAATAGAGTGGCTGCAGTCTAGCTCTCACTGCTAGGGAGCTGTGACATTGCAGTACTTCAGCAAGTCTCCTAAACTGAGTTACAGACAGTTGTGAGCCACCCTATGAATGCTGAGAATCGCACGTGGCTCCTCTGGAAGGACAGTTAGCGCTTTCAATGGCTGACCCGTCTCTCCAGCCCCTTTTCTGGAGCATCATAAAACAAGTACCTTCTCAAGTAGATTACACAACAGGGACCTGTTACAAGTGTGCTTGGTCCTTACACAGAATCAGGCTCCATCGTGGGCATCTCTGAAAGTGGAGCTGGTGGAGCCGAGCTGGAGGAAGCACATCACCGGGGAAGTCTTTGGGAGTGCAGTGTCCCTGGCCACTTCCTATCCTGCGCTCTGCTTCCTGTTGGTGATGAGGTGAATGCTGTGATCCTATTGTCATCACATCCTCAAGTCACACGGAGCCAAGTGACAAAGGACTGGCCCTCTGAAACAGCCTTGAATTGTTCACATCAGATAGGGGTGAGGCAGCTGCCACAGCAAGGGAACCCAAACTCTTGCTCACAAGGGTGGATGATCTCCTGATGTCTTGTCCTGAAAGAAGTCCAGGCAGTGTCCTCAGAGGCTGGTGACATGCACACTGCATCTCCACTTCAAACCCTCTCTCATGGCACGGAGAAGATGGTGTGTGTGCGTGCGTGCGTGTGTGTGTGTGTGTCAGTTGTGGGCACCAACACGCAGCACTAGCAACAGCCACATGCTCTTGTCCTGTTTCCTGTAGAGGACAGCATGATGGGAGGATGGGCGGCACTGCTCCTGATCTCCCCACATGGTGTCTCTGGGATGCTAGAGGTCAAACACAGGGCAGCACATCCTCTATCACTGATTTACACCCGCAACTCCGTGTCTCTGAATGCTTAAGAAGTGAGGGTGATTCCTGTTCACACCTTGGTGCAGTCACTCAGTACTGCTCAATGATGCTCCCTTGCCAGGCCTCCTGGACCTGGGCCACTAAGACCATCAGTTCCCATATCCACTCATCCCACAGCCACAGTGACCAGTCCTCCTTTGAAGCCTAGCTGTCAGGTCAGCTGCATTCAGCTATGGGGCTGAGTAAGCTTCTAGCCAGTGGTCTCTGAGTCACTTCCTCTGAACAGAAACTATCTTCTCCAAAGTGCTACGTTGGTTAGATGTATGAGAGACTTAACGGAAGGCAAGAGATAAGTCTGGAGTTCAGCCTGAAGCAGGCTTCTCTCTTGTGACCTGTCTCAGGGTCAAAAACACCTCACTCAAGCCAACTCCAGCCTTTTCCAGGCCAAGAATCGGCTGAGAATACGGCTCAGTTGATAAAGTGCTTGCCTCGCATGCATGAAGCGCTGGGTTCAATTTCTAGCATTGAATAAAGCAGGTAGGTGTGTGGGTGCGCACTCACAATCCCAGCACTCGGGAGGTATAGGCTAGAGAATCCGAAGTTCAAGGTCATCCTTGACTACACAGTTTGAAGACAGTTTAAGATATCTCAAACCCCAACTCAAAAAAGTAAAACACTACCAGCACATTAAGACAACAATAAAAAGATCAAGTGTCTCCTGAATCTTGTGGTCACCTTGACTGATGCAGGGCCACTGGCTGTGGGTTAGATACCCCTGAGCTTGTAGCAAAGCCAGCTACATACAGTTTTCAGGAGTGAGCAATGATGACAGCCAGGAAACACACCTGTCACCTCACTCAGAGGTGCTGTCCTGACTCCACCGTACATCTGAGAACTAGGCCTACGTGACTTGCCTGAAGGCTGCGGTTGTGTTTACGCAGTGGCACAGCTGGGCAGTTACCACTCGTACTTGGAATGACTCTGGATGGAGTGGAACACTGGCGCCATGTTCTCCAGAGCTGAGGGCCTGGAAAACTACCGTGCATATACTCGAACCCATATCTGCTGGAGGCTGACTTGTGATCAGGCCTCCTGTGTGTGTCTCCAAGTTCCCAAGTGCCTCACCATCCCCAGAGGCAGGGGCCTGGAACTGAGAGAGAGAGCATGGTGCCAAGAAGCCGTGCCTGCTCCACCTTGCTTGTGCAGAGCTCCAGCTGAGGAACTCCGGGGACCCAGACATCTTCATGTGGCCATTAGTGAGCATACATCAGTGTGGCTGTCTACTGTATCTTATGAAGTCTGAGTTGGGGGTGTGTCTCAATGGTAGGGTACTTCCTGTGATCATTCCTACCTGAGGCCAGGGGCCTCGTCTTGCCTCTGCCCATGACTACCTCATTCTTGATCTAACACTGCTCAGAGTCTCAGGAAATGCAAGGTCAGATGCCCACAGCTGATTTCAAAAGGGAAACCCAGCTCAACTGCAGACGAGGCCCAGGGACCCTACACTGTGCCAAGTCCTCTCCAAAGGACAGTCTGCCTGGGCCACTTGCAATCCATTCTCCAAGTCACCAGAGCAAGCAGCAGGAATAGCTGACTCCGAGCCCTCCCAGGCACCGGGAAGCAGTTAGCAGCATGTGCACTCTAGCTCCATGACTCGAGGATGAAGCCCAGCAAGAACAGCACGAAACCAAATGTGGCCAAACTGGAGCCCAAAGGGCTTCTGCTTCCTCTTCTTTCTCCAGCCAGGCCTAGCCCTAGAATCCCTGCAGTGTTGCCAGGAGAACCCTGGATAGTCATTAGCCAGTGGTACTCCAGCCAAGACAAGGAAAGGACAGAGGAGTAGTCACATCTCAGCACGCCCCAGCCTTTTCAATCACCAAAGATGATATCTATAAATGACTGGAGACAGCAGATGAACATCTCAGGCCCTGAGACTGAGAAGGGTCCTGGCTTCCCCGATGGAGCAGAGGAAACGAACCAATGCTGGCACAGCAAGACTGACGTCCAGAATGACTCAAGCTTAGCTAGTGACTGTCTGTATGCCCTTGGGCACATCATTCCCCTTCCCAAGCTTGTTTCCTCTTCTGTAAGTGCTCAGATCCACAGGCAGGGACTCCTCAGAAGCTACCATCTACAAGAGGCAGACCCCTGGGCTAGTGTCCCGGGTAAGGGGTTTGGAACCTTTGGGGACACTGATGCTGAGCTGAGCATAGCTTGCTTCACGGGTTGAGTCACTTGTCCTTCAGAGGATGGAAGTAAGGTCACCCAGAGATCAGGCCTCAACCCCATCACAGTGCACAAGGAGAGGAGGCGGTGTGGGTGGGCTATAGCCTTGCAACATGGGAACTCTGCTACCCCAAGTTCCAAGGATATCAACAGTATCCAGCTCTGGCCTCTACTGGAGGACAGCTAGAGAGTGGTAGACAGCCAGTGGGCTGGAGGCCAGATCCTGCATGATTGCCCTCCAGTTGGAAGGATACCTGATGTAAGGGTAGTTAAGTATGCTTTAATTTCTTTCCTTCAACTTTGGGACCAGAAGAGAATGCTTGGTGGTGTATTTGTGTTAAGGGCCACTGGAAAGCAGGCATGGTGGAGTGCACCTGTAACCCCAGCACTTGGAGGAGGCTGAGGCAGGAGGACCAAAGGTCAAAGCTAAAGACTTGAAGCTCATTTCCATTCTCCTTTATCTGCAAACATTATTTCCATACTGAAAACGGGAGAAATAAAAATGAGGCTTATTTTTAAAAACAAAACCTACCAATTTCCAAAATGCCTGCCCAGGGAGGACCTGCGCTCCAGGGAGGACCTGCACTCCAGAGTGAGTCATTTAAATCACTGACTTTAGAGTTCCCACTCTACCTAAACTCCCAACCCATGGGCACCAGCAGTGGATTCTGGAGCTAGCTTTCCTAGATCCATCAACGCCTCCCCAATTCCAAAGGCCTCAATTAATTAACAAGGCCTTTTAAAGGTAGTTCCAAGTGCTGAGAGACAGGAAGAAAGGGAGAGCCCTTGAGCAGCTGCTCCTTCAGTCAGTGAAGAGGGGCACTTTGAGCGCCCTCCCTGAGGAGCTCAGAAAGGTGAGGCCACCATACCAAGGATGCTTCATTATGCCGAGGGCTAGTCAGGAGGCTCCGTTGCCGCTTCCTGTGGGGAACGCGCCATGTGGAAAAGTCTGAGAAACCTTCACCCACACAACAGTTTGAGGCCCTCGCTCCACACTTGCCTGCATCATGCTGGTGACACAGGCCGCCCTCATCTTCAACTTTTCCTGTTAGTGTGAGTACCCCAGCACCACTGACACAGGGAACAGATGAGAGAGGAGGGCTCAGAAGGACACATGGTTTGCATGAGAGGAGAACAGAGCAGAGCAACTGAGACTGTCAAACCAGACTCAGTGGCCAAAGCACACTCCCCAAACATGCTCAATGCACAGCACACTACCCTGCCTGTCACAACCTACCTAGCCCCACCCACACTGCTCCAGAGAGAAGGGATGTCACCCATTCTGGATGACACCAAGCCAGCTCCGGGTTGTCTCAGGTGACAAAGGTGACAGGCCCCAACATAGAATGCTGTCCTAGAGAATGTCTACTTACTAGTGTAGTAAGTAAGGGGTTGGGGGTGACAAGACTCAAACTCATGACCCCACCAAAGCTGCCTGGTCCCTGACATTATCTTCGCTCAGCTTCACAGTACTTTCAGCCTAGAGACTCTGTCACCCCTCTGCCTGTCCAACCCTCTGAGGTCTGCGCCACTTAGATGAGTCTGGCCCTGGGCCTTGATACCCACCCGCTGCCTGGGTGCCCGTGCCCTCTCCTTCCCTAAGGCCAGTCACTGGTGACCCACGTCCCAGAGTCCCACACATCTCAGCTAGGAGAAAGGAATATGAATCCAGCAGCAAGAAAGCCTTGGGATGATACCTCCTGCCTCTGCCGCGGGGTCACTGTCATAGAGAACAGCTCCCCAAGCCTTGGGCGTGTTTCTTTAGGTAGTGTGAGGGAAACGTAGCATGTCCACAGCAGTTGGGCCTCCTCTCACCACTCTCCCAAGACAACACGGGCATCACACAGAGTTCCCCTGCTGATTCCGTGGTAACTGGCCTTAAGGAGGCTCAGGTACAAAGATGCCCCATCACTAGTGTTTATATAACAACAACTTAAGCATTTTATTTAGTCATTAAGCTCCTTAGTATCACAATGGAATGATGAGAAAACAACAAAAAAAAGTCTTCGTGAATCTCTGACAAAGAGCAGAGACTTCAAGGCCATTGGAGGGGCAGGAGGATCGACAGAAACAGTTCCAATGTA
This sequence comes from Mus caroli, assembly GCF_978045245.1. NCBI lineage: Eukaryota > Metazoa > Chordata > Mammalia > Rodentia > Muridae > Mus > Mus caroli. The sequence goes on along the minus strand of NW_028227263.1, from coordinate 19,685,676 downwards.
GAATTTCTCCTGGGCTGGCTGGGCCAGGAGCGGGGGAAGGTGGAATGGTGAGAAGGTGGCACTGTTGTCAGCGGTCCTTGGCCATTTTGACTCAGGACTGATACACACGATCTGCATGAACCACGCTGTGGGGTCTCTGGGTACCTCCCTGGCCATAGGACCCTCTGCCTGCTCCAAATGTATAGAAACTCTACCAGTGTCAAACGGACTCCAAAACCTGCTGTGCTGGAGGCAGCAGGAGAGGGCAGAGGCAGGCCATTTGCTCAGGGCACACCAATCCAGAGAGTGGTCAAGGCTTGTCACAGACTTCCGTGGCACAGGTGCAGGTGGTGTAGGTGGTGGTGGCAGCAGGCACATCCCTGGGGCAGTTAGCAGCCAGGAAGGCAAGCAGGCACTCCTAGAGCTTCACGGTGCCAGGGGGCAGGCTGTCATTGCAGAGTCGGTAGTAACGGAGATCATTTACCAGCCTGTGCACATTCTGGGTGAACGACGGTAGGTCCTGAAAGGCAGGGGAAAGCTGAAGCCTGGCTCTTGAAGGTCCACCAGACCCTAATAGCCTAGGCTACCCATCTGCCAAACTCCCGAGCTGCCCCACACCTGTGCTTTTGGCTCTATGCAAATATTTAATACGATTCCAAGTCCCAAGCAAGGCACTGCTTGGGTCGGGGCACATGCAAAAATTCTTTTTCAGGGCTCCACAGGCCTGCTGAAAGCAATTCAGGACGATCCCACGGCCTGTAGCGCAGGCTCTTACAGGTCAGACAGGAAGGGAGGAAGAGCTCCAGCAGCCCGGCTAGTTCTCCCCTTCCCAGAGGCCAGCCTTTGACGGCTCACATCTGAGTCCTTCCTCATGAGTTCCACAAATGCCTACAAGTCACATGGCATCTGAGCTGAAGAACATACTGCCTAGCCACAGAGCCGCCCTGCTGGGAGCAGCAGCAACTGGGAAAGCACGCAGATGCTGAAACTGCTCCACTGATTCCCACACTGCTTAGTGTGAAACATTGGAGAACCTGTTGTGCAGGTCCAGATGTGAAGAGTGTCAACACTATGCACACTGTCACAGACATAACTGACATCCTACCTTGGCTACCAAGGTGATCCCTGTGCAAACCTCAGCCACATCAAACAGCTGACACTACTTCTGTGTCTCCCACCTTCTTCTTCTGCACTCAGCTCAAACCTGTCCCCATCACCAGACACTGCCTGCCTTGCCTTAGCTGGCCTGGTCAGCACCTGTGTTGAACTTTCAAAGTGCCCTCAGATCGATCATGTCGCATGCTCTCCGGCCAGAATACACAGCTGGGATCCTGTTCCACTACCCGGAGCCCTTCTAAGCCTAGGCCATCTACAAAATGGAGAAGAGTTGCTCTTTAGAAGGTGGTCGCAAGAGCAGGAAGTACTAGGAACAGTGACCCAAAAATTCACCACACAGCCTGCCTCCACAAAAGCATGCATGGAAGCAGGTGACTCAATGCCAGACCTCAAGGGAAGTGATCCTGTCCATCCTGAGGAATAGCACAGGGCCTGGTTGGTCACCTTTAATCCTAGCACTTGGGAGGCAGAGGCAGAAGAATCTCTACAAACTTGAGGCCAACCTGGTCTATATGGTAAGTTTCAGGCCAAAGACCCTGGGGGGAGTGGGGGGAGGACAGAAAAGGGATGGGTAGCACGTGCATATAAGAGGCAGAGGGAAGAAAGATCACAAACCAAGTTCAGTAAAGGCTACAAAGCGACCTCATCTCAGAATAATCAAACCAAACCAAGCCAAAACTGACCAAGCAGCATGTTTTCAGTCAGCAGCTCCCAAACACCAAACCTGAACTCCCTCGGTGGAGCCAAGCACGCCTCTCCATTTTCAATCCTAGGAGTGACCAGATTTAGAACCCAATGTATTAACCAAGACACTGACCAATACTGATGGCACTGCAAAACAACCATGAGATATTAGGAGTTGGTCTCCAGGAAACCAAGAAAACACAACTAAAGTGGCTGAAGAGAGAGAACAAGACAGACTCCCAAAGAAAAGACAATTCTAAGACACAAAAGAACACTTGCCAAATGAGGGGGGAGAGAGGCCAGAAACCTGAGCTTAGAACAGTGCTCCAGCATGGAAATAAAGAGCACCAAGAGACCCAGCAGCGAGCACATTCTCAACGCCCGCAGAAGGGGACAAGGGGAGCAGTACTTGTCCAAAAAAAACTTCTCAAAGACCTTGTTCAAAAGAAGGCCTAATACACACAGAGCAGCAGGAAGAGCTATGGCCACATAACACAGAAAGAGCAGATACACAGCCTGACAGCATGGGGCATCGGTGACTCCAAGTGCAGCCCGAGTGGCCTCACCCTGGGGGGAATCAGTGTTTATGCACAGAGGGTCAATGTTATGAGGCTCCTTTAACCAAGTTGAGCTGTGCCAGTGCTGGGCTGTGAAGAGCTACAGAAAGTCCAGGGCAGCCAAGCAACAGGACCACCTTGCGGGCCCAAAGTTACATCAATCTTTTAGCCTGCCTGAAAGCACAGAGGGGCAGCGTGGTATCTTCTAGACCATTAAGAGATGCATGTTGAGAGGGTGAGATGAACAAAAGTCTTGACAACGTGCGGCCTGCTGAGGCTAGGGCCTGGGGCCTCAGTGGCTGAGACAGAGAACACGTTAGCCACAGAAGTCAAGTCCCTGAGGAAGAAAGAGTGCACCCTCCACACCCAACCCCAGCAGCAAGTTTCTGAGGTATTGATGACAACCTACTATTAGGGATAACCACGCCCAGACCCAGATGGGCCTCTCACTAAATGGCAGCAAGCTCAAGAGCTCACACGCGTGTTCCCCGTAGCCTGGTTTTTTTCTCCTCACCCGATCCATCTTGAAATTCCGCCCCAGAACGTTTTTCTGATTGGCATCCACACCATCACAGCTAGTCAGGAACTCTGGAAGAAAGGCTGCAAAGAAGCCATCAAAGTCGACAGAAGCCATGTTGTAAATGGCAATGCCGATCTCCTCCTGCAGAAGGTCATGAGACTTATGAACCAGGACCTGGAGCAGCACATTCACGAACTGGAACAGCATGGTGGTCCGGAAGATCTTCTGCAAGCAGAGGAGCAGGCACATGGGGCAGCAGGCTCACTCAGGTCCCTGGGGCCACCCAGGCTTAATGTGGTCCCCAAAGAACTCCCCGCAGACTCAAGGGACTCAGACTTGGCTCACAATTCCTACTCGAGGAGGGATCCTTCCAGGAAAGGAAGGCACTTACTTTGTGGTATAGTTTCTGCTTCGTGTTCAGAGTCTCCAAGTAGAAGAGATTTTGTTTGAACAGGTGGATGTCGGGCTGAAGAAAGGACTGTCCAAAAGCCTGAGGAATGAAACACTATTTAATAAGCAGCATTTAAGCTTCCTCAGACACAGTCCCTCCAGGACCTCTATGCAGCACACGGGAAGGCTAGGGCGAGTCAGCTGCCTCAATTCTGTGTGTTAGGGCAGACCTCTGCATCACATCTCTAGTGTCTCAGCACCCAAGTCTTCCCATGGACCCATTTCAGTCTCATTTACACCTTTTAAGGGGAAACTTTACAATAGTAGTTCTCAACCTGTAGGTCACAACCTCCACAGGGGTCTCATATCAGATATTTATATTATAATTCATAACAGTAGCAAAATTATAGTTATGAAGAAGCAACAAAAATAATTTTATGTTTAGAGATCACCACAACATGAGGAACTGTATTAAACGGTCACAGCATCAGGGAGGTTGAGAACCCCTGCTCTAAAATCTTTTCAAGAACCCATCTTTGAAGTAAGACACCCATACTAATAGCCAAATCCTTGAGCAATCTGAGCAGACAGCATGGCCCACCTGCCTACCTAGACAATCCCTGCAGAGACTCTCCTGCTCCTTAGTGCCCATGCCTCACAGGCTACAAGTCCTCAGAGGTTCCTTCTCAATCATTCCATCTGCTTTAGGTTGAACATATGTGTAAACTACCTTAGAGTAAAATGTCTAGGAGTGAAAGTTACTAGCTCAAAAGAAAATTGTAAGACATAATTCCTCAATCCACAAAACACACAAAATTCCTCGATCCAATTTAACTGATCAGAGACAAGAGGAGCTAGCAGCCTACATGAATCCTTCCTCTATAGAGTGGCTACTCTACCCCAGGGCTGTTGGCTGTGCAAGGAATCTTGCCGTTGCTGCTATAGTAATGGGATTTATCTCGTCAAGTCAGGGTTACTGAAGCTGGGCTGGGGCAAAGCCTTTGGGTCTGTCTTTTTTCCATCTAGCACAACATATGTTCATCTCCACTGTATTCCTTATTTCTAAGGAATGGCCCACCTGGGCCAGTGGGTTCACCCATTCAGAGCCAGTGAATATGTGGACTGTTTCCAGCCGAGGGCAATCATGAGAACAGAGGCAAGCATCTGAACGGGCTGTGTAAACACACGTTGTCATTTACCTTAGACTGCTAGAGCATACATTCAGCCATATATGTAACATTGTAAGAAACTGCCAAACTATGAAACTCTGTTCAACGTGACTTTTTTAAGCCTCACATAAGAGACCATAGCTCAGTCAAAGAAATCTGCCAACACTAGAATACACCAAACCCAAGCCCTGAATGGGGCAGCACGGTAGGAGCCAGAATGCCCCTTCCAAATGCAGATTCCTGGGCTCTCCAGAGACTCCTAGCTGGTCAGTGTCCTATAAGGAAGAACCACATAGCTCTCAGGCAGATGGCTGGTGTACACACACACACACACACACACACACACACACACACACCGCCTCTCTCTGGTCAGACAGTGCCTCACTCTGCAGTCCACGTGGACTGGAACTACATGTGTCACCACGCCCATCAAAGGCTCCTCCTTACATGCTGTTAAAGGAAGGCAACGGGCATGTCGCACACATCTGCCCATGCCGTGTACTTGGTGGCATTCTCATTTATCTCACAATGCACCTAGGAACTAGCAGTACTAACTCCACTTCACAGATGAAGAGACTGAAGCACCAAGAAACTAACTTAAATACTAACAGGGTCAGAGCTCAGTGTGACCCTGCCAAACTAAACTTGCTGTAGGGCCAGGTTCAAAGAAGGGGGCCACATGCTCAAAAAGAACCCAGGGGACATGGGCTAAGAACGCAGGTGGCGCCCAGGAACAAGGTCCCCATATTCTCAGGGCACATTGCAGCTTCACAAGTAAGCACTCCACCTTACCTGCATGATGGCACTGAACTGGGGTTCATTCTCCATCTGCTCCTCACCGACGCCCCTCTGCACGCTAGCTAGGACAGTGGACTTGAAGAAGTACCGCCAGTTGTGATGGAGCGTTCGAAAGAGGAGCTCAAACAGCTCAGCCTTGACATCAGGGGATGGGCGCTGCAGAGAAACCCACACAACACTGCATCTTCCCTCCATGCAGCTTGGAAGCCACCACAGAAGCCTAAGAGGCGCCAGACAGTAGCCAGTACTCATACACTTCTGCCACTTCCCGTGCAGAAGGCCCTGAGCCATTGAGGGGGCAGTTCACCAGGAGTGCTTAGAGAGACGGGCCTACACTTGAGACATTAGGATGAGTACCAGGAGGCTCCTTCTAACAAGTATCTCAGCTTTAAACACTAGGAAGAAGGGCTACAACATGCAAAGACAATGAAAATATGGATTTTCTATTCAGAATACAGCCAGTTTGATTGGCCCTATCCTTCAGGTTATGTCCGTCCCTCTTCTGGGATGAAAACAGTGAGCTAGCTAACCTTTATGCAACCTGAGAGGCTAATGACAGTAAGATGCCCTAAAAGCAGCACTGTTACCCAAGAGAAGCAAGTCTGGAGAGCACTTAGGAATCCGAGAAACCTAAAGGTCTCCCAGTGGAGGCAACATGCTGTGCTAATTGCTGCCCGTGTGCACGGCTCCTTTTCCTGCAGCCAGCATCAGGATTCTGAGAGAGCAGGGCGTCACTGAAGCACGATTTCCTAACTCACGCCCAAATGTTCAAGTTACCAGCAAGCACATAAGCTACATCATTCCCAACACTGCTGTAGAATTCTGTGACTGTCAGCTGCACAGCCATGTGTGTCTCAGAACCCAGAGCTCTGGACTTTGGTCATGGAGAAAGCTATAAGATCAGCTCCCATCTGTCAACTACTGTTGTAACATCCAATCTGTATCTATACTTACTCTGCTCTTGCTACAGTCAGTGCCTGTCCTTTCATTTTTCCAGACCACTAAAAGCTCTATCTGAATTATTGCTAAGAACCTGCCTTTAACAAGACTATCAAATGGAGAGCATTCTTGGGGGGTGGGAGGGAGAGGAAGAGAGGTCCCCCGAAAGAGCAGTATGTACTGAATGCTGAGCCATCTCTCTAGCTATGAGTTATGAGCATTTAAAAGCCCTAAGTATCCAGAAATAATTTTTATTATTAATTTTTCATGTATGTGTGTGCATGATGTACCCATTTCTCGGGGGAGGAAGGACCCCCAAAACTAAAAGAGTATTGAGAGAACTCATAAATGAGATTTAAAACACAAGACACTTTCCCTTCCTCCCAGTCAGGAGGCACCACTGGGTCCTCCTGGGTCCTACATACCTCGGCAATGATGGGGTACACTTGCTCCATGCACAGCGCGATAATGCTGGGGAGGAAGGGCTTGAACACCTGGCCAGGCTCCTGAACCACCACTTGTAGGATCTTCAGGAACTTCTCCACCACCCGGCAGCCAGTGCTGCCTTCATGGAGGATGCTCTCAGCCAACTGTTCTCTGCAGGCAAGAGAAAGCCGCAGAATAACTCATAGTGATTCTTTAAGAACCAGCATGACAAGCAATGCTTACAGCAAGCGAGGGAGAGGAGCAGGAAGCCCTGCATTTTGTAGCAGACATGTCCCCTGCCTCTGAAGCCCTGGGCAGTGAGTGTGTGGTACCTGGTAAACATGTTGAGGAAAGTCTGTATGATCTGCTCTGTGAACGGCACGCCCATCTGTACTCGAAGGCCTCGGAACAAGGTGAGGAAGAAGCTCAGCATCTCGTCAGTCACATCTAAACGAAGCACGGAGGAGGCCAACAGTCAACACCATGTGCACAGGGACCCAAGACAGCCCCGGCTTCATCAGTTTTCCTTTGCAATCTGCACTGTCATCTCTCTCTAATCTCTCCTACTGGAAGAAATGTCCCCAGCACCATCAGAGCCAATGACAGAAAGTGGAAGATGATTAAGGGCCTGCTGAGAACATGGCTTTGGTCCTGGGAACAGCTGCCTGATTGCTCACAGTAGGAAATGGAGTTGTCTCAGCATGAAGCCCAGCACACTGTCCTGCATCCAGCATGGTCAGCACTCTTGGTGAAAATGAACCACTTTATGCTCACATCCAAGAAATTATCCAACTGGGTCAACACCTGAGTACCTCGGCATTTCCCTCTAAGACCAATCATCGCTGTAGTAGGTCAAGGTTAAGTGGATAAAAGTAGATAATGACAGAGTGCTCAGGTCACACTGCCCTGGGCCACCAAATGGACTTATTGATTCTGGCTAGTGTGGTTCCATATCCAGGTCACAATGTCAGTTGCATGGGACATTTTGATTCTTACATATACAAAGTGCTTACAAGATGAAATCAGTGCATCTAAGCTATAAAGGCTCTGCTGCCTAAGACCAACAAGTCTACTGTGACTGCTTGCAGGAGAGCCAGGCCTGTCTAGGGTGACAGCAGCACTGAAAGTGGTTTACATCAGCCAGGTGCTAAGGAAGCAGCACCCACCGTTCCTCTTTCCTCTCCTTCCTGTCTGTTATGGCGCCTACTCTCTCACCCACCCACCTTAATTTACAAAGGAAAACTAAGCAGGAGCCTGCAAGCAACTCCATGTCACAGGGCAGGCACCAGGCAGACACCAAGGGCTCTGCTCATCTCTCCAGACTTTCCAAAGATGTCATAGCTTTGCCTCTGTCAGTGTGTATGGCCTCACTGAGCACAGCCCAGGCCAGCTGCTCTATAGATCTAAGCAGGCCCTTGTGAACATCATCATCCATAAGGCAGGCCTCTGAGCCAATTCTTACCTGACTGATGGATAAAAGCTGGAAAGAGGGCCAGGGAGACCTGAACAGATTCCTGCAGTGACTGGTAGCAGATCTGTCGAGACTTGGTGGATTCCCCAGAAATATTCTCCACGATATCTTCCAAGACACTAAGTGTCTGGTGAATAATCACTTTGGCTGTAAGTCAAGATGAAGCTGCAGTTATGTGTTGTCTGAGATACGGTATAATTAGAGGGAACATACACAAGGGAGGGAAGAATCTTGCAGAGGAGAGTCCAGGAAGGCAAAAGGGAAGTCTTACTAACAAGTAGAACTTATCTCTTTCATTATATGACCCTATAGGCACCAAGTCCTATCTCTCTCCTCTTCCTTTTAACCTTCAAGACTTCAGTTGTCCTCTTGTCTGCACACTTAGACTTATGCCTTCTCCCCCTCTACCTCTAACAATAAATCAAATAGATGATAGGCTGGGGATATAGCTCAAGTTCTTGCCTAACAAGCACAAGGCCCTGGGTTCAATACTCAGAATCACACAAAAACTGGGTATGGTGTACCTTTTAATTCCATCACTCAGGAGACAGGAGTAGAAGTTCAAACTGCAGAGCTGAGTTTGAGGCCAGCTTAGGCTTGTCAGGAGACAATCACACACACACACACACACACACACACACACACCTGCTTCTCCATAAAACACCAACTAGCCAACCAAATACCCTATAAGCTGATAAGAAGACTGAAGAAACAAATGATCAGGCAATTAACACAAGGGACTCTTCTCCCTTCAGCCACAGACAGCACCCACCCTGCTAACCACACAGACACAGCCTACCATGCAATGTTATAGTGATGGCTTTAGGAAAATTTGCTTTATCAATCTTTGGCTTATCAGGCCTATAGTCTGATAATGTATACATACTTATTTTTTATTAGTGGCAACATATTTAACTACAGCAATATACTGATATATGAGTTCACAGCATGATTCTACACTGCACAGAGAATGTTGGCAGTGACTAGCCAAAATCAGAAGTGAGCAGCAGAGGGTCAGGAACCAGCTTATACCTTGGGTAGGATCCAAGTCAGGCCCAAGAGACCCAACTTTATTACGTTCTTATGATGGTCAGGGGCAAAGTTTAGCAGGGCACCTGACATAGGAAGAGAAAGCTGTCATCATTCTCCTACATGAGTGGAGGCTGCCTGACTCAGTTCAAGCCTAGTAGGCTCAGCCTTGATGAACTCCATAGGCTAGTCCAGATTGAAGCTGAGAGAGCCACTCTCGAACCTCCAGTATGCTTTGTGCGCTGTCTTGAACCTCACAGAGTCCATTGGTTCCTATGTGGGCTAAAGCTTCAATCAGAGGAGGGTGTGACAGAAAGAAGGCATGCTGAGTAGATGTGCAAAGTTAGCTCTGTTCCTCTAGTGTTACTAACTGCTGAGCTCTGCTTTCTTCATCTGAAACAGTGGCCAGATAATAACCCCTCACGGACAATGGATGGAAGGCAGTGACTCACCACAGGCTGGATCACTGAAGACTGCTCACAGGGAGGCATAACAACAAACAAAAGGCACTACACCACTGATAAGAAGCAAGCACAAACTTGTGCACGCTCAGAGACAGTGATAAGGCTAGGAGCCCATGAAGGACAGGGTACCAGACATAAAGGACAAGGTATTGGGGCTAAAACACAATGGAGTACAGAGACAAAAATCAGATCTGTTTGACACTCAAGGAAAAATTTAAGGATCAATGTTTATTTACCAAAACATAAAGTAAACTGAAAGCACTGTTAAATGTGTGACTGTGGCCTACCCACAGATAGTATATTACAAACCATGAAAGCCAGGCAGGTAGGACATGCCTGTACACTCAGCACTTGGAGGCAGAGGCAGGAATATCAAAATTTCCAGGACAGTCTGAGCTGTACAGTCTATCTACCTCAGATAATATAATAGCAATAATAATAGTAATAACAATAAAAACAACAACCAAAACATTAAAGACCTTATTCTCAGAAAGCAAGAGACAATGAGAAGTGATACAGAGCCTCAGACTTAGCCATTCTGACTTCTACCTCCACCACCTTCTCTGCCACTAGTCAGCTAACGTAGTCTATGTGATGAATTCTAGAAAAATCATCTCAAAAAAAAACAAAGAAAAATGGTGATTACAGCAGGCTACCATGAAGAAAAGGTGAGCCAGAAAGATGACAAGTGACTATCTGCATTCTAAGCTAGCCTGAGATGCAGTTAGACCTACCTCACTCACACTAACAAAAAGAACACTCTTTATTACCACCTGTGAGATTTCACAAAGCATCCATGTTGGCATTCTTCTAAAGCAACACCATCTAATAGTGTTTCATTATTCCTAATGTGAAAAGATGTATTCTATTTTTTAAAATATTTTATATTTGTTATTTTCAGAGAAACTTGATCCTTCTTTCCATGAATTAGAGTTGTCTCATTTTCTTCCTCATACCCCAGTATTATATATGAAGGCTCGTGTTCTTCTAAAACCTCTGAAATGTTTTTATTTGGAAAAGGTTAAGGTCACTCAGAAGACAGTTCACACAAGAATCTGAAATAGGTTCACAGTCACCCTAGGGCTTATAGATGGAGGCAGCACACAGTCCACAGAGGGTTTCTTTAGGTTTCCAACACTTAGCTAGCAGACAGGGGAAAGCACTCAGGAAGTATGTCCAGCAGATGTACTAACCGAATTAATAAGCATCTTACTATCTGAGCCTTTTCTGTGAAGCAAAGGAAGTCATTTCAAGGGCTTCAGGTGCAAATGTCTACACAGAAGCGACTTACTGTCATCAAGTGGCACCTTTCTCTGGGGGGCAGTAGCACTGGGCTTCAGGCTGTGGTAGTCCCGGGAGAGTGCAGAGATGAGGCTGGCATGGTTGATCGAGCGCAGGGGCCACTGCTGCTCACTCTCAGGAAGATTTGGCCATGGAAGGAGCAAGGTATTAGAAAGTGCACGGCAAACCAACACCTGCGCCTAGAAGGAACCCAAAGGCATCCATCAAAGGTCAAAAGGAAGTGAAAGCTGGTAACCAATAGACACACATTTAGTGCCCTGTACACTCTGCTTCAGATCCCAGGTGTCTGTCTTACAGCCTGGTTATGCTCTACCTAAAGGCACCCAGGCAGGAAAAAGAAACACAGAAGTAACCCCACATCTGGGTCTCAATGTACAGGGTCAGCCCCAAGAAGCCTAGCTGGTGTTCACCTTGCTCAATCTGGCATTCGAAGCCTCACGGAGGGAGATATCTCAGTAGATATTGATTATGGTATGGCCTTTGATGCTGCCCTCTGACCCACAAAAAAGCACTAAGACCAGGCTCATAAGAACACTCTCTCACTCACATTCAGGTCTTCTGAAGAACCTGTCTGTAAACCCACACACCTCTTCCACTTCCTGCTCCGAACTACCCTGAGCCTCCCAAATAGTTTCTCAACCCCAGAACAAAAGTGTGTGAGAATATAAGCCAGACTGGCCTGAACCAATGAGAGCACAGGGAAGTTTTCCCATCTGAATCAGGATTTTGGCCGTGAGTCAGAGAAACCAGTAAGTTGTGCCAATGCTACCTCACAGAAGCAAGTCTGTGCAGTTGAAGTGGCTTTCAACTCAGAATGTAAAATCAGAATCAGCCTCCTCTGCCGCCACTTCCCCAGATCTTCAGCCAGAGCTCCAAGAATGCTAACTGGGATGTGTCCCACCTTATCTGTTAGACGCTGGGCAGAGGCATCAATGATGCTGTTGAACACCTTCTGCACTGCAGGGATACTGATCAGAAAGACAGGCCGCACGGTGGTGGCTAGTGAGACCAGTAGGTGGCACGCAGACAGCAGCAACTTGTCTTGGACCTAGAAACAGAAGATATGTGACATGTTGGCTTACTTCATCTTCTGCTTGACTGCTAAAGGAGCGTCCCCTCAGTTGGCGACAGCTAATGACTGCTAAACTATACCATTCACTGAGGAATGGGTCTGCAGTGTCTCCTAAGATGACTCTCAAACAAAATTACTGTTGTCTAGCTTACACCTCTAGCTGCTGCCTTATGTCTGCATCATTCTTTTCCTTCTTCCCAGTCACCCCTCAACTTGCACATATCTGTTCTATTATACAGCGCCTTCACTGTATGCTGTCCAAGTCTTTCCTTTAAACACAGCAGCAGTCATGAAGTCAGGGTCTCACTCAGCCCTTCCTTTCTGCATTGAATCTCACTGTCTCCTAGTCTCTCCTATTCCTGTCACCTCAACGTGCCTAAAAAAATCCTTGGTTCAAATCACTGGCAATTTCCAAACCATAAAAGTTCTTGGAAAGGAGTGGTTGGAAACTGGTCTTGGCCTTGCCTGTATTAAACTAACTAACTAACTCTCCCCCCCCCCCCCTCCACCCCAATAGCCATGCCTGCATCCAAAAAAGTTTTTTAGAGTCTGGACCAAACATGGGTAAGACTGAAGACAACCATCACACCAAAGAGTCAAGGTCTGCAGAATTATTTATAAAGGATGTATCATGGTAATTTCCTAGAATCACCAACTATTTCTAACCTTTAACACCATAGTCTCTACTTATTCTAAGGAAATTACATAACAGAATAAAGCTATATTCTTAAAATGTGTCTATTTGGAAATATCTATGAATTGAAACACAAGGTCTCATGCAGTCTGATGCCTTGGGCTTACTATGTAGTCAAATGGCCTGGTTCTACTTCTTTTCCTGAATGTTGGCATTTCAGGTGTGCACCACCAAACCAGGATTTTATGCAAGGCTTCGTACATATGAGGAAAGCACCCTACTAAAGTGAGCTAAATTCCCAGTTCACTTCCCACAGTGGAATTAACCTTACAGTGGAGCAAGAGCTAGGGAAATTATGGAACATGCTCCTTAAGGGCATAAGAACTTTTAGAAATCACCATTATAAATACAACAGGTTTATGAAAGTCAACACAGGGCCCATTGGAACCCATTGCCTGTGTGTGCAAGGACAGCAAGAGCACCCGAAAGCATGCGCCATGCAAGTTAGCAGTCTTGCTAGGTTAGAGGACTCCTAGGTTCTGTCCACTTTATACAGCTGTAACATTTACTTAGCAATTTCACTTGGCAACCACTCTAGGATCTCTAGCATCTGCAGATGCGTAGACAAAGGGGCCCCTTCCTATCAGCGAAGAGTAAATCACATCCCCATCAGGAGACGACACTGGGCGCTATGAAACCTCAAGTTGCTCTGTGTACTGAAGAGAGAACAAAGCAAACAGTGCCTCCAGCTATCTACAAACGGTCTATAAAATCACAGAAACATGTCTAAAAGGATTGCCACCAGTCTTGACTGTAAGCAATGCTGTTTCAAGGAATGAGATCAAACAGCAGCAAAACTTTTTAGTCAATAGAACTGAGTCGGTACTGTCACTATGAGGAAAACCCAAAGTCCTACTTGAGCATATGTGGACTACAACTGAAAAGACATATGAGGGCTGGCAAGATGGCTGAGGGGAAAGGTCCTCACCACCACAAACCTGAGAAACTAAGTTTAACCTCAAGGACAAGCATGGTAGGAAAGAGAACCGACTCCTCCCAGTTCTTCTCTGACTCCCACAGGCATGCTGTGGCAATCATGCACGAACAAATAAATAAATGCAATTAAAAAAAAAAAAACTTGAGAGAACATGAAGCAATGCAGTTGTTACCACCCAGTCAGGATAGCGTTTTGGTCTCGTGGTAAGAGGGCTATAGAGAGAGTCAGAGTTAGGTAAAAAGTGCAACGCTTTCTATCTTAAGACCTTGGTGCTGATGAGAGGTGTGATGGCGTCCATTGTGGTAGAGATGAGTGTCACAAACTGCTGTGTGTTCTGTCGATGGGCTTCACTGCAGTACTGTGCCAACCAGTGGGAGTAGGCCTGGAGAGCTGCAAGTGACTGAGCGTGCCTGCGGGAAGGAAAGAAGCAGTGATCCGGGAGAGCCAGGTGAGTCTGGTGGCATGAGCTTGTCTCCACCTCCAAGGGGAGGAAGACAAGAACTCCATGCACTCTGCAGAGCATTCTCAGACATGGTGGCAGCATGGAAATCAGTCACCTGTTCACACTGTCTGGAGATGAACACACACTGCAGTTCCTAAACATCTCCCAGATCTCAATCTTTCTGTGGCACGTAGTTTATTTTAGATAACAAATATAAGGGGAAATATGCTAAGTTTAAAAACTAAAAATTTACTATGGTCTAGGTAAGTAACAGTATTTTTGACAGAAGATTTCAAAGCTCACCTTCCCCTCTAAGTATCTGTCCACCCAGAGCGTCCAGGTGTTTAGTTTCTGCAAAGGCTTCTCTGGATCACACATTTATATGGTAGCACACTTGTGACCCCTGTACTCCAGAGACTGAGGTGAGAACACTCCAGGTTCCAAATCAGCCTCAACTACAAAGTGAAACCCTGTTTAAAAACAACACTGAAAATAGCCAAATAAACAAATGAGACCCCAAAACATGCCAGGTACATCTTTAATCTTAGTTCTTGGAGGCAGAAACAAGCAGATCTGAGTTTGATGCCAACATGGTCTATCTACATAGTCTGTTCCAGGTCAGTTAGAAACAGAAAAAAAAAAATAAAAAATAAAAATAAAAACAACAAAAAACAGAACATATACAATTCCAAAAGCTCCCAACTCATCAAAGATGATAAACAGGCCTTACAGAGGCAAGGCAGAAGTCTATCTAGTTCAAAACACTAGCCAGCACAGCTACATACAGCTTTTCTCCAGTCACCACCAAGCAATCTGAGTTGATACTCTGCCAAGATCTAAATATAGAGTTCCCCATCAGATGGGTACCATGAAGACCCCTTTTCAATCACTGTTATACTGTCAATGCAAACTGATGAATCTTAAAAAAAAAAAAAAAAAAGACTATATGGATTTTTACTCAAAATAGTGTAATCACTGTTGTTTTATTTCTGACTAAGTATAAACAGAAAAAAAAAAAAAATCCCTTAAAGCCAGCTCCTCTGTGTTCTTGCCTATCCCAGACACATTCAGGAACCATTCCTCATTTACTGACTCTACAGCATTCTCCAGCAGTTCCTGCCCCAAAGCTTAGTACATTTTCCCAAAGGAGTTCTGGTTCCTTTTAGTGGAGAAATTATTATGTTAAACAGCGGGTCTTAGATATGAGGGGCAGCCAGTTTCTAGAGAGTCTGCCCATGGACAGAGCTAGGATGTAGACAGAAATCACTTCAAATTAAACAGCATCAACAATGATCCAAGTGCTTACTGACATGATGTAAGATGAAAGACATAAAATGCAGCCATCTTATTACAAACACTTAGCCTAAGGCTGAAACCTTGTTAAATCTGGACTGTAGAATATTCTTTAAACAGTAAACTAAGGCCTGGGCTCCATGATATCTGTCTGCCTCTTTCTTTCTGACACACCTCTACTCACTCACAAATCATATATAACTAGGGACTACTATAGATTACAGGAGACTGACTTAATATTGGATCATGATCAAACCTTCAGCTATGTGTGTAAATTAGATATTAGCTTGCAGCTCTTTAAGTGATTATAATGGTAATATATTTCTATAAAGTAGCCCTGTTCCTAGGAGATACCTGAAGTAACACACCTGATCTACAATGTATCAACTTGCTTAACAAAAACAAACAAAAAGGGACCTAAGTATGCAAACACAAAGGGAAAAAAAATCCCAAGAACCAAAATCATAACTCCAGGGAAATGAAGGTATTTTATTCTATTCTACAGTTTCTTTGTTTTGTTTTCTCTTTTTAAACTATATTTTACAGACTTTCAAAATCTGTAACTTTTTGTTAAGAAAAAAAGGAACTAAGTAGCACAAAGCAGGAAAATCTAGAAAGTCTTAACAGGAAGCCAGTTTCTTTTTCATATTCAGAATCCATTGAGCAGTCTATCTTTTACTTTTATAAGTCTAAGAACCAAACTGAGAAACCCAGCAAGGCCAAGGCCAGAGGCTGGAACCTAAGTATTTCAATCACTGCAGTGCACACACCAGAGAGCTCCAAAGCAACCCTCCTGCAATCCTGCCTGTGCAAGCTATCCTGATCAAGAGCCAACTGGCATCTTGCTTAGGAGTTGCCACACAGATTTCTCTAGTTCTCAAAGAGGAAAGTAACATGTTTTAAATATAAGACTATAGTAATTAAGTCTCTTTCTTCTATTTATTTAATTTTCAGCTGAAGCAAATAACATTTTTCTTTCCTTTTTGGTTTTTAAGGTTTTTGTTTTGTTTTCCGTTTCTGTTTGTTTTTTGGTTTTTTTTTTTTTTTTTGGTGGTTGGTTTTTTTAAGACAGGGTTTGGAACTCACTCTATAGATCAGGCTGGCTTTGAACGCACAGAGATTTTCCTGCCTTTGTCTTCTGAATGCTGGTATTAAAGGTGTGTGACACCACTGTCTAGCCACACTTTTTCTATAAAGACCAAAGTTTTGTTGTTTTTTTTTTTTTAAAGATTTAGGCTTTGCAGACCACACACTCTGAGCTGGTGCTAGTTAGCTGTGGCTGTGGTATAAAAAGTGTAAATGAATGTCCATGGCTGTGTTCTAATGGAACATGCTGAAACTACACATGCTTCACCGTCAGTTCCAACAGACTCAGCTAAAGGCTCATCTCCAAACTAAAACATAGCTGCTTACCTGTCTGTTAAATGCAAAAACCAGAGTTGGCAGTCAAGTTTCCCAGAGGGAAGTTTCAAAAGACATGAGTTTCCTCCAACTTCATCTTTACACAAAGGATACCCTGAAGTAGCTGGGTGCTAAGCATCATATTTTTATTGTCCCAGCCCATTCTTCTCTTTCTTCTTTTCAGTCTCTATGAAGAAGTCTGTTTCTTCTGTCTACTCACTGGAATACCTCTTCTACTCCATTAACTGTTGCCTCAGCCAGGATAGGGAAAAGGGTCTTTACTGATCCTCTTCTTCTCACTACTTTTAAGATAGGGGTGGAGATAAGTGTATGTGTGTATGGGGGGGGGGGGGTTGGTTCGGTTGTCATGGTTTATCAGTCTCTGCTCTAGACCTGAACAAATCTTTTGGGCAGTCTAACAGGATAAGGTTTTATTTCCAGTCTCCAGATGCTAACCCTTCCATGTACTTCCCCAATCTACATACTCTACATGAGAATCTTGAGTCAAGTGTCAAAGTAACCTGAGATTCTAATTTAATACACAAACATCTGGGCCCTGTGCCTTCCTACCAAACTTAAAATTCTAAAGGAAAATGTCAGGTTTGGGTTTGGACCAATTGCTGGAGTATAGCTCCCATGGTCCTTACCATGTTCCCTCAAATAAGGACATCTTTTGCTTGAAAACATTTGGTCTTTGCCCTCAGTTCCAGATATAGCTTTAGAATAGTCCAAGTCTTTTTTTGTTACTTTTAACAACCCTTTCCAACACACCTGAGCATATGTTAAGCAAGGCAATTTCTATAAAGTCCCTAGATTGCCAGGGGGTAAGGCCAAACTGCCAGAGGAACCAGCCATGAGCTTGGAGGGTTGGGACTTTAGCCACACTCAACCTCTGGAGGGGGTAAAAGGACTAAAGGATTCCCTGATGACTTAAGCAATCAGTCAGGCTTCCATACTAAGCCCAGGGGATTATATGAGCTGGGGAGCCTCTCAATTGCAGAACACATGCAGGTCCCAGAGGGAGTCTGCTCAGGAACGACAGGGAGGCTCTTGAGAACCCTCATAGATCTTCCTCTACTCATCTCTTCTAATAAACGGAGCTGTGTCTTGCCAAGTTCTGAGACTCACTACAGCAAATTAACCAAATCTGTAGAGGAAGATACGGGCATCCCAACTTCCAGCCCTCAGTCAGCAGCATAAGAAGCACAGCTGGAGCAGCAGCTGGCATTGGAAAGCAGATGCAGACGTGATCTCGTGGGGACTAAATCCTCAGCATGATGCTACCAAGTAGTAACAGAACTGGAGTTAATTAGAGGAAAAAGCACACATAAGTCCCATGCCCCTGGTCGGCTGCAGCTTTTGAGTGTGAGATGTTTGGGGTTTCCCACTATCCACCAACTCTGTCAGTGAACGTGAACCCTGTGCAGGGTAAGAGACACAGGGATCGGGTATTTCTACACCGTTCCCACGTACCTTTAGTGCTCACTAATTCTCAACTTCACAGCCCTTCTCTGCTGTTTCCTGCAGTGCCTGCCCTGTAGAGCCTCATCCCTGCTCTCTTTAGTTCAACCAATTAATTACATTTACCATGCCATACTCAACAATTTGTCTTTGTAGGGTCAGATAAAGAGCTTTCCCTTTATGTGTGGCAGCCACTACTCTTGGTTGCTGCAGTTCATCTAGAGGTAGGGTCAACGTCTCTCAAGAAGGCACAGTCACTAATATTTACTTACACATCAATGAGGTCGGGTTTCAACACTGATGGCACAGCTGTTTCAATGTTGTACAGTTTTATCTGAGATCCATACAGAGTAACTTTGACCAACCTGTTAACAAAGCAATAGGTGAAAAAGGACAGCAAGCACCGGAGCCCAAAACAAACAAAATGGACAAGCTACCAAAGAAAAAACCCAACGGCTAATTTTCAGACAGAAAAAAAAAAAATCTGATCTCCAATTCTTTCCAAGAAAACAGCTAGAGTTGTGAAGTAAGGTTATATACAAAACCATTTTCTAAAGCACCACAGCATTTATGTTATCAAAAAGCCTAAAACATCTGGTAGGATGGCTCAGTGGGTAAAGGAACCTGTCACCAAGCCTGTTCAAGTTTGCTCCCTGGGACCCACATAGTAGGATAGAACCTACTCCCACAAGTTGTCCTTTGACACACACACACACACACACACACACACACACAGGCACATTCACATGTGCACAGACAGCAGAGGAAAGGCTGAAAAAGTTTTCCCCAGAAGAACATGCCAGCCCAGTTTACTCTAGAGTGGGATGGAGGAGGCAGGTAGATTATGGACTACTGTTTCCTCTCTACTTTTCTATATTCCTGGATTGTATATTATGAATATCTAATGCCACATGCATGTGTGTACACACTTTTTTTGCAATGTATTGCCATGTAGCCCAGGATGGTCCTCTTTTCCTCCTGCCTCAGCCTCTCAAAGACTGTGATTATACACATGATCTCTGCCCAGCTACATATACTATTTTATAAAGAAATAAAATACTTTAAGAAACCGAGCCTGCTCTTGACAATTTATCTAAAGATCTGTATGATAAACTTAAAATCATATCAATGTTTACAATGGGTCAATATATAGTAAAGGGTAAAATATCTGCTATAGAATCTAGATGGCTGGCTCATATCCATCTATCCTCTGTCTCCTTCCTTCTCTCCTCATATAATTTTATCAACTTCTCTGAAGATTAGAAATTGTTGGCAATAAATTGATGATAACATGCTGTAAGAAACAGATGAGGGGAGCAAATCTTTCTAGAAGTTAAGCAGTTGAGCATACAGGTTATTCAAGGACCACAGTGTATGGTGAGCAGCACCAGGCACAGCAGAGCTCCTTTAGGATGCAGGAAGGCTCTCCGAGCTGAGTGAGCAGAACAGCACTGCACAAGTTCTGGTCAATTCCACACAACCCCGCAAGCATACCTCTCAACGGAGGAGGTCACTACATGGGCAGCTGCTTGGTCCCAGGCCAAGGAGGGGGTGGGGGGATGGGGGGGTGTGTCTGGAAATCACCATCTTGAAAGAGCTTAGCACTTTAGAAAGGAAGCCTGTGCTCTGGAAAATGTTCCTCTCAGATGTATGGAATGCACGCCTTTATTCCAAAAGAAAACCATAAATGGACTGAGGGCTGGAGAACAGTGTGAAGGGCACTTCCACAGAGTCAAGAAAGCAAGAGTGAAGAGCCAAGTCGTTAACCAAAGCCTTAGAAAGAAGTTCTGCCGGGGCCTAGCAAACACAGAAGTGGATGCTCACGGCCAGGATCACAGGGCCCCCAGTAGAGGAGCTAGAGAAAGTACCCAAGGAGCTAAAGGAAACTGCAACCCCATAGGTGGAACATTATTATGAACTAACCAGTACCCCAGAGCTCTTGACTCTAGCTGCATTTGTATCAAAAGATGGCCTAGTCGGCCATCACTGGAAAGAGAGGCCCATTGGACTTGCCAACTTTAAATGCCCCAGTACAGGGGAACGCCAGGGCCAAGGGGTGGGGGTGGGTGGGTGGAGGACTGGGGGGGGGAGTGTATTGGGGACTTTTTGGATAGCATTGGAAATGTAATTGAGGAAAATACCTAATTAAAAAAAAAAGAAGTTCTGCTATAAAGGAATGAAAGCAACTATCAGTGAGCAACACAGCACTGTGCACAGCAAGTGTGAAAACCACAGCTGTGTATATGAGCCATGCAAGCACATAGGCCACATGGCTTCTAAGCATTCTGTTCTAGCTTTCTTCACCTTACTCTCTTGAAATAGGACCTCTTGATATACCCATCCAGGCTGATGGCCAGCAAGTCTCAGCCTTCTGTCCTTGTCTTCTACAGTATAACTAAGCCATATCTTCCTGTCTTCTGGTGTTTAGCACCTTAAATCATGTGTACATTAAATGTGTAATTTACTATGTGTTCAGGAACTGTATTATCAAGTTTTATGTGACCTACACGAGAACACTGGTAATCATACTGGCTATTCAGATCATTAAACTATAGGAAAGTCTTCTCTCATATACTAGTGTCTCTCTCTCTCTCTCTCTCTCTCTCTCTCTCTCTCTCTCTCTCTCTCTCTCTCATTTTTTCAAGACAAGAGTCTCTCTGTGTAGCCTTGACTATCCTGGAACTAACTCTGTAGACCAGGCTGGCCTCAAACTCAGAGATCTACCTGCCTCTGCCTCCCAATTGCTGGGATTATAGGCAGTGATCACCATCAACCAACTGCACACACTAGTCTTAATGCAGACAAAATAGCAGGTGTTTCTAAATGCTGAGGTTGCAAACCTAAGCTTTTTAGACAGGTACGTAAGCATAAGGCCTTACGATGACTCAGGCTCTCTGACGTCATCTCACCAGTGTTAGTTAAGCAGACTGACATACATATCTAAATTGCTAACTGAGCCATATTCAATAGTGGTTATCTAATTCAGACAGGAAGATATACTCTACCCTTACTGAATCATTAGTGAAAATGGGCCTATCACAAGACAGAGAAGAAAATTAGACTGGAATTCAAAATTCCGTAGTTTGGAAAAAGCCTGGAATTTGAACTCTTAAAATCATAAGTTCCTTCTCATTAACACATGAGCGAAACAAAGTATCCACTATCACATTTACTCAGAAGCAAATGGCAAGGCACACCTCTCAAAGTGTAAAGTGAAACAAGACAGAGTCGGACCACTCATAAACTTTTCTGATTACTACAGACCACTATTATTCACTACGACTATCGTTAATTTTAACTTTGTTGTTAAGGGATTTAAAACTCTCAGTTACTTCAGTTTTAAGCTAAAATGTACATTTAAAAAAAAATTGGTATGAGTGGGTTGTGGAGGCAGAAACACGTGAATCTCTATGAATTAGAGGCCAGCCTGGTGGTCTACATAGTAAGTTCCAGGTTAGCCAGGCTACATAATAGGACCCCGTCTCACATAAACAAAATAAGAAATTTGGTATGAAAGCTAACTCAGCTCTTGGGGCTGTCTCCCTGCATGTTACCAGTGACGAGACCACTCTATGACTGAAAGCAGCAGGCTCTGGGCTTCAAGCTCTACCTGTGCCTGCGCAGCTGTGAATCTAATACTCGCCTGCCTAAAGCTCCCAACACTTCAACCTGTCCTTCAGGGTCCAAAATCTTTAGGGGGAGGATTGGGCAACTGAGTGAGGTATTTCCCAGCAAATAGCTCAGTTTCTCTCCTAGAACCCAAACTCCAGCTGGGACTACAGACTGCACAACTTTCTCTGGAGCTGATGGGACTGAACCAACCCTGAAAAACCTAGACCTCTAACAACAGCTGCATACAAGGAAATGAATACTGTTGTCTAGTGAAATCTGCCCCCTTCTCTTCCCTCTGTGCATGAATGTGTATGTGTACATGTATAAGTTCATGGATATGAGTGATATGTTGGTGTAGAGGACAAAAGGACAACTGAGTAAGAGAGGCTGTCAGGGATCGGCCTGTATCTCCTTCCCCAGAGCTGGGATTACAAGTGCACATCACTGTGCCTGGGATTTTTGTCTTGTTTTTAACTGTTTTTTGCCTGTTTGTTTTCTGCTTTTTAATGTTAGTTCTGAAGATCAAACTCAGGTCCCACTTGCAAAGTAGTGTCCCAGCCCCAGTAGGGCTTCCTTGAAGGATCTTGACAGTGCCTGGAGTTTCTGAGTCCAAAACCATTTTTACAGCAACACACAAGGTTGTCAGTGAAGTTACAGCTTGGCTTGTGTTTACTGTTTGTTCTGTGTTTGACACCACACAAAGTGCCTTTAATTCTCATAGTAAAACTACAAGAAACTTTCCCACTGTTTTACTGATGAGGGTCTTAAAAGCTCAGTACAGCAAATGGCAGTCTGCTCTCTATTAACCTGTACATGGCAGAAGGACAAAGGACACATGATAGGGCTACATGCTAACCTCCCATAACTGAACTGAGCTGAACTCTGAAGGAGGGGTGCATGGCTCAGCCAACCTACCTCTCCACAACTGTGAGAGCATCATTGAACCTTGCAGCAAACACATCCCCAATGAAGTATTCAGCTAATCGGCCCACAGCCTGCAGCAGGGAGCTCAAGTCTCGCAGGGAACAGTGCAAACGCCGGCAGTCGTTCTCTGCTGTGATGTTCAGCCTGTGTCCTAGAACACAACATCTCTCAGTTTTCCAGAGAATAAGCTTTAGTTGTAATAAACAACCATTCCAAAACAAGTCAAGTGGGGTAAACTATGCTCCAACAGTTAGAAATCTTCAGGTATTTCCCAGTACAGAATAGGACATCTGAGCACAGCTTCTGCCTACAACTTTATCTGTGCTGCTCCAGGGACCCAGGGCAAAGACACAGCCTGGTACATCCCTGCTATGACTCCTTTTGATACTGGTACAGTTAATCATTACCAAACTATGAAAAGGGACGTGCAAATGGGTGAATCCAGTAAGTAAGAGCCAGCACGGTCCTACTGCTGGAACTCTGTGAGCTCAGGCACTCTAGCTCGGCTGCCCTTGCATATGGCTGTCTCAGAATGAACTCTCCCAAGCTGAAAGAAGATTGAACCCTGCTAAAAATGAACTGGGTGTGCTATGCATTCTATTCCAAGTGTTAGGTCAGCACAAAGGAAAAAAAGGACACAGGGCTCAGGTCCAGTGGACAGTTCCTTACACTTTCCACTATGAGCACCATCAGCCCTTCCTCCCTCGCTTGTCTCTTCAGCCTTAAAATAGGGAAGATGCTATCACCTAATTCACTGTAGGACTAACAACATTAAACCCTACAACCAGAGGGCATCATTAAAGTTTGTAATTATCACGGGTCACAAAGAACTAGAAATTTTCTAAGGCCTGAAACTTTCTTACTTTTCAACAAACATCCAAACCTAGTAAAAGTGATGCTAAGATGATAAAATATCCTCAATTTAGTCATTCTGTCTCTTCACAGATACTCACAAAATCAGAAGGCAGAAAGGATTGTCAGTCTGGAGAAAGACTGGAATCTGATAAACTGCTTCTCAAACACAGGAGATGACAAGCTGGGAAGCAATAGTTAAGGGCTAGCCTTGGACCCCTGCAAACTCACCCTCTCTTAGCACTTTCCAAATCTGTCCTCCCGTGGCCACTCCAGGCTTTCACCATCTATCACTAACCTCCTCCCATGGTGTTGGCTCTATCAAACATCTGCCATCTGTTCACCTTACAGCTATAAAATCCTGTGTGTGGACAGCCAACATGGCCACTAGTCAGGATTAACAGTCTTTTGCTCTGGGTGTGTATGCACCTTTGCCTACACTCAGGTCGCCTAAGAACAACTTCATTCCCTGCTACTGAGGATCCTCACCAACACCATCATGTGATCCCCTTGAAGCATACCTGGTCTGTCTAGCCACATACACAGCACCTTGAATAAAAATGTGTCTACACAGTATTTTATTCAAATGCATGTATTTTACACTTTGGGCCTGAATAAAATGAAAGTGCTGACATTTGACCATTTTGGACTGAATAGAACTAACTCTGTCTAGTCCAATCTAGTACATATTCTAGCAAAGATTCATAGCAATCAAAACTGCAGATGAAACTTTCCTGAGCTATCTGCAAGGCAGACAAATACAAAAGCAGGATGTATTCCAAATTAAATTCTCTAGCCCTGTCCCATTCCTCTAGGAAGCCTACCTCCCCCACCACAGAAGCACACGTAGCACTCAGGAAGGGACTACTTACTATGTATAGTGACACATGCTTTTCTTACTTGACCAAAGTTTGGTCACTGGCAACCTTCCCCCCGTCACTCTACAACCATCTGCAAGCCCATCTTTTACTGATCTCTCTCACAGGAGCCTCGTCCAGTAGCCCAGAACAGAATGTCTGTGAGGTATAGCCTTTAGGGTGAGAGACTTTTAAACTGTCCTCTCCCCAATAAACCAAGCTATCAGGAAGCAGGCTAAAGAGCAGCTTCCTTGTGCAAGAAGTAAAGGGATACAGATATAAATGAGAGCATTGAAGGTATTCTACTCTGAGAGAATACTCAAATCAGCAATCATCCTTCACATAATGGAGAAGATAAACGTCAAGCTTTCCTATCCTGGAAATGAACAAAACAATCTCTCAGGCAAGAAAGCGTGTGTGATTGACTAATCAAAAGGCTTGCTGAGAGCTGAGGAAAATCTCAATGAGGAACAGCAAAAGCCAAATACAAACAGCTGTGAGGAGAACAGCCAAAGAGAGAGGCTCAGTCCTCACACAGGACAGACCAACATTAAGATCAAAAGTTGACCTGCCAGGGGCAAGAGGCACACAGCAGCTACAGGCACGTGTTTGCCTAGCTTTGTTACCAAGGAAGCATTGATAAGAAGTTCAGCATTATAAGAAGTTCAGCAGTAGCAGATATGCTAACAAGTGTGTCTAATGTGGAGGCTGGAGGGGACACGCCCCTGAGCTTCACAGCAACTCTACTGGGTCTGCTACCAATCATAATCACTCAAGTGTCATAAACAGTCAAGAGTCAAATAAAGGGGAACTACACCTGACTCCCCAACACCTGAGATGGAAAGATTAACGCCTCTGCAAAGGGGTAAACCAAAAATGAAAAGAAAGAGCCACAACCCACCAGGGAACAGGGGGAACTTTAGGGAGCAAAGCCATCAGGGGACCAGAGAACAAACTTTTCACCATTTTCAATTTTTCAAAAACCTTTTGCATTGGAAGCATGGGCTTTCATTTGAACGTACGGTGTGGAGGGATGCTTCATCATGGAGAAGAAAACTCACTTTAAAGCAAGAAATAATGATTTCTCTAGCCTTAGATTTTACACTAAAATATGCACTGCAACAATGACCTAGAAGCTCTCTGAAACTAGCAGGAGGTGGGCTTCAGGAAGGACAGGGAGGTGGAAGATTGTCCTTCAATGAAGGGAAGCTGATCTCAGAACTGGATTAAAAATCCACGCAGAAGGGCAGTCTCACACGAGACTCCATGAAGGCCCTACCATAAATGACCAGTTCACCCAGGAACAAGCTACCCTCTGTGGAGAGGAAGCTCAGTGCCAGGCCTGGCAAGACTACAGGTGAGGTCGGCCCATACGGAACGGTTCACGAGCAGTTCATGGTGGGATAAAAGGGGAAGATGTGCAAAGCATAGACTGAGGTTCTAGTTTTTTGATCTGGCAAAAATGAATGTCAGTTTATGGCATCTTTCCATCACTCCTCATTATACCTAATCTTGCTATTAGCACAAACCAGCTATGCAGCCCTGGGTAAATCAACATTTCTGAAGAGCATTGTCCTCTTCTGTAAAGTACAGATAACTAGCAATAATACTTCTGTCTTACAGTAGAGGAGAAAATGAACGACACAGTAAACAACATAGTGCCTGGCACATGAGTATTCTACAAACAGGCTGTAATTATCATCAGCAGAGTAACAAATGTTAACCCTCCACTCCAACCTAGGAAGACAAGTCTTGGCATCCAGCTGTGGGCAGAGCCTCCTGTAGGCCTCACCAAGCCGCTCACAGCAGGAGAGCTCCAGAATGACTGGAGCTGGCTGCCTCATTCCACAAGCCAGAAGTAGATACTACCCCAATGAAAGCCCACAACCATTTTCTTTCCAGCACACTTGCTGTTTTAGGGTATGTAAAAAACACTTCAGAGCTTTTAGCTTGCCCTGATTAGCCCCCCATCCCCCCGTCCCCCCAGCTTCTTTGTAGCAAAAATTTTAAAAACCTTCTGTCTAGGAGTTGAAGAGATGTAAAGAAAAGCTGTACAAGGCAAACCACATTATTATAGCAGAGGTGGCAATAAATAACTAGTCCAATTTTTTAATGCTAAGCTAAATTTGAAAGTAAAGACCAATTTACCTGACCCCGAAGTAACTACAAATTGCTGTAATCCCAAATAAACTTCTAAATTGTCCTGAAGAACTGGGAACTGAAAACAAAGAAACAAAGTTTAAAACAAAAATTGTAAGTGCAAGTTTTGATACTATTTTTAACCCTGAAGCATTGAGTGACTGACTATGAGGGGACAACTTCCCTTTACAGATGCTAAGCACAGCTCCCTTTCCGTTCCCTCCTCAATTCTTACAGATAAGACCTGCTAGTATAGTACCAAAACAATAAAGAAATCAATGTCAGTTTGATTGCTTTAAAAATGATAGCAAATGATTCTGGGGCAAGACTACTACAGTCCTAGAAAGGGGCTTCAACTCTATAAGACATGCAACTTGAAGAACTAGGCCATTCCTCAAATCTGAGAAGGTCCCTGACCTTGCAAAAAAAAAAAAAAAATTATCACATAGGTCTTATTAATGTGCATGGCTGAGAGAAAAGGCAGGCCCAGTTATTTATGTATATTTCCCTTGCTCATTTAAAAGACAGGACTTCATAGTGCTCCCTTTCTTTCTTAGGCTTCTACACTCACCATCAAGGTAAGTCAAGACTTAAACGTGCCTAAGGAAGGCAGCTAGCATAGTAAACTGCCACTTCCTGTGAGAGAATGCCAACTAGTGGCTCTCAGCTGTTATATGCAGAGCTGACCCAGTAATTCAATTGCCTTAAAGGAGGAGATGAAATCCAGCGTATACACAGGTAGGGAGATTTAGCAATCTGTCCATAGTGAGAACAACACAGACGAGCCTTTTATCAATGCAATTTCTTCAAGTAACACTTACTTCTGTTGGCCTGGCTGCCTCCTCGTTTCTAATAAAAAACATTAAGACATTTCTAAAATGCATACTATGTCTAAGACTAAACAGTACTTCAAATAAACAAGGGCCAGGGAAATAGCTCAGTAGGTAAACTGCTTGCCCCACAAACAAGAGGACATGAGTGCAATCCCTAGAATTGACATTAAATATATAAAGCTGTGTATGGTGGCACAGCTCTTATGCTCGCAGCACTGGGAAAGCAAAGCAAAGAGGGTCTCTGTGGCTTGCAGTCAGCATAGCTTATTTGGTGAGTTATACAGGCCACTAAGAGGTACTGTCTTAAAAAACAAACAAACAAACAAGGTAGATGATAACTGAGAAACATCATATAAGGCTTACCTCCACACACATACAGATCACACACGCACGCACGCACACGCACATGAATAAATGCAAATATAAGGTAAGTACATAATGTACAGACACAGGGAAAGGACAGGTAAATACAAAAGCCCTGTCCCATGGGTCAGAAGCCACTCCATTTCCCCTCGCCCAGTGAGTTACCAGAGTTGAGAAGGCGTGTGTGGGAAGGAGCTCCATCACTTTGGCCACCACCTCCAAGCTCTGGCGTAAGTACCGCTGCCACTCTGTCTGCTGCTGTGGGGGAAACAAAGATATCAGCTTTCCAGGACAGGCAGAGTCATCCTATTCATCATCAGCCACCTGCAGCCTTAGATCTATTCTCAAATATCAAATCTTGAGAAAACAGGAAATAAGTGAAACCAGGGATTTGGGACTTTCAAAAGGTCCAGTTAACTATCTTAATATAACTTCATTCCCTAACAAGTTACTTCTTCAGAAATCAAATAATCCTGAAAGAAAGCACAGGAGTTTAGAGTTCAGAGAGCTACCTGTGAAAAGTTTGACTGACTTTTCTGTTATTCCACTGACAGGATCCATTTCTTTACATGCATCTGACTCAATAGCACCATTCAAGGCGTGGTTCAGAGGCAGCATCAGTGTCCCCAGGGACCAGCCAGCAATACAAACTCTGGTTCATCTCAGAACTCCAGAATCAGTATGGATTTCAACATGCTGTTCTAAAGACTCTTCACAGAGTTAAAGGTCAGCAAGCCCTGGCCTTAGTTCAGTCACACAACTCACCCTTCCACACTGTGGTAGCCTCATGTAGCTGTCAGCACAAGTTAGTACATGTTTATTGTGGACACGAGGAAACTGAGACTCATAAAAACGACATCTCCTCTGAGCCCAAAGCTGCAGAGATTCAAATCGGAGCCATCTGACTCCAAGTAGAGCATCTCTTTTCTTCCTCTGAGAATTGACTCACAATGACCATGGTCATTGACTCTGAGCCTAACAGTAATGCTGGACATTTGAAAGTGGTTAGTAGTTACAAGGAAAGGACCACGAGAGCTGTACCCACAAAAATATTTTCCTTCTTAATTGAGAACACCAACACCAATATACTCAAGGTTCAGTTTAAAATAACAGCTTATGCCAGGCAGTGGTGGCACATGCCTTTAATCCCAGCACTTGGGAGGCAGAAGCAGGCGGGTATCTTGAGCTTGAGGCTAGCACAATCTACAGTCAGTTCCAAGACAGGGTTACACAGGACACCCTGTCTTGAAAATCCAAAAAACAAAGCAGACAAACAAAAAACAAGAACAATAATAATAAAGACAAAAAAAAAAAGCCACACAAAAGTAAAATCAAAACAAAAAACAAAAATCCAAAACCCTGCTCACAGCATATGGCTAAGAGACTACCATTCTAGACTTCTCATTTGAACTCTTAATCAACTAGTCCTGTCAGTATCTAGCTAGGCAGATAGAGAGCAGAGGTCGGGATTACAACATTCTCATTAAAGCATCTCTCATGGCATCTGGTCTCTCGAATTCTATCTCTAGTCCACACAGTAACTGCCTGTGCAGCCTGTGCAGCGTTTCTCAGCAGCGGTGCTGATGAGCTAGAGCAGCAGGAAAGAAGGGCTCTCTCATCTTACATCGTCATCCAGGGTCTCATCATCCAGCTCCTCGAGTTGGGCCTGGTTGTATCTGAACTGGATTCGATTCAACACCTCTGTAAGCAAGAGGACCAGAGCGTCTTCGTACCTAGGGAAAAGGGTTCAGTGTCAAGCAAGTGAAAGAAAGCTTTCAGCTCCAGATTTTGACCAGGACCCTGGGACTAAAGGAGTGATACTCACCCTGGACACAGCTAAAGCACTGGCTCTTTTTCTGAGTATGTAAGAGAGAAGCAGGCACTTTACTATTTACATCACACACAGTTTGTGACGGACTCTCTTCTACAGTTAAGACTGTGATTAGCTCTTACGCTTACTATTTCTTGGTAATGGGATCATAGATTTCCAAATCAGTTCTGCCCATCTCTGCTTCTTAACAACAGAATTATATATGACTATCAATAAAGCAAAGTTTACATCTGCCATGTTTGTGTCATATGTTCCTCAATTACTGCCTTCTTTGTGTCAAATACCTATTTTCTAGTGCAACAGTTTAAGTCTCCTTTTATTTTACTACATGTTAAGTGTTTGGGTTTTTCTAAAATATCATTTCCCTAAGGAATACAGGTACTGTATGTGAATATCAATGAGCGGCACCTCCTTTTTTTTTTTTTTTTTTTTGTGAGTGGGAGATGGGGAGCCTCAAGACAGGGTTTCCCTGTGTAGTCTTGTAGACCAAGCCGGCTTTGAACTCAGAGACTCACCTGCCTCTGCCTCAAGTGCTGGGACTAAAGGCATGAGCCACGACACCCACATTAACACTTTTGATATCAATGAGAGGTAAAGGATATCTCCCATACCTGAAAAGAAAACTACAATTAAACTGCTCAAGGTCAACAAAGCTAGCTTTTCTGAAACCAGGGCTCCCTAACTCAAATCTCATGTTCTCTTTACACATAAACTACCAGTGGCTTTCAGCCAAACCCAAAACTCAATCTTCAAATAATTTTAAGACCATTTAGAAACTAAAAGGAAATTTAAAAGGCCTTAGAGAAATCTTAACTCTCTGGTTTGTATCTAAAAGTAATTGTCAAAGAGATGCCTCAAGCCCTACATCTGGCTACTTTCCATAATAAGAACCTACCACAGAAGATTCCATGGTACTACAGAATACCTGGTACCACATGGGCCCCAAACCACTTATTTTCAAGACTAGATTATGCTGGCTAAATGCTTGTCTTTCCTGAGAAGCTTCTAAGAGCAGTTAAGACATGGTTCCCACTTGTAAGCAATGTGAGCTGGGGCTGAAGCCCTCTAGAGCACACTTCTGGGCCTATTAACTGTCACAGGGATGTCAGAGGAAGACTGCAAGGTAGCAAGAACGGTGAGGAGCTTCATCATGGGCTACTCTCTGGCAATGCTGCCCAGCAAAAACTATGCCCCACAGCCTTTCCAACGTGACTCTACATTCGCAGCACCTAGCTCATACATGCTCAGTGGGTCAGGAACTCCTGAAGGAACCTAAATGCCACCTTTCAAGACCTCCTCAGGGCTCCCTGGGACATAGGATATAGCCTACTCCTTAGAGACCGGAACCCTCACCAGATACATGGAGCTTATTTAACCCCTTCCTCTGCCCCTAGCTTATAGGTCGATCTGCTTCCTGCAGTTATCAACTGTGTTGCCTCCCTCACTGTTTGCTTACCTGTCTAACACCTATTAAGCCAAATGTCTACATTACACTCTTGGTTAAAATAAATGTGGTTCCCATTTTCCTGGTAGTACCCTAAACCAATTCACCACCCAATCCAAGAGCTTAACTTGAAAGAATCAAACCAAGATCAACTACAATCCATCTAGTCTTAAGCATTCCCAGCCACAGAGATCCTCTAAGACTTCCTACAGTCCTAGGCTGTCACATTTCAGTAGGTGAGTACAAGAGCTCATTTCCTACCTATGGGCAGGCATTGCTCCCTCCCCACAAGACTTCACTATTTGCCTGTGACATAACATTGTAGGTGTTTTGCTAAAAATTGCTATGCCAGATCGAAACATTCTCACAGAAAGAAAATTCCTTTCACACTAGAAAACATACATTTTGTCACTGACCAACTAAAAGAAAATTCCAAGATTCTCTACACAGAACTCTTAAATGAGACAAAAACTTTACTGCCAGTTGGAAACTCCACATGCAAACGTCCTGTAATACTTAGAAATTAAAACCCATCAGGAACTGTCCTGAAGGCACACAGGCAACTCATCTCCCAAAGTGTATGGTGGGGTCAAGAGAGGCCTGCGGCTTGGACAGGGACCCTAGCTGCTTGTCTATACCTATTCTCTGGAACCACTCCCCACCCTGAGTAAGTGAATGCCAGCACTGAGGACAGCTACATTTCCCAGGAGACAAAAAGCCTATAAAGGAAACTACTGGCTTGGGTATACTGGCTAATTTTATGTCAATTTGACAGGCTAGAGTCATTTGGGAGAGAGAACCTAAACTGAGAAAATGCTCTCACCAAACTGGCCTGTAGGGAAAGTCTATGGGTATTTTATTAATTAATGATTGACATAGGAAAGCCAGCT
Organism: Mus caroli; assembly: GCF_978045245.1. Taxonomy (NCBI): domain Eukaryota; kingdom Metazoa; phylum Chordata; class Mammalia; order Rodentia; family Muridae; genus Mus; species Mus caroli. The sequence continues at coordinate 19,653,787 of NW_028227263.1, read as the reverse complement.
CACTGTGGGTAGTGCCACCCCAGGCAGGTGGTCATGGTGCATAAGAAGCAGGCTATGTAAGGCATGAGAGCAAGCCAGTAAGCAGCATTTCTCTTCATCAGCTCCTGCCGTGCTTTCCCTCCATAATGTGGAGGGATGTGGTGTGATGTGGAACTATAAGCTGAAATAAGCCTTCTCCTCCACGTTGCTTTTGATCATGGTGTCTTCTCAGCAAGAAAATGGTGATTAAGGCAGTAGGACCTCACCTCGCCTCTCCACTACTCATGCTCACTGGTGGAGTCCTGCACGTGCTGTCTAAGGAATCCCTCCAGCTGCTTTTCCCATGAGAGTGACAATCAGCAGGTGCCAACGTCATGTTATCAGCAGTCACTAACACTATGAAAGCAATCCTCTGCGAGGTTCTCCAGATGGAAAGTGCTGAACTGTGTTGTGTCTCTCCTCACCCCAACCCATATGTAAAAGAACTGTTCCGTGTGACTTTATTTGGGACTGGATCTATAGAAAGGTAAGAAGGGTTGAGTTTAGATCTTAACCAGCAGCATTGCTGTCCTCATGAAAGAGAGGCCCCTCTGAGCATAAATGTTTTAATTTCATTTTATGCCTGAGTATTCTGCCCGCATTTATGTTGTCTACCACCTGCATGCCTGGTACCTGAGAAGGCCAGAATAGAGCTCAGATGTCCTAAGACCAAAGTTATAGATTGTTGTGAGCCACTGTGAGTGCTGGGAAGCAAACTCAGATCCTCTGAAAGAATAGTCAATGTTCTTAACTGTCAAGCCATCTCTCCAGCCCTTTGAGAAATTTTAAAGAACTGAAAATCATACAACTAGAGGCAGAACACAAAACTGAACTGGAAAACACTAACAAGGATATATGGAAAACTCCCAAATATTTGGAGATTAGATAAAGGGGTTTTAAAGTGAAATTTGGTAATAGTTTAAGTGTCATGGTATATAGAAAATTCTTGATAGAGTTGAAGTAGCACTTAGGGGGAAATTAATAGTATTGAATGTACATATGTTGGACTGGGGAGACAGCTCAACAGTTAAGAAGGCCTTGTTGCTCTTGTACAGGACCCAGGTTCAGTTGCCAGCATTCACACAGTAACTAACAACTGTCAGTAACTTCAGTTCCAGGAGATATGATGCTCTTCTAGCCACCCTGGGCACCAGACATGAATGTGGTACACATACAAACCGACCAACACTAATACACACAAAAACCTTTAGAACAATGTGTATATGTAAAAATGGAGAAAGCCCTAGTCGACATAAACTCAGCTAGACAAAACTAACCAAGTTAAAGCATCTAAAAAGTAAATACAAAAAAGCCAAGAGCATGGAAATGAGTCAGCACACAGAGACTAGACAAGAGTTCACATGAGTAACCACAAGGGACTGATACAAATCCTCCATGATGTTTCCCTCTCCATGAAATAATGACTAGTGCATAAACACCTCCCTGAAGGAGCTAACTGGCTAACAGTCTAAGTTAATGATGCTCAAATTCCTGAGCTGCTCTGTAGCCAGCACTTACCAGTCAATACTCTTGTGACAAAAGAGTTCACAGAACATGACACAATAACTTAGGTTGCTTCACACACTGGTTTCTTCCTCTTTCTGTAAAACCCAAGTTTCTACACAAATGCCTGGCCCCGTAGAAGAGAAAGAGAAAGGGGTGAACAGGCAGCAAGAACTTTCTCAGGGAGCACCAACTGCAAGCCAAGGCCCCACGTGCTGGCTCAGGGCTTTCATCCACAGTGTGAGGAAGATACAACCACTCCCAAAACAAAGGAACAAATGGGACCTGAGATATGGGCTCTCTATGCTACTACCTCTAGCTGAGGAGCAGGACAATCAACTCCATGCACAATTCTAATACAGGCATTTATCTGTGTCCTGAAGTCCCACCAGCAATTAGCCAGAAATTTGAATATTCTCAATGAACAAGAAACATGCAGTTTCCAACATGTTCATTTCCAAGCTCCTAGAAACACAAATAAATCTCAGTACATTTGTGCTTCAAAGTCTGTACCCTACAATGCAACTTTGTTGTAACAAATGATGCAAAACTCAAAAACCACAAGGATAGGAACTGAGTACTGCTTTGTGACTTAACCACACCTATGTTTCCCATTTGAGACACCAAGAAAACAATTTCTGACTACTTCCTATAGCTCAATCAGTCTGTTTTGAAGTTCTGGCTTAAGTCACAAGTGTGATTCTAAAAGTATGCGTGGGTTGTTATTAGATGACCAACATCCGATCACATTTTCATGCTGATAGTAAAAATAAGTACGATAATTACCAGCACTAATGTTCTTTACCAGCTACTCCTGTAACACATCTCATCTCTGAGACACTAGACAGGAGTGATCTCCAACCCTTCCAACCCTTCATTGAGGAGCTTTTGCACTCACATACTGCTGTAGAGATGTGCAGTGTACGGACTGACACAGGGTGAGGGTCAGTGTCCTTCCTTTGTACATACACGTGGACTATCTTGGGGCTGTTCTTTCACTACACTCCTTTAACTACAGTAGAGAGTTAAGTACAAAAAACAGGTCCGAGGAGGTGGCTACTGTTTAACAGAAATTAGACCAGTTTTGAGGATTTCTGTTTTCTGCTTTCCTAAAGGTGTGTGTGTGTGTGTGTGTGTGTGTGTGTGTGTGCATATAAATATTTAAAAATTAAATCACTCCTATGTGCAGAATAAAAACAAAATCAGCAAATTATTTGTTATTTTATAGGAGCTCACAGTTAAGAGAGTTTGAATTGGAAAGAGATTCTGGACCTTAAAACTAGAAACTTGTAATGATGGTGAGACTTTTAAATTTATAAATCCATAATTTATATTATTATATTAACTAAATAATTATGACCCCCCCAAAAAAAAAGTCACGAGTCTAGAGAAATGGCTCAGAAGTTAAGAATGGTTCTGCTCTTAGAAGAGCACCTGATTTTGTTTCCTAGCACCAACAGAGAGTGGCTTACAACTCTCGGGAACTCTAGTTCTGGGGGGATCTGACACCCTCTTCTAGTTTCTATGGGTACCTGTACCCACATGGCATACAATTACATTCTCTCTCTCTCTCTCTCTCTCTCTCTCTCTCTCTCTCACACACACACACACACAAATAAAAATATATCTTTAATGAAAAATTAAGTTTATCAATGAGAAAAATTTCCTAGCATTTAAAGGAGCCAGCCAGAATTCCTGAGCATTATGTTATCAGATGGCAGATGGTAAAGGCCTTTAGCTGTCCATGATCAGCAACCATGTGGCAGCAGCATTTCATTATTTCTTTTCTTCATCATCACTGTAAGCATTAGTGTTTAATATTCAGCTCAACCGTGTCCATGTTTTATGTACATGACTTCCGAAATCCTAACCCTCCTGCAAGATATCCATTGTGCGGGCAGAAAATTGACAGCCTTGCACCTGACCAAAAGAAATCCTTGAAGCAGAAGAGGCATTTAAACTCCCTCTATCACTGTCCCACCTACTGGTACAAACTCTCCAGGAGCCTATACTTTTAATACTAGCAATCTCCTTTATGGTGTTACATTCCCCCAGACCTCTTGTGTGTTCTGTGATTTAAGGACTATTTTCCTGTTAATCACTTTTACACTTCATTCCCCAAAACTCTACAATATAAAAGAATATCTATATCACTGAACACAAGAGAGTGAGGTACAATCCCAGGGCATGCCTATTTGGAGGAAAAGAAACAAATTTTGATTTAATAGCTTTTCTTTGAAGAATCACGTTCAAAATGCAACTGTCAAAGTCGGTAACCTCACTAGGCCTACTATTCTGTATTAAGGTTTATGCTGCATGAACACACTCTCCAGCCATGACTTCATCTGACCTGACAGTAAAGCAACTCAGAATTTATTCTGTAATCAAACAATGTTTGCAAATGAAAGAACAAAATTTTAACCTTGAAATTTTAGTATTTAATTTAAAAATCCAGAAAACCTTAGCAGTGAAGAGTCCTAGAGACCTACTACATCCTCTCTTCCCAGGAGAAAATATCTACCTCCTTCAATTTGGCATAATTCTAGGGAAGGGTCCTCACTACCGCCACCACTATTATGGTTTGAAGTAATGTACACGTAGGAGATATGCCACTAAGAGGTAGGGTATTGAAGGGTGGTGGCTGGGTAGTTACTAGTCTCATGACTTGAAAGGAAGGGCACAGCTTGTCCCTGGTCTCTTCTTCCCACCACCAGTTCATGGCCCTCACCTTCCCCGGCCACTATGATGTGATCATCCTTGCTCCACCCATGCTTCCCACCACCATCTTCTGCCTCACCAGGGCCCAGAAACAAAAGAAGCAAACCACTATGGACCAAAACCTCGGAATTCACAAGTCAAAATAAACCTCTCCTCTAGGCACTTTACTGCAGTGACAACCAACTGGCACCATTTACTAACCACCTATAACATACCAAATATTCTAAAAGCTTCCTGAGCAAACTTACCTAACTACAATCAAACACAAACTACAGAATGGGCTTTCAGAGCCCAGGCTGTTCCTGAGGCCATGTCCTGGTAACCTTGGAGACTGCGCTCATTAGTACTATGCTGAGACAAAAGTTATAGTCAAGGCAGGCACAGCCTGCATCCTCTCCCCTGAGTACCGGGATAGCACCTGGAACTGGACCCTGTCTCCAAGGACCTGTCAGACTAGTGACCACGCTAAAATATAAGAATCAGGGTCTATGAACAATGTAATATAAAGGGAGGTTCCCACCTTGAGCCTAACTACTCAATGTGTAGTAGAACACAGCTACATAGGAGAATATATAAAATGCTAAGAAAAGCTGCCTTCCTTGTGTGTGGCTCCTGCCATTACTTGCTAGTATGCTGAACTCACACATTTCCCTCCTCTTCTCCCAGGCCCACGGCACAAGCATTATGCTAGATAGGAAATGAGTTGGCTGGCTGTAAAGCAAGAAAAACACTCTCCATTTTCTGTATTTAAAAACAATAATTAAGAGCTGGGGGCTGCAGAGATGGCTCAGAGGTTAAGAGCACTGACTGCTCTACCAGAGACCCTGAGTTCAATTCCCAGGCTCACAACCATCTGTAATGGGATCTGATGCCCTCTTCTGGTGTGTCTGAAGACAACACCAATGTACTCACATATATAAAATAAATAAATATTTAAAAAAAAAAAAAAAAAAGATTTGGATGTAGTGGTACACACTTTTAATTCCAGCACTCAGGAATTAAAAGCAAGTGGATCATTGTGAGTTCAAGGCCAGCCTGGTCTACAGAGTGAGCTCCAAGACAGCCAGATCTACACAGTGGGACCCTGTCTAAAAGCAAACAGAAAAACTATAATAAAAGGCTGGACATGGTGACACATGCTCTAATTCCTAGGGCTAGAAGGCAAAGGCAGGCAGATCTATGAGTTGAGGCCAGCCAGAGATATACGGTGAGACTGTCTCAAAAAAAAACCCCACCAAAACAGTAGTAGTAATAAAGTAACTGTAGTTTTAATGCTGTCACCTTGACAGGATCTAGACTCGCCCAAGAGACAAACCTCTATGCATGGCTATGAGGAAGATTCTCACCTGGATTAACAGAGATAGGGAGACTATAATTGCTAGGGGCAGAGTTCCAGACTAAATAAAAGAGAGCAAGAGGACTGAGCATTAGTATAGCATTTTCTCTATCTGCTTCCTGCCTTTGGATACAATACCCATTTGTCCTGACGCAGGAGCACAAGTGTGACACCCACCCAACCACACCCCATACATACACACCCCTACACTGAACCAGATCAAACCTTCGTCTTTGTTACTGTTCTATTGTAATGAGGAGATTCCAAGGCAACTTTTAAAAGAAAGCATTTAATTGGGGCTTGCTTACAGTTTCCCAGGGTTAGTCCATGACCATGGCAGGGAGCATCCAGCAGGCAGGCATGGCCCTGGAGCAGAGGCTGAGAGCTCATGTCATCCTTGGCCAGGCATGGGCTTCTGAAATCTCAAAGCCCACCACTAGTGACACACCTTCTCCAACAAGGCTGCATTTCCTAATCCTTCCTAAACAGTTCACCAACTGGGAACTTAACATTCAAATATATGAGTTTACGGGGGCCACTCCCACTCAAACCGACACAGCTTTCCTTCCCGCCGCTGCTTTTATCCTGCCAAGGAGAAAGTCACGAAACTGTGTCCCTTCTGCCTCGGTCTCCACAGTGCTAGGACCAGAGTGCTCTGTCCGGGCCAGCTCTGTTCCTAGTTATTTGTTTCATGACAAGTATTTACTAATTTAAGAAATTCTGGTACACTGAGTGGTAATGGCAGACACCTTTAATCTCAGCTCCTGGGAGACAGAGGCAAGTGGATCTCTGAGTTTAAGGCCAGCCTGGTTCCACAATAGTCAGAACTACACAAAGAAAACCTGTCTTAGCCGGGCGTGGTGGCGCACGCCTTTAATCCCCGCACTCGGGAGGCAGAGGCAGGCGGATTTCTGAGTTCGAGGCCAGCCTGGTCTACAAAGTGAGTTCCAGGACAGCCAGAGCTACACAGAGAAACCCTGTCTCGAAAAACCACAAAAAAAAAAAAAAAAAAAAAGAAAACCCGTCTTGAATGCAACAAAACATAACAAGGAAAAGAAAAGAAAAAACAAATGTGACCCATCTCAAGTTTGAGAACGACATAATGAACTGACCACCTCTGGGAGGTCCGCCTGTGCCTCACACGCTCTGAGCACTCTACACCTCCAGTGGGTTGTTGTAAAGCAAACCTCATGTGTCATTTCACTTCAGCTAACAAATACTTGTATCTCTAAAACTAGGACCTTAAAAACCACAAAAGCATTACCATACATGCAAACTTTTACATGTGTGTTACTTTGTAGAAAAAGAAATGCTCAGAGAGCTGCTCTGGGCAGCTTCCTTGGTCCAGGTCTACTGAGCTGAAATAGCATGGCTGCCCCTCAGGGCACAAGAATAACTGGCAACAGTGACTATCTGTTTATCAGGGTTTTGAAGTTTACCTGTTGAGAACTGCTTCCTTGTCTCCGAGACGACTTTTAATTTTACTTGTCAGATAGTCCAGAAACAGTGTCCAGATATCCAAACAAGAGAAGTAACCTTCATGAGTAGGCTATGATACAAAAGAAATCCACACAATTATTTAATGCAACTGTCATGCTTACAAACACACACACACCAGAATGGCAAAACCAAGGCCTCCAGTCTCGTCTTTATAACCTCCACTAAGGACTTGTCACTCGTTTTCACCAGTGGACCCTGTGAAATGGAACAAGACAAGGGCACCATGGGACACCTCATGAGGGGACTGCTCTGGAGGGCTTACGGAAGGTACCAAGGAGACCAGAGGCTGTGTGGAGAGAGCTCTCATAAACCACCTACTTTGTATGACTTCTGAGAAAGTAGCTTGAGCTCTAGAGTAAATGTTCAAGGTCATCAATAGAAGCAGACTCCTCTGACTGTTACAGCTGTGTCCTTTTTACTACAAACTAACACAAAACCCAGTGTAAGTCAGAGTGCCTTCAGAGGCAGCAGTCTACATATCTGACAATAAGAAAAGTACAAGGGCAGGTCTTTCTATACAGAGAAGTCTGAAAAGAAGCTACTGAGTAGCACCCAGGATAGCATGCTATTTGCCAACAGGCCAATAGCAACATCAACCAGCTGACAAAGACAAACAGAAGAGGAGAAGACCTGGGGCCTTAGTACCTGGACAGCCATCCTCAGCAAATGTCTTAACAGCCTTGAGAATCTATGCATGCAACATCTAGGAACTACGATTCTTTCTTTCCTTTTAACACGTGTTCCTCTCCAACTCCTCATAATCCCTAACAGACAAACTCAAACTCTGGATGCCTACAAGAGTCCTTCGATTCTGCTAGCTGACCGCCTTACCATGCCCTGAAGGAGGTCTGCTAGTACAGAACTATAATCTCAGCTAATCAGAAACTAAGGAAGACAGATCTCAAGTTCAAAGCCTTATTGAGCCAAAGAGTGACTGAGGTCAGCCTGGGCAACTTAACCAGACTCTGTCACAAAATACAAAATGAAGATGGGGTGGGGGTTGGTTAGCAAAATATTTTCCCTCTATATTCAAGGCCCTAGATTTAATCCTTTACATTCCCTAAATCAGGCATGATGGTACACTTCTATAACCCTAGCACTCCAGAGGCAGAACAAGAGGACCAAGAAGGACCTTAAGGTCAGCCTTCAATACATAGCAAGTTTGAGAACAGTCTGAGTTATATGATCCTTTCTCAAAAAAAAGGAAAATAGATCACAAAACAAAAGGAAAAAAACCAAGGTCTAATTCAATGCAGAAGGGTGCCTGTTCCTAGTGCTAGGTTCTAACCTTGGGACCCAAAATAGAGGGGGCGGGGGCAGGGGGACAGGTGGATAGAGGGAGAAAGGAAGAGGGGAAGAGAGGGAGAAAGGTAAAGAGGGAGAGAGGGAGAGGTTGGAGAGATGCCTCAGAGTAAAAGTGATGGCGGTACAAACATGACCACCTAAGTTTGATCCCAGAGCAGGAGGAGAAAACCAACTCTCAAAAGTGGTCCTCTGATCTTCATATGTTTGTGCTATTTGCACACACACATCACATAAACACACATATCATATACATACACACAATAAATAAATATATAAATAAGAAAAAATTAATTTTTTTAAAAGAAAGCATATGAGCTTTTTCTATTAAATTTAATTAGTTTTTGTCAACTGAAGAAAGATGCTCAACTGAGGAACTGCCTCCATCAGACTGGGTCTGTGAGCATATCTTTGGGATAGTTTCTTAATGACTGACATATAACTGCCCAGGCCACTGTGGACAGTGTCACCTCCTTGAGGAGAAAGTCAGTAAGAAGTGTTCTTCCATGGTTCCTGCCTCTGCTCCTGCTTGGCTTCCTGCACTGACTTCCCTCAGTGAAGTCTGTGATGGGAACCTGAGAGCCAAATAAACCCTCCCCTCCGCAGGCTGCTGTGGGTCATAGTGTTTATCACAGCAACAGAAACAAATTAGGACAAGACTCCTTCTATTGCTGATCCACAAGGAAATTCAAAGTTTTTCATGACATATAAAGAATTTTCTCAAAGAATAACTAAGGAAGGAAGGAAGGAAGGAAGGAAGGAAGGAAGGAAGGAAGGAAGGAAGGAAGGAAGGAAGCAGGACACAGGGAGTAGGTAACCAAACTGAAATCTCGGGCAGGAAAATTATGGTTAAGATATAAGTTTTCACTTTCCTTTGAGTCTGGGACAAGATTACCAAGATCTCAAAGTCAGCAGAAACTCAGAATAAGATCCTGTCTTAAATCAAAATAAAAGTAACATATAAAAAAATTCAAATAATCCATTAGGGATACGATACAGTTCAGCAAAGTACGTACATAACCTACTTATGACTCTGAAGTCTAGCCCCAGAACCAGAGAGAGAAAAGATGCTAAATACTATACAGACAGCAGCTTCACAACAGAAAGAATGCTAAGGGGATACCCTAACTCCACCCAAACTGTCCATGCCATAACCAAACCCAGAGAACCAGGGTTAACTATCGACCCATGGGAAAGTAACAGAGTTGATAGATTGGCCCATTGAAGCTGTCCACACAACATTCTGCAGTCTTGTCACAGCACTGATTTGCTGAGCTCCCCTCAAGTAAATCACCTCACTGACTTCTCTTAGTTTGAGAATACCCTCTGGTCCCCTCAAAAGAACATGCTGATCAGATGCACATGGAAATGTTTTCTAAAAGCCACTACAAACAAACCAATCAACCTATGGCTTTATGCACTCGCGTGCATACTCAAGAATGTGCAGATATGGGCTGGTGAGATGGCTCAGTGGGTAAGAGCACCCGACTGCTCTTCCGAAGGTTCGGAGTTCAAATCCCAGCAACCACATGGTGGCTCACAACCATCCGTAACGAGATCTGACTCCCTCTTCTGGGGTGTCTGAAGACAGCTACAGTGTACTTACATATAATCAATAAATAAATCTTTAAAAAAAAATATTAAAAAAAAAAAAAAAGAATGTGCAGATACAATGGCTACAGCTAGAAACAGATGCCCTTCTAGCCCTGCACAGCTGGAAGCACTATCCATCACTTCTGCATCTGATGGAATCACTGCCTATGTGCTACTGGCCTTTGGTTCCAGAGGACAGGCTGACCTGACTTTTGGAATCACTCACATTTTCAGAACCCTCTCTAGTCTGTTTATTAAAAGTAATTATATTCAGATTAACTTTTCTGATTCTAGGGCTAACCGATCACATCGCATTTGCATCAGTCTTTAGAGCAGCCCTAAAGAGTGAACATTGGTTTCTTCATATTTTACAGTTTTGAAACCCAACGCTCAAAAGTGAAGTTGCCTGCCCAAGCTGACAGAGCAGCTTAGGGATGGAAAGAGAACTTTAGCTTCCAGTTCAGAGCCCGATCTATGTACTGTGCCACCCCAGGTATAGCTTTGGAAAAGAAACAAAAGGAAATGAGCAAGATCATGAGGGATCTGGTGAGAATACAGTGAGATAAGGAGCTGGAAGGCAGAAATCTCAGCCTTACAGATTTACCCCAGGAGACACAGCAGCCAGAGTCACAATGGAGGCAAGTGGGTGGTAAGAAGCAGTCATAGGACTGCAGCAAAGCCCAGACTAAAGAAGAAGGTGAGGATGGAGCAGAAAAGGAGAAGCAATTGAAGAAAGAAAGATACCAGCCTTGTCCAACTGTTCCTTTCAAAAGGTTTTATATACCATAATGTCCATGGATCTGAGAAAAGACGTTATCAAGTATACTCCACAATATCGTCTAAACAACAACAACAAAAAAAACCTTTCCCACTTCATAAACAGGAGGCTGTGACAAAGTCAGAGCACACTGTTAGTGAGACAGAACTGAGACTCCTAAGGATGCCTGCCGGCTTTTCTTTTTAAATCCCCCCAAAAACTTCACTCTAGCCTGGCCTTAATTAACGTACAGTGAGTGTTATACGGTGCTCTTTTACTCTTGTCATAATGTCATCTTGTTGTAGAGATTAGCTTGGCTCATGCCATAGTTAGGGGGTTTTTTGCTATAATAAAACACCATGACAAAACAACTTGGAGAGGGAAAGATCTATTTCAGCATACAGTTCTCGGGTCACCCTCCTCCATTCACTGAGGGAAGTCAGGGCAGGAACCTGGAGGCAGGAACTGACTAAAGCAGCAGCCATGAAGGAAGGCTACTTCCTCAACTTGCTCCTCCTGGCGCTCAGTTATTTTGTATACACTCTAGGACAACCTAGCCAGATAGCACCACCCACAGTAGGCTAGGCCCTGCCATCTCAACCACCAGTCAAGAAAATGCCCCACAGACTTGCCTACTACAGATCAATCTCATAGAGGCACTTTCTCAATTGAGCTTCCTTCCTCTCAGTCAATTCCAGCTTGTGTCAAGTTAGCACACACACACACCCAAAATATAATAATAATAATAATAATAATAATAATAATAATAATAATAATAAACTGGACAGCACAGCCTAGTAGTTGTCAGTTAGTTTCAGAGGTCAACCTAACACAAACCTAGTCACTTGGGAAAGGGGGAACACCCCAAATGGAGAATTTCCCAGATCAGACTGACCTGTAGCCATGTCTGTGAGGCATTTTCTTATTGTTAACTGATGCAGAAACATGCAGTTCACTGTGAGCTATGCCATCCATAAGCAGGTGAGACTGGGCTGGTTTAGAAAGATAAGTGAGCAAGCCAATAAGCAACATTTCTCTGGGGTTTCGGCTTAAGGCTCATCTTGAGTTCCTGCCTTGGTTTTCTTTCAGTAGACTAGAAACTATAAAACAAACATACCCTTTCTTCTCCATGTTACAGTTATAGTGTTTATCAGAGTGGCAGAAAGCTAACTAGAACAGTACCCATAGCTACTAATGAGCAGAATATAGTGACAGCCAGATCTATATATAGCAATGGAGCTATCGACATTCCTAAGCAGTTAGAGGGAAAAAGTCTAGAACCCTCACCTAGGAGTCTACCATTAGTCCCCTCTTTCCCCAACAATTGCAAATGATCTTGGGACATGCTAGACTATACAGGAAGTAAAATGCTAACTGAAAAGTTATGATACAGCTTCCATGTGGTCACTATCCATAATGGGGTGGGAGTTTACAGTGATGTAGCTGTTTAAGGATTACCCACACTCCTGTAAATAACCTCTTGCCCATAAATCTGTAATCAATCCCAATAAATCTATAGGTTCACTGTCGCATCCTGCATGGTCATGAAAGGGATAACGTTGTGACATGGCTCCTGCCCCGTGGAGCAGAGCCAGCAGGGCACAGGCCTCCATGAGTATTGACAGTTGCTAGGTATATGGCTTGTGTGTGTATGTATGTATGTATGTATGTACGTATGTATGTATAAAACTTCATGTTCCTCCTTCGGAAACTATTCTCCCTGCCAAGGTAATTAGGGAATGTTCTCTCTGCCAAGGTTAATGACTCAGTGATAATCGTCAGGAGGCAAGGGTGTGTGTCTATGTCCTTAGGAAAATGGTAAAGTAAGTGCTATGACCTTCGGGACAGCCCTTAAGGCTGTGCAAAAGAACTCTGAAAACATGAGTTCAAAAATATATAAACAGGATTTCTCAACTATGCAAAATACAAGGATGCAATATGAAGTATATGAGGGGCAGGCTTCATGGACCAAAAGAACAGAAGCAGCTGCATTATGAGCCAGCATGTCAGAAAGATACAAAGGCAGGCAGATTCCTGAGTTCAAGGTCAGCCTGGGACAGTGAATTTAGGCCCAGGTGTGGTGGGAATGGTGGTCTCAGAAACAGATCCTACCCAGCAAACTTACTGTCTGTGCTTACAAAGGCAGGCAGATCACTGCATTCATTTGCAATGTTAAGAAAAATGTGCTAGCTGTCTTCTCCTAGGAATCAGGGGTTAAGATAAAAAAGCTGATTGGTAGAATAATCAAATGGAACCTGAGGTTGAAGATTGAATTAATATGTAAATGAAAGACTGGGGGTTGGTCTGTGAGAGCTGAGCTGTCTGGAAGTCTCTGGAGAGCTGTCTCAAGCACAACACAGGCTGTCAGCTTGTACCCACGATTGACTCTGAGTCCTTCTTTCACAGCTCCCGAATACCCCTTCCTCAGAACCCCTCTCCAAGTTGAGGGTTTGGCAGTTCACCAAATTGACTTTGGTGAAATTATAATTTGGTCTGTAATTGGGCCCTATCCGAGGTGAATAGACATTTGATCCCTTTTCCCCAGGAAAAGTTAGTGCTCAGCTCTACCTTTCCTACAGTAAACCAGCACAGAGCATCTGCTAACTCCTGTCCCTCAGTTTGGTGCTCAGCACAACCCAAACCTCAAGCTTACTCTCCCACAGTTGGTTGGCTTGCATCTAGAAGGAGGTTCTTTTATGGGAAGCCTGAAGAACAGAAGCAAGCTGACTGACAACAATCTCCAAGTAAAGTGAGGGCAGGGACTTGTTTGCTTCTTGACCATGTCTGACTTTTTTCCCAATTGTAAATAGCATACAAATATATAAAACTATCACCATCAGTTCAATGGAAACACATACAAGTCTACTGAGAGACACACACTGGGGATGGCGCTCAATTATCCCCATTGTAGTTCACAGCCTATCTTCTGAGGTGAGAACATTGAAAGCTACAGAAATAAAAATGAGTTATGCCAGGGCACAGACTGAACAAAAATAACCAGAGCTTACACACTGAACTGGGTCCGAGTGAGTTTTAAGGCATTCTTGCTCCTTTTCCTAAGCCCTATTTTCTGACCTCAGCACCAGCTCTTTATCCCTTCTTTTTGCTCCAGTTAAGCTGTAGTCTCTTAGTGACACCTGATTCACCTTCTTTCAAATGCTCTCAGATGTCTCTGAATCTGTCTCAAAACTTCCCCATCACAGAAGCTGCTCTCTTCCTCCACCCTCACCTCCTAGTCTCTCTTCACTGGGTGCTCTAGCCTCAGCCCACTGAGTGGTCTGGGGCACACAGGATGTTTCTCTCTCTTCTGACTCTGCACGTACTGTCCCCTCTACCAAAACACTTCCTCAGCTTGAGTCCTCCGTGCCCACTGTCTGCTCCCAGGAATGGTTCACCTCACTGTCACGTCTAGGTATTCCAGTCTTTAAGACACTCTGACCCTCTTTGAGAAAGCCTGGTTTTCAGATCAAACATTTGCTTTTTTCATGCACATATAGATAGCACTCCTAGCCTGGACCCTTGCAACTGGAAAACTTTTTTTTTTTTTAAAGTCAACTTTTCCGCATCATCCTTCACTTACCCAGCAGTGCCATCCTAGGGATGTACTAATAGAAAGAGCTACCTGACTACATCAGAAAATATGTTCAAGACTATATCATATCAGATGGGCTGGTGCTTAACTGTAATCAGTCCCAGAGACTGAGGCGGGAAGATTACCACAGATTCCAGGCCATGCTGATATATGTAGAAAACTTATCTCACAAACAAGGAAACAAAGGATGGGGATGGTGGTATACAACTGTAGTATCAGCACTTGAAAGGTGGGGGTAGGGGGCTGGAGAGATGGCTCAACAGCTACAGACTGCTCTTCCGAAGGTCCTGGTCAAATCCCAGCAACCACATGGTGGCTCACAACCATCTGTAATGAGATCTGACACCCTCTTCTGGGGTGTCTGAAGACAGCTATAATGTACTTGCATATAATAAATAAATCTTTAAAAAGAAAGGAAGGAAGGAAGGTGGGAGCAGGGAGCTGAAGGCCATGCTTAGCTCCATAGCAAGTCAAAACAAAACAAAGTCCGTGATTCATGGTTCCCCAAAACCAAAAAAGCCCAAATCAGCAGAATGAATTCCCATCTAGTAATGATTATGAACAAAGCCTGCACGCAACAGTTATACCTCAAACACAATGTCAAGCAAAGAAGCCAGACCAATAAATATACCTTACATGCTTTCCTTCGGAGAAACTCTAGAATAGGCAAAATTAGTCTGTCTTGTTAAGCTGGAGCTGGGGTTATTTCTAGAGAAGGCGGCAGAGGAGTGGGAAGAGAAGCCCATGTGCAGAGGCCTCCCCTGGCCTTTTTAAGTCTTGGTCATAGTGCCCCCAGCATGCCACAGTAACTAAGACGTACACCATACTTTAATGAAAAGTCTGTTTTAAAAACACAAACAAGCCGGGCAGTGGTGGCGCACACCTTTAATCCCAGCACTTGGGAGGCAGAGGCAGGTGGATTTCTGAGTTTGAGGCCCGCCTGGTCTACAGAGTGAGTTCCAGGACCTGTCTCGAAAAACCAAAAAAAAAAAAAAAAAAAAGACCACAAACAGGCAAAAGAAATATTAAAAGCAGACTGCAGTGATGGCAACAGAATACTCAATTCACTGAGATCTTCAGATACAGTGAGAGGATTCTATGGCATGTAAAACTATACCTTAACAAAGTGTTTTAGAACCCTATGTGTGTTTATACAGTAGTGGGTAACTGGGGTGCAAAATCAGTAAAAACAAGCATTTGCCAGAAAGGCTAATAAATAACTATACTCATAGTCCTCAAGGAGGCTGAGGCCGAAAGGATTACCACAAACAAGGCCATTCTGGGCTATGTAGAAGGTTATGTATCTTGCTCCTAAAATCTAAAAGGAACTCAAAAGAACATTTGTTAAATGGAGACAAAATTGGGTGTCATTCAAACTTAACTCGTGAGTGCTTTACTATAGTCTTTTAAAGAACTTTAGTAGCAGCTGCATAACAGAAAGAAAACCCTTTATGTATTTAGGAACACACACATACACCAACAACCACAACAACAATTCATTGGGGGAACAAGGGCCCAGAGTTTGAAAGAGAACAAGCAATGGTATATGGAAGGAAAGAAGAGGATGGGGAAAATGAAGTAATTATATTAAAAACTCAAAAAACAAATTAAATTAATATTTTAAAGGCCCTAACCTCAGACTTCTCCTGTCCTGTTTATCTAGCACAACAATGAGATGGGACTATAGATTTCAAGCCTGGCTCCACACAGAACTCTATGTCCCCAGAACCTTGTTCTCTGTGCCTCAGTCTCTTTACCTAGAAAAGAGAGATTATATGGAAAAATAGTGACAGCACAGGGCTCTTACAAAGACTGAATGTATCACTCTTCCTGTAGTAAAGAGGGTCTTTCTCCTAGAAATAAGAAGGAAGCCCTCGCTTAGGAAAGGAAAGTCAGCGTGAGTGCTTTACCTGATGAAACGTGTACTTGAACAGAAGGGTCAAGAACTCCACCACCGGGAACTGGGAATAGGACTCGATTCTTCTTAGGTGAACACTCACAAAGAGCCGCAGGAAGTCAGTAAACTTCTCAATGTAACTACACAAGACAAGAAGAAAAAGGATGACATAAGAAATATAGCCACCTTTTTAGAAGAAAAGTTAAATTCAATCAAACTCTTTCTCAGTACAGAACTATACAAACATACATTTCCAGTTAAAGACACAAAGGCCTGCAACAATTACCTACGAGACAGGCAACCCTTCATTCCATTATCACCTGAAACACAGCAGAAAAGCAGCTTTAATCCTCAGACACTATCTGCCCCTGCTTGTTACAAACTCAAGCTCCCGTATGTCCTTACACACTGTGTTAAGACCCACTTAAGGGAAAAGAGCTGCCTAAAAAAGGTGCTGGGGAGATGAGACTATCTTCAAATCTGGCAAACCTAGACAACCAGGTCTTTGCTTGGGGGCTGATATTAGGTTAAAATGCACTAAGCAGAGACAGAACAAGTCTATCCAGAGGGGACAGCATCTACATAAATACAGTGAGGCTCACAACCCAGCTTCTGTCCTCCCCTTTGACACCAGAACTAATGAAGAACTGCACATCTACTGTCCAAGGGAGGAAGGCTGTAAGGAGGCAATTAGTCTCATGCCTCCATTTTGTGGGTGAGGTTCCAAGAGTGAAGTGACCCACCAAGATCCCTCAGCCACCACCCAGCAGAGGATGCTATCTCTGTGCAGTGCCTTTCCTGTGCACCTCAGTTCACCCATAATCCCCAAGTCACTTCACAGCTGAATGAGTCAGTCATGGTTACAAGGTAAGGGATTTCTGTTATTAAACACACAGAAACTGGCATTTTAAGCCCCAATACCAAAAGTGATTAGAGAGTGAGATGGACATGATTTCCCATTTCAGAGACCAAAAATATCTACACATTCTAGGCCTCAGCTGAATATCACCTCATGTGTAGAAGCAATTCTGAAATCATTAACTGCAGAAAGCAGAGATATATGAAATAGCAAAAGGGAAAAAGACAACCATCTTTCAGAAGAACCAAGTAGGCCCAGAAATCCATGGTCTCCTGTTCCTGGGACCTACTCCCTTAGTGAGGCCAACCCTCTTGCCTGTCCTCTAGATGTCTGGCTCATATAGTAAGGCATTAAATATTAAATAATCTGGTTGGGATTTTTTGTGTTTTAAGACAGGGTCCTGCTATGCAGCTCTAGGTGGCCTGGAACTATGTAGACCAGGCTGGCCTCAAACCATTGGTAATCCTCCTGCCTGGCTCTCCTCCCTCTCCCTCCCCAGTGCTGGGGCTTACAAATGTGAGCCACAGGCCCAGCACTAAAATTGATCTTGAGAAAGCAAAGTACAAAGCACCTTCTCTCTGCAACCTTCAGGGACTCCTGGGGGACAGACAGCAAGTCCTCATTTCTTACTCAGCATATGTATGCTCCATGGTTTTACATGGCTCTTCAGGGGCAACAGCCAGCCAGCTTACTGATCTTAAAGAAGTTACACTTGTTAACCATAAAAGAAAAGTACCCAGCCTTCTCAAGTTTACTTTAATCTTCAACTGAAATTTAAAAATGCAAGCTATATATGGGGACTCATGCTGTTAATCCTAGAAACCCAGTAAAGCTAGGTTAGGAGGGATGCCACAAGTTCAAGGCCACGCTGAGCTACACAGCAAATTCCAAAAAGAAAGGGTCCCCACCCAAACAAGAACTAGGCTCCTGCAATGCTGACACTAGGGGTGTGCTTGCACCTCACTTTTCCCCGTGCCCACCCTCCTGGTACATGTACTAATGAACAAAGTTAGACAAGGGCAGGAGGAAGAGGAAAGCCAAGGACCCGGTTAAGCAGCTTCTAAACAGCTGACCACCTGGTTTAGAATTAGTTAGAGACCAAGAGCTAGGAAGCAAGCACACACTGGTTTCTGTCACCTTTCTGCTTCCAGGCACCTCTCAGCTTTCACTTCGGATCCAGGACTAGCCAAAACAACACAGTTGGTATAAGCAGTTATAGACATTTTTATTAACATATGAAGACAAGATGGCCTTTCTTTAGCAACACTAGAAAGGATATGAAATTGTGTGAATTGTGAGACATTTAAATTCAAACAGAAAGGCACTACTAAATAATAAGGGGGAAATCCTACTGGGTAGAGGAAAGATGGCTCAGGTAAAGGCACTTACTAGCAAAACTGATGATCGATCCAAATTTGACCCCCAGGGACCCACAAGGTAGAAAAGAAAACCAATTCTAGTAATTCTGATTTCTACACACATAACACAGAGTGTGCCTATACCCAACCACAAAATAAATAAATAAATGTAACAAACAGAACTTTTATTAAGGAAAGGTCCTCTTGGGTTCCGAGTACTTACACTAGTACTCACTATGAGTACTATAAAAACAGGTTACAAAAAGCTTATTCACAATGAATCAAATCAAACCAATCTTCCACTCAAGTTTTAACCAGAAAAATTTAAAACTCCCCACTTTAAAACAACAAAAACTATGTTGACTTGGGGCAGCTGACT
Source organism: Mus caroli (assembly GCF_978045245.1). Classification (NCBI taxonomy): domain Eukaryota; kingdom Metazoa; phylum Chordata; class Mammalia; order Rodentia; family Muridae; genus Mus; species Mus caroli. The sequence goes on along the minus strand of NW_028227263.1, from coordinate 19,634,975 downwards.
TTACAGCCTACCACACTTATTCTAAACAAAGCAAAGAACTAAGCTCACTTATCCCTTAATAACAATCAGGTTGCACCAGGAAGTCTGTAACTATTTACTAATGAAATACACTGCAAATGCTTTGAAGCTTCAACAGCACAGGATTGTTAGAAACACAAGCTGCCAGTTGCCCTTCATCTTTATATAGCAGTGGCACCAGGTTTTGCAAAGAAGATGTTGTAGCCTCACTTCTACGCTGCGTGAGCACATTCCGTGTTATGTGTGGCAGGAAGACTTGCCTGGCAGACACAAGGTCCTAGGAGCACTGGAGGTGAAGGGGAGAGTCAGAAAACCACAAGATAAACAGATAATATCACCTGCAATGGTAATAAAGAAACCTTGACTCAGACTACTAAATTCACTAAGGTCATCTTTTGTAATCAAGAAAAATGGGCCTGGGGAATTTTAGGTCAAGAGGGCAGTAACCAAGCAATGCAATTCAAGTCTATGCCTCTAAACCATACCTACCCGACGATGTCTCCCATCTTGGATCAACAGCTATTATTTATGTGAAACTCAAAATAGTAAGAGTGTTCATATACTCTGCAAGATACCCACTCAGGACAAGTCCAATAGTGAAAACCAAAAAGCAGTAGCAAGTGAGAAGGGTGATGTAACCCTGTACCTCTGCAGACCGCTTCTGTTCTTGCCTATGAAGGAGCCGCACTCTCACTTCCTGCACATGAGACCTGCAGCAGACAGTAAGGAAGGGGGACAGAGCGTGGACAGGACAGGAGGAGGATGGATGGGGAAAGAGACAACAGGTCTTCACACTACACCAGCACTTTCACACTCAGTTCACTTCCCTTAACCACCCAAGTCCTTCTAGTTCAGCCTGAATATTCTGAAACACCTACCTTTCTATCTTTATCAGTAGCCCATATTCTGAAACCAAAGGGGATTACAGACACCGCATGACAACAGCCAGGCCCTTTCCCGGGCACGACTCCCGCCTGTTCTCATTACCTCTCATCGAGCTCCTCTAGCCTGCTCTTCACTGTGTGGGCATTGTTATCCTTGGTGATTTTTTGCAGGAGGTAGAAGGTTTGTTGAAACATTCGCAATAAGTATTCCTCAAATTCCATAGGCACACAGTTCTTGGACATGAGTTCATTGATGCAGGACATGGCCAAGACCCCAAGTCGGCCACGCTCCTGACCCAAAACACAGTTCTGGCTGCTGCCATTCACTGACGCCATCTTTCTGGCCCGGGTATCGCAGCCAAATCGAGCAAAGTGGAAGATAGTGGTGAGGAGGGATGGGGTGATGCTGGCAGACAGAGGAATCCAACTGAAGAGGTGGGCCAGGCACTCCAAGGCCAGGGAACAGACATACTCACTCTCCACATCCAGGATGGGGATGGGCTGGTGCAGCAGTTTGGCTGAACTAGGACTCTGCAACAGGTTACTCAGTAAATCACCTGGAAATTCAAAACATGCTTTTACAACACACCGTACCAAACCTCTTGAAACACTGCAATGAATTCTCCTTTTCCCAAAACACTTTAGTCACCATAAAAGCAAAACCTAAAACCAATATGCTTTATATTCAATACCAACTAAAGATAATACCAAAACGCCAAATATAAAATTACAGACTAAGAGAGTTACAGGCTTAAACCAAAGACAAAGCTTCATAAGAAAGATAAAACGGGCTGGTGAGATGGCTCAGCGGTTAAGAGCACTGACTGCTCTTCTAAAGGTCCTGAGTTCAAATCCCAGCAACCACATGGTGGCTCACAACCATCCATAACAAGATCTGGTGCCCTTTTCTGGTGTGTCTGAAGACAGCTACAGTGTACTTACATATAATAAATAAATAAATAAATAAATATTTAAAAAAAAAAAAGAAAGATAAAACAAATGAAACATGAAAATCTGACCACAGTAAGAGAAGAAAGGTTTATTAAAACAATCAAAACACAAACCTCAACAAAAAAATACCAATAAGTTGAACAACATATCATCAAATAATAGTTTCTTATCGATGTAAAGAATGTAACCAAGAAGACAGCGGATTATCAGAAGTCAGCAACAATTCCTAACACCAACAAGAACTAAAGTTTCAAACATTAAGAACTACTGCCTACCACTAGTAGCATCTACATGCTCAAATAGGTGGTGGGTATGAAGAAACAATTTTCTAAAGAAATGCAAAAGATCAGCTAGCTTATAAAGATACGTAGAGCTCGGCATTAGAAAATGCAATCTAACATGCAACAAAGAAAAACCGCACTACTGCCAAACGTCACTTGGGGCAAGAGAAGCTACAGGAATACTCACATAGCTCTGCCACAGAATCTGGCCCTCTGGAATCCTGTCAACTCCTAGCATATTTCAAAGCAATTCTCATACAACTCTATGAGGAACAGATAGAGGCTCTTGTATAGGGGCAGCTGGAGACAATCTAGGCTTCTCAGCAAAGCCAAAAGACAAACAAAATACTGAGGACATGTACCTCATACAACAACCATGCAGAAGTTTGTGTCTAAAGGCACAGGTCAGACAGCATCAGAGTACAAGACTACCATATTATTTACACAGTAAATATATGGACACCAATCAGTTTTCACAAAGAGGCCACACATTATATACACTTAAATGTTTGTCTGTTTTGGGAAAGGGGGAGTGAGAGAACAGGCTTGAAAGGGAATTAAACACAGACACACAGTGAGAGAGAGAGAGAGAGAGAGAGAGAGAGAGAGAGAGAGAGAGAGAGAGAGGGAGAGGGAGAGGGAGAGAAATAGAGAGGGAGAGAAATAGAGAGAGAAATAGAGAAACACACAAACAAACAAAGTGGGGATTCAATGTCTCAAAAGGTCAATGTCCTTCCTGCCAAGCCTAACAGTATTGACAGTATTAACAGTATTAAGTTCGATACCCAGGGTCCATATGGTAGAAGGAGAGAACTGACAAAGTTGTCTTCTGGGTTGATGAGGCAGAGGCAGGCACAGCTAGTTTACCAAAAACAAACAAGCAAACAAAACAGAACAAACACTGAAAGTTAAGGAGATAGATTAGTGGGTAAAAGAGTCGCCCATGGAACCCTAACAACCTCAGAGTAATTCCCAGAAACCACATGAGCCAAATGCAGTCTACACATCTAGAATTCTAGCACTCCTATGGCAAGTTCGGAGTTAGAGACAAGAGAATCACCTAGAAGCTCAGGGGCCAGCTAGCTTGCCATGTGCAGCACAGCACAGAAACAAGTGAGCATGCGCTGAGTGAGGTGGGAAGTGAAAAGCTGTCCTCTGACCTACACACGTGCATCATGGCACACACGCGCCAGTGAACAAGGCCACACATACACCATGATGATTTGAGTGCTATAGGCTGCAGAGCATAAGGGAGTGCATTACCTGTTCTGATAGCTTCAACTTTTAAATTTAAGTCTTTCTACAAAACTTCACTTCTCTTTACATCTGCAAAATTTCTCCTAACTCATTCAAATACTGAAAAATGTGTATTTGCTGAGCCACTGAAAATACCTAAAGATAGCCACTAAGCACAAAGTTCACACATTACTGAAGGCTTGATATATACTCTAGAATTCTATAAGTACTATGAAAATTGACTAATGGTTTTTAATCTGAGTATGATACGCAGATTGTAAAGTAGCGTTCTATGAATAGCCCTAAACCCAAAACCAGTGTGTTCTCAGTTCTACAGGCCGTCTATAAGAATCCCAAGTCCCATGTTGAGATGGTTTGTATATGCTCGGCCCAGGGAGTGGCACTCTTAGGAGGTTTGGCCTTGTTGGAGCAGGGGTATCACTGTGGATGTGGGCTTTAAGACCCTTGTCCTAGCTGCCTAGTAGTCAGTCTTCAGAGCTGCCTTCAGAATAAGAAGTGGAACCTCAGCTCCTTCAGCCCCACAGCTGCCTGGACACTGCCATGCTCCCATCCTGATGATAATGGACTGAACCTCTGAACCTGTAAGCCAGCCCCAAGTAAATGTTGTCCTTTATAAGAGTTGCCTTAGTCATGATGTCACAACAGTAAAACCCTAACCAAGAACAAGCTATTTGAACAGCCTAGGGCTTAGAGGTTTAATTTAACATCTCACTTCTTAAAGAGAATGGGGAAATGCAAAAATATCTCTTATTATCACACCAGCCTATACAGGACAGAAAGAAATGTGCTAGCCCCAGGCTGTGCTCCACCTGGAAAGTTTCTGTAGCCATCTGGTGTAAACAGATTCACTTACCCACAGTTTAGAGACTTCATTGAATTACTCTTACTTCCTCAATTATTTACATGAATAATGTAAACTCAACACTACTGCACACTGGTCCTCAATTTGCCCTGGCAATATGACCTTTGTCCCAGTCAATAGTCATCTCAAGTCTTAGCATATAACAAACTCAGAACAAACAAAACAGCCAGGGAACAAAGATGTAACAAAGAAGAAGGGTTGGTAATTATAAACTGGTAGGGGGCAGGCAAGATAGCTCAGAAGGTACTTGCGCCAAGCCTGGCAACCTGAGTTTGATCCCCAGCTTCTGAAAGTTGTCCTCTGGCCTCTACACGGGCATTGTACACAAAATAAGTGTAAAAAGTTTTAATAATAAATTGGCAGAACAGAAGTGAATAGCACAAAATCAAAAGTGTCGCCTTCATTACAGAGAAGCAAGAAGCAAAATGTGCTGTTCAAAATACTGTATTAGGAAGTACAGATATTCAGAAGAAAACAGTAGAAAGCTAGCTCCTCAGAAAACATAAGCAGAAAGGCCAGAAAAGATTAGGAAGAATGAACATCTGCATCCTAGTTAGATTAGCTATTGCAATTCCCAGCTGAGACCCTAACTGCATTTAGCCAGAAATACCATAGAGGCAGCAGACCATACCACTTTCTCCTGACGTCGGGGATGGTGGTGGGGTGGCAGCAGTAACACTGTGTTTGTCCCAGACAGTTTCCAAGATACCTACCAAAAAAGAAGAAACAATGAGAGATACTAAGTCCAACATACAAAAATCAAAATTAAAAAACATGACACCACAATCAAACATCAATATTCACATATCCCTTTCTCTCTATATACGATGTACATGTTCATGTGTATATGAGCATGTGCATGTGAAGGCCCAAGACTGATGCTGAGACTCTTCCTTGACTGCTCTTCCACCTTACTCTTTTGAAGCAGGGCCTCTTTCCTGGTATCCCTAAGGAACTTGCTCTGGGAGCTGAGGCTGACATTACAGGTGGGGCCCCTTTCCCAGCCAGCATTTGTGTGGGTCCTGGAAATCTCAACTCTAGTCTCCTTATTTGTGCACCAAGTGCTTTAGCCACTCAACCGTGTCTCCAGCTCTGTTTTTCAGCCCTGTCCCAGTGTAGCATGGCTACTGCTCTATCTGGACCTTGCAGTGTGGCTTCTCCTCACTGTTTTTCCAACCTTGCTCGTGATCACTACATCTACCAAGGGTCATCTTGGTGTTCTAGGACACTACCGAAACCCTTCTTTTCTCTCAGCTGTTCTCTGGTTCTGAGCCTCTGTCACCCATCGTTACTGTCATCCTCTGCCCAGTTACCATTTAGATTGTTTATCATTCCTCTACTTTCCTCACTGACCTTCTTCTCCTAGTTTACTCTCTCTACTGGAGAAACTGTCTACTGTTGTGGCTTCAACCAAATGTCTCCCCGTCCAAAACTCATTTGACTCTACACACAAGCTCAACTGTTACATGAAAACAGGTAAGGAATCTAGTCACAGATCAGTACAGCCAAATGCTTCCTGGGTCAAACCACTTAGACACCCCAAACTCAGCTTTTCACCCCTGCAAATCTACCAATGACCCCAACACCTTTCTTACGGGGTGTGGTGGTTTGAATAGGTATGGTCCCCACAGACTCGTGTGTTTAAATACTTGGTCCATGGGAAGTGGCACTATTAGGAGGTGTGGTCTTCTTGGAGAAAGTGTCACTGTACGGACAGGCTCTGCCTATTGTGGAAGTCAGTCTCCTCCTTGCTGCCTTGAATCAAGATGTAGAACTCTCAGCTCCTTCTCCAGCACCATATAGGCTTAAACATTGCCATGTTTCCTGCTATGATAATGAACAGAACCTCTGAACCTGAATGCCAGCCCTAATTAAATGTTCTTTTTTTAAGAGTCACCTTGGTCATGGTGTCTCTACATAGCAGTAAAACCCTAACTAAGACATAAGTTAGTACCAGGACTAGGGTATTGCCATGATAGGCCTGTTTTTTAGGTTTTTTGTTTTTGTTTTTGTTGTTTGTTTGTTTGTCTGTTTTTAAGAGGAACGTGGATTTGGGGAGTTTGGATTAAAAAAGCAGTGGAATGCTTCAAGTGGGGGTTAATGGGCCATCCTAGTAGGAATATAGAAGACACTGGTGCTGAGGGTGAATTGAACAGTGGGGGCCTGGCTCAAGAGGTTTCAAAGAATTTTAGAAATCACTCTTGTGACATTTTGGTAAAGAATGTGGCTGGCTGCTTTTTGCCATTGTCTGAAGAATCTGTGTGGGGCTAAAGAGGTTTAAACAGCCTAGACTCTGTCCATTGTTTCAGCAATGAAACCCTAACTAAGGCAGTAGGTAAACAGCACAGCCCACAGATCTTGGCACCTGACCTCTATATACCCTGTTTTCCCAGCCGTACCTGATCCAGTCTTCTGCAATACTGACCGTCACATCTACCTGCTGTGTCTTCAATACACACCAACCTCCTTCCTCACTGCCACTCTGCTCCCTTGTTCTAAATCTCAGCCTTCCCTTTCCACTGACTGCTACCTGTCCGTCCTTTCCATTTCCACTCAGCTGTCCTAGGTCCCAGGTAGTCTTCCTAACAGCTTAGTTTTACCTCCACATGGTCCATCTACTACAACTCCAACGCATGGGACTTGATCCTTTGTGCACCCAGCCAGAGCCTGGAATGCCACATCACAACAGACAATCATAAAAATTCCTGAAGGCCAGGTGTGCTGGTACAAGCCTTTAATCCCAGGACTTGGGAGGCAAAAGGAATGTGGGTCTCTGAGTTTGAAGCCATCCTAGTCTACACAGTAAATTCCATGCAGGATAGAGCTACATAGTGAGACTCTGTCTAAAAGCAAACAAACAAAAGAACTGTCCCCTCCAAATACTTGTTATAGCATGGATAAACATAGAGAATCCTGTTAAGTGAAGAAAGCCATACATAAAAGATCATATGACATGATATGATATATATGATATGATAATAAAACTATATGAAAGGCTCAAAACAGACAAATCCCTATGGACAAAACGTAGATTAGTGGTTGCCAGGGACTGGAGGAGAGAAGAACTGTGACCTCTTGTGGACTCAGGGTTGCTTTCTGAGGTGATAAAAAATGTTTTGGAATTAAAGGTAGCTGCAAGACTTTCAAAAGCACTTAAGCCCCTGAACAGCCACAGTTTAAAGTGGGCATGTACAGCTCCTGTCCTAGACCTGTTCTCAGAATGTCTTATATGTTTTTAAAGGCATAAAATGCAGGGCAAGTGCACAAGACATGTCCCTGACTATATAAACTTAATGTCCAGTTGACATCAGTTCAGTGTGCTCTGAATGAATAGATGCTCTAAGACTTAAGTTTCCACCTGGGATTAAGAGAAGAAATGGGGGAGCGTGCATGCGTGTACGTGTGTGTACGTGTACGTGTGTGTGTGTGTGTGTGTCACACAACAAGTTCACCACCAGCAACCATTCTTTTAACCAATTTTTTAAAGGACTCACCAGATGCCAATTCCTAAAACAGACACACAAAAGGAGAAATAGAAACAGGTCCTGCATATCTAAATAGTAAAGGAACACCATGGAGTAAGTCATGTCTTCCCACTACAGACTTAAGAAGTAGTGGCTTCCAGGCACCTCAAGAGCCTCGTAGCTGAGCAAAAGAGACAAAGGCTGGGTTGAGGGTTCCCAGGCTTGGGGGTTGGAGGAGAACCAAGAGATTGAAAAAAGTGAAAGAAGAAAAAAAGACACCATGAGTCAAGGAGTCAAGAAAGCATGGCCCTGGGGGCTGGCCAATTGGAATTAAGAGAAGTCCAGATAATAACACACAATAATAACTCAGAGTTATCAATTAAAAAGTTATTTGAATAACATTGAGGGTAGATCTGCCCTGTTCTTATGTTGTTTAAGGCTTATGGTAAATAATAACAGTTGTATGTCTTTTATCCAGGAACTAAAGGATCAAAGGTGGGGTAGAGACATGGAGTTGGGATAAAATAATTTCTACAACACATTCCAGTCTTTGGGGATGTTCTTGCTACCTTCCTGCCTCACTGTGTGATAGGCTTCTCCTCCTCCTTCCCCTTGCACACTGTCAGACTCTGATCAGATAACTGGGATGAAATACCACATACAACTACAACCCAGGGCAACGGGTAACACCAAGACTCATCTCACTATTCAACAGAGGAATTTTTTTTCATCTTGCTACTCCTACTTCTAATCTTAAATTCAAATTATGTTAAATAAAGAGCTTGCCACTTACCTACTTCAATTACACTATCAGCATAAGAATCACATTCCTACTACCTGGCCTATATATGTACCTCAGAGTGAGAACCAATTAAAAAAAGACTCTTAGAAAATAAACTTACAAATCTCCTCTGAGGTTTTACCATGCACTAGACTGTGGCCCTGAGTGCTAGAAACCAGAACTAAGTTCTTCCCACATTTACACTGAGTCAATAGTACCTAGAAGGCCTGAGCTCTCTGCAGTGGATCTGTCCAGGTACCAGCAAGGCGCTCACTCACCTGTCAAGAGCCCAAGCACTGTCTGCACCTGGTCCAGCAGCAGCTTCCGCAACTCCTCCTTCCGAGCCACACTGAGGTCCTCACGTGGACAAGCTAGCTCTTCCGAAGTTGTCTTCAACATGATCAGTCCAAGGGGGGTTGTCACAGGAGACTGGATCAACTGACAGGAAAAAGCAAATTCTGAGCAGAATAGAACTAATGAGTTACAAAGAGGATTAGTAAAATTCAACTAAAAGTGAAGTGTTGAGCCTCGTATGAACAGACTACCTCAAGCAACACTTTTGAAAAATAATTCAGAGGATCATTTATGAGACTTTGCTTTACTAACCGTTCAAATTTTATTCTCAAGTTCTCATATTCTACCAGCAGGAACTTAAAAAGCAGCTGGAAACAACCCTGTCTTTATACAAACAGGACAAATTTTGTATAAATCTAAATTCCCAGCCAAGTTTTGGTTATTTGAAGAGATATTCATACTGAATTACAGACAATTCTGTCATAGGCAAACCGCATGTACCTTTAAAAGACATACTGGTCTTTTATGATTACACTAGACATGAAAAATTCCTATCTTTCTAGTAGGTTTCCTGTGGTTTCTCCATGTTTAGATGTAGTTAAGACACATAACAACTTAACATAGTGTTGCAACTACCTGTAGTATTCAGTGATACCTGGTCAGTAGTGGAGGAACAACAAGCTACACCATACAGCCTAGGTACAGAATAGGTTCTATCTACCACGCAGGTGTGTGCAAGCATACTCTATGGTAGTCATCTAACTGCACTTTTCACAACATCCCCCTGTCACGGACACCATGGTGATACGCATGGCAGTAATACAAATATTTTACATACTAGTGATAATGACAGTCTATCTTTTTGTGCTATCTTTTCAACATTCACATTAAATCAACTTCATAGTTCTACATCTTAACATTTTTGACCTAGCATGTTTCAAGAAAGTTTAGAATTAAACATGAGGCAAGCCTAGGTGTGGCATAACAAGTAGCATAACAAACTTGTTATCCCAGCAGTCAGAGGTCAAGGCAGACAAATCAAGAATTTAAGGAAAGACAGCTAGCCGGGTGTGGTGGTGCACGCCTTTAATCCCAGCACTTGGGAGGCAGAGGCAGTCGGATTTCTCTACACAGAGAAACCCTGTCTCGAGAAAAAAAAAAAAAAAAAAAAGGAAGAGACAACACAGTAACTGTAGGCAGAGGTGCTACCAAGGCTGACAACCCAAGTTTGATCACTGGGACCCAGCTGGTAGAAGCAAACAACTGACTCTTTTTAAGTTTCCCTCTGACTTCCACATACATGTTAAGATATCCACCATTCCCTTGCCAAAAAAGACAATATAATTTTTTTTAAAAAAGTTTAAGGGCAACATAGACCACATAGTGGTCTCAAAATTTTTAATTAAAAAGGAAAATCAAAGAAACGTGGCAGAACAACACATCTGTGGTAAGCAACTACCATGGTCATAAGTTTTAGAAACTTTTTAAGTAGCCCAAGCTATTCTAGTACTTGTGGCCATCCTCCTGCTTCAGCCCCTTCAGATGCTGGTATTATAGACATGCCTGGCTATAGTTAGTTTTGCAAATACTCATGTAATAAATGGAGTAACTACTTCTATCCCCTGTAATACTGTCTCCAGCAAGAGATGGAGAAGGAACACTTTCTAAAGCATGACACTACTTATAGCATCCTATCTGTTTTTAAAAAATTCAACAATATCATTAAAAGTGAGCAGTTACTTTTTCAAAGGTGGACAAGCATTTGCCACAATTAAAAGCAAACCATTTTCAGAATACCTAAACCTTTCTTCAAGCATGTGCAACTTTAAATGTGGCTCTTCCTTGCTGTGTTTTCCCTGCACTACACGACGTTTCTAAGCTTCAGGAAAGAGATCACTTAGGAATCATATCAAGACAAATCACATACTCTTTACTTCCACCAACACAAGGTACACTATGCTTTCCCCAGAAAGTTAGCTCTCTTCCCATCATAGACTACAGAAATGTCTATCCATCCCTGAAGAGTAAGAAAAACAACCAGAGGATAACAAGATGGCTCAGTCAGTTTTTGGTTTTTGGTGTTTGTTTGTTTGTTTGTTTGTTTGTTTTTTAAAAAGCACTTGCCACACAAGACAGATGACCTAGACAAAGTTCAAAACTCACAATGGAAGTTAAGCTGCCACAACAGGGCCTAAACACTGCTGTGTGCCCATACATATTCCATCTCCCCTCCTTCCCTCTTTTCCTCTCACATTCAAATCATGTTTTAAATTCAGTAATGGAATTCAAGGGCAATTCCATTATACTCAGAAGCAACCCAAGAAAGCCAGTAGTTGACTATAATCTCAGCAATCTGCAGGTGGGAATTCACAAGTCTACCCAAGAACCAATCAGGAAAGAAAAGGGGAAAGAGAAAGGGAAAAATGAAGGAGGGAGGAAGGAGAGGAAGGAGGGAGGGGAGCTGCTCTCTATAAAAACAACCTCTCTTGAAAGTTAAAACTTCTAAGAACACCCTCCACATTTTCTCCATTCTATACAAAATTTTATTATTTCTAACACATTCAAATAATGTCTGCCTTGGTATAATTTTTGGCTAAAATAAACTAGGAGAGACCCACTTTAAGGCTCTCTGTGTGGATTATTTCTGGGATGTCAACAATACCCTGAGACTTTTTTTTTCCTTCCTTGTACCTTTTTCTTTTCTGTCTCTATTTTCAACTGAGCACTTACTTTTCTAAAGGGGAGGTTAAGTGTGTGTGTGTGTGTGTGTGTGTGTGTGTGTGTGTGTGTGTGAGAGAGAGAGAGAGAGAGAGAGAATATTTTGCCTATGTGTTGTTTTGTTTTGTTTTGTTTTCCAAGACAGGGTTTTCTCTGTGTAGCCCTGGCTGGCCTGAAACTCAGAAACGCTCCTGCCTCTACCTCCCGAGTGCTGAGTGGGATCAAAGGCGTGGCCACCACTGCCCAGCTCCTGACTATGTCTATGCACTGCATACACCTAGTGTCCTTTCAGATTAGAACAAGGAATCAAATCTTCTGAAACTAGAGTTATAGATGGTGATGAGCCAACACATGGACGCTGGCAACAAGTCCTCTTATCCACTGGCCATCTCCCCAGCTCCTAAGCACTTAAATCTGTCAGGGGTGAACAACCTATTCTGCCAAATGATCTACTTGGCCACATTCACTTTCTTCAAGGTTTGTGTGTGTGTGGTACATGTGTGTGTTATGTGGTTATGTGTGCCCACCTATATGAATTTATATGCACAAGTGTCCAAGTGCCTGCTGAGGCCTGTGATAATACTGGAAACTGAATGAACCTTGTTCTCCTATAAGTGCTTTTAAGAGCCATCCATGTCCACCTCTCCAAGTCAGATACTCACTTTCCTTTAGATACGAAATGCCTCTGTGCTCCTCACATATGGTCAGATCCTCTACAATATAGAAAATCCATCTTAAATCTCCTTTCTTTATTCAAAGGAAAGAAACCACAGGTAAGAAATTCAGTGAAAAAAGAAAGCCATCACTAGGAACGGTGGCACACACCTAGACCATTAGCACTAGGAAAGCAGAGGCAGCACCAAGATCATAAATTTGAGGTCAGTCTGGACTATACAGCAAGACTCTGTCTCCAAAAAACAAACAAACAATCCAACAAGAGCTAGAGCTCAACAGTAGACAGTTTGCCTAGCACTGTAGTTAGCAAGGAAGGGATTCATTCTTCCTGACCTTTTTTCTTTTTTTGGTAGTGCTAGAGACTGAACACGTAGGACATAAGACATTATAAAGTCACTCTTGCTAGGTGTGGTAGCACATTCCTTGTACCCCAGCACTCTGCAGGCAGAGACAGGCTGATCTCCATGAGTTCAAATCATGGTTCTCAACCAACAGGTCGAAACCCCTTTTCATAGGCGTTGCCTAAGCCCATCAGGAAACAGATGTTTTTACATTATGATTTATAACAGTAGCAAAATCACAGTTCTAAATTAGCAACAAGAATAATTTTTGGTTGGGGATCACAACCAAATGAAGAACTGTATTAAAGGGTCACAGCATTGAGAAGGTTGAGACCACTGGTTTAAGGCCAGTTTAAGGTCTACATAGAGAATTCCAAACAAACCAGGGCCACATGAGACCCTGTTTCAAATAAAAATAAAAAAGGAAGTAAGTCATCTCTGCTTTCCTTGACTGTGGCTGGTTCCCTGGCTTCAGGAAAAAGGAGGGAGCTAGCAAGAGGACAAAACCAAGAGAACATGTGGCCCTTGCAGCTCACACAGGGACAGAGCCCATCCAGGCTAGCCTAGTCTGCTCCAACTCTTACATGATCACATCTGACGGAAATGCTTACAGCTGCAGTGAAACTAACCTGTGCCAGTCCAGAAGACTGAGATGGAGGAGTTGGTACCAAAGCCCCAGACATCACCCTACTCCTGGCCTTGCTCTTGTCATCTGATACCTCTTTGAGCTTTATGTGGCTATACCATCAGCTGCCCTCCTGAATGGTGAAGTAGCTTAGCTGTGAGGCACCGCTCCCTGACCAGTGGAAGCAGCCCAAGTAAATGGGGTGGAGCTTTTATCTTGGCAAAGAGAGCTCTCAGCAACCAGGTATGATGACGATTCCCACCACTGTTACAACTCAAGACTGGCCCATCTCCCCAGTCTTCTCAAGTGTACTCAGAAGCAATTTTACCTGTCTCCTTTTGTGCTAACATGGCCATCCCTGTGGCTAAACCCTGATTCTAAGGCATGGCCAAAGTTTGGAAGAGATACCCGATTTGGGATCACCCATTTTCCCAGGACTGGAAATACTACATGGCTCAACTTCCGTTCTACTGTTCCCTGGTCCAGTTGAATTTTAAGAAACAGATCATCTATCAGGTGGCCACCATCATTCTTCTTAGTTTCTCCCAGTTTGTCAACTCTGAGCAGTGACCCTTACCATCATGGGTTTCTCATGACCTGCCAGAGACAGCCAAAATGTTTTAATTACACAGCATGGAAAATCTCTAGTAACATCTTCTTCATCTTTGCCATTGTTTTCATCATCACCTGGCAGGCCTCCTTGCCCTCTGGCTCTTGCAACCACACCCTGGTATGCCCACTAGAGCTTGCTCACTCGGGCCTTTTCCATCAGTACCACCTCAACACCACAACAATGATGCCGACCTTCTGGGCCTACCTCTTTTTGCACATGGTCCACAAACTCATAAGAGCTAGTAGATGACAAACATACTAACAGAGAAGAAATAAAAAGCTCAGAGAAGAAGGCCACATCCTCAATAAAATCCTAAGAGTGGCTAGGGAGATGGCTCAGTGCCTTTCACTTTTATGGAGAAATGGCTCCATGTCCAAGAGCACTTACTGCTCATATAGAGGACCCAGTTCAGCTCCCAACACGCATATCAGATGCTCCTAACTGCCTAACCCCAGTTCCAGAAGATGCCACACCCAAGGGCATCTGCATTCACACAGTCTCTCACAGATACATGCAAATACACACCAATAAAAATAGTAAGTTTTTAAAGAGTATATTGCTCTTCCAGAGAACCTGAGCTCAATTCCCAGCACCCACATTAGTGGCTCACCACCACCTATACCTCCAGATCCAGGGGATACAACACTCTCTCTCTTCTGGCCTCAGAGGGCACATGTGCACACACTAAAAAATCTTTTTAAAAATCATCATAAGACTGTTAAGAGTGGTAGGTGAGCCGGGCGTGGTGGCGCACGCCTTTAATCCCAGCACTCGGGAGGCAGAGGCAGGCGGATTTCTGAGTTCGAGGCTAGCCTGGTCTACAAAGTGAGTGCCAGGACAGCCAGGGCTACACAGAGAAACCCTGTCTCGAAAAACCAAAAAAAAAAAAAAAAAAGAGTGGTAGGTGGTAGTGCATGCCTTTACCCCAGCACTCAGGAGATGGAGGCAAGCAGACAGCTGTGAATTCAAGGCCAAACTAGTCTACAGAGAGTTCCAGGACAGCCAGGAATATAGAGAAACCCTGTCTCAAAAAACAAAACAGAATGACTGAGCCACTGTCCTAGCTACCGCCCACATTAATCTATAAAGTGCAAAAGCTAATCCACTTTCCCTATAGAGGACACCAGGCTCTGACGAAAGAGAAAGGGAGAGGACATTCGTTCCCTTCCCTTCATCATCCAGATGCCCTTAAGCTGGACTCTCAGCAGAAGCGAGTCTAGTTATAGCTTCTGCTAGCAGAGCTCTCCCACTCTCTGTGCTTCCTTTTTATTGCTTTTGAGAACCTTCCTCACTTCTGAGAGCTTAAGAGTTTAGACCTGGTTGTTTGCCTTTTAACTCCCTGACCTCTAACCAGGGTTGATCTTAGGCCTCATTCTGTCAAAGCTAGGACAAGGTTCCACCTTTCTAAGGTTCAAAGCTAGGACAAGGTTCCCAGCTGGGTTACAAGCCAAAGCCAAGCTGACTTTAACTTCTTCCTTCCTGAAGCTCAATGAATTAACTGAATGTGGCAGTGTGACCTTCCCACCTCCTCTAAAGCAAGGGCACTTCCTGGAGACTGCTGGACTGCCTCTGCAGCTGCTTTCCCAGCTGCCTTCTCGGGCCTCTTCTTTCCTGTCCGTTATTCTAGCTGCTTTAGGTGATTGGGAACTACTTCTAAACTGTACTCACTAAATATCTGGAGTTTCAGTTTCCAAGACACAATTGTAGCTAGCTAGTACCTAAGGAAACATTTCAGAGCAAATTTTACTGTTGACAGTTTTGGGTTTTTTGGTTTTGTTTTGTTTTGAAGCTAAAATATAGTAAAGGATAAAACATGAGAATGTGTCAGACAAGTAAGAATGGAGTGACTCACACACCTTTGAGTCCAGCATTGGGAAACAGAGACAGAAGCAGATAGATCTCTGTTACTTCCAGGCTAAATAGCACAGTGGTGAAATTCTGTCTCCAAGAGAGAATAAACTAAGGAACTAAAGTAGACTTTTTTTTTTAATTGTCCCCACATAATCCTTTACTTGAAAAAACTGGAGAAAACATTTAACTTTTCGTTTTTATTGTTCTTTTATCCAGAAAGGCAATTAATTAAATATATAATTAAAATTCTAAACACACTTAGCTTCTGCATCTGACTGAGCAGACAATAAGTACCTTTGAGCTGCAGATCAAATTTAGGTTTCTAGTAAACCATCCGTTTTATTCCATACCCTATTCAGGGAAGACGTAGCCACCCTTGTTTCTCAGTAATCTGGCCTTAGGTAAAATGTGTCCAAAGGTTTGGCTCAGCAGACTTCAGCAATCTGAGGAACAACCTTACAAAAGGGTGCGCTGACCCACAGACTACATGGTAGGGAGGGGCGTGGTCAGTCTCACCTTGTTACTTCCTTTCCCAATGTCCTAAAAAGGTATAAGAAACCTGCTGAGAGCTGGAGGCTGACCTAGATATAAGTAACACAACACAAACTGCAAATTCCCTACCAACTATCACAATATACTCTTGACTGCCAATGGATCAAAGTAGAACTGAGTCCAAAGAAACTTTAGATAGCTAACATACGACTGCCTGATGATGAAATTTACTCTAAAACCGGTTTGGTCCTGTTTATCAATCCCAAGAATTTCTGACAATTCTGAAACCACTAGAACCCTCCTTTCACCGCCATCATATCAGGAGCCAGGCTTTCCGAGGCCTGCTGAGCAGAACTAACGTCACAGGTGCTAAGGAAGTAACTAGGCTCACTCTTCCCCCACTCTGCAAAGCTACAGAACATAAAGACAGACAATGTATGAATCCAGCCTACAACACTTACTACTTACTGCAGCCCCAAGGACTAACTATAAAACCCCTCAAGTCAAGGGATATAATCACTCTGCGAACAATTTATAAGACAGTTCCCCCAGGTAGATCCTTACCTGTAAAATGTTAGTGAAAAAGTCATGGTAGAACATGGGCCAGTCTTGGCGTCCAATATCAACGATAACTTTGCAGAGTTTGTTCCGAATAAAGTAAGGTAAGGTTTTATGGTGAGCCAAGAGAAGTTTGGGCAAGCAGCTACGGATTTCCATCTTATCCTGAGATGGGACCCCAAGCCACATTTTATTGATTAGATTCTGAAAAACAAATACGTATCTTTTAAATTAATGAGCTATACACAAAATGAATGGTTTTCATTCTATAATTACCTATAACGTCACATACACACACATCTACCTACCTCTAACAGTTTAGGTCATTTAACAAATATTAAAATCTTAGGATAAGCCAACCATTGGACTGAGCACAGGGAACCCAATGGAGGAGTTACAGAAAGGACTGAAGGGGGTTTGCAACCCCATAGGAAGAACAGCAATACCAACCAACCAGGTCGCCCCTCCCCCCTCAGAGCTCCCAGGGACTAAACCACCAACCACAGAGTACACATGGGAGAGACCCATGGCTCCAGTCGCATATGTCGCAGAGGATGGCATTGTCTGGCATCAATAGGAGAGGCCCTTGGTCCTGTGAAGGCTCAATTCTCCAGTGTAAGAGAGTACCAGAGCAGTGAGGTGGGAGTGGGTAAGTAGGTGGAGGAGCACCCTCATAGAAGCAGGGAGAGGGAGGATGGGATGGGGGGGGGGGCGGTTTCAGAAGGGAAATCAGGAAAAGGGATAACATTTGAAATGTAAATACATAAAATATCCAATAAAAAAAAAAATCTGAGGACAAGCTGGACGGTGGTAGCACATGCCTTTAATCCCAACACTCAAAAGGCAGAGGCATGTGGAGCTCTGTGAGCTTAAGGCCAGCCTACTCTACAGAGCAAGTTCCAGGACAGGACAGGGCTATAGAGAGAAACTCTGTCTCAAAAAAAAAAAAAAAAAAAGAAAGAAAGAAAAGAAAAGAAAAGAAAAGAAAAGAAAAGAAAAGAAAAGAAAAGAAAAGAAAAAGAAAAAACAATTCTTAGGATAAAGCAATCTCATCTCTCCTATCTCTAGGAAGACATACTGAACAATTTAAGATACAGTAAGTTGTATGTATAAAACTTGCTATTATATCATTGTCTCCAACATGTCTTATTAGCCACCTGGCCACCATATAGTAACAGAAACAACTGTAATGTTCAAATATAAGTGAACAAGCCAGACATGACAGCACACATGTGTAATCCAATCACATGGGAGACTGAGGCTGGTGGGTGGTAAGTCTGAAGCCAGCCTGAGGTAATTACCAAGATACCACTCCCTATCCCATAAAGAACAAATGGGTTAATGAGTACTGCACTCACTTCTGAGACCGTAACAGAAAGGACAGTGGGAAAGAGGTTGATGTGACATGCCCAGCAGACAAAGCTTGGACGAGAGTTAGCATGAGTAGTTCCATGGCAGGAAGATGGTAGCAATACAAGTACTCCATCCAATGTGTCCAGCTATCTTTGTCTTTCAAATGACAAAGGAAAAAGGTAAGTCACCAAATATGACCTACCCAGCAGACAAGAAAAGTCAACCACCTTCCTCATCTTTTTGGAGTCACAGCTCAAAAGATGTCCCCAGACACAAGGTGCCACATGGGAGGGTCAACCTACTGCTTCTCAGTCATCTATACACTACAGTGAAAACCTGGTGCCAATAGTGTACAATTCCACTGTGGTTTTCAGGAATATAAAATGACACAACAACTTACCTCAAAAACCGTTAAGCTGTACATCATTACATAGTCATTCCTTGTGCTGGACAGAAAATATAAGCAGAATCTCCAAGCTCCTACTTGCTGGGCAAAGTTATTAAGAAGCTCCTCTGGAAAAGTTAAATAGCACAAAACAAGTCTATAAAAATATATGAAATTAATACAAAGACCAGACTGCCACCATTTGGAAAACATACCAACCTCCCCACATAATACAAATAGTTCAAAAACCAACCACAAAACCCACCTGAAGGGATTATGGGATACTCTTGACACTGGGGTGACCCAACACAGGCAATGGACCCTGCCATCAAGGTCGCTAGCTTTCCTAAAGATACCTTTTGAGAACAGACCATTGTTCAAGCTCTTATTTAAACTCTACGTGAGACAGCAATCCTTTCCAAAATGTAAAATGACACCAACTAGCCCCCACAGAGATAAGCAATACACACCATCATATTCTGTAATTCTTCAGGGACATCTACACTATTCACATGCCCATTGACGTGAAGGCTAGAGAAGCAAAAAGAGAAAACTAACATTCCAAGCAGCCATGTGGCAGCTGACAGCTATCTGTAGCTCCAGCTCCAGGGAATTGGACACCTTTTTTTGGCCTTCATGAGCACCAGGCACGAAAGTGGGTGCACAGATATATGTGAAAGCAAAACATTCACACACTCATAAAATAGAAATATTTTTTTACATTTCTTAATTTATGTATTTTTATTTCATGTGCATTGGTATTTTGCCTACTTATGTATCTGTGTGAGAGTGTCGGGTCCTCTAGAACAGGAATTACAGATAGTTGGACAATTGTGAGCTACCACGTGGGTGGGTGCTGGGAACTGAATCTGGGTCCTCTGGAAGAGCAGCCAGTGCTCTCAACCACGAGCCATCTCTACAGCCCCAATCAAAAATACAACACATACAAAATAAATAAGTAAAATTAAAAAGTAAAAACCCTAAGAGTTAGAAGAGCAGCCCAGACTATGTATCCAGTCAAACGAAAATGGCACTTTTTCTCTCAGGCCTGACAACATCAGCTAAAACTCAAAATTAGCAAGCATTAATTGCCTAGCTACCCACCATCGCCTGTGGGCACAATGCCTATTAACTACCTTGATACATGCACTAACTATGATCCCTGCCAGTAAGCCTGGCCAGTGCAAGGTCGCCATGACAACACTGCAGCTGACTCCTGTGCCAGCTCCCTGCAACCCTAAGTACAACTCGGCAGTCTCACTAAACATTATTCTACAGAAGGAGGGCTATGAAGACCTGGGTTCAATCCCCAATATTCACACGCAGCTCCTAACTTTCTACAACTCCAGTTCCAGGGAATCCTACACCCTCTTCTGACATCCTCCATGCACACACAGACGTACATTCAGACAAAACACTCATACATAAAATTGTTTTAAAAAATAAGTCTTGCCGGGCGTGGTGGCACATGCCTTTAAGCCCAGCACTTGGAAGGCAGAGGCAGGAGGATTTCTGAGTTTGAGGCCTACAAAGTGAGTTCCAGGACAGCCAGGGCTATACAGAGAAACCTTGTCTCAAAACAAACAAACAAACAAACAAACAAACAAAAAAGTCTTAAAAGATCTGTGAAAGATGATGGCATGTTCTGATAATTAAAAGTTTCTATGTGGGCTGGTGAGATGGCTCAGTGAGTAAGAGCACCGGACTGCTCTTCCGAAGGTCCAGAGTTCAAATCCCAGCAACCACATGGTGGCTCACAACCACCCGAAATGAGATCTGACGCCCTCTTCTAGAGTGTCTGAAGACAGCTACAGTGTACTCACATATAATAAATAAATAAATCTTTAAAAAAAAAAAGTTTCTATGTAACTCAGAGACACAAGAAAACCAGAGAATGTGAGTTATAGCTGGAAATGATATGCTGGGCTCAAGTCAGCTGATCCCTAAGCCTGATCCCAGCAACACCCTGGTCTATATTGTGCGCCCATTCCCCCACTGTTAAAACACAGCTGATCTCACAGCATCCCCACTCAAAAATTCTATTCCACTGAGCTATAGCCCTAGTCTGCATAAAAGTTTGACTCAGACATGAAAACCTTATACAAGGTTCACTTTCAATCCATTAATGCACAAATGTAAGCAAAGTTTGATGAGCAAATCAAAAGTTCAAAGAAAAACCAAAGGCATTTCTATTACAATGACAAAAGAGTTTGAAAGAATCAGAGTGGAAGATTATAGGCGACTAACACACAGCAAGATCTGTCTATTTCGGTAAAAATTGTATCTGGTATTTTCACTATAAATGTAAGCACATTAGTAGCATAAACCTGAAGAGGAGGTCACAATGGTGCAGGAGGATAATCAGGGTAATCAGAGAACCAGCATAGCAAGCAAGGTGCTCCTCCTCAGGCAGGCACTGCCTAGCTCCTAGCCCTTTGTCTAGACACATTCTATTTCTCTACAGTGTACTCCTCAGAAAAGAAAGGTATGTAGGGTACAGGCTATTGGGAGACCCAGCTATCAGATGACATGATGCTTCAAGGAAGGTAGCAAAAACAGGCTATAGCAAAGATCTCCTAGACACTTGAAAAGTCTCAACCCCATGGGGACTTTGGGTGGTACTTAGATTGGACCAGGAGGTTTAACTGGCTAACATGAGTCAAGCCAATGGAAACAGAAATGAGTCTTTAAGGTTCTGAGGCAAGGACAGACCTTAAGGAAAGGGAAGCAACAATACAGTGAGTACTGAGCAGTCTCTCTCACACACACAGAAGAAAGAATGTTCAAGAAAGGATTCAAAAGAGAAAGACTGCTTAAGCAGCACAGTGGATCATGTCTCTGAGGCAGGTGTGACACTTGAATAAATTATCTTCTTTCTAATGTGCTTGATTAACATTATTATGATACTGAATATAAAAATCAAAAAAGTAGGCCCCCAAGACAACAAGTACCTACACCTCCATGTTCTCTGTTGAAGAGCCTGTGTTCATGAAAACCACAGAATGGGGATGATGGTGGGGAAGAGAAGGAAGAGAACATGATTGAG
Source organism: Mus caroli (assembly GCF_978045245.1). NCBI lineage: Eukaryota > Metazoa > Chordata > Mammalia > Rodentia > Muridae > Mus > Mus caroli. Next base: position 19,613,526 of record NW_028227263.1, on the reverse strand, counting down.
AAGTCTCTGAGGTCGACCAGCTAGGGACTCATCAGACTCCACTGTGTCTCACTGTGACCACTCTGACACTTTCATAAATTGTTCTTATTCTGAAATTAATGGTTGTGGGCCTCTTTCAACAACACTATTGAGGTCAGGAACAAGCAGAGGCTTTTCCTCTTGACTGAAAGGCATGAAACCCAATCACTATGCTAGGTGTGCAAGTCTTACAAGCACTACCTGCCCAACATGAACCAGAGCAAAGCAGCCAAGAATTCAAGGGGCACATGTAGGTTTGACCAACCAAGGGTATCAATTCCTTCTTCCCCAAACTCCACTTACCTATCTCCCGCTTCCTTTCATTGGTTGTGCAGTCATGGAAAAATTCTGTCATCAGGCTTTCCAATGCCCTGAGGGAGGCTTCTTCAGATGCCTGGCAAAGGAATTTGAGAAAAATCAGTAACTGCTCTGCCCCTCAGTGCCTTCCAACTCCTGTCCACAACAAAAGTAATTTGCTTCCCAAAACATCTTGGTTCAACATTCTTCAAATGCATAATGCAAGCCAGAAAAATAGGAGAAATTTCCATCTGGCTTAGAAGCCAATGTTAGTATCTCCTACAAATACATGCCATGTAATTTTAATTATTTATGTTAAGGAAGAGAAAAATAAGTAATTCAAAATGTAATTATAGAGTGAAGCTGAAAGCAAATGAACAGTCCTGGCCTGGGCTGAAGAGGGAGAACAAACATCCTGGGAGGCCTACAGGCCCTCCAGAGAAAACCTGGGACCCCTTGCCTGAATAATTACCCAGATGTTAATACAGGCAAAGGTAAGCCACATGGCCTCTTGGGGTTTCTGAAGGTGCTTCAGGAGTCTTATTTACATTCAGCTTTCAATCTCACATGAACAGCCAGGAGATGAATGTGCATACAGCTAAGAACAAAGCTTAGGCAGGCACGAAAAGTTTAATCTCTGCTGCAGATCCACAAAGGACAGACTGAGAAGAGACAACAGTTAAGAGGGAGGCTCTTGAGCCAGGCATGGTAGTGCACATCTTTAATCCCAGAATTCCAGAGGCAGAGCAAGGTGGATCTCTTAATTTTAGGCCTACAGAGTAAGTTTCAGTATAGCCAAGGCTACACAGAGAAACCCTGTCTCAAAAAAAAAGAAAAAACCCAGCCCGAGGCTGTGAGTGCACCCCAGTTCCCTCTTGCACATGGATCTCCACTTCCTTTTCACTCAGCAAGAGAACAGCTGCTAAACCCCATGCAAAGTCTAATGCCATATTCCTGTGGTCTTAGAACTTAGAAGGCTGAAGCAAGAAGATGGCAAACAAGTTCTAGGCCAACCTAGACTGCAGACCAGATTTCATAAAACATTTTTAAGTAATAGTATCAGAAACCACTTCATACAGTTTGTGTGTAAAAAAGTTGAGCATCTACAAGCTATGTCTGAACCCTCATTGGCATTATCTACTTGAGAACTCCTGTTATTTTAGTTAGTTCTTAATTCTTTTCCTGTTTCCTTTCCCCAAATCTCCTTTACTAGCAGATAGCAGAGCCTTTTAAGACAACAGGATCACTTTTAAACCTGTTTCCTGCTGAACTCTGAGAAGTCTGGAAGCCTCCAGCCGGTCATTTACTACTGTGGAGACAGAAACTTCAGCCATCTCCCCTAATAAGCCAAATTACAAGAACAGCACCACACACACCACCAACACTGCCAGTCAAGGCTGTGCCTCCCATCCTGCCGGCACAGAAGGCTAAGGTACAACCCAAGAGGCTCCGTCAACTGTAAGGCAATGCCGCAATGAGCGTGGACATGCAGTAGAACCAGCAGAGGCATCGTCAGATGTTTCCCAAAAAGCACAGATCCAGGCTATTGACATTTGATCACTTCAATAATTCCAACACTACTGTGTTTCACAGGATATTACAAGGATCAAATATGGTGATCTATATACAAAACTGCAGGATAAACTAAGAAGGCAAGGATGGCTACCCTGATATTTACTTGGTCTTAGATACCAAATAAAAACAGGCAGGAGCATTGCAAAACAAACGTAGTCAGATCTCCTCCACTGTACTCATTCATGTCTGCAGAGGGTACCAAACAGAATCACTATTACTTCTCAGCAATATCAAAAAACAAATTGTGTTCATTTACAGTGGTTAAAAAAGGAGTCCCAGGGCTGCCGCTCTCTAACGCCAGCATCGCCTCATTTGCCAAACTCCAGCCAAACTCCAGCCGAAGGAGAAGGGGGGTTAGTAAGGAGGTGCCCATACCATTTCTCGTACAAAGCAGACTGCCCGAAAATCCACCGGTGGTAACGAACCCAGGAAACAACTGGCTACAAAAGCCGCTCGAACCGGGCGTGGTGGCGCACGCCTTTAATCCCAGCACTCGGGAGGCAGAGGCAGGCGGATTTCTGAGTTCGAGGCCAGCCTGGTCTACAGAGTGAGTTCCAGGACAGCCAGGGCTATACAGAGAAACCCTGTCTCAAAAAACCAAAAACCAAAAACCAAAAAAAAAAAAAAAAAAAAGCCGCTCGAAAGAGTGCGCCTTCTACTAGAGGGGTGAAGAAACCTTATCGTTACAGGCCTGGTACTGTGGCACTCCATGAAATCAGACACTATCAGAAGTCCACTAAACTTCTGATTCACAAGCTTCCCTTTCAGAGTCTGGTTCGAGAAATTGCTCAGGACTTCAAAACAGATCTGCACTTCCAGAGGGCAGCTATTGGTGCTTTGCAGGAGGCAAGTGAGGCCTATCTGGTTGGCCTTTTTGAAGATATCAATCTGTGTGCTAACCATGCCAAATGTGTAAAATTTATGCCAAAAGATATCCAGCTAGCACGCCACATATGTGGAGAAAGTGCTTAAGAGTCCACTATGAGGGAAAACATTTCATTCTCAAAACAAAAAAAAAAATTTGAGAAGCTAGAGAAAGTACCCAAGGAGCTGAAGGGATCTGCAACCCTATAGTTGGAACAACATGATGAACTAACCAGTACCCCGGAGCTCTTGTCTCTAGCTGCATATGTACCGAAAGATGGCCTAGTCGGCCATCAATGGAAAGAGAGGCCCATTGGACTTGCAAACTTTATATGCCCCAATATAGGGGAATGCCAGGGCCAAAAGAATGGGAATGGGTGGGTAGGGAAGTGGGGGGCGCTATGGGGGACTTTTGGGATAGCATTGGAAATGTAATTGAGGAAAATATGTAATAAAAAATATTAAAAATTTTAAAAAAAATTTGTTTTTCCTCTTCTTCCTGTTATCAGTAGCTCTGAATGTTAGATATTATTTCCATGGGGTCAAAGGTACCTAAGTATATGATTGCAAGTAGAAATATAGAAGACAGAATCAGATATTGGCAGTTTCTCTACATTTATTTGTGTCTGAATTTTTAATATAAATGCAAGATGTAAAGCATTAATGCAAGCAGAATGTTTCGGCGAACACATTTCAACAGCTCCACTTTATAACAATTATAAATAAACCTGTTAAAATTGTCTGGACAATGCCAGCATTTGGATTTTTCAAAAATAAGTAAATTTCTTATTGACGGCAACTAAATGGTGTTTGTAGCATTTTTATCATACGGTAGATTCCGCTCACTCACTATACTTTTCTGAGTTGTCCTACATGCAAGTACGTGTTTTTAATGTCGTCTGTCTTCTGTGCTGTTCCTGTAAGTTTGTTATTAAAATACATTAAACTATTAAAAATAAGAGTCCCAGAGTTCACCTGAGTAAACAATCAGAACAGATGTAGAAGACAAACAGGATACATTTGAGACCTGAAAACAGTTAAAGAATACTGGAGATCCCCAGCCTCTTCGGCAGGAAGGCCACAGAAACCTTTGCCAGCTGTTTCAAGCAAGTGGCAAAGCCAAATCCAGACTGGTGGGTTAACACACCACACAGCACTACACTCTCAAGTAATGAGACAAAGAACATAGAGGAAAGCCCCCACAACTCTAAGTTGGAACAGGAAGGGTCAGCATCTCAGGGTTCAGATCAATCTGCTAGCTTCACAACTTCTGCTGAGATTTCTGTTGCAGGTCTTGAAGACTAAAACTAAATGAGGGGCACTCACACTGGCTCAGCAGATAAAGGCCTTGACACCAAGCCTCCCAATCTGAGGAGAGAACAGACTCCCAAAAGGCAAGCATATAAGTATATGTTCACCTAAATAAACATACAAGCAAATGTATTAAAATAAATAAAACTCACTGAGACACATACACACAGAGATCAATCAGAGGGAAAAAAACATAAATTTAAGCCACAAAATGTGAAAAGTAAAACAACAGAGCGTCTACAGAACAAGCTCTACATAACAAGGTTACAGTTTCTTTCTATGGTTGGGACAAATAAAGCACTAAACATAAAGAAATAAGAGCAGCAAGCCCAACTGCTCATCAAAGGGCACAAGGAAGCTGCAGAATGGGAGAAAACACAGAATGGGAACCAGAATTCTCATCAGAGTACAAAGTAACTTAACAAAGAAAAGACAAGAGCCTTTGGACAAAGTTACTTATACAAGAAAGATCTAAATAAGTGTTCACCTCAGAGAAATACAAATTTAAAATGTTAGAGGCTACTACACAACCACCAGAATAGCAAAGTTCGACTCACTGGGCTGAAGACACAGCTCGAGCATTTAAGAATACTATCTGTTCAGTTCCTAGCACACACATGGCAGCTCACAACCATCTGTAACTCCAGTCCCAAGACAGCCAATGCCTTCTTCTGACCCTTTCAGACACCAGACATGCACATGGTGCAGACAAGCACACAGGCAAAACACCCACACACAGAAAAATAAGTATAAGACGACATGAATGAATGAGTCTGGCAGCAACAACAAAGGATCTCATAAACACAAGTGAACAAATGAAAGACGTCAAAACACACCCTTTCACTCTTTGTTTTACACACACACACACACACCTGGGGTAGGGTTTCTCTGTGTGACCCTGGTTGACTTGGAACTCTCTAGTAGACCAGGCTGGCCTCAGACTCAGAGATCCACATGCCTCTCTGCCTCTGCCTCCTGCATGCTGGAACTCAAGATATGTAACACTATGCCCAACATGTTTTATACTAAAAATTTAAACAAAACTGAGAATAACTTGTGTATGACAGTCAGAATGGTGGTTACTTTGGGGAAGAATTACCTTGGAACTCCAAGAATATTCTACTCTTGGTTTGAGTGTTACATGCCGTAACAGCTATAAACTGTCTAAGAAAATGTACATGTGCTTTGAGCTTTCAAACTGCATCTTCAAAATGTAGACCCTGAGTTTCAATGGTATTTTCATCAATTAGCACAACTACTCACTACAATGTAAAGAGAGACCTACAGTTTCCATGTGAGTCCCACTATTGTCTATATATCCAAAGCAACCACCACAGCAAAGTCATATATTGCTGTTTCATTTGCCTGTGCCTCCCCAAGGCTCACCTGGCTAACCCCAACAGAAAAAGGCACACACACTTAAAATCTTTGGGCAAAATGGGATGATGAATTATGTCTGTCCTAGAATCCTCTAGGAGAGCCATGCATATATCTAAGACAAACCTACATTTTCTGCAGCAGAAAAGTTAATGGGTACACAGCTGCCTGCCTAGATTTCTGCTGCTGTCTAATTTTGTTTCTGGATAAGCAGTTCAAAGACCTGTGCTTCTGACTCATTAAGGAACCAAAGCCAATCAAGGCTCAGAATCACCTCATCAAAGAAAACTTGAAAGGAAGAGAAAGGTCACAGACTCTGACATTTTCTTTGACTTTTTCCTATTTTCTATGGCTGGCTCCATTGAGCCTGCAGTTTCCCAGTGCTTTCTCACTTTGTGCCATCTTCCCTCACAATTTCCACTCCCTATTTTACTGCCTGTAAAATTAGCTTCTTTTAGCTGGTCACTTTGATACCAACTATTTTCCAACCCTGATGCAATCTGTTCTTCGTAGCCAAATAAACTCCCCTAAAGGCAGACATCTCAACCTCGGTTCTTCTAGATCTAGCTTTACATAGCCTTTAAATCTAGAATGACCTTGAGAAACTAAGTCATTTATTTGGCAAATAAGCTTGATACTCCTGAGATGTAAGGATAAATAAGACAGTTCCTGATTTGAAAGGATCAAAAGGGTCCTGAGGGTGCAGAGTAGAAGCTACAAATGAGAAAGTAGAGTCTGATGGTTACCACCCTACAGCAGTGCTTCAGTATGGACAGCCTCAGTGCCCAGAGCCAGGGATCTTGCACATGGGACCTGGGGAATGCAGAGACATCTGCAGGGGTAGGGGTAGACTTAAGGCTGTCTAGTTCCAAGGCTCCTGGAAAAGAACCATCGTGGCATTTGAATACTCATGGGGACTTCCACCTTGACCTGCTGCAGGAGAAAAAATTTACAGCTCAGCTTTCATTAAATTCCTCTCAAACATTATATATAGCCTGGACCCCTCTCTGTCTCCTTTTGTTTTTCCCCTTTGTCTTTGTCTTGTAATCAGTTCTGCACACTTCTACCCACACTACTAGGTAAAGAGTGTATCTTATGAAATCAGGTTCCCCCGGCTCTAATTCAAATACACCTGAACCTTGGCCAGATTTTTTTGTTTGTTTTTGTTTTTGTTTTTCCAGACAAGGTTTCTCTGTATAGCCCTGGCTGTCCTGGAACTCACTCTGAAGACCAGGCTGGCCTCAAACTCAGAAACCCCCTGCCTCTGCCTCCCAGGTGCTGGGATTAAAGGCGTGTGCCACCACTGCCCGGCTTGGCCACGTTTTTAACAGATAGCTTTGCCTCCTATGTAAAAATTTTAAGACACTGGATCCTTCTAAGGACTAGATGAGATCATTTACATAAAGCACATATAATAAGCACAATGCCAGCCATAAAGTAGGGACTCAAAATCAGGCTACTGATGTCAGTGTTACAGACAATATTACAGTTCTCAGAGCAATTCTAGGTGAGTTTAAAAGCAAGATTGCTACTAAACTACTGCTATCGCTTTGGCTCTTGAGGATCACCACTGATTCCCACAGAGATGCACATGTGATATTAATTTCCTATCCAAAAGATGTAAGTATGACCTCTATTCACAAACTACAATCTTTTTTTGAAAAATAATATGTAAATAGTTGCTAAAAATATCTTTAACAAAGCCTAACAGAAACCCTTATGATAGATGATCTATATGGGCCTTTGCCCCTGTGACAAAATGAATACCTAAGTTTTCTCAAACCTTGACTAAATCTGTAATGTTTCACCTAATGACCTCTAAATAACCCTCTCAGGCTGCAGAGAGATGGTTCACTAGGTAGAAACACTAGCCCAAGCCTGGTTACCTGACCTTGATCCCTGAAGCCCACATATTGCAAATAGCTCTCTGACCTCCACATGTAAACCATGGGCTATACACCCACACAAACACATATGTTCACAAAATAATTAAAGAAATGTAAAAAGAAATTAAAACAATTTTCTCTGCAACATAACCCTTGGCTTTAAAGAAAGTCTTTATCAAACTTTCTGCTTCCTTTCCCCGGAGCTACAACTTGTGTTCCCAGTGGACCAGAGACATCCTTCCTATAGGTTCCCAGCCTCACTGATACAGATACTGATCAAACACTACCTGCCAACTAAGGTTCAAAAGTACAGAATTAGCAAGCAAATTCAGTCCCAAGTAAACTTTTCTCTCAAAGATACTACCACCACCAAAGATGTCTCCACTCTCAAATGAACCCTCCTTCCCCACACTTTTAACGAAAAAAAAAAAAAAAAAGTGTCCTTGGGTTTAGTATAGGATCCAAAGCTTAAATAACACATGACAATCAATGTGAGGGTGCCCCTCCCCCACACCAGTGCTACAAGGCCAACAGAAAGCAAGAAAGTAGCAAAGAACAGGAAGGAAACTCTAATCCTGAGATACACGCCCTTCAAAGCCCCTCCTTCAGTTCTCTCTGCTCCTCTATGTTGTTGAACTATAAATTTTGTGTTTCTCTCTAAGCAAGTCAATGAAACCAGCTGACCTCTCTAGCCCTAGTAGTCAGAACAACAGTCCCTCACACTCAGTCTCTAAAGGGTTTCACGCAGTATGGTTTGAATGCTGACAATTATAATCTAGAAATAAGACTCTGACCATGGCTGTGAAGGATTCCCTAGATTAGGCTGAGATTGGAAGGCCCACCTCAAACATGAGTGCACCCATTCCACAGGCTGGGGTCCAAGACAGCAGAAAATGCAGAAAGCTAGTTGAGCACTTACTCACCTCTCACTGATTCCTGACTGCACACTCAACATGACCAGCTGCCTCCTCAAGCTCCTGACACCATGCTTTCCCCACCATACTGTTCTGCATCCTCTGTGAGCCAAAAAGAAACCCTTCTCTTTCCTTGCATGGGTTTTGTCAAGTTCAAGATCACAGCAACAAGAGTAGCTACGAGGATAAGGGTGGGTAGAGCTACTGGGAGGAGAACCTTACTCTAGGGAGGCAGAGGAAACAGAGTTGCAGTTACAGAAACATGCAGCCAGGACAAAGTATGCATGTTCACATCACACAATGAACATCACCTGGAACCAAAGAGCAAAGAGACCCATCTGCCTTGGAAAAGCTCCTTGTCTAGTTAAAGTTCAAAGCTCAACAGTATTTGCCCTTTGGGAACAATTACAGACATGACTAGACAGAATCTCTGTGTGGATCCTAATATCTAATGAAAATACACATTCTGGCCCATCTGAATCCATTCTTCAGCCTCAGACTAAACTTCCACAAAGACAAGAGAAGGCAAAACACCCCTCTAGTATTTCTTAGGTTTATACAAAGTGCCCCATTAGAGTCTCTCTCTTCCTGATCAGAAGAGATCAGATTGCTACTGATCAGAATCAAGCTAGAAGCAAAAAGAATGCCAAGGGTCTGAGCTAGAAAGCTTCACTAGTCCCACTGCAGGACTGATAAAAGTCAAGGTAGCATATTCTATCCTCATAGGGACTAACTAGAGTAAACATCTTTGTAGACAGAGAGCAGTACATTTTCTACTGGGAAAACTGCCTATGTACATAAAAACAAGAACAACTAACTAGCTACCAATGCACAGTGTAATGTTTTGGAAAATAATACTAACAAACCTAAAGTGGACTAAAAACTCATAATAAGCAAATGCTACACCTGAACCCAGACTGGACCCTGAACTACAGGGGAAGCAGCTACATTGGACCTACTGATGACACTAAAATAGTGACTTGTAGAGGTGTGTGTGTGTGTGTCTGTGTATGTCTGTGTGTGTTTGATGCATGGGTGTATTCAAGTGTATGCACAGGTATACTTCTTGAGGCAAGAGGTTGCTATCAGGTATTTGTTTGTTTTAAGACAGTTTTACTATGTAGCCCTGGCTGGCCTCAAACTCAAGAGATTCACCTGCTTCTGTCTCCCTAGTGCTAGAATTTGTTTTCATAGTCTATGCAGTCCAGGCTGACCTAGAACAAATGGTCCTCCTGCATCAGCCTCCCAAGCGTTAGAATTACAGGTGTGCACAAGCATGCCTAGCGTTAGCAAGGTGATTTTTAAGACTCATTTTGATTTTTGTGTGTTCTGCCTCCATGTATGAATGAATGTACATATTTGTGTCTGGTTCCCACAAAGGCCGGAAGACAGAGTCGAGCCCTCTGAAACGAAAGTTTACAGGCATTTGTGAGTCACTATGTGAGTGCTGGAAACTGAACCTGGTTCTTCCACAAGAGCAACAAGTATTCCTAAACTCTGAGCCATCTTTCCTGTCCATGGGATGATGTTTTGTTTTGTTTTGTTTTGAAGACTACTATTGTTGTTTCTGTTTTTGTGTACACACACACAGAGTGCCTGCTAAGGCCAGAAGAGGGTGTCAGATCCTCTAGGACTGAAATTTTCAGCAACTGTAAGCCACCTGGTGTGGGTGTTGAAACTGAACTGGGGTCCTGAGGAAGACCAGGCAGCAAGAGCTGATAACCACTCTCCAGCCCCTTTAAAAAGGCAGTGTTTTAAATGGACTGCTCTGGGAATGCAATGTCCTCCTTGCACAGGAGCCACGATACTCTCCCTATCACTCCAATTTTAATGTATATGCTGCCAAAACAAGCACTAACATGGTGTTTTGTTTGCTTGCTTTATTTTTATTTCATGTGTATGGGTGTTTTGCCTGTATGTATGTCTGTGTACCACATGCATGCAGTGCCCACAGAGGCCATCAGATCCTCTGGAATTGGAGTTTCAGGTGGTTGGAGAGCCATCATGTAGGTGCTAAGAATAGCACCCGGGTCCTTTGAAAGAGCTGTCAGAACTCTTATCTGCTGAGCCAGGCCCACTAATGAGGTTTTTAATCTTCTAATAGACCATTATCTTCCACCTTGCTTCTCACTGCTCCAAGATGACTTGGCAAATGAGAAAGAGTAATGTGGAGAGCCGCGCCGCGGGCAATCGCGAGCTGCGAGCAATCGCCATTATAAGATGGCACTGGCTTCTGCTGTGCCTAACTAGTAAACAAGCCTTGTGCGCAGGTGCGAGAGTGAACTCACGCTTAGTCACTACCCATCTCGGGACGTAGTAGTGGGGTGATGGGCGAGCAACGAATCAGGAGCTGACACGCCACATCAGGTGCTGAAACGCCATGGCTGAGGGCTATATAAGCGACTCCATTTTCTGGGATCGGGGTCTTCCCTCCTGAAGAAGCAATAAAGCTTTTGCCGCAGAAGATTCCGGTTGTCCCGAGTGTGTTCTTGCCGGCGGGGACAAAAGCTCGGCGGGGACAAAAGCTCGGGATAGAGTAAGGAGTCTAACAGACAAAAGATGAACTTATCCAAGCCAAGTACATCTTCACCCACTTTTTTTTGGGGGGGGGGATTACACAGCTTAGACATTAAAAATGTCTCCCAGAGAGCTTCAATTATAGGCAAAAGAATGATAAAAAGTTATTCTGCAAGAAAACTGTCCAAAATTAGTAAGGCATCACCAACAGGCATTCTCTTCATCACATCTGCTTCTCTTTCCCATATGCATATCTCAGAAGACAGACGGTGTACCATGTCATTTCAATGACACTGAGAATACGGAAACAATATTGTTGCTATCCAGAAATTCTAAAGCAAGACTAAGAATCTTATGACAGAAAAAACAGCCACAGTGAACAGCAAGTGCAACCTTGCATCAGCAAAAAGGAAAATAAAGCTGTTTGCCCCCAGTTACCTAGTTATTAGTGAAGTCAAGACCCAGAGCAGAATGCCAGAGCTCCTACACAGTGATGGTTCCTCCACACAAGTGCTCTGCTCCAAGTGTCTGAAGATAAATAAGCTGGCACTGCACTGAATGCAATCAGGTAATGAATGTGACTTAGCTGATCACCAAAGATGCAGATCACACTGAATGTCAAAAAAACCTACCAACAATATTGCTCCTGTGCAAGCAATTTCAATTGTTGTTACCAAGTGTCCTAACAGCAAAGCAAGCCTCTTTTGTAAAAGCCCATACACTTTTATACTGGCTAGTTTTTTTGTGTGTCAACTTGACACAGGCTGGAGTTATCACAGAGAAAAGAGTTTCAGTTGGAGAAATGCCTCCATGAGATCCAGCTGTGGAGCATTTTCTCAATTAGTGATCAAGGGGGAAGGGCCCCTTGTGGGTGGGACCATCTCTGGGCTGGTAGTCTTGGTTCTGTAAGAGAGCAGGCTGAGCAAGCCAGGGGAAGCAAGCCAGGAAAGAACATCCCTCCATGACCTCTGCATCAGCTCCTGCTTCCTGACCTGTTTGAGTTCCAGTTCTGACTTCCTTTGGTTTTCAACAGCAATGTGGAAGAGTAAGCTGAATAAACCCTTTCCTCCCCAAGTGCTTCTTGGTCAAGATGTTTGTGCAGGAATAGAAACCCTGACTAAGACAACTTTCATCCTCAACTGTTACCAGACATCACACTTGAACAACTAAAACAGCACCTGCCTGATTTTGGCAGAAGCCTGCAGATGGTCTACAGACTGGTGTGAACTGAGGTACATAACCACGTCCTTTCTACCCAGTGGCTTTCTATCTCAAGATCCAAAGTACAAGTTAAAGTCAAATGTTCTTATTGTCAGCGCTGTCTACCTCTTCCTCCTCTTCCTGGTAACCTGAGGAAATCCTGCATGCTTCCAGAGCACCCTGGTATGAGAAACAATCAGAAGTACACCTCAGTGTGCAAAGTTGGTTAGGACCAATCTCTCCCTTACCACAGATTTCTTTTATATGAACTTCATGTGAACACTTGCATCTTATTTCATCTGTCTGAATCATCCAAGGCCTTACATATACCAGGCAAGTGCTCTATCACTGTACATCCCTAGCCTTGTCACTCACTTTTATGAAGACAATGTCCCAAAGCTGTTACCAGTTTGTTCCTCTGACTATACTCAGCACTGATCTAATATTCATATTTCTATTAATGCTCAGTCATATCTGTTAAGGCTTTCAAGTCAAGATAATGACATCAGAGTAGCTTATGCAATATAGAAAATACTGAACTATTGGCCCTCCACCCTCCTTGCACCATGCACTCCTAGGTACCAACTCAGTCAAGCTCAGTGACAGGCACCTTACTCACAGAGCCATGCTCAGTCCCTTCATATTTATAGTCACTGACTGGTGTTAAAGACAAAGTGCATCAATGGCAGCAACTGCCCATTAGAACTCTGTGTGAGCCGGGCGTGGTGGCGCATGCCTTTAGTCCCAGCACTCGGGAGGCAGAGGCAGGCGGATTTCTGAGTTCGAGGCCAGCCTGGTCTACAAAGTGAGTTCCAGGACAGCCAGGGCTATACAGAGAAACCCTGTCTCGAAAAACCAAAAAAAAAAAAAAAAAGAGAGAACTCTGTGTGAACAGAATCAAGGGTGTTATCTACAAGGTTCCTACCTATCCCCAACATGAAAAGTGCTGCCATTTCATTCAAAAGCCACCTTTGTCCTTGTCTCAGATTCCTTCTTATCTCAGGCCCTACAGTCATTAGTCCTCTACTGGTTAACTGTAAAAACTACTTCTTCCTCATGGTACAGCCTGAGGCAGCCTACCCAATTCTCCAGAATTCCAGAATGCTACCAAAGAGATTACCCATCTTTTGACTATAATACATAGGTGTGATTCAATGTAATCTTTTCTGTTGTTGTTTTGAGACAGGGTTTCTCTGTATAGCTTTGGTTGTCCTAGAACCCACTCTGTAAACCAGATTATTCTCCAAATCACAGAGATCTGCCTGCCTCTGCCTCCTGAGTGCCAGCACCACCGACTGGCACAAATGTAATCTTATAAACCATCTTTTACATGGTTTAGGAAAAAAAAATACTTATGTAGTTCTATGTGCTTGGGAAGCTGATGCCCTAGGAGTTCAAGGTACCCTAGGCAACATAAGCAGGAGGGAGAAAGAGACTGAGCAGTAACATATTGTATGGTTTCATTTATATAAAGTATTCATAGCAAACATATCCATAGACACAAAAACCAAGGGCTTGGAGGAGATAGACTGACAGACAAAACTTAGTAGGTACAGGAATTCCTCTAGAATGATGAAAACTCTATGTCTCAAATGTACCCAATGTCACATGTTGTTTTTTGTGGTATTGAAAACTGAACTGGGGGCATGCTGGATGGGTGCTCTACTAGTGAGCTGCACTTCTTGTCCTATGTCACTGAATTTGGCACACTTTAGAATGTCAAGTTAAGACAGGCATGCTGATATGTCCAGCTGTAAGTCAGCACTTGAGAAGGGGACAGGAAGATATGATGTGAAAGCTAGCCCAAGCTACTGACAGATCTATCTCCAAAACGAGAGAGAGAGAGAGAGAGAGAGAAACTACTACTATAACAGAAAATAAACTCTAACCCAAAATAACTTTTTCTACATACACACAATACTGAGGAATCGTTAAGACGCCACTACACCCTTTGCTAGTAGTCCTTTTTTTTTTTTTTTTTTTTTTTTTTTGAGACAGGGTTTCTCTGTGTAGCCCTGGCTGTCCTGGAACTCACTCTGTAGACCAGGCTGGCCTCGTACTCAGAAATCCGCCTGCCTCTGCCTCCCAGGTGCTGGGATTAAAGGCGTATGCCACCACGCCCGGCTTTTTTGCAAAGATGTTAATCACACATTGTTTATTATGGCAAAAATCTTAACTGCCTCAGAATCCATACAATGCAATGCTATACAGTCATTGTAAATACTTGGAAGACATTTAACAATCTGAAAACCCACTTCTACTATACCGTTAATGGGAAAAGTGCATTTACAGTGCAAAGACAACCATTCAGAAAGTAAATAGAAAATAAGACAAGGAAACAAACATACAGGTAGTAATTTCTTGTTTTTTAAATAGCTATCAATCAAGGGCTGGAGAGATGACTCAGTGGTAAAGAGCACTGCGGCTCTTCCAGAAGACCCAGCCCAGTTCCCGGCACCCACATGACAGCTCACAACTGTTAGGAACACCAAGATCTGACACTTTCACACAAATATGCATGTAGGCAAAACACCAATGCACATAAAATAAAAATAAATTATTTAAAAAATAAAATAAGAAAGCTATTAATTATTTTAGAGTTCAAAATAACTTGTAATCAGAGTAACTACTGAGCAAAAATCAAGGAGTAGCAGGATATTACGAGTCTATAAGCAGCACCAGCTTCAACTGCCTGTCAGTACTAGGATAAAAATGGCACAAAAACTGAGGTGGTCACAAATCAGCTCTCAGGGTGCTTCCTGCAGGGCTTTGGTTTTTGTTTTTGGTAACTCTATAGAGAAGCACACAGATATCCTCACTGACTTTAGAACTATTCTAAAATCTAAAATTATCTTTAAAAAAAAAAAAACACCTAAAATAAACAAATCCTTGACAGATCACTTAATTTTCTCCTTCTAAGCAGACTGAAGACTCAGATGAATAATTTTCCGAGTATTCATGCGGATGAGGGCTCCCTTCTCAGGTCACACCTCAAACAACACCTGTGCTGCCTAGCAAAACCCTCATTCCACACTTCCATTCATCCAATGTGAACATCAATAAACTGCACAGTCTGGCTCCCCACTCCACATGTACCTGCTGTACCATGTGCCCCAACCAAATGCCCCAAACTCTCTGTCTAGAGACTTCCCATATCTGCTCAGAAATCCAACTGCAACCATCTCTTTTAGGAAACCCAATTTAGCCAGGCTGGCTTTGAACTCAACTAGTCTTGAACTCTAGACCACCGTACCTCATCTGAATCCTGTGATCACAGGTGTGTGGCACCAACTTGGCAGGAAAATTTAAAATTATCAAAGCTTCTGTTCACCTTTCCCCTCCCACTATTAACTGCTGCAAGCCAGATGCATGTGTGATTCTACAGCCTTGCTGGAATGGATCCCCAACATCCATAGACAATACTTGGTCTACTTCTTAACTTCCATTATTCAGAAACAATTACAGACATCACACATTCCAGCACCTAGACTCACATTAAAGAGGGATGGGGGGCAGTGCCAGGTGTCTTAGAATTATTGTTCTTTTGCTGTGAGCACCATGATCAAGGCAACTTCCTAAAGAAAACTTTAATTGGGGCCAGTTCAGTTTCAGAGGGTGAGTCCATGATCATCACAGCAGACAGCATGACAGTGGAAGGCAGGCATGGTGCTGCTAACAAAGCAGCAGAGAGCTTACATCTGATCCACAAACAGGAGGCAGAGAGAGACCAAGAGTGGGCCTGGTGTGGGCTTTTGAAATCTCAAAGCCCACCTCCAGTGGCACACCTCCTCCAACAGGACCATACCTCCTAATCTTTCTTACAGACTACAAATTGGGAACCAAACTTTCAAATCTGAGTATATGGAGGCCATTCTCATTCAAATCACTAC
The DNA here is from genome assembly GCF_978045245.1 of Mus caroli. Classification (NCBI taxonomy): domain Eukaryota; kingdom Metazoa; phylum Chordata; class Mammalia; order Rodentia; family Muridae; genus Mus; species Mus caroli. The sequence goes on along the minus strand of NW_028227263.1, from coordinate 19,597,677 downwards.
ACTAGGCACAGCAACGTGCATGTTCCATTTCACCAGTGGGAGGTGGAAACAAGAGCATCCCCAGAATCTACTGGCCAGCCAGACTAGCCTAGTATGTGAGCCCTGGGTTCAATGAGAGGTGCATGCTGTCTCAAAAAAATAATGTTTGGAAGCAATTAAGAAAAACATCCAGCATCAACCTCTAGACTCTGCACAATCATATACATAAAATGTATACACTTGCACACCCATGAATAGGTAAGTGAACAAATACACAATAATAACTGGTAAACATCAAATGTTACTATCTCCTGGTTTGTACATGACCTAGGCACCTGGTAAAGTAGACACAGGGTTTTTTGCACCAGTTTTGCAACTTCCTGTGAGCATGCAATTGTTTCAAAATAAAGGGTTGTTTTTTAACCCAAGTGGCTGTATCTTTTAACTATTATAATGCTCTCCCCCAAAAGTCAACATATCTAGGCATGGTAACATACTCGTATGGTAATGGCATGAGAGACAAGGCAGGAGGCCTAGCTGAAGGGCAGCCTCATTATTATACATAATAAGGCTCTGTCTCAAAAGCAGGAGGTTGCTCCTGCTCTCTGCTCTTCTTTTGCTCTTGCCCTTCCCTTCCTGCTCCCGCCCTCTCCCCATTCCCTTCCCTGCTCTTTCTCCAAGTGCTCATGGCTGGCATCTACTCCTCTACTTCTCTTCACTTCTCCCCCTCCCCTTCTCCTACCCCTCCTTTCTCTGCCTTTCTCTACCTCTACTACCCTCTTAACTCCCCTCCCCATGTCCTTAATAAACTCTATTCTATACTATTTAAAAAAAAAAATCAGAAACAGGTTAGGAAGATAGCTTATTTAGAAGACCTGAGTTCAATTCTCAGAACACACAGGCACACAAGAAGCAAGGCATGCTTGTGGCACACATGTTTAATTACAATGTTGGGCAAGCAGACAAGTGGGCCCCTAATAGCAAGATAGCCGACCTGGCCAAGATGAGTTCCAAACCAGTAAGTGGGAGAAGGGTCCCTGAGAACAGTGCCCAAGGTTGTCCTCTGTCTACCATATGCAGGGGCACACATGCATCCCTACAGAGGAACAAAAGACAAGCACAGAAAACAAGAGAGAAAACTATCACTACCACTTTTTAAACAAAAATACTGAGTTTAGGTACTTACTCTCCTTTCTTTGCTACCTTCTTTGTACTTTTTGATACTTCCTGGAGTTTTCGTTTTAATGAGCATACGGTCACTTTAAGGAATGTATACAGCTGACACTCTAATAGGGAGGTGGTGGTTTGGATGAGAGAGTGGCCCCCATAGGCTCTTATGGTTGAATGTTTGATCAGCAGTTGATGGAACTGTTTGAGAAGGACTTAGGAGGTATGGCCTTGGTGAAGGAGGTGTGTTACCTCTGAGGGTGGACTCAGAGATTTTAGAGGCTCATACCAGCCTCTGTCTCTCACTTTCTCTCTGCCCAGTGCCTGTGAATTCAATTGCTCAGCCACTGTTCCAGCGTCAAGCCATGGACTAACCCTCTGAAACAAGAAGCCCCAACTAAATGTTTTCTTTTAAAAGTTGCCTTAGTCGAGGTTTCTAATCTTTCTTACAGACTACAAATTGGGAACCAAACATTCACGGCAATAAAACAATAACCGAGACAAGAAGAGAGAAAGCTTCCCAGGACTGGTTAGCCAATTTACAAAGCACTGATCTTTTGTTCTACCTTCATTCAACCCACAAAACATCCCTTGGCTACCTTTAGCTAGAGCCCTGCACCAGGGCTGCTGGTCACTGTTAACTGTGAAAATGAGCCTACCAAATCCAACACAGTGGCATTGAGAGGGGAGGGCAGGAGAACTGATCCAAGTTTGAAGCCAGTTGGGGCAACAATGAATTCCAGCTAACTGTGCCTATACAAAAAGACCTTGTCTCAAAAAAGGAAGAGGGAGGGAGGGAGAGGAGGCAAACTACTACTGTACATGCTAAACCTAATAAGCTTATCTGAACTGAAACTTGAAGGCAAGCAACTGTCTCTCCCTGTGAACATCCATTATGTGCTCCATGAGGTCCTCAGTGCTCACACTTCCTCAAATCCCATCATGTTATAGGATAGCCAGAGACAAGATGCTGGAAGATTTGACCATCTCAACCTATCCACTATGGAGAGAGAATGTTCTCAGGTTTTAAGTTCAGCTGGCAAGATGCACTGTTTTTCTAGAACAGTCTACAGTTTCAGTAAATGTGTACTATAGAAATCTAGCAATCTTGTGTACAGCATGGATGTGGGGGTTGGAACCAGCTCTGAAACCTGGCTCTGTCAATCACCATGTAACTGTAGACAAGCTATTAACCTTACTCTCCCTGAGCCAAGGCCCTTATCTTTTTCAACTGTAAATTGGGAACAGTAATAGTTACACAGAACAAAGACAGAGAGATTAAATGAGGAGGCAGTAGTTAGAGCCCTACACAATGGCTTATCACCAAATGTAAGTAAGAAATAAGCTAGGGCTGCAGAGATGGCTCAGTGGGTAAGAGCACTTGACTGCTCTTCCAAAGGTCATGAGTTCAAATCCCAGCAACCACATGGTGGCTCACAACTATCCTTAATAAGATCTGACGCCCTCTTCTGGTGCATCTGAAGACAGCTACAGTGTACTTAGATATAATAATAAATAAATCTTTAAAAAAAATACAAACAATGATTTTAGTCGGGCGTGGTGGCGCACACCTTTAATCCCAGCACTCGGGAGGCAGAGGTAGGCGGATTTCTGAGTTCGGGGCCAGCCTGGTCTACAAAGTGAGCTCCAGGACAGCCAGGGCTATACAGAGAAACCCTGTTTCAAAAAACCAAAAAAAAAAAAAAAAAAAGAAAGAAAAAAAGAAAGAAAGAAACTATTCTCTTCCTCTAAACCTGTTCCCTTCCCTGTCTACCCTTGCTCTGGCTGTCTGTGCTTCAGCACATGATCCACAACGCACTAGTTCTAACTCCCCTCACTCATGTCCTGCACATGTCCACCTGCCCAGGGCAAAAGCTTACAAACTACCACTCCTCATTCAAGTGTCCAAATATGCTGAACCTTACGAGACACAGCAACAGAAAGGAGTGGCAAGGAGGCTCCAATCTTCTCAACTGTTTGACACTTACTGCAAGGCTGCAGCCTTTTAACTAGTACATAGGAAAGGAAAGAAATAAAAGCAAAAAACCCACTAAAATCAAAGGTGACAGATATTAAACTAATGACCTAGAAAACCTCAAAAAGGTGATACTTTATGGTGGTATCAATCATGGTCTTACCTTGAAAAAAAAAATGAAAATGACAAAGAGAAGCAGAGGCAGCATGAGAGAGAAGGAAGGAAAGGCCAGTGTGTGCCAAGGGTTCTGCGACTGATGGTGGGAGGCTGTGAGGAGAGAATGACGTATTATGTGTGAAGTCTAAAAGACATTCTAGGTCTATCACTTTTAGCATCTAATACATCATCCTCTCCCCTACTGAAAAGTCAAAAGCCAAACTACCTGTGGGAATCAATCCAAAGCCCATGTGCTTCCAACTACCCTGCCTAACTAAAAACCCAGTCTTCAAGAACCAAGGGAACCTCCCTCAGCACTGCTCTGAATTATGTCAGGCGGCACCTTATAGTTGGCTGAGTGGTTGTAGCAAAATGGATTTAGGCAGACTGATGAAGGAGAACCTGGGAGCTGGAACAGCTGCCCTGCTTCATTTCTGTAGCAGTGACTAAAAACCTGACTAAAGCATCGGGGGCATTTGGTTTCTAATTCAGAGAAGTCAGGACAGAAGCACAAAGCAGCTAGTCACACACACACACAGTCAAGAAGAGACAAAATGAACGCACCCGTGCTCCTTTTGCTCAGTTCACTTTCCCTAATACACTGGAGGACACAAACCCCAGGGACGGCACAGCAGGCTGGACAATCACCACCCAGATATGTCCACTGACCAGCTTGATCTAAACAATCCCAGGTCTTCCCCGGGTGACTCAAGTGTAACAAGTTGCCAATTTAGCACTAACTGTCACAAAGCTGGTGTGGTGGTGAGCACCTGTAAACCCCACACTCGTGCGTGAGGATCTGAGTTTGAATCCAGCCAACACACCAAGTTCCTATCTTAAAAAAAAAAAAAAACAGGGCTGGCGAGAGGGCTCAGCAGCTAAGAGCACTGACTTGTTCTTCTGAAGGTCCTGAGTTCAAATCCCAGCAACCACCTGGTGGCTCATAACCACCCATAGTGAGATCTGATGCCCTCTTCTGGTGCATCTGAAGTCAGCTACAATGTCTTTGTTATGTATTTAATATAACAATAAATAAATCTTAGGACTGGAATGAGTGGGATGGACCGAAGTGAGCAGAGGTCCTAAAATTCAATTCCCAACAACCACATGAAGGCTCACAACCATCTGTACAGGTACAGTGTACTCGTATACATAAAATAAATAAATCTTTAAAAAATAAAATACAAAAAAATATTAAAAAAAAAAAAAAGAGAGAGAGACTGAGAACCTGACCCAACCAAACAAGATGAGAAGGCCAGAATTGGGACACAAACATATTGGCAATACCATCAACAGGTACAGCAGAAGAGGAAGTTAAGTATGACTCAACATTAAGCGTGCACAGTGGATGAATGAGGTCATCATTAAGAGAACTAGGCCATGGGGAAAGAGCATTACCCTGAAGGAGAGATGACAGAGATGGTTTAGATAGTATTAACTGATGCCCACAGCACGCTAAGGTGCACATCCATGTCCAAAGAAGGTTTAGTTTCTATGATACACAGGTCACAACTGCAGCCATAGGCAGGAAAAAGCAAGGGAGACTAAAACAAGAAAGTAAAAGCAAAGCTGGAGAGATGGCTCCACAGTTAAGAGCATGCACCACTCTTTCAGAAGACCTGATTCTCAACATCCACACTGAGGGGTTGGCAACCTCCATACCTCCAGGAAGATCCAAAACTTCTGGGCTCCAAGTGCACCCGCACTCACATGCACACAAACACAAGCCTTAAAAATAAATATTTTCTAATAAAATGGAGAAAGACACATAGATACAAGGGAGCCACAAAAAAAATTATTTCAAGAAAAGGAAGCCGGGCGTGGTGGCACACGCCTTTAATCCCAGCACTCGGGAGACAGAGGCAGGTGGATTTCTGAGTTCGAGGCCAGCCTGGTCCACAAAGTGAGTTCCAGGACAGCCAGGGCTACACAGAGAAACCTTGTCTCAAAAAAAAAAGAAAAAAGAAAAAAGAAAAAAAGGAAAAGAAAAGGAGACAGCAGATACCAAGAACCACAAGTAGTTGAAAAGCATAAAGACTAAAAACAGGGCTGGTGAGATGGCTCAGTGGGTAAGAGCACCCGACTGCTCTTCCGAAGGTCCAGAGTTCAAATCCCAGCAACCACATGGTGGCTCACAACCATCCGTAACGAGATCTGGCGCCCTCTTCTGGAGTGTCTGAAGACAGCTACAGTGTACTTATATAATAATGTATTTATATAATAAATAAATCTTTAAAAAAAAAAAAAAAAGACTAAAAACAGGTTGTGGTGTTTATTTTTTGCTTTTAAACAGAATAGTATGTAGCCCAAGCTGGCCTCAAACTCAGACTCCTGCCTCAGCCTCTTCAGACTATAGACGTGCCATTGAGATATTTACATTGAACCCAACACACTACAATTATAGATGGTCTTAAAAAGTAGTCTGCCTGCTAACTAACAATTTATTGATATATTGATTTTAAATCACTACAGAATAGGATTTTGAATGTTCTCATTACAAAGAAATGGTAATTATGAGGTAACATGCTAACTGAACACAGTATCACACTGTACCCAATAAATATGTACAATAATTGCTTTTCAAGAACCTTGGACAAAATAAAATACTAAGAATGCCTTTATAAGTCAATGTGCAATGGGTTATACAATGAATGATGTAGAAATAGCGAGTGGAAGTCTAAAATAAACAGAGGCAGAGTATGGAGTATAGCTCCACTATATGGTAGTGGTTGCCTAATGAGCCTGAAGCTGAGTTCAATCCTCAAAGTGGAAGAAAAAAAGCAAAGAAGCAGTTACATTTGAGTAACTCCCTCTCACCTCTACCTATACCAGCAAGCTCTCCGTAACTTAATGTGCACACCATAGATCAATTATCTAAAAATCTTCAAGTCGACCTTGTATTCCAAGGTGCCAATCAGCTTCCCCGCCTACTTACAAACAAAGCTAACTCCAGTATTTGTCAGTATGAGGCCAATCTGTCAACTCTTTTTTTAACCTTTCATGCCTAGCAATCCAAACCACTAACTGATTCAGGCTTGTAGTTATTCCCAGTCTCCATGGTAAAGGCTTCCCAAATCAATTTTGCTTTTTACCTTTCTTCACTGATTAATTCTGTAATCATTTAAGAGTTTTAAAATGACAATTCTCACAGGGCATGGTAGCACACACCTTTTTAAACCTAGCACTCAGGAAGCAGGCAGACTGAGGCTAGCCTGGTCTCCATAGTAAATTCTGGGCCACTCTGAACTGCACATTCAAGAGCAGGCCTTTGACCCATCCTACAGACAGTGTTAATCTATTGGTTCTCTCACCAATGAAATCTTGGCACAGCAGATGGGCTCTTTTCCTTCAAGGGAAATCTCAGTTATTCTAGGTAACCGTACTAGAAACTTCCCCAACTAGCAAGGAAGATCCTATATATCACTCTCTCCAGCTACTTCACACAGGTCAGTACCATGAGACAATCAATCTATCGGATGCTTCCTTAACATGACATATTTTAGCCAGGTTGAGCATGGTGATGACTCCAAGAATCCCTGCATTTGGGAGGCCAAGGCAGAAAGGATTGGGAGTCTGAGGCCAATTTAGGCTTTTTGGACCATCTCAAAAAGGGAAAAAATGGTCTTAAAGATGAAAGAAATGGTGTATTACTGTGCTGTATGTAGGTAATGCTCAAAGCCTAGAAAGTCCAAGGACCCAGGTGTCCATTCCCCACAAGCACTTTTACTTGGAAGACCTTTCTCTTCCCTTTTCCTCGAGATCCAAACACACCCTCTAGGAAGCCTCCCTTCTCCCAGTTCCCTTAATCTCAATCAGCCATTCTTTGGGCAAATGCTTTTTGCACCTCAGCAATCTTTTACACTTAATCTTATCACCATCTCTAGTTATCTGACCGTGACTCATCTCCCCACTAAACTCACTCCCCTCCAAGGCAAGCAGATAACAGTACTCTGAAAGAGTAACTTTTTGTTCTTCTCTTTTTGGTGCTGGGGCCACACCTGGTCAGAGGTGTAGTTTTTACCTTTTTTGCCAGTCTACTCATTTTAAAAAAAGACATTTCAAACACTTACATTTAGATCAACAATTATCCTAAGTCCAAATGTAGCCAGGCCTGGTGACACAGGTCTATAATCCCCACAGAAAGGTCAGGCAAGAGAGACAGGAGTTCTAAGCCAACCTGGACAATTTAGTGAGTTCAAAGGCCTGACTAGTACACAACCACCCTTCAAGCCCCGAGGGTGGGTTCAGAGTTGTAAAAAGGAAAAGGAAAAGAATTATTGAAGTAAAGGGCTGTGATCCCCAAGAAAGGCCCTAGTCCTGTCAGACACAAGTCAGGCAATAGTTTCCTGACTTAGCAAAGATGGCACCACCCAATCCCTTGAAACAACAACAGAAGAACCATTAGGGTCTTGACAGAAGATCCTATCAGTCTCACACCCACAGTAACTATCCCCTGCATGCTTAAGTTGAGGTCTACATACAAAATCAAAAGCTTCACAATTAATTCCTCGAAGGTAATCATGCTTGTAATGCCCTAATTACTGCCAACTAGATGAAACTAAGCACATGAATGACTTGATAGCTCTACCGTACAGAAAACTCTATCCCAGCAACAAGCTAAGTTCCCTGAGGGCAGGACACTGTCTGTGTATCTCATATCTACATTCTCTAGGGTGTAGCGTATAAAGGCTATAGAAAACTAACCAAAGCCCAGCAGTGGTGGCGCATGCCTTTAATCCCAACACTTGGGAGGCAGAAGCAGGCGAATTTCTGAGTTCAAGGCCAGCCTAGTCTATAGAGTGAGTTCCAGGACAGCCAGGGCTACACAGAGAAACCCTGTTTCAAAAAACAAAAAAACAAAAAACAAAAAAAAGGAAGAAGAAGAGAAAGAAAGAAAGAAAGAAAGAAAGAAAACTAACCAAAGGATTTATTTGTACACTCTATTTCTCACCGCAGTATTACTCACAACTGACAAAGGGAGACACAAACCAAGCAAGCACTGAGGGATGGATGGGTGGACAAGCAAACATGGCACACACACTCGCAGACTGCAAGGAAAGCCTGCAGTTGGTGTAACACCGTGCATGGGTCTTGAAGACACTCCATTAAATGAAATGTGCCAGTCATAGGAGAGAAGACTCTTCTACCAAAAGGGGGAGGGGGGGGGGGCTGGTGAGATGGCTCAGCAGGTAAGAGGACTGACTGCACTTTCAAAGGTCCTGAGTTCAAATCCCAACAACCAACAACCATATGAAGGCTCACAACCATCTGTACAGCTACAGTGTGTACTCATATACATAAAAAAATCAATCTTTAAAAAAAAAGTAGGAAGATTAGATTAGAAGGATAGAAACAGAAAGGGAGACACACTGGAGACCAGGGGACAGGAGAGGAACTGCTAAAGGAGGGACCAAGGTCAGTATGTCATGATACCGTGTTTTAGTTTGGGGAGATGAAATTCCGTGGTGATGTAAATAAACCATGACAGCTACACGACAGAAATGTACATGTCAGAAAGCTGAAAATTAGTTTAAGTCCTTAAATGTACTTTATCACAATTCAAAAATTCAAACTTTTAGCTGGGTACAGCGGCCCACACCTTTAATGCCAGCACTCAGGAGACAGAGACAAGCGGGTCTATGTACTGAGTGCAGAACAGCCAGAGACTACTACACAGGAAGACCCTGTCTGGGGGGAGTGGGGAGATTTAAATTCAAACATTTCATAAAATTATAATGAAGGAGTGAGAATTCATATATGTTTCATGCCTTTAAATTACTTTTGGAAATTCTTGTCTGTACATTGTATAGATCAGGAAACAAACTGAAGTTCAACAAATCTGACACCTTGTATAGTATGTACACAAACACACACACCATATATAGCACAAATCATATCATGCTGCTCAGCTTTAATGGTGTATTTTACCCAGCTTGGTTGTAAACCCAGGAGGACAGAGTGCCTTAGAACAACCTCTTTCCACTAACCAGGACTTTATGTACCCCTCCCCACCCTCCCACCTCTTAAGAGTTTTGACAGTCTGGTCTGGTGTGTGCATTAAAAAGGTGTGCCAGCCACATCTCAATACACCACTACTAATCGCCAGGCAATGGGGGGGGGGGGGGGGGAGGCAGTGCTCAAACCCAGGCTGGGCACTCACTCATCATGGGCTAGATGCCAAACTGAGGCAGATAAAGATTCAGAGGACTAACTTCACCTTGCCTACTGTGATGGGCAGATAAGGCTCAGAAACATTAAAATGGCAAAAGGCAAGCGCTCAACCAACTACTGAGTACACAAACCCCAAGGACTATGGAAAGGCTTAAGAGCCTGCAAGAAGAGGAGGTATTTTCCTTTCAGAGAGGTTTTTTTTTTTTTAGTAGGACCTGAAAGTATGCATAGTTTTCCAGGGAAAAGGCCAGAGCAGAAAACAGAAAGAACAGCAACCAAGACGTCCAAAGACCCCCACTGCTGACTCGGCCATCGTCTGTATCCGTAACCCGTAACCTCTACAAATGCTACTTTAGATTTCTGCAAACGCAAACCTACCGCTGGACGGATGGTCTCCAAAAATCCAGCCAGTTCTATAGCAGATTGCTTATGTTCAAATAGTGCCACTATCCCAAAAGAGTCAACTGACCTTGGGCAGAGTAATTAACTGCTTCTTGCCTCAGTCTCCCCCATTTCCAATCAGGGGGTTGATATACTAACAAAATACATACCACTCACTCAGCAAAGGAAATGACACACAGTATGCCATCAATAAATAAATGATACTGATAATCACGACTTGCTGCACAAGGGCACAGCCAACAGTGAGGCAGAGGGTTGTATCCGTGGCGCTACCAAGGTCCTCCCTCCCAGACTCAAGACATCCAGTGGGGGTGGGGGTGGGGGCGATGGGAGCGTACAGCCGGTTGCACACCCTGCACGCATGTGTCACCGGCCAGGCTCGCACGCGCCTCTCCCCGCCTCAGGGAAAAAGAGATGGCTCAGCTGCTCTGAGGCCCACTGCCACCCCTCCAACCCGGTCCCTGGAGCCACTCACCATGCTGGCCGGGAAGGGGATGGCTCAGGTGAGCTAGCTCTTGGGATCCGTCGTGTCCCGCTCGCACAGTTCAGGTCATGGTCCCGGCAGGCTCGGGGAGTCCCCCGCCCATGCAAAGACAACCGGTTCCCTACCCGGGCCCCGCCGGCACCTTTAAAAGGAGCACACGGGCCCCTTCGGGGACCCCCCGAAGCGATTCATCCAGACCTCGGCCCACCCCGGGGAAACGCAAAAGCAGAAAATGGGGTTCAGAGGCGGCTACACGAGGCCCCCCGCCTGGGCCCGACCCCCGAGAGGGAGGCTGCGGGCCCAGGCAGGGACTCCCCGGCCTCCGCGGCCCGAGGCGGCGACGGGCCTCAGCCGAGACTGAAAGGGCAGAGGCTGCCTGGGCCTGGGCGGCGCGGCCGGCTCAGGAGGGAGGCCCGCGGGCCCTTGCTGTCCTCGCCACCTCTGTCCTCGCGGGGGGCTCCCTCCGCATCCCTGCGCGCCACCAGTAGCCGCGGCTCGCCCCTCGCGGCCACCCTCTGCCAACAGCCCAGCGCGCCGGAAGTGGCGAGCACCAGGCGGCCCCTCAGCCCGCGGCCTGCTGCGGCGCTGGAACCGGACCAATCCGGAATCAAGTGAGGGCAGAGGAGGGCGGGGCCGCACCTGACTGTTCACTGGCCCCGCCCACCACGTCCCCGCCCAAGCGGCCGGGGACCGCCGCGTTGGTAAAGGGACACGCGGCCATTTTGGTAAAGGAAAGGTTTCCCTTTCGTTTCTTTTCACCCATTCATTCCGCAAATCTTTTCTGAGCACCTTTCCGGACCCTGACACCGGACTAGAAGTTCGGCGATGCTGGTCTATGCTCTCCTGGGATCTTACTCATTCAGTCCACAGTTCTGGGTCCTAGGACCAGAAAGTGTCACAGGATGAAATTGAAACACTTTAGTGTCACGATCTAAATTGGCTTCATCCGTAATTCCAGACTCCAACACCAGGTGACTCAACACCCTCTTCTGGACTCTGGAGACACCTGCACCCATACTCACATGGCATACACATATATAGGTACACAAACATGCATGTAAATAAAGTAAGTTTTTACGGGATATGGCTCAGCCTTTAAAGGTACTTGCCACTATGTCTGACAGCCCAATCTAAGTTGAATCCTCAGAACCTGTACTGGTTTAAATAAGAATGCCTATCCCATATCTAATGCTTAGTCATCAGAAGTCGCACTCTTTGAAACAGATTAGACTGATTAGGTGTGGTCTTGTTGGAAAATGTGTGTCACTCGGGGTGGGCCTTAAGAGTTCAAAAGTCACCGGGCAGTAATGGCACATGCCTTTAGTCCTAGCATTTGGGAGGCAGAGGCAGGCAGATTTCTGAGTTCAAGGCCAGCCTGGTCTACAGAGTGAGTTCCAGGACATCCAGGGCTACACAGAGAAACCCTGTCTCAGGGGGGAAAAAAAAAAAGAGTTCAAAAGCCAATGGCAGACCCAGTCTCCTTTTGTGAATCAGATGTATCTTTTAGCTACTGTTCCAGTACCATGCATATCGAGCTGTTCCCTGCCATGATGATAGACTGACCATCTGAAACTGGAAGCAAGCCCCCAATTAAATGCTTTCTTTTACAAGAGTTGTCATGGTCATGGTATATATTCACAGCAATAGAACAGTGACTAAAACAAAACCAAATTGAGGAAGGAGAAAATAAATTACCACAAATTGTTGTCTTTTGACCACACTAGTATCATGCTTGCACAGGGACACATACATACACATATGTACACACACACACACACACACACACACATTAGATCTCAGGCAGTCCATATATCCAGAATGAGTTCAAGCTGGGCTATTGAAGGAATTCTGGTGTTAGATAAAAGCCAGAATTCCACCAGGCGTGGTGGCGCACGCCTTTAATCCCAGCACTTGGGAGGCAGAGGCAGGCAGATTTCTGAGTACGAGGCCAGCCTGGTCTACAAAGTGAGTTCCAGGACAGCCAGGGCTATACAGAGAAACCCTGTCTCGGAAAACCAAAAAAAGAAAAAGAAAAAGCCAGAATTCCTAGGAAACGTGTGAAACAAGTTCCTATTCCCCCAAAAGGAGTCCTTTCCCTTACTTCTGGCAGAAGAGACGTATGGCTCTCCACTGACTTAGCTATAGAACTTATCAGCATATCCACGTGGCCTCCAGGCTGCTGAAGTCCCTATTCACAAGTACTTGTTACTCACTTCAAAGACCCCACACTAGCATCCTGGCCCTTCCTTCTCACCTTCTCCCTCTACCCTAAAACTTCACTGGCTGCTTCCCACCCCCACCTACTCATCCACCTTATAACTTAATGATTTTCCACCCCCTACTCCCTGTCTCCCCTAACTCTCTCCTCTCCAGATGGCCCTGCCCATCTCCTATCTACTTTTTCTCTCTGCTCTGGACTCTTTCAAGGGCCTCTGGATGTTTTCTCTTTTTTCAAAAAGAAAAAAGAAAAAAAAAAGATTTATTTTTATATGTAAGTACACTGTAACCGTCTCCAGACACACCAGAAGAGGGTGTCAGGTCTCACTACGGATGATTGTGAGCTGTCACATGGTTGCTGGGACTTGAACTCAGGACCATTAGGAAGAGCAGTCAGTGCTCTTCACCACTGAGACATCTCTCCAGCCCCTGGATGTTTTCTCTTATTAACAATAAAACACTTCCCCCTAATGGATCAGTCATTTTGTAATTTCTCTACTGTCTCCCCCAGCAAATATGAAAATGTGAAAGAGAAAGAAGCTGGGGGTAGGGGGAAGGGGGAGAAGGTGGTCTGTCTGAGAAATTTGGAATTATTTCTCATAAACTTAAAAAAGCTTGACGTAGGCATAGAGGCTCATGACTGTGAGCCCCAGCAATTGGAAGGTTGAATGATTGATATGACCGTAAAGACCAGGACCATAAAGACCCTGTGATAATTCACCCTCCTAAATAGTTTAGTTTGAGATTGTCGAGATGAAGTTTTAGACTTACAGGATTACAATTTGATTCCCCCCTTCCTTTTTGGAAAACAGTAAGGTTGGGGTTGTTTGTTTGTTTGTTTGTTTGTTTTGGGGGGGTTGGAAAATTAATTTTTTATTGGATATTTTCTTTATTTACATTTCAAATGTTTTCCCCTTTCCAGGTCTCCCCTTCAGAAACCCCCTATCCCATCCCCTCTCCCCTGCCTCTATGAGGGTGCTCCCCCACCCACACACCCACTCCCATCTTCCCACCCTGGCATTCCCCTACGTTGGGACATCGAACACCCTCAAGCCGAAGGGCCTCTCCTCCACTGATGTCCAACAAGGCCATCTTCTGCCACATATTTGGCCAGAGCCATGGGTTCCTCCACGTGTATTCTTTGGTTGGTGGTTCAGTCCCCAGGAGCTCTGGGGGATCCGGACTGTTGACACTGTTGCTCCCTCCATGGGGCTACAAACCTCCTCAGCTCCTTCATTCCCTTCTCCATATCCTCCATCGGGGACCCCCACACTCAGCCCAATGGTTGGCTTCAAGCATCCACCTCTGTATTTGTCAGGCTCTGGCAGAGCCTCTCAGAAGACAGCTATATCAGGATCCTGTCAGCAAGCACTTGTTGACATCCATAATAGTGTCTGGGTTTGGTGACTGTATATGGGATGGATCCCCAAGTGGGGCAGTCTCTGGATGACCTTTCTTTCAGTTTCTGCTCCACACTTTGTCTCTGTATCTCCTCCCATGGGTATTTTGTTCCCCCTTCTAAGAAAGACCAGAGCATCCATACTTTGGTCTTCCTTCTTCTTGAGCTTCATGTGTTCTGTGAATTCTGTCTTCGGTATTCCCAGCTTCTGGACTAATATCCACTTATCAGTGAGTGTATAACATGTGTGTTCTTTTGTGATTAGGTTGCCTCACTCAGGATGATATTTTCTGGTTCCATCCATTTGCCTAAGAATTTCATGAGTTCATTGTTTTTAATAACTGAGTAGTATTTCATTGTGTAAATGTACCACATTTTCTGTATCCATTCCTCTGTTGAGAGACATCTAGGTTCTTTCCAGCTTCTGGCTATTATAAATAAGGCTGCTATGAACATGTTGGAGCATCTTATGGGTATATGCCCAGGAGTAGTATAGCTGGGTCCTCAGGTAGTACTATGTTCAATTTTCTGAGGAACCGCCAGACTGATTTCCAGAGTGGTTGTACCACCTTGCAATCCCACCAGCACTGGAGGAGTGTTCCTCTTTCTCCACATCCTCGCCAGCATCTGCTGTCACCTGAGTTTTTGATCTTAGCCATTCTGATTGGTGTGAGGTGGAATTATTTTGATTTGCATTTCCCTGATCACTAAGAATGTTGAACACCTGTTGTAGGGATTAATTTAAAAAAAAAAATAAAATAAAACCGGCACGTTCCCACACTTGTGCTGGCGACTCTCTGCCCTGGCAACCTGGCTGCCCGTGCACTGGTGGGCAATGGCTGACCTGTTTTTGTCTTGTGGAGACTCTCTGGTCCGGAGCTCCCAAAATATCTCCACCCAACTCCCCAAGTTCCCTCTGGGGGAGGGGGGTCACTTCAAATCTCCCATGGCTTTCGTGGTGCACCTCAGGCAAACCCACGCTTTGCCACCATACCTTTCTCTCTGGAACCTGGACAAACCGCCACATGAAGGAAAACACAACACAAACTTAGTTCAGAAATGACAGTAACTCAATCATTGGGCGCAACAACTAAAATCCTAATCTCGTAAGCCTTATTAAATCTCAATCCTCCTGTGATGAATCCTGATGGATCCGCCATTGAAACCAGAAGACACTCGTGGCTACATCTTGTCCTCATGCTATCCCTGTCCAAAAGACCTCACTCTCTCCTGCTTCCTGCTTCATCCATCCAACCCCATAAATGGACTCTTAGAGCCTATTACAGATGTTGAACAAGGTGATTGGGAGGGGGTGACATTATTTTCCTTCTAATAAGCCAACTAAAGAGACAAAGTACTGAGAGGAGAAAAAGTCAAAGCTGCTGGTATGCTGACATCACCACAAGAAGGTTTGGGTTTGGGTTTGTCTTTTTGAGACAGAGTCTCACTGTGTTATCTCAGTTGGCCTGGAACTCACAGAGATCTTCTTGCCTCTGCTTCCTTAGTGCTGGAATTAAGGATGTGTTTACTACCAAGGCGTGAAAGTGGTCACATATAGAGCACACCACCCACTGCACTCCAGCATGAAGCTTTCATCTATGAAGTTCACGCTTGAGCACCACACTATGAAAATACAAACAAGGGCTGGTGAGATGGCTCAGCGGGTAAGAGCACCCGACTGCTCTTCCAAAGGTCCAGAGTTCAAATCCCAGCAACCACATGGTGGCTCACAACCATCCGTAACGAGATCTGGCGCCCTCTTCTGGAGTGTCTGAAGACAGCTACAGTGTACTTACATATAATCAATAAATAAAAAAAATTTAAAAAAAGAAAATACAAACAAAACATGCAAAAGAAACCTCATGATAAATAAGTGTACAATTTTGTGTCCAGCCACACTCATTGCTGTC
Organism: Mus caroli; assembly: GCF_978045245.1. Lineage (NCBI taxonomy): Eukaryota > Metazoa > Chordata > Mammalia > Rodentia > Muridae > Mus > Mus caroli. The sequence goes on along the minus strand of NW_028227263.1, from coordinate 19,581,817 downwards.
CTGGGATACATAATTGGCCACACTTAGGAGAAGGGACAGAGAAAGTGGTCTGGTGAGACCCTGAATGAGGTCTCACCAATCTTTCAAACACCTGAGTGAGCTTTAGATTTCAACAGAAGAATGGGACGAAGGACATGAAGTGTGCAAATAGGCAGTCTTGGCAAGGTGGAGCCTGGGGATCTTAGCAGTCCTGGTTCTTCATAGTTGGAAGAAATGACTTTCAGCCCTCACTAGAGAAAGGAATTGCCTCCCTAGTGATAATGTCTTCCCTCTGGGAGCAACCCAGCCATCACAGATAATTGCCCTCATCTGGGGAGTGGTCTGTCCTTTGAGGCTTATGGTTGCTTCTTGGTCATTTCAGTTTGTTGTCTTAAAGGTGTTTATGTCAGTTCTGATTTTCCTGGAACCCAAGGTTAAATGCAGGTGTGGAGGTTTGGAGGGGGAAGACTCACTTCTGGAACAGGACATCAGAGACCTAAAAACAACAGAGACCTAAAAGTACAAAATGAAGACAGAGCTGCCAGGCTTTTAACTTAGCTTTCCTGTAGCTCAAATTGAGAAGTACTTTTTTAGCAAAAGCTATTTCTAACAGCTCACTTAAAAAGAGCTTTATAGGGAGCACAGGCTTTTAATTCTACCACTAAGAAGGCAGAGGCAGGAGGATCTCTATGGTTTTGAAGCCAAGTTAATCTACATAGTGAGTTCAGGAATAGCCAGGAATATATAGAAGAGACCCTGTCTCAAAAATAGATAGATGGGTGGGGTGATGGATGGATGATAGATAGATAGATAGATAGATAGATAGATAGATAGATAGATGTTTCTGCCCTGGAGGACAATAAACAACAAGTAATGAATAAAAGAATAAGTTGACTGTGTAAGAAAGAGTGTTATGAAGGAAGCAAAGGATGGAGATAGAATGGTGGTTCTCAATCTGTGGGCCATGACCCCTTTGGGGATTGAATGACCCTTTCATAGGGGTCACCTAAGACCATTGGAAATCACAGAGATTTACAGCAATAGAAGCAAAATTGCAGTTATGAAGAAGCAATGAAATAGTTTTATGGTTGGGGTCACCACAGCATGAGGAACAACCGTATTAAGGGTCACAGCATTAGGAAGGTTGAGAACCCCGAGTTAGAAAATGGAGGGAAGGAAGCAGCAAGTGCAAAAGCCTCAGAGGGCCAAGTGTGTAGTGACTCTTGCTCTAGTCTCTAACCTGCTTTACTAAATAGAGTGCTGCGGTTTGTTTATTTTAAATTTTGCTTGTTTATATATCTGTTCCTGCCTGAGTCTGTGTGTTCTATTTGCATACAGAGACGAGCATGGAGGCCAGAAGAGGGTGATGGATCCCCTGGAACTCTGTGTAGTTACAGGTGGTAGTGAGCTGCCATGTGGGTTCTGGGAACAGATCCTGGGTTCTCTAGCAAGTGTCCTTAAGCACTGGACCATCTCTCCAGCTCCAAAAGTGCTGGGTTTAAGAGATTCCATCAAGAAGCTCTCCCGAGCAGCAAAGCTGAGCCCCCAGGTGTCCCTTCCACATAGGTCACAGCACACCCACCTAACCCCAGTGGCTTGCAAACCTTAAATTGGGAATTGCTCCACTCATCTTGCTTCTTATTCAGTAGATCTGACGTGGGTCCTAAAATTCATATCTCCAAACAAGCTCCCAGGTGATGGTGATGCTTCAGGCCCACAGGTCACATTTGGAGAGCCAATAATGCAATTCATGTCAAAAGACAAAACCACGGAGTGTACCTCAGGGTATAGCTTTCAATAGCATAGTCATCAAAAGGAAGAAAGAAAAGACAGAATGACAATAAATTTTAAAGATTTTTTTTTATTTTATTTTTATTTTTTTTAAAGATTTATTTACTTATTATATGTAAGTACACTGTAGCCATCTCACCAGCCCTAAAGATTTTTTTTTTAATTATCTAGTTTATCTAGTTACTTATTTTGTATGTGTGTGCATGTGTCACCACTCTCATGGTACCAGCGACGACTCTGTCCTCCCACTGTGTGGGATTTGAGGGTCAAACTAAGGACATTAAGCCTTCTGCTAATCACCACACACTTTGAGCCATCTCCTGGCCTTTAAGAATCTTAACTGGAGCCAGTGGTGGTGGCATATGCCGTTAATCACAGAACTCAGGAAGGAAAAGGCAAAGGGTCTTTGTGAGTTGCAGGCCAGCCTGGTCTACATATAAAGTTCCAGGACAACCAGGGTCACACAGAGAAACCCTATCTCCAAAAACCAAAAGGAAAAAAAAATATTACCTGGTCTTTGTTTCCAATTCTAGACTCAGGGACCCTCATGCAATAACACAAAATTGCCTCAATGGGCACAGGGCAGAGAAGGTTGATTTCATAATTTTTACTTTAAATATGTGTGTTCTTTTTTTTTTTTTTTTTTTTTTTTTTTTTTTTTTTTTTTTGGTTTTTCGAGACAGGGTTTCTCTGTATAGCCCTGGCTGTCCTGGAACTCACTTTGTAGACCAGGCTGGCCTCGAACTCAGAAATCCGCCTGCCTCTGCCTCCCAAGTGCTGGGATTAAAGGCATGCGCCACCACGCCCAGCTATGTGTGAGTTCTTTTGGGAGGTGTCTTAGCTAGGATTTTATTGCTGTGACAAGACACCATGACCACATCAAGTCTTATAAAGGACATTTAATTGGAGCTGGCTAACAGCTCTAGTCCATAATCATCATGTTGGGAAGCATGGTGGCATGCAGGCAGACATGGTGCTGGAGAGGTAGCAGAGAGTTCTACGTTCTGATCCAAAAGCAGCAAGAAGAGACAGTGAGCCACTAGGCCTGGTTTGAGCTTCTGAAATCTCAAAGTCCACCCCACAGTGACACATTTCCTCCAACAAGGCCACACTCCAATAATGCCACTTCCTATGAGTTGGGGGGGGGGGGGCGGCATTTTTATTCAGACCACCACAGGAAGGTATGCATGTTTGAGCAGGTGTGTATGTGCATGTGTATATACAAAAGCCAGAGAACAGGAATGTAATTCACCTTTCTTTGATGCAGGGCTTCTTTACTGTCCTGGAGCTCATCAATTAAGCTAGTGTGGCTGGCCAGCAAGTACAGGGACCCTCTTGTCTCAGCTTCCACAGCACTGGGAATACAGGGGTATGCTGAAACACAACTTCCTTTTTTTGGACATGGGTTTTAGGACTCAGGTCCTCATGCCTTCTATCTTTTCAGCATTATCTTTACATATTCATTTTCTTTTTTTTTTTTCAGAAGGAAATATTTTAATTTATTTACTGTATTGGATCAGATTTTGAAAGTTATATGAACACTTAAATAATCTACCTTAAGAATCAAAACTTGAAAAATGTAACAAAGTCATTCATTATATTTTCCTTTCTACATTTTGGTCGTGGTGGTATGCTTTGTTTTTTTTGTTTTTGTTTTTGTTTTTATTTTGTTTTGCTTTTCCAAGACAGGGTTTCTCTGTATAGCCATGGCTATCCTGGAATTCACTCTGTAGACCACGATGGTCTCAAACTCAGAAATTGAGCTGCCTCTGCCTCCCAAATGCTGGGATCAAAGTTGTGCACCCCCTGGCCTTTGTCCATTTTTATGGACTTAAGATTTTCCCTGTCTTGTAAAAATAGTAAATATGGCTTGAAAATGCATATTATTACAAGATGTTTTAATAGTTTAAAGGGCCTATATTAAGTCATATATCATTTAGATTTCCATGATTCAAGCATATTAAAATATTCCAAAAATTAAGATTAAAAAAAAGAACAACATTCATTTTAGTCTTTAAAAGATTTTCATTCATTCAAAAATATTTTGAAGGTCAAATATCCAATTCAAGACAGATGGAGCAATTTGTGAGTGAACTAAGAACTCTCTTTACTGAAGCGAAGTAGGAACTCAATCAGAGTCCTCGTGGGCCGCCCACTCATCCCCTTCCGCAGGTAGGGAATCTCATCTTTGTTGGTCATCACTCCTGCTATGTCTAAGTGTGCCCACTTCGTGTGTGTCACAAACTCTCGCAGGAATGCGGCAGCTGTACACGCACCTGCAGATCTGTATTTTCCAAGATTGTTGACATCAGCAAGCTGGCAATCTATGACTTGTCTTGTATAATGCTCAAAGAGGGGCATCCTCCAGACTCGGTCCCCAGTTTCTATGCTGGCCTCAAATAGTTTGTTCCACAGCCAGGACGAATTGGTAAAGACTCCAGTGGCACCTGACCCCAGGGCTACGTCCATGGCACCTGTTAAGGTGGCAGCATTGATGATGACCTTGGGATTAAAGGTGTGCGCATAACAGAGTGCATCAGCCAGAATGAGCCTCCCCTCGGCGTCAGTGTTATCAACCTGGATGGTCTTCCCATTCCTGGCTCTGACGACATCCCCTGGCTTGTTGGCCTTGCCGCTAGGCATATTTTCACAAAGAGGGGCCAAACCAATGGGCAAATTGAGCTTTGCCGCAGACACAATGGCCGAGCATATTGTTGCTGCTCCTCCCATATCAGCTCTCATGAGGTCCATATTTGCAGAAGCCTTGATGGAGATACCCCCACTGTCAAAGGTGATGCCCTTTCCCACGAACACCAGGGGTGCTTCGGTTGCATTGGGGCTGCCCGTGTAGTGGATTTCCAAGAAGACTGGTGGTTCTTCAGACCCCTTGGCTACACTTAGGAATGAACCCATTTCTTGTTCCTCTATCCAGGACTTGGGTCTGATATGGACCTCGGTTTTACTACTGGCACTTTTGAGGTTTTTTTCAATAATTTCAGCAAATCTGGTAGGTGTCATCTCATTGGCTGGAGACTCCATCAGATGACGGGCCAAGTTCTGTCCAGAAGCAAAGAGGACCCCTTTCTCCCAGGCCTCGAGATCACCGCTTCCATGGAGCTTCGCCGACACAGCCACCTTCTTCTTCTGCTTCAGGTCATCGTACTCATAGAGACCAAGCACAGCTCCTTCTGCAGCAGCTTGCGCATCTCCACAGGGATCCACCTCCACGGACGGCAGCTCCAGGTCTTGGACCTGCCTGCATCCCGCTGCAACAGCAGCTCTGATGTTTTCTTTGCCTTCGTGCCAATTTTCCTGGTCATCAACTCCAGCCGATCGTTTGCCAAAGCCGACCACCACCACGCTGGGGAAGTCCTGATGCAGACCATAGAAGGTTCTGGTTTTGCCTGCCTTGAGAGGAGGTCCAGATATGTTCAACATTTCCCTCAGCTTTCCAGACACCAACTTATTAAAACTCTCTCCCGCACTTGTAAACTGTGGCAGGTCATCATCTTTGTCTTTGGCATAAATTCCTAAAACAAGACCCTTCGTCATGTCTGCGGTGGACAGACCCCGACCCCAGAGACTTCTCACTCCCAGGCGGCGGAGCGCGACTCGCCACATATTCATTTTCTTAGGCAAGAAAAATTTGAAGGAAACTGTTGTGGTTTATATATGCTCAGGCCCAGGGAGTAGCACTATTAAAAGGTATGGGGTTGTTGGAGTAGGATGTGGGCTTTAGGACCCTCATCCTAGCTGCCTGGAAGCCAGTCTTCTGCTAGCAGCCTTCAGATGAAGATGTAGAGCTCTCAGCTCCTCCTATACCATGACCGTCTGGATGCTGCCATGTTCCCAACTTGATGATAATGGACTGAATCTCTGATCCTGTAAGCCAGCCCCAATAAAATGTTGTTCTTGTAAGATTTGCCTTGATAATGGTGTCTTTTCACAGCAGTAAAACCCTAACTAAGACAGAAACAGTGAAACGGTCATTTTGAAGTTATTTTTCTTATAAAGGTTAAAGCAGAGCAGAGAGTATTTCCTCATCATGCCAGACAAAACTTGCCCGTTAGGAAACTTTGCTCCCCAATATCCTGTCCCCCAGCTTCTCAGATGAACAGCTAAAGTGATGTGGGATTTCAGCATGGGTGACCCCCATTTTGTTTGGGCCATCAACTTACTACAGGAGTATAGTCCCATGGTCTTCCATGGATGTTTTTTGGTTTTTTTTTTTTTTGGTTTTTTTCGAGACAGGGTTTCTCTGTGTAGCCTTGGCTGTCCTGGAACTAACTCTGTAGACCAGGCTGGCCTCGAACTCAGAAATCCGCCTGCCTCTGCCTCCCGAGTGCTGGGATTAAAGGTGTGCGCCACCACGCCCGGCTCTCCATGGATGTTTTTGATTTTGTTGTTCTCACGTGTTTTTTTCCACATTCATTATAATGGAAAGCAATGGCTTTCATGTTTTGTCAAATGACAGCCACTGTTCCACAGTAAACAGCACAGACACACTTTTGCACTTAGGTATTGAGAGTTAAGTTATTTTTTTATAACATTATGCAATATCCAGTTATCATCATGAAACGAGTAAGAATGGAAAAATATAGATTACCATGGCTCCAATAGTTATGTATCAACTTATCCAGGGAGTTAAGCTAATCTGGGAGCAAGTGCGGATAGGACATGTAAGCTGAGGCTTGTAACAAGATGGGGTTTGCTAGGCAAAGAAAGGAGGCATGGGACATTCTAGGCCATAGAAATAGCATTGTCCAAGGGAAGCCACCTGAAGAGCTAAACAGATGACTTAGGGACCAAGGCTGAGTCACCTGTCCTCTTTTCATGTGTCAGTTAGTAGGATGATGGTAAAAGGACTAAGAAGAGATGTGTTTGGTATGTTTAGAATGAAAGCCAGATCTTAATTCACTAGAGGTTGAGCTGGGGATGTAGCTCAATAGGTAGTGTGTTTGACTAGCATTCCCTAAGCCCTGCCTTCAGTCTCCAGCACCTCATACGACCAGGCATTGTAGCAAATGGAACCCAGGACTGAGAAAATGAAAGCAAGAGGACCAGGAGTGCAAGACTGTCTTTGCTATGGGCTTATGTAGCTCGGACTAGCCTTAAGCCCTATGTAACAAGGATGCCCATGAATCCTAGATCCTTCTGCCTCTACCTCCAAAATGCTGGGATTATAGGTATGGCTACCTCACCTAATCACTAGCTGAAGTACCTTGGACAAGTCTGTTTCCTTACTAGAAATTGGATGAAGTAAGATATCCAAGCCACCCTCAAAGGTACACTTTGGGATGATACAATTCCCAGGAATGGCTTTTCAGAGTTAGGTCAGCCTTGGCCAGGCATGGCAAGTGCCCCTGACTCCATTCTGCAAGGGCGTTCTTGTCTTAGCTCTGCTCCGTGTATCCAGCTTCATTCAAATGGGTTCCAGGTACAGCCAGGACCACGAACCTTCCCTTCATAGCCATGGAGAGAACATTTTTTTTTTTTTTTTAAGATTTATTTATTTATTATATGTAAGTACACTGTAGCTGTCTTCAGACACTCCAGTAGAGGGTGCCAGATCTCGTTACGGATGGTTGCGAGCCACCATGTGGTTGCTGGGATTTGAACTCTGGACCTTCGGAAGAGCAGTCGGGTGCTCTTAACCACTGAGCCATCTCACCAGCCCGGAGAGAACATTTTTGTTTACAGTCTGTCTCAGAAAATTAAGGTTCAGCCTTCTGATCCTCATGGCCTAGGTCTCCCATCCTCGATCCCACCATGGTGAAGAAAGATGAGCCTCTACGATGAACTTAAAATATGTTCCCTTGAAGCTAAAGAAACTGAACGGTCAGGAGCCACCATCCTTCCTCTGTCCTTCCATTGCCAAGCTGGGAGAAGCTTTAATTCAGTGCACTGTAAAACACCTGCCAATGAGGCATACAACAAATGGCAGCTATTAGTTATCTCACCCCAGGGATTTTTGCCCAGGTCAACTAAATAACATTTTGTTATTAATATTAATCTCAAGTCCATCTTGTTCCAAAAAAGGATTAAGGGTTGTGGCTACTTTTTGTCGGCAGTGCAGGGGCAGCCCCTACCTACCTTCCCCCGCCTGTCCTACCATCTCTCCCTGCCTTTCTTCATTCTGGCTACTCAGTCAGCAAACGTTTAAAAAATTAGTATCAACCTGGCATCACACATTTGGCAAACTAAAGCTTCCAAAATGAGCAGGATTCAGAAAAATGTGTTGGATGCAGGTGTCAGTGACAGACACTTTTAACATTGTGTACAGACGGCTGTCACGGAGGTGTTTCATGGAGGTGTGTGCTGTCATCTTTTTGTGTATGTGCTTCTGAAGCGTGAAAGGACGTAGGAAGGGGCAGCTACTTCTGTGACTCTGTAACAGGCCCCCAGACCTCAGCAACAGTGGCACCGTTCTACCTTAAAACCCAGCATAGAGGCCCCAACACCTGCCAAAATTGGAACAAAGACCCAATCCATCGAAGACCTAGCCCATAGTTCCAGGAGAGCCCCTAAACGCACTAACCTCACTTTATGACTTCTATACTTCTGCTGCTTACTAAGTGAAGTGTGACAACCAGGATATGCATAAAAGAGAGAAGGGCTGTGAGGCCTTAGAGCTGCATGATTTGGGTAAGTTCCCTATGAAGCTAGTGGCCAGCAATAAATACTTCCTTTTTGGCTTTAAGAGTGTCTGTATGGAGCCGGGCAGTGGTGACACATGCCTTTTAATCCCAGCACTTGGGAGGCAGAGGCAGGTGGATTTCTGAGTTTGAGGCCAGCCTGGTCTACAGAGAGTTCCAGGATAGCCAGGACTACACAGAGAAACTCTGTCTTGAAAAACCAAAAAGAAAAAAAGAAAAGGGAAGGGAAGGGAAGGGAAGGGAAGGGAAGGGAAGGGAAGGGAAGGGAAGGGAAGGGAAGGGAAGGGAAGGGAAGGGAAAGAGTGTCTGTATGGTGGTCATATCTTGAAGCAATTCTTTGCAAGACTGAACAAATACTGTAACCTTTGTGTTGGTTCTTGATGGATACAGTCTTCTTCTCCCATGCCAGGCTGTTTCTCACTGTGTCAGAACTCTTTCCATTGTAAGTGGCAAGGGTGAGACTCTAGAATTGGACTCTATCCTACTATATGGGGGAAGGAAATGTATTGTCTCATGTAAAGTAACTATTAAAGGGAGAGGGATATATTTCAAGCCTGAGAGCTTGCAGGTCTCAAATGATAACACAGAACTCAACTTTGCTCATTTGCTGGTTCCGCTTCTGCTCCTTTATCGGAGCTAGAACTGAAGCTCAGGTGGGAGATGCCTTACCTAACACATGTGAAGCCTTTGGTTCAACCCCAATACTGTCAAAGTACTTTACCTATATGGTGGCTTAAGCCAGGACCAGCTTTTATCCTTCATCATGCTGTAGCCTGGCAGAAAAGATAGAATGTCCCTACATGGTCCCAAGAAAGTAATACTATTGGCTAGATTGTGTCAAATGTCAAACGCTCACTCCTGACCCAATCACGGTGACCAGTGCAGTGTAATACTCAACTGACCTGAACTCACATACTCCCACCCACAAGCTCCAGAACACTTCATTAAACGGCCATGGCCTTGTAATCACGGCTCTGGGGGTCTCTAAGATCCCAGAGGCTTCTCTGACTTTACAAATCCAAAAACATGTTAGATTCTCAGCAGACAGAAAGCAATGCTGTCTCTCAATGTGGATTTAAAGGAGGAAGGAAGATTGGGCTCCCCCTGGAGATGACTGCAAGGCTTAGTCTGAGGCTCAGTCAGACTTCAAGTCTTCCCTCCACCTGCCACTTCTCTCCAACCTCAGATTTCTTGTCTCCAAAGATGGGACTAACATTAGCGCTGTTCAGCTAGATGGCGCCTGTATCATCTGATTCTTCTGGGAGATCCAAACTCGGATTAGAAGAGTCGACCCTTAGGTTGTTTGTTTGTTTTAGGACAGAGGGAAGCAAGCCTACAAAGGATAATAGGATTCCCCAGGGAATCCCCTGGGACCAGAAGGACCATTAGAAAGTCAGAAGGTGGAAGGCAGGGAACACTCGAGGGCAGCCAGCGAGGGAAGTGCCAGCCCAAGAGATGGGCAATCCTGCGTGCCCACAAGGGGGCCTCTCCGAACTCCAGCTGGTGGGTGTCTACTAGATCAACACAATTAGAAGCCAAACTATGGGGGAGCCCACTGATTCAGTTCACAGAGGTCAACCTGTGGGAACAGGGTCAGAGAGAGAAGTATGATTTTAGAGCCACAGATGAAAGAGATCGGCTGTCTGCCATCACTGGCTGTGAAATGTTTAGAAGCAGCCCTGCCACATCAAACTCTTTTAAATAGCTGGGGGTGGTGGAGCAAACCTACATTCCCTGTACTAAGGAGGCTGAGGCCGAGGGATGGAGAGTTCAGACCATCTTAGGGGTAAACAGCAAGATCCCTTCTCAAAAACAAAAAACAAACAAACAAAAAAAACCAAACAACAACAACAAAACCAGAGGCCTGTTTAAGAGGGATAATGAGCCAGCACAGCTCCTTTCTTGTAAATTGATGAAAGGTCAATGAGTTATTGGCCCCAACCAACCAACCAATGAGAAACCAGCTGGCAAGGCAGCATCACCAGTTACCGGTCAACTGAATCCATCCAAGTAATGAACTTCAAGGGCTGGAGATAGGCTCAGTGGGTCAAGTGCCTGCCATGCCTACCTGAGGACCCAAGTTCAGACTCCAGCAAAGGCTGGGTAGATCTGTAACTCCAGCACTGCAGTGGCAGAGACCAGAGGATCATTGAGGTGATGAAGCTACAGCCCCGCTCCAGACTCAGTGAGAAACTCTGCCTCAAAGGAATCAAGCGGAGATGACTGATGGAGTAGGACACCTGACATCCTTCTCTCCTCGTCTGTTAAAATTTGGATTCATCTGTTCATCATAAGCTTCAGCTTTTTTGCATATTTGTTTTTTCGAGACAGGCTTTCTCTGTGTAGCCCTGGCTGTCCTGGAACTCTCTCTGTAGACCAGGCTTCTTTAGTGAAAATTTTTAAGTGCTGCGGTTTTTCTCTCCACCAGGCTAGCTCCCAAATAATTGAGACAGGACCATTAGATTTATTTAACAGCTTCAAAGCACAACAACTGAGCAGCATTAATCTATTTTAATCCCCTAAACTAATCTGGCTACCTCCCAGACAAAATCCCCGAGATACTTGCATTAGCATTGATTTGGCTCTCTCTGCTCCAGGTATGTTTTCATGGTGTCTCCTGGACCCTCTCCTTATGGCATATCCCCACTTCTACCCCCTCTTCTCCTCCCTCCCCCTCCCCTGGATGGGAGAAAGTCCAGCCCTATTCTTTCCTCTACTCAGTCATTGGCTGATCAACCTCTTTATTGACCAATCAGGGAATAATTGGGGAGCAATGTTTACACAATATTGAGACAGGCGATTCTCAGAATAAGGATTGCAACCAGCTATTGGGGAACAGAAATCAGCATTTGAATAATACAAGGACACTCTTTGCACAGGGCATAATAACATTATACCTACACAGGCTGGCCTTAAAGTCAGAGATCTGCTTGCTTCTGCCTCCCCAGTTCTAGGATTAAAGGCATGTGCCACCTGCTTATACATTCTCTGTCTCTGTCTCTCTGTCTCTCTGTATCAGTTTCTCTCTCTCTCTCTCTCTTTCTCTCTCTCTCTCTCTCTCTCACACACACACACACACACACACACACACACACACACGTGAGGTTCCCTGGAGCATAAGATCTTCCCATTTCAGCCTGTGCAGTACTCCTGTGCAGTACTGGCATTATAGGCATATACCACCATCCTTGGCATTAGTTACCTTTTTTTTTTTTTTTTTTAAAGATTTATTTATTTATTATATGTAAGTACACTGTAGCTGTCTTCAGACACTCCAGAAGAGGGCGCCAGATCTTGTTACGGATGGTTGTGAGCCACCATGTGGTTGCTGGGATTTGAACTCTGGACCTTCGGAAGAGCAGTCGGGTGCTCTTACCCACTGAGCCATCTCACCAGCCCTAGTTACCTTTTTTTAAATGGCACATAAAATTGCTGAAGCTGTCAGGTGGTGGTAACACATACCTTTAATCCCAGCACTTGGGAGGCAGAAACAGAGGTGAATTTCTGAGTTCGAGGCCAGCCTGGTCTACAGAGAGAGTTCCAGGATAGCCAGGGCTGTACAGAGAAATTCTGTCTCAAAAAACCAAAACCAAAACCAAAAAAAACCAAACAAACAAATAAACCAGACAAACAAAAAAGATGAAACTTATGACGAACAGAGGAATCCAAATTTTGACAAAAGAGGAGAGAAGAGACCCTCTGCCCTGCACAGATGACAGTAAGCTGAGCACTGTGATGTGTCTGGTTTTTACTGTTTATTTTGTTTAAGTGTTAGCTTACCTTTATTGAGGTAGCCTGCACTGGGGTTTTTGAACAAACCATGTTTGCCCAGCCAGACTCAGCATCTCCAGCTGCCAGGCCTCCTTGTTAATGTTTGGCCAGCTCAGTGTATGGGATGGCAGTATCTATCTTTCAGCTTCTGCCACTGTGTGGCAAAGCTAGATTAGTTGACTTGTGGGGGCCTGGGAACCAACCTCAATTCTTGGCACAACCTACCTTCCTTTCCTGTGTGTTGAAGAAGAGCACACAGGTGGTCTCTGAGAAAAGGATTTGGACATAAACCTTATTGAATCATCCTGAGAACACATTCTGACAGTAGCAAGCAGGACAAGCAATGAAGAAGCTCTTGGTGAGGGCCTTTATCTTGGCCAAAAACTATTGTAGCTACCCTCCAGTAGGTATTGCTCAGGTGACACAGGAAGCTTGATGCAGACATTGTCAGAATGTCCTTAGCAGGCGGGCATTCTAATTCCCTGTGGAACTCAGTCGTGAGGTTCTGGACCAGGAAAAGGAGGCTGAGGACCAGGAACTGGTATGCATGTGTGCTGACTTGGCAAGTGGTCCTTTATAATCAAAGACATAGCACTTGTATTGAGCTGTGTAGCTCTTGGAAGGCATGCCTGCATAGGATGCTCCACAAGGCAGGACCTCCAGTGAGTTGTTGTTTGGCCAGTTTGAACCCAGTATTTGGGAAGAAGTTGAGGCCAGCAGAACCAGCAAGCAGCCTGGCTCTTCTCCACACCTGCTGGTTCTCCCAGTTCATCTCCCTTGAGTTGGCCACAGTCGTCAGGGCTTGTGATCAAGCTGGCCCTAAGCTCCAAGCCTACAGAGGCCAGAAGATGGTGTTGGATCCTCTGGAACTGGAGTTACAGAGAGTTTGGAAACACCATGACAATGCAGGGAATCCACCCCTGGTCCTCTGGAAGAGCAACCAGTGCTTCACCCATTCTGCAGCCTTGCCATGCCTGGATCTAAATGCATTTCTTCTTAATACATGATCCCACTCTGTAGCCCAGGCTGGCCCTGAACTTTCCATGGACTCCTTGTCTCAAATGCCTCAGTGCTGGGATCATAGTGTGATTTTTTTTAAGTCCTTTTTGGGGGGGGGTATTTATTTCTTTATTTCTTTTATGTATGTGAGTTCACTGTCAATGTCTTCAGACACACCAGAGGAGAACATTGGATCCCATTACAGATGGTTGTGAGCCACCATGTGGTTGCTGGGATTTGAACTCGGGACCTCTGGAAAAGCAGTCAGTGCTCTTAACCACGGAGTCATCTCTCAAGCCTCCATGATTTTTTTTTTAAGATTTATTTGTTTGTTATATATAAGTACACTGTAGCTGTCTTCAGACACACCAGAAGAGGGCATCAGATCTCATTAGAGATGGCTGTGAACCACCATGAGGTTGCTGGGATTAACTCAGGACCTCTAGAAGACCAGTCTATGCTTTTTTTTTTTTTTTCACTTTTTCTTTTTTTTCTTCATTTATTTTTATTTTTTTAAATTTTTAATATTTTTTATTACGTATTTTCCTCAATTACATTTCCAATGCTATCCCAAAAGTCCCCCATACCCCACCCACTTCCCTACCCACCCATTCCCATTCTTTTGGCCCTGGCATTCCCCTGTATTGGGGCATATAAAGTTTGCAAGTCCAATGGGCCTCTCTTTCCAGTGATGGCCGACTAGGCTATCTTTCGATACATATGCAGCTAGAGACAAGAGCTCCGGGGTACTGGTTAGTTCATCATGTTGTTCCCCCTATAAGGTTGCATATCCCTTTAACTCCTTGGGTACTTTCTCTAGCTTCTCCATTGGGAGCCCTGTGATCCATCCAATAGCTGACTGTGAGCATCCACTTCTGTGTTTGTTAGGCCCCGGCATAGTCTCACAAGAGACAGCTATATCTGGGTCCTTTCAGCAAAATCTTGCTAGTGTATGCAATGGTGTCAGTGTTTGGAAGCTGACGATGCTGGGGCCTAGCAAACACAGGAGTGGATGTTCACAGTCAGCTATTGGATGTATCACAGGGCTCCCAATGGAGAAGCTAGAGTAAGTACCCAAGGAGCTAAAGGGATCTGCAACCCTATTGTTGGAACAACATGATGTACTAACTAGAACCCCGGAGCTCTTGTCTCTAGCTGCATATGTATCGAAAGATGGCCTAGTCAGCCATCAATGGAAAGAGGGGCCCATTGGACTTGCAAACTTTATATGCCCCAATATAGGGGAATGCCAGGGCCAAAAGAATGGGAATGGGTGGATAGGGAAGTGGGGGGGCGCTATGGGGGACTTTTGGGATAGCATTGGAAACGTAATTGAGGAAAATATGTAATAAAAATATTAAAAAAAAAAAAAGAAAAAGAAAAAAAAAACATGAGGCGCAAAAAAAAAAAGAACTACTTTATAAATTTTGCTTGTCATGCATTATCTGATAAGAAACATTTTAATGTAGTAACTCCAAATATATTCTCCTTTAAAATGAAAATAAGCAGAAAATTCAAAAGCAAAGTATATTTTGAAAAATTAGTCACAGACAAAGTTTGGAGCTGTGATGAAAGGATGGACCATCTAGAGACTGCCATATCCAGGGATCCATCCCATAATCAGTCTATGCTCTTAACCGCTGAGCCATCTCTCCAGCCCCCATGATTTTTTTTTTTAATAGTTGAGTTAATCAGTCTGTGGAGGCTTCTGGACTCTTTGAATAATATTTTAAAAGGTGGCTTTTAAGGCAAAATGATAAAGAAATTTGCCTATGATTTTGTTCAGCTGGCAAGGTCTAATTCAAGGCCCTGCCCTTGCTACTTTCTGGTGGAGCTACTTAATCAACCCTTGTTTTGTTTTGATTTTCAGGCAGGGCATGAATGATGTAGCTCAAGCTGGCCTCAAACTCACCACGTGGCTCAGGCTGGCCTTGAATTTTTTGTTTGTTTTGGTTTTGGTTTTTGGTTTTTGGAGACAGGGTTTCTCTGTATAGCCCTGGCTATCCTGAAACTCACTTTGTAGACCAGGCTGGCCTCAAACTCAGAAATCTGCCTGCCTCTGCCTCCCAAGTGCTGGGATTAAAGGCGTGCGCCACCACGCCCGGCTATGGCCTTGAATTCTTAATCATTCTTCTGCCTCCATCTCTGGACTTTAGGCCTGCAATATCATATTCTATTACCTATCAATGTTGTTGTTATTGTTGCTATTTTGAGACAGAGTCACTCCACACATCCTTGACTGTCCTGGAACTCACTATATAGGTCACACCTACTTCAAATTCACAGAGATCCACCTGCCTCTGCTTTCTGAGTGCTAGAATTAAAGGTGTGCTCTAACATGCCCATTACTTTTTAAATACTTGTATAGCTTTAAAAGGGGGTGGGGTAAATCATTGATTTGCTTGGCTTCTATTTTGGTATACAGCATGACACATGAATTCAACTGTTGTTTTGAGACTCCAGAAGCCAAACCAAACCAGAGGGGCATCCTAAGGTGATTTAGTTCCCAGCAAGAGGCCAGGCCAGTTGCCAGACCCTGAAGCATGGAACAAAAGATGTGCCCAGAGCTGGCCAAATTTAGTCACCAGGATAACAGGAGGCAGCACCATGTCCCAGCAGGAGTGATGACAAGAGGAGAATCAGATGACAAGGCCCAAGTGCCAGTCAGCTGAGGAACAAAGACACAAAGGAAGGGACCAGAGTACTGACTACTTCCTGCTACAGACAAAGCCTGCCTCTGGCTTGGTTTGGGGTCTTGTGTTTCTGCTTTTAAGGTCTGGAGACTGCACCCAGGGCCTTGTAATACTAAGCAGGTACTCCACCTATGGCTTGACCTTTGTGGATCTTGTAGCCTTCCAAACTTCAAGGTCATCAGTACCCAAAACCTTACTTACCTGATACTCAGAGGCACCCGAGAGCAGTATCGCCTTCTGAAAGGTATTCTTTTGTTTTGAGACAGTTTCTCATATAACTCAGAATGGTCTCAAACTCAACTCAGAGTGGCTTTGAACTGTTTTATTAATAGTATTATTACTATTATTATTTTAATTAAGCATATTTGTTTTATTTTATGTGTGTTTTACCTATGTATATGCTATGTGCATTATGTGTGTGCCTGGGGCCTGTGCAGGTCAGAGGAAGTCATCAGCTCTCCTGGAACAGGAGTTAAGGATGGTTGTGAGCCACCATGTAAGTGTTAGGAATTTAACCTGGTTCTTCTGTAAGCAACAAATGCTCTTCCCAAGGACCGCCTCCCCAGCCCCAGCACTGAACCCTTGACACCCTTGCCTTTATTTCCTATGTCCAAAAGTTACAGCCTGCACCATCAATAGAATCCTATTCGTGGGGCGGGGGAGACCGCTGCCTGTAAAGTGCAAGGGCCTGAGTTTGAGAACCAGCATTTCTGTAAAAGCCAAGCATGGTGACAGATGCCTGTAATCCCAGTCCTAAGGAGGAGACAGTGGGATTCACCAGACAGTCATCCTCACCTGATGGGAAACCTTAGACCTTAGAGAGAGGCCCTGTTGCAAAAAATAAGATAGATGGTTCCTAAGGAATGATATTGAGGATGTCCTCTGACCCCCACAAGCACATACACACAAGTGCACAAATACCTACTTGAATACATACATGCACATATGCACACACACACGCACACACGCGCACACACACACACACACACACACTCCCACATGCACTTATTCTATGTTTATCTATTTATTTACTTTGGGTTTTTTTGAGACAGGGTTTTTCTGTGTAGCCACGGCTATCCTGGAACTCACTCTGTAGACCGGGCTGGCCTCGAACTCAGAAATTCGCCTGCCTCCCAAGTGCTGGGATTAAAAGCATGCAGTACCACTACCAGGCTAAGGGAGTGTTTATCATCTACCAGCCTTAATAGGTGACCAAAAGCAGAATGAAAGTCAACGAACTATGGGTTCAGGAGGTTTCGGTGGGTGGGACCAAGCCTCTGGAAGAATCCTTAATAGATGGGGAGTGGCTCTGAACTGCAACAGTGCTGACTTTTCTCTTTCAAAAGCAAATCAACAATCACCTTAGGCCTGGTGGCTCAGTTTGTGATGTAATCCCAGAACTCTGGAGGTAGAGGTGGGAAGATCAGGTTCAAGGCCAGGAGTGGCTACAGGAGACTGCCTCATAGCTTAATCCCAGCTCTCAGGAAGCAGAACCAGTCAGATCTCTATGAGTTTGAGGCCAGCCTGGTCTACAAAACAAGTTGCAGGGCAGCCAGGGCTGTTACAGAGAGAAACCCTGCCTGGAAAAGCCAAATAAACAAACAAATAGATAAAAATGTAAAAACTAAGTCAAGAGGTCACACCTGCAATCCCAGCTCTTTTTTTTTTTTTTTTAAAGATTTATTCATTTATTATATGTAAGTACACTGTAGCTGTCTTCAGACATTCCAGAAGAGGGCGCCAGATCTCGTTGTGGATGGTTGTGAGCCACCATGTGGTTGCTGGGATTTGAACTCTGGACCTTCGGAAGAGCAGTCAGGTGCTCTTACCCACTGAGCCATCTCACCAGCCCCCCAGCTCTTGAGAGGCTAAAGCAGGAGAATGCCATGAGTTCCAGGGCAGCCTGGGCTACAGAGTGAGACTCCCATCTCCAGTCTTCTCTGGTGTCTTTCCGCAGCATTTGGGAGTTTCCTTTGCAAGGGTTTTGTGCATCTTGTATTAAGTCTATTCTTAGGCTCTCTGTCATCTCTGTTGCAATAGTGAGTGTGGTCACCACTTTATGCCCTTTAAGAGGACCGTGTTGGTATAAGTGGAGAAGCTATTGATTTTTTGGTCTTAATTTTAGACCCAGCCAACTTACTCAATTTTTCCATCTTTACTTTTTTATTTATTTTTTATGTAGCCTAGGCTGTCTCCCAGTTCATAGTCCCCCTTCCTTCACTGCAAGGTGTGCTCCACCTAGCCTGAGTATTTTATTTTGCAGCAAAAATTCAGGTAGGAATAATACACCTGCAAGCCACGTTGATTTGACCTCCCTTGTTTCTGTTCTTACATAACACTAAAATTTAAGTGTTCCATCCCTGTGTGTTCAGTGAGGACCAAGAGAGACATTTGCATGTAGGTTGTGGCTTCATTTATGTTCTTCCCT
This sequence comes from Mus caroli, assembly GCF_978045245.1. Taxonomy (NCBI): domain Eukaryota; kingdom Metazoa; phylum Chordata; class Mammalia; order Rodentia; family Muridae; genus Mus; species Mus caroli. The sequence continues at coordinate 19,563,500 of NW_028227263.1, read as the reverse complement.
TCCCATCCCCTCTGTTGGTCCAGCGAGTCTTGCTTTTCTATATATATTCACTGTGAATGTCCCCCGTCCACTGGGACACAAGCTGGGGGAACATGTGACTGGGGTGGAGCAGGAAAGCAATGGCCTTACTTCAGATCCCTGCCCTGTATCTACCTCTCCTTTATTTCCTCTTGAAAAATTCCTCCTCTATTTAAACACAATTATCAGGAATTGAGATCAAAGATCCTAACCAGGCATACTGGCTTGCACCTGAAATTCCAGCCCTTGGAGACTGAAGAGAACCTAAGATACATGGCCAGACCCTGTTGGTGGTGCTTCCCACCTTTGAGTAAGGATCTCTCTCTCTCTCTGCATAGTACTGGCTGGCCACCCTGGAACTAACTAGGTTGACCAAGCTGGCCTCCAACTCATAGAGACGTACCTTCCTCTGTCTCTCAAGTTCTGGGATTAAAAGGGTTCACCACCACACTCAACCTCTGTCTGTGCTTTTTGACCAGTAAGTATGTCCTGACCAGGCAAAGCTCAGAAAAATATCATTTTAAGTTCAAGGCCAGCTCAAGTTACTCAGCAACACTATCCTTTTAAAACAAACAAGCCGGGCTGGCGAGATGGCTCAGTGGTTAAGACCACCGACTGCTCTTCCAAAGGTCCAGAGTTCAAATCCCAGCAACCACATGGTGGCTCACAACCATCCATAACGAAATCTGATGCCCTATTCTGGAGTGTCTGAAGACAGCTACAGTGTACTTACATATAATAAATAAATGCATTTTAAAAACAAGCCCTAAATCAAACAAAAACCTTGAAACAAACAAACAAACAAACAAACAAACAACCATCTGTTATCTTCTTGGCAAAGAGAAGAGCATGTGATCAGCCTGATCTTCCAGGAATTTTAACATTAGGTCTAAGACGTAAAAACGGTTGGACTGTAGTTCCTGAAGCAGCACCCCTCTTTGTGACAAGTCCATCCTTCACCTCTCCTGGTCTCTACAGATCCCCACTACTGAGCCTGTCGTTGAACCCGTGAGCAGCCCATTTCCTTTCTAGAAGTCCACGTTCACTTAAGTCAGCACTGGTTAATGACAGGGTAGGCTGTGCTGCTGTGGCATATACAGAGCCCGAAGCTGCAGGAGACAAGCATAGTTAAAATGTCTTCTGAGTTCATGTCCTAGAGGGACTGGGTCAGCAGTGGGACTGCACCTTGTCATTCAGGGCCCCGGGCTCTTTCCATCTTTGGGATCAAGATCTCTACATGTCCTTAGAGTCTTCAGTGGCTCTCTTGAAGGTGGTTTAGGAGGGAAGTCTAAAATGAATAGACTTGCCCAAATTCCATAGGTCCAAACTTAGTCTTACAGCCCCACCCAATTGCACAGAAGGCCATGAAATGTAGTCTAGGTGCAGGAGAGCTGGCTCAGTGGGCAAGGGCACTTGCTGTGCAGACAAGAGAACCCAAGTTTTTATTCCAGCACCCACATTAAAACAAAACAAAAGAAAAATCAACCACGCTTTGTAGCGTACAAAAGCACATGCTGGTCTCCAGGATCCTTTAATATGACAATACCCTATTACACATTTCAAAGTCCATGGGATCCTAGCTCTTCTCTCCTCCTCCCCTCCCCTAAACTCCCCCAGCTCATGGGCTTTCCTCCCCAACTACTCATTCTCCTTATAACCCTGTTCTCTCTCTCTCTCTCTCTCTCTCTCTCTCTCTCTCTCTCTCTCTCTCTCTCTCTCTCTCTCTCTCTCTCTCTCTCTCTCCCTCTCCTTACCCACCTCCCTCTGCCCCTACTTCTCATGTCCAGGTTCAATCTTTCACTCTTCCAAATGCCTTAGGGTGCTCTCTCCTTCAGAAAACCTTCCCCTTAATTGTACCATGGAATGGTCATGTTGTCTGTTTATATTCCACTATTGCTTGCAACCAGTATGCCTCTTTGTTGTTTTGCTTTTTAAGACAGGGTTTCTCTGTGTAGCCTTGACTGTCTTGGAACTCATTTTGTAGACCAGACTGCCCTTGAACTCAGAGCTCCCTCTGCCTCTGCCTCTGCCTCTGCTTCTGCCTCTGCCTCTGCCTCTGCCTCTGCCTCTGCCTCTGCCTCTGCCTCTGCCTCTGCCTCTGCCTCTGCCTCTGCCTCTGCCTCTGCCTCTGCCTCTGCCTCTGCCTCTGCCTCTGCCTCTGCCTCTGCCTCTGCCTCCCAAGTTCTGGGATTAATGATGTGTTCCATGACTCAACCAGTATGTCTTTTTTAAAATGTTTTTTATGACTATTTTTATAAAATTTGCCTGAATTTATATATGTGCATCATGTGTGTACCTGGTGCCATTTGAGGCCAGAAGGGGACATCAGATGTCCTGAAACTGGAATTATAGACAGTTGTGAGCTACCATGAAGGTGCTGGGAACAAATCCTCTACAAGAACAGCAGGTGCTTTTAACCACTAAGTCATCTATCTAGTCGCTCCAGGAAAAGTTGTATCCAGCAGAACCTCATGACTATACTCTCAGGTACTACCAAGTATGCACAGCATAGGCGATCGTGAGTGGGCACAGCAATGCACACTTGTGATCCCAGCACTTGGGAGGCAGAGGCAGGAGGAGTGTGAGCGAAGGCCAGTCTGGTCTACACAGTGAGACACTGTCTCAAACAAACAAAATAAACAAAGGATGAGTAGATAAACTATTGTCGTTTGTGGCCTGATTATGCCATTCCCAAATTCATAGGTTGAAATCAGTTCACTTAGGTGATGGTAACAGTTTAGACAGGGGACCTGGGGGGGCTGATTTTATCACGAAGGCTTTCCCCTCATGAACTAATAGGATTAGTGTGCTTTAGAAGAGGCCCCAGGTGGGGGAGGAGGACAAGGAACATAACAGCAATGGTAGAGTTGTTGCCTAGCACAAAATTCTGGGTTTGGTCCCCAGAAGAGCAAAATAAATAAATAGATTAAAAATAAAAGGCCTACCTAGCCGGGCGGTGGTGGTGCACGCCTTTAATACTAGCACTCGGGAGACAGAGGCAGGTGGATTTCTGAGTTCAAGGCCAGCCTGGTCTACAAAGTGAGTTCCAGGACAGGCAGGGCTATGCAGAGAAACCCTGTCTCCAAAAACCAAAAATAAATAAATAAATAAATAAATAAATAAATAAATAAATAAATAAATAAATGGCCTAGATCACATCTTGTTGTTGTTGTTGTTGTTGTTGCTGTACCGAAAGGACTAGATCATGTAAGTCTCCATAATAATTCTCCTCGGGCTCTGAATAGGCTGTCCTAAGTAGCCAAAGGTCTTCTGGCTAGAAAATAGCAGAGTTAGGACTCAAGGCCAGAGGTCCCCCCCGCTAGTGCCCCTAGAAATCCAGTCCATATTCTGAGACCTCTGTTAAGAGCTGTGTGGGAGAGTAAATCAATAAGAGCCAGCCCTGGCTTGGAGGAGTTCATATCAGAAAAGCCCAAGAGCAGTCAATTTGCCAAAACTGAAAGACCAGCTCAGGACAGCAACAGAGGAGATGGCATTTGCTTCAGTGCTGAATGCACAGCTCCAGCAGCGTGGGCAGAGAGGTGCACTTTAGGCTGAACTCAACAGTCTGGGAAATCCCCAGAGACAAGGCAGAACCCATCAGGATGCACTTTGTGTGTGTAAATCATCCCAGGACACTTCAGATTCAGGCTCTTGCCAGTTAGGGCACTGCAATGGAGCTGTCAGTGGGCTGTGACTGTTTTAAATCCCAGCCCAGTAGCCTGCATCCCAGTGTTTCTCATGGAATTGGTTGAAAGTTTATTTAAAAAAAAAAAAAGCAATTCAGTTGGCCTCAATCAGATCTGTGCTCTGACTCACATAGATTGAAAGACTAGTTGTTTGTTTGTGGCTTTCAGGCTTGCCTGGATCCAAGGCTCCTATCATATCTTGGGGACTTGGTCTATCTCTTAGCCTTTGCTTTGCTCTTGAACAAGTTTTGTCTCCTAGTGAAGACCCTTGCTATTCAGAACTGAGAGCCTCTTAGGAGTAAGTCTAAAGAAAAGGAGTTTGTTCTTTTGTCCCCTGTAGGCTTAGATGTTTATAAGGATTCTTAAATGCTTTACCCTCCCTTCTAGCCCACCACCCAGCATAGGTAGTGGAAATGAAAATATGCCAAAGGGGCATGTGGACTTGTTTAGAAAGAAGTTTCTTGGGAGGACTCCAATCTGCTTTGTCAGGTTATCAGCAGTTCGGTTTACGTGAATCAGCAGCAGTAGCTCAATCCACTAGCAAACACCATTCATGAATCAGCAACGGCAGTCCACCCAGAAGAAACAGTAACCTCGGAAGTGGCCAGAAGCCACCAGAATATCACGAGAAGTTCTTTGATGGGTTTCTTTCTACTAAATCAGGACAAATAATGATTAGAAAAGAAGGCAAGGCAAGTTAGTGCCACAGCATCATACACTCTCTGTTGGGTTGTCCTTATACCCTTTCCAAACATCACATGTCCTCTCAAGCATACACTCTAGAAAAACATCATATGCCCCCTTTCCAGGCAGCTTCCAGAAAAACACCTCATGTCTGTTCTCAGCAAAATACCCTCCCTCCTGTCTGCTTCAGCAAAACATCATCTCATAAGACAATTTTTTAAAAATATCACACGACACAACTGAGTCTCCAAAGAAACCAAATATTTCTACTTTAGTCACCCTACTCCCCCTAAAAAAAAAACTATTTTGGAAAGAGTTCTAGGACTTATTCTAATATGTTTTGTAAAACAAATGATATGTTTTGTATGGTGGTATGATGTGGTGGGGGGGGGTGACTCAGCAGGCCCATGCTGAGGTATCCCCACTCTACACCCCAGGTACCAGCCATATGACTCGGGTCTAATATAGAATAGAGTTTATTTAGGGGTAGGGAAGGGGAGTTGAAAAGGGAGTAGAGGCAGAGAAAGAGAGAGGACAGAGAAGGACAGAGAAAAAGAGATTAAAAGAAGGGAAGAGGCTGTCTGGGAATGGAAATGTGGAGAGGGGGTGAGGGGAAAGGGAGAGAGGGACAACAGGGTCAGAGAAAGAAGAGAGTCAGAGAGTGAGAGGGAGAGACCAAACAGTCCTTTTTAGAGTAAGCAAGGTTTACCTGGCTGTTGGGGTAACTGTTGGGCAGAGCCTAGAAGACATGCTAAGATGCTAACTTATTCTGGGTCATCACTTCTGAACTGGCCAGAATCTGATGTGAAGCTCTGGGTCTGTGTGGCGTACACGTTCCGACTCTGGCCAGAACTGTACTGTCACACTCCCTTTCCAAGCCCTGGTGACTTTGTTGAGAAACAATATTGAAAGAATTTATCAAAGTAAAGAGCCTTTAGCCTGGCATCTCCACTGAGAGATGGGATTAGTGTCCTTTAAATGAGGCCCAGTGTTGGGGGAGAGGGCATGGAAATCTCCCTGGCTTACCCTGAGTCTCAGTCTATTCCAGATACAAAGTATCATAAACTAGCCGCTACAAGCAAAACACATTGGCAGTTTTGGGTTCCAGAGGCTACACACCTTCTCCTTATCCAAAAGTAGAAAGGAAGAGACCAAGGACCGAGTATGAACCTCCAAAGGTCCAATCTGCACAACCAGCTTTCTTCAACTAGTCCCCAGTCCTAAAGTTTCCAGAACCTTCCAAAATAACACCACCAGCAAAGGTTGCCATTTCAAATTCAAGCAAGCAAAGATGCCAATCCCAAGCTGCCCAAAGAGCCCACTGCTTTCTTGCTTTTGACTAGTGCTTGAACTTAGTATGTAGTTGAGGCTGAATCTAGGACAAGCAATCCACTAATTAAGTCCCCTTACCCTTTCAATGTTATTATGCAAATTTGCCTCATATGATGAGTTTTGAAGGGACACAAGCACTCATACCATGGCAACAATGTAGCTCTCACAAGACCTTAGCAGATACATCTGTCTGTCCTTCAAACTCAGTTTCTTACATCTCTTTTTGCGCAAAAAAAAAAAAAAAAAAAAAAAAATTGAGACAGAGGGCTTTGTTTGTAGCTCAGTTGGTAGAGTGCTTGCCTAGCATGCATGAGACTCTGGATTCAATTCCCCATACTACAGAAACCTGAATAATAGCTCTAACCTGTAATCCCAGCACTTGGAAGGAAGGCAAGAGGACCAGAATTTCAGGTTTATTCTCAGCTACACAGAGAGTGTGAGGCCAGCCTGGGATACATGAGATGCTGTCTCAAAAGAAAAAGAAGAGATAGCAAAGTAGACAGAGGCTCTTGGGTTGATGGCACTTGGTAGGTTGTATTTGCTTCTGTGTGCTTCCTGCCACCACTGGCTGCTGTAAAACCTAAGAGAAAAGAAAGGCTGCTGAAATCCAGGTAGAGCCGAACCTGTAGCCAACTGACTAGCGACAGCTGGAGACAAAAGAACAACAGCAAACTCATATTCCCCATGGAGGGGCATTCGGGCCTACTCCACAGAATCCCTGGAATTATACTAAAAAGTTCAATAATCTGCTAGAAAAAGCTAGACTCTAAAGAGAAACTTCCCTACCTATAAAAGATGCCAAGGTTATTCATAATCAGAGAAATGCCATAATAAGAGGCTATTTTTACTCACTGCAGAAAACAGATGCCAAAAGTTAGACAGCTTGTCAATATTTGTACATTTCAAAAATAGAGTATCTGCCCTGATCCTTTCGGGAACTACCTCAACTTTTTTCTATTCTCCACAAGCAAACTTCTAGAAAGAACTACATGGTATCCCTGTGGGATTTTCATATCATTAGATAGAAAGTAAATGGAGAAATCATTCTTGTTACTGATCGTCTCTATTAGCCGGCTTTGCTTCACTGTAATAAGATACAGGGGGCGGGGCAGGTTGTGGAGTCTCAAAGAAAGGAATGGCTGGGGTGCCTGTTTAACATATCAAAGTGGACTCCAGCTGCCAGTCCCCTTCAGTTCCTGCCCGTTACAGAGTCATCCTATCTGGCACACTCCACCTCATGCCTTCAACCTCTCCAGCCTCTGAGTTTCCCTTCCCTTTCCCCAGCTTCTATGACTCCTATAAAACCCACATTTTGGCTATGTGCTTCTTCTTCTTCTTCTCCTTCTCCTTCTCCTTCTCCTTCTCCTTCTCCTTCTCCTTCTCCTTCTCCTTCTCCTTCTCCTTCTCCTTCTCCTTCTTCTTCTTCTTCTTCTTATGGTTTTCCAAGACAGGGTTTCTCTGTGTAGCCCTGGCTGTCCTGGAACTCACTTTGTAGACCAGGCTGGCCTCGAACTCAGAAATCTGCCTGCCTCTGCCTCCTGAGTGCTGGGATTAAAGGTGTGCGCCACCATGCCTGGCTCTGGCTATGTGCTTTCTTGATCTCTTGGTTCCCAGTTGCTCTCTTCTCTTCCTCTCTTGCTGTCCCCCACCATCACCCCATGGCCTGGTTCAGTTTGCTAGACACATTCATTCTGGACCCTTCTAGATGCCTCTGCCTCTTTTCTCCTTCATGTCCTCACTCAGCCTTCTCAACACACCTAGGAGCCATCACGACTGCACTTGCTCATTCTCCTTGTGCTGTAACCCAGTAGTAGCGTATATACGAGCTCCCTTCCAAGGAGCTTGGCCTCTCTGAACCGAGCTGCTGATATGACTCTCCTAAGGTATGTGTGGATCATTTGTTTCTTCTGGCTTCTGCCACATGCCAAATTTGACTACAAATTCTAGAGTCTACCTCTTCAGCTGCTTCTGGAGCTGGCTGCCTGGATAGTGCCCAAAAATTGTCTCTATAACGCTGGAGCATCCATCTTCAGCCTTCTGGCTCAGTATGTCTGACAGACTTTTCTGTGAAGCAGGAAATGTGAAGTACTGCTTACCTTGTTTTGGCAAAGCTCAGCAGTTGACGTCCCTGTGTCTCCTTAGTCCAGTTTAGACAGCATTTTGCCTGTAGTTCAAGCAAGGGCAGGGTTTTTTGGTGTTGGTGTTTTGTTTTGTTTTGTTTTGCTTGCCCGGTGGCAGCTTGTCACATATGTAGCAAACTCTACATGGAGGTTTGGTTTTATGTTTTTTTTTTTTTGTTTTTTTTTTAAGATTTATTTATTTATTTTATGTTTATGAGTGCTCTATCTGCATGTACACCTGCATGCCAGAAGAGGGCATCAGATTCCAGTATAGATGGTTGTGACCCACCATATGGTTGCTGGGAATTAATTTCAGGACTTCTGGAAGAGCAGCCAGTTCTCTTAATCATTGAGCCATCTCTCCAGCCCCATATGGAAAGTTTTTTGTTTTGTTTTATTTTATTTTTTTATGCTCATCATCTTCTTTGAAGTAAAATGAGGGTGCTGCCAGGATCAGACCTGTCTCATTGTTCAAAAAAAGGTTTACTTTAATAAAACATCTTTAAATGCTATACTCTGTGGATCCCTGAAGTTTTTGAAGACCATCTATTTATCTATAGCATATCTAGAATACTATAGAATAGAGTTTATTCAGGGCATGGTGAAGGGAGTTAAGAGGGTAGTAAAAGCAGGGAAAGGCAGAGAGAGGGAGAGAGTAGAGAAGTAGAGAAACAGAGGCTGGTCATGGACGTGTGGAGAGAGGGGGAAGGGAAGAGCCCAAGAGGGCAAGAGAGAAGCAAGAGGGAAGCAAGAGTAAGAGAGAGAGGAGGGGGCATGGAGGACCATACCTGACTGTTGCCAGGTAACTATGGGATGGAGTTTAGACAGAATGCTAACACATAGTATGTTGTAACAAAAATAATCTTAATTTTTGTATCAATATGCAAAGATATATACTATACAAATGTAACAAAATATAACCTTAATATGTATCAATATACAAAGATCTATATCAATGTAAGATTTTGGCTATAAAATATTCTTTGGTTTAAGAGTGGATTCGCCAGTAGTGGTGGCCCATGCTGGTAGGATTTGCTGAAGGAGGCAGAGGCAGGAGGATCAAGAGTTTGAGGCCAGCCTGGTCTACACATTTTTAAAGCCGGGCAGTGATGGCGCATGCCTTTAATCCCAGCACTTGGGAGGCAGAAGCAGGTGGATCTCTGAGTTCAAGGCCAGCCTCGTCTTACAGAGTGAGTTCCAGGACATCCAGGGCTACATAGAGAAACCCTGTCTCGAAAAGCAAACAAACAAAAAAGAGTAGATAGATTCAATAACCTACTTCTTTTTCCTATTGATCTTATCATATTCCTATCTTCCCCCTTCTTTTCTTTTCAACCCCTCTCCCCTTACATAAGAAAGAAGGATAGAGAAAAGAAAAGGAGAGTAAAATAAATAGCTTCCTTAAATGGCATAACAAACATTTAGTACCCATTGAAGGACACTGCAACCAGATCTTGGGAGCCAGCATTTGAAAACAGCAGCACCAGACCAACCCCCAACACAAACACAAGACCAAGTCCCAACACACATGCCCCAGGAGCTGTCTGCTAAGTCTCACAGTTTTCTTTAAGCCCTGCTGGGCTTATTTGCCTCCTCTTGGAGCTTCCTGCTCTATCTGTTCTTGGGCTTTCTTGGACCTATAGGTTATGAGTTTCCTCTCCTTCCCCTGGACTAGCTTCCTTAAGCCCTTGGTCTCTGTGACCCTGTTCCTTCTGTCTCTCATCTCCCTCCTAGAAGTCCCCCAGCTTCTTTATACCATCCTGAGCCTGTACAGCGACCTTGCCTCTCTCAGAGGAGTTCACAGCTCTCTCCTGGAGTTTTAGCCCCTCTCCTCGGGAGCTGCCTGCTCTGTCTCTTCCGTAAGCCGTCCTGGACCTCTAGAAATCCTTCTTTGAGTGGAGCTCCTACACTTAGCAACCCTGTCCCCTCATAGCTCCCTCTTGAAAGTCCTGTAACTTCTCAATGTCCTCCTGGGCTTCTCTCTTGTCTCAGTTCCCTCTTGAAGTTTATAGGAATGCCCCTTTCAGCCGAGTTTATTTTGCATCCCTTTCCCTTGGCTCGCCACCAGCTCAGATTTTATTAGAGTCTCTCTGTCCTCGCTGTCCTGCTTGGTCTCAGTACAGCTCAATGGCCAAAGGTGGCACACTTGTTTTCTAAATTGTCTCATACAGTCACAACCTCTGCCACGGCACAAACAAATGATTCCCAAACCTCTTATATTAGACGTTCTCTGCTCTGGACTTCCAAAAGTCTCTTATCTCTAAGATTTTTTTAAGGTTTGTTTGTTTGTTTATTGATGGTTGTGAACCTTCTTGTAGTTGTTGGGAATTGAGTTTTAGGAACTCTGCTCACTCCGGTCAACCCCGCATACTCCCTGCTTGCTCCAGCCCAAAGATTTATTTATTATTATACACGAGTACACTGTAGCTGTCTTCAGACACACCAGAAGAGAGCACTGGATCCCATTATGCATGGTTGTGAGCAACCATGTGGTTACTGGGATTTGAACTCAGGACCTTTGGAAGAGCAGTCAGTGCTCTTACCCTCTAAGCCATCTCGCTAGCCCCCTTTTTTCTTCTTTCTTTTGGTTTTTGGAGATAGGGTTTCTCTGTATAGTCCTGGATGTCCTGGAACTCACTCTGTAGATCAGGCTGGCCTCGAACTCAGAAATCCACCTGCCTCTGACTCCCAAGTGCTGGGGTTAAAGGCATGCACCACCACTGCCCGGCCTTTTTTCTTTTCTTTTTTTTTTTTTTAACATAAAGCTTTTATTGATTGATTATTTGGGAATCTTACATCATGCACCTCATTGAGCTTACCTCCCAGTCCTCCCATGTCCACCTTCCCTCCACCATGATTAACCCCCAAAACAAAGAAGAAAGGGAAGAGTGCATTTTGTGTTATCCGTATACTCACTGGAGCGTGGCCAGCTTCCTAGTGGCCGTCCCTCCAAGAGAAGCTGAATCTTCTTCCACCTGCACCTGCACCAGAAGTCATCAACTGTGGAGAGAGAGCCATGCTTCACCATCTTCATCATAATTTTTTTGTAGTTTTCCTTGATGGCTTCCTCTGTAGGTTGCCATTGGGGGTGTGTGTGGAGTGGCGTGGGGTGGAGGAAGGAGTTGCCACAGAAGCCTTTTATGTTCCTCTTTCTCAGCTGTGCATCTGCTGTCATCTGTCACTGATAACACTTCAAGACTCGCTTCCTTGCCCTTCACAGTCAGCAGGAGCACAGAGCCGAGGCAACAGCACAGACCACAAACACCCACTTGTTCTCCATAATCAGCATGCACCAAGGACCTCTGCCTGGTCTCCTGTGGCTGTCCAGACATCGACATGACATGGTCCTCTGTCGAAGCACAGGCCACTGACAGGCATGCAATGCAAGGAAAGCATGGACCATGGAGGTCTTTTGAAGAGGTCCAATCCAGAAAATGGACCATTCTTCATCTAGAGTATCTTGTCCCTGTCCAGCACCAGTGCAATCATGTGACCAGGCAGTTTGTTTAGAGGCTGAGTCTGAGCAAGCTCCAGACTGTGGCCCATCATCCTGCTGACCTACTGACCTACTGACCTACTGAGTAACGACCTGCTCCTCCATCAACCACAGCCTTCACTCACACCCCTCACAGCTGTCGTGGCTCCAGCTCCACCATGCTCCACTCCTCCATCCTTCCCACCTTTCCATCCCACATTTGTATAGTGGCATTGGAAGCTGCTGTGGTATATCACACAATATACTCTTTTGCCCAAACAGCAGATTCACATGCAAATATTCATTAAAATGAGTTGTTGGTCTGGTTCAAGGCCTCTCTCTGACTTTTGCTACACCATCAATACTGGACCCTAGCTGAGAGGCCTCTTGGTTATCCTGCTGTTGTCAAGTTATGGATGGAGATGCTGCAGCCATAGCCACAGAACAAGCCCCTTCATATGCTCCAACAACTCATAGATGGGGTAGGTGTTGGGGTGGACCAACTCAAAGCCCTGGATCTAGGTCTAGGTGGGAGCTTAGCCTGGGTCTCTGCCAGACCACCACTCTTTCCCCCTCTCTCCTTGTGGTCATGGCTGGTCTCTGCTTCTCTACTCTCTCCTTCTCTCTGCTTTTCTCTGCCTCTACCACTCTCTTAACTCCCCTCCCCATGCCCTAAATAAGCTCTATTCTATACTATACTGGTGTGTGTCTGGTCCCTCAGGGGGAAGAGATGCCTTGCCATGGGCCCACTAGGTACCCCCTTCCTCCACACCTCCCTAGAGCATATTCTTTTTTGTTTGTTTGTTTTTGTTTTTGTTTTTTTCGAGACAGGGTTTCTCTTCTCTGTATAGCTCTGGCTGTCCTGGAACTCACTTTGTAGACCAGGCTGGCCTCAAACTCAGAAATCCGCCTGCCTCTGCCTCCCTAGTGCTGGGATTAAAGGCGCCCGGCTACATGGATAATCTTAATTGCTACAACATACTACATATGTGCTTCAACTCTTGTTTGGAATATACTGTATATATAACTTGGATGCAACTCTTGTTTAAAAAATAGATTTAGGGCTGGTGATATGGCTCAGTGGGTAAGAGCACCCGACTGCTCTTCCAAAGGTCCAGAGTTCAAATCCCAGCAACCACATGGTGGCTAACAACCATCCGTAATGAGATCTGGCGCCCTCTTCTGGAGTGTCTGAAGACAGCTACAGTGTACTTACATATAATAAATAAATCTTTAAAAAAATAGATTTATAGAAAAATAGATATTTTAAATAGCAACCATATGGCTTGCCTGTCCTGGCTGATGACCTCATTAGGATGAAAGCAAATGTGTGACTGGCAGGCATCTTAACTAAGGTTAAAAACGGATACATGCCTTGCGACTTTACCACCACCCTGATTAAGATGACCATATGGTATAAAACAACCAAGGCAGTACTTATAAAACTCCTGAGCCCACTGATTATCCTTGTAGCTCCTTTTTAGACCAAGGAGACAACAGCAGATCTCCAAACTGTTTCAGGTTAGGATGGATTTTATGTGATGATGAATTCCTAAGGGTTAAAGGTCAACTGTGATGATGAATTTGTAAGGGTTAAAGGTCTGTCTACTTGGGATAACAGAAACCCACTTATCTCTAACTACTTCTGCCCTTACTAACTGCTCAGCACCAGGCTTCTAGATATAGTTGATAAATAAGGTTTATAAATTCCTATGGTCTACTCCGATTAACAATAATAGCCTTAAAATATATGTCTAGCATCTTTGTCTTTGGCGACTTTATTAAGCTTTAATTATTTGGATAAACTAAGTCTTATAAGAAACTTGATTTTCTGTATCCTATAAAAAGGATCAAAAAATTCCCAGTCTTCCTATGGATTGTATTTATAGTTTAAAGTTTACCACATTGGTGGCTTAAAGTTTTATTTTGATGATAAAAAAATCTTCAATTAAATCTTCAACTTAAAATTTTAAGACTCAGCTGTAAAATCTTAATCTTATAAAAGCTGCTGGCTTGCTGTAAACTGTTAAAGATAAGTAAGACATACAGGTTGATGCTCAGTCGCGTTATAAATGATCAAATTCCTTAGCATGCTCAAACCTAGGCTCATTGTCAAGCTAAGTACAAATGGAATTCATTTACAACAAAAGCTTTATTTAGCCTCCTGTTTGCGCTTTCTTTTCTTTTCTTTTCTTTTCTTTTCTTTTCTTTTCTTTTCTTTTCTTTTTTGTATAGAATACAGTTTATCTAGGGCATAGGGAGGGGAGTTGAGGGAGTAGAGACAGAGAAAGGCAGAGAGAGAGAGAGAGAGAGAGAGAGAGAGAGAGAGAGAGAGAAAAGAAGAAGAAAGAGGAGGAGGAGGAAGAGGAGGAGGAGGAGGAGGAGGAGGAGGAGAAGAAGAAGAAGAAGAAGAAGAAGAAGAAGAAGAAGAAGAAGAAGAAGAAGAAGAAGAAGAAGAAGAAGAAGAAGAAGAAGAAGAAAAGTATAGGGAAAAACCAGGCCCAAGAAGTGGGACTGGGTGGTGGGTAGGGGAGCAGGGCGGGGGGAGGGGGGAGGGTATAGGGAACTGGGAACTGGGAACTGGGATAGCATTTGAAATGTAAATAAAAAATATCTAATAAAATAAAATTTAAAAGAAGAAGAAGAGAAGAGAAGAGAAGAGAAGAGAAGAGAAGAGAAGAGAAGAGAAGAGAAGAGAAGAGAAGAGAAGAGAAGAGAAGAAGAATAGAGGCCGGCATGAGCACATGGAAAGAGGGGAGGGGAATGGGAAGGGGTAAGAGGGGAAGGGAGCAGGAGCAAGAGAAGAGAGCGAGAGAGCAAGAAAGCCTGTATGTGTTTTCAAGGTTAAGCCTAAAGCAAGTAACTAAAAACAAAGTTTGTTTAAAATAAGGTGTACTTAATTAGCCGGGCGGTGGTGGCACACGCCTTTAATCCCAGCACTCGGGAGGCAGAGGCAGGCGGATTTCTGAGTTTGAGGCCAGCCTGGTCTACAAAGTGAGTTCCAGGACAGCCAAGGCTACACAGAGAAACCCTATCTCGAAAAACCAAAATAAATAAATAAATAGATAAATAAATAAAAAATAATAATAAAATAAGGTGTACTTAATAGATAATGGTCCTCAAATTCTTCAGAGATTTGCTGAATATGGCATTCAAAATATGTAATAAAAAGGCTTCCCACAGTAGACAGAAACTCCAGCTCCTAGTGGCAGCTCTAAAGTTTCCAAAGAAGACAGTGGGGCAGACAGCTCCACCTGGGCTGTGGTAACACTAATCACTGGGCAGAACTGCCCTACGCCTCTCCTACCCCAGAACTCTGTGCACACTGTGGACAATGTTGAATTGACTGCTCTGTGCTTCCTTGCCACAGCCAGTCAGCATTCCCAGGTTCCTTCTCCACAGGAAAACGCCTTAGATCTTCTGGGTCCCGCTACCAAAGGCCAATGCTGTCCTGTGCAACAAGCTAAACATTTAATGCTGTTCCCTGTGATAGTCGAAGATAGTCTACTTCTCTTCCCAGTGAAGCCACTGAGACCATTGGAGCCTAGGTCAACCGCCTAGGTAGTGGGTAAATCTCTGACTTTTTAACTAATACATAGACCATTTGGACATACTTCTTGTTTTAATTCATTCTTCTCAGATCTCGGATGATATTGACAGTTAATTCTGACTTTACGTTAAGAGCAGCAAGCAAATCAATCCCCTCCCCCAAGGCTGCAGCTGACTGGTCAGTCCGTTATACATATAAAACTAGGCCTTGGGCCTCACTTTTCTAGAGCTACTAGGTCTCCTGCTGAGAAAAGCAAATAGACACTGTTTAACTTGTTGGTGGACTTCACTCTGAAAAAAATAAACTCCCAAAACAGGTTTCAATATAACTTTTTACTCTTTTTTTTTTTAAAGATTTATTTATTTATATGTAAGTACACTGTAGCTGTCTTCAGACACTCCAGAAGAGGGCGTCAGATCTCGTTACGGATGGTTGTGGGCCACCATGTGGTTGCTGGGATTTGAACTCCGGACCTTTGGAAGAGCAGTCAGGTGCTCTTACCCACTGAGCCATCTCACCAGCCCCTAACTTTTTACTCTTATTTAAAGCAAGAAGCTTGCTTTATAAATGGCTTCTCTCAGTCATCAACCACTTGTGCCTCATGGTAAACAAATATAACTCAAAGGCATGAATCTATTGCTTGGTTTACAATGTGGATTTCAGGACAGATTACAAGCAGTGGTAATGCTAACACAGCTAGAACCTTTATCTCTTTTTGTAAACTTGAAAAATTCATGTACCTTTCAGGAAGTTGACTTGGATCCATCTCTCACAAGTCAAGCAGACTCCAGGTAAGTGCTCCTGTCAATCAACAGCCTAACTTTCCCACCTACTGCCCATCCCTGAGGGTGAGCTCTCCCTAGTCTTGGGACTCCTCTGCTCCCCCCAGGTACCAGGACCATGGGCCTACAAGTTTCAATGTATACTCAAGATGAAAACCTTCCCCTAAACTCCTTAGCTCTACCTTCTGTCCCTACGCTATATCTGCCCCAGCAGGTTTCCAACTACAGACTGCTCCGAAGCTGCCTGCACCGGATGGCTCTCATGCAACCTGCATGTCCCTACTCCCAGGTGGTCTCACAGAACCTGAGCAGCAGCAAGTGAAACAGATGTCTATCAGCTTACACTCCCCTCCCTTCCTGCCCTTTGACCACCATTCCAGCCTTCTTGCCTCCCCCCACAATGATAACCCCAATTCCAGAACGAAGTTGCTATAGAAGAGATGCCACCCATTTATTATCAACAAAAGGCTGGAATGGTTAGCCTGAAACTCAAGACAAATGGCTGAGTCAAAGCAGACTCTGGCAAGCAGTCTCCCTCAGTCCTACCTTACTCCTAAGTACCTAACAGGTACCTAAGTCCCTATTATAGCCTCATCCTCAACCTCTCCAGCCCCTGAGCCTCGCTTCCTTTCCTCCATTTTTGCCAACTCCTACATAACCCAAACGCCTTGGCTACATGCCCTCTTGGTCTCTTGGTTCTCTATGTTCCAAGACTCTTTCTCGGTTCCCTCTCTCCCACCCGTGGCTTGGTTCAGTCCGCTGGCCATGTTCAGTCTGGATCCTTCCAGATGTCTCTGGCTGTTCTCACCCTCATATCTACAATAAGCCTTCTCCCCAACCACCCCTAGGAGCAGTCATGCCCTCGTTTTTTTTTTTCATTCAAAGATTCTTTTGGCTCAGTGATTTGGTAGGTCTGGCCGCTGTTGCTCTGACCTGTGGCAAGTTGTATGTTATCATGTGGGCACAGAGCTGCTCCTTGTCACACTGGTAAAGGGCTTGCTTAGCTTGTGCAAGGCCCTAGCTTCAACATCCAGTAAACAAAGCACTCAGAAAACAAAACAAGCTAACAACAGGAACAAAAAAACCTTGCTCTTTCCAGTCAAGGAACAAAAGAGGAAGGGTTCAGGGTTCAAGATCCCGTCAAAGGCAAGCCTCTCTCCCTTAAGGGCCCCCGAGGACTTCCTGCAAGCCCATTCTCTCTAAGTCTCTGCCACCTCCCAACCGCACCATCCAACTTTGTCCCTCTGGCGCTACTGAGCTGAAGGAAGTGAACAGCAGCCGTTGTCGCCTGAGGGAGGATACTTCCAGCCAAAGGCACAGGGAGTGTGAAGACACTTGAGTAGTGAGAACAGCTGCTTGTATCTTTCCCACCGGCTTTCCGGCTGGTTCTGTTTCTTTTGAAACTTCCAGTTCATGGTCTGTGGTTTGTAAGTCACTGTCCTGGTAAGAGCTAATTTTGTATTGCAGACATGGCTCTTTGTGTTACACACTTTAAAAATAGTTTACCGCTTGTTTTGATTTCGTTTCTAGTACCTATTACTGTGTGACTCCCCGCTTCCTCCAAGTACTGAGTACTGAACCCAGTATCTTTCAATTTTTGACAGACACATTTTATAATTCACCAACTTGGTTACTGACCTAGAAAACCTCCCTTGTGTTTCAACATTTTTTGTTTGTTTTGTTTTATCCAGACAGGATCTCAACATGCCAACTGAGCAGGCTTTGAACTCATGGCCCTCTCTAGCCTCTTCCTCAAGAATGCTGGGATTACAGATGTGTGCCGTCATGCCTGGCTCATTATTCTTTTTTAAAAATTCATTCATATTTTATTCTAATTATTTTATGGGTTTTATTTTTAACTTTGAAATTCTTGATCCATCTGGTGTTTCCTACGCCTTAAACAGTGAGGCATCTGGTCAGTGAGAATCTAGATTTATATCTTTATGAAGACTGTGAAACAGCCCGCCCTCGTACTTATCTGAACCCTTTGGCTCAGGCCTACCCCCACCCTTCTGAGCTGTGTGAAGCAGAGGCTGCTGCTGCTTGCAGACTCCACCCACAGGGAGCCCTAGAGCAGGGTTGCCGCTGGGCTGGAGGCGAAGGTTTGTAAGTGTTACAGCTCTAAGAGGAAAGACAAGTGTTGCATCTCTGAAGAGCTGTCAGGAGCCAAGGAATACCACAAAGGCACATTGCACAACAAACCTCACACAGGGCATCTATTGGGGAAGACACAGAAGGTGGCTGCTGATTCCTTCTGCTTGGGTGAGAAGCAGCAAAGATTGGAGCCTTGAGGGCCTTAGGGAGAGGACAGAGGACTTCCAGCTCCTAGGCAATGGGGCCACTTTGAGATGGCTGGAGGAGGGGAGCTTTAGCCTCCCCACCACTTTCTCAACTCCACAACCAATGTAGTCCAAAGAAACACATCGTGAGTTCAGCAGCTTCCTCTTGACTGCTGCTCACAACAAAGCCAGCACCCTTCCCTCTCCCAACCACATGGCCGACCGATGCCAGAACCTTCAGGTTCTACAGAAAAATCCTAGCCCTGGCCATAATGGGTTGGAAGGAGAACTCTGCAAGGTTAGGTTGACTGGTGAGCTCTGAGATTACCCAAATGTGCCATCCAAAGGGAGATCCTGCTTCCTGCTTCTTCCTCTCCAATGCCAGCCACCTCACCAAGAAAACATCCAAACCTGGGGCAGGATCTAGTGGTTGAGGTTGCTTTTTGTCAATCTGAGACAAGCTACCGTTATCTGGGAAGAGGAACCCTTAACTGGACGAAAGCCTCCATCAGACTAGCCTGATGACTGGCTGATGTGAGGTGGTCCCAGTCCACTGGGGATGGTACAACACCCCCCACCCCTGGGTGGGTGATGCTTGATCATATAAGAAAGCAAGCCATGACTACTTACTGTCCTCAAAGGAGTCTGCTTCAGTTCCCACCTCCAGGTTCCTGCTAGAGGTCTTTAAAGCTCTTTGTCCTCAAGTTGCTTTCGGCCATGGTGCTTTATCACAGCAATAGAAAGCAAGTAAGGACTGGGGCCACTGGGCTGGGAATGAAGCATCCTCGCTGAAGCCACCAAACTACTATAGGGGTGGCTGACATCGAGGAGGAGGGGAGGTTGATGAGCAACTTTACCCCTGCGAGAGGGGAGCGAGTCGGGGCTGAGCCTGCTGCGGAGGAAGGCCTGACCTCGAGGAGAGGGTGAAGATGTCGACTGGACCTCCCACTGCCACACCACTACACTGGCACAGGCATCCGGGTTTATCTCACCGCCCAGGCGCCTACCTGGCATCCTTCGAGTGGCTCCATCACACTCCGTGCTCACAGGGCAGGGGCATCTCTCCTGCTGTCACTGGCATTGCTGCAGCCAGGGAAGGGCTCTACTCATTATCTAGAGGTCCTGGAAGGCAGACTTAGAGCTGGGAGATCCTTAGCACAGGGAACCCTTGCTATCCCCTGCGGCTGTGTAGAAGGCGGTGCCCTCCCTGTCCCTGCTCTCTGCCAGGTATTAATGTACCCTTCTTCAGATGTGTGCCACTCAGCATTGCCTTACTGGGGTGCTACCTGCACCCACCTTATCTGAGACCTCAAACCTCCCATCTAATCCTGCCTAAGGCAGGAAGGAGGATTAGATGGGAGGTTTAGCGCTCAGCATCATCTTGTCTATGACCTGTGCTCTACCGCTGGACTCTAAGCTCCGCAAGGGCAGGGATCCGATCTGTTTTGTTCAGTGCCCAATCGTCCGTATCTGGAATGTGAGTGCATATAGCAGCTATATGCTACAAAAAGAAATATCATTTTATCGCCATCTCACAGCTACAAAAAACTGAAGTTTGTAGAGAAAACACTTGGCTTTAGCAGCAGCCCCGGCTTTCCAAGCCCAGATACTCCGTGCGCTTAACGTAGACTGCACTGTGGTCACAAGATGCTTATTGCTGCACTGTGTGGGAGGCTCAGATGGACCTAGAGAGAAATGGTTAAACAAGTTACAATTTTAAGCCTCCTGTAATGGTCCATAAGTGAATTAGCACAGATCTATACATGCTTATATGGAGTGACCTCAAGAATATTAGTGAGTCAAAACACAAGACGCCCCAAAGTGTTTTGGAAGTGTTTTCAAAAGAAATAAACAGAATGACCATACATCTCAAGGCTGGATGTGTAGAGAAATGTCCTAGGAGACTCTGGAGGAGCCTGGGGTCTCTACCCAGAGCAAGTTATTTCCATCCATTTTGTATTGTTGAAATTTAAAATCTTGTGCATGTTTTTTTTTTCTCTGTTCAACAATATAAATCCTCCAGAAAGTTTAAAAGAAAGCCTCAGGATTTGTAAAAAATAAAATAAAATAACAGACCCCTTCTCTACCACTGAGCTTGTAGTCAACTGTTCCTAAAGGCAGGGAACTCAACCCTCACTTTGTCCCTTCCATTTGCTTCTCTCTCTCTCTCTCTCTCTCTCTCAAGATATTAATTATTATAAATAAACACACTGTAACTGTCTTCACACAAACCAGAAAAGGACGTCAGATCCGTACTTTCGAATGCTTCTGTCAGCTAGCAGCAAAAGAGATTAAAAAAATCAGTTCCCAGTTGCACAGGCATGGGCAGGGCAAACATCTGGAACAGAAGTGGGGTGTAACTGAAGGGAGGGAGACAGGCTAGGGTACAAGCAGCAGTCAGGAGGACCCAGCTCAGAACAGAGATTCCTCCCACCTGCTCCTGCCTTGTAACTCATCCATAGTGGACCTGGAGGACAGAACTCTAAGATGTAAGGTTGTTTTTATACAAAGTCTTGCTATGTAACCTTGGATGGTTGGAAGGTGTTATGAAGACCAAGCTGGGATCAAACCTATAGAGATCCACTTGCCTCTGACTCTCAAGTGCTGGGTTTTGTTTTGTTTTTAAAGATTTATTTATTATTATATGTAAGTACACTGTAGCTGTCTTCAGACACACCAGAAAAGAGCATTGGATCCCATTATGCATGGTTGTGAGCCACCCTGTGGTTGTTGGGATTTGAACTTGGGACCTTCAGAAGAGCAGTCAGTGCTCTTAACTGCTGAGCCATCTCTCCAGCCCTCAAGTGCTGAGGTTAAAGGTGGATAGCACATACTCAGCTCATACGTTGTTGCGGCAGACCAGCAGCTCCCAATGAACGGTTCAACTGAGATGGCAGCTCGGGCTGAAAGAGAGGAACTAAACGGACGGAAGAAAGAACGGAGCCAAGTCAAGGGCTACTCTGATCAAAGCTCAATTTTACTATATCAGCACGCAGTTATGAAGGAGAGGAAGGTGGGGGGGGGGGGCGATTCCCGCCAAATAGTCCCATAGACCAGTAACAGGGGGACCGCATGTATGGCTCTGAACAGCAAAGCGGCAGGTTCCAACAGTGGGCGTGGCAGAACGATTGAGCAGGCAAGCCAAGCTCCATCCAGGCGTAAACAGTGGAACCCTAAGGCTGGGGGAGGGGAGGCTACAGTACGTAGTTTGTGGAACATTTGGGTCTACCAAGCAAAGATTCTGAGTTTTATCTGGAAATTTTGTAAATGCTTCAGTAAAGGTAAGATGGGGGTGGTCAATGATAACTCTAGGAAAATGCAAATCAGATTTAAAAGTTGAGCCGGGCGGTGGTGGTGCACGCCTTTAATCCCAGCACTCAGGAGGCAGAGGCAGGCAGATTTCTGAGTTCGAGGCCAGCCTGGTCTACAAAGTGAGTTCCAGGACAGCCAGGGCTACACAGAGAAACCCTATCTTGACCACCAGCCCCCCCCCCAAAAAAAAAAAAAGTTGAACAAGAAAGGAAATGTAATCAGAGCATGGTATGTGGCTAAGGTGTGAATATTATCTACAAAGTTATAATAATGGAAACACAAAATACTAGTTCAACCAAAAGGATGTATAACACTGGAGGGATAAGGACAGAACTTGTGGTGTGGGGGAGAGGGGACGGACAGTGGTAGAGAAAAGGTACAGTTTCATCTTCTACATAAGGTCAAAGCCAGAGAAATGGAGAAATAGCTGTGTTAGCATCTTAGTTCTAATCTGGCCATTCAGAGAGTGGACGGACCATAAAGCAGCATCAGCAGCCACGACGGGGTATTGGAAATGCAGAATCTTGGAAGCTGCCCCAGAGCTGCTGAATCAGACCCTGCTTTGTAGTGGTCAAGGGAGGTGAGTGTGCTTCCACCACACCCTGGGGCATCGTGCATGCTAGGCAAGTGCTCCTCACTCGGCTACACCCCAGCCGCAGGACCCAGATTTATCAAGGACCTCCAGAGATGCGCCTCACTTGGGGGCCTGGACACCTAGCTCAGAACCTGACTTAGAAAGAGAACAGCTGGGTTGGAGAGATGGCTCCGCGGTTAAGAGAACTGACTGCTCTTCTGAAGGTCCCAAGTTCAAATCCCAACAACCACAGGGTGGCTCACAACCATGCATAATGGGATCCAATGCTCTCTTCTGGTGTGTCTGAAGACAGCTACAGTGTACTTACATATAATAATAAATAAATCTTTAAAAACAAAACAAAACCCAGCACTTGAGAGTCAGAGGCAGGTGGATCTCTATAGGTTTGATCCCAGCTTGGTCTTCATAACACCTTCCAACCATCCAAGGTCACATAGCAAGACTTTGTATAAAAACAACCTTACATCTTAGAGTTCTGTCCTCCAGGTCCACTATGGATGAGTTACAAGGCAGGAGCAGGTGGGAGGAGTCTCTGTTCTGAGCTGGGTCCTCCTGACTGCTGCTTGTACCCTAGCCTGTCTCCCTCCCTTCAGTTACACCCCACTTCTGTTCCAGATGTTTGCCCTGCCCATGCCTGTGCAACTGGGAACTGATTTTTTTAATCTCTTTTGCTGCTAGCTGACAGAAACATTCGAAAGTACAGAGATGCCTTTTGCATCCCCCTACCTTCCCTAAGGACAAAAAACAAAAACAAAAAACAAAACAAAAAACAATAACAAGATGCCGCTAGGCAACAGAACAGCCAGCCTCTGCACAGCTGCACGAGAAACAGAATCTCTCCACCGATAAAGCCTGGACCCGATCTGGTTTGAGGCATACCTTTTTGTCTATGTGGGATGTTTCACAGGCTCCTTCTAGGAAGACAGTGGCATTCTTGCCAAGGTGCCTAAGCCACACTGTGATACATTTTAAGTCAAGCCTCTTCCAGGAAGCTGGCTTCCTACTTACGTTTCTGTCAGTCATCCGTCAGGCCTGTAGCAATCTGGCGTTGAACTCTCTTTCTTTTTCCTTGTGTTTTGTTGAACCACTCCTATATATAGAAAAGGGAAGGACTATGGTGGTCATGGTGGTACACACTTAAGAGACTGGGGAAGGAGAATCACAAGTTGGAGGCTAGCCTGGGCTACACAACAACAATCTTCAGGTTAAGTGTAGAGTCAGAGCCAGACACACACACACACACACACACACACACACACACACTCAGAGAGAGACAGAGACAGAGAGAGAGACAGAGAGAGAGAGAGAGAGAGAGAGAGAGAGAGAAAGAGAGAGATGAGACAGTATTTGCCTCTCTTTGAACTATGAGCAAGCTACGTTCAGTCCTAGAGGTTCACTTGGGTTTTATTTAGTTTTTTTGGCTTTGTTTTATTTTGTTTTGTTGTTTAACAATTAAGTCAATTTATTTAAACAGTTGATTTAGGCATCTGCAATGGTGACTTCAACCCCCACTCGTGGCTCAATACTGATGGAAGTAATCTGCTTAAGGATTTCAGAAGGACTACGTAAATCAGTGAATTGCTTGTGGGTCCTCATCTGGAAAGATCTCATGTCTTGGAATCTTCACCACAAGGTGTTATTTTGGTAGTGAGTCTCAGTGTCTTGGTAGGCATGTGAACCGGTCCTTTCACTTTCAGATTCTTTTCCTTTGCGCCTCTGGTCAAGTCCGCATGTGAAGTCACAGGAGAAGGTTTTAGTGAGCTTTAAGGGCACCAAATAGAGAGGTGCTATGCCTGAGCCTCTAAGGGGAATGAGCTTTGTATCGAGTCCGTTGCTGTGTGGTTGCAGCAATGTAAGCATTTAGCACACTTGCTAGAATAGTTTTCAGAGTGACCCACAAGGGAAGGATTGGAGAAAGCCTCAGTGACTTATTCCTGCTCAGCATCCATGGTGGGTGGGATGGGGAGAATCAAAATATGGATTGAGGGGCTGGAGAGATGGCTCAGTGGTTAAGAGTACGGAACTGGGTTCAAATCCCAGCACACACGTGGCAGCTTACAACTGTCTGCCACTCCAAGATCTGACATCCTCACACAAACATACATGCAGGCAAAACACCGATGCACATAAAATGAAAAAATAAATTAATTAATAAAAAATACGAATTGAGATAAGGGAAGGGTCCTACATGGATAACAAATAACAGGGTGATTATGAAACTGGGGAGTATGAGGGAGTCCTGAGGAGGACCCTAGCAAGTCTGTCCAGCATACAGTTTGTTCCCCAAAAGCTTCTGTTCAAACTGTGTTTGAGCCTGGCATCTGCTGTGTCCTGAGTGGGGACAGGGAAAAGGCCAGCTTAGGGTTAGATGGGCTGGGGAGGTATGTTAGAGTTTTGTCGTTGTGACAAAGTACCTGGCTGAAATAACTTACGGGAGCAAAGATTTAAAATATTGCTCTGGGGCTGGAGAGATAGCTCAGCAGACAAGAGCCCTTGGCGCTCTTCTATAATTGCATTACCAGCACGGTATGTGGAGGTGTTGAGGTTAGAAGTCAGGGCCCTGGAACAGAGAATTTCCACGAGTTCCACACCAGCCTGGGTTACCAACTAAGACCCTGTCTCAAAATATTAATCAGTTCACTAAAGTTACTCCAGGGGTTAGAAAGATGCTCGGTAGTTAACAGCCCTTCATGCTCTTGCAGAGGGTCTGAGCTCAGTTTCCAGTGCCCATGTCAGTGACTCCTAACTGCCTGCAAGAGATCAGACACCAGCACATAAGTAATTTTTAAATAAAAAAAATACTATCTGGGTAGTGGTGGCACACACCTTTAATCCCAGCACGGGGCAGGGTTGGGGTTGGATGGGCAGAAGCAGTCAAATATGTATGAGTTTGAGGCCAGCCTGGTCTACAGAGCTAGTTCCAGGATAGCCAGGGCTACACAAAGAAAGTCTGCCTGGAAAACAAAAACAAAAATAAAATAGAATTCTTTTAAATTGTTATTTGTCATCGTCATCGTTGTCATCGTCATCATCATCACCATCGTCGTCGTTGTCATCATCATCATTTGTGTGTTTATGCAGGCCATGGCATGCATGTAGAGGCTAGAGGACAGCTTTATGGAGTCAGTTCTCTCCTGTCCACTGTTATGTGGGTTCTAGGGACTGACAGAAGACTGTCAGTCTTGATTGCCATATGGCAGTGCCTGCACCAGCTGCGCCAACTCAGCAGCAGGGAAGAGATTTCGCTATGGCTCGTGGTTTCAGTCCCTTACTCCTTCTCAGTAAGAACACCATGGTAGAGCATCGCTATGCACGGTGTGGAGGGCAAGAAGTATGTAGGGAGACAGGAAGGGGTCATAGAATAGAACTTCCCAGGACACACCCCCAAGGACCTACTTCCTCCTACCAAGCCTCACCTCTCACTCCCACCACCTCCAAAGATCCTCCAATGAAGACAGAGTCCTGCTGAGTCAGCCATTTCCCAGAAGCCCTGTGCCAGTACACTACTGCATTGGGAACCACTCTGTCAGCATAGGAGCCTTTAGGAGAATACCTGAGATCCCAAATGAGGCCTGGTCATCACCACTCTTCAAGTCTGGGTCCTGGAGGCTGCCGCACCTGGCTCAGACCCAAACAGATGGCCTCTTTAGCTGGTCAGAGCCCTATCAAGCAGCAGGAGTGGACTCTGGGCCATCAGGAGAAGCATGACCATGGAAAACGTGTAAATTAATTGTGTTTATCCCTGCCTAGCTTCCAAATGAATGAGACTCAGACAATGATTTATTCACTAAGCACTTGAACAATTACTGGCCGATTACCCCTCATCTATATTTCTATTTGTTAGACTGTTAATTCCCAGCTGTGCTCCCCCAAATACTTGCTGTTTTGAGTCTTGCCTGGGTTACCTCCGCTCCAGCAGTCTGTCCTGGGGGAGGACTTCACTTAGGTATATGCTCCTGGTCCAGCATGTCTAATGGAGACCGCCGTTGTCTCTGTCTTCTTCCTCCTTCCTTTTCCTCTCCTTGAGGTCCCCCACCTATGACACTCAGCCCAGTAACTCAAATTCCACCTCTCTCTATTCTCCTCAGTGATTGGCCGCTGCCATTTTTATTTAACCAATTGTTTTAAGTTGGGCTGCAAGGTTTGTACAACAAAAGCTGGTGACATCTTGGGACCACCAGATCTTGGGGTACAGGATTTGGCATCTGAATACATAGAGGCACCAGACAGAAGCAGGCAAAACCCTCTCCACCCCATCCCTGAAGATGCAACCTCTCATCTTCTGAGGTTTGTTGTGTTTTGGAAGCACCAACAATTTTTTTTTTTTAGAAGAACAGTATTATCACCATCATCATTCACCTGAAAGGCTTACACTTGTCTAATTAGCAAGAACACACACACACACACACACAGAGAGAGAGAGAGAGAGAGAGAGAGAGAGAGAGAGAGAGAGAGAGAGAGAGGTGGCTCTGTTCTCCAGATAATTACAGGAATCTCAGAGGGCATCTACTGAGGGACAGGACAGGATGTGGTTGGGAATGGGATGTGCTCATAATGATGGCTGCAGAATATACCGGCTCTCAGTCCTGACAGAACAATTGTCAGCCTGTGTATATGTGTAACTGCCCACAGGGAGGTCTGTTTGTAGCTCTTCTGGCTCAGACCAGCTTCCCTCTGCTGCAGAAGGTAAACCAGGGCTGACCCTGAGTGGGTGGGCTGAGGAAGCTATACTCCCCCATTCAGTCCCCGAACTCCAAGGTCAAGGGCAGCAGGCATGACAGCAGCCCCCAAAGCTGGTGGGGAGGCACTTCCAGATCGGAACCACAGGTCTAGCTCAAAGGCTAGAATGACGACCATCCATCCTGGAGTATGACAAAAGACTGAGATGCAGGATTCCGTCTTTTCATGAAGTTTGGGGCAGTTTGGAGTGCATTGGTGACCACAGTCCTCTCTCCCTAGTCTGGAGACAAAAGGCACTGGTGTGTAGACAGGGAAGGGGAAGACTTAGGCTCCTGTGCCCCTGAGCTGAGGTCACACCCTGCCCCTAACCCAAGATCTAGGTTCAGTCACCCAAACAGGAGACAGACAGAGCTTCACAGCCACTAAGAATTAAAACCTATCGATTTTCCCCATTAGCTAAAGAACGCCATCAGAGTGCATTAAAAACAGGCAAAGCACAGCTTCATGAATAATTAACACCTGCAAATGACAACCTCGTGGGACCTGGGGAGGGGGAAGGGACATCCAGAGTTCAGGGCCAATCTGACCCCTCTGACTCTCACCACAGAGATTGTAACATGGGCTGTCTCTCTACCTCCACCACCCTGTCTCCTGTCCCTTCCTATTCCATGGCCCCCTTTTGAAGGGGCACCCTATCAAGTTTGCATATCAAGAGACCCAAGGTTAACCCTTGAAGAGGGAAAGAGGGAAGAGAACCCCCGAATATCATAACCTTAAGGGAGATGCCGCTCTGTTCTGAACACGTTCTCTTCGGCTGTGCAGTGTAGTTCAGTGTATGTCTGTCAGCCTGTGGTTCCAGTCAGGGACAGAAATAAAAAAACAACACATCGAATCTGCCGCTGAGCTTGTGGAGGGCCCAGGGCCCCCAGATCATCTCCCCAGCTCAATCTTGAATACGCAGAAAGATGCACCTGCTTGGGACAGGCCAATTCATAGCGGGTGCTCCATCCAGAAGAGTAAGTGAGAAGAGGCTGTCAAAGCAGACAACGCAGAAAGAGACCCTGTCTCCAGAGGCAGGTGTGGGTTTCAGTGTCAGGGAAGCCTCCACAGGAGAGTCACGAGTTCAAGGCCAGCCTGGGCTACACAGTGAGGTGTCAGGAGGAAAAAGAAAGAGAAGAAGGGGAAGAGAACCTGGGAGGATTGGTTAGGGTGAGTGCCTTTTAGGCTAAGCAACAAGGAAAGCCCAAAGTCCCATACAAACATGCTAGGTTGGCAGAGCTGGATCCTGGCCCCAAGCTATCTGCCAACGTGTCCTTTGTGCACTGCTCAGGAGCCAGCCCCATTTTTTTTTCTTGGCCTAGGAGGTCTAGACCTGTTCTTCCAGCTAGTGAAACTCAGTTCAGACAGTCCTTCCAGGCTTGTAATTCTCCATCTCCAACCGCCCCCGACACACACCAGGTTCTCAGCCTCAAGACAAATTCCCACTTCATCTCCTGTACACCCTCCCTCTTCTTCATCACCCTACAGTGAGCAGAGTGGCTCAGAACAAACACTTCCCACGCCTCTGACCATGTTTATCTCTTCCTGTTTTGTAAGGCTCTGTACAACCCTGTCATCTTCTCTGATGGTCTTTCCCCCACCTCTTGATCCCCCAGGAAAGCTCTACTCCATACCAAAAAAAGCCAGCTTAAAGACCTTACCTGCCTCTCACTCACCTCCCCAAATGGCCCCTGGTGCCTATGTTCCTGCTGGAAGGCTCTCCCCTAGATTCTAGGTCTTCAGTTGGCTCCTCCATGGCACCTTGTTGGAACGTTTTGTTTTTTCCTTCCTCAAACCCCCTTTCTAAGTACCTGCCTGTCCATCCCAGCCCCTCTCACATCTGCTTAACTCCCCTCCCACCCCACCCTTTTCACAGCCTGAATTTCTTTATCCTTTGTTTCCTCTGCTCCCAGGGCCACTGGAATGGTTGCCTGTGTTGTCAATTTCTGCACAGGTGAGGTCCTCACTGCAGGCAGTGCCCTGGGCTTGCCTGGGGGAAGCACCCTTTCTAATTCATTGGCCCCTGTACAGACCAGCCACAAGCCCCTTGGCCGCCTCCTGTGGGGTACAAGCCCAACCAAGGGAGGAGGAGCCTTAGCCTCTTCCTGACTGTGAGCTCTGTGTCCCGCCCAGTGCCTGATAAATACACAATGATGCTAAGGAAACAGGTAAATAAGGCCCACTCTGGTACACACACACACACACACACACACACACACACACACACACACACACCAGCATACTAAACAATGTCTGCCTCACCCCTGGCTCCCATTCAAAGTGGTCATGCAATTGGACCCAGAGTCAGCAATGCTCATTTCTGGGAATGTGGAGGGACTTGGTTACTTGACAGTGTAGGTGTGAACTGAACGGCTCTGGGGGTGGGGTGGGGGGTAGGGGGGATGGTCCCTGGAGCTCAGAGCTCTGAGTCCCACCCAGATCCTCCCTACCTGTGCATGGAGGGTCTAGGTGGCACAGGACATCTGACCAAGCCCCAGGGACTGTGCAGCACTGGCTCACAGGCAGGAGGTATTGCGGAGTGTCTGCTAGCACACCAGGCTCCCAGCAGAGGCGTGGTCCTCGCTTCCCTACAGTGGCCAGCCGCAGTCTCCTAGCTCTGGCAGAGAAGGAGTTAACTTCCAGGCTTCTCAGCGTGAATGTGGAGCTATTAATACCCACAGCCCAGCCATCTACAGCCACCACAAGGCTGAGCCCCAGAGCTGAGGAGAGAGAGCGGGGAGCAGGGCAGCTCCCAGGCTGGCCAACCAGTACCTGACTTCAAGGGTCAGAACTTTTTCTGGGGACAGTGTAGACTCTGTGTCAGACTCACCTGACCCTTGCCTACCCCCCAGCTTCAGGTGTCAGTCGGCTCTCCCGCAGGCCACTGAGCTACTTACTCCAGCAGGGGAGGACAAACTTTGTCAACCATCTCTGTGCCTGCTGGTCACCTAGGAGGAACAGATTGCTGGACAGACAGAAGGCTCACACTCCTGCCTCTGGCAGGCATCTGCAGAGTGGACAGCTAAGGTGCTGAGGACTTCCCCAGAGGCAGCGATAGGACCTCGGTCCACTGCCGTCCGGCCACCTCTTGAGTCCAGGCAGCTGATAACTGCCGTTCAAGTGCAGATCCCGTACCTCAGGACAGGAGCCCCAAGAGAGCCACAGGCTCTTCCACCCACCGAGGCAACGGGTAACGTGGGCGAGAAGGCGCAGGTGGCAGGTAGGCAGGTCCGGGGTCCCGAGGCCGACAGGCTGCTGACCCTGGAGCACACTGGCTCAGAGAACCGCGTCCTGTCTGGGGATGATGCTGTGGCGGCCACCAACAGTCACCCCTGCCCTGTCCTGCGGCTGCCTCCTGCCTGGCCCCTGGGCTGTACAGCTGATGATGTGCCAGCCTTCTGCCTGGTCTGCTTCCACAGAGAGGAGGAGGAACTGGAGGAGGGTCCACTGCAGAGGTCAGTCCTGGGGTGGGCAGAGGGCTGGAGGGACCACCATGCAGCCTTCCATGCAGGAACTTTGGGGCCTGGTGATGATGTTTATGGGACCTGTCTGCCCAGGCTTACCACCCCCTCCACCTTCCCGCTGAGCTCTCTGGCTGTCACCACAACCTTCCCACGCCTCCCACTCTGGCCGAGTGACTTGCCTGTCCCTTCACTCCCATTGTGGTCATGTCTTGTCCCCACTTAGAGACCTCCATGGTTCCTCAGTTCCTAAACAGAAAGTCAGCACTCGGCATTCAAGACCTGTCTGATTGGGGCTAATGCCCCATTTCACTCTGTTCGCCAACATTACCAGGGAATACTCTGGCTCGCCTCCACCCAGGCCCAGCTGAAATGTCTCCTTTCAGGAAGGCCTCCCAGAAGACATGGGCCCGCTCTGATCGAAGAGCCCCTTGCCCTTCTAGCATCGCACTGGCATTTAACATATGCTCAGTCTTTGTTGAATTAATAAGTGAAAATGTGTATGTGCACATGTGTGCATGTGTGCATGTGTGAGCGCTCATATATGTGGAAAGGAGGGGAGGGAGGGAGAGAGAAGATGAAGGTTTCTAAGGTTGGGATTGTGTATTTGTGGGAGTATGTGTGTAACTGTGTGTACAGGTTTTTGTGAGCAGATGGGAGGACCTTTGGGATGAGAGGAGCTATGCATGAGGCCAGTGCCTAGGCACTGACTGCTATGCCCCTCAACCCTCAGGGAAACCCTGGCCTCAACCAAGTGTGACCTGGGCCACACTTGTGAATGCACAAGTCAACAGGGTCACCTCTGCTCCAGCCCAGCCTGCTCAAGCCAGTGCCACTGTGGGAAAGGCGAACACAGGACCAAGCTAGGATCCTGTCCATGTCCATTGAAGAATAGGAGGAGAAAATGTGGGCCCCTGCATCCTGGACCAGGTGCCCCTCATGAGTATATTGGACCTTGCGTCTGTGGTTTCCCTGCTAGGGGCCTCTGTGTCCTCCTCTGTGAAGTGGGAGGATGCTTCCTGCCCTGGTTGCCAGCTGACCATGCAATGACTGGACAGACACCTGCAGAGCACCAGGCTTCAGCTGGGGCTTGGAACCCCGGCACAGCCCTGGTGAGGTCTGCGGGCAGACAGGTTGGGCAGAGATTGAGGGCACATTAGTGGGAGTGGGGACACAGTGCCCATGGAGTCAGGATGCAAGATGGACCACTTCTGATTACAGAGACCACAGTCTATTCCACCAAATCTATCTAGGAGTACAGAAGCCTCCCAGGAAATGAGAGAGGCCCAAGAAAAGGTATCAGTGGGCTGTGGGGCGGCAAGGATGAGGATTGGTGGTTTGGAAAAGTAACTGGACAGGGATGGGTTGAGGTTGGCAAAGACAGTAGGTATCAGATCACATAGACCTGGACTTCAGAGTTAAGCATTTGAGCAGCCATGGAGGGCTGGAAGCCAAACAGGCAAGTTAGGAGACTCAGTGAGGCTAGATGAGAGACACTGTTCTTTACTCCACAGAACTCCACACCCCCAGTGTGGCCACTCTTCATAGTGGAGGCTTGGAGTGCTTGGCAAATGACTGCATCAGCCAATGAAATGACACAGGAGGCGGGGCTTTGGCATCATCTGCTGTGGTTGTCTTTCTGTCTTCTCAGTGTCTCTATCTATCT
This sequence comes from Mus caroli, assembly GCF_978045245.1. NCBI lineage: Eukaryota > Metazoa > Chordata > Mammalia > Rodentia > Muridae > Mus > Mus caroli. The sequence continues at coordinate 19,531,821 of NW_028227263.1, read as the reverse complement.
CTGCATCTGTCTGTCTTCTCAGTGTCTCTGTCTCTGCATCTGTCTGTCTCTGTCCCTGTCTGTCTCTCTCTGTGTCTCTGTTGATCTCTGTCTCTGTCTGTCTATCTGTGTGTGTGTGTGTGTGTATACCTCTGTGTGTCTCTGTATGTCTCTCAGTGTCTGTCTCTCCCTGTCTCTCTCTGTATCTCTTTCTTTGTATCTGTTTGTCTCTGTCTGTCTCTGTGTATCTCTGTATGTCTCTGTGTGTCTCTGTCTCTCTCTGTGTCTGTCTCTCAGTCTTTCTGTGTTTGTCTCTGTCTCTCCCTGTCTCTCTCTCTGTCTCTGTCTTTCTCTGTATCTGTTTGTCTCTGTCTGTCTCTCTCTGTGTGTACCTCTGTGTATCTATGTCTCTCTCTGTGTCTCTGCCTTTCTCTGTGTCTCTCTCTGTGTTTCTGTTTTTCTCTGTATCTGTCTGTCTCTCTATCTGTCTCTCTCTGTGTGTACCTCTGTGTATCTCTGTATGTCTCTGTGTGTCTCTGTCTCTCTGTGTTTGTCTCTGTCTCTCTCTCCCTGTATATCTCTGTCTGTCTCTCTGTGTCTCTGTGTGTGTCTCTCTCTCTGTGTCTATTTCCTTGTCTCTCTGTCTCTGTTTTTCTCTCTCTGTCTCTCTTTCCTTGTCTCTGTCTTTCCATGGGGATGAAACCCAGGGCCTTGCACGTTTATGTTAATGTGCAAGGTTAATTCTAGGTTAATTCTCAGCCCTGAGCTGACTGTCAACAACACACAGCCAAGCCCTGCCCCGATGTCCCCTGGCTTCAGGTCTTGGAGCAATGCTTATACAATCAATCCCTACCAGTGAGTGACTCAGGAAGCCCCAAGATGAGGGTCGAGCATTAGGGCCAGGATCTTCTGCCCTTTCTCCCTCATCTTTTCTCCACTCCACCTGCAGCTTTGGGGAGTCCTTTGTATCAGAGGTCCCTTCTCTCCTACTCTGGGATGTAATGGCCTACGTTTGTAGGGGCTGCTATACTCTCTAACTAATGGACTCTGGCTCTTTAAGGTCTAGGGAGGGGACACTGCCAGGCTGGGCAGAAATGGTGACCACAGGTGCCAGGTGGTGAAGCTAAAAATACTGAGTGATGTGGACAGCCAGGCTGTGGGAGCCAGGCAGAGCTGACTGGGAGGGCAGAGAGACTGGGTGAGGTCACCTTGGACTTAGAGAGTGTGTGCCGCACCCAAACCCCTCACCACCTCTCCCAGCCTTTTTCTGGTACCAGGGCTTCTCTAGAAAATCCAACTTCCATCTTTATGAGCCATGGGCTAGTCTGATTCTGCCACAGCCCTCTTCTGTGTAACCCTGAGGTCTCTTTGGATCTCTTCTCAAGCAAAATTAGAAACAGAGAGACTGTAAGGGGTATAGGCAAACTGCTCATTCATTTTTAGGTTAAAACTTCCTGAAGCCTTCTGGGACTGGATGTTGAAGCCACAGAGATAACAGGGATACAGGCACACCTCCCTAATGGGGCTCGCTGCCTTGTGGGTACAAATGGCGGCTATGTGAATATGCGGCTCCGCGAGCTATAATGAGTGTAAGCTTCGTGGCCCTGGAATCTGCTGTGGGTTGATGCACACTGTGCCACATGTCAGTGACAGTGTCACTAGCCACCTGCTTATGCTGTATCCTTGTGTTAACTAGGGTGAGGCAGCTGTTGTGCCTATGAGCCTAGAACATAGGATTCCATTCTTGTTTTGTTTTTTCGAGACAGGGTTTCTCTGTGTAGCCCTGGCTGTCCTGGAATTCACTCTGTAGACCAGGCTGGCCTTGAACTCAGAAATCTGCCTGCTTCTGCCTCCCAAGTGCTGGGATTAAAGGCATGTGTCACCACTGCCCGGCAGGATTCTATTCTCTACAGTTGGTATCTATGTAACCGAGTCTAGTGAGAGAGGTTCTGCTCCAAGCAGTCTCTCACTGACCCTGGATTCTTCCATCACGGGCCAGGCATCATTCAGAACCTTAGAACCCACTGCTAGAAACTACATTCCACTGATAGAGAAAGAAGAGAAAGTGGAGTAGCCAGATGTGGTTTATGTCTGCAAGCCAGGCATTCAGGAGTCTGAGGCAGGAGGATTGTGGGTTCAAGGCCAGCCTAGGTTATATTGTATCTCAAAACAAATACATTAAATTGAAAATGTCAGCCAAGGCTTTTGTGAGTCCCAGCTGGAGACAGCGTCTTTCACTTACCTCTGCATGCATTGGCTGTAACTGCAAGGGAGATGGAAAAGGCAGGCCAGTGCAGCCTCACTGGTTCATTATGAACATGGAATAGTCTGGTGTATGAAGACAAGCCACCTTTGGTGCCAGTTATGCTCATTCATTCACTCAGCAAAGTGGCTTGGTATCTTTCATGGGTAAGAGCTAGGGGCCACAGGAGAAACACCTGCAGTCCTGGAGCTCAGAGCTAATGAGGGACAGACAATAGGCACATAAACTTATACCATGATCATCGGGTTCAAACCCACGGGGAGTGTGGAGGATGAACAGCGGCACACAGGAAACACACGCTTTGTGAAACTGAGAAGCTGGTATCCCAGACCTGGAAGAGGAAGGGGGCTGGCCATCCTGGGGGAACACCATCCATGCAGACAGAGCAGAAGTGCAAAGGGCCAGAGGACACTGACAGGCAGTGAGCACTCACTCCGGTAGGCCAGTGTGAACAAGCGGAGAATTGTGCGATAGTGACATGGGTGAGACTGGGATAGATTAGGCCTTGATAGCCCTGCTGAGAACGGATTTTACACTAGGTGGGATAGGGAAGCTCTTGGAAGCTTTTAAGTGGGGAAGCCATGACATCTGGTTGACATTTTAAAATGGGGCTGCTCCGGGCCAGCATGGATAGAGGACCCCAGTGCTGAGATCACGGAGGGACGTGCAGGGTGGGTGACCTGTGGGCCAGCCAGGGTCAAGGGAGAAGATGGCTGCTAGCCCATCTTGAAGATGGTTTGTCCCAAGAATTCACACAGGAGTTCAGTCTCCAAAGACTTATGTCAATAATATCAAGAGATAGAAAATTAATTTAGTTGTGGTATTAGAGATGAGGTAGTGGATGCAATGGATTACCTCATTGGGGTGAGAGCTCTGGTGAGTGTTGTGGTGGCTTTGTAAGCAGAGGGAGAGGAGCCTATCCAGGCATTTGTGTATCCCTGCCATGATGGCCAACACCTTCCTGCTCCCCACAGAGACTGTGCAACGCTCCATGGACTTCCAGGCTAAAAACCTATGCACAGACTCTTTTAAAGAGAATTTTAATGTATATGTATATGTCTGCAAGTAGGCCATGCATGTGTAGGTACCCTTTGAGGTCAGCTGGAGCTATAGAATTATAGGCAGCTCTGGGCCACAGGACATGAATATTGGGAGCTGAACTAGGGTCCACTGAGCCATCTCTCCAGCCCATCCTCTTTTTTCTTTTCTTTTCTTTTTTAATATAAAGAATTTCTGGATCAGCCAGTATGAAGTATAGTTGGGATTAATTCTATTTTATGTTTTCAATTATTTACTTCTGAGGGGGGAAGCATGAAGTGTCAAGGTGAGTGTGGAGATCAGAGAACAGCATGGAAATGTATGTTCTCCCCATCCAACATGTAGGTCCTGGGGATCAAACTTGGGTCATCATGTTTGGCAGCAAAGCTCTGTTACCATTGAGCCAATTCACTGACTTCTGGCAAACTTTTTCTTTTCTTTCTTTCTTTTTAAAGGATGAGTTTATTTAGAACATTTCAAAGAAAGCAGTTGGCAGTGCAGGACAACAGACTTGCCTGCATTTTGTTTTAAATTTCGGATCTTGCACCTACCCCAAGGATCCCTAGGGTGACACTGCTGGGAAGTGCTGGAGTCATTAGGAGGTGGGCCTGCTGTGAGGAAGTCAGGTCTCCGTGGGACAGACTCTTGCAGGCAGGGCTGTGAGGGCCCTAGTGTCCCTCTCTCTTTCCCTCTGCCCATCACAGCCCACAGTCAGCTGGAGAGCACTCTCTGGAAAAGGAGAGGCAAGGCAGCAAGTGGGGAACTGACTCAATAGACTAAGGAAGTTATCCCTCACAGAACAGAGCCCCTAAAGCTGAGCGAGGACAAGCCTGTGAAACCACAGCTAACTCTTCACATCTCCAAAGGTGATGACAAGGGAGGGCAATGCTCAGAGGTCGAGTACAGTGGGGCTGCTCAAGAATTCTCTAGCTTAGGAGGGTGTGATAGTGCACGCCTTTAATGCCAGCACTCGAGAGGCAGAGGCAAGCAGATCTCTGTGATTTTGAGGTCAGTCTGGTTTACAGAATAGATTCCAGGATAGTCATGGCTACACGGATAGTCTCTCTCTCTCTCTCTCTAGGCCCAGCCCAAACTTTTTACATTGAACCCAGCAACCCTTTCCTTGCGAGCACTGGGTTTCTCGACTGCTTGCACATTTTATAAATTTCACTTTTTAAAAATTGGGAGCGCCGGGCGGTGGTGGCGCACGCCTTTAATCCCAGCACTTGGGAGGCAGAGGCAGGCAGATTTCTGAGTTTGAGGCCAGCCTGGTCTACAAAGTGAGTTCCAGGACAGCCAGGGCTATACAGAGAAACCCTGTCTCAAAAAACCAAAAAAAAAAAAAAAAAAAACCAAAAAAAAAAAAATAATAAAAATTGGGAGCATGGTTTACTCACAGTGAATGTGAAGTTTGTAAGTAACGAGCATAAGGAGTTCTGTCATATGTATTCATCGGGTAACTCAAGCCTTCATCCAGGCAAAGGACATTTTTGTTTTTCCAAAAAGTTTCTCTTGCTACCTGGTCAATATTCTCTCTTGTGCGCTCTCTCTCCCTCTCTCACGAATGCCCACACATGCATAGCAGACACACATATACACAGACACACAGACACACACACACACAGAGGGGTGGAGACACTACTACAGTTTGTATTGACCTTTGAAAGTTCCTGTGAATTAGCAGGAAACCAGGGACCCACTTTTGAGAAACTCCTGAATCTAAGTAGAACCAAAGCAAGCAAGAAAACAATGTAACAGGGAAACAAAACTTTCAAACAAGAATAGAGGCTCTGTGTTCAGAGCCAAAAAACCAAAAAAACATTGTAACTATTAAAGATAAGGAGGGTGTCTCCAGAAATAATGGCAACAAAAGTTGGGGCTGGAGTCTAGGAAGACCCAGTTTCAAAACGACATTTAAGCTTATTTCATAAACACATCTCTAATGTGCTGGTTGGTTTCCTGCGTCAACTTGATACAAGTTAGAGTCATCAGAGAAGAAGAAGCCTCCCTTGAGGAAATGCCTCCATGAGATGCAGCTGTAGAACATTTTCTCCATTAGTGATCAGTGGAGAGGGCCCAGCCCATTGTAGGTGGGGTGGTCCTGGGTTCTATGGGAAAGCAGGCTGAGCAAGCCATGTGAGATAAGCCAGTAAGCAGCACCCCGCTTGGCCTCTGTATCAGCTCCTATCTCCAGGTTCCTGTCCTGTTTTGAGTTCCTGTCCTGACTTCTTTCCATGATGAACAATGCTGTGGAACTGTAAGCCAAATAAACCCTTTCCTCCCCAACCGACTTTGTGGTCATGGTGTTTTGTCCCAGCAATAGAAACTCAAACTGAAACATAGGACATCTCAGCATGCAGCTCAGGCTGTCCTGGAACCTGCCATCTTCTTGCCCCCTTCTCCTCAGCGTCTCCTGTGCCACCACCACCCCCTGCTTTATTTTTGTAAGTATAGGTAACAGAGGGAACAAAAGAGAGTAGGAGGCTAATAAGGAGATGCCCTAGAGCCTGGGAGGACAGACCTGGAAGAGAGGTGGTGGCTCAGCAAAGGGGAGTGTTAAAACCAAAGCCCTCTATTCTCACCTGGGGCTGCTCACGGGAAGGGTGCTCTTCTGTACACAGTGACTGAGAAAAGGCTAAATCCTTGGGTTAATTTCTTAGTGTGCCCGTGCCCGTGTGTGTGTGTGTGTGTGTGTGTGTGTATTCACAAGTGCCCATGGCGTTTGAGCCCTGGGAGGTTGAGTTGCAGGCATCCGTGGGCATCCTGATATAGGTGCTGGCATCTGAACTCTAGTGCTCTTAACCACAGAGCCATCTCTCTAGCCCTGGATTTAAAAAAAAAAAAGATTTATTTTATTTCAGAGTGTGTGTGTGTGTGTGTGTGTGTGTGTGATGTGTACATGAATACCAGTGTTCGAGGAGGGCCAGAGGTGCCAGATCCCCTGGAACTGGAGTTACAGGAGTCATTCCAAGTGGGTGCTAGGACAAACTCAGGCCCTCTGCAATAGTAATACATGCTCTTTACTCTGAGTCATAGCCTTAACCTCAGCTTTAAAGAGAGAGAGAGAGAGAGAGAGAGAGAGAGAGAGAGAGAGATTGTTACTGCATATAATTTTTTAAAGATTTATTTATTATATGTGAGTACACTGTAGCTGTCTTCAGACACTCCAGAAGAGGGAGTCAGATCTCATTACAGATGATTGTGAGCCACCATGTGGTTGCTGGGATTTGAACTCAGGACCTTTGGAAGAGCAGTCAGTGCTCTTAACCACTGAGCCATCTCTCTAGCCCGTTATTGCATTTATTATTATACAGAATAATGGTTCCATTATGATATTTTCATAAATGTGTATCATGTACTTTGATTATATTCACATCTTTTTTCCTAAATAGACCCCCTTCTTTCAAGTCCTTTAAAAAAGTGTATTCAATATGTGCAAGAGGGCAGGTGACACTTGCCTTCTGAACCTGGTTAATCTAGCATGGCTAGTCTTAGCATGATTTTCTCTAGCTCCATCCATTTTCCTGGAAGTGACATCATCTCATTCTTTTTTTTTTTTTTAAGATTTATTTATTGATTATATGCAAGTACACTGTAGCTGTCTTCAGACACTCCAGAAGAGGGAGTCAGATCTTGTTACGGATGGTTGTGAGCCACCATGTGGTTGCTGGGATTTGAACTCCGGACCTTCGGAAGAGCAGTCGGGTGCTCTTACCCACTGAGCCATCTCACCAGCCCCATCTCATTCTTTATGGCTTAAAAATACTCCATTGCGGGCCAGGCATGGTGGCGCACACCTTTGATCCCAGCACTCGGGAGGCAGAGGCAGGCAGATTTCTGAGTTAGAGGCCAGCCTGGTCTACAGAGTGAGTTCCAGGACAGCCAGGGCTATACAGAGAAACCCTGTCTCGAAAAAACAAAAGAATAACAATAACAATAACAATAATAATAATACTCCATTGTGTACAGAGACTGTCTTAGTTAGGATTTCCATTGCTGTGAAGAGACACCATGGCCATGGCAAGTGACAACATTTAACTGGGGCTGGCTTACAGGTTCAGAGGTTTTAGTTCATTATCATCATGGTCATGGTAGGAAACATGGTAGCGTGCAAGCAGACATGGTGCTGGAGGAGCCGAAAGTTTTGATCCAAAGGCAGCCAGGAGGAGAATGTCTTCTGCTGGCAGCCAGGAGACTAAGTGTGATTCCACACTGGGTGGAACTTGTGCATATATGTAAGACTTTAAAGCCTGCCTCCACAGTGACACACTTCCTCCAACAGGGCCATGCCCACTCTAATAAGGCCACATCTCCTAATAGTGCCACTCCCTATGGCCAAGCATTCAACATATGAAATCTATGGGTGGGGGGGGGCATACCTATTCCTACCATCTCTCTCTCTCTCTCTCTCTCTCTCTCTCTCTCTCTCTCTCTCTCTCTCTCTCTCTCTCCATTAGTGGCTGTGTAGATGTGCTCGTCTGTGATGGAGGCTAGGGCTAACACTGGGAGTCTTCCTCTCTTCATCTTATTTATTGAGACAGGGTCTCTTGCTGAACTTATGGCTGACCATTTCTGGTAGACAGGCTTGCCAGGAAGCACCCCCTACCCTGCCACGATCTGTCTCTCTTTTCTCTGTCCCCAGATCTGGGGTTATAGGCACGGGTTGCCACGTCTGGCATTTACATGAGAACCAGGGATCCGAACTCAGGTGTCGAGGCTTGCACAGCGGGTACTTCACCCACGGAGTCAACCTAGACTTCCATGCTTCCCTTTTCTAGTTTATTCTTATTGTTGTTGCTTAGTTAGTATGCAGAGTAATGGATTTCACTGTAACATCTTCATACATATAAACCTTACCTTTGTAATGTATATAGTTTACCTTCCGTCTGTCTCTCTGATGATGAGCATCCCGACTGGTCCCCTGTTTTGGCTGTTGTGTGTAGTGCAGTGATACACAAGGGTATGCAGGTGTCTCTGTGTTGTGCTGACTTAGGGTCCTTGGCTGTTTCATGTCATAGCTCTGTTTCCAGGTTTTGACGGACCTCCATCCTGATTTTCAGGGTGACTGCTGGCTTCATGGCTTGGTATCAGGAGTCAGTGTGATGACTCAGATCTCTGTGCATCGTGCCTGAGGAGAGAAGAGATGTTAGCAAGAGGCATCCAGGCCTTAATGTGGAGTGTTGGGTCTATGGAAGCCATGTGGGAATCACCCGGCACTAGCTTGAAGTGCAGAGTGTCTGGCCTCACTTGGATCCTTCGGAGACTCATGCATGGCAGAGGGAATCTTAGGTAGCCATGCTCAAAGGGAGCAGGGAAGAGGAGTACTTGTGGAGCAACAATGAGTTTCTCCCTCTAGCCACACTTCTAGAGGCTAAGGGGCATGGCTGCTTGGAATGTGGCTCTCCCTGGTGAAGCCACTTGCTTGATGCAGGCAGTAAGAGGGCAGGTGATTGTAGCATGCCTAGTGCAAAAGGTAGGTGAGCAAGTGGGCACTTTCCAGGTACGAGTGTAGTGATGGAGAGTGGAGCCCAGACAGGACGAGGTAGGTAGTGGTGGCTGCCAGGCAGTGAGAATGCAGGTGGCTGTCTCTATAAGGTCAAAGGGCTGTCACACGCAGGAACTGGACAAACAATGGGCTAGATAGAGAGCAGAAACTGTGAGAGCGACTGACCTTAGAGATTAGGGTAAAGTGATTGATGGGTGAGTTCTCACGAGATCTGGGGTTTGTACCTAGGGGCATGGTCCAGAGGGGTCCAGTGTGTTGGAGGTGACATTAGGACATCCAGGCAATGAGAGGACAGCTCTCTGATATCTGTTCTCTAAACTCTGTCCCTCACAAGTCTAAACACAGTCATTTGTTCTGGGACATGGCCTGACATGGGACATCTGAAGGCTCCTAGAATGTCACAATGTGCAGCAGAGCTTCAGCACCACAGCGTGGACAGAGACCAAGTTCCTTACACACCGGGAAACAAGATGCTCTGGGGCTGGCTCTGCTCAGTCATAACCAGTGAGGAGGCCTTGAGTGGACCAGCGGGACCAGAGGGACCAGCGGGACCAGAGGGACCAGCGGGACCAGAGGGCTTGGACTTAACTGTCCTGGGCGATGGGAAGCAAATGATAGAAATGTGCTCTTCTTTCCCAGAAAGGAATGAGGGGTTGGGGCTGCTTCTGCGGTCCTTTGGCCTGTCCTGCACTGTAGAATTTTGGCCACTAGAGGGAGCGCTATGCTCATATTTCCAGGGATTTCCAGGCGCTGTTTGCTCAAGCTTGGCTTCTTTTTCTAATGACTGGACAGGTTCAGAGTTTGAAATGACACACTCTAGGTCCACTACTTCTGCATTATGTAGCTTTGTTGGAGTAACCTAATTGTTTTGTGTTGTGGTTTCAACAGCCATAAAACGGACATAGAAAGGCGTTTGTAGGGATGCATGCCTATTATCCCAGCACTGGGGATAATTACTTTACTAGTGTAAAGTACGCTACACCACAGTAGTGAGTTTGAGGCCAGCCTGAGTTCAAGCGCAGCCTGGTTTGTATGGACAGACCCTGACTCAAAGGTGAAAACTATTAAAATAAGTAGGTAAATAAACAAATGAGCCAACACTTAAAACCCAGGGCATTTTGTCCTCATTATCAAAATTCCCAACATCTTTGGAAGGCTGAAAGCACCCAGAACCTGAGTCTACATCCCCACAGGGCTAACCTGGGCACAGACACGTGGAGATGAGCCTCAAGCATGGGTCAGGGGCTTGTTCACAGGTCCTGGCTTCAGGTCTCTGTCAGCACCACAGCCAGCCATGTAATGATCCACAGGAGACAAGAACGCAGTTGTGGTTCAATACAACTAAGTAGCCAGCGTTGGCTCAAACTTTGGGAGTCTGACCCTCAGTAGTTTATTTTTAGGCACGTTTAAACATAGCACAATTTAGTGAAAATTTCCCAGGGGTAACTTAATCCTGTATGTGCAATAAGGCATAACTCCACCAAACCCTCTGTAAAGTACTAGTGGCATCTTTCATTTTATTTATTTATTTATTTATTTATTTATTTATTTATTTATTTATTTATTTATATGTAGTACACTGTATCTGTCTTCAGACACTCCAGAAGACAGCATCAGATTTCGTTACGGGTGGTTTGAGCCACCATGTGGTTGCTGGGATTTGAACTCAGGACCCTTGGAAGAGCAGTCGGCGCTCTTAACCGCTGAGCCATCTCACCAGCCCTAGTGGCATGTTTCATAAAGATGAGTTCTATAGATGGACTCCATGTGACACCTCCCATAAAGATAGGTTCTACAGATTGTCAAGCTCCTGATAAGGGTCTAGGGGAGGTCCCAGCCACACCGATATCCCGAAAGTCACCAGGCTATTAATCATGTCCGATCCCAGCCTTCTGGGTGGAAAGCAGATTATACACCTCCCCCCTTTGAAGAGACAACCCTGTGTGTTTAACATTCCTGGGTTCCCTAGTGCTTATCTATGAGCACAAGGACGTACATTCACACAGAGATAGGATGCATGTCTTCTTGGCCACTCCACTCCCACATGCCTGCCTCAGGCCAGTGTCACCCCTCCGGTCTGCGGAAGGCAGCTTTCTGATTGGTGCTTCTGAGTCCTCTCCCCCCCACAGCCTATTCTCCCTATGTACCCCAGATTTCTCCCTATGCACCCCAAAGCCTTTAGCAGTCCCCCCTCCATCAGAGTTAAAGCCAAAGGCTTCCAGTGGCTCTGTCACCTCTTACTGTCCATGCTGCCCCAGCCTTAGCACTTAAATCACTGCTGAGCACCTAGAGCACACTGACCGCAGGGCCTTCACACTAGCTGTTGCCTTGGCCTGGCTCCCCTGTCTGTGTATCCCCTTTCTCACTCCATTCAAGTCTCTGCTAAGAGAATGAGGCTGCGAGGACTTCCCAGAATGCTGTGTGCCCTTTCCCGGGCTTATCTCTCTTTTCCACTTTAATGCCTTGACCTGTATCATTTACTTCTGTGTCCTGTTTGTCACTGTCTCTGTACTAAAGCAGAAGCACTGCAAAGGCAGGGACTGTTCTGTGTCGTTAGTTGCAAACAGCACACCTACTCTAACACCGAGTAGAAGGACTTAATAAATATTTGGGGGTACACTGTAGCTCAGGGGTAGAGAGCTTGCCTGGCATGTCAGGGGCCCTGAATTTGATTCCCAGAACTGCAAAAGAAAACAAAAAGATGAAGAAGTATTTACCTGGTCGCGCATGGTGGCGCAGGCCTTTAATCCCAGCACTTGGGAGGCAGAGGCAGGCAGGTTTCTGTGTGTTCAAGGCCAGCCTGGTCTACATAGTGAGTTCTAAGCCTATGTCAACAACAAACAAACAATGGAATTTGCCTGTTGAGTGGGTGGATGAATGTGTGCTGTGAAGGCATTGCACCCAGTGATCCACCCAGGCTTGAGTGGGGTAGTGTGGGATGCAGCTGGGCCTGTCAACACAGGAGCACAGAGCCTGCTTTGGATCTGAGCACCCTGGGGTTGCTGCCTTGAAGCTTTCCATCTGTTTGTCTTTGTCTCTGTGATGGAAGGCTGATAGGACCCTTTCACTGGGGACTGCATTTGGATGGATCACTATCAGGGTGGCCCTAGGCAAATGCCCTGCGAATGTCTTCATGCCCGGGGGAGTATGGTATTAAATAGAAGTGAAACCCACTGGGGAAAAGAACCTAGGAGAAAGAGAGTCTTCTGCCCTGCATTCTGAGCATGGGCAGCACAGGTTAGCCCCTGGGCCCCAGGGTCTGTAACTAACATGCACAGGTGCATTGTGGGAGGTAGACTTTTTGTTCACTGGAGCTGTCAGTACTGGGATAATGTTGGACTCCACATTAGAGAGAGCCAGGCCAAGCAAGAGAAAGCCCTCAGATTCCTGGGTACCTAACATCTGGCTTTGAGGTGCCTAACATCTGGTCTTGAGGTGCCTAACATCTGGCCTTGTCCCTGGTAGCCTAAGCAGCAGGCTGAGAACTGGCTGGAGCAGGCCATGGGATTCCTCTCTGGGACTCTGTTGTGACATCTATGATCTAGGCAAGAACCTGTTGCACACAGGACCACAGGGGTGTGGGGGGCATTCATTGGTTGACAGCCACAGTCCTTGACCATCACAGGGAGTGTGGCCCTGGCCCATGCTGGATCATCTTTGTGGTTATTCTGAAAAGTCCAGATGTTTGGCTCTATTTATGTTCTTACTCTTTGAAATGTTCAAATGGGAGTCTACCTTTTACTCCCAACGGATGGGTGAGAAGGGGTACAATAGAGTTCAACAGTGACCTTAGGACCTTAGTGACCAAAGTGATGGCTGCATTGAGGGCTGCAGACGCTGCCCATAGCTTCAGACTATCCTGCAGCCTCCCCGTCTGAAGCTATGGGTAGCGTCTGCAGCCCTCAATGCAGGATGCAGTCATGTCCTTAGATCTGGGGGGAGCTATAGACCTTGAGAACAGCCTGATGACACCTGGGAGGAGCCTGTGTCTCGTTCCCTGTCCTCTGCTTTGGCGAACCCCTCCTATCTCCCCAGCCACTAGAATCCAAGCCATTCTCTAGGATCCACTTAATTAGCCAAGCCTATTAACTCCCACAAGGCTTCTCCTCCCCTCCTAATTAACTCAGTTAATTAGGGCTTGCAGGCACAGCTCCACCCAGCCCCCTCTAGTCCCACCACTCCCTGTCTCCCTTCCCGCCCCTGGCTCTGCCAAGCCCCCAACAGGATGGGAACGCTGCAGGTGTTGCCTGAGCACCTTCAGCACCCACCCTTCTCTTCCTGCCCTTCTCCCCGCCACAGGACATCAGGACTCTGCTTTTTGTAGCAGCAGCACAAGGCAGAGATGAAAACAGGTCAAGGCAATGGGTGGAGTGAGGGAAAATGGAAAGAGATGACCCTGAGCCGGTGTCAAGAAGATGCCAGGGCCTGGACCCTGGAGGCAGTATGGGTTTGAGTCCCAGGCTGTCTGAAAGCTCTATCCAGCCTCTCCTCTCTCTGTGCCCTGACATAGAGAGACAGCTCCTGGGTGAAGAGGCCTGGCTGTGTAGAAAGGTGCTAGCATGTAGAGAACATGGCCTGCCCCACATCTGTATTTGTTAAATGCACAGGTGGCCTTGTGACAAGGCTAGGGGTTGAGGAATTGAAGGAAGGGTGGAGACAGCCAGGGAGAGTACCATGTCAAGCTCTACAGTCTGGACCACTCCAGGAACATGCTGGGCCTGGGGAGGGGAAGGGCATGCAGATCTGGGCAGGGTGGCACATACCTGTGATCCCAACACTATGGCAGCAGAGGCAGGGGGATCAAGTTTGAGGCTAGCCTGGACTACATTGTGAGGCTCTGCCTCAAAAGCAAGGATGGAGAATAGGGAAGTGGTATTCACCTGGGTCAAATGAGTGGCTATGTAACTCACTTCCAGAATTTAACCATTTTAGAAACCCACATTCATCTGAGCAATGGCTGTGTACACTTTAATCCCAGCACTTGGGAGGCAGAGGCAGGCAGATTTCTGAGTACAACACCAGCCTGGTCTACAGAGTGAATTCCAGGACACTCAGGGATACACAGAAAAATCCTGAAGAAGAAGAAGAAGAAGAAGAAGAAGAAGAAGAAGAAGAAGAAGAAGAAGAAGAAGAAGAAGAAGAAGAAGAAGAGGAAGAAGAGGAAGAAGAGGAGGAGGAGGAAGAGGGAGAGGAAGGAGAGAGAAAGGAAGAAAGAAAGAAAGAAAGAAAGAAAGAAAGAAAGAAAGAAAGAAAGAAAGAAAGGAAGAAAGGAAGAGAGAGAGAGAAAGGAAGGAAGAAAGAAGAAAGAAAGAGAGAAAGAAAGAAACCTATTGTACAGAGAGCTTGGGGTTATAAGTAACAGAGATTCAAGTCTCTCTGATTAAAACTCAAAGAGGGTGAGGGAGCTGGTGAGATGGCTCAGTGATTAAGAACACTGGCTGCTCTTCCAAAGGACCCGGGTTCAAATCCCGGGTCTAATCTCTAATTCCAGTTCCAGGTGATATGACAGACATACATGGAGGCAGAATACTGATGTAATTAAAATAATAATAATAATAATAAAAGAATAAACTCAAAGAGGACTTTACTGGGCCACAGAACTAAAAGGTCCAAGTCTTCAGGCACACAGGGATGGCAAGGAGTTCAGATAATGATGAGATTTGTGTCCCCATCTCTTCATTCCTCCTCTGGAGGCTCTCCCTGGTGTGACAACAGGCTTACACTCAGCCTTTCATTGTGGTCTCAGAAAGGACCCCTGTAGCCAGGAGAAAGTGTTATATACTGATTGATGGGGCTGGGTCACAAGACCAGCCCAGGAGTCAGACACCATCATCATCAGATCCCCTGAGTAATGAAGGGTATGGCGGGGAATGTAGGTTCCTAAAGGAAACCGGGGCTTTGGGAGCAGACTGTGTAGACAGATGCTAGGTAACGGAGTCTGTGCTGCTTGGACTGCGTGGGCATAGTGCCAAGCTCAGGAAAGTTCCAAATGCAGGCATGTGAGGCAGTCCCTGCCAGGCCCCACCCAGATGTCCTTGGCCTCATTCCCAGCTTTTTGCATCTTCATCTCTTTTCCTGAAGGCTTCCTGGTTCCACCCCCATCCCTACTCCCACCCGAGCAGCTCTTATCCATCCCTGCCTCCAGGATGCGGCCGGCCAGCATGTCCTCCCCTGTCTCAGAGTTCCTCAGCGGACTTGGCTGTATGGGTTCTGCAGTGGTGGCCGGCTCCATGATCCACGCCTTGCCTATGTGTCTCCTGCTCTTTCTATTCTCTTCTCCGAGGTCCCCTACTACATAAGGGATTTAATCAACTCTCAGTCTCAGAGAAATCAAACTAGGACACTGTTGAAGCCACTCCCACCTCCAAGCCTCCCGGGATGTGTGCTAGACACACTTGACCCCTTAGAAATGTCTGTGTTCCCAGGGGTCACTTCTCCAGGAGCAGGAACTGAGAAAGCTCTGAGAGTCTATGCCTTAGTTGGAGGACTACGGAGATGCAGTAAACATGGCTGGGGTCAGGCCCCATCTGGTCCTCATTTCCCAAAGCAACAACTGCATCCCAGCCTTAAGGGTACAGCATCTATCACTATGGTAACCAGACAGCAGGGTGGATAGGGCCAGCAGTGCCAAGGTCTCTCCATTCCTATTGCTTCTCTAAGCATGACCAGTGAGGTAGGTCATCCTGAGGAAGTGTTCTTCTTTATGTATTTGTTTTGTCTTTTATTTTATTATTTTATCTTTGAGGTAGGGTCTTCACTCCATAAGTCAAGGCTGGGCTTGAAGTTCTGACAGTTCTCCTGCCTCCGCCTCTGAAACACTAAGGTTATTTGTAGGTGGGAGTGTCCCCACTGGAGTTTATCCTGGGTAGTTCTAGGACCTGGCTTTAGGAAGCATAGACTCACAGAGTGGAAATGTTCCTAGTTTTGCCTGGTGATGCACACCTGTGGTCCTAGCAGTTGAGCAGTTGAGACAGGAGCATCAGAAGCTCAAGGTCATGCTTGGTTCTACAGCAAGTTCAAGACCAGTATGGGCTGTTTTGAGAATCAGTTCTCAAATTAAGGCAGGAAAGAGAGGAAAGAGGGAGGGAGGGAGGGAGGGAGGGAGGGAGGGAGGGAGGGAGGCAGATGAACCTGCAATGTCAGCAGTTGGGAGGTTGAGGTAAGAGGACAGATGGTGAGTTCTGGTTTAGCCTCTAATATACAGTGAGACTCTGTCTTGAGGGGAACAATAATCACATTTATCAAAACTTCCACAGGATAGTTTTCAATTGTTTTAGAAAATGTGTAGTTGTGGTGGGTAGAGATTACCCCTGAGGCCAATGCTAACAGTTTATCGTTTCTGCATCCCATAATCCTACTAAGAAATGAATCTTAGCCAACATGGATCCTACCATGGATCCTCCCTTCCAATCCCAGATCTTGAGTTTATTCCAGGAGCAGCCACCCCCCTGACATTACAGGCATTGCCTTTATACTACAGACATTATATTACTGCCTTTGGCTGGCTCTCCAGCAAGGAGCAGAGTTTCTGCCTCAAAGCACAGCAGGCCTGCAGAACCACAGAGAAGCAGGTCTTTGCTCCAACTGCATCATACGGCACTTGTCAGCATCAGTGGCTTCCTGCTGGCCACCCACGGTCGCAGTTGTATTTCCACGTGGGGCAGAGAGCACAAGAACACTGTTGGAACGCTCTGATGCTCCCGTGGGATGAATTCCAAACAGAGATTTCAGAGACCTGCTGCCCTCCCAGCTACTGAACCCCGGATGCCCCATTCTCTCTGAGCCAGCCTGAGTTTGGGTGGAACCCTAGCACAAGCGGTTCAGATCTGTCCTCAGGGGCCCTGGATACTTCTGCTCCAGCTGCCTGGACTTTCCATATCTGTGCACTCAAATGACATCATATCTGTCATCTTAATCCTAATTTGCCTCCTGAATTACCCAGTCATGAGCATCACCAGCTACAGGAGCTGCTCACCGGCATCAGTGCTCTAGGCATAGGGTCGGGGTTAGAGGATGCTCAGATTATTGTCAAATTTCAAGAGACCTGGCAATGGAAGAGAGGGGTGGGGAGGGCAACGCTGGGCAGCAAGAGCCTAGAATGCTTCCATAAAGCCAGTGGGAAGCCCTGGACACAAAGCTGCCATTAAAGGAGCGTTATGTGCCCAAGTAACTGCTCAACACTACTTCCCCCAACTAGGGATCAGCTGCAGGAAGCAAATGGGAGACTTCTTTGTGAACCGTGGGCTGGTTCACAGTGGCTGCTACTAGTAGTGGGTGATTCCAGTCCCAAATGGGCAAGTCTGAGAGGCAGAAGATCAGACCATCACCGCCCACCACTTACCCTGCACAATTCCATGGATCCCGTGAGCCTCCTCCTATGTGAAAACGATGAAGAGGAAGGCAGGAGAATCAAGCTGTGCTCTTTGCACCTTGCTGCAGATTGCTGGGAGCCCATAGCAGGCTCTCATTATCTCCTCTCCCATTGGCTAACCACTGAATTAACCACTGACTTCACTAAGGCTTGGGCTGGTTGTGAGGGGTCACCCAGTGGTGTGACCCAACCTCCAGCCCTTGTAAATCTGAGGGCTTGGCTTTCTCCTTTTCTTGTTTTCTTGTTCTTCGAGACAAGTTGCTTTTGAAGACAAGGTTTCTCTGTATGGCCTTGGCTGTCCTGGAACTAGCTCTATAAACCAGGTTGGTCTCAAACTCAGAGATCTACCTGTTCCTGGGTCCCGAATGCTAAGATGAAAAGCATACGCCACCACCGTCCAGCTGCCTGACTTTCATAATCAACCAATACCCAGTTTCTGCATTATCTTTTCTTGCTTCTGCTTTGTGAAGTCAGCCCTGCCCTATTCTGCCAGGGGTTTGCATCTTCTTTGCTAGCCCCAAAACATATGGAGCCCTGAGTTTCCTAGCTTGCGTTTAAGGAGAATATGTGTTGCCTGCAAGAGTGTTTAGCCTATGGGAATCAGTTGCTGAGAGGGCAACTGGGAAGGGATTCCCCACAATTCGTTGTAGAAACCTTTTTGTAATTGCTTTGTGGATAATCAAAGCTTCAACTGAGGAATCAAGGGAGTTTTTGCAGGAGGAAGCCTTGAACTGGGGAACGCTGTAACAAAACACCTGTGACAAGAGACTTATAGAAAAGAAAGCTGTGTTTTGGCCCAAGGTTTTAGAGGCTTTAACCATTTGTTTGACCCTGTTGATGTGGGGCCAGTGGCAAGGCAGCACCCCATGGGGGGACCTTGTGGCAGAGAAAGCCTGTTTATAACATGGCCAGGAACAAAAGGAGAAAAAAGTGTCCCACAATTCTTTTTGAGAGCATGTCCTCAAATTACCTGAAACATCCCACCAGGCCCCACCTTTTAAAGGTCCCCATCACCATTCAATAGCACGAAGCTTGAGGCCCAAGCTTTCCTTTTTGTTTTAAAAGGTATTTTTAATTATTTTATCTTCCTTTATGAGGATGTTGCCTGTGTGTATATCTGTGCATTACTTGCATGCATGCTCGGTGCTCTAGAAGGTCAAAGGAGGGCACCAGATCTCCTGGAACCGAAGTTACAGACCGTTGTGAACTGGGACCTCTGGAAGAGCAGCCAGTCCTTTTAACCACTGAGCCATCTCTCCAGTGCAAGGACCAAGCTCTTGATATATGCCCTTGGGAGACACTTAAGAGCCGGCTATAACAACAACCATGGCCAAGAACATGTCAAGGCCTGTTTCCCTGAATGAGGATGTACTCTCAGCTCTAGTGTCTGGGGACGCCGTTATAAGACACAAGAAGGTGCCCTTTCTCTTCCAGTCTCCTGCTCTTACACCCAGTCACTCACACAGACACCCCCCACCCCCTGCCAAGTTGCTTGTTTGAAGCACCAATACCTCATTTTGGAAAGCTCCGACAGGGACGGGGAAAGGCGGGGAGGCTGGGACGAAGTGGAAGAGAGCAGGCAGCCACAGAATTGTTTTAGAGGATAACTTGTGTGGAAATTAGCAGACAAGGTTGGTGTTATATGGATGGAAGGAACCAAATGCACAGAGATGTGGAAAAGCAAGAAGTTGATGTTCCAAAAGAGCTTGCTGATGCCAAGGCTGAATGGAGAAGAGAGATTCCCTGGGCTGGTGTGGCAAGCAGGCACTAGATGCTGACAGCCTGCAGCACAGGGCATCTTTGGATTTCTGTTGCTGTGAACAGACACCATGACCACAGACACTCTTATAAGAAAACATTTAGTTGGGACTGGCTTACAGTTGAGAGGTTTAACCCAATATCATGGTGGGAAGCATGAAAGCAGACAGGCAGACATAGCGCTGCAGAGGTAGCTGAGAGTTCTATACCCATTTCCTCAAGCAGCAAGAAGAGAGAGTGACCCTGGGCTTAGCTTGAGCATTTGAAACTTCAAAGCCGACCCCCAGTGACATACTTTCCTCCAACAAGGTAATACCTCCTAACAGTGCCACTCTCTAAGAACTTAATGGAGGCCATTTTCCTTCACACCACAATACAGGGTAGGCTTTACCCTGGAGGGGACAGGGGGTGCTTGGCAAGCGTATTAGAAATGCAACCTAGGAGACATTGTTCTCAACAGAGCTGGTGCCCACAAAGGACCTGGTTTCCAGAAAACTAACTTTCAGTAAAGGTGGGAGGAAGGTGGGCTAGGATTACAAGTAGCAGTAGCAGTAGTGCGGGCTGCCAAGCAGAAGTCTGCGCATCAGCTTTGGGTGTTCGTTTCTTTGTCCAGTTCTGGGGACTGAGTCCAGGGTCTTCCCTATGCCAAGACTGAGCCACATTTCTAGTTCCTGTCTGTAGTTTATTCAACTTAGGTATGTGTGTGTGTGTGTGTGTGTGTGTGTGTGTGTGTGTGTGTAGAGGACAGAAGCTGACATTATCAGGTGTATTCTTCAATCCCTCCCCAGCTCATTTAACTTTTTGTGAGTGCGTGGTATGCATGCATATGTGTGTTTGCATGTATGTGGGGTGCACATGCATGTGTGTGCATGTGGAGACGGAGGTTGACTGCAGTAATTCTCTTGTTCTCTATTTTACAAATTGAGGCATGGTTTCTCACTTGAACCTAGAGCTGACTCATTCAGCTAGTCTTGCTAGTCAGCTTGCTCTGGGGATCCTGTCTGCCTCCTAAATGCTGGGATTCTAGGCTGCTACACCTGCCCAGCCATAGCTGAGTTCTGGGGACCTGAACCCTGGTCTTTAGCAGCATCTCGCTTGGTTCCCCTTCTCCCCTCCCGTACTTATTTATTTATTCAGAGACTGGGTCTTTCACTGGAACTCACCGATCAGATCGGGATCCACCTGTTTCTGCCTTCCCAGGGCTGGAACTACAGGTGTCATGGCACTGGAGGAACTCAAGTCCCTCATGCTTGCCTGGCAAGCACTTTACTTAATAAGCCATCTTCCCAGCTCCACCTAAGGTTACCTGAGTTTGCAATACCCAGCTCTAAAAGTTCTACGAGCAGCTGGAGTGGTTGGAAGAGGATGCTAATTTGAGAAAACAATCTGATCAGAGATTAAAAGGAGGAGAGATTTTGGGTGCGTCGGGGGCTTTTCCCATGAATAAAATAGTATGCTGCATGGGAGACTGGGCCTCTGGAAGGATGCGTTCCTTGTTCCCACTCTGTCGCCATCTCGGCTCGATCGCCCCACCTGCATCCAGGCTACAATTTCCGGTTAATGAACAAAGCTCTTCACACCCGGGTGGCTTTGCACAGCTGCTGCTTCAGCCAGGAACCCCCCTTCTTCCGTTCTGCTATACACCTTTAATCCCAGCTTTTCCTTAAACTTACTTCACCGTCTCCCTACAGCAGAGCTCAAAAGTTCTGCCTGAACCCTGCACGGCCCCACAGACCCCAGGTCTCTGAGTAACCTAGTAGTCTTGTGAGGTCCCCTGGAAATCGGATGGATAGGTGGAAGGATGAATGGGCAGACAGGCGGGTGAACAGATGGACCGGTAGTTGAATGAGCGAGTGCATTCTGAATAGGAGAGCTCGGATTTATTTTTCTTCTTTGAAACAGATCCAGTCTCCGCCCCACAAGCACAGGCTGGAATAGTCTGGGACAGTCTAGCCCCTCGGGGACCAAGCAGCTGGACCAGGTGACCCTCTGTGACTCCCCCGAGCCCTCTCTAACCTCGTTCTGGCCCCCTCCTGGGCTCTGACCTAGAAAAAGAAGCTTGTGCCAAAGAACGGAGGGTTTTAGGACCCCGCGTGGCCGGAAAGCGGGCGGGGCATCGCGCGGCTCCCGCGGCGGTGGGGAGGTCCAGGCCCCGTGGCGCCTGGCGGGAGGGCGCGGCGGGAGTGCGCGTGCGCGGAGCGCGCACCCTGCGCGGCGGACAAAGGCGCGTGCGGCGGCGCGCGAGGCGGAGGGCGGAGCGGCGGGCGGGCAGGTACGCGCCGGCGGGAGGCGGAGCCGCGAGGCCGCGATGGAGCACAGCCCGGGCGGGCGCCGGCGCTGGAGCCCGAGTGCCGGGCGGAGCGGGAGCCTCAGCCGGAGCCGCAGCCTCAGCCCGCGCCAGGCCGGGGCAGGAGCCCGCAGGGCCGGGCTGCTCGCAGCGGCGGCGCCCGAACCCCCCAGCGGCTGAGCGGTGACCTCCATCCTCGCACGCGGCTGCTGGGACGCAGCGACCCATCCAACCCGGGCCCCCCAAGATCTGCTTGCTACAACCGCACACCTCAATACACAGAGAGACCCAGGCTTGGGGCGCGCTAGCCTCCCCAATCCGCTACTCCGGCACACAGGAACCCCAAACCTAGGACAGCAAGATCCTCTTGCTAACGAGAAGCCGCGGGCACCCCAAAGCCTCGGGACCCGGGCGACCAAGCCCCTTGCGACGCCTTCAGCGTCCCGGCTAATGGTGGTGGTGGTGCCCTGAGCCCCTCTCGGGCCGGGCAGACGAAGATCGACACGGCGCCCAGGCCCCCTGCCGCGGCGTCCCCGCGGCCCCAGCCCAGGTAAGTGGGACCCAGGTGAGGGGCGGCAGGTGAGTGGTACCGAGGTCCCTAGAGTCCCGCAGGTGGGGAAGGAAGTCCAGAGTGCGCGCTCCCCCTCCTCAGCGTCGCCATGGAGCCGAGGCTGAAGGACGTCTCTTTGTGTCTCGCTTGGAGGAGCCGCCCCCTCCTCCTCTCCCTTCCCCCACCTTCCACCCCAACCCTGAGATTTGGACACAGCTTCAGACCCCGGGAGAGAGGAGTTGCGATGCCCTGGAGAGGGGTTAGAGGGTGGAGAGTATCCCCGGTATAGCCAGGAGCGTTAGACCTTAGGTCCTTTGAAGAATAAAGACACGTAGCTATCATCTCCCAAAGACCAAGCTGAGTTCTTAAGTGACACCCACCCACCTCCCAGGAAAGAGAAAATTTGGGGCGCCCAAAGGTGAGAGGTGCCTGCATTCTGCAGCTCTGGGTGACAGCTGGGGCTTTGGGTGTGTGCCTTTGTCTGAGAGGGCAGAGAAGGGGCGTGTTTGAGAGGATGAGTCTCTTATTTTCTGACTCCCATACCCCAGCTCAGGTCTCAGTGGGGCTCTTTATCCAGTCCCTCTTTGTGCTCCCTGCAGAACAGGGAGAGGGCAAGCCCTCTCAGTGAACAGCTAGTTTGGGGGAGGGAGGTACCCCGAATGAAGAAACCATTTCAGGTCAGAGCACCTTTCTGCCCCTCTAAGTCCCGAGGACAGCAAACCTGAGTGTCTTCCCTTTTTCTGACCCGGGGAACACCTAGGACCAAGTCCATGACTGGGACACTGTGTCCTCTACGATGCAGGATTGAGTCTGGATTCTTGCTTAAGCTTTCCAAAGCATCTACAATCAAGAGGGCCTCAACAAAAGTCCTAAACCCCAGGACCCAGGGAATGCCGGAAAATCTTGGGTGTGTTGTACCCCAAGAAAGGGCAGGAAGGTTTTTTTTCAGCCTTCCACAGACAGGTGTAAAGTCAGGTAGGAGGTGAGCAGACAGGCTGGGGAAGGCAGGATTCAGAACACAGAGCCCTATAGAAGTTTCTTTGTTCGTTTATTTATCCATTCTTTGCAACATCTACCGTGTCTGAAGTTCCAGCCCTGGAGTTTGGGGCTTCCGCTCATCTTTTCCTGACGATCTGGCTTCAGATCCTTGGGCTGTTCTGTTTGTCCAGACCGTGTCAGGACCAGCTGCCCAACCCTTGACCCCTTGTCCGTGTGACACCTGATTCCCCAGATCAGACCTGAGCAGCTGATGCCTTCCCATCACCACTGCCTGGACTCCTCTGTGCTGCTGGCTTTGCCCCATGAGTAAGGATGAAGCCTGGGTCAACACTCTTGCAGATCCCCCTGTAGACTCAAGGACAGTCAAGACAGTCAACCCCCCCCCTCCCAGGAGAGGATGTGCGAAAGCCAGTTGCCCTGAAGATGAGGTGACCTTGATCAAGCCTGTGGCATTTCCCAGAGAGAATGATAGTGAACTACATATCTGCAGCCAGCTTGGTGGGTACAGATTGAAGCCAGACTGTCAGGAGCATTTAAGGTGTGTCCTAGCCACCTTGGAAGTTTATTTTGTGCAGTGGGTTGGAGCCCAGGGCTTCATCACACACTCCACAGGCAAGAAAGTAGAAGCAGAGGCTGGAGAGAAGTTCAAATGACTGTGAGCAGAAAGAGCCATTATGAGGCCAGAAGGGGACTGGCAGGAAGACTTTCTCTCCTTGTTAACCTGCCGCGGCTCCCCATTGAGTAGCCCTAATGAAGTAGCTTGGCAGCCCAGCTCTCTGCAGCCTGCCCTAATTTACATCTTGAGCACCCCCACTATACCTGGCTCATCTCCATGACTCTTAATTCTTTATCATATAAAATCCCCCTGACCCAGAGCCCCATTCTAGGATGGCTTGGCAGCTGTTTCTACCTCTACCTCCCCTTTTGCTCTGGCTTAGACTGGCACATGGTAGAGAGCCCAGTCTAGGTGATTGGTGGCTGGGCAGCTTAGTGGCATTTGTTTCCATGTGCTGTGAGACTGCACTCCTAGGCTCAGCTTTGGGAGTCTGGGGCTGTCCTGTTCTGGCCACACCAGCACCGTTGAGCCTACAGCCTGATGTCTTAGCATTTGGAGAATACAGCTTAGAGCCCCAGTTTGCTGATCAGTGTATTTCACATGTCTGCGTTTGTTACTGATGCTCAAAAATTCTTGGAAGATTTCACATTCAGATGCTGATTTGGAGATCTTCCTGAAAAACCAGGGGATACAGCAGCTTGAGGCCCAGAGCTAGAGAATGGCTGTGTTGTTTGGGCAGGACACATGCTCCCAGTTGTCCCAAGAACTCCTGACCTGTTCTTTATTGGTGTGAACTTAGAGCCTAGCTGCTGACCTCCAGGTTTGTCGGGAAGAGTGGGAGCTGGAAAAATGAGTGCTCAGCACTGGCTGTGCCTGGTCTACCTGCCCATGGCTGGGTTAGGACTAGCAAAGTGCCTACCTGGGGTTGTTAGGGTCAGTAGTGAGAGGAGCCAGGACTTCCCCAGACTGGCCCCACATTCTGCTCTATTCCACCTCCCCATAGCGCGCGCGCGCGTGCGCACACACACACACACACACACACACACACACACACCCCACTGGAGGCACAGGCATAACCATTGCTAAGGGCAGTAGACCAGGGCTTAGGCTAAGTCTGACGGAGGACTTGGGGAGGGCTGCTATTGACCTCAGTTTATTCCTCTGTGCAGAGAGGACAAAAGTGGAGGAGGTTCTCCAGGCTTCCTCTTCTCGGGCTTTCCAGGACTGAACAGGTGGCCTGGGTCGAACCTTGCATGGTGATCATGCTGGCCACATTCAAGGTTCAATCCCCAATCCAGCAAACAAAACAAAGTGACCTTGTCCCTCCCCAGCCTCTGACATTCCCTAAGCATGAAGCTGATGACTGTTACCAAATAACTGGGCCAGAGCCAGAGGCCAGCACCAGGCCCTAGCCACTCGCCTTGGCTTTGGTAGGTATTCAATCTTCCTGGACAAAGGTCTGCTGGAGCAGAGGTCAAAAGAGATGACCCAGTGCCATGTGGAGAGCACCAGCTCTGGACTCGCCCTAGGTTTGAGATGTACTTAGCTGCTTTGGGCCTCAGTTTACTTATCTATAGAATAGGAACAATACTGTGTAGGATGAACTAAGCCAGAGGCCAGAGACTGTTCGGTCTCATTAAAGGGGCACCTCAAGGGATAGCCGAGCTTCCTCTGGAAGCTGCTCTAGAGATGCGGGGCTTGGTGTGGGCTGGGGGGAAGCAGTCATTGCTGAAGTTGGTAGTTGGCAGGGCTGCAGAGCTCCAAGATGGGTAGCAAAGAGGACTCCCAGCCCAGTCGTGGGGTCCTGCAGGAGAAGGTCTGTGGGGTTAGGTCCTCCGGAGGAAGGCCCCTTTTATCCTCTGCTTCTCTCCAGGAGAGGGGCTTAATAACAGCAGGGGTAGCCAAAGGCCTTCTGCCTTCCCCTTCGTGGCCACCCCTTTCTGTCGTATCCTCAATGCTCCTAGCTCCTCCCCACCCAGGAAGCCATGTCGTTAATGTCAGGCTCGGAGGGAGGCAGTGGAGCAGTTTCTCCTGTCAGTCTGCAGAGCCAGGCTCTGGACAGATTTTCATTTTACCCCTAGACCAGCACAGCATTGAGCCCATGGCAGGATTTGAGCCCGGCTCTATGTCCACCAAGGGTTTGTGTTGAACTGGCAGCGGCTGCCTGTCCAGTGACTAACCTGACCTTGGACTAGTCAGTTCTTGGGGGGGGGGCTGTGTTTTGACTGCAGAGGGGGTGCTGTGAGGGGTCATTGAGCCTTGAGCCAGTGAGGCAGGCTTCAGCAGTGTGTCTGCAAGCATTCTAGGTCTTCTTTCACCTTGGGCTACCATATACAGGTGAACTGATTCCAGTCAGGGGACCTGCTGTGACTTCCCTCAGCCTCACACTCATTCTCTGCAGCTTGAACAGTCACAAGAGGGTTCCAGAATATACCAGCTGCTGCTTCCCTGGGAGACTAGGCAGGGCTGGGATGGATATCATAGAACAACCTCTTTTGCTTGTCAGACCTGAGAGGATGACCTCAAAGAGGGTACACAACTCTACCCACTGGGCCCGGCCTTGGGCAAGGTTCCTAACGTCTCTGTGCCTCAGCTCTCTCTTCTGTAAGAAAGAATCCTAGCACTTGTCTTCTGGGCCTGTTGGGAGGGCCAAGTGGAAGGATGTTTGTAAAGTGCTATGACTGTCACCTGCGGCACCCCAAGGGTTGCCTCTAATATTAGTCCTTAAAGCCTGAGCAGAAAGGGATGGCAGCTCCTCATTTAGAGATGAAGTGGGTCTCTGGCCTGGTGTGGTGGCACACACCTTTGATCCCTGTACTCAGGAAACAGACAGGCAGATCTCTTAAGTTTGAGGCTAGCCTGGTCTAATAGTAAACTCCAGGCCAGTCAAAACTGCAAGTGAGACCTTGTCTGAAAAAAATGGGGCTCTGATGTGAAGGGCTTTCCCCAAGGCTCTCTCTGTCCTGGGGTTGAGGAAAAGTTCTGGTCACTTTTATCTCATACACAAAGCACAAGGCTTGGTGGATCTGAAGTTCTCTGTGGCTTCACCCGGGCACCAGCCTGTTCCAGGGGCCTGCAGCCCAGCTGCATCCGAGTCTCCTAAGGCAAGGCCCGGGTCAGGGTCACATGCTGTACCTCACGCTTCATGGATCAAGGATCTTAGAGGACTTGAGGCTACTGAGAGGAGAGCCACTTCCTGTGGTGTCTTCTCCGTCCCTCTCAGATCTGTTCTGCATACTTGGCAGGCTTCCTTTCCCTTGCTCGCTGGCAGTTCCCCTGGGATGGCACCTTGCCGGCCATGCGTCTGTTTCACCGTTAGAGCCTTGACTATTGTGCTGCACAGTCCCAGCTCTCGAGCTTGGCCACAGGACTCCCAGCTGCTCTCAGATTCAGGGGCAGTGCCGAGCGTGGAGCCAGTCACACATATCCTTTTGAAATGTGTTAGGATCGGACAAATCATCTCTAAGCCACAACCAGCTGTGTGACTTGGGGTGGAACCACATAATCTTTTTCTTTGTGCCTCAGTCTCCTTAGCTGTAAAGACATAAATAGCGTCTCCCAAGGGTATTTGAGGTTTAAATGAGTCGGTATGTCTAGAGCAGTTTTGAGTGGCTTGTAAGAGGTGGCTCCTGTAAGTACTACTTGAACCTGAACCATTTTATACCCATTTTTCACTCCTATTGGAGCCCAAGACAAGTCAGATGGGTGCTCTGAGCCATATCTTTGGCTCTTACGCCTATTTAACTTGGAAGAAATTGCGTCTCAGAGGACAAACAACTTGCACAGGCCCCTATGGCTAGGTATGGGAGTGAGCGCCTGAGCCTCGGTGTAGGTGCTACATTGGCTGCAGGTGTGTTTGTCCCTCTGTAGTTCAGAGGTGATCTGGGGCTGGGGAAAGAGCCTCTGTTCACCCAGCTCTCTCTCTCTAGAAGTCACCATTCATTCACTGGGAACAACCTGGCCAAAGGCACTGGCCCATCAACCACATTCTATTCCAAATCCTGAGTGCTAGATTATCTGCATCTTCCAGGTCTTGAGTTTTGGAGGCCTTCACAAACCCTGGGCCTGCTCATGGCCCTCTTTGAGGACCCTACCCCTTTGGACTTGGGACTCCCACCTTCTACAGGGCCAGAGAGGCTAGACAACCTGTTTGGTAACAGAGTCACCAACTTAAATGGCTGCCAAGGCTTTGCCTAGAGAAGGGGTTGACTGCCAGGTAGAAGAGAGGGAGGAAGGCTCTAAGTCAGCCCTGGAGTCTCACAGCACAGTGATCTCTAGGTGGCCTGGTGGCAAGGACATTGAGGAAGGTTGTATGTTGTGGCTTGACCCAGGAACACTCCTGAGTCTCCACATTATAGATCTGGCAAATGGGGAGGATGGGCCTGGTGATCACAGACTATTTCTGGCTGTAGCTGGTTTAAGAGTTAGATTTAGCAGCAGAAAGATGGCCTCTGAGTGTGGAATAGAAGGGTAGATTTGCCTGTACACTCAGGGGGAGAACTAGACCTCAGGTCCCTCCATCTGGTCACTGTAGCCCATTGTGCTCAGTGGGCATTCTTAGCTCTGTCCTACTGATGAGCAAGCTGAGGTGTCTGTAGGGGCACAACCTACCCAAGGTCACATTGCACAGTGGCAGGATTTGCATAACCTCTTCTTCCTTTTGCTTTTTGGACCAGGAATCAGTACTCGATGGGTTATGTATGATTGTCAAAGGACTGGAGCAATCCAGGCATGGTGGCTGTATGTCTGTACACACAACACTCAGGAAGGGTCAAGAAGATTTTGAATTTGAGGTCCGCTTGGGCTATTTAGCAGCAAGACCCTGACTCAAAAGATCAAACAAGAGAGAGGGCTTGTCTAAAATCCCGTTTCCTGGGAGGCCCCAGCCCTCGAGTATTGGATGTAGGAGCAGGCCTACGCTGCGATGGTGCTCCTGGCAGTGAGCAGAAGGGTCCAAGTGCAGGCAGATTGTGGTCCTGGGCAAGCCAGTGTAGAGGGTAGGGACAGCCCTGAGGATGGCCATTCAGGAGCACATCGTCACCAGACTAGGATGCTGTCCCGGGAAGAGAGGGAATCTTGCCAAGCACAGATTGTAGGGTGTGGGGTCCCTGGAGATGGGGTCCTGGTGCTGATGGGCAGCTAGGCAGGTTTCCTGTTTGCTTCCTCAAACAGCCCTGTCACCTGGCCTCAGCCAGCTGTCCCTTCTGCTCCCCAGCTCATGCAGGGTTGAGCCTGGTAAAAGTTTTATCCTTCCTTCCCTCCTTGCTCAGCCCCCACCTCCCCAAAGAGATTCAGTTGTTCAGTCAACAGAAATTTACTAAGCACCTGCTTTGTGCCAGCTGTCATGTGAGCTCCTGGGGACTCCACAGTGAACAAGACCAGGCCATAATATCCCTGCCCTCTGGGTGGCTTCAGTTCGAGTGGGAGAAAGACACAGTTAATAGATGTCATCATAGTCAGTGAATTATATAATGAATTCAAAGGTGCTACGTTCTACTGGGGAGAAATAGAGCAAGCGTGGAGGAAGGGAAGGTGGGACGTGGCCCTAGTTTGGAAAGTGTCACCCAAGCAGAACACTGACGAAAGATCTATGTGGGCCTTGGAGGGAAGAGCTATTCAGGCAGAAGGAACAGCTCCAGGCTGGGATAGGGCTGCTGGGAGCAGCGGGGGAAACGGTTGGGGGTGGGGCGTAGCAGCAAGTCACAGGGGTGGGTGTGGGGTGGACAAGGCTAGTGGAAAGACTGGTGTGAGATGGGCTGCGGAAGGAGTGGAGAGGGGGTGACACTGGGTGCTGTGTCTAGATTGTAGCCTGGCCCAGTGGCACACACCCGCAGTCCTAGCTACTCTGGAGGGTGAGACAGAAGAATTGGAAGTTGCAAGCTAGTTTGGGTCAAGGTCGAATACCATCACAACTGTGTGGGTTCTGGAGTTGCTTAATATCAGTGAAAACCCTGTTCTTATTTTCCCCTTGTCAAAGCAGTGTACTGACTGACTGTATCCAGTGATCTGGAGCCCAGAGGGCAGGGTAACTGGTGACTGCTGCTGTGTTCTCCCAGAGGCAGACTAATTATTTGGCAAGGTGTCCAGCATAGCAACATGGTCCGGGCTCTCTGTAAAAATTCCAAGCCCACTCACCCTTTAGCCTACATGCCTGTTTCTAGAAGCTCTGCACAGATCCACTCAAATCCACTGAGTGTCAAGTTGCTTCTGTGCAAGGCCGCTTACTTTTTATAGCAATAGCACGGACACTGGAGACTCAGCTCTGCAGTTTACCTCGCCCTCTGCCCGGCTGGCTACTCTTCCTCAAGCCAGGATTCAATGGGCGCTGTCCAGGCCTGTGGTACTGAACGTGGGTTGGAGGGAGACCTGGGGCCCAGAACTGAAGGCTAAAAGTAAAAAAGATGATGTGCAGGCCAAGAAGCTAAGGATTCAGTCCTGGCCCAGAGGCTGACGGTGGGTAGGCTCCTCCAAGCCTCAGCATCCTGCCCTGTGAAGAGGGAGTTGCCACAGAGATTAAGTGGCAAAATGAATGGTAATTTTTTTGTTGTTGTTGGTTTGGCTTGGTTTGGTTTGGTTTTGGTATTTTTGGTTTTTCAAGACAGGGTTTCTCTGTATAGCCCTGGCTGTCCTGGAACTCACTCTGTAGACCAGGCTGGCCTCGAACTCAGAAATCCGCCTGCCTCTGCCTCCTGAGTACTGGGATTAAAGGCGTCTGTCACCACGCCCGGCATAAATGGTAATTTTTACCACTTCACTTCAGAGGTGGTAGCGTAGTGGTTAAGCTTGGGTCACAGCATGGTGATGGTTGGTTCTACTGCCTCCTGGATGGGTGATCTTCTATAGTGATATGACCAAGCGGGGCCTGGTGGCATATACTTGTCATCCCAGCTACTCGGGAGGCTGAGGCAGGAGGGTCAAAAGCTTGAGGACAGCCTGGACTACATAGCAAGACTCTTGTTTTAGAATAAAAAGGGCTGGGGGGTGCAACACTTGCCGGGGCTCCATCCTAGCATTAAACACAGACAGAAAACAATGCCCGTGCCTAAGTTTCTTCATTTGTAACTTGGAGTCAGTAATATTCCCCACACTATGAGGCAGTGGAAGGACTTGATGGGTCCATGGGATTCACCCCATCAGTGTCACTTTCTGTTGGTATCTCCAGCCTGTCCCCGGTGACCAGTGCTCCTCACAGCTGCTTCTCTCATGCCACCTGGACTTGGAGCTGTTAGAGAACGATAGTACTTTACCCCCAAAGACAGCCTGGTTCCTGACCTATGACTGGTCATCAGTCTGTCTGTCTACAGAATGGAGCCAACCAACAGTCCTTCACGTGGTGCTAGAAAATAACTGTGTGCCTGCAGGGTCATCTTCAGGAAAGCCAAGATATAAAAAGTTACAACTTCCAAACACGTAAGGAATTATTCACCGGCATTTGTCACCCCCTGGCTCAGTGCTGGGAATAGCAAGATGATTAAGGCAGGGGCTGGCTTTCAAGGAGCTCTCGGCTCTCTCGCTGGGTTTTAGGTACACTCGTCTGGAGTCTAGCTTGGGAGTTATATAAACTCATCAGCTGGCTTAATTAAGCCCGAACAGAAACCCATTGATTCATGAAACAAATGTCCAGGAGTATAGCTGGCCTTAGGCGTGCCTCATCAGCACATCTCTGCTGCTTCCCTGTCAGGCAGGTTTCCCCGTTGGTGTGGCCTGCCAGCTTCCAACAGCTCTAGCCCTGTGTCCTCTGGCTTGGTCTCACACCCAGAGTGAAGGATGCTGTTTCTTCACAATTCCAGCAGACGTCCCAGGGCTTGGCTGCAGGGGTCACCATTGGGCATGTGTTTATCTTGAGCAGATGGAACAATGGATCCCAGAATCAGGCCTGTCCCTGATAGCGGTGTAGAGAGCAGGGCAGGACTGGTACCCAAAGAAAGGGGAACTGATGCCAAGCAAGGCAATACCACATGGCTGTTCAAGGAGCCTCAGCAGCACTGCAAGGCCAGATGTGCTGGTGTACACCTGTCGTCCTAGCACTCAGGAGGCAGAGGAGGGAAGATGGAGAATTCAGTGCCACCCTGGCAAGACCCTCTCTTAAATAACAATCCAGTGATCCAAACTCCATTGCAGCTGTGTGAGCAAGGCAAAAAGTGAGTCAAATCTGACTTTCAGTCAGGCTGGGCGGGGTGTGGAGCAAGGCACAGTGGCAAGCTCGTATGAAATGCCACAGGCCGTTATGTGTGTTAACTGAAGTGCAGATAAAAAGCGGTTCATCCGATGGAGTCTAAGGACTTCTGAGGGAGGCAGCACGAAGAAGACTGGCGTGTGGAGTCAGTCAGGAGACTGCAGCTGAAGCTCACTTGCCTTTCACTGATGGAAGGAGGAGAGGTCACTGGGCTGCCCCC
Organism: Mus caroli; assembly: GCF_978045245.1. Lineage (NCBI taxonomy): Eukaryota > Metazoa > Chordata > Mammalia > Rodentia > Muridae > Mus > Mus caroli. The sequence continues at coordinate 19,500,118 of NW_028227263.1, read as the reverse complement.
ACTCAGTTCTGAAATTCTACCACACAGCTATTTGCCTCCCACAGGGAGGGTAAGTAGTCATATCCAGAGAAGACAGGCTTGTATTCAGACACCCCTGGAGTTTGTCCTTGTGTGGGACACAGTGTAGGTCCAGGGCCTAAGGGAGAGGACCTGAACATAGGACAGAGAATCTTGGGACTCAAGTGTAAGGACAGAAAGGCTCAGCTGGAGCCAGACATTGTGGCTCGCTCCTGCGATTCCAGCCCTTGGGAGTCAGAGGCAAGAGGATCACAGGTTCTTGGCCAGCCTGGTCAGTCAGGGTAAGAAAACAAACAAAAACAGAAGGCCTGGTCCTGCCTCACCTCTCATAGCTATGCCCGGCCCCCCCACCCCCAGTTCCCACAGGTAGATTTAGCCTCTGTTGCACCCCAGAGATGAAGGATGCTTTTCTCTGTGCCATGTTTGCCTTGCAGGACTGGAGCTCCAGATCTGGACCCAGCTCTGCCAAGTGCCAACTTTGAGTCCTTGTGCACTTCAGCAGCTATCTTGATTTGCTTGGTGCTTCTGCCACCAAGGATCTCTAAAGGGTGGTTTACAATGAGCAGGTGCATTTCTCAGTTCTAGAAGGTAGGGCATCAAGGTCAAGGGCATCCGTGGTAGGAGGTGGAAAGGAAACAGAAAGACCAGGATGAGCCTTTTAAAAGAACCCAACCTCTAAATAGTTTCCAAAATCTGTCTTCTTAAAACCCATGCTTATTAGTATGTCGTGTCTGTGGTACATGGTACATGTTTACAGGTGGGTACACACACGCTTAGTGTGCCTGTGAGGGTCAGGGGACACCTTTGTGAAGTCAGTTCTCTCCTATCTTAAAGTGTCTTGTGGACATCAAACTCAGGTCACCTGACTTGCGCTGTAAGCACCTTTACGAGCTGAGCCATCTCACCTTTCCCGCCCAGGTCTCGCCTCCTTCGCCTTTGTTTGTTTGTTTGGTTGGTTGGTTTTGAGGCGGGTTCTATGTAGCTTTCAGAGATCCACCTTCCTCTGCCTGCCAAGTGCTGGGATTAAAGGTGTGTTGCCCCAGTATCTGGCCAGATCTCACTAAATACTGTTCAAATGACAGAACCCAGCGTGGAGGCACAGGCCTGCATTCGCAATACCCAGAATGCTGAGGTAGGAGGAGCAAGACTTTGAGGCCAGCATGGGCTATGCAGGAAACAAAAAAGGCAGTTAGGTTTCACCACTGGACTTGGAAAGGTACTTCTGTAAAGTGAGAGTATAGCAACCGCATCACATGCTGTGGTTGTTACTTAAGTCTAGCCCACCATGCTTCGAGCAACCAAAGTGCTCAATAAATACAGCGACACCATTCTCCCACCAACAGGCTGAGGCAAGCCCTCCTCTCTGCAGATGGGCCACCCTCCACCCACTCCTGTGAGTGCATTTTTGTCCTTGATCTCTGTCACCATTCTTGGGGAGTCCGGCCATGTTCCAGGCAGGTGCAAAACATAGTTCTGTCTACTGACTGCATAGCCCTTCCTGAGAATAGCAGTAGTTGTTGTGAGAAGCCACAGTTCAGGGGTGGAACACAGAGATTCACAGAACAGTACAGGGTGGGTAATCTTCACCCCTTCTGGGTGGACATCTAGTGGGGGCTCTACCACATTTTAGGGTTTGGGAGTCCTTTGCTCAGGTCAGCATCCAGAACAGAAGGCTTCTGCAACTGGAAAAAGTCCTGAGCTGGCAGTAACACGTCACTGTGTTACATCCCAGTGTGGGGGAGGGGAGCCAGCCACATGGCCACATGAAAGAAGGATTGTGACTTTGTAATGTAGAAGAGGAGACTGTTTGATAGCAGCTGGCTGTCTGCCACAGCCACAGCCAAGTCACCACGCTCTTGAGCCTCTGTTATTACCTGTGGAACAGAGAACATCATTCGATAGTGACAGTGGCTGCCCGGGTTGTACATTTACTGAAAGCTTTAGCATGTTCATGGGTGTATAAGTCACCCCTCAGATAAGCTGCACAGGCAGCTCCTTGCCCTCTCCTCAATGTTCTTGTGAGGACTTAGCCAGGAAAAGGTTGCCAACGGTGGTGCTGTTGCTTGTGTGTGCATGTCTGTCTGTCTGTGTGACTGTTTGTCCCTGTGACTGTATGTTTGATGTCTGTGTGTGTGTGCATACGCTTATGGCTTGTGTGTGTTTGTCTCTGCCTATGGTGAGGTATGAGAGAGCGTTCCAAAGCACTGTGAGCTGGGTTCTCTGCTGGGTGTAGCATCACAGGGTGGCACCCAACCCAGGCTGCCTGCCAACAGGAAGTGGTAGGCGGTTCAGTCTTGCTTCTTGCTTGGGAAACCCTCCCCCATTTTGGTGGCCCTCCAGCATGTGTCAGAGCCAGGACTGTCGTGCCTGCACGCTAGGATGTCCATCTCTGTCTCCTGGAGTGTACACATCAGATGGTCAAGACAGCAGCCCAGCATCTCCCTGGTGGGTGGGGGAAAGTTCCAGATCACTACACAGATGGGTATCAAAGCCAGTAGAGACACACCCTGGAAGGGTTCCACCCAGAGGGTCTCTTGGGGCCGCAGTTACCCAGAGTGTAGGAGGATACCCTGCTGAGCACAGGCTGGGAGGAAACAAAGGTCAACAGAGACCTCTATTTCCTGGTTGCTGGGCGTTCACAGCACAGTCTATAGGTACATTCAAAAGGGTGTGTGTCAGGACCTGGAGGACAGTGACCCCCTAATGTCAGATATGTCTTTATCCTTCCAGCCACTTAGGAGCTAGACATGTCATGCTTCACTCAGTCTCAAGTTGTCACATACACCAGGAGTCACGTGACATCACTGTGAGGGTGACATGGGTATCCTTGGCAGAGGTTCCACCCAGCTACTGCAGGATCTGGGTGATTTGTTCCCAACACTTGTCTTGGGAAAGAACTGATTTAAAGGATGGAGTTTAGATCCAGTTCCAGAGCTAGCTGTGTTTCTGTGGGTACGCCACTTGGTCCCTGCGCTTCATTGCATCATGGAATAACAGTACTATTACATAGCGTTCAGAAGAATTGTGGAGTCCTTATGACTGGTTGGCTGCAGTAGGCACTGTCAAGTTAATGTTTTTTTTTTTTTTCTTTAATGTGTGGATGTGTAAACTGAGGCCCAGGACTGGCCATAGGTCACTCGGCTGAAATGGCTCACAGAAGGATCAAGGCCCAGACTGTTCCAAGCTCAAGCCATCTCTGTAGTTCCCCACTGTGCCTCTAAGTCATGCTTGGTAACTGGGTCTGAGGCAGTATGTACCTGAGGGATGACACAGCAGCATCAGGGACAGACATGTAGATTCAGTCATTCCTTCTGCTGACACCTGGTGGAGAACATGACAGCAGGAAGAGGAGGGCTGGGTGGCCCCAAAACTTACCCAGTAAATTCAGGGTGGCAATACAGCACCCTGAATTGGGATCTGGTTTGGCCTCTGCCTTCAGGAGCTCTTGGCTTGTTGACAAGTAGGCAAGCTGAGACATCTTCCCCAACCTGGTCAGCAGGGGAGGCACAGATGAAAGCTCTTGAGTGCCAGTGACATGCACCTGCTGGGGCAGCAGAGGTTGATAGAGAAGGACCCAAGGACGGTGCCGTTTGAGAGGTCAGGCAGGGGAGCAGGAGTGCAAAGGAAAGAGTGCTTAGGAACAGTGGCCTGTCCAGCAGCTTCTAAAGTTTGCATTGGCTTGAGTGCCGTTCTGAGGCCCAGGGTCAAGCACTTAGAATGAGTACAGCCTCCTGCAGCTACCAGTCAAAGTCCCAGATGACACAGAAACCATCTGAGGTGACCCAGCAGAGCTGATGCTCTAAGTCGGGGAGTTGTATCAGAGAACACATGTCTGCACACCAGGCCATCCGTCTCTGTCTCCAGGCGTGTACACATATCAGATGGATAGGACAGCAGCCCAGCGTCTCCCTGGGTGTTAAGGAAGACTTCAGATTAAGAGGGCCGTCCATTCATCAGAAACTCTCAGGAAAAACTCCACACTGTCCTTGAAAGGTTGGAGGCAGTGGCCTGGGGACACTTCAAAATTGGTTTCCTTTCCTTTTGAGATGAAGCTAGCTAACTTGTCTTCCTCACCAGGTAGGTGGTGAACATTTGACAGAACTCATGGTCCCTGAAGCTGAGAGGGCCTCCCCTCCCTAGTTCCCAATATACCCTAATCATGGCCGTGTTAGAATTGTAGCCTGGAACTGGGTAGGACTGGCCACAGAGCCCAGTCACACAGAGTAAGGGGAAGCTGGGCTGGGTTTCTTACCATCCCCTGTGGTTGTGAAAACACAGCCACGCTGCAGACGAGACTCCTGGGTGACACTGTGGCATCTAGAGTCAAAATAAAACTCAGAAAAGGCTGCAGCTGGGGTGGGGCAGTTCTGGGAGAACAGGATCTAGGAACAGAGCTGGTTCATGAATGGAAAGAACAGGAGTCTGGGGAAGTAGAAGAGGTGGGAGCCAGTGCAGGGAGGGGGCCTCTGGTCTCAGCCATTGCTGAGGATGGCACAGATGGAACTCCGCCCATGGCTGGTGGGAGGCCAGGAAGTTCCCGCCTGGTGTTCCTCCTCTCTGTGTGAAGTGGGAGGCTGGGTCGTGCTGCCTAGAAGGAAGGGAAGGTCGCGGGAAAGGGCTTGCCCTGGAAGGGAGTGGCTGGCCAGGGCTTGTGGGGAGGTGGGTAGGGAGGTTCTAGCACCCCCAGCTTCCAGCTGGAAATGCACAAGTAAGCATGGGTGTGTGGTCCTAGCAACCCTGAAACCCAGGAGCAACTACACCGTTCTTACCAAATCACCTCATGGAGCCTGGTCATGCTGTGGCAGAGCCTGCCTGGAGCTGTGACTGCAGACTTGGCATGGCACACACTTACAGAGAATTTACTGAGTACAGGTGCTTCGTGCCTAGTTAAACCCCACAGTGGCTCATGGGAGGTCGTTCTGTTAAATCTCTTGATAGATGAGGAAGCAGGCACACATGCAGTCAGCCCAACGACATCCAACTAGTAAGTGACATTTGGTGTTCAAACTCAGCCTGAGGCTTGTAGGTCATGCCCCATCTCAGATGGGGCAGAGGACTTAGTATAACTGTGATGTGGGCAGGGGGCTCTGGGATGAGAGGCAGCCAACAGGAGGTCTAACACTCAGTGCACATGCGCACACCTGCCCAGTGTACCTGGGAGAAGCTCTGCTCCTAGCCCGCAAGCACAAAGCTAAGAGAAGGTTCTGGATGGCTGCCTGGAAGATAAGGATGGAGACAGAGCAGGCTTATACTGGGACAAAAGGAAACTCTTGGGATGACAGATAGACTCATTATGTTGATTGCAGTGATGGATTCATGAATATTTATGTGTTAAACTCATCAAATCGTGTTTTAAATATGTAGTTTATCATATACCAAGCAAACCCCAGTAAAGCCACAGAAAAGTGAAGCAAAGTATAAGGTGGAAAGCAGAAGTGAGAACCCTGAACTGGGCATTGGCTTTACTATCACAGAGTCAGATCCCAGCCTTGGACTTCAGCTGGGGTGGGCAGAGGATGATGGTCTCTATGGAAACACAGTAGCTGTGAGGGGTATATGCATGAAGACCATCTCGGCTGTGGACATAAAGGGGTCTCAGGCTGGGACTGAGGAGGGCAGGCAGGACTTCTGTGGGACAGGTCCCAGGGCCCTAGGTGTTGTATGTACCAGAAGGGATTGTGTTTTCCCCAGGGATGCCATTGATCATGGCTACATGTGTTGTTACTGTGTGCCCATACTGGCACTCTCTTGCCTGTGTGGGGTGAAATGGGGTGACTGAGGAAGTTGATACGGCAGAGGCCACCATTCATTGGCCCTAGCCCTGCTCTTGAGCCCGCTCTGCCTCACTGTGAAATGCCACTTGTATGTTCATCGTGTTTATCGCCCATCTTTCTGATGCACAAACCTCAAGGGCAAGGATCTCGTGTATTTGTGCAGTGCTGGATTCCCAAAGGCTCTGATGTCACCTGGCAAACAGCAGATGCTTCATCATTTTATGTGAATAAGGCTATGGCTGTAGGTTAGTGACAGATCGCATGCTTAACATGTGCAAAACTGTAGGTCTGACCCCCCCCCTCTCCCAGCACCGCCCACAACAGAAACCCAGAACTTGTGAATGGAAACATATGTGTGGCTACTGCTTTGTGGCATAAACCTGTGTGCTTGCTGGGGACTGTGTGGGTTAGTGTGAGACAAATGGGTCTGTGATACACAGTGCTAACGAGGGACAGGGACTGTCTCAAGAAACTTCGGGGATGGTGTCAAGATTAATGACGTTTAACATCCCTGTGGCCCAGCTGAGAATCTCCTAGGTGCTGGGGGGGGGGTGCGGGAGGAAGATGGTGAGGGGGCTTGTCACTCATCATGCCGTAACCCACAACAGGGAGAAGATGAGCGTGGGCTGCCCTGAGCCTGAACCGCTCCACTCCCTGCCTTGCTGTGGGCCGGGGGCCGCCCCTGTACCAGGTGCAGGTGTGCCCCTCCTCACAGAAGACATGCAAGCGCTGACCCTACGCACACTGGCTGCCAGCGATGTTACCAAGCACTATGAGCTTGTGCGGGAGCTGGGCAAAGGGACCTATGGGAAGGTCGACCTGGTGGCTTACAAGGGCACAGGTGAGTGTTGGTGGGGTGGCAAGGTATTAAGGTTAGGGGCATGCCTGGACAGAGGGCCAGAGCAGAAGGAGTTGACAAAGTGCCCAAACCAAGGCTAGGCTGCTTTGGGGCCATCTGGGCATCTTTGAGACAGATGAGCCCAGGGACATGCAGGAAGTGGTGCTTGAAGAACATTGGTGACACCTGATGCTGAGGAGCTGGAAAAGGTGAGGACAGGTCTTTGGGGACAGGACACCTTATTTAGAGGGTATGGGGAGATAGCCCTATGGGACACAGACCCAGAAGTTCAGCCAGTCAGCCAAGGTCACAGCACAACAGTGTGTTTGAACTAGGATGAGACCCTGTACAGGCCAGGCAGGAGGAGTCTCTAGGACAGAGGACTAAGGCAGCAGGAGGGACGCTTGCCTGGGTGCGCCCGAGTGCTTTCTGTGTGACCCTGGACAATGGAACCTGTTCCTCTATTTAGGAAAGAAGGTAGGGCCTGTGATGTGTAGCATTGTTGCTATTCCATAGCTGTGTGCCCAGTAAGGTGCACACGCCTGCCCAGCCTGCCCAGCCTGGGGGACTAGTTCCTTATGAGTCTTGTTCTAGCTAGGGAGATAAATACATACGACAGATGAGTAGACTGGATGTAGGGAAAATAGCTCAGGGTAGAGGCTGTAAGCCTTCCTGCTGTTTTTCAGTCAAGGGTTGTGCGGTAGAAGACGCAGGTCAGCCCTGCTCTGCTCGGTGGCCTTAGACAAGTCTTTTGACTGGGTCGGTTTTCCATCTCTGCTTGAGGACATGGTGCTGACCATGGCCATGGCCTTACTGCAGGGACAGGTTGGACAGCCACGTGTGGGAGTCTCACTGTTGTTGTTGTGGCCCTGCCAGGCACTAAAATGGCCCTGAAATTTGTGAATAAGAGTAAGACAAAGCTGAAGAACTTTCTGCGTGAGGTGAGCATCACCAACAGCCTGTCGTCCAGCCCCTTCATCATCAAGGTCTTTGACGTGGTCTTCGAGACTGAGGAGTGCTATGTCTTTGCCCAGGAGTATGCACCTGCTGGGGACCTGTTTGACATCATCCCTCCTCAGGTACTTCAGAGAGTGGCAGAGAGAGGGGAGATGGGCTTTGGGGCTACCAGAGTATGAAATCCTGGAAGGAGTTGGATCAACCAGCAGGCTGGGTATGGTATGCGTACCTGTCATACCTCTAATCCCAGCAATTGGGAAGTGAAGCAGAGGCAGGAAGATCATGGGTTCTGTACCATCTGGGGCTGAGTACTGAGACCCTATCTCAGCAAATCCGGATGTATAGCTTAGTGGTAGTGTTTGTCTAGCATACATATAAGCACTGCAAATAATAAATATGCAAGTGACCAAGCATTGAGACCGTAGAGGTGTCTCTGGAGCAAATGGGGGAGGATCCTAGTGCTTGGTTGGGGTATTTCCACTTGGGTAAAGTCGAGGTCAAAAGCCACCTAGCAGAGGAACAGGAGGGGTATCCTACTAGGTTGGGAGGAGGACAAACAGGCACCAGGATCAGGGCAGGTTCAGAGGCCAGCAGGAGAGTTGTGGCCTCCAAGTGGGCAGCTGACAGGGTCTGAAAGAAGGAACTGGGGCAGGGCCGGCGGGCCTGGCCTACCCCTGAGCAGTTCTCTCTGTTCCCAACAGGTGGGGCTCCCAGAGGACACGGTGAAGCGCTGTGTGCAGCAGCTGGGGCTGGCGCTGGACTTCATGCACAGCAGGCAGCTGGTGCACCGCGACATCAAGCCCGAGAATGTGCTGCTGTTTGACCGTGAGTGCCGCCGTGTGAAGCTGGCTGACTTCGGCATGACGCGGCGCGTGGGCTGCCGTGTGAAGCGCGTGAGCGGCACTATACCCTACACAGCGCCCGAGGTGTGCCAGGCTGGCCGCGCCGATGGCTTCGCGGTGGACACGGGCGTGGACGTGTGGGCCTTCGGCGTGCTCATCTTCTGTGTGCTCACTGGCAACTTCCCGTGGGAGGCTGCATCGGGTGCGGATGCCTTCTTCGAGGAGTTCGTGCGCTGGCAGCGGGGTCGCCTGCCCGGGCTGCCATCGCAGTGGCGCCGCTTTACCGAGCCTGCGCTGCGTATGTTCCAGCGGCTTCTGGCGCTAGAGCCTGAGCGGCGTGGGCCCGCCAAGGAGGTCTTTCGCTTCCTCAAGCACGAGCTCACATCCGAGCTGCGGCGGCGGCCTTCGCACCGCGCACGCAAGCCGCCTGGGGACCGCCTGCCTGGGTCCCTGCGCCTTGAGGCTCCCGGGCCACTCAAGCGCACTGTGCTCACCGAGAGTGGCAGCGGCTCGCGGCCTTCCCCACCCAGCGTAGGGCCCGTGGTACCCGTACCAGTGCCAGTTCCAGTACCCGTGCCTGAGGCTGGTCTGGCTCCGCCCGCACCCCCGGGCAGGACCGACGGCCGCTCGGACAAGAGTAAAGGGCAGGTGGTACTGGCCACGGCCATCGAGATCTGCGTCTGAGCCGCTGCAGCGCAGCTGCTGCGGGGAAGCCGCGCGCTCTAACCCGTACTGGGGACGAGGAGCAGTCTCTGCGCGGCAGTGGGAAGGAGTAGCGTAGACTAGGAGGCCCAGACACCGGGGTCGGTGGTGGGCTGGTGACATAGCTAGTAAATGACCATGCGTACGGCCGGCCTCAGCCTAGAGGAGCCGAGGCCCCTGACAAAGGCTGGGAGCTTGTGGGCCAGACTCTGAGCTCTGGAACCTGAACACTCCTGGCGCTTCATACCCCTTGGCAGATAACCCTACAGTATTCCATCCAAACCTGGGCACAGAAAGGGGGCTTTGGTGTCGGGCAGATATGGGCATGAGATCAGTCCTTAGAAACTGGCAAAGGACAGGCACTGGGTTGATAACAGTGGTCTCCAGGAGGTCGGAGGAAGAGGCCAAGCCCTTTAAATGTAGCAAAAGTTGTGTGCAGGAACAGACCCGATTATCTAGTGATACCCCTCACTTCTTCCTGCTGATGGGGACTTTGAACCCAGGAGGGAGAGCTATTACTGCAGCCACGAGGCTTTTGGGAACAGCTCCAATGTGTGCCCCTCCTGGGAGTAAGGGAGCAGATGGCTGGGGAACAGGAGGCTCGGCACTCCTGTGTCCCCAGGGCAATGGAGTCCACGCACAGCCCAGCTGCTCCCTCCAGAGCACTCCACAAGCAGGGAAATAGTTGTGACAGCTACTCCTGGGTTTCTGTTGCCGTCACATGTCAGCCTGGGTTCTAGGCCAGTACCCTTTCAGGAGCAGAGCACGTCACTGAAGTGAGGAGGGAGTGTGATGTGTGTCTGAGTGTCCAGACACCTCACCAGGCAGCTGCCAAGAGCCAGGCCTCTGTTTTACCATACTCCTCAGGGAATCCCAGGAGGTACCTGCTATTGGCTCAGGTTCTTAGGCAGCAAAACAGGAATCCGCCCTGCCCCAGCTCTCCTTTGGGACCCTGCACAAGAGGCTTGAGGAACCCTTGCAATAACCTCAACACAGGGAGGCTGTGCCTTCTGCCTGGCACCACCCAACTGGCCAGCCTGGGTTGCCTCTCATAGGGTCCCTCCAAAAAGTTCTGGGTCATTCAAGGAGGTTCCATCTTGGGGCTGGCTGGCTAGCTAGCTACAAGGGGCGCCAACCACCCCTCAACCTGGAGCCCCCCACCTCTACACACCCCCTTACTCCCACCACAAAGGGCTATAGGTCTCCCTGCCCTGCCTGAGTCCAGTTTACAAACTGTGGTTGCTCCAGGGCCTGGTCCTACTCTCCTGGGGTGCCACCACTTCCCTAGTGGACACAGGGCCACATATGCCAGGTAAGTAGCAAACCCCTCCTCCTGCCAAGAGCCGAGTCTCAGAAGGCCCCCATCACTGCCCTGGCCCACCTGGGGCCATTAGGCCCTCCTTCCCAGCCGCTGCCTCTCCTCTTGCCTTAGGCCTCTCCACCCTGATCTGCAATAACAAGGAAGCGAGATTCCACAGTAGACATCCCGCATCCCACAAGCGCCCTCTCTGTTGAGATCCTGTGTGGAGGCTTCTCCCTTGTAGTATCTAGGATGGTAGTCCTCAGAAGAGACCTTAGGTACGTAGCCCAGCCCCACTGTTTAGAGCCAGCAACCAGCCTGACCTGGAACAGGACTCAGACTGGGTCAGCCTCTGCTCTTGCCACCACTGGTACTGTCTCTGTCGGTTGGGTTGGGACCCTTTGCCCCTTAGGAGAGGTGTTGGTTACAGATGTTTACCTCAGTTTGTCACTGTTGAAGAAACAAATAATAATAGCAAAAAATTAGTAACACGGTAGACATGGAGGCTTAGAAGACAAACCACAGAGGAAACCTCCCCCTTTACAATTTTTCTGTGAAGTACAGTTTGTTCATGTACGCACACATATGTGTGCATCTCTGTCTCACCCCAGGGCAGGCCAAATCATCTATTGACACCTGTCCCAGCCTGTGTGTCCCTCACACTGCCCCCTGTCCTTTGGTGCTTCCCAGGGGCCCCTTTGAGCTGGCTTGTGGGGTGTAGGGGAGCTCCCCGGGTGGGAAGTGAGGCCTCGGGTTAGCTAGAGGTCTCCCACCAGGTTCTGTGAGCAGAGGGCCCGACGACTGTGTGACGTTCCCTGAGCCCACAGGACAGTCCTGGTGGCGGGCAACAGTGTCCAGTTCTGGGGCAGAGCCTGGGTTGTTCTCAAGCTGTAGAGCCTCACACCCCTGTCTCGCCTCTCCTACCCCATGTGTTTGTAAATACTCTGGCTTCCTTTGTCCCTGAGGAGGTTTTTAAATGTGTTATTTACTTCTCTAACTATGACAATTGCTATAAAATAAAAATTTAGAAAAATGATTGTTTGAGCTGCAAGGTGGAAGGGGTACACAGATCTTCATTTACAGCACACTCTGAGGTAGCACCCGCAGTGTCTAGGCCTGTTCGGCCTCAAGTGGACTCAGGCCAAGCCTGAAGGAGGGGTATGCTTCCTGGACTTTGTGCGAGAGGGGCAGAGAGAATTGTCCTGGCTTAGAATCCAGCATCAGCTTAGACTTGTGCAGCCTGGACCAAAATGGAAAGCTCCTGGCCACCACCTTGGCTGTATTTAGTGAGCGCCTTTGTTATACATGTCAGCGACCATGAAGGTGTGCGGCAGTGACAGTCTAGTGATGGGCACGTGTGTGGCTTTGCTGCTCTGTGGGTTCCTCTTCCCACCTTTTGTCCTCCTGGTTTTACCCCATCACTAGATAAAGGGGAGGGGAGAGAGAGAGAGATCCCTGAATCTAATTTTTGTTTCTTCTTTGACCATGACTACTAAAAAATTGCAACCAACCCTCCTGAACGGTCACCAACCACCCTGCCGCTCAGGGCCCTAGCGTTTATGTACCCTCAGAAAAGTTCCCAGAATTCCAAATACCACACAATCGAAGAAACTATCTGCAGCTGACAAAATCATGCCCCAGCTAAAGCATGAGGAACTCATAGTCAGCTGCTGTGAACAGTCTGAGGCCGCCACACATCCCGAACACCTGGGATTAACATGAAAACACATTTCTCGTTTTTTTGTTTGTTTGTTTGTTTTGGTTTTGGTTTTTTTTTGTTTTTGTTTTTGAGACAGGGTTTCTCTGTATAGTCCTGGCTGTTCTGGAACTCACCTTGTAGACCAGGCTGGCCTCGAACTCAGAAATCCACCTCCCGAGTGCTGGGATTAAAGTGTGTGCCACCACACCCGGCTTCTCTGTTTTTGAAAGAAACAAAATTCCAAAATTGTCACTACAAGCATGCCATTCACAGAAGGTCAGGGCTTGGGAAGGCACAGGACTGAGCTCACCAGGTTTTGAGAAGCCAGAGAATTCTAAGTTAACTGAGTGAGGGCACAGTGGGGTACTAGGAGTGGTCTTAGGGCCAAGTAAGAGTTGGTGCTGGGGAGCCGGAATCCCAGCACTTGGGAGGCAGAGGCAGGCGGATTTCTGAGTTTGAGGCCAGCCTGGGCTACAGAGTGAGTTCCAGGACAGCCAGGGCTATACAGAGGAACCCTGTCTCAAAAAACAAAACAAAACAAAACAAAAGAGTTGATGTTGGGGCAGCTGTAGAGAAGTATACCAAAAATACTCGCTAGTTACTCATTGTGCCAGCAGAACAGTGTGCCTGCTCTGCCTTCAACCCCTGTCCTATCAAGAACTGACCACCTAGCACAGCCAGCATGCCCACTTTTGGATACAGCATGCCTCCCTTTCAGGAGTTTCCTTTTTGGCCCCTTAGTAACTGGAGTCCCCTCAGGTTCTAGCAGCCTGAGCCATTCTTTTCTTCTAAAAGATCTATCACTTTGTTTAAAACTTAAGTAGCTTCCCATGACACCCCAAGTCAAAGTTGATGTTCTTTGAGTGCCTGCTCACACCCTGCCTGGGCTGGCTGTACTGTCCAGCCGTATTCTTCTACCTCTCCTGGTGCCACTTGCTGCCGATGCCTTCTCGCTCTTCCACAGACACCGAGCATGCTTGCACCCTAAGGCTTTTACCTTCCCTCTGGTCTCTCTGCACCTTCCAGGACTCCTTCCTCCCCCTTCCTTCTTCAGACCCCTGCTCCCTTCCAAAGGAAAATGTCCATGAATCGGAAAGAAGGAAAGATGGCGATTTCTTGCAACCGTCACCCTTTGCAGTGCCATGTGTTGTTACCCCTGTCTTCTGGCTAGACCCTAAGTTCTCCAAGAGTAGAGACAGAAGAGGGCAAGGCCCTGCTTCTCACTGGCCCTTCCATGCCTGACAGAGGACACAGTAAGGAAACTGTCACAAGTTGTCATTCATGAATGAACATCCAAGACTATTTTAGGGGCTGCGAGTCTACAAATAAACAAGCCAGAAACCCTTTAGTTCATCCTCTGAAGCTCAGCGTCTAAAACAAGATATTTAATAGGTTACATAATTATCTATGAAATGGAAGATGAGAGAGAAAAAGAAAGAAAATTCCACTCAGCAAATCAGAGTGAGAACACTTATCCAAGATGAAATACAGTCACTCCAGAGTGCCTGTCACTTCTCTAAAATGACTGGAAGCTGGAGGGAAAGTGGACACAGCTTGGTGGTCAGAACTTCCCAGGTTATCAGAGGGGAGCAACCTCAATATTTACCACCAAGGCTGTGAACCTCCTACTGCTGTGGAATCTAGCACTCACCTGTAGCCTCAAGATAAAAACATTGTCTGCCATGCCAATGGTTTAACCATAAGGAACCCAGCCTCCCATGCTGCAGGAGGACCAGGCTGTCCCTACAGCCTTTGAGATGTTCAGTCTGGGGTCTTAGTGTCCTTTCCTGCCCAGATTCTTCATTCTGGACTAATCCAGTATAAAGAGCTCTAATTGGGTTAGTGAGATGGTTCACATAGTAAGTACCTTACTCCCAAGCCTTAGGACCCTGGAACCTGCAAGCTAGGAGAGAACTGAGTCCTGTGCGGCCCACATGTGCCCTGCCCCGATAAATAAATAAATATGATTTTTTAAAAGTTACAGTTCACATTGAATTTGAGAAGGAAGTTTCCTTTCTTGCAGAATGCTTAAGTCCTATGCAGAATTCTCCAACTCCTTGGCAGTCTGATAAGCCCAGCAAAACAAAGAATATTGGAAGGAGCAATTTCTTTTCTTTTTTTTTTTTTTGGTTTTTCGAGACAGGGTTTCTCTGTGTAGCCCTGGCTGTCCTGGAACTCACTTTGTAGACCAGGCTGGCCTTGAACTCAGAAATTCTCCTGCCTCTGCCTCCCAAGTGCTGGGATTAAAGGCATGCGCCACCACGCCCGGCTGGAAGGAGCAATTTCAAAAGGAAACTTGAGGGCTGGAGAGATGGCTCAGCGGTTAAGAGCACTGACTGCTCTTCCAAAGGTCCTGAGTTCAAATCCCAGCAACCACATGGTGGTTCACAACCATCCGTAATGAGACCTGACAGCCCTCTACTGGGGTGTCTGAAGACAGCTAGAGTGTACTTACATAGAATAATAAAAATAAATCTTAATAAAAACAAATTTAAAATAAAAAGGAAGCTTGAAGGTTCTGTATGCCATCTAGTGGTGGTTCCTGGTATTCAGACACAGGTGAAGCCAAATAGGAAGTCCCAGCGGTTCTCAGCCTTACTAATACAGTTCCTAACGTTGACATAACCCCGTAACCATTATTTTCATTGCCCTTCCTAATAGTAGTTTTGTTACTGCTATGAATTGTAATGTAAATATGTTTTCCTGTGGTTTTATGTAACCCCTGTGGAAAGGGCATTTGACACTCATAATGGGGTCGTGGCCCACAGGTTGAGAACTTCTACCCTATCCTAAAGGTGGACATAATGAAATAGCATCAGTAATCACACAGGCTTGGTGAGATGGTGGCTGTCAAGGGTCTTCTTCCGGAGGCTTTGAGCTTGGTTTTGTACACCCAGGTCCCGGCAGCTCACAGCTCAAGCTACAGGGCGTCTTCTGTACGTCCTTGAGTACCTGAGAATGCAAACACAGTACATAAATAAAAACAGATTTTTTAAAAAAGAGTGTGTAGAAGCAGAAGGGAAACAAAATGGGAAGGGACAGGCAGTGTGCAGGCCTTCTAGCTGTGTGAACTCCTTGGCAGGAGAGGGAGATGAGAAAGCTCACCTGCAGGGGTAAGAAGGGAGGTAGAGTCCAAAATGCCATTCCACTCTGGTAAAGCTGGACCCTAGACTACAGGACAGAGAAGAATTTCAGGAGAGTCAGAGTGGAGTAAGGTTATATTTAAGGGGAGATGAGGGAGGGTACACACTTCAGGTTGGAAGCCCTGGAGAGAGCTCCTCTTAGGCACATGATTCTGTGGACACCCTCCCTCCCTCCCCCTACCCTTCCTCCCTTCCTCTCACCTTCCTTGTTTCTCCTCCTCTTCTCCACGATGAGATTTTACTCCCTGTCCTTAGCAGGTCAGGGACTCTCTGTGTGGAAGAGGCTGGCTCCAAACATCCAGGAGGTCCTTCTGCCTTGGCCTAAGTGTGCTCTGTGATTCAGGAGCGAACCAACAAGCCTGGCTTGGCACTGTGTCAATTAGGTTGTCCAAAGCATGCAATTTACAACACACTTTTAGATTAAGCAAGATTTAAAGTTAAGTGGGACTGTAGAGGGTACTTGCTGCTCTTCCAAAGGACCCACATGGTGACTCACAACCACCTATAACTCCGATTTCAAGGACTCCCAACTTTCTCTACTGGCCTCCAAGAGCAGCAAGCAAGCATATGGTGCATATACATTCATGCATGCATGCATTTGTATAGCAAGCAAACAAAAAAAATCCAGACATACTAAAAAAATAAATATTTTTTGAAATTTAAAATTAAGTGTAAAAATATTTTTTTAAATATTTTTTTCTTAAGAATTTTCCTTTGCAAATGAAATCATAAGGTAGTTTATAAGGTCGTTTGCTTAGCTGTAGGCTAAGAGGGCTGTTGGCTTAACTCAAAGGCCATGAGCACTCTGGTTCTGGGTAGACATTGTGTGCTTATCCTTTCTGCCTCTTGCTCGAGATATCTATAGGAATGGAGACTCTGTAAGCTTAATCAGTTAATCAATTAATACAATTAATCAGTCGTATTGGAGTTTCTGATTCCCACCCACATCTGGGGTGTGGGGCTTCTTCCCTGTCCATGTCTTTACTATCTTTCAGTCAGCCTCTAGGTCGTCCCAGTGAAAAGAATCCACAGTCTTACCAACGTGACCAGCCTCTGGTCCTCCCACACCTCAGATCCAGTAGGTTTTGGTGACACAGCCAGTCTTCTGGTGGGACGGGCCAGCAGTGTGAAAGAGGTTTATTTCTCAGAGAGCCAGAGTTGTACATCATTTTGAGACAGAACCAATTGGTCAAGACAGATATTCCCAGAGAACTGAGAACAAAGAAGAATGCCTTGAGCCAGGGAGCCAGGAGTCAGTCACTGGAGGTAGCCGTGGTGGTGGGATGCCAAAAACGAGAGCTCATGGAGAAGGCTTAGGTCAGGTCAGGTGAGGACAGTGGCTAGTGAGCCTGCCGCCTCAGGATAATCATGGAGACTGATACTTCCAAGCCCAGCATCAGCCAGTGGGCTAGATTCTGAGCTGGCTGTCTGCTGTGAGGTTCACTGCCCCAGTGACAAGGACATCCAAAGCTCTGCAAGCTTCTTGGCATGTGCCACCTCGGCCTTCTAGCAGGACATGTGATGCTGAGCAGGTCCTGAAAGTATGGAGACGGCTCTGCATGCCCAGATCTCTGTGTGCCCATCTTATTTCCTCTCTTGGGGAACCTAACTCAGGAGGGTGGGAGAATCTGCGCAGCCCTGGATACTAAGCTAAGTGTGGCCACAGAGGCTCTTGGTATACAAAGGGAAGCTAACTATCCTAATTTGCTTTCCTGTTGCTGTGATAGCTATGATCAAAAGCAGGTCAGGGTGCAGGGAGGGGTTTGCTTCAACGTACACCTCCAGGTAACAGTCTTTCCTTGAGAGAACTCAAGGCGGGAAATGGCAACAGAAACCTAGGAGGAAGACTGTTGACGGGCTCCATCTCTGACTAGCTCTTGCTTGCTCTCTGTCAGCTTTCTCGTACAGTACAGACCCACCTGCCAGGCGTGGTGCCACCCCCTGTAGGTGTAACCATCAGTCAAGATGAGGCTCACAGCCATGGCCACAGGCTGATCTGATAAAAGCAGTTAGTTCTTCAGCCTGTTCCCTCTTCCCAGGGAGCACTAGGTTGCTGAAAAAGCATGTACCACACTTCCTTTCTCCTCTCCTTCTTTATAGCATTCTTCTCCACTCTTTTACCTTTCTTCTGTTTCACCTTTTGCTCTCCCCCATCCACAGCTCCCACAGCCTTGCTGAAGGAATGGACACACTGCTCTTTCTCTTTCTCTGTTCCAGCCACCTTTACTTCATTTGTTTATACACTGACCCTAAAGGACTGTGCGTGTGTGTTCCTTATGCATGCTTGTGTGTGCATACGGTGGCAAGAGCAGCCACTCAGTGCTGCAGACCCCCTTGGTCCCTTGTCTGCATAGAACGGGTCTCTAGTTGCAGGTGGACAAGGAGTCAGCGAAATGAATGACAGACAGACACAGACGCAGCACAGGATTGTGTAGAATCTGAATGTAATTTGTCAAGTCGAGCATCGAACTTTTTATACAGAAGAATATCAAGAAACCGGGTGAGATACATTCACTGAGTTACAGTGACACAAAACATAAGGAATGTATACATCAAAAAAAGGTGAGGACCAGGCCGCTGCCACTAAGAAGGGAGCCAGGTGAAATGCTAGTCTATTGTTAAGCCCACCACCAGGAGTTCTTAGTAAATGCCTGGTTTATGCTGTTCCTTTGGGCCTAGTGAAGAAACCTGTCTCAGGGGGATTCCCTAACTCTTTCATGGTAAACCCACCTATTTGCTAGGCCATTGTGCATTCCCTTGTCTGGGTGAGACTGGCAATTGTCTCAAGTAAACACTCTGCACACCAGCTATTCTAGCTCGTTCTTTGTAATGCCTAATTAGTTTCACCTTCTCTACTAGAAGTAAATTTGAATGTTACTGAATAGGTAACCTTCTTACTGAATTCCTACTGAATTCCAAGCTCGTCAGCTTCGAGGTTTTTCTGGGACAGTTGGAACACTGGCAAAGGCTTAGCTATGTCAGAATTCAATCTTAAAAGGCACTTATAATAAAATAATACTAAAAGAGAGCACGCGGATCCATACACCAGACTAACTCGGGGCTAGGGTATGAGTATACGGGTTATGAGAATGCCAAGGTTCCAGGAGCTGAGTTTCTTTGAAACTCTTTGCCTCGTGAGTGCTTCCAGGCTTCTCGGCCTGTCAAGCAGACTACACTGGAGTGTGCGTAGCACCTCAGAGGTCTTCCTTTCTCACGAGCACCTTATTGCCTTGAGGCAGGGTCTCTCACTGTACCAGGTCATCAGGTTTGGCTAGACTGGCTGGGCAGCAAGCTCTTGGGATCTGCCTGCCGCTTATCCTAGTGCTAGGGTTGCAGACACTAGCCATGCCTCTATTCATGTGGGTGCTGAGGGAGGGTCTGCAGAGTAACCACTCTTCCTCACCCACCTAGCTTCCCAGCCCCCATTTTCAAAATTAGAATTTCTTTGACAATTTCATACATGGGAACAATGCATTCTGGTCATACACACGCTCCACTATCTCTTTTTATTGTCATTTTGTGTAGATTTTGCTTTATGACCATGGGCATGGGTGTGGAGCTGCCCCTTGGGACAGTAACTCACCAGAGGGTACACTACTGAAGACATTGACTTCCTGACCCCATTAGCTTACCTGGGTGGGACAGAGTCCTACGAGCCTCTCTCTGTCTGTGACTGTCCTTGTCTGTAGGCTGTGCTTGTGCAGGTCCTACGCAGACAGCCACAGATGTTCATGAGTGTCACAATCCATATCATAAGATAGCATTTCATGGCCTTCCTCCCTCCGGTCTGGATCTTATATTCATTCTGCACCCTCTTCTGTGATGTCCCCTGATCCCTGGAGCTGGTAATGTGGGTGTGTCATTTAAGGTGGAACGGTGATGTGGGTGTGCTATTTAAGGTGGAACACTCAACAGTCACTTGCTCTCAGCACTTTAACCAGCCACATATTTCTGAATTAACCACTGATTGCAACAAAGAGAAACTTCTTTTGGTCATGGCTGATGGGAGCACTAGTCCGTGGGGTACGTATAAATATTTAGGAAGCAGCTTGGCAGCGTACCCACTTAGCAAAACTAAGCAGACTCATCCCCAGTGCCATGACCTCTCTCTTAGCCCTTGACCATGTGTTCAGTACTAGGTAGGAACGCACACCCTCCTGTGGACCAGGACTCAGATCGAATAAAAAATACTGTGATTAATATTAATGAATAAGGTGACCCCCTTAACAATCATGTCACCATGGCACCAGTGAGCTTGACAAGTTGGCACTGTAGCATGCAAAGTTCCAAGTTAGGAAAAAAAAAAAAAAGACTTCTGGGTTTCCTCCCCCAGCTGCCTTGATAGCCCTTTGCAGTACTGTGAAGGGCAGCCAGCCAGCAGGGAGGGGAGGCTTCTGTCCAGTTCCAGCAGATTCTCCAGCCAGCATGGGCGGTGCCTCCTGCAGGGAAACAGGCTTATTTGGCTGACGGGTCACACTTCATCATTGAGGGAAGCAAGGCCAGGAGTTCAAGTAGGACCTGGAGTAAGAGCCGATGCAGAGGCCATGGGTGATGCTGCTTACTGGCTTGCTCCTCGTGGCTTGCTCTGCCTACTTTTCTTATAGAACCCAGGACCAGCAGCCCAGTTCTTGCCTTGAGTTATTGTCCTGACTTCCCTCAGTGATAGAGTGTGACCAGAGAGATAAGATGAAAGAAACCCTTTCCTCCCCAAGATGTTTTGATCACAGTCTTTATCAAGGAAATACATCTATCCCCCAAAATGTCCTCTTTCACTAGGGAAATAAAGACCAAGTACTCCTCTGTGTGTGTGTGTCTGTCTGTCTGTCTGTCTGTCTGTCTCTGTGTGTGTCTCTGTGTGTGTGTCCATCTGTCTGTCTCTGTGTGTGTCTGTGTGTGTGTCTGTCTGTCTGTCTCTCTGTCTGTCTCTGTGTGTGTCTGTGTCTCTCTGTCTGTGTGTGTGTCTGTGTCTCTCTGTATCTCTCTCTGTATGTCTGTCTGTCTGTCTGTCTCTATCTCTCTCTCCCTGTGTATGTCTGAGTGTGTGTCTCTGTATGTGTCTGTTTGTGTGTGTGTGTCTGTCTCTGTGTGTGTGTGTCTGTCTCTGTGTGTGTGTGTCTGTCTCTGTGTGTCTCTCTCTGTCTCTCTGTGTGTCTGTGTGTGTCCATCTGTCTGTCTCTGTGTCTCTCTGTCTCTGTGTGTGTGTGTCTATGTCTCTCTGTCTCTCTCTCTCTGTATGTCTCTGTCTGTCTGTGTGTCTCTATCTCTCTCCCTGTGTATGTCTGAGTGTGTGTCTCTCTGTATGTGTCTGTTTGTGTGTGTGTGTGTATGCGCATGCACACATGCACACACGTGCATGTATAATTTCTCATCCTTAGAATAAGCTTGGTCCTTCTAACCTTCACCTTTATGTCCATATCCTCCACTGCAGCCCGTTGTCTCCAGTGCTGGTGGGTGTGGGGGTGTGCGCCATGAATTAAAGTGCACTTGGAGCACTATTTATCAAAGCCCAAATATTTTGTACATTAGTAGGACACATGAATTCATTATCCCAGGAAGCCTTTGATCACTGTGCATGGCTCTCACTTGACAACCATGGCCACCTCATTAACAGGGCATCTGGAACAATTTCTGCCCTCAGAAGGTCCCCTTCCTCCACAGCAGAAGGACCGACCCTCTGTGCCTCTCTACCTTTCACTCCTGTTTTTAACCCTTTGCTGAGTCAGGCCTCCACGCCTTCTGCAGCACAGCATTTAACTTCTATCATCCTTGCCTCCTCGGAACTCTCACACAAATCTTATCATGCTTGTAATTCAGACAGGACCCATGACCTGCCTTCTCCTTATTTTAGTTTCTCCCAAGTGCTCTAGCATCTTACAAATTTGATTCATAGCCTGTCTTGATAGCTCAGATCTGCCGGAACCTTTCCTACTTTATAAAGATCCCATCGTGGGACGCAGCAATGCCAGGAAAACCCCATACTGCTCAAGGTCCCTGCTAGACTTCTTTTTAAAGTTATTCTTTTAAAATTATGTGTATGGGCGTGTGCGTTTGTACGTGTGTGTGCAGTGCCCACCAGGGCTGGAAGAGAGTATCGGATCTCCTGGAGCTGTATAACAGGCAGTTGTGAACATTGCAACATGGGTGCTGGGAACTGAACTTAGGACCTTTGGAAAAGCAGAACAAGCTTTTAACCACTTAGCCTTCCCTGCAGCCCCCCTCCCCCCTTGCTTTGCTTTAAACTCCTCTGAGGACAGTGCTGTCTGTCTGGCCTTGTGAACTGAGGGTCAAATCTCTTATCTCAGTTCCCAGTAATGCTTGCCTGCCCTCTCTTGTCTTCCATTTCTTGATTCCATGATGTCCTGGTTAGCATTAACTCTCAACTCGATACAGCCTTAAGTCATCTGGAAAGGGAGTTTTGGTTTTTCTTAAGGACCTTACTTACTTTTACTTTTGCTGTGTAAATGTTTTTTCCTTGAACATAAGTTAAGTGCATCATGTGTTCCTAGTGCTCATCGAGTCCAGAAGAGGGAACCATATCCCTGGCACTGGAGTTACAGATGGTTGTGAGCTGCCATGTGGGTGCTGAGAACTGAACCCAGAGTCCCCAAAAAAGCAGTTAGTGCTGTTAACCAGGTAACCAGGGAGCCATCTCTCCAACCCCTGTAGAGGGAATCTTAACGGAGTACTTGTTTTTACCAGGCTTGTCTTGGGGATACTTGTGAGGGATTGCTTTGATTGATGAGTGACATAGGAGGCTCCAGCCCACTGAGGGAGGCACCATTCTCTAGGCAAGTGGCTCTGGGCTTCGTGAGAAAGCTAGACCAGGGCAAGCTGGAGATGAGCCAGGGAGTGGACCAGCAGGTTCTTCCATGGTCCCTGCTCCAGGTTCCTGCCTCAAATTTCTGCCCTGATTTCTCTTGGTGATAGGTTGTAACCTAGAGGTAAGACGCCAAGTAAACCCTCTGCCCCCGCTTAGTTGCTTTGTGTCAGTGTTTTGTCTAGTTTTATCAGTGTCTAGTCCAGTAGGATGGAGTTAGACAAGAGGAGAGCTCGGCGTGACAAGCAAGTGTCCCTAATGGATCCTGTAGGCCAGATCATCCAGGACTAACTCTGGTCGTCTTGTCTCAGGGTTGGCAGCATTGTCTTCAGGGAGGATGATTATCCTAATTCAATTTCTGCTTTCACAGAACTCAAAGTCACCGTGTTTATCCCCATGTCCTACAGCCTCACGATCCGGAGGACGGCGACAAGCCATTTCATTGCTTATTTAAAGTCCTTCCTGGGCCAGCAAGATGGCTCAGCAAGTAAAGGCACTTGTCCCTAAGCATGATGGGCTGAGCTCAGTCCCCAGGACCCATATGATGGAAGGAGAGAACCCACTTCTACAAACTGTCCTCTGACTTCTATGCACATGCCCCTCTCAGAGGTAAATGTAATTAAAACAAACAAACAAACAAACAAACAAACAAACAAACAAACAAACGTATTTCCCAACTCAAGCAGTTCTGTTGCTGATTTCCCCCTCTGTGTTAAAGATCAGGCTAAGGGCTGACGTCTACCGCTTCTCCCATGTTCTTTTCCTCCTTGCTCCCCTGTTCCTCTTGTGGGTTCCAAGTGTTTGGAGCCAGGAGGCCTTTTGAATATAGGTCTAACTTGTTCTCTCCTTTACTCGTGGGTCCCCAGCCAAAAGAAATGGCAAACCAGCCGCTTGAGAGAAGATTCAGTGGTTAAGAGAACTGGGTGCTCTCCTAGAGGACCCGGGTTCAATTCCTTGCATCCACATGTGTCTCATAACTATCTGTAACTCCAGTTCCACGCTGTCTTCTGACCTCTGAGGACATCAGGCATAGACGTGGTGCATAGACACAAGCTCAGGCAAAACATCCAAGTAATTAATAATAATAATAATAATAATTAAACAAAAGCCAGCCCCTCCTTCTTATTCTCTCCTCTGTCTAATTTTACCCACAGAACAGCAGCCAACACAGAGGGTGTCAACCCTGTGCCCTTTACCAAATGAAGGTCCTTCTTTTCACAGCCAAGTTCCCTCTGGGCAGCCATGTTGGCCTCAGATTCATTTCTTGTTACACGCAGTGTGGCCACAGCACCTCCATGGCAGTTTGATGGCGCTCCCATCCCTTACATGTTCCTGTAAATTTAAACCCAAACCATTATCAGGGCATCTCTGTCCTCACACAGTGGTCCCCTCCGAAAGGTGTCGTTTCATACCATATAGAGGAAGGTGCTCTCCACAGACACCCCACTTTCAAAGCGCTCAACCTTAGCTACCTGCCTCATGACCCAGAGTGCATTAGTGACTTTTCTATTGCTGTGATAAGACACGATGACCAAGGCAACTTACAAAAGAAAATAATTGGTCTTACAGTTTCAGAGGGCTAGAGTCCATGATGGCAGAGCAAAGTCATGGCAGTAGGAACAGCTGAGCCCACGTCTTGATCCACAACCATGAGGCAGAGAGAACACATTAGGAATGGTACCTCAGATCCCACCCCCGGTGACACATCCCTTTCAATATGCCCACATCTTCTAATCCTTCCCTAAAACTTCCACCAATGGGACCAAGTATTTAAATGTATGAGTATAACGTGATTTTCATGGACCTGCTGGAGGCTTAAATAAAGACACGAAGACTCTTTATATATTTTAAAGTCTGATGGCTTTAGCTTGAGCTCCCTTCAGGCTACTCTAACCTGACTAATTCTTGCTACTTCCTCCCACGTGGTTAGGTCTACCTCGCTGAGTCGACCATCCACTTCCATGGTCTGCTGGCTGAAATCCCACCTCTGTCTTCATCCAGAGACCCTTTCTCTGCACAGAAGTTCTGCCTTCCACTTCCAGATTTTTATTAAAGCCAATCACTGTGCCTTAGGAAGGAATATATATATCCTGCCACCATCAGCTGCTGGCACAGCAATTAACAATGGAGAATATAGGAACACATTTTCATAACTAGTTGATACAATAAGTGTGTAGGTAAGTTACCCCAATATAGGAGCTCATTCACACTAGTACATATAGCAAGACCCAAGAAGCTATTGATATAGCAACACCATACTACCGTATACCACAGGTAGACAGATGGCTATATCAGAACTCCCTGCATGGATGCTCCAGCCTCAGCCTGTTGAGCTCCAGTGCATGCCTTGCTACCCACAACTAAGACCATACAGTCACTGCCCCCAAACTCATCTTTGGTTCTGTAGGCCTCTGGGCACTAAATGTGTTGTGCCATTCTTTCCTGGGGAGATGTGACTGAACATCTAGTCACCCCAGGAAGGTGAGGCCAGACCAAAGTCGTGATTATTTTTCCCCTCAGTGGAATTCTGTAAATCCCTCCAGGCCCATATACCACAGTACATTGTCATCACATTAGGGATAAAACGACACTTGGTGAGTCAGGAAGGTTAAGCCCATGTGTCCTGTGTGTCCTGTGTGCCCTGTGTGCCCTGCGTGACCTCAAAGCACCAAGCACACAGCTCTGGGCTGCAAACAAGGCTGACCTTGCTTGAGTCTGTACTCTGCCTCTCCATGAGGAATTCTGCTCGCTCACCCCTGGGTCACATCCCCGCCTCTGCTGCTGCATGGAATGGCTCCCAGTGTCTGGATGCCCTACTGGTTCACTGACAGCCTGTTCCATGCTTCTGCCACCATGTGGAGTGGCTCTCTGCACTTGGATACCCTACTCTGGGGTTGTCTGCAGACTGGCCCTTTCTATGCTTGCACCCTGCTTCATATTAAGTTTTAAAAATATGCATCTCCATTGCTCATTATAGGGCTATATGCACAATGGGAAAGGGTCTTTTAGTGGATTTCTAAAATGCATTTATAGATGCAGGTAAACTGAGTTATTTTCTTTGAATTCACGAGTGAAGATTGTATATGTACATCTTTTTTTTTTTTTTTTACAAAGATATATCTTTTATCTGGTGTCCATGGTGTGTTTTATAAGCACATATTTCTACTGCCCTGATGTACCTCATGTGCAGAGCACTTCTGACTACTTCAGATGCAGCAGCTCATAGGGCACTTATAGATGTAGTCAGTTGTGGAGACAGGAGGAAATGTGGCAACGTATTCCTTCCTCCTTGGTGGAACCTCTTGTTTGTTTGTTTGTTTTGTTTTGTTTTGTGTTTTGAGACAGGGTTTCTCTGTGTTGCCCTGGCTGTCCTGGAATTCACTTTGTAGACCAGGCTGGCCTCGGAACTCAGAAATCCGCCTGCCTCTGCCTCCCAAGTGCTGGGATTAAAGGCGTACGCCACCACGCCCGGCTTGGTGGAACCTCTTAAGAATACCCCGACTTGTACTTCCATGACCCTCCCATCACCCTGCCCCAGGCCCCACCTGTGAAAGAAAACAGGTTTTACCTTGTTTTGCTTATCACGATGCTTTCCATCTGCATCAAGTTTCCAGCCAATGTCATGATTCCATTCTTCTTTATGGCTAAGTAAAATCCTTTGGTTTAAATCTCCCTCACTTTCTTTCTTTAACGGATTTAAATTAATTTTTTGGAAAATTTCATGCATGCATAAATATAATGTGGTCATGCTCACCCCACTCATCCCTCTAACTCATCCCAGATTCACTCCCAACCCTCTCCCCACTTCCTATTCCTTCTTTTTAAAAGCTGTTCATACACTCATGTGTCATGGTACTGTGGGCATCTTAAAGAAAACTGGAGCCGGGCGTTGGTGGCCCACACCTTTAATCCCAGCACTTGGGAGGCAGAGGCAGGCAGATTTCTGAGTTCGAGGCCAGCCTGGTCTACAAAGTGAGTTCCAGGACAGCCAGGGCTATACAGAGAAACTCTGTCTCGAAAAACCAAAAAAGAAAGAAAGAAAGAAAGAAAGAAAGAAAGAAAGAAAGAAAGAAAGAAAGAAAGAAAGAAAGAAAGGAAGGAAGGAAGGAAGGAAGGAAGGAAGGAAGGAAGGAAGGAAGGAAAGAAAGACTGACTCACCAAGTACTGGTAGCACACACCTTTAATCCCAGCACATGGGAGGCAGAGGCAGGAAGATCTCTATGAGTTTGAGGCCATCTTGGTCTGCAGAGTGAGTTCCACGACAGCCAAGGTTACACAGAGAAATCCTGTCTCAAAAAACAAAATAAAAAGAAAGAGAGAGAGAGAGAGAAAACTAACCCTACACACACACACACACACACACACACACACACACAGAGAGAGAGAGACAGAGACAGAGACAGAGACAGAGACAGAGACAGAGGAGAAGCCCTCAGTTGTCAATAGCTTCCCATCTAGGGGTGGGAACTCATGAGAGCATCCTCATGCCATGCTGGAATGTTGACTGGCAGGTCTTGTGCAGGTAACCACAGATGCTGTTCTCCTGCCATGCCCAGAAGGCAGTGTTTTAGTCTGGTCTCCCCCAACCTCTGGCTTGTATAATTTTTCCATCTCTTCTTCTTCTTCGATGATTCACAAGCCTTGTAGGGAGAGGAATGTAATGCAGATGCCCCGTTTGTGGCTGAGCACTCGACAAACACGTTATGTCCTTTGACCAATGTCCACTGCATGGAGATGCTTCCCTGATGAGGTCTGAGAGCTGAATTCATCTCTGTGTAGAGAGACACAAACTTAGAGGGCAGCTGAATTCTCTCTCTACCGAGCAGAATGATGGTAGTAGGTTCGCCCTTGGGGCCTGTGAGCACCCCAGCCATTGCTTTCTCTCCCATTGAATGATGGGTGAATTATCTATAAAGACTTCACCACATTCTCCGTAAGGCTTGTCTTTGCTTGGGAATATTCACCCAATATTGCTACACTGAGCAAGTGTAATGTACTCTCATACACATGGGTGTATGACACATTTGCATGCCAGCATACACTGAAACGTTATCCAAAAATAGAGAAGACGGAAGCAAGTGAAACTTCTATTGACCTAAGAAGCTTGAGACAAAATGAAACATATAAATAGCAGATGTATAAATATTATTCAGCCGTAAAAAGGACAGCTACAATTAAAACCAGGGCATCTGTTTTTACAAGTGTTTGGCTTGTCTGGTTGGCAGCAGCAGCACCCTGGAGAGAGGGCATCTGTTTTGGACATTTTGACATTTCCAGGAAAATAGATGTGACTGAAGATAATGATATTTGGTGAATTAAGCCAGTCTCAGAAAGACAAATGCCCTGTCTCCTCTCATTTGTGGTTCCTAGGTTTTCTAAAGCAGCATAAACTCATGCGTGGATGTATAAGATGCAAGTAGACATGAACCCATCTACTGGGGAAGAGAAAATGGGAAGGGAAAGAACTAGAAGACCAAGGGCTGGAGGCACAGGTTGGGGTGAGCTCTGCATGCTGCATATCTATATAAAGATTTAAAATATCAACCTAGTAGTATTCAAAACTAAAGCTAACGATGAGCCATGTGCCCGTTTTCAATAAAAGTCTATGTGTCCTTGCCTGTGTGTCACTCCTGTGTCCCTGTGTCCTTGCCTGTGTATCCCTCCTGTGCTTCCATGCTGTGTACCTTTTTCTGCCTTGGTTGGGACCTGGTTGTGTTTTTATTAATCAAATATGATTGTCTCCAATTGCATCTATTTTCCTGCAAATGTCAAAATTATATTTTTTAAGAGTGAAACTCTCAGGGCAGGAGAGGTGGCTTGGTGGTTAAGAGCACTGACTGGTCTTCCAGAGGTCTTGAGTTCAAATCCCAGCAACCACATGGTGGCCCACAACCATCTGTAATGGGATCCAATGCCCTCTTCTGGTGTGTCGGAAGATAGCTACAGTGTATTCATCTACATAAAATAAATAAATAAAATCCAAAAAAGAGAGTAACTCTCTCTCTCTCTCTCTCTCTCTCTCTCTCTCTCTCTCTCTCTCTCTCTCTCTCTCTGTGTGTGTGTGTGTGTGTGTGTGACAATGGACCTAACTAGAAAACTTGGTAAGGCAGAGCAGATCTGAGTCCCCAGAAACTCGAGTACACACCTAAGATAGTAGGCGCCTCCCTGCTCCCTGTCAGATTCCTGGCCTAGAACATGTGCCACACTTCCCACATAAGGAAATGTGACCTGTGGTCACGTAGGCCTAGAACAGAGTTCTCCATGCTAATGAGGTACCTAGAGGCCCTGAGGGTTTAGCCAATAAACTCCACTTCCTGGACATTCCTCCCTGCAGAAGGTATTTAATCTCTGGTCCACCCTGAGAAGTTGGTACACATCCATTTTCCACAATGAAACCAATAAGCAGTTCAGAACCAAGGACCATCTCTTTCATCTACTATGCCATGGGGAGCATGGAGAAGGCCTTCAGAGCCGCTGCTAGACAATCTCCAATACCTTCACCATTCAGCTAAACTGGATCTCCCAGGCCCTGCTGGACACAGTCCTCAGCCTGTGGGTCCCCAACAGTCCCTTCCTCATCACAGGTCCCTCCTTTCCCCCCCCCTTCATTCCTGGCTTCTCTGTGTAGTTTTCTTGCAGCAACTAGATGCCTAGAAGTCAGGGAGTACTAGCTTCATCTTCCCACATCCCAAACAGCATTTTCTCAACCCCTGAACTGTGCTACCCGGAAGCCTAGCACCGGTCCACGGCGGCTTAGGATAAGCACAGTCAAACTCCCTGGGTTTCACCTCCCCAGGGGCCACACGTGGCAGAACACAGCCAGCCAGTGTGTGTGTGTGTGTGTGTGTGTGTTGCCAGGTTTTCTTTATCCATTCCTCTGTTCGTGGGCACCTAGGTTGTTTCCATAACTTAGCTATTGTAAACAGTGCTGCAATAAATATTGATGTGAAACTACCTCAGTGATATGTTAACTTGGAGTCTTTCAGAAATACACAGGAGTGGTATAGCTGGGTTCTACAGTAGAGCAATTTTCAGTTTTTAAAGAAAAGTCCAGGGGCTAGAAAGCAGTTAAAAGTATTATTCACTCTTGCAGAGGGCCTGAATTTGGTTCCTAGCACCCATGTCAGGCAGTGACTCCAATTTCTTTTTTTTTTTTTTTTGGTTTTTCGAGACAGGGTTTCTCTGTGTAGCCTTGGCTGTCCTGGAACTCACTCTGTAGACCAGGCTGGCCTCGAACTCCGAAATCCGCCTGCCTCTGCCTCCCGAGTGCTGGGATTAAAGGCGTGCGCCACCACGCCCGGCTTTCCAATTTCTTTTTTTTTTTTTTAAAGATTTATTTATTAGTATAAGTTCACTGTACCTGTCTTCAAACACACCAGATGAGGGTATCAGATCTCATTATGGGTGGTTGTGAGCCACCATGTGGTTGCTGGGATTTGAACTCAGTACCTTTGGAAGAGCAGTTGGTGCTCTTACCTACTGAACCATCTCACCAGCCCAGTGACTCCAATTTCAAGGGATTCAACACCCCTGGCCTCCAATGGTTCTTACATACCTGGTACACAAAAACTCACATAAGCAAACGCATGGACATTAAAAATAAAACCTCTATGCTGATTTCCATAGAGACTGAATTAGCACATTGAGTTAACATACATAAGTAAGTCAATAAATATAAGAATCCACCTAAGTGGATGTAAATATAAAAATCACATGGTTGTCTCAATAGAT
Organism: Mus caroli; assembly: GCF_978045245.1. NCBI lineage: Eukaryota > Metazoa > Chordata > Mammalia > Rodentia > Muridae > Mus > Mus caroli. The sequence continues at coordinate 19,470,297 of NW_028227263.1, read as the reverse complement.
GCAGAAGCCCTTTGTCAAGGGCTTCTTGACAAAATCCAGCATGCCTTCACGATAAAAGTCCTAGAGAGTATGACTGAAGGGAGCATACCTCAGTGTGACAAAGGATGTAGATGAGGCACACACACAGCCACCTCCGCTTTTCACTACACTACTGGAAACGTTAGCTTGTAGGAGAAACTGTGGCCAGCACCCTGCACTTCTAAGTGAGGAGCATGCTCCTGAAGTCAGAACACTGAGGTGAAGGGACATGAGTAGCCGGTAGCTGGCCCACAGATGAGCCTGTGCTCGTCATGTCTCCTTTAATGTGCTCCTTCCCCATAGAGACAGACCCTAGTGGCATGGGCACTCACTGTCCAATCCAAGGCACTGTGCTAACCAATCACAGTGAAGTGGTTTCCATTACATAAGTGGTAGCTCACACGTAATAAAGCAGCACATGCCGTTCTCCTGAGACTGTCTCTTGAGTGGTTCGTCGCTGCACCTTTTACCCTTTACACGGGCATTGTTATCCTGTCGGGGGGCACCCTGGTAACAACAGCACTAGCTGAAGTAATAAGACAGGAGAAGGCATAAAGGGTTTGCCAGATTTGCACTTGATACACTATTACATATAAGAGATCCCAAAAATCCCTCCAGAAAACTTCTAGAAACAATGCAGGACTTCAGCAAAGTGTCGGGGTGCAAAATCAGCTGATAAAAATCTCTAGCCTTTCTATAGACCGTCAGCAGAGACACTGGGAAGGATAATGGACACTCTCCCATGCACAATAGCATCAAAGACGATGAAATACCTTGGAATAAAGCTAACCAAGGTGGAGAGAGAGCTCCGCCGTGACATCTTCAAACCTATGAAGAAGGAAAGACACAAGAAAATGGAAAAATGTAGCCGGGCGTGGTGGTGCACGCCTTTAATCCCAGCACTCGGGAGGCAGAGGCAGGCGGATTTCTGAGTTCGAGGCCAGCCTGGTCTACAAAGTGAGTGCCAGGACAGCCAGGGCTACACAGAGAAACCCTGTCTCGAAAAACCAAAAAAAAAAAAAAAAATGGAAAAATGTTACGTGATCACGGAATAGATGGAATTAGTACTGTGAAAGTGAGCACCCTAGCAAAAGCAATGCACAGATTCAGTGCAACCCCAATGACAATATGCATGACGTTCTTCACAGAAATAGGAAGAGATTCTAAAATCTGCATGGAGCCAGAGAAGAACTCAGCGGGCCAAAACACCAGGAGTAGGTGACCCACACAAAACAGCTTCCACGGTTTTTGTATACTGGGAGGCTTTTTGTTTAGTTTCAGTACTTTTGTCTTATTGGGTTTGGTTTTTATTTTGTTTGGTTTTTGTTTTTGGAGAGAGAAAGAATATGACATTAGTAGAGGAGTTGAGAGATGGGGAAAAACATTATCAAAATATACTGTGTGAAGGGGCTGAAGAGATGGCTCAGTGATTAAAAGCACTGGCTGCTTTCCCAGAGGTCCTGGGTTCAACTCCCAGCACCTACCTGGTTGCTTACAACCATCTGTAACTCCAGTTCCAGGGCTTTTGACACCTGTCCTAGGGTTTTACTGCTATGAACAGAAACCATGACCAAGGCAACTCTTATAAGGATGGCATGTAATTGGGGCTGGCTCAGAGGTTCAGTCCATTATCATTAAGGCAGGAGCATGGCAGTGTCCAGGAAGATGTGGGGCTGGAGGAGCTGAGAGTTGCGCCTCTTGTTTCAAAGGCAGCTCAGAGAAGACTGGCTTCCAAGCAGCTAAGATGAGGGTCTCAAAGCCCATGCCCACAGTGACACACCTACTCCAATAGGGCCCCACCTTCTAATAGTGCCACTCCCTGGGCCAAGCATATACAAACCATCACAATGCCCTCCGACAGATATACAAACATATAATTCTTTGTGGTGGGACACTCTTCTCACTGGTTTGTAGGGGGACATGCTTGTAAATAGCACTCTGGAGGCCAAGGCAGAAGCACTGAAACTTTGAGGTCTGTTATTGATGTGTTCATGAATTTAGTTTGCAAGTCTTTTTTTAAAAAAAAAAGATTTTATTTATTTTATATATGTGAGTACACTGTAGCTATCTTCAGACACACCAGAAGAGGGCATCGGATCCCATTACAGATGGTCGTGATCCACCATGTGGTTGCTGGGATTTGAATTCAAATGTCCAGAATATCCAGAAGAGCAGTCAGTGCTCTTAACAACTGAGCCATTTTTCCAGCCCCACAAAGTACTTTTAAAAGTCAGGGGATAAATTGTGAGAGTCAGTTTCCTCCTTCAGCTATGTGAGGTTTGGTGATCAAACCCCTTCACATTTGACATAGCGAGCACCCTTACCCACTGAGCCATCTCAACAGTCTGATGGTGTCATTCAATTCCAGAGTGTCTGTGCTTAATTTTGTCCTTTTGTCTGAATGATATATATCATTATAGATAGATAGATAGATAGATAGATAGATAGATAGATAGATGATAGATGTATTGGGTTAATCTGTGGCTTTATATAGTGATATTTTAGTAATTTGAATTTGAAGCATATATACTTGGATATATAATGGACTCTCTCATCCGATCTGCGGATACGTGTATTTTTCAGAAAAAGGAGTAGCTTTATTTATCCTTTAATCATTCCACATATGCACACAATGGCTTATGGCCATATGGATCTTCAGCCCTCCTCAGACTTCACCTGGATGCCCTCCCGACACCCCGTCCCACCTTCATGTTCTTGTCACCCCTCCCACCGTTGATCTCATTAGGATTGCTTGCTGAGGTATGGACTGAGCCTGTGGCTCAAGGTTATGCAGATCTTTCTCAGGTAACTGCTTGAATTTTGCAGGTAACATGCATGAATTTCTTTCTGTGGAGCACACCTCAAACACAACCAGAAAGTGTTTGGTTACCGCTATAACCTTTATGCCATTAGTGCTCCAGTGAGCAACCTAGAGCCTGACAGGTGCTGTAGCAATCAGTGTGCAGTGCTGGGCAAAAACCCTGATGCTTTATCCCCAGGCCATGAGAGCTGGTCATCAGGAAGGCTATTTTCAGGCTAGTTCTAGCTTGGTTTCTGTATGTCTTGCAGTCAAAGTGTTTCAGTTTTGTTGTTGTTTGATGTTTGTTTGGGGGAGAGGTTTGTTGTTGTTATTTATTTATTTATTTATTTATTTGAAACAGGATCTTACTATGTAGCCCCAGCTGTCCTCAGACTCACTTTGTAACCAGGCTGGCCTCAAACTCAGAAAGATCCACTGGTCTCTGCTTCCTTAATGCTGGGTTGAAAGGTGTGCACCACCATGCCTGGTCAACAAAAGGATTTTTTTTTCAAGACAGGGTTTCTCTGTGTAGTTCTGGCTGTCCTGCAACTCACTCTGTAGACCAGGCTGGCCTTGAATTCAGAGATCTGCCAACCTCTACCTCTTGAGTGCTGGAATTAAAGGCATGTGCCGCCACCACCTGATAGCAACAATCAGATCTTACTATTTAGTTCTGTTGGGCAATAAGAATGATGATAATAGCTTATGTTATTTGGGGGAGACTCTCTCCAATAATTCATAAAGAGGTATTTCATGCTGGAACTGAAACTTTCATTGAATAACTCATTTCTTCTGGGGAGAGCATTGCAAAATATCCAGCCATGAAAGATAGCTGTTTTCAAATTTCTCTTTAAAAAAAAAACATATTTGGGGGCTGGAGAGATGGCTCAGTGGTTAAAAGCATTGACTGCTCTTCCGGAGGTCCTGAGTTCAAATCCCAGCAATCACATGGTGGCTTACAACCATCCATAATGAGATCTGACTCCCTCCTCTGGTGCGTCTGAAGATAGCTACAGTGTATTTAGACATAATAATAAATAAATCTTTAGGCAAGAGTGAGCAGGGTTGACTGGAGCAAGCAGAGGTCCTGAATGCAAATTCCCAGCAACCATATGATGGCTCACAACCATCAGTATGGCTACAGTGTACTCATATGCATAAAATAAATAAAAATAAATAAATCTTTTAAAAGAACTGTATTAAACAGCTTTCAAAGCAGTCAAAATAGTCACCTTCTCTGATGGTGACTATTTTGTTATTGTCTTAGGGTTTTCCTGCTGTGAACAGACACCATGACCAAGGCAACTTTTATAAGGACATCATTTAATTACATTTAATTACAGTTTTGTAGGTTCAATCCATTACCATCAAGGCAGGAACATGGCAGCATTCAGGCAGGCATAGTGCAGGAGGAGCTGAGATTTCTTTTTTTTTTTTTTTTTTTTTTTTTTTTGGTTTTTCGAGACAGGGTTTCTCTGTGTAGCCCTGGCTGTCCTGGAGCTCACTTTGTAGACCAGGCTGGCCTCGAACTCAGAAATCCGCCTGCCTCTGCCTCCCGAGTGCTGGGATTAAAGGCGTGCGCCACCACGCCCGGCGAGATTTCTACATCTTCATCCGAAGGCCACTAGGAGAATACTGGCTTCCAGGCAGCTAGGACGAGGATCTTAAAGCCCATGCCCATAGTGACACACCTGCTCCAACAGGGCCACTCCTCCAGATAGTGCCACTCCCTGGGCCCAACATACTCAAACCACAGCTAGTAACTCTTGTATTTACCCACGACTCCTTCTGTTCAACAAATACAACTTGAAATAGTTTTCTATTTAATTTTATTTATTATTTATCGTGTGTAGGCTCTTGTGCCATGGCATGAATGTAGAGTTCAGAGGACATCTATGTGAAATCTCCTTCCACCTTTAAGTGGGTTCAAGGAATTGAATTCAGCTTGTCAGCCTTGTGTGAAAAGTGCTTTGCCATCTCACCCACCCCCAATTATTTCAAAATAACCTCATAACTCACACCTGTAGTTACGTATTTAATAACCATTTGAACCTTGTATCCATAGCCCCACCTTTTGGCCGCCTGAGAACTTGATTTTTTCCAGATGGCATTGCAGCACGCCAAACAGACTCCCGTGGACACCATAGTTCTGATGCATGGATACAGATACCAGCCTCTCTCCTAGAGAAGGAAAGACCTCCAAACCCAATGACCCAGTTCATCAGAAAGCAGTTGGCAGATGTGAATCCAATGTTCATTATATGTCTCCTCATCTATTTCCTTTCCTATAAAATTATTTATCAATTCCTTTAAAAATATAAAACAGCTGGGCGGTGTTGGTGCACGCCTTTAATCCCAGCACTTGGGAGGCAGAGGCAGGCGGATTTCTGAGTTTGAGGACAGCCTGGTCTACAGAGTGAGTTCCAGGACAGCCAGGGCTACACAGAGAAACCCTATCTCAAACAAATATATATATATATCAAACCAAATGTGGTGCCACATGCCTTTAACACTCGCACTTGGAGGCAAAGACAAGATGATCTCTGTGAGTTCTAGGCCAGTGTGGTCCAAGTAATGAGTTCCAGGACAGCCAGTGAGAGTTCCAGACAGTGAGATCCTATCTTGAAAAAATAAAATAAAATATGAATAAAAAGACTGGAGGCACTGGGTCATACATAGCTCAGGCTGTGCCCCTTTAGTTCCTTACCAGGTACAGCTGCAAGGAGATGACAGGCCATCTTGCAGTGACAAAGGGCAGAACTTTCCTCCTTCTCCTTCTGCTGTCTGGGAATCAGAGGCAACGGGTCTACAGTACATGCTATGGGCTACTTAGTAACTACATGGGATGAGACCTTCTCTTCTGTTGCAAACCTGTGAGAGAGGAAACTGCCTCCGATTGGAACTGAGCACTATGAAGAATTCCCACCACAGTGTTTCTCCTAACTTCGTAACCAAATGGACAATCTGACTCAGAATCCCCTTTTTGCATAAAACCTTATATTGACCTAAAGTACACAGTATTTAAAAATTGCCATCCAATCATAAAATATAAATTAAAACTAAACTTTTCAGGTGATGGGGCTGGAGAGAAGGCTCAGCTGTGTGGAGCACTTACTGTTCTTGCAGAAGACCTGAGTTTGGTTCTCAGCATCCATACTGGCTCACAACCATCTGGAACACCAGTAGCAGGGGATCCAGTGCCCTCTTCTGGCCTAATCAAGCATACAGACATGTAGGCAAAACACTCATACACATAAAATAAAATAAAATCTTAAATATATTAGACATCAAATTATGTGAAGAAATGTATTCTAAAAAGATAAACCAGCAAACAGAATTGCCAAGTGAATGGAAGAGAGTATCAGTAGCTTTAGGTGTGACTTGGTGGCACAGCATTTGCATAGCACGTGGAAGCCTGCATTTGGTCCCTAGCATCCCACTCAAACTAGTACAAAAGGAAAAGGAGAACTTTTACTTATTGAAACACGGTTTCTCTGTGTAGCCCTGGCTGTCCTGGAACTCCCTTTGTAGACCAGGCTGGCCTCGAACTCAGAGATCCACCTGCATGTGCCTTTTGAGTGCTGGGACTAAAGGTGTGTGCCACCATGTATGGCTGCATCTTTAATCTATACAACCCTGAATGAGTAGCCATGTTCTATTCTTAAATATCTTCCAGATTATTTCACTTTTCAGCTGTGAGTTTATACGATGACATCACTGCCGCTCAATGTATGACAGGAGAATACTCAAGAATATTATAATAATTTGTAGAGATTCTGGGTAGAGTGTGTGTGTGTGTGAGAGAGAGAGAGAGAGAGAGAGAGAGAGAGAGAGAGACACAGAGACACAGAGACACAGAGAGAGAGACAGACAGAGAGAGACAGAGAGAGGAAGAGGAAGAGAGAGGGAGAGAGAGGGAGAGAGAGGGAGAGAGGGAGAGAGGGAGAGAGGGAGAGAAGGAGAGAGGGAGAGAGGGAGAGGGAGAGAGATATGTTTATTGGGGAATTGGGGACTAGGGCATCAGTCCTTCTTGGCCCAGATGTTCCCATCATGACCCCCAGATGCTAAGCATAAACTGTGAGGTTTTAGTATTCCCTCACTGGGTTTCAGTCTTGCTTTGGTCTGGCCATTCCATGATATGACACCATTTTTCCCTTTTGGAATGGCATGGTGGTTTGAATGAGATTGCCCTCATAGGCTTATATATTTGAATATGTGGTCCTCGTTGGTGGAACTGTTAGGTGGCCTTGTTGAAGGAGGTCACTGGGGTTGGCTTTGAGTTCTCAAAAGCCCACACTATTCCCAGTGTCCTCTCTCTGCCTCCAGATTTCGGATCAAGATGTGAGCCTGTGCTGTTCCTACTGCTGAGCCTTTGCTCCCTCATCATGGACTCTCGTCCTCTAAAACCATAAGCCCAGTAAAATTCTTCAATAAATTGCCTTGGTCGCGGTGTTTTGTCACAGCAACAGAATGGTAATCGGGACAAATAGGAGTGTTTGTGTGCACCATTGTGTGCTGGAAAGCTATGACCACCTTTTTATTTTATAGAACCTCACTGGTAAGGGAGTCCCTTGAGTCTCCAGTGAGACTTATACATTATAGGAATTGTTTTAAAACCATGGGGATTTTTGATGTTCGACTAGATGCCTTTTTCTTGTATCATGAAGTGGACATGAGCCTGTGGAGACAAAGGAAGGAAAACTATGACTTTGAGTGATATGTTTGAGCATCAAGTTGACAAGAGGTGGAGTTGCTCTGATTAATGTCAACCTGGAAGATCAGATTAGTTTCTGGGCATGCCTGTGAAGGATTAATCTAATCATATTAAGTTAACTGAGGTTTAGTAAAGACCCTTAACTGGGCTGGAGAGATGGCTCAGCAGGTAAGAGCACTGACTGCTCTTCCGAAGATCCTGAGTTCAAGTCCAAGCAACCACATGGTGCCTCACAAACACCTGTAATAAGATCCTCTGGCATGTCTGAAGACAGCTACAGTGTTCTTATGTATAATAATAAATAAATCTTTGGGCCTGAGTGAGTGACTGGAGCGAGTGAGGCCTACCAGGGACTGAGTGAGCAGAGTTGACCAGAGCCAGCAGAGGTCCTTAAAAAATTCAAGTCCCAACAACCACATGAAGGCTCACAACCATCTGTTCAGCTACAGTGTACCATATACATAATAAATAAATAAATAAATAAATAAATAAATAAATAAATAAATAAATAAGATTTATTGTTTTTTGAGACAGGGTTTCTCTGTGTTGCCCTGGCTGTCCTGGAACTCACTCTGTAGACCAGGATGGCCTCGAACTCAAGAAATCCACATGCCTCTGCCTCCCAAGTGTAAATAAATCTTAAAAAAAAAAAGAACAAAAAACCTTAGCTGTCAGTGGCAATGTCCCATGGGCTGGCGTCTGAGACTTAGTCAAAGGGAGACATCTTCCCGGACACTAATGTTCATTTCCCTCTTCTTGCTATCAGTGCAACATTCATGGCCAGCTGACCTCCTGTTCCTGCCACCATGCCTCTCTGTGTTTATGGAACCCCCCTCCCAAACCGTCAACCAGAATAAACCCTTCCTTCTTAAGTTGCTTCTGGTCCAGGATTTGCTCGTGGCAATGAGCAGAGGAACAAATACCCTCCACAGTTTACATCAGTCTCAGCGTTCCTGTCTTCCTGATGCCTCCAGAATGGTGCACTAAACTCTGCAAACAGCTTTTAAGATGTCTTTAGCCCACAGTGACAAACTCCTCCACATTCCTTCTACAAATCAGTCCCAAAGGCTGTAAACCACAGGGTCAGGCTTATAACAGCAGCCTGCCCTCACTTGGCAGCAGCTTCTCCATTCATTTATTACATTATCACTGTGACCAATGCTAGATCAGAAGCAAGGGAGGAAGGGTCACTTTTGGCTTACAGTTTAAAAAAGCAACCAGTCTGTGTTGGCGGAGAAGGCAGAGTGGCTGGGGTACCAGGTGGCTTTATGTGTCTATTGATCATATCGTTATATTAGTGATTTTAATCCAGTAATATGCAGGCCTCCACTATTTTTGGAGTCCTATGGTTAAAGTGGGTCCTGTCATCTTTTTTTTTTTTTGCTTAAAAGCTGCTCTGATGTTCTAGCCATAGGCTCCATCGTGTTGCATTTTTCTCCCAGGTGAACTCTGCACAATAGCTCAAGACATAATTCTCCTGCCATGACCAGGCACCACAACACTTCTTCATACGAGATATCACGTCTGACTAACTGACAACCCATAAATGGCTACTCAGGAGCATTCTCAGGATCTTCCTGGACAATGTTAAGGTGTCTTGGTTTAAAGTTGAGTCCAGTCTAAAGTTGGACAGTGTAAAATACATTGTGAGAAATGACACGGGTTCCTTCTGTATCGTTTAAGTAGTACCTCTGTCAATGCTCGATTTTACCAGCAGGTGGCAGTGTCTACCCTTTCTGGAACCGTGGTCTTCCCACTGAAAGCGAGTTTTAGAAGCAAGAGAGTTCCTGAGTTGTAAATGAACGGCATTTTTTGAAGAAATTTTCAGAGATGATGCAGTCTGAGGCGATGTAATCAGACATCATAAAGTTACAGAACATTTCAACATGAGACACCACAGAAACCGGATGAAACCATCCTCTTTATCATGCTGCTGAAACTCCTTTTAAAGGACAGACCAGTATCTCCAAGGCTAGCTGGGAAAGCCCCAACAGGATGAACTTAAACTAACCATTAGACAGAGTCCAGCACCGGAGGCCAATAAACAAATGTGGAAAAACACAGGTTGCCTCCACTGTGATAAAAGAATTCTGAGATTATTAGAAATCAAGTGTTTGAGCCGGGCGCAACATTAAAGATTAACTCAATGAAAAATAGTAACACCAGGCTATGACCAAAAGTACTGCTACAGCTGCTACATTGTAGCCCTGGTTGTCCTAAATCCACACCTGGAAGCCATTTTAACTTACCTAATGGCCCATTTGGGGTGGAGAAGGGCTTATGCAGCCACCTTCTTCACAGAGACACATACAGAAAACTATGTCTTCTCTGGTTACCTGCAGTATTTCCCTGTGGACCAGCTACCCCTCAGCAGTGGCTAAGATTCTGTAGAAAACCCAGTGAACTTACTAGGTTTCTATCCAAAGCCTGGGGAGAGATTACATACAAGAGTGTGGTCCATCTCAAAGCAGCTGCATCACTGGAAAGTCTCCCCAGCATAAGTGACAACTTCCCCACAGCTGTCCCCTCAATCTTGTGTCCTGTGTTTACTCAGGCCCCTCCAGAGAGCAGTGGGGCTTCCTGCAGTTAGGGCAGAGTCACGTGGCAGATGGCCATTTCCACAAGCCAATAGAATTCCTAGCAGTATTCTAAACACTTTTACCCACAGATAATGTAGGTCATCCCTCCCCATAGCAGCCTCTTTCTTAAACAGATGGCAACTGTAACAGCGGTCCAGAGCTGGTCTATGTATGTGCAGAGGTTGTATATTCAAGGAGAGCAGGGTCTCATCATGTAGACCTGACTAGCCTCAAACCCATAGAGGCCCACCTACCTCTGCTTCCTGGGTACAGGGATTAAAGGCATGGCCACCACACCTGGTCATAGAATACACTTTTAATTTAATTTTGCATTTCATACTATGCTGAAGACTGAACGGTGGCTTTGAGCATATGGAAAGTAGCTTCCCGGTGGTAAGTCCCCCGGTCCCTGTAAAGACTTTACAGTTGGTTTCATTTTGTTATGCTACAAAATGACTTAAACCGACTTTTCTAGGCTGCATGTCCTGACTAGTCTATGTTGCTATGGTTATTTTATTTCTTGCCATTTGGGGGAAGTACCTGATGGCGTACAAACCCTTGCATAACTATACATTTGTCTTGGATATAAAGCGTACAACTCATTCTTTTGATGATTTATAATTTTCTGGCAGGGTCAGGATTGAACCCCAGAGTTTTACACATGTCAGGCAAACATTCTATCAGTGAGCTACCTACCCAGCCCCACTGCTCATAATTTCAATTTTCCGGACATCCCATCTTATAGATCAGTTTCACTGAATATTAGCTTTATCTGTTCTAACTTTCTCAATGTGCGAGTGTTTATATTTCGATAGAAGAAAAATGGCTGAACTTGTATTTATGTGTACTTCGCTCTAGACAAAATCTCACCTTAAATCTCTAGAATCATTGTGTCCATCATCCAAGCAGACACAGAGCTCTAGAAAGCTAATGACAAATGAAATGAAAAATGAAGCAGCTTTTTGGCAGTTGCAGATTAGCTAAATAAAAAGGGAAGTCACAGATTCACGGGTATACTAGCTAATTCAACCTGAAATACAAGTTTAAAAAAGGGGGGGGGTGCTTTCAGGATTGAAAGCTAATAGGTAGGATCTCATTAGGCAAAATTAGGGACTACCATCATGGTTTCTCTGTTCTATAGCCCAGCTCTGCCTGATTACAAACCCAGAGAAAATCAATTACCTCAGCTGAGGACCACAAGGCTACTGTCTCCATCAGCAGCCCTGACAGATGTCTCCTGGTGTCCTCTCTTTGCCCATCCCTGAGGGAATGCGATGCCTGATGCCCTTTCTGCTGCACTATTCCATGGGATGCCACCATGTGCAGAGAGAAGTGAGGTTCCTGAAGCCACTCCCATCCTGTGCCTAGCTGGGTATGTCATCAGCTGCCTGGCCAGTGGCCAATTTTAGGAGTGGGCCAGGCCCCTGTGATAGACAATCCATCACCCCAGGGTGGGCAGCCCATCCCCTTATGTAGTTTCAGTCCCTAAGATGGGTAGGGTACTCCATCATCTCTGGCTAAGAACAAGGCCTCTTGATCAGCCTGCCCCATAGCCAACGAGGCTATGTTTTTAAGGTGCAAAGGAGTTTGTTGAAGAGCTGATATGTGGGGATAACCTGGGTGCTCCGAGCATTTGAGCTCAAGGGCAGTACCAGCAAAGTGTGTGTCATTTATTACTGAAACAAGCAGAACGTGAGATGATGTTTACAGCTGGCTTTAGCAAGCACAGGCCCAGAGAGGGGCTGCACCTGGGGTTATGTCGGATTATTTTTGGTCACATGAAAAGAGCCAAGAACATTCCTCCCAGGCCTGTGCCTTTCCCAGTGTGGACATGCCAGGGCATCCCCTCCTCGCTCTTGCTTCCAAGCACACTCAGGTGTCATAGCTTATGCAGTTCTTTCTAGACCACCTTGTGGGACAAACAGTCTCTACTGTGCCCTGTCCATAGATCACGGTATGTTCACGCCTTTCTTACCCAGGCTCCTACACCTTTTGACTGTCACCTTGAGGTTAGCACCAGACTCTGAGATGGACATTTCTTTAGTTAGGATTTCTATTGCTATGGTAAAACACTGTGACCAAAAGCAACTTGGGCATGAAATAATTCATTTTGGCATACACTCCGGTCAGGTCCTGGTCCACCGCTGAGGGCAGTGAGGCTGGGAACGTGAGGCAGAACCTGGAGGCAGGAGCTGATGCAGAAGCCATGGAGGAGTGCTGCTCACTGGCTTGCTCACTCTGCTTTCTTATGCCTTCCAGGACCACCTGCCCAGGGGTGTCATGCCCCCCTTCCCATAGGATTAGTCCTTTCTTGTCAATCACTAATTAAGACAACGTCCCACAGACTTGCCTATGGGTCAATCTTTTTTTGTTGTTGTTGGTTTTTTGTTTGTTTGTTTGGTTGGTTGGTTGGTTGGTTGGTTGGTTGGTTGGTTTTTTTGAGACAGGGTTTCTCTGTATAGCCCTGGTTGTCCTGGAACTCACTCTGTAGACCAGGCTGGCCTCAAACTCAGAAATCTGCCTGCCTCTGCCTCCCAAGTGCTGGGATTAAAGGCGTGCGCCACCACTGCCTGGCTGCCTATGGGCCAGTCTTATAGAGGCAATTCCTCAGTTACGGCTCCCTCTTCCCAGATGTGTCCTTTTTGTGTCAAGCTGACAAAAACAAAAACAAAACAAAACCATCACAATTGATCCCTTGTCAACTTGACACAGAAACATATCTATTAAGCCATAACCTCTCCTTTCTTGTTCCTCCTCAAGGTCTCATAATAATGCCAACACCACAATATAAAACACTACAACTTTTAAAAAGTCCCATAATATTTTTTTTTTTTTTTGGTTTTTCGAGACAGGGTTTCTCTGTGTAGCCCTGGCTGTCCTGGAACGCACTCTGTAGACCAGGCTGGCCTCGAACTCAGAAATCTGCCTGCCTCTGCCTCCCGAGTGCTGGGATTAAAGGCGTGCGCCACCACGCCCGGCTTCCTTTAGTTTTAAATATCATTAATATTAGATTGCCAAAAGATATTCCATGAGACTGTTGTAGAATTAAGAGTTAAAAGATTCCTATTGCACCAGATAGTTCTGTGCAGAGTTGGAGAGATGGATTCGCTGATCACTTACTGTATCTTTCATGCAAGAGCCTTTACTGTAGTCATGGTGGTCATTCCCACAGCACTAAGTGGGTAGGGTTTGTGACTTGGTATCTGTCTTAGTCAGGGTTTTACTGCTGTGAACAGACACCATGACCAAGGCAAGTCTTATAAAGTACAACATACATTTGGGGCTGGCTTACAGGTTCAGAGGTTCAGTCCATTATCATCAGGATGGGAGATTGGCAGCATCTAAGCAGGTACAGTGTAGGAGGAGCTGAGAGTTCTACATCTTCATCTGAAGGCTGCTAGTGGAAGACTGACTTCTAAGAAGCTAAGGTGAGGGTCTTAAGCCCACACCCACAGGGGTATACCTACTCCAGCAAGACCACACCTTCTAATAGTGCCACTTTCTGGGCCAAGCATATTTAAACCATCACAGTATCTAACCCCAGGAATTCCTGTATTAAGAATGTCCACCAAAGCCGGGTGGTGGTTGGCACACGCCTTTAATCCCAGCACTTGGGAGGCAGAGGCAGGCGGATTTCTGAGTTGGCTATACAAAGAAACCCTGTCTTGAAAAAACAAACAATCAAAATGAATGTCTACCTTACTGGGGGGTGGGGGGGGGTAGCACACGCCTTTAATCCCACCACTTGGGAGGCAGAGGCAGGCCGATCTCTGTGAGTTCAAGGTCATTCTGGTCTATAGAGTGAGTCCTAGGACAACCAAGGCTACACAAACAAATCTTGTCTTGAAAAAACAAAATCAAATAAACATCCACCTCTTAAACCAATTTCAGAATGGTGATGAGCGCTTGAGTTGAAGTCTGGTTCTTTGGTGATGTGGTTTTGCCCCACTGAGCAATCAGGGGAAGCCGTTTGTGTACATAAGGAAAGTCAGTGAATAGTACCATGGTGAGAATAAATTCTCCCAGAATGTACAGGATCTCCACTGTCCTTTCACTGAGGGACATATCTGCCTTCATCTACAAAATGACAGGATTTCAGAGCAGCTGTCATGCGGAGTCACCTCTGCTTCTGTGGTTCCGGTGCCCGTGAGTTAGGATCCACTCCACCAGTGAGAGTTCGATGAGGATGTACACAGAATACGTCACTGTGTGAAATTCTATGCAGCTCTGAAATCGGTCTACTCTGTGGTCTTTAATGCCAGCAGAGTTTAAGATAACTAGGGCTATAAGTGGAAACACTGAGCCTTGAAATCAAGCAACCAAAATCTTTTGTTAATAAAATAAAAGGTATTTGTTGAATTTGTCACATAACCATGAGATGGAAGAACAACCTTGAAGAAGGAAAGCAGGAAACAAATAGAGACAGGAAGCAGGGCTGTGGTCGGTACATGGTGTGTTTTATAAAAAAAGAAAAAGAAAGAAAGAACCAGGATATGTTTGGTAGAGTGAGGTATGGTGAGGTTGAAGGGGGTGCCTCTGCGGGCCCATGCTGAGGCATCCCTTCCCCCTGAGGGATCAACCATACGATGGATATAATATGGAATAGAGTTTATTCAGGGCATGGGGAATATAGCTGACAGAGTAGAGACAAAGGAGAAAGGGAGAGGGAGAGAGAGAGAGAAGAGGCCAGCCATGAACACATGGAGGGGGAAGGGGAATGGGGAGAGAAGGGACAGAGAGGGAAGAGAGTAAGAGGTTGAGAGTAAGAGAGAGCAAGAGAGTGAGGAGGGGGCAAGCAGCCCCTTTTACTGAGTCAGTAAGTCAGGCACGCCTGGCTGTTGCCAGGTAACTGTGGGGTGGAGCCTAGAAGGAATGCTAACAGGTAGAGCCCACTTAAGATGGTGGGGAGTAAACACTGCTGCCAGAGGAAGAACAGTCAGTCCCAGTGTGTTTATTCAACAAACAGAAGTGACAATGCTCTCTGAAGAAGCCACCAGGTCTGTGGCCTGATCATTAATAGGCCTCCTGGGCTCTCCCTTCTTGCCCTCTCCCATTGCTTCACCACCTTAACAAAGTAGATAACAAAGTTGAACAATATTTCATGAGCATGTGCCGGTTTAAGACGAGAATGTTCTCTCTCTTTATAGTTCATAGGTGAGGATGTCTTCTCTCTCCCTCTGACCCCTCCCAACTGTGGTGCCAAGATAGGGCAAGCCTTGAATTCCCCTGTTTTCTATTACTACAAGGAGACACCCTGACCACAGTAACTCTTTTAAAGGAAAACATTTAAATGAGGCGCTTTTTTTATGTATATGAGTACACTGTAGCTGTCTTCAGACACACCAGAAGTGGGCATCAGATCCCGTTACAGATGGTTGTGAGCCACCATGTGGTTGCTGGGAACTGGACTCAGAACCTCTGGAAGAGCAGTCAGTGCTCTTAACCACTGAGCCATCTCTTCAACCCTGAAAACATTTAAATGAGGCTGGCAGGCTTACAGTTTCAGAGGTTTAGTCCATTATCATCATAGCAGGAAGCATGGCAGCATGCAGGCAGACATGGTGCTGGAGAAGGAGCTGAGAGCTCTTCATTTGGATCCACAGGTACTAGGGAGAGACTGTAAGCCATGCTAGGCCTAGCTTGAGCATGCAAGATCTCAAAGCCCACTTCCACAGTGACACACTGCCTCCAACAGGCCCACACCTCCTAATAGGGCCATTCCTGTGGGCCAAGTATTCCCACACATGAGTCTAAGGGGATCACTCCTATGCAACTCCCCTCCCCCATTTACTGCCTTTATGTGTCTGAGTTTTTTGCCCACATCTGTGTCTGTGCACCACATGTGTGCATGGTGCCACAGAAGACAGAGAGGGCCTGCATGGTTCCTTGGATGTGGGGTTTCAGACAGTTGTGAGGTACCATATGGATGCTAAGAACCAAACTTGGTTCCTCTGGAAGAATAGCATATGTTCTTAACTGCCCAGCCTTCTGTCCAGCCCCTCTGAACTCTTATTCATTGATCAAGCTATAAAGGAAACACTGGCTGGAATCCCTCATTATTTCTGAAGCATTCGTAAATTTTCTTTTTATGGGATAGTTTTCCTTCTTTCCATTTCAGTTCTAATAGATATACTAATAGATAAGTGACTCCCATATACTAGGTTTTTTTTTTTCTTTTTTCAGGAGAATACAAAGATGAAGAGCCGATTCGGTTTGAGGGGGTCGTAGTTGAGTGGATAAAATCAGGGAACGTATCTTTCCTCTGCTTTCTCTCTTTGGATTAGTCTTTTCTCCACAATGAGGTAAAAAAAAAAAAATTTTGACTGCTTGCATTCACTCAACAATTATATGTTCAGCATCTTCCATTTTTCAGCACTATGCTGGCATCAAGACTTAGAATATTAAGTCAGTGGTGCACATGGAATTTTCTGGAATGCCTCTTAAGAGCTGGCTTCAGGGAGATAGCAACTAAAAATGCTGCACAGAAATAACGCGCTGTTTACTAGATCGTGGCAACTGCTCAGCTAGAGTGTGTGTGGGGGGCTTTAAGAGCATATGGGAAGAAAAGCATAACTCACATCGAGAGGCGTCAGTGTTTGGAAAGAGTTCCCAGACGAAGACATAAAAACAGAAACTGTTTAGCAGGAGGAATCGCAACTGTAAACATCTACAAGCAAGTGAGAGTGAGGACAGCGGGACTCGTGGAAACAAAAGGGACATGGTAAGAGTTTGTTTGTTTTTACATTGTTTCGTTTTATTTTGTTTTTTGTTAAATCTAGGTGAGGGGTGGTGTGTGATGCTCTCTACCTAAGTGGAAGTTGGTCAGAGCACAACTTCCCAGTGTTCCCTCCTTCTGCCACCAGGGGTTTGGTGATCCCATTTAGGTCATCAGGCTTAGCAGTAATGCCTTTGCCTGCTGAGCCATCTTGAAAGCCCTACAGAAATGTGGCTGACTTAAAGGCAGCTATGTTATCCAAATCCTGGATGGCTACTCAGAAAGGCTGCATCCCTGGATGTGAGACTTTTAGGCAGTTATGAATGTCAGAGACTTCCCAGTAGCCGTGCTGCTCAGCTGGTCAGTAGACTCATCTCCCCAATAGTTGTTTACTGCCCCCATAATCTTAGGGAAGGACTTGTAAATCCTACAAGTTTTAGGAACTTCCTGAAACTTGTGAGTTGTGTACTTTCTGAGTCTCTTGGAGGGAATATTTCAGGTCAGAATAAATTTATACACAACAATTTACTAGCTAGTTTCACCCCCCATTGAACTTTCTTGAGGAGTGTTTTCAGTATTTTCAGTTAGAAGAAGTCATGAACCTGTAGACTATCAAGAAAAAACAGGCAGCATCCTCCTGGGATAAGTTACTAACACACACAAACTTGCTTTACCTAGGAGTTGCTCAGGAAAGCCCTCTAAGTGAGAGACTCCATCAGCTTGGAACCTGGTGGTTCAAGAGATATATGTGCTGTGCCCTTGATGGAGTTGGCTTACATTACTGTATCCAGAAATCTGTTCTCATATTTATGACACTTTTTGCTAACTACTTTTCTCCTTTTCTTATTCTAGTTTCTTAGCCTTGCCACCAATTTACTCTAGTAAACTTTACAAATAAGGTGATTGACTCTCACTTGGAATCTTTGAAGTAAAAATCTTAGTTCTGGGGCTGGAGAGATGGCTCAGTGGGTAAGAGCACTGACTGCTCTTCCAAAGGTCCTGAGTTCAATTCCCAGCAACTACATGGTGGCTCACAACTACCTGTAGTGGGATCCGATGCCCTCTTCTGATGTGTCTAAAGATAGTGACAGTGTGCTCATATGCATAAAATAAATAAACCTTTAAAAAAAAAAAGGAATCTGAGTTCTTCTGAAACAGCAGTGTAAGAAATTAGGTTGCTCATGGCAACCATCACAAGTCTGCTTCTCAGAAGGGTAGGGCAGGATTGGCTCTCCTACCTTTGTTCCCAAGACATGCATGAAATGCTGTCCTCCAGTGACAGGAACCAGGGTCATGTCCATAGACAAAAGTGTGACAAAGGAGCCTTTCTACCTGTAAGGTAGTCTTATTTTTGAAGTCTTGTTCAGCTAAACTAGGTAATCATCTATTCTCTATTCTATACTCATCATAGAATTATTTACTCCTTATTTATAACCTTGCCTTTTCACGGTATACACCAAAACCTGTGACCATATCCCTAGATCACAAGATCCAGAAACTCAGACCCAACCTAGAATGAATGTTTCCTTTGATCATTAACTTGTCCCAAGCCCATTTCTCTTCCTAGCACAATTACCTGCTTGTAACACGTGAAAACTCACTGTGCTCCTTTCTAACCTATACAGCCCTCACTACTGTACAAAGAGGGGAGCATTCTGCTCTTAATTCTAACTTTATTATATGTTTCTGGCAAAACAACTTACGCCATCTCCTTAAACTTTCTATCAACTACTCTAACTTCCTAAAAATATTTAAATCAAATCAGGAATTCTGTAAAATCATTAATTCATCTACTGATATTGCTTTATGAAAGTTTCATCTTCATATTGATCTTCCGGAAGTTGTCCAGGAGAGTGGTCTGTCTCCCAAGAAGCTCCCTTGCCCACTGCAGCTCTTCCTGCATGGTGTCTGCCAGTGGTGCCCATAAAAGCAGGAAGATTCAGAGAGACACAGAAAAACAAATGAAAAGTTAAACACACAGAAAACAAGCATACGGGATGCCACAAGCACAGCTGTGAGTGTGGAGAAAGATGTATGAAGACAGAACCGTACATGGGGCTACATATGTACAACTCTGGCAAGATAACAGGAGAGGCGTCACCTGGGTCGCACCATGGGAGATGACATCTCACTATTGGACGGTTGTCCTACCCTTTTTTTTATGTATATGAGCGCTCTATCTACATGTACACTTGTATGCCAGAAGAGGCCATCAGATCACAGTATAAATAATTGTGAGCTACCATGTAGTTGCTGGAATTGAACTCAGGACCTTTGGAAGAGCAGCCAGTGCTCTTAACCTCTGAGCCATCTCTCCAGCCCTGTCCTTGCTATTTTTACATCAACTTGACACAATCTAGAGTCATCTGAAAGGAGGGAACCTTAACTGAGAAATAACTCCATAAGATTGGGCTGTAGGTCATTTTATTAATTAGTGATTGATGTGGGAGATCCTAGCCCATTTCAGGCTGTGCCATGCTGAGTGGTAGTCCTGGGGTCTATAAGAAAGCAGCTGAGCAAGCCATGAGAGAAAGCCAGTAAGTAGTAGCCCTCCATGGCCTCTGCATCAGCTCCTGCCTCCAAGTTCCCACCCAGTTTGAGTTCCTGCCTTGACTTCCCTCTGTGACTCTGTCTGTATATGTAAGCCAAATGAACCCTTTCCTCCCTAAGTTGCTTTTGATCATGGTGTTTCATCACAGCAATGGTAATCTTAATTAAGAGAGAGGTGAAATCACTACCCCATCATTAAAGATTTCATTACCTGTGTCTCATCATTTGCCACACACTATTATGTGTACCATCCCCTATGTCCCACCATTACAAGTGACAATGTCCCTTGCTTGCTGTTGTCTGGACCTCAACATTCACCACCTGGGCTCCATCATTGAAAGTGCGACCACCTGAGACCCACCCTTAGACATGACACTTTTTTGGCTCCATCTTTGGAGATGCCACCTCCTGGGATCCAGCATTTGAGAGGACAGTGCCTAAGAGCCACCATGGGAGATGCCATTGTCTGGCAAAATGGATCTGGGAGGAAAATCGAGAGGCTCTCTGCTGCCTCCAGTGGTAGTGTTGATCTGTCTGTCATATGCCAGGCAGCCATTTTGAAGGCACCCAACACTCAACCAGGTTTCAGATGTGTTTTCTGTGACCACTTTCTCCTCCCTCTTGTCACTTGGTCATAATATGAAGTTTGGGTATTTAATATGATGATTTTAAAACTCAAGAGAACTTCCTCAGGTTGGGCCACAGGACAGCATTTGGGGTATGTACTCAATGAGGCCCTGGCTTTAATCCTCAGCACCAAAACAGGAACAGCGAAAGTTTCTTCATAGATGCTTGAGAGTCTATGTAGCCCAGGCTGTCCTCCAAATGGAGATCCTCCTGCCTCTGCCTCCAGAAGGCTAAGATCACAGATGTGCACCTCTATAGCCAGACCAGCCAATGCAATTGCTCCCTGTCTCTTCAGCTGGATCAGCAAAACGGGTGCTTCTGATAAATACCTGCTTCCACCTCTGCCACCTGAATCCTCACCCCTGGGCCTTGCACTGGCTTTCCAGCCTTCATGGGTCCTGACAAGGATATCTTAGTCTCAGTGAGAAGCAGTTATAGAGGTGAGCACATCACCTCTCCACAAAAGGCTGGAATGTTAGGTCTAAAGGAACTGGGACCTTGTTGGAAGGGACCATGCTTTGTCATCCTGACCACCCCCACTGCTGTCAAGGTCGATGGCATCTGTCCGCATCTGGATATATTATTGCCAGGTCAAGCACATCACAGGGGACAAAGACCTGGCTGCAGAAAAATGGACTGTCACAATGCCTGAGAAGATCCACCAAAGATAAAACCGACAGGGTTGTAGACTACTACTGTTTTGTGTGACTGTATTTAACTCCTGCTCTTTTGTAGGATGTATGTCTAGATCCCCCTTAAGAGCAGATGCAAGCTTGTCACAAGTGTCTCATCACTCCCAGCCATCACTTCTCCAGGTGAGTGTTCCTTTCTTTACCTCCTGGTTGAAACTGATTGTTTTACAAGTGTGCTGATGGGTGGCACCCCTTGCTTGCCTATTTGGCAGGTGCATTAATCCCCAAAAGTCTGTCTTGATATCCCCGTTCCCTGGACGTGCCTTTATAATGTACCAGTAGGGAGAAAACACACGTATGCACAGACACAGGCCCTTATATCCTGCATAGTAAATTTAGGATTGGGGACAGCTTGAGCCACCCTCAGGGCAACAGGCAGAGCAGTGGCTGATATCAACTACAAAAACTTAGGACCTCAAACAACCCATTTGCATTTATTTTATAAAATTTATTTGCATGAGAAAAGTCCATTGCAAAATTAAAAGAATCGTTGACTCTTGGCTGAGGTTGTCTTACAACATGGTAGGGTGTTTAACCTACTTTGTGCAGAACAAGGAGGTCACTGTAGCCTTGGGGGAAACCAGCCGCTTCTATGCAAACCACTCAGGGATATCAAGGATAATTTGGCTGAAATTTGAAAACATCTCACAGAGAGGAAATAAATGGCTCCCATATTCTTTCTTGGGTTCTTCTTGCTGTCAACCAACTTAGCTCTCCTATGTCTGCTGATTATAGTTGGCCCCTGCGTCATTAATGCTAAGGCAAGATATGTAAATTCCTACTTATGAGCTATTAGACTGGTGGTAAGTCTCAATATGAACAGGTACCCAACACAGAGTCAAGGATTGATTTGACTCAGAGTATAACTGGATGGGAGAGATGGTAGGTAAAGTAACATCAAAGGCTAACTTTATGTTTAAACGTTTAACATCTCTGTGCTTAACAGAACCATAAAGCAAAACTAGACCTCCAAACATTAAGGCTGTTAAGGGTTACATTGCTTTTTATGGCTGTTCCTGCTTCTGTAAAGAGGACCCTTCTGCTGCACCAGAGCAAATGGTAACTTTGTATTCTTTGCCTTTACAAACCCTCTCTGAAGTGGCTGGGCGCTGCATTCAGAAATCCTGAGTCTCTGTTCTCCAGGGCAGAACTGGTACCAGTGTCTGAATAAAAAGCCTCTTCTTTGTTCAAATTTATTAATAGACTGGTGAATCTCTGAATGACCCCAGACCTATAACATTTGCTAACACTACCTTGTAAGTTTTTGTGAGGGTCGAGTATGACCCTGCCTATACACCCGCATTTAGTTCCTAGTCTGCAGCAAAAAAGAAACAATACTTCTGGGACAGGACTGAAACTGGGGTCCAGGCTGTGTTTTGAGGCTGCTCTCCCTGCCCACCATTCTGTGCATGTTCTTTTGAGAAATGAAAAGCAGTCCTAGCTTCTCAGAAGGGCCCCCAGTTCGACCATTTATCTAGAAACCTGTCTATGCTTGAGTTTCCGAGCAAACTGGGAAAGTGGCCACTCTGTCTCGATGGTCAAAAGTGCGTACCTCACTTGCCGGGCGTGGTGGCGCACGCCTTTAATCCCAGCACCTGGGAGGCAGAGGCAGGCGGATTTCTGAGTTCGAGGCCAGCCTGGTCTACAAAGTGAGTTCCAGGACAGCCAGGACTACACAGAGAAACCCTGTCTCGAAACCCCCCCCCCCAAAAAAAAGTGCGTACCTCAAGATACCACAGATAATTCCACAAGGTTCTCAGGCCTTCCTCAGCCCTGTGGCTGATGCAGGTGAGGGCGAAACCTCCAGGATGCACAGAGCAACCCCCTCCAGTCCCGGATGCCATAGGACCAGATGCTGGGTACCGTTTGCCCTCTTTCAATGATTTTATTAGTGTAACCACAAGTTTGACATCTAAAGTCAATGACAAAGATTGGAAACAAGTGAATTACTAAAGTGGTCAGATTTTAAATGTCACCTTTGTTGTGTTTTATAAAAAGGAAAAAGAAGCCAGAGATATGTTTGGTAGAAGCGCGGTATGGTACAGGGGAAGGGGGTACCTTTGCAGGCCCCATGCTGAGGCATCCCTTCCCCCTGAAGTAGAGTTTATTTAGGGCATGGGGAGGGGAGTTGAGTGGGTAGTAGAGACAGAGAAAGGCAGAGAGAGGAGGGAGAGATGGGGGATGGTAGAGGGAAAGGGAGAGGAGAGAGAGAGAGAGAGAAAGAGAGAGAGAGAGAGAGAGAGAGAGAGAGAGAGAGAGAGAGAGAGAGAGAGGCTGTTGCCAGGTAACTGTGGGGTGGAACCTAGAAGAAATGCTAACAGTTATGGTGCAAGTCCCATGCACTGGTATGAGCATCCTCACCCCAGAACCCACCCTCAGTCCCCGGCCACCCTGCTTTTTTTTGTTTGTTTGTTTTGATTTGTTTTGGTTTGGTTTTTTTGTTTTTTTTTTTTTTTTCGAGACAGGGTTTCTCTGTATAGCTCTGGCTGTCCTGGAACTCACTTTGTAGACCAGGCTGGCCTCGAACTCAGAAATCCGCCTGCCTCTGCCTCCCGAGTGCTGGGATTAAAGGCGTGCGCCATCACTCCCGGCCCACCCTGCCTTTTTACAGATACAAATTTTCAAGAGCAACAAAGTTGAGCCTTCCAAGGAACTTGGCAGCAATATCTGGTTTCAGCTTGTTGGGGGTGAGCCATATGATGTCCCAGCAAGAGGCCTCCAGAAAGCTTCCCAACCATAGCCCACCCCTCCCCACCCCCCACTCGGGGGTGGACCCAAGGTGGCACTCCAAGTAGTTCTTTTCATCGAAGGTGTTGACAGCCTGGATTTCTTCAGCTGCCCACTTCAAATTATCCCTGGAGGAAAGGGGGGGCGGGGAGGAATCAATCACCTTCGAATGAGCGGCTGTCTGTGGCTCACTCTGCTGCTTCTCCATAGCGTCCAGCATGTTGGGAATCCCTGTGCTACGGACACACTGCCCAGCTTCAGAAACTTCCCGGGCCTCACCAACTGCCACTTCCATTCCTAAACACCTTTACACGACCACTGTGGGGCGGACCCATCTATCACTGGCCTTCTGTCTTATTTATATCACAGAATCCTGATTCCGTCTCTTCCACAACACATGCGTGTGCTCTGCCTCCCCCATTGCCTCTTATGCTCCATGAACCTCACCCTGGTATTTCCTCCCGTCGCTCTTCTTTTCAGTTTACAGGCACAACCTTGTTTCCCTGGGCATCTTGCCCGTGTCTTAACAGCTGGGGGGTAGAACTAGTTGAAATGCACAGCCCCTTTCCTGGATGGTGCTCCTTCCCAGGCTGTAAAAAAGATCACAATGAAAAGGTTAGCTGCAAACCAGACCTCACACCTTCAAAAGCCAAGCTTAGAACAATCACTAAGACTCGCACCTGCGACATGACTCAGTCACCTCCGGACAGATATCAAAGGCTCACAGCCCGCATACCAGAGCTGGTTATTTTTCAAGACCCTGGTGCTCAGATGGCCTGGGGCCCAGATAACAAAACATGCTATGGCCAGCTGGAGAGAGATAGCTCAACAGTAAGAGCATAGGTTGTTCTTGCAGAGAACCCAGGTTTGATTCCCAGCACCCACATCAGGTGGCTCACAACTGCTAATGGCTCCAGCCCCAGGGGATCCGGCACCTCTGGCCTCCGTGGGTACTTGCACTGTCTGCAAAAACCCACACAGAGACTCACACCCATCCAACATAATATAAAGTAATGAAAGTAACTCTTTTAAAGAATCGTGATGATAACGGTTTTTAAGATGTGCCACACTCTGGGTGATGCAAAAGAGGCACAGGTGTGAGCTAACCCCCCTGGACCACGCCAGCCTTGACGTTAGCTTCCACCTCCACCCTTGTCTCAGAGTATAGGCCTTCTCTCCCAACAGCAGAACTAGGCCCTCCCCTCCTTCCTTCCCTCCCTCCTCCCCCTTGCTCTCTCCCTCCCTCCCTTTTTATTGTGGTTAGTGAGGCTGAACTTAGTTTTGTGGGAGGTGCCCCACCACTGAACTGCATCCCAGCCTGTCTTTATTTTCAAACACGGTTTCATGGCTGCCTGGACTGGCCTATGACATCAGACACAGCAGGACAGGAACTTTCTTACTTACACTGTCACTATTTTTAGTTCCGTTCTGAGGCCCCCATTAGGTCAGAGTACAAGGTCCATACACACCATGGCTCAGGTGTATGTTGCTTGGAGTGTAATGAGTGCATGTGAATGTGTGTTTGTATGCATGCGTGCCCCGTTTGTGTCCATATAGAGGCCAGAGATCCATGACCTCTATTGCTCTCCAACATATTTTTTCAGTGGGATCTCTCACTGAACCTAGAGCTCAGTTTCAGCTAGACTTGCTGGCTAGTGGAATCTGCTTGTCACCCTCACTTGCTCTCTGGGCTGGGCTACAGACACATGCCACCACAGCATGCCATTATGCCATGCTTTTACACTGGTGTGGGGATCCAAACTCAGAACATCATGCTTACACAGAAAGCGTTTCACACAGAGTGATCTCCCCTCCCTTGGGTGTAGTTTTATATCTTCTGGGTTTAGACTGGATTAGCACCCCTGTCCTGCTGGACATGAACCCTCAGGAGGCAGCCTCCTCACTCTTCGTCGATATATCAGCCTCCTCAGAGAGCACCTTCAATCGCAGCACTTGAAAAGCAGAAGCCGGAGTCTCTGTGAATTGGGCCTGTCTATCATAGTGAGTTTCAGGCCAGTCAGGGTTAACGGGTGAGCTTCCTGAAGACCGGCCCAGCCGGGTTGCACAGCTGCCCTGGAGAGGCACAGCTGGGGGCGGGGGGGGGGGGGGGGTGCGTTGTCACAGGATGGCTTCTTGTTCCTGATGTGCCTTCTCAAGTTTGTCGTTGCTCTGTCCCTCACATATCTGGCATGGTGTGTGACTGGGCATGGGAAGACCCTCACTGCCTATAGTCTGGTGTGATTACCTCCTGGGTGATAGCCCACTCTGCTGGGAAAATTTCCTGCAGATCAACATGGAGATGAACTTTCATAAAATAATGTTGTTTAGATGAATTAGTGATGTTATGGAATTCCTGATTTAATTTGAATAGTTTTAGGAGGTTAGCGTAGTTGATAGAAAGTTTAAAGAGATGGTTTAAGTTGCTTTGCCAGAAACATATAATAAAGTTAGAATTAAGAGCAGAATGTGCCCCTCCTTGTACAGAAGTGAGGGCTGCATAGGTTAGAAAAGGAGCATATGTGTGCTTTCATATGTTACAAGCAGGTAATTGTACTAGGAAGAAATATGGGCTTGGGACAAGTTAATGATCAAAGAAAGCATTCATTCTAGGTTGGGTCTGAGTTCCTGGTCTTGTGGTCTCAGGATCACAGATTTCGGTGTGCACCAGGAAAAGCAGTGTTATGAGTAAGAAGGAAATAATTCTGAGTATAAGAATAGAGAATCACCTAGCTTAGCTGAACAAGATTTCAAAAGTAAGACACAAGATAGATGAGGAGCTGTTTCTTGGTAAATACAAACTGTTGTCAGCCAAGCACTGGGAAAAACTTGCTACTCTAGAGTGGCTTAACCTTTGTTAATCAATGACAAAAGATTTATTGCCTGGGGTTAGGATGAACTCGTGGAGAGAAAGATAGATGGGAAATATTTAGTTAGATGTAAGTTTCAAAAGAATACATCATCAATAATCCTGTTGTAATATCCTTTTGTGTAATGATTCTAATTTGTTCTTGAATAAGTTTTTGTGGTGATTGTTTTTAGAGAATATGTAACTTGTGGCTATGAGGTAATTTTCTTCTTACATAGAAAACTCTGTCTTGGAGTATATAGGTACAAAATGGCTAAGAGAAAAAATAAAGTTGTTGGACTCAACTTGCTGCGAGTTTGCTCCATCCACTAAATGTGTGTGTGTGTGTGTGTGTGTGTGTGTGTGTGTGTGAAGTTTGTTGGAGTTTGCTCCATCCACCAAAAATGTATGTATGTGTGTATATATGTAAAGTTGGCTGAAGTTTTGCTCTGTTCACCCAATGTGTGAATGTATATGACTTCATGTACATATGTTTTATAATGTATGTATGTATGTATGTATGTGAAGTTGTTGGAGCTCATCTTGCTTCACCCATTGACTGCATGTGTGTGTGCTTCACCTATTGACTGCATGTGTGTAGGATTCACCCACTGACTGCATGTGTGTGTGTGCTTCACCCACTGACTGCATGTGTGTGTGCTTCACCCACTGACTGCATGTGTGTAGGATTCATCCACTGACTACATGTGTGTAGGATTCTTTCCCACTTTGCTTTTCTCTCTTGCTTCTCAATGGCCCCCAAAGAGTTCAAAGTGTTCAGAGAGTTTCTCTAGGGTCACAGGGAGTGCCAGCCCCGGTGAATTATTAATGGATTATTGGGATTATTGATTTCCCCCATTGGTAATAGTCATTATTATTTTTATTATTAAAATTATATTATTTTTAAAAATAGATTCTTCTTTCATACAATACATTCCAACCACAGTTTCCTCTCTGGCCACTCCTCCCAGCTACTCCCTACCTCCCAGCTCCCCCCAGATCCACTCCTCCTGCTCCATTTCCTTTCAAAAGAACAGACTGCCAAGAGACAACAACTAACAAGACAAAAAAAGATACAATAAGACAAAGCAAAACGCCCTCATATCCAGGCTGGGCGAGGCAACCCAACAGGAGGAAAGAGTTCCAAGAGCAGGCAAAAGAGACAGAGACACACCTGCTCCCACTGTTGGGAGTCCCAGGAAAACACCAAGCTAACAGCCTCAATGTTGTTTTTTATAAATATAAAAAAGAAAAAGAAAGAAAAGAAGGAGGGAAGGAAGGAAGGAAGGGAGAGAGAGAGGAAAGAAAGAAAGAAAGAAAGAAAGAAAGAAAGAAAGAAAGAAAGAAAGAAAGAAAGAAAGAAAGAAAGAAAGAAAGAAGAGAGCCAGGTATGTATGTGGTAGAGGCATGGCATGGTGAGATGGAAGGGGGTGCCTCTGCGGGCCCAAGCTGAGCCATCCCTTCCCCCTGAGGGATCAGCCATATGACAGATATAGTATGGAATAGAGTTTATTCAGGGCATGGGGAGGGGAGTTGAGGGCGTAGAAGAGAGAGAGACAGAGAGACAAACAGACAGACAACAGCGAGAGAGAAGAGAAGAGAAGAGAAGAGAAGAGGAGAAGAGAAGAGAAGAGAAGAGAAGAGAAGAGAAGAGAAGAGAAGAGAAGAGAAGAGAAGAGAAGAGAAGAGAAGAGAAGAGAAGAAGTAGAGGAGGCAGGCCATGAACAGGTGGAGAAAGGCTGGTAGAGGAATGGGGAGAGGAGGGTAAGAGAGGAAAAGCAAGAGAGTAAGGAGGGAGCAAGCAGCCCCCTTTATAGTGAGTCAGGTATACCCAACTGTTGTCAGATAACTGTGAGGCAGAGACTAGAAGAAATGCTAACACACAATATATACACACAGAGGGCCTGGTGCAGACCCACGTAGGCCCTGGGTTTGCCTTATGCTAAAATTTGATCACTCAGTAAATAGGTATGTATTTACAAAGAACTTCCATTACAGAATCAAACAAGTTTAAAGAAAATCCCAGGGCACCATTAAAAAGGCTATCTGGTAAGCTTGTATCTAAATATGACTGATAGGTTATTTCTCCGAGGTAAAATGAGCCAATTCAAACCAGATTCGATTATATTAAAGGCAGGTTTATTGGGAAGCTGCTCTCTAGTGGGTAAGTTCACTGACGCCACAGACTGAGGCCAGGGGAGTCACCAAGGAGAGGCAGGGAGGGAGGAAGAAGAAGAAAGAGCAAGCACACAGAGAGACGGGGAGAAAGAGAGAGGGAGAGAAGGGGGACCCAAAATGTCAGCAATTATATAAGGGAGAACCTCTCGGGGAAGGCAGCTCAGCCCCTTAGACTGGAAAGTTCAAGGTTGGGGGCAGGATATGCCAGGAGGGACTGAGGAATGCTGGGAGAGCCTGGAGGCCAGGTCTGCTTTGGTGTGTAAAATGTGCGCCTCAGTCTCTAGTCCCAGTCCAAAGCCAAACGTGGACAACTAAAGACCAACCCTTAGAGCATCCCCAAGCTGTAATTCGAGCTCGAGAGGCTTTTATTTTGATGCTTTTTATCCTCTTAGAATAGCAATGTACTTACTTTTAGTTCAACCTCAAGTCCTCTGCCAGTTATTTAAATCATTTCTCAGTTCAGCCGGATTAGCTGGTTTGCAAATTTTATCTTGAGAAACCTCTGCTGCAGCCTCCTGCCTGCCGCCGCGAGCCGAGCCACCTACCCCCACACGCGTGGAGTCTTGGCTCCTTTCTCCGAATCGTCCCCTGAGCAGCCTCTTCTCTTTCCTGCAGTGAATCTCCAGTTCCCACCAGGAACTGTTTGCTTCTTATTGAGGTTTCTCTTGTTTTCGTAGATTACATTTTTTCCCCTATAGTTTTCTAATAAATGGTCTATAAGGTATCTGAAAGTTTGCCAAAAACGTTTCATCAGCTATTGCCACATCAATTTCCAAAATGCCTTCTGCGACTTTTGTGTCTTGTCTGTCTATACTTGTTAGTATAGGCTCTGCCCCACAGTTACCTGGCAACAGCTAGGTGTGCCTGACTCACTATAAAAGGGACTGCTTGCCCCTCCTCTCTCTCTTGCTCTTCCCTTCTTGTTTTCTCTCCTCTCGGCCCTTCCTCGTGCTCTTGGCCTCCCCTCTCCTCCCCTTCCCTCCCCTCCTCTCCCCTCCCCACCCCCCCAAGCTCCCATGCCCATGCTCTGAATAAACTCTATTCTATAGGTCGTGTGGCTGGTCCCTCAGGGGGAAGAAACGCCTCAGCATGGGTTCACAGAGGCACCCCCTTTCCCCCACACCTGACTACACATCCACCAAACATATTCCTTCTTCCTTATTTTTTTATAAAACACAACAGTACTAACATCTGTATTCTTTTTACCACATTTTGTTTTGTCTTGTTTTGTTTAATAGGCTTTGTTTGTTGCTGTTTGTGTGGTTTGTTGTGGGTTTTTTGTTTTGCTTTGTTTTTGGTTTGGGTTTTTTTTTTTTGAGACAGGGTCTCTCTCTAAAGCCCAGCCTTAGCTCTCAGCCCTCTACCCCACTTTCCTATTGCTAATATTACATGCATATGATACCACACCATATATATCCATGTGCTTTTCAGCGTTTCTGCCAGCAATATAAAAGCTACGCCTCCCCACACACCCACAGCCGACTGCTTTCCTTCTTCCCAGTGGACTGACTGCACGCATCCCTCTGGTGCTCTGATTGGCATTTCACTGGCCACTGGTGAGGTTGAGAATCTTGTGTATTTATTTGCTGCTTGTGAACTGCTTTTTTAAATGTTCTTTTCTTTTTTATCCGCTGTTCTACTGTTCTCACTTGCCTGCCTTGGTTGAGAGTTCAGCTTGGCCCTCAACTTGGCTTATAGTCCTTCCTCATCACTCTCCTTCAGTAGTTTTATACCAGATGAAAATATAAAATATATGCATAGTCAGAGCCTCTCTCTGTCACTCGGGGTGAGCTCAGATTCTTAGGCCTCCTGCTTCAGCCTCCCAAGTGCTGGCATCAAAGTTGTATGGCAGCACACCTGGCCTCTGGTGTGTTTATTGACATTTCACGGGGAACGTGGGGAAGCTGGTCTGCAATGTCTCTCGGCTTCTCTTTTGATTTTGTTCTTCTCATTTGTTTCTTGGTTTGCTGTGTACATCAGATTTCTACTTAAGACCATGTTACCTGTAATCCCAGCACTAGGGAGACAGAGATAGGAGGATGCCTGGGTTTTGCTGGCCAATTCATTTATAAGTCAATGAGCCCCAGGCTCAGTGAGAGAACCTGTCTCAGAGAACTAAGGTAGAGAAGCAATTGAGGAAGACACCTGATATCAACCTGTAGCCTAGACACACACACACACACACACACAATTTAAAAGAAAAAAAGATTATACTGCTACCTAAAGTAAGAGCTTCCTTGAATGCTATAACCTAGAGTAACTTAGATAACCCTGGGATATCCCCTTTCTTTTCTTCATTGGCCCAAACACAGTGGACAACTCAGAGTGGGCACCCTCTCCAGGATGTGGTCTGTACACTTAGAACCTTAGCAAATCTCACAGGTATAAGTTCTCAGTGTGGGGCTGGGGAGATGGCTCAGTAGTTAAAAAGGACAAAGGTCCATATTTCAATTCCCAGCAACTACATGGTGGCTCACAATCATCTGCAATGTGATCTGACGCCCTCGTCTGGTGTGTCTGAAGACAAAACAACTACAGTGTACTCATATACATAAAATAAATAAATAAATCTTTAAAAAAAAAGTTCTTGGTGTGTTCCTTTGTTTTTATCAGTTTACCTGAAAGGATTTGAAATTGTCAAAAACTATTGCCTTTCTTTTTTTTTTTTGTTTTTTGTTTTTTTGAGACAGGGTTTCTCTGTGTAGCCCTGGCTGTCCTGGAACTCACTCTGTAGACCAGGCTGGCCTCGAACTCAGAAATCCGCCTGCCTCTGCCTCCCGAGTACTGGGATTAAAGGCGTGCGCCACCACGCCCGGCCTTTGCCTTTCTTTTCTTTTCCTTTTTTTTCTTTCTTTCTTTTTTCTTTCTTTTTTTTTTTTTTTTTTGGTTTTTCGAGACAGGGTTTCTCTGTGTAGCCCTGGCTGTCCTGGAACTCACTTTGTAGAGCAGGCCGGCCTCAAACTCAGAAATCCGCCTGCCTCTGCCTCCCAAGTGCTGGGATTAAAGGCGTGCACTTCCACGCCCGACTTTTTTTTTTTTTACCTACTACCTTTGAGGTCAATTTCTGCCTGGCCTGTAACTCACTATGTGCACCAGCCTTTCCTCGGATGCACAGAGACCCAGCTTGCCTGTTCGTCCACAATGCTGGAATTAAAGGTGTTACCATGCCCGTCTGCTAATTTTATAAGTACAAAAGAAATGTTATATAACATAAACTAAACAGAGACCCAGGGGTCAAATAAAGGTCTCTTGTAACAGTCCCATCCTTGTCACCACGACTCAAGGTAAGGGCAGTTCCGCAGCCTTTTCCTGACAGATGCTGCCTGCTCACCTACGAGGGGGTCGGTTCCACAGGTTCCTTACAAGAAGGCAGCTGTCGGGCGGGGTGCAGCTCAGGGTTTATCTCCTTTACTCTTCCTTCGTTCCTTGCAGTAGAAAATGTGCCCACATTTAAACCCTTGGTGTTCACTTGCTCTGGAATGTATGTGGGCAACAGATAGACAGTCTCTGGGGACAGCAAGACAGACGGGGTCTGAAGCCGGCTTCCACAGTAGAACTGGCTATCAGATTCCTGCAGGGGGGCTAATTTTCCCAGCTGCAAGATAAGTTTGTGTGGAGCTTTAAAAAGTTAAAAAACCTCAGAGTAGGTTCTCCATAGATGTGTCCTGTCGGCCCCGCCCCGCCCCGCCCCTCCTCCAACAGGAGAGAACTGCACACTGTCGAATGGGCTGGAGGTAGGACGTACCCTCAGATCTAACAAAGCAGGAGAAAGTAGGCTAGTGCTCAGAGGTAAAGCAGCATGGTTGTAGGTGATGTGGGGTTAGCCTGAGTGCAGATGGGGAAACTGAGGTACTGAGAAGTTACCTGCTGAAGGTCACCCAGGCACAAAGTACTGAATCTTCCTAACTCTGGGCCTCTCCACCCATGGGCTGTGTCCCCTACGAATCTGGGCAAGTCAGAGCCTTCCACAGCCACCCACGTTGCTAGCTTCTGCACACCTTTCATATTGTCCTGACATGACTCACCCCTCCCATGAGAGCCTATCAGGTCCCATCTTACCAGATGCTTTCTTGGTTCCCACCCTCCCCCAGCTGTGGAGCAGCTTCTCACCCCTGTTGTGGAGTAGGACTCTGTGCAGAGAAGGTGGCAGCAGGCTCACGCAGGAGGCCAGAGGACTGGTCCTAACTTGGTAGCAAGAGGACAGAGGATGGGCTATCCCTGCCACATCCCTAGCTCCCCTCATCCTGAGAGATGACAGACAGCCTCTAAATGCCTATCAGCTGAGAACCAATCTTCTCAAAGAAAAAAAAAGTGAGCACCAGTTGGTGGTTGAACACGCCTTTAATCCCACTACTCTGGCGGCAGAGGCAGAGATTACTGTGAGTTCAAGGCTAGCCTGGTCTACAAATCAAGTTCCAGAACATTCAAGGGTACACAGAGAAACCCTGTCTTGAAAAAAAAATTTAAAAAAAGAGGGGCTGGAGAGGTGGCTCAGCGGTTAAGAGCACTAGCTGCTCTTCCAGAGGTCCTGAGTTCAATTCCCAGCACCCAAGTGGTGGCTCACAACCATCTATAATGTGATCTGATGCCCTCTTCTGGCATACAGGTGTCCATCCAGTTAGAACACTCAAAAACAAACAACAAACAAAAAGAAACAAACAAAAAAACTAGAGCACTCATACACATAAAATAAAGAAATCTTAAAAAGTGAGCAGAAGCCGGGCGTGGTGGCGTACGCCTTTAATCCCAGCACTTGGGAGGCAGAGGCAGGAGGATTTCTGAGTTCGAGGCCAGCCTGGTCTACAGAGTGAGTTCCAGGACAGCCAGGGGTACACAGAGAAACCCTGTCTCAAAAAACAAAAACAAAAACAAAAACAAACAAACAAAAAAAGTGAGCAGAGCTGACCTACTCCGTAGACCATCTGCAGATGGAGCCAACTGCTAAGTGATTCACAAGAACCACAGTTGTCCTGCAATGCATGTTGGGGCAGTGCACCTTGGACTGTGTGCGTTGGGACAGTGCATGCATGTTGGGGCAGTGCATGTCTTGGACAGAATCATCACATTACTAAGAATGGCATCAATCTAAAACTTAGGAATTATTTGTTTCTGATTTACGAAGTTTGCTCCAGGTAACTTGAAATGACAGAGTGGCCAAGGAGGAGGGAGTGAAGACTTCCACATCCGGGCGGAATAGAATTATACCATCTGTGTCAAAACGAAGGGCGAGGAGTAAGCCTGCTCGTGCATTCGCTTCTGTAGTAATGGAAACTATCATTTGTCATTTTTGTATAAAACATGATTTATGTACTCCAGGCTGAGCTCAAACTTGTAATTCTCCTGCCTCAGCATGGTGAATATTGAGATTACAGGCATGAGCCAAAGTACCTGCGTTATTGTAAATCATTTTAAAATGTAAACTACTGTGAATCTTTTTTTTATTATTTACTTATTTATTGAAAGAGCACATGTATTTACATATGCCACAGTGATAATGGGGATGTCAAAAGGTCAGTTTGCTGGAGTTGAGTCTCTCCTTCTTCCATGTGGGACTTGGGGCATCCAACTCTGGTCATCAGACACGACAGCAAGCACCTTTGCCCACTCAGCCAGCTCGCGAACACTTGATGGTTAATAACATCACCTGTGCTTGGGACAGGGATTTGGTTGTTGTGATGGAGTGGGAGGAAAAAATTTTTTCATGGATAGCTGTCCCTCAGAATCGATCCTAGGTCCTGACTCCAGGACCCCGAAGATTCGGACAACTCTGGTGTAAAGAGGCTGGTGTTTGCGTGTACCCTGTGAACTCCTCTCATGTGCCTTAAGTCAACTCTGGAATATCCATAGCACCTCCTTGCTGTGGTGAATCTTCACGGCCAGCCTAGCATCACCATGGAAACACGCACACTAGGTCTGTGAGGCTGTTTCTAGAGAGGGTTAAGAGAGCAGGGAAGGGAAGGCAGGTCCTGAATGTGGATGGCAGCGTCCTCTCAGCTGAGGTCCCACGTGGAATAAAAGGAGAAAGTGAGAAGTGCTTTGCTTTCTGACTGCGGATAGCACGTGAGCAGCCTCAACCTCCCGCCACCATGATTCAACCCCATGAAAGGCTCAACCCGTAACCAAAAGAAGCTCTTCCTTCCTAAGTTGCTTTTGCCAGGTATTTTTGTCACCACAAGGAAAGAAGGTAACTAATGCGTTCTTACAGTGAAACGGCATTAAGCAGACACTGCGCAGTACTGTTTAAATAATGAGAAGGACTGCGCATGCTCAGTACAGAAGCGGCTTTTCCAGAGAGTTTCTTTTTTTTTTTTGTATAGCCGGACTGGAATTCATGTAGAGAAGGCTGGCCTAGAACTCACAGAGATGGGCCTGCCTCTGCTTCCTGAGTGGTGGGATTAAAGGCATGCCTCATCAGAAAATTTTAATCTGAGGCTGGCTGCCTCTATAGATTATTCATTATTCACGGATAGAGAGAATCCTTTGACACCTTTGGGATTCTGAGCCTTAGCAATGCACTGCCCAGTTTATAAAAACATTCAATTTTAATTAAAATAAAACAAATGAGAGTATACACACCTGAGGCTACTGTGGGATGGTCTGATCGGAGAGAGCCAGCAGTGAAAAGGGCCATGAAGGTGTCCGGTGCTCAGAATGGCAGCCGCAACAGGCAGCCTGAGGTTGCCCTCTCTTTGGCCTGAGTGCTTCCTCCGTAGTTACAGAATTCTGTTTGTATTTGAGGTTGCTATGGGGCCAGATTCAAAAGTACAATTCCAAGTACCTTTGCAATAATAAGTGGCCTTGACCTCAGCTGTGACCTCCCTGAATGGAGATTCTGCATATTTCTCTAACAGGCTATAAGCTAGAGGGAAGGGTGTCTGTTTGGCTCCCTCCCCCTTTTCTTTCTCACAAGAACACAGACTCATGCATTGGTCGCTGAGATGGAGCTAAGAGCATGGGTGAAGCAGGAAAGTCAAAGAAATCTGGGTCCTCCATGCTGCCAAACTGACTCCTGATCTCGAAACTGGGGCGTTCCAATGCCAAAGGCTCATCACTCATACAGGGGATGCTGCAGCTTCATGTGCACTGTGACAGTTCTCTGAGCACTGTAGTGAAGCATTTCATTTAACAAAAATCAGCACAATACTTCCAATACGGGGGAAAAAATACAGAAAAGAGAAAACAAAATACTTAAAAAAAACAAAACAAAACAAACTTCCAACTGCTTCCCTCTGCTGTGTTTTAATTTAGCCAGAAACGTAATGTATTATTTTGTTTCTGCTACTGTAGTGAGATCTCTTGCCTTCATTCACATTTGATGGTAAGGCCGGGGTGTAGCTTGTAGAAAAGCAAATGCCTAGCAAGTGAGAAAACCGGTTTCTATGTCCAGAAGCACGAGAAAAAGCTGATAAGTTAATACACTGTAGCCAGACACAATGTGGGCAACACACTCACAGTCACAGTGCCTGGGAGGCCGAGGCAGGAGGATCACAAGTTTGAGGCTAGCCTGAACTACATAGAGACTCTGTCTCAAACAATGTAAATAAAATAAGCCCTTTTTATGCCTACTTATGCATGCTATAAATATATGCTTATGCTCTGTCAAATCATAGTATTTTTTAAAAATCTTTAATTCATACAGAAATTAATTTTAAAAATTAAAAGCGGGACTGGAGAGAGAACTCAGCAGTTCAGAGCACCTGCTGCTCTTGCAGAGAATAGGAGTTGGGTTCCCAGCACCCACATCAGGTGTCTCACCTGTAATTCCAGCCTCAGCACCTTCTGGCTTCTGTAGGCATGCACACATACACTTATACATACATACTGCAGACATTTAAAAATATTTTTAAAAATCCATCAAAAAAATATAACAATCCTGATCTTCTGCAGTAATAAAAAGTTGTGAAATCATAATATGATGACTAGTTAATGTCCATGAAATGTAACTAGCCCTTGTTGTTGTTGTTTTTGTTTTTGTTTGTTTGGTTGGTTGGTTTTGGTTTTTCGAAGACAGGGTTTCTCTGTGTAGCCCTGGCTGTCCTGGAACTCACTTTGTAGATCAGGCTGTCCTCGAGCTCAGAAATCTGCCTGCCTCTGCCTCCCAAGTGTGCCACCACTGCCCGGCTGTAAATAACTCTTATAAGTCAACAATAACCAAAAAATGAGCCAGCTTTGATATAGGTAAAAGATTTGTAGACACATCTGAACAAAACAAACAAAACAAAACAAAACCAACAAACAGGAAAAACAGAGACAAACTCGAAAATGGCCAAGAAAAATGTAAAAGAAGCTTAACTTTACTATCTCTGGGGAAATGCAAATCCAAACCAAAGTCAAAACTCCACCCCAAATCTACCAGAACAGCTGTCTGCCACCACCAGCACGCCAGCAAGACGGGGCAGCAGGAGAAAGCATGCATTGTGAAGTCTGAAGGCCTGAGCTTGAGCCCCAGCAGAGTGGTGGCACCGCCTGTGATCCTCTCACAGGATGAGGCTGGAGATCAGAGGTCAAGGCCAATTTAAACCAGTTCTAAACCAGAGGTGCACGGTGAGACTCCATCTGAAAAGAGGAAAAAGAAAAAAGAAAGAGAGAGAGAGAGAGAGAGGCGGGAAATGGGGGGTGGAGCGGGGGAAGTGTCAGCAAGATGTGGAGAAACTGGAAGCTGTGTGTGCTGTTGATGAGAATGTGGAGCCGTGTGGGCACCGTGCAAAACCATGTGGCCTGACCTGAAAGAATTCAACACATAACTTACCTACGATCTGTCAATTCTGTTTCTGGGACTATGTGCAAAATAATTAAAGGCAAGGCTTCAGAGAGATGAGTACTCTCTCATGAAGATAGCACCGTCACTCATGCAAGAGCAATGCCACCTCTGAGACTCAGCTGGATAAATGGAATGCGATCTGTCCATTTATCCTCTGGAAGGAACACCTGAGCAAGATGGCCTGTGACAAAGGCTGAGGCAGGAGGATCACTTGAGCCCAGTTCAAGATCAAGACCAGCGGGGACTACATCATACCATCATACTCATCATTCTCTCTCTCTCTCTCTCTCTCCCTCTCTCTCTCTCAAAAAAAATCTTCATATGTGCTATAACATGGGTGAATCTTAAGGACATTGTATCTAAGTGAGTGAATTCAGTCACAAACTAGAATGCCAGG
Source organism: Mus caroli (assembly GCF_978045245.1). Taxonomy (NCBI): domain Eukaryota; kingdom Metazoa; phylum Chordata; class Mammalia; order Rodentia; family Muridae; genus Mus; species Mus caroli. The sequence goes on along the minus strand of NW_028227263.1, from coordinate 19,432,694 downwards.
TGCTGGCAACAGTAGACAGGGGAAGTGGGACACTGTTTAAAGGTACAGAGTTTTCATTTTACAAGATGAAAGAATCCTGGAGATCTGCCTGTCCCTTGGCAACGTGAACATATGAACTGAATTCACCTGCGGCTGAGACGGTAATTTACGTTCTGTGGGAGTGTTTTACTACAGGTTTTAATAACTGAGCATATCAGTTGTCTCCTACTTTTGCTCTGCTTCCTCCCCAGTCTGGGCTCGGCTCACTTGTTAGAGTGTGTGTGTGTGTGTGTGGGGGGGGGGGCTGTGAAGCTCAGGTGCCTGGCTTTTTTTTTTTAATGATTTATGTTTAATTTTAATTAATCTATAGGATTGTTTTGCCTGCACTAACATCTATGCACATATGTGTCTGGGACCCTCAGAAGTCAGAATAAGGTGTAGGGAGCCCCTGGAATTGAAGTCACAGATAGTTGTAAGCCACCACGTGGGTTCTGGGAACTGAACCCCAGTTCCTGATAAGAGCATCGTTGCTTAACTACCAAGCCAATGCTCCAGCACTGATCTGCCAGTTTTCAGAAGCAGTGTGTTTGCTTTAACAGTGATGCCTGATTGAACACAGGGGTTCTGGTATGCCAGGCAAGTGCTGCACTACTCAGGCTATCTGTGTTAGAGCAGGTAGCAGCCTAAGCTCTTCTGAACTCATTTCTCCAGCACTGGTGGCTGAGCACCAACTCTGCACCAAGCTCCATGTGGACCCCTGGAGTGACACTGGAGAGCAAGCTGTACACGGTCCAGAAAGGGAAAGAGTCAGAGCATCAACTGCATCACAGTTAGGGGCCGAGGGGCGGAGCTCAAGCACAAAGCATGCTCTGAGCAGGTCAAGGTCCCTGAGCCCATCACTGACATTAAAAACATAAAAGATTACCGCATGAAGCCAATGTCGGTGGTTGTAACAGGATACACTGGGAGAAGGAAGGGATTGTGTGAAGGGAGAACTTCAGCTCAGATCCACGTGACAGAAGGAGGAGGCCAGAGCATCAGACAGAAAGAGCAGCAAGTGAAAGGCCCCAAAGCAGAAAGATATGTCTGAGCCAGCAGAATCTGGGAGGAAGCAAGAGTGATTTGGGAAACAAGCGGGGAGCCCTGCCAGCACCCCATAGGCACAGATCCAATAAAAAGCTATCTATTAGCTACCAGAAAGAAGTCCCGTAGGATTAAGAGTTCCAGGGCCACACGCTGAAATTCGGGATGGGAGTGTGCGGGTGTGGGGCAGATTGGGGTGAAGTCCAATGTATTATTATGACAAGAGAATTAATACAACCTGCTGTTTGGTTCTGGATAGAAGCTGGGCCCATCACTACAAGCCTGACAAAGGTCCATGTTTGCCTTAACATCCTCTGGATCCAGAGTTAAAAGTCCCCGGTCCACTCTCATTTCCTTCACCCTGTGCGCTGTGCTGTGTGTACTGAAGCCCGGAAAGGGGTGGGAAGCAAAACTGGGGCAGAACAACATCTGGAGAGTCTGGGGCAGAACAACATCTGGAGAGTCTGGGGGAATGGCTTATGAGGGAGGAGCCCCATTTGGGTGTAGGGCTAGAAAAATCTGAGCCCCACTCACCCTGTGATCTTGCTCCCTGACCCTCAAGTAGGCTGGGAGTGGGATCCAGTCTGACTCAAAGGATTAGTACAGGTGGTCAGAGGGAGGCAGGGGTGACATCATGCCCATGGCCTTATGACAGAGCTGGGAGTGCCTGGGCTAGCAACAGCAGCCACTATTCAGTGTGACCAGCCCTGCCTCCCCATTGGCTGCTTGTTCTTCTCCCATGATGCCCATGTGTGACCATCCCTCCCGTGCTTCTCTGGCTTTAAACAACCCCAGCTGCTTTCTGCAGATTCCACCAGGAACTCGGAAGGACTTGGATAGTCTCCCAGGCTACTGCGACATTTAGTCACTCTACACTGATAGGTTATTTTTCCGAGGTGAAATGAGCCAGTTCAAGAAAGATTAGATTAGATTAAAGGCAGGTTTATTGGGAAACTGCTCTCGGGTAAGTTCACTGGCTGCATGGATTAAGGCCAGCGGAGTCGCCATGGAGACAGTGTGGGGAGAAAAAGAGAGAAAAGAAGACAGAGAGATAGAGAGACCCAAAGGTCGGCCTTGTATAGGAAGGAGCCTCTGGGGGAAGGGCAGCTCAGCCCCTGGGCTGGAAAGTTCAGGGTTGGGGGTCAACTGGGATCTGCTTGTCTCTGTCTCCCAAGAGCTGGGGTCAAAGGCCCGTGCTACCATGCCCAGCAATATTTTCTTTTAACATTTTTTAATTTTAAAAAAAAAAAAGTTATAGCATGATCCTGTCTGAACAAACAAATAAAAAAACAACAAAAACAAAAATGAACAGGCTTCCAGCCAGTCCAGACTTGGCCAGACCAGTTTAATTGGATCAGGGTCCTGTCAGGAGGTGCCCTGCTTGTGTGAATCCAGTTCTTTGTACTTCTTCAGTTTCCACACTTACAAAATTGAGTTCATAAGAGCACCGACCTCACAGGGTTGTAAAATGAAAGCGGTGGGACATGTCACAAAGTGCCACCAAATAAGTTCCCCTCAATGAGAGTGGGGACACTGGGGGAAAGGGGTGGGATGGGCATCTCACCTCTCTCTCACCCCAGGAGCCTCTCCTCTGCTCCCTGCCTGTCCCAGCTGTCTAACCTCCCTCGCCACACCCCGGGTGTGGGCTCTTCCATCACATGCTCTTCCTACCACCCTCAGCTGCCCCAGTCTGGCCCTTAACACACAGAGACTGGGGAGGGAGGAGGGTTCCATGGGCCCCATTCACAGAGAGAAGAACAAAGGTCTGCAGAGAAGGCTGGTGGCAAGACCCTCTGTCTGCCTTTGCACAGGGGTTAAAGGATGCTGGGATCCTGCCCCTCCCCCTCCCAGCACCCCCAGGCATTATCTCCAGGCGGCAGCAGCTGAGCCTCCTGGTATCTCTCTGATCCCCCAGATTTCCGGTTCCCCAAAGACAGCTCAGGATGTGGGGAAGGAGGGGCAAGGAGAGGAGGAGGAAGAGAGACAGAGACAGAGACAGACAGAGGGAGAGGCAGATACAAAGACAGAGGATGATGAAATAACCAATACCAAGAGGGCAATGACAGACACAAGAGAGAAAATGCTTCCAAGATAGAAGCAGAAAGAGACAAACAGAGGCAAAACATACAAAAAAAAGAAGAGACAACAGCTATGGTAAAACAACAACAACAAAAATACCCCTGCAGGAGGATCAAAAATTCAGGGTTACCAGTTGTGGGACAGGTAGATATCTCTGTGAGTTCAAGGTCACCCTGCTCTACATAGAGTGTGTCAAGCCAGTCAAGGATGTATAGTGAGACCCTCTCTCAAAAAACGAACAACAAATTCAGTGTCATTTCAAGTACATATTTGTTTTTTGGGTTTTTCGAGACAGGGTTTCTCTGTGTAGCCCTGGCTGTCCTGGAACTCACTCTGTAGACCAGACTGGCCTTGAACTCAGAAATCTGCCTGCCTCTGCCTCCCAAGTGCTGGGATTAAAGACGTGTGCCACCACTGTCCGGGTTCAAGTACATATAGAAGTCAAGGACTAGCCTGGGCTACATTAGACTGTCTCAAAAAAAAAAAAAAAGATAAAGTCAGAAAGGTGACACACTTACAAAGGGAGACAGAAGCAGAGGCGGGGATGTTGAGAATGAGACAAAACCGAAAGCAGTCTGTGGGAGAGGGAGAGAGGAGGGCTTGGGGTGTTGCAGGGACCCAGAAACAGAGAGAAACTTACTAAGCTTGTGAGCCTAGTGGGAGAGGGTGAGAAAAGCTTAGCACCTACAGGTATGCAAGGGGGAGGAGGGGCTGGCTAGAGGCTCAGCGAGGGGGCAGAGGGAGGACGCCCAACTCCTTCTTCAAGGCACTCGAGGCCCACCAGACCCCCAGGATACTGATACTCTAAGTACTAAGCTCACACGGCTGTATCCTGAAGAAGTAACATCAGTGAGAAGTCCCGTGAGGGCGGTCCTGGCACACAACACAGAGGCAGAGGGTCCTGGGAGCCATTCCAAAGGACAAGCTAACAAGAATGAGTGGTGGACAGAGTCAAAGCTAGACTGGCCCTGAGCTACTCCTGGAGGGAGAACCACAATCCTGACTAAGCCTGCCTGAGCCTGACCACCTGTCTTCTCTGAGCCTCAGTTTCCTCATTTGACAAACAGTAGCATAGAGAAGGCATCCGAGGATGGGCACCTGAACAGAATATACATAAGGTGTAGGGCACTGCACATGGCGCCCCGCAGGTGCCTGAAGCCAGGGTCTCTGCTGCGTACAACTGATGCTCCCACGACATCCTGTCTTTGTGAGTCAGGACACTTTTCATTTACAAACAGCAGACACCCTAAAGCCCATCTAGACCAAAGAAGGGTGCTGGAGAGCCATGTCCCGGAGCAGTAATATCATGGGTAGGCCTGACCTCTTCCCCCAGGATGGCTCCAGGCCTCATTGGACTTCTCAGAAACCTGCCTCCCTCACCTCCCCATGCTGCCTCCTACTGCTGCCTATCCCTAGGTGAAGATCCCAGAAGCTGTAGGCCTGTGTACTTTTGAGCCATCTCAGGAGTAACGGGAGAATTTGCTCACTACAGACTTTGCTTTGCCGTGTTTTCTTCTGCCAACATCTAACAGCACACAGCCCCTCTTCCTCTACCTCTCAGAAAACTGTGCTTCTGTTAGTAATTCTGGAATTAGCTGCTTGACCTTAAGAAAATCATTTAACGGGCTGGACCTGTTTCCTTGTCTACAGAAAGGGCCTCCTGTGCATGCATGGTGAGTGGTTCTATAAGTGTATCTATCACACACATCTCGGCAGGGGGATGCCTGGTTTTCCTCAGGTGCCTTCTCATTTCCAGTGCCTTAGCTTTCAGAGTAGACCATAGGACACGTGCAAGATTAGCTGGTCTGCCCTGGGGAATCCTATCCGCAAGTGATTGGCTCATGGGGATCATGTGTCCCAATAGAGCCCAATCAGAATAACTTTAGTACTTTTGCTGGAGAGGCTGGGATATTTTTCACGGGATTCCGAAAATATGTGATCCCCAGAGCAGCCGGAACCCACGCAGGAAAAAGCTGTGTAAGACAGATCAGTAGAGAAGAGAGATTTGACAGCCTGGGAGATGGCTGTTTACTGCTTGCTGTAAACAAGAGGCCTGAATTCAGATTCCAGCAGCAAGCGTAAAAATCCACGCTTGGTAGCGAACTGGAAGGGAAGCTATACGTCCCCGGGGTGTGCTCCACACACACCCCGGACCCTCACAGGCCAGAGGACAGTGCCCACCTCAATTGCTGGTCTTCATCACACACCCTCTTATCCAGTCTCATGTGCCTGCCTCCTCTACAGTGTATTCTGAGACCAGATCACCCACATAAATCCCTTAGCCCAGAACCCTTCTCTCAGATCTGCCCTTGAAAAAAAAGGAAATCCAGAAAACCATCTCAACTTGTGGCTTTTAGAAGCAAAGAGCTGTCTTCCCCCAAAGTAATTGTGGAAACTGTTCTATGCTTTTGAACAGCTCTCATCTACAGCGATTTTTCCCATCGATCAGCCCAGCCCAGGTGGTAGTCCACTCTTCTGTCCCACCTGGTTCAAGACAGGCGGGAACAAAGCCACACCTACTACTGGAGCGGAGAAACATGAATGAAAAATGCTGGCTGACTCAAGGATGTCCCTCAACTCCCTCAGCCACCAAGGCAACGATCACCCAGACTGTCCTTGAGCCTACCGGCCACAGCCAACCAGTCAGTGTGGTCCCTGATTGTGTGGCCCTTTCTTTGCTAGCCCATAGCCGCTCATGCTCTCCCACCTCTAGGCCATCTGCCTCCCCTCACTGTCCCCACAACTAAGTCAGAGACAATTGCTAAAATGCAAACTTGGCCTTGATATCCTTGGGCTCCATGGTCTTCAGGGACTGCCCATGGTCTCAGAATGAAGCAGAATGAAGCAAGTAGCTTGCATAGCCTCTGGCTATCCACCCTGGAGCCCCCGTGCCTTCTCCAGTCTCATAGCATGCCATTTCTTTAGTTCCTCAAACTCACCTCAGGGCTTTAGTATATGTTGCCCCTGAAGTCTGGAGCGTCTCAGGCAATTCATCCAGTTGTCACAAACCAGCCAGTGACACTCTCCATGGCTGCCTAAGTCTCATGCTATATGCCCACTCATTCCTTCCTGGGCCTTGGTCTTGTTTTGTGTTTGATTTAGTTTGGTTGGTTGGCTTTTCAGCCTCATGTAGCACTAGTTGACCTCAGATTTGCTATGAAGACCAGGCTGGCCTTGAACTTACGGAGATCTGCCCACCTCTGCCTCCCAAGTGCTGGGGTTAAAGACATGTACCACCATGCCCCAACCCTTGGTCTTAATTATTATGAAACCACTCAGATCTGAAAACACTTCAAGAATACTTATCAAACACGTGTGGAGCCCTCCCCCATTACAGTGTGTGGGGGGAGACTGTGGTGGTGACTGAACTCAGGACTTCCCCATATACAAGTTCCCTACCACTGACTACCCCCGGCACAAACTGCACAGCCCGCTGAGGTTCTTGTTGACCTCCGATCTCATCTCTCTCCTGCCAGCAAAGGCAGCACTGTCCTGAATTTGGTATCCCGCACTCCTCTACCTTTCTTGCTACACTGTACACGTGTGCCTCTGAGCAACACATACAGAGAATACCCCAAATCCAAACATCTGACACCCGAGAAACTCAAAAATATAATGGAAAATCCACTTCTGACTTCATGAAGTGAGTTTCAATCAAATGCAGGGGCATTCGAAACACTGTGTAAAGTTGCCCTGGGGCCGTGTATATGATGTGCATATGAAACACAAGGATGCCATGTTTATATTTGGATCCCATTCCCAAGATAGCCAAATATTCCAAATTAAAAAAAAAAAAATTCCAAGCAGAGGCAGGCAGTTCTGTATGGATTTGGAGCCAGCCTGATCTACATATTAAGTTCCTGAGAAGCCTGGGCTAAACAATGAGACCTTGTCTAAACAAACAAATCCAAGTGAGCGTGGAACTTCTGGCAAAGACCACACAACCCATACCTCATCTTTAACTGCCTACACATGGCTTCCATTGCTATCCCAATGCACGCGTGTTCTGTCAGTGATGACTTTCCTGCTGATGGACCAGACACTCATGCTGCTTCTGGCACCCACCTGTGACAGCATCCCACCTACTCACAAGTAATGGGTCCCCCTGTTGCTCCTGCTGTGGGCACTGCAACCCTGTCCTGCACAGCTTGTGTGTGCCTGAGCATCCATGGAGTTGCTAAAGGTCCCACTCAGCAAACACATTAAGCAAAGGGCCTGCCTGGCTTCAGCCTTACCACTTGTTGCTAGACTACGCAACAAGTCTTTCCTGCTGGGCAGTGGTGGCGCACACCTTTAATCCCAGCACTTGGGAGGCAGAGGCAGGTGGATTTCTGAGTTTGAGGGAGGCCTGGTCTACAGAGTGAGTTCTAGGACTGCCAGGGCTACACAAAAAACAAAACAAACAAAACCAAAACAAAAACAAAACAAGGCTTTCCTGCAAGTTTGATCTTGCTAGTAAACCGCTGTTGGTTCCTCTGCTCATTCCTCCTGCTCCAACAACCCAACAACAAGGATTTAATCCCACCAACTTGTGTCAAGACTTCCCAGACCCTTCCTCTTCAGTCTGTTGCAGCTGGCTATCTAAAGGGCTTCCCCATCACCTGCTGCTGGCAGTTCGAAAAATAAACAGAGCAAAGAAAGATGCGATCAAAAAGCATGGGAGTGACTCTGAAGGCTCAGATCTGATGATTTCTGGCTGTGCATGTTCAAGCAAGTTACCTCACTTCTCTGTTCCCTTACCTACAAAATGCAGATGCTAGCCCTAACTGTCAACAGGGAAGCCACAGTGAGGACTCGGGATACAGTGGGTACCCTGGTGCTTAGATTACCTCTGCAGCCAGAACCACTAACTCTGTGTTCTCGTCAGACCAGCGCTGTTCACACAACACACATTCCAACCCAAGCCAGTTGCTGACGCACTGATTTATTGACCCACATGACCGAGATGTTTTAGAGGTTATCTTGCTCATAAGTGAGCGTATTCAGAGAAGTATCCATGTCTAACCCACCTCTGTCCTTCCCCACGGCGTCACTCACAGGCAGGCCATGCAAATGGGATCTCCAGAACTACAGCGTCCGGCCCAGTTACAGCTGGGATCAAAGGATCCCACTGCCCAATGAGCTGCAGTGAAATGTATCGGCAAAATCTGCAACTTCAACCATCGTGCAATGCAGGAAAGGACCGGCTGACACCCCAGGACTGAGGCCTGCCTACATTGGTGCCTCTAAATCCACACAGAACTGGGGCAAGAGTGGGTCCTGAAGGAGAGCAAGAGAAAACTCCCAGAACCCAGGTGAGGGAGCCAGGCCAGGCAGACAACTGCTCATCAGTTACCCACTTCCAGACCTGGTAAACTGATCCAGCAGTGAGACCTGCAGGCAGGTCACCATAGCAACCGAAGCTTGATGGCTGCACCTGAACTGCAGTCGCCTTAGCCACTTTGGTAGGTGCTAAGATAGGTTTCCACTGTGTGTATCGGGCTGGCTTTGAACTCCTGGGTTCCAGGAGTCCTCCCATCTCAACCCCTGGAGCAGTTGCGATTAACTGGTATACACCAGCACGTCTGAACACTTCGGTTATTTCACTGAGAATCACACAAAGGGTAAGAACCAAGAGACCCACTGAGACCACCAAGGCTAGTCCTTTGTTTCGCAAGTGTAGGGAACAGGAGTTATCAGGGAGGACACACACTCCCCACCCAGAGATGCCCCGTACCCTGCTCTGTTGCTGTCACTATGAACAGCTGCACTTCCTTGTGCTTCCTTTGGGGAGATACATCCTGAGTCCCAGAAGAGCCAGCTTGGGTCATAGGCCTCATTCAGAACATGGCTGTGTCCAAGTCGTTGTCTGCTGTCACTTACAGTACTTAACTGCTGTCACTTACAGTACTTAACCACGACTGTTGAGAGGTTGGTAGGACCCCTGTAGAGGAGGGAGACCCACAGACAGAAAGACAGCCATCTGGATGCTCTGACTGCAGACTTGTATGTACACACACACACACACACACACCTAGATCCAAAGGTCATGTATACACACATTTAACAAACATCCCACAAAGAAAAAGTAGTCCTCAATGGTTACTACCACCCCGCTTTCCAGGACCCCAAAACCCACAGGGCTGTTGAAAGCTATACATTATAGTATGCACCTGTAATCCTAGCACGAGGAAGACAGAGGCAGGATGACCACCCACAGGTTCAAGACCAGCCTGATCAACATAGCAAGACCCTGTCCCAGTTAAACAAACAAACAACAACAGCAACAACAAAAAGAAGAAGAAGACTTTATGTCACATGGCCTTTATTCCATGACATGGTCTGGCTGGAACTAGATTCATTCTCAGGCTTTATCAGCAGGTACAGAATATTGGGGACACAGACTGGACCCCAAAGTGACAATAAGTTAGGGGAGATTCTCAGGCTGTAGGCAAGGCAGAGGTCAAATGGGATCCTCTTAGCGACACCCCAGCAAGTCCAGTTTCAGGACAGACAGCTGCAGCTGAAACACAGCAGGGCAGGGGAGACAGAGAGGACAGTCATGAAGACACTCGGATATCCAGAGCCACAAAGAATGTGCCTAACCACTGGGGGGTCCTGGAGAGAAGGCCCAAGGCCCAAGGCGGGGACAGAGACCACTCACTAGGCTTTCAGTTAAGTTCCTGCAGATTCTCATAGTCGGGAGCTTCCTCTCCATCCATCCCTTCCTCTTCTCCTTCATCTTCCACCTCCTGGGAGTTCACAGAGGCTGAGAGGGAAAGACAGAGAGGGAGACTGCCGTTCAGCCTACAGACTCTCTGCTCAAGGCTGCTCCCCAGCCTCTGTCCCCTTACACCTTGGTACTCACCCAGCTCAGCCCTGGTCACTGGCTGCTGCTCTGGGGACACATTCACATACTCCCGGCTCCCATCTGTGGGGACAAACCAGCAGGGACAGTGGTGTGAAGGGCAGGCCATGCAGAGGGTAGGGAGAGGCTATGGGCCATGCATGGAGTGCAGAGTCACCTACCCAGAGACGCCTCTGCGCTCTCCTCACTCTCAGGAACATTCACGTAATCTTCACACGACTCCACTGTAGGACGGCCATTACAGTACAGTTATTAGCAGACACTCAGCCAGGCACTGTTCCCCAGAGACACCTCCCACCCCCAGCTCAGACATCTAAGTCTCCTAACACAACCCTGAGGCAGACTCACAATAGAGAGAGAATATTCAGGAAAAGCAAGGGGAGAAGAAGCCCGGGCAAGGGCAAGGGCCATGGAGGTGGATGGACAGCCAGGACCAGAGCCTCTGGGGGAATGGAACAGAGACAACACAGGACTCAGGCAGTGAGGCTGGGGAGCAGGGCTCCAAGGAGCTCTGAGTGCAGAGACCTTGATGATCTGTGAAGAAGTGGAACACTTGGTCCAGTTGGCATCCCCTCTTCTCAGACCTGTTGGCTTTTCAATGTTACCAGCCCTTGCCCTCACCTTCCTGGGCCCACAAAGGTCACTCACAATGCTACACGGCTTTTTGCTTTCTGGTTTCATGGTTGCCTGGTTTCTATGTGGGCATGTGGACAAGCTGAGCCAAATACACTGGCTCGAACCCCAGTCCCAGCACTAAGCAACTATCTAACCTCAGATAAGCCACCTAAATGCTCCCTGCCCCAGTTTCCTAGTCTGTAGAATGAGGTTCATAACAGGACCTGCCTGGAAGAACTAGAGCGAGGAATAAACAATAAATTGTAAAACAGAGCCTGCAATACGCTATGTGCTACCATGCAATACATTTACAATAAATTGTAAAACAGAGCCTGCAATACGCTATGTGCTACCATGCAATACATTTACAATAAATTGTAAAACAGAGCCTGCAATACGCTATGTGCTACCATGTTCCAATTACTAACAACCTTGAGCCAGGCTGTGGTCTCAGAAGACCGAGGCAGGCGCTAACTCGAGCTCAAGACAGACTGGGCATCACAACAGCAAGATTGTATCAATCTAAGTAAGTAAACTCTAGCATAGCACACAGAGAGACGGTACAGAGAGAGACATGAGGGACAGGAGGGGAAGAGGGTACGCTCAGCAGAGCACCCACGAACTGTGAGGTCTAATGAGCTGTACACACCACGAGGGCATAGAGTAGGTCCTCAGTTAACAGTAGTTCTCTTAGTACCTCTCTGTGTGTTATGCCACTGCATACACTCAGGAGCACATGGAGGCTTTAGCCACTCCACCATAGTTCTTTGAGACAGAGTCTCTCACTGAACTTAAAATGAGTCATTTTGCCCCTAGCAATGATCCTTTTACCATTGCAAGTTTGCTGCATTGGCTCCCTAAATCCCTAGCAAAAGTCAGCAGACATAACCAGGAAATGAGGAGCGAGAGACCAGGACGTATGGAAGGGATCAAACAGTCTGGGGTTCAGGAGAGAAATGACAAATTACACGGAATTAAGTCATTCATGGTTTATATAAATCATATATACACAGTCTGAAGCTAGGTTTTTGTTTTGTCTTGGTTTTATTGACATAGGCACTCATTGTATAGTCATTGGGTTACAAATGGAGCAAGAGTGCCAGGTGGTGGTGGCGCACGCCTTTAATCCCAGCACTCAGGAGGTAGAGGCAGGCAGATTTCTGAGTTCAAGGACAGCCTGGTCTACAGAGTGAGGTCCAGGACAGCCAAGGATACATAGAGAAAAGCTGTATTGAGGGGGAAAAACTTTAAAAAAAGCTAAATAAACAAACCACCACCAACAAAAACCAAGTGGAGCAAGAGGGATACGCCTATAATCCCATATAATCCCAGAACTCAGAAGCCAGAGGCAATTGGAGTTAAAGGCCATACTAATCTACAAAGTGAGTTTCAGGGCAGCCAGGGCTATACAGTGAGATTCTTTCTCAAACAAAACAGAGCCAGAGTACAGACATAATAGTCTAGGGTAAATACAGAAGGTTGGGTGTTCCTTTTAAAACTCCAAAATTCATCATATTCCGAAATCCAAAACCTTTTAATACTGGTGTGATACCACAAATGGAAAATATCATGAAACTTCTATTTCATACAAAAGATTAATTAAAATTTGCATAAAACTACCTTAAAGACTGAGCATGGTAACCTACACGTTTAATTTGAGTTTGAGTCTACGTGGTCTAAATATCAAGTTCCAGAACATCCAGGACTATACAATGAGCTCTATGCCAATAAAACTAAGACAAAACAAAAACCTACCTTCAGACTGTGTATATATTACATATATGGTTCATATAAAACATGAATAAATTAATTACATGTTTTATCTTGAGTTTCATCCCCAAGAGAATTTATTATATGTTTATAAATATTCCCAGATCTATATCAAAGTGTTTCAGGTAAGGGATACTCATGCTATACAGAGATAAGAGGATAGAAAACTGAAGATCACCAGAACTTGAGAAAAGCTCAAGGAAGGAGAAAGACCAAAGCAGAGAAAAGCAGCCCAAGAGAAACAAAGACCATGTGGTACGCAGAATAAATCTTCAGTGAGTGTGTGTGAGAGAGACAGGCAGAGATACAGAGAGACAGGCAGAACCAGAGAGAGATAGAGACACAGAGAGAAACAATCTGTAATCAAAGTTTTTTTGTTTTGTTTTGTTTTTTTTTTGAGACAGGGTTTCTCAGTGTAGTCCTGGCTGTCCTGGAACTCACTTTGTAGACCAGGCTGGCCTCAAACTCAGAAATCCACCTGCCTCTGCCCCCTGAGTGCTGGGATTAAAGGCGTGCGCCACCACCACACCCGGCTATGTAATCAAAGTTCTTATAGATACGTTAGATGATATTGCTTCCAAGAAACAACAGTGTACTATACAAAAAGAACTGAGATGCCAAAAAAGGGGAGGGGGACTAATTTATAAGAGAAATAAATTCTTTTGTTTTCTTTTTGTTGATCGTCGTGCTGTTTTGGTTTTTGAAGAGAGGGTATCACTATGTAGCCCAGGCTAGCCTCAAATTCAACCCTCCTGCCACCGCTTCCTGACGCTGGGATTGTAGGCCCTCACACCCAGCGGAGAAATGAAATTTCAATGGCAGGGTTCAAAAAGAGTCAGGAAATTTCTTAGACAACAGAGACGAAGGAGCAAAGGTGGAAGGAAAAACAAGACAGTCGGAAGTGATGAGGAGCAGGAAGCCCAACGTCTGAAGGAGGAAATGGAAGGGCGGCAATCATCATGGAGGTGAGAGGGAGGCAAGAGAGGAGAGCTGGCAGCACATGGCAGAGGGAGGTAGACAGAAAGCCTGACTCACCAGAGACGGCACTGTCTCCAAGGTCAGGGTTGCTAGGCACAGGAGCAGAGGAGACAACAGGGACGGCAGCAGGACTACTGTCAGGCAGCACCACTCTGGAAGAAAGGAAGGAATGAGAAGTTGATAAAGGGCACCCAACGTCCACGGTCACCTCCCCGCTACCCACTCACAGGTAGCCGTTGGGATAGTCGTCTTCATCCTCATCTTCGTCCACATTCTTACAGGCTGGCTCTGTGAGAAAGGAGAGTTAACACGATACGGACAGGTCCAGCCTCCCCACCCCACCCACTACCCCAGACCCCAGACCCACCCTGGTTCTCGTAGCTTGCCACACTGTTGGCTTCAAAGAGAGAGGAAGAAGAAGACCGGATTAGCTCAGGTTGCACATCCTCCCCAAAGCCCTCCTGCGCCCTACACCCTTACCATCGTCTGAATTCTGCTGGGAAGATGGCATCCGATGGGAACCCCCAAGGGGCTGTGGGGATCTCCTGGAAGCCAAAGGTCAGAGATTACGTCTGGGTAGGACTCTGGGAGCAAGACAACCAGGAAAAAACGCCTCCCCATCCTAGAAGGTGGAGAGGCACAGTAGACCCAAGGGACGGAGTTGGGGGATACTCACGGGATGGGGAGCAGGTCTGGCTGCCTCAGGGGTGGGTAGGAAGTGACAAGAGGGTAGGAAACAGCAGGTGTTCGGGGGACGGTTATTTCTGAGGACACAGAATGAAGCTTGAGGGATGGCTCCAGACAACCCCCCCCACCCTCATCAAGGCCTCTAAGGACAAATGGACCCCGAAAAACCATGCCCTAGACAGACTTTGGGGCTCCCACTTTCCCCATCCCAAGCCAGGGAACAGCCCTTCAGACAGCTAAAGGTGAACACGGACAAACGCACACTCTTAAAAACCCTCGAGGAGGGGCCAGAGACACTCAACTCACGAGGTGGTTTGATGAGGATGCTCCTTGGGTACAAACTGGCAGGAAAGAGACAGCTTGGGTACAGGGCCAAGAGGGCCCCAGCCCCAAACCCTTTAGTGGAACCAAGGGAAGACACACAGGGACACGGGCTTGCCACTCACCTCTCTGTGGAAGCACTGTCATAGGAGACTGGAAGAAAGAGATCCAACGAGTCAGGATCGGGGTGCACCAGGGACAAAGAAACTCAGGCCCCTCACCATCAATCAGGGCCCAGGTAGGGACAGTGGAGAGTGCAGGGGCTGGGGAGGGTATGAGGGTCCAATGGAGTGTCCGCCCCCATCCATTTCCACAAAGCTCCCCACTTACCTGGCAACTCACGGCAGCGCACGCACAGGGCAGCCAGGAGCGTGACCAAGAAGGGCAGCAGCAGGAGGCCCAGCCCCACCGGGCTCAGGGCGTCTGCTTCCATCTGCAGAGCACCTGCCCCAGACCCTGGGGCACTGCAGCCCCTCGAGACAGAGTGGCAGCAGGGGTATGGGACCAAGCGGGCCCCAGTCTGGGATCCGCCTGGCAGTAGGCAGCCGTGTCCTTTCGGGGCTGGATGGCCCCCCTCTCTTGCTGGACTGAGTTGAGAGCAGTGTTGGCTCTGGAAAGGTGCTCGCCCCAGAGCCAGAGCTGGGGCCCGTGCCCCAGCTACCAGCTGCACGATCCCCGTGCCCAGCTGTACCTGCCCCTTTCTTGCTCCCCGCCTGCCTCTCCTGCTCACCACCGCGTGCGACAGGAAGCTGTGGTGAGGGCAGGAAATCATCAGGCTGCTCAGCAGGCTGAGCCTGCCCCCTGCCCACTCACCCCCACCCAGTTGTGGGAAGGGGGAGGAGGCAGAGGGACCTGTGTGGAGGAAGGGTCTAAGGCTGCAGGATGAGCCTCTCCACTAGGAAAGGAGACACGTGCCAACCAGGCCCACGGTACCCTACCCATCCCCGGGTGGGAGAACTGCAAGGAGGCTCTGCCAGGGCCTGTGTGGACCGAGGGCACTGAGGGCACCACGGGCCCCCAGCTCCCAAGCTTAACTACTGGGAGAGCGACTTCCAGGGGACCACGGTGAGTCACGGTCATACTGAGCCAGCTCACTCAGAAAAAAAGCAGCCCTCCTTCTAGATTACCAAGCTCAGAAGACAGGGACTTACCCACAGGGTGGCCTGACAGCCCCTGCTAAGTCCTGGGGCTACGGATATTCCCTGAGGCCAGTGGCACCCACAGAGACAAGCAGTCCAGTCGAGTCTGATTACAAATTTTATTCCATTACAAATAGCACCAAACCCCTTGGGCTGTCCTAGTAGAGAGGACACCCCTCCCCCATTTCTGGACTCCCATCTCTTCCCTGGGCTGCCCATGTAGTGTCTGGGAACTGGGAGATTTCCCAGGGCTTCCTTCTTGGACCTGGGCCTGGTGAGGGCTTCTGCCTGGGAACCGTCTGGGGTGGGCCCAAGGCCCAGCTGCGATGCATCAGTGGCCGGGTAAGCACCGGCTCCTCAGATGAGCACGCTGGACACGGGGACTCGGGTAGAACGGCCTCGCTGAGGTACTACAATCCGGTCATCTGAGGGCCCAGACTCATGCAACAGACCTGTGAGAAAGGGGTCAGAGCCAAGGCCAGTAAGATAAGAGCCAGCAAGGGGACACAGGCAGAGGGGCACAGATGAGGCAGGCAGCATGGAGAGCCCTCAGAACTGCACACAGACAGAGCCCAATCAACTTCCAGAAAGACCCAAAGCTAAGCTGGATGAGCCTGGGATGCTGGGACTCTTGCCCCCAGCTGGTGGCACAAATGGATGGGATAGTCTGAGTGGAGGGAGAACTGTAGAGTGCATACGTGGAGACAGACAGACAGACAGGCAGGTGGTACTGTGAAGGTGGACCGACAGTGACCCTCACTCACCCTGCACGTGGAGTTGAGCCCGCCGGCGGTCATCCTCAATGAACATGGCTGTGCCCAGGAAGGCTGCGCCACCCAGTGCCCCAACGAAAGCACAGAGCATGAGCGAGAACTGCAGAGCCCGGAACTCGGACAGGAAGGAAGGGGGCCAGCTCCGTCGGAGGCGGTCAGAGATCTGCAGGGAGAAGAGAGTCAGAGACCTGGGGGGTGCAGAGCACTGACCAAGAAAACAAACAGAGGCTGGGAAGGGGAATGTTTGGGTCATAGGGTGAGTGAGACCCACAGCCTAACAGGCAAATCCTTCCTATGGCTTCCTTCCCATCCAGAGGACCAAAGGGGAGATGCGCCATAGGCATCTATTGTCTAATCTTGGCCAGACTCATGCCACCAGTCAGGGTAGGGAGTACCAGGTCCCCAAAACCATCCCATCCCAGCCAAGGATAGCACTTACTAGACCAATGAGGTAAGGGCTCCCTGCATCTCCTAGCAAGTGGGACAGCACTATCTGGAAGGCCTCAGCCGTGGACCGTCGAGTTGGGATCACCACATACTGGGGGTGGGGAGGGGTAAGGAAGAGCTCAGTAGGTTCCCAGAGAAACCAAGGCCAAAGCCCACTGTAGGTCCATGACAAATTTTCACTCAGGTTAAGGGCTGGCAGACGTGAGGTGGGCCAAGCCCAGCAGTCCCTCTGTGGCGGGACTCAAGTATACATAGGGTTGACGTTTGAAGGGGAAAAGCCAGACTCCAGAGTAAATGCTACCTCCCGACCACGTCTCTGCTCCCATCAGCCTCTGGATTAACCTGTATCTGCCCAGCTACTCACCAACAGGATGTCAGCCACAATGGCCCAGTTCATGGACAACAGGGTCTCCCCAATAAAGATAAAAATCTGGGTGGCAGAAGTGGAAGAGAATCACGCGGCAACCAGGCTTACCCAGTAACTCAGTCCCCATTGCACCCCACGAGGCAGGTGCCAGCCTCAGTACCACTTCCCACCCGAGGAAAGAGCAAGGTCATGCTCACTGGCCAGTGTCACCCAGCTGGGAAGGCCCAGAGCTGAGGTTTGAAAGGAGGCATTCTACCTCCGGTCTGTTCTCAACTACTTTGCTGGCTGACCCTGCACATGAAGTTGGTTGCTAGTGGTCATCCCCCGTGAACATGGTGGTACCCAGGAAGACCACGCTGCCTTGCTGCTCCCATGCAAAGATACCCACCAGACTCCAGTATCCTACTCACATAGGTGGCCACGATGCTACCTCGGGCACAGGCCAGGGCCAGGAAGAGGAAAGGCGCCGAACCCAGGAGGCCAGCTGCACAGACTAGTGGGTCAGCCCGAGGGTTGAAGCGACGAAGGCGGCGGCTGATCTCCACTCCCAGGCCCACACCCAGGACTCCAGTCAGGCAAGTGATGAGTCCAAAGATGAGACTAGGGGTGGGGTAGGAGCATGGGAGCTATTCCTTCTGCAAGGCCCTCTGACCCAGAGAGGGCAGTCCATCCCAACTGCCCTCATACCCAAATACCTGCAGCACAGAACTCCAGGGCCCATGTGTTACCTCATCACATGATTTCTTAGAGACTCCCAAGAGTGAAGGTAGCTGGTACAGTCAGGATTTACACTCTCCTGGCCTGAGTGTGAACTCCCTTCACGAGCCCCCTACATGCAGTCACCCACCCAGCCCCTCACAAGTACCTGTCAGAGGAAGAGCATGAATCTCCAGGGAGACAGGGCGGAGTCTCTCCCAGAACCACCCGGGAGCGCAGCAGGAACGCTGGGGCCCAGAGAGCCAGGGAGCCCGTGACAAAGGCCACAGAAGTGAAGCCAAGGGAAGACAGGACGAAACTAGGACTGCAGACATTGAGAGGAAGTCAGACCCCACAGCCGTGTCCTCCTCTCCCTCCCTTAGTCTATTGTCAGACGGTGGATGTGATCTGTGCCTGCATCTCTGGCCCTAGATACGTGGCCTCCTAGCAGGACAGAACACTTGGCCCCGCTGAGCCTCAGAGATGGAAGGGGTGAACTCACTTTCGTGCCAGTGCCTTCAGATCTGCCCACCAAGAGGTGGGGCTCAGGGGTGGTGAACCTGAGTGGCGCTCCACAGCTCCTCTTGGGGGCTCCTGGACCACCAGGAACAGCAGCAGGACGGCCAGCACCCCTAGACCTGGTGTCACCTGGGAAAAGTGCAAGCTTTGGGACACGGGCAGGGGTATGCTGATTGAGGGGTGTGAACTTAGCTCCCAAGGGCTTAAGCATCTATAAGTTCTGAGACGCTGGGGCTGAGGGCTTCAGAGGGTTTGCTTTGGGGGACATCCTAATTTTATAAGCCTGACATTGCTTCTTCTTTGGTGGGTGACAGGACCCTGATCTGGGGACCCCTACCCAAGTTCTCAACTTCCCAAAGTTGACCATCAGACACACACACACACACACACACACACACACACACATTTTAGGAGGGTTAAAGGGCATATCTCAAGGTCAGAGGGAGATCCTTAAGAATGCGGCTGGCTCCCTACACTATAATCAGACTTACCCGTAGAGCCCAGTGCCAGTCTCCAGCCACGTCTTTCACTTTGGAGCCAGCAATGTAACCTAGACCACTGTGGGAAGGGAGGCAAGGGGAGCACACAGTCAGTGAGATGCCCACCAAGCCCTTGCCCTAGTCAGGCCAGAGGTCCACTCACCTGCCCACAGGGATGGCAAAGTAGAAGATACTGAGCATCCGACTCCGCTGGTCTGCCACGAAGAGGTCGGCGATCAGGGTGGGCGCAATGGTGGAGTAACTGGCCTCCCCGACCCCCACCAGGCCCCGGGTCAGGAGGAGCAGCCAGAAATGCTGGGGAAGGAGACATGGGGGGAGGTGGCACCCCACCCTGGAGCCAGCCTCCCAGGAGACCTCTCCAGCTAGTGCTGGAGAAACAGCAGAGGCAGTGAGGGAGGCCTGGGTTTGGAGTCACACAGACCTGGCTGGAATCCTGGCTCCATTTACTAGCTGTGACTTTGAGAAAATAGCTTAACCTCTCTGAGCCTCACTTTCCTCATCTGTAAAAGGGGAACAACAACCGTTTGTTCACAACACTGTGAGGACTTTGCACTCAAGAGGTGCAAAATAAATCTACTTTCCTTCCCACCTAAGACTTCCCCAATGATGAATACTGAACTTAGCTGGGGATAATCTGCTTACCAAAGATACCTGGAGCTAAGGTAGGCTACATGACGGCCTGAGGGCACTAGGGCCTGGGGCTGGGGCAGCAGATAGGGAAGGTTTCAAAGTCACAACAAAAGCATTAGCCAGAGAAACTGCAACATGCGATATCATGTGTTTTCAGAGTTTTTTTTGGAAGGGAGAAGTGGGTCACTGTGTCAGAGGCTCCCCTGAGATCTACCAAGAATGGGGCCTCATGAAGCAACCAGGAGAACATGTGTCCACAGAGCCAACCGAGCGACAGGGGCAGCACATGGGGGTGGGTGAGCTGAGGAAGTGCAGGCCAGGTGACAGCTGACCCCGGCTGCCCTCTCACCCACACTAGCACCAGGATCAGGAGGAACCCAACACCAGGAAGGGAGAGGACAATGGCTGCACAGCGATCAGAGGGGGAAGGAAAACCCGCATGCTCGGGTGTGCAGGGAGACAGCTGAGGGACAAGCCATGTGGTGAGTGGAAGAAGGTTCTAGAAGAAAAGGGAACAGGGTAGAGTGGGCAGGGTAATGCGGGCAATGGAAGATGGTACAGATCAAGGAGGTTTCCCCGACTCTCAATCCAAAATGACTGTAGAGAACAACAGCAAATACTGATGGGAAGTGGGGAGGGAGTTCAGGGCCTCACCTCTCTGGGGATGAAGGATGATCCCAGTGTCACCAGGGACCAGAAGGCAATGCCCCCACACATGAGGTACTTTCGATTGTACCTGTCACCCAGGTAGCCAAACACTGGTGCCAACACCATGTAGCTGGAGATGAACACTGGGGGGAAACAGAGAGTCACCGCCCAATTCAGGTCCCTCAGCAACCCCCTAACACACGCACACTCCTCTAGTTAGAGAGCAAAGTACAGAGCTGCCTAACCAGCGATTCGCCACCCTCCTCCTCACTGATGGCACACCACCCCCAGCCCAACCCTGTAGCCCATCAGGGCCAGAGGGATGATCCAGGCCCACGGTCACGACTTTCTACAACTTCCTTTATAGAATGGATCATCAGTCCCTCCCTTCTACCCAGCCTGAAACCAAATCCACCCCCTACACCCCCCACAATGTCCTATCTAACCCACCTCCTTCCTTTCCCCCTTCTCTGCATCTTCAAGGCAACTGCCAAGACCACACACATTAGGGTTCAGCACCCACATCCCGTCTATCTGGGACATTTTCATTTCTCTCCCGAGCTTCACAAAAAACCCAACTGCTTCAAATTCTAACTCAGACACAACCAGATTGTCATTTTCTTTTCTTTTTCTTCTGGGGGTGGGGAGGAGAGAAAGTCTCACTGTGTACATAAGGCTACCTAAGCTCACAGCAACCCTCCAGCCTTTTGCCTCCCAAGTGCTGGGATTAAAGGAGTGTGCCACCACACCTGGCTCTACCCTTCTTTTACAAAAGCCTTATCCATCTGAAAATTTATTCCATTTTAATTAACCCCCTGAGGCACAGCAGGGTGTCAGCTCCCGGGTGGGCCAGGGCTGCATCTCCTTTAATCCATAACCTAGCATAAAACACGTGTTCAGTGCACGAGTGTAGAATCCACACATGTGGACCTTTGACCTCGGTCTCTTTTCTGCACACTTAATGCCTCCATCCAGTTCCTCTTTGGCCTGGAGTAGGAAAAACAAATACTTGAAAACCTTGTTTCAAATTCTCATTCACCTCTTTGCTTATGTGACCCTGGGCAAATCTTAGCTCTTCTGATAAAAATACAGGTAGCTCTCCCGATACAGATAGGAAAGGCAAGGCTAGTCCTCGGCTGACAGAACGTCCTTGTAGGGCCCCTTCCACTTCTAGGGCACACTACTAGGACCTAGCACATAATAGGCTCTCAGAAAGAAATGGAGACTCCCCCCCCCCAGCAGTGCCAAGCACTCCTGCCATTGTATCCTGGTGCCTACTATGTGCCACACAAGGCATGACCTAGTCCTCACACCAGTCTAAAGAACTAGCCCATTTTATTACTCGCTTCATTCTACAGACCAGAAAAATGAGGCTTAAGGAGGATGAGTGTGTTGCCTACCGACTCATAGTAACTAGCTGGCTCCCTCTGTGCGATGTCCCAGCTCAACTGGACAGCCCAAGAGCCCCGGCCACTAAAATCCTCACTAGACAAACCTGCATGCATGTAGGTCTACTTGAGGCAACTAAGAACGAGGGGTTGTGTGGGCAGTAGCCTCACTCACCAGTCTGGATGAGGCCAGTACTACCATCTCCGATGTTAAAGAACTGCTCGATGTCTGTAAGAACCCCTGGAAAGAAAAAACAAAGAATGAGCGCCAAGAGGCGAGCCTATCCTGGGGAACTTCTCCCTTGCCTATATCCCTTCTTCGGAGCATCAGTGCGTACCAGCCACGGTGAAGCGGTCCATGTAGTTCAGGAGGTTAATGTAGCACAGAACCACCACTATGAGGGTCGAATGGCCCCGAGATAAGCCAGTGATGCGCTGTAGCCCCTCACAGTCTGGGACCTCGAGTTCCCCGGACTTTGGATTCCCCATGGGTCCTGGCAACCCCGGATGGCCGGGCGCTGGCCCGTCATCAGGGTCATCTGCTTGGCTGAGGAAGGGCGCCGTGTCGGACCCGGCCATGGTCCCTGGAGAATCGCAACCGCCCACGCTTCGGTCCTACCTCCGACGGAAGGAGGTTGGAGAAAGGACTGCGAGAAGACTTGCCCACTGTCGCCTAGGAGCGTGGTCCGATGCACAGTGCACCACTGCGAAAAGCCCTGGGCTTCGTCATTCCCTCTGGTTCCGACAGAGGAGAGCACACAGGAGGTGCAGGTGACGCTGGGACAGGAGCAGGAAAACCAGGACCCAGTCCCTCTTCTCACGCTGACGCACTCCTCAGCCCGGGAAGGAGCGCGCCACACTCGCTGTTGCTCAGTCCAAGCTCAGCAACACAACTGCCGCCATGTTGCCCAAGAGCAGGTCATGTGACACCGGAGCCCTACCGGAGAAAGTCACCCGGTGCAAGGATTGAACACGTGACCTGTCACCGCCTACGGAAGCCTCCAGGGTTTCTAGGGCTCCTCCGCTTTGGTAACCCGACGCTCGTTCCTACTTCCACCAGCAGCCTCCAGGGGGCCTCGCAAACTGGCGTAATCAATCGCCCTAGATTATCGCCCATTTATCCGATTTCATGTCATTACACGAGATAGTGGATTATTTGGAAATACTACATCTCTACAGATGCTAGTGAGTTGTTTCCTCTTTCTTCTTCAATGACTGGCTGATGGCTTCATTGCTCAGGAATTGTTGGATGAATAGCGGCGAGCAGCTGCCTCCTTTTGTTTACCAATCATGAGCTTTCTGTGGACATTTAGATTCCTATAGAGTCGGACGTAGTAGCGCATACCTTTAGTCCCAGGAGAAGGCAGAAGGACGGAGATCTTTGCGATTTCAAGGACAGCCTGGTTTACATAGCGAATTCCAGGTCAGCCAGGGCTACATACTGAGTGAGACCCTGCCTCCAAGAAAAGATGCCTATAGCTTAGGAGGAAGAGGATGTTTTGTCTATGGCCACAACGAGTTTTCCTCCAACCAAGACTTGTGTCCTCGCGCCCTCTGGTGTCTCTCCTGTAGGACAGGCGGAGGCTCAGAACCAACGAACTGCAATGTACCCTGCACCAAAACTGGCACATGGCTCTAATCCCAGCACTAAAGAGACAGAGGCAGCCATTCTCTGTGGTCGAGGCCAGCCTGGTTTACTGAGCAAGTTCCCGGATGACCAGGGCTACACAGAGGAACCTTATCATAAACCAACAACAACAAACTCAATCTGGCTGGTGGCACATGCCTTTAATACCGTTAGTCTTGAAAACAAAACATAAAAAAAAAAAAAAAAAAAAAAAAAAAATCCCACTAGGTGTGGCGGCGACTTAAACCTTTTATCTCAGCACCGCGGAGCAGAGGCTCTTTTTTTTTCTTTTTCTTTGTTTTTCGTTTTTCTTTCTTTTATTTTCTTCCAAGGTTTCTCTGTCTGTCTGACTGTCCTGGAATTCCCTTTTTTGACCAGTGTGGCCACCAATTGACAGGCATCCACCTGCCTTTGCCTTCAGAAGGCTGGGATTAAAGGTGTTCAATGGCACCCGGTCTCAGGTTGCTAGTTTTCCTTAATATACATACATTCTGAATGCAAAATACTATAATTCTATGAAAATACTGTTTTGTGATCCCACTTCCAGAACTGGGATGTAGTTCAGTTGATAGTATATACTGCCAAGCATTCCTGAAGCCCTGGGCTCAAATCCCCAGTACCATTGCAAAAGGTAGAAGGAGGAGAATTGGAAGTTCAAAGTGGTCCTTGATACATAGCAATAGTTAAATTTAACGTGGCTTTGGGTACATAAGAGCCAGTCTCGACAAAACAAAACAAAACAAAAAATTAAAGATCCCACCGGGCGTGGTGGTGCACGCCTTTAATCCCAGCACTTGGGAGGCAGAGGCAGGCGAATTTCTGAGTTCAAGGCCAGCCTGGTCTACAAAGTGAGTTCCAGGACAGCCAGGGCTACACAGAGAAACCCTGTCTTGAAAAAAACAAACAAACAAAAAATTAAAGATCCCTCTTGGGGCTGGAGAGATGGCTCAGTGGTTAAGAACACTGACTGTTCTTTCAGAGGTCCTGAGTTCAAATCCCACATAGTGGCTCACAACCATTTGTAATTGGATCCAATGCCCTACTCTAGTGTGTCTGACGAGAGCGACAGTGTATTCATATACAGAAAATAATTTTTTTAAAATATCCCTCTCAGCACAGCAGAGGAAGAGGCAGATAATAGTTTGAGGATTTGAAGACTGGACTGTATTGAGTCTTAAGTCAGCCTGGACTAGATAATAATGAGAGAGACAGAGAGAGAGAGAGAGAGAGAGAGAGAGAGAGAGAGAGAGAGAGAGAGAGAGAGAGAGAGATTGAAAATAGGTAAGGGCCAGCAAGGTGGCTCAGAGGATAAAATACTTGGTACCGATACTGACAATCTGAGTTCTGTCCCTATCCAAATGGCAGAAGAGGATTGCCTGCCACAAGCTGTCCTCTACTTCACACATGTGCCATGACATGCACACAAAATAAAAACGTAATAAAAGATTAAAAACGTAAAACACTGTGAAATGAAAGAAACATGACATAATAGGTTGCCTACTGCATTACTCAGTTCAAATGAAAATCTAGTGTCTGGACACACGCACCAGGCATCCCACATGCTCAGGAGGCTGAGGCAAGTGGATCACTTGAACCCAGAAAACTGACGCTATCTGGGCTATCTCATGAGTCTCTATCTCAAAAAAAAATTTTTTTTTAAATCATGTTGGCATTTGAGAAAAGCTGAGTCCGTGGCAGATGAATTGAAGGTTAGGAGGGGAGCAGTGAGCAGGAAGGGATTCACAGAGATCTGCCTGCTTCCCTCTGCCTCCAGAATGCTGGGATTAAAGGTGTGAGCCACCCTCTCAGGTTGCTTGTTTACCTTAATATACATACAATCTGAATACAAATTACTATAAATCTATAATTTAGAAAGTACTGCTTTTACTAGACTACAGGTGGGGCACGGGATGGAGAGGAACAGAAAGGCTCCGGTCTGAGAACAAACTGAAGTTGGAAGCTACTGGGCTACAGATCAAAACCCCATCAAAAGGTGTGGAGTTCAGTCGTGGTGTAGATAAGGAAGACGAAGCAAATTTCAAGGTGAAGCTTGCAGGGCTACGGATGCATGGCGCTTTCGGTCCCCATCCCTAGCTTCACAAAGCAAAGTATGAAGCCTGGCTGGAGCATAGCTCAGTGGCAGAGCACCTGCGCAGCCTGAATGAGGGCCCGGTTTTCACCCTCAGCACAAAAAGGGGACAGCGGTGACACATTGTTTCTGGCTCACTCACTAAGATGGGTGACAGTGGGGTTCCCTGAGACATGAAATGTATTCCTTCAGTAGACTTTGGGAGGCAATGACCGTATGATCATGAACCAGGAACTAGACATCATTGATAAGAACAAGGCAGTGTTTGCTGGGCACTTACAAACGGATGGGAAAGCAAGAAACAGGCAATCAGGCAGAAGTGGAGGCAGCTAGAGCCTTGCTTCTGGCTAAGATGGGACAGAAAAACCGATGTGACCAGCTCTGCAGAAGCTTTCAGGAAGAACTGACCTCTGCGTTAGAAAGTGTTGCCGTGCCGGGCGTGGTGGCGCACGCCTTTGATCCCAGCGCTGGGGAGGCAGAGGCAGGCGGATTTCTGAGTTCGAGGCCAGCCTGGGCTACAGAGTGAGTTCCAGGACATCCAGGGCTACACAGAGAAACCCTGTCTCGAAAAAAACCAAAAAAAAAAAAGAAAGTGTTGCCGCTGCGGAGCTGAAAGATTGCAAAGGGACACAAGGAAACAGCCCCTGTGGCGGCGCACGTCTGCAATCCCAGCGCCTGGGAGGCTGTGGGAGGCTAGCCACAGCCTGGTTACATGGATGAACAACTGCCAAGTATGCTCAACAGAAATAAGCATCCCAGGCTCCTCCTCAGAGCTTCTGCACCAGGTCCTCACTTCTGCAATCACATGATCCAGTACACACACCACGCACACGTTTTATGTGTGTTTTGTCTGCATGTATGTATATGCCCGGTGCCCCCCCCCCCCGAAGTCTGAAGGTGATGTGGAATCCCTTGGAACTGAAGTTAACGGGGTGGTTGGGAGCCACCATGAGGGTGCTGGGAACTGAACCTGGGTCCTCTGCAAGTGCTCTGAACCTCTAATCTCTCCAGCTCCCTACCCATTTTCTTTTGTTGTTGTAGTCATATAGAGGTCTCACTATGTCACTCTGGCTGGCCTGGATTTGATATATAACAGGCTGGCCTTGAACTCACAGAGATCCCCCTGCTGCTGCCTCCTGAATGCCAGGATTAAAGGTGTGTACCAGCACAGTTGGCCCTTACAGACTTTTTGTTTGTTTATTTTTTGTTTTTTGAGACAAGGTTTCTCTGTGTAGCTCTGGCTGTCCTGGAACTCACTCTGTAGAGCAAGCAGGCTGGCCTCAAACTCAGAAATCCGCCTGCCTCTGCCTCCCAAGTGCTGGGATTAAAGGCGTGCGCCACCACTGTCCAGCCTGGCCCTTCCATTTTTAAAAAATGATAATTTGTGTTTATATCTGTGTGAGTACATGCCACGTGTGTACAAATGTTTGGAGAACCCAGAAGAGGGCACTGAATCCCCTGGGCAGTTCCAGGCAGATGTGAACTGCCTCATGTGGGTGCTGAGAACTAAGCTCTGGTCCTCTGCAGCAACTACTCTGTGCCACTGAGCCATCTCTCCAGCATTTCCCAAGGACCCCAGGACAATATACACACACTCAAGTGTGTCAATCTCATGAATTCTGAGTCTCAGGTCTGGCCCACTTGTATGGAAATCTGGCTCTGCAGTGGGTGATGGTGGCAGGGTCATCTCATTAAGCGTTAGTTTCTCTGTAATACTTCTGCTTCATTGTGGGGCTCTGAGGAGTGAGATCATAGGAAATGCCACCTTGTCCTGAGACACTGAGTACATGGTCATTAAAGTTTCAAAAGAATACTATGTGTTAAGTACGAGGGGAAATTGGAGGAATCTAAACCTTCAAGCTAAGGAGTCAAAGGTCCAACCACACAGTTGAACAACCCTACAGAATTCAACAAGCCGGGGATTGGCCCTAAAGCCAGGAATGCCTTCAGCCCAGCATTTTACTTTTGAGACGGGGTTTCAGTGCACTGGCCAAACTGGCCTTGAACTCACTCTAGCCCAGGCAGGCCCTGAGCTTTCTAACACCTTGCCTCAGCCTACTGAGTAACCAGGATTATAGGCCTGCACCCCCAGGCCTGGAGAGCAGTTAGGTACATATTCATGCCCCTTCCACTCCTGCAACTGGACATCTGGGGAAACTGGTCCACTGCCCAACAGGAACCACTAAATTTTTGTTTGTGATAGACACATCTTTTATGCTGCTGTAAGTGACAGACATCCTTAGGTATGTGATTTCAGTTATCTGAGCATTGTGGGACCCTAAGGTATGGCTCGGAGACCAAGACACAGGCTCCCTGTCTGTGTTCCCATTTAGTTCTGTGTTCATAGAACACTCCCTCCAACTGTCAGGAAGGAATCAAGCGGAGGCATGTACACAGCCTCTACAGATGTTCCTGGAAGGGAAGCCCTTACCACTTCCACCCTAGGAGGCTGAATTATATCTAGCTAGAATCCTTTGGATACCTCAGGCGGTTCGAGTGCTATATTAACAGTTATACCATGTCTTTCAGGGAACAGTGATGAAGAAGAGTCTGTAAGAGTTCGGGCACAAATATTTTCCCATATATAAAAAATTAGATAGGGTTTTGGTGTGTAGCCCAGGCTAGTCTCAAATTCACAAACCGACTGCCTCCCAAGTTCTGAGATTACGGGCAAGGTAATCTCATGGCCAAGCTTCCCTAATGATTTCGATCCATGGTTGAGTCCAAGGCAGCTTCACAGACTCTCAGGACTGTCCACAGTGTCTTCTCAGAGTTTGTGTGGGTTAAAAGCTGTGGATTGTGTTAACTGAAGACAAAGAAGGGTGGGTGTGTGGGAATAACTAATGCCTCTGTCACAGGAATGTCAACTGGGATCACATGAGAACCACAAAGACAGAAACCAGGAAGTGCTCCAAAAGGCCTCTCCCTTTATTCAGTTGAGATTGGATGGATACATATTAGTGTGTTCAGACTTACACTGATGGGCACACGGGAGCTGAAAAACCTGGAAGCCATACTCTATCATGGATATTTTTAAATGTTACAAAAGTCGAAGGAATAGCATATATTCTCACAAAAAAAAAAAGGAGTTGGCATACTTTTGTGAAAATCAGACTATATATATAATGTTTTTATTTTGTTTTAGTAGACAAAGCTTAGAAAACTGGCTCATTATAATTAAAAACAAAATACAACTTGTTCTCCCACACAAAGGTGCATTTCAGACAGTTTATAAGTAACACACAATAGTCAGGAACTAGCCGAGCCCAGCAGCAACCAGTGAGAACCTGGGTTGAGGGCTCAGAACAGTCTACCTACACCAGAGTAGTCCAGTTAGAACTCTAGTCTCATCTAGTGGTCTCAATATGAGAGAAAAAAACAACAACAAAAAACCAAAAGAACAAAAAACTATGGAGCTAAGAGAAGAAAATTGAAGTTTCTTAAACTAGCCTGGAAACCCAAACTCATCAATCCTGAGATTCTCCACTAAAGCCCCTCCCACTCTGGAAGCTCCTTTGTATTTTCCCTTAAAAACAAAAAAACAAAACTTCCTAACAAGAGTCAACTGGATACATTAAAAGTAAGAATGTCTGTTTGGTGAAAATCCCCTGGATACACAAAGTGTTGTTCTGAGGGTTTTACAACCGCCCAGAACACAAGCAACTCCTCAAGGAAAAGAAACACACGCAAGAGGAAGCCGCCACCCGAGAATACAGCAGCTGACAAAGAAAAACCAGAAGGTGGCCATGCGTAAGAAATGGTCTTCAAATAAAGGGATATTAAGATCTGTGGTGCTTTATACACACTGACTGCCAAAATCAGGATTTCAACAGCGCCAAATGCTGGTAAAGATAAGGAAAGAGAAGCCCCAAGAAAAAAGAACCTGTATAAGCCACAGTCCCAGCCTGGACAAGTACACCAAAGAATGACCTACCCAGGCCCAGGGGGACACATGAAAGATGTTTGCTGTGGCCTGGAATATGGTTCCAAGGAGCCGGAGACTTGGGCATCCCCCTTAAGGCAATGTGTGAGTAAAAGCATCTAATGCCACTGTGTGACTCCCACAGAGGATCCAAGCAATGACGGACCTAGAAGGCGCTAACATGGCTAGACTGTTACTCATTCTGACTGAAGACAGACTATTGCACAACTCTGTGTGTATACAGTAAAACCACATGTGTTCAGAATTTTTTCTTATAAGGACATTCATATTCGAAGGTACAAATATCCCAGATAGGTACTAACAGGAGAGAGAGCGTGAGGGAGGAAGACAGAGAACTAGAGTGATCTAACACTCAACAGCTGTATGTGCTTGAATATGGCTAGGTGTCCATGCCAGGAAGTGTGTACCAGACACTGGCTAGAGTCCTGGCAGGCAGAGAGGATACCCAAGGCTGAAAATGCAACGTTGTTAACTTTTAAAAATGACGTACTTTTCGACCTAGTCCTCAGCTTCAGCATGTATGTCACCTTCCGTTATATTTCTGCAACCGAGTGTCTCCACCAGGAAATGCATTCTGAGTCCCAAGTCAGAGCGGAAGTCACTGCTGGCCCCAACCGTGGCACAAGCCCCAGGCCTGGACACCCAAAGCAGTGCTCATTTAGTTCAACACACTCAACATAGGCAGCTACACAGAACAGTCATCTGATGAAGGAAAGGGCACTAGTGAACGTGAAATGTAGGGAAGCCAAGATCCCTTCTATGTGCCCCAGGGGCTGCCAAATACAGCACAAACATACACAGAGCCACACAACTACCAAGTAGCCACTTGTTTGACACTACAGTCTACTAGAGGCCAGCTGAAGGTAATGTCTTGGTTTTGCCTCAACTTCATACATCCTTACCATGTGCATAGTCTGGGGTTTAATCCCCAGCACCAGAAATAAATAAGTAAACAAGTTCTAATTCAGTTTCTGTTAGCCCTCATGGGGCGAAAAATCACAATAAGAAAATTGGGAGCTATTGTCTCCATGTCTTGGCTTTGCGTCCGAACAGGATGAGAGCTTCAGCCCCAGACTTCGATGAGATCTCCGGATTCCAGGCCCAGATCAGCTGGCAGCTCCTTGCCTGAAAGCTTTGTCCCATCAAAGAAGAAGGAGAGCTTGTGTCCAGAAAGTCCCATGGCTTCCTCATAGTGTGACATGAGGACCTTAAGAGGAGAATCCTGCATAGAGATATAAACAACACATGAAAAATGTGAAAGGCAGGCTGGGAGAACCTACAGGGACAGACAGAATATGGGTTGGTGGCCAGGAGCAGTGGTCACACACACACACTTTCAAGTCCAATGTTCTAGTAGGTTTATTCCCCAGCGCCAAAACAGAAAAGTTGACTTTTAGCTGAACATGCAACACATGCCTGAAATGGCAGTGCTTGCAGGGTGGAGGCAGAAAGATCATAATTTTAAACCAGCTTGGGCAATCCAGTGAGTCTCAACCTAACCTGGGTTACACAGTGAGCTTCAGACCAGGCTGGGCTACAGAGTGAGTCTCAGGCCACCCTAGGCTACATAAAGAGACCCTGTTTGAAACTAAATTAAACAAAACAAAACAAAACAAAACAAGCCAAGACACAAGGAGGATAAGGGCACAGCAGGAGATTGAGAACCCTGGAAAGGAAGGCAGGCTCCTCTCTGGGAACTAGTCACAGGTTCCTCAGCAACTGTAGTGGCAACCATGGAGGACAAGACTCCAGGATACAGGATAGGGGATAAACAGATTCTCTAAGCCTCAGTCACACCCCTCTGAAACAGCATGGACAGAGTGAACACAGATTCTAAAGTAAATTATGTGTGACTTAGAAAAGTGTTATGGGGGCTGGCGAGATGGCTCAGTGGGTAAGAGCACTGACTGCTCTTGGGAAAGTCCTGAGTTCAAATCCCAGCAACCACAAGGTGGCTCACCACATGGTGGCTCACCGCAATGAGATCTGACGCCCTCTTCTGATACGTCTGAAGTCAGCTACAGTGTACTTATGTATAATAATAAATCTTTTTTTTTTTTTTTTTGGTTTTTCGAGACAGGGTTTCTCTGTATAGCCCTGGCTGTCCTGGAACTCACTTTGTAGACCAGGCTGGCCTCGAACTCAGAAATCCGCCTGCCTCTGCCTCCTGAGTGCTGGGATTAAAGGCGTGCGCCACCACACCCGGCTAAATAAATCTTAAAAAAAAAAAAAAAAAAAGAAAAGAAAAGAAAGAAAGAAAGAAAGAAAGAAAGAAAGAAAGAAAGAAAAGAAAAGAAAAGTGTTATGGTTTGAACTGTGTGCCCCAAAGACAGCCTGTCCTGTACCTGTCAACGGGGTCTTAATGCACGTAGGGCCTCTGCAGTTATAATCAAGGTAAGATGTGGTCACACCTTATTCAGATGGCTAATCCATTATGATTTAGGTCTTCACAAGAGAAAACAGAGGGACACCAGAAATACACCAGGGAACTTTGAATACTACCAAAGCTATAAAGAGAGAAAGAAGATTCAATGTGGAACTTGAGTCTAAAGAACTATAAGAATCAATTTCTGTAATTCCAAGCCCACAAATTGTGGTAGAGGCATCCTATATTAAAAATTAAGCCCGGCGTGGTGGCGCATGCCTTTAATCCCAGCACTCGGGAGGCAGAGGCAGTCAGATTTCTGAGCTCAAGGCCAGCCTGGTCTACAAAGTGAGGACAGCCAAGGCTACACAGAGAAACCCTGTCAAACAAAACAAAACAAAATAAAAAATTAAAAAAAATTTTAATTAATTAACTAATTAAAAGAAATCCTGGAAGGGGATAGGAACTCCACAGGAAGACAACAGAGTCAACTAACCTGGACCCTTGGGGCTCTCAGAGACTGAACCACCAACCAAAGAACATACAAGGGCTGGAGCTAGGCCTCCCCACACATATGTCACACACGTGCAGCTTGGTCTTCATGTGGGTCCCAAATAACTGGAGCGGGGCTATCTCAAAAGCTGTTGCCTGACGGTGGGATATGTTCTTCTAGCTGGGCTGCCTTGTCTGGCCTCAGTGGGAGGAAGCACCAAGCTTCACCGAGACTTGAAGTGCCAGGGTGGAGGGATACCCAGGGGGACCCCCCATTCTCTCAGAGGAGAAGGGGAGGAGGGATGGAGGGAAGGATTCTGAGAGGGGGTGACTGGGAGCGGGGCAGTGAGCAGGATATAAAGTGAGTAAGTAAGCAAAACAAACCATGCCCTTTAGGTGTTTCCTGGGATCCTCGCAGCTGCTGTTTCAGCAGCCTTGCAGCCTGCCTGAACTCAGCCATCATGGACTCTAACCTCTAGAACCATAGCCCAAAACATAACACTTGTGTCAGTTGCCTTGGTCGTGGTGTTGCATCTTAGCAACAGAGAGTAACTAACACTCTTTCCTCCCACGTCCTAGACTGGGTAGCAGTCAGCAGACGGCCATTTCAGCAAGGCAGGGTGAGGAGGCTAGTACTTGGCAACTGACCAACTGACGGGAGACTGGCTAAGGAAAAAGGAGGGGTGTGGGCAGCACTTCTACTCACAGGAGACAGCGAGATCTCCAACATCTGGTGTTTCTCCTTCCCCTGCACCCGGAGCCGGAGCTCCTGGGACGTCTCTGTGGCCTCTGAAGAGCTTGCTAGCACCACACAATCTGTGGAGAGCAGGAGTGAGGTGACAGTAAAGTAGTAGGAGTCCGCGAGCAGATCCTGCTAAGTTTCTGCAAGGCCCCTCGTCCTTGCCTTCCACTCACCAATGATGTCAGCCACTCCAAGCTTTAGGGTACTAGGGGTGGCAGTAGGAGACAGTTCACTCTCTCCAAAAAGCAAAAGAATCCTGTTTGGAGACACCCCAAGATGATTGGCCATGTGATCCACCACATTCTGAAGGGGCTCCGACTAGAAGATAAAAAGAAGAATCTTGGGCTGGTGAGATGGCTCAGTGACTGCTCTTCCAAAGGTCATGAGTTCAAATCCCAGCAACCGCATGGTGGCACACAACCACCCATAATGAGATCTGACACTTCTTCTGGTGCATCTGAAGTCAGTTACAGTATACAAATATATAATAAATAAATCTTTAAAAAGAGAAGAAGAATCTTGAGACTCCGAACCCCAACCTGGAGCCAGCACCACAAACATGAGTTTCTGGCCTAGGCTACTTGTGAGATTCTTCATACCTGGCAAGTAGTGGTCCCAGCAAACAGCACAGAGAAATTAAACAGCTGGGGCTAAGGAGATAGTCCAGTCAAAAGTGCCTAGCATGTAAGCAAGATCTGACCTTGGATCTTTGGCACTACGTGAAAAGCTAGGAGTGACAGGCAGCACCTGAAATCCCTGTGCTGAAGAGGTGAAGATAAAGAACTGCATCAATGAGCTCCAGGCTGAGGAAGAGCTCACCCCAGAAAACCAACTGATTCCAGCTACCATCCTCTGGCTTCCACAAGCACATGCATACACTCATGCACCCCACCCCACCTGGCACTCAGACACACACCCACAGGAACATGTGCATAAAAACAGACGAGAAAAAGAAGATGTGGCCTTGTTGGAGGAAGTGCATCACTGTATAAGTAGGCTATGAGGTCTCCTAGGCTCAGTCTCTGCCCAGTGTGGAGTAGAGTCTCTTCTTGGCTGCCTTCAGATTAAGACGAGGAACTCTCAGCTCTTTCTCCAGCACCATATCTGCCTGCATGCTACCATGCATGTTTCCTGCCATGATGATAATGGACTAAGCCTCTGAAACCATAAGCAAGCCCCAACTAAGTGTTTGCCTTTATAAGAGTTGCCTTGGGTCAGGCAGTGTTGGTGAATGCCTTTAATCCCAGCACTTGGGAGGCAGAGGCAGGTGGGTTTCTGAGTTCGAGGCCAGCCTGGTCTACAGAGTGAGTTCCAGGACAGCCAGGGCTACACAGAGAAACCCTGTCTCAAAAAACAGTTGCCTTGGTTACGAAGTTTCTTCACAGCACTAAAACCTTAAGACAGAAGTTGGTACCAGGGACTAGATATTGCCGTGAAGACCCGACCAGGCTTTTGTTTGGAGGAATGTGGGTTTGGGGACTTTGGAAAGCAGTGATATGCTTCAAGAGGGCCTTAATGGGCCACACTAGTAGAAACATGTAAGTCCGTGGTGCTGAGGGTGATTGGAACTGTTGGGGTCTGGCCCAAGAGGTTTCAGAGGAGAAGAACTTCAGTGTGTGGCCTAGAGACTGCTTTTGTGATATTTTGGTGAACAATGTAGCTGCTTCTTGCCCTTGTCTGAAGAGTCTGCCTGAGGCTAAAGTGAAGAGACTTAGATTAATTGCACTGACAAAGGAAATATCAAAAAAACTAGCATAGACTCTGTCCTGTAGTTCTCTCTTATGAAGAGCATTTTGATCAAGCCTGGCAAGCTTAGAAAAGAAAAATACAAAATGTATGGGTCAAGG
Organism: Mus caroli; assembly: GCF_978045245.1. NCBI lineage: Eukaryota > Metazoa > Chordata > Mammalia > Rodentia > Muridae > Mus > Mus caroli. Next base: position 19,398,123 of record NW_028227263.1, on the reverse strand, counting down.
ATTAAAGGGCCACCAGGAAGTGCAATAGAGCTAAATCCTGTTTTTAAGGATATTAAATAGAATTAAGGGAATAGTGACCTCTGGCCAAGATCACACACAGATAAGCTTATTTTTTGTGTTTGTTGTTGTAAGAAGGACAGTTATATCATATTAGCCATGATGACCTGGTTATTGTTTTTATTTGAACATGAGATATGATTATGCATCAAATTGACAAGGGATAAACTGTGATAGCTATTCATTATGCACAGTGGGTGGATGAGGGGATGGGAAGGGGAGTGAGGTGGGGGGGTCATATGAGCAGGGGAGAAGGGAGATCAGCTGGGGCACGGAGGCAATCTCTAGGACATTCCAGAAATCTGGGATGAGGAGAGCCTCCAGAGGGTCTAAGGGGGCAAGGGGTGACTCGAGCTGAGATTCCTAGCAGTTGGGGATATAGATCCTGAAGCGCCCACTTCCTGTAGCCAGGCAGGACTCCCAGTGGAAGGATAAAGGCAGCAACACAGTCACACATCCACAAAGCCTTAGACCAAAACATGTCCTGCCGACAAGATGTGCCTGCTGCCATGCTTCCTTCCCGCCATGATGATAATAGACTGAACTTCTGAAAAGGTAACCCAGCCTCAATTAAATGTTTTCTTTTATAAGAAAGACTTGTCTTGGTCATGGTCTCTTCGCAGCATTAAAACCCTAACTAAGACATTCATAAAGATACCATGTATTTTTGTGTATGTGTTTGCTTTTTCAAATAGCTATATAGTTCATGCTAGTTTCAAATTCTAGATCCTCATGCCTTCACCTCCTATGTGCTGAGATTACAGATATGTGTTAACCACTATACCTGGCCTGAAGATGATATGCCTAAGAAGCCTTGAAAGATGGGTAAATTTTGCCAAAAAAGATAAGAATACAGGAAAAATACAGACAAACGGAACACCAAGTGCCAAGGCATGGAGAGATGAAAGAGAGGTCAGTGGCCCTCGAGAGCATGATGGGAAGGAAGATGGGTCTGTCTCTCCAAGGGAAGCTACTGATCCTGCCCATGTGAATCCAAGTACTCACCGTCCTGACAGGCAATCTGACTAGGTCAGCCCGGCACCGGATCTTGAGTGTAAAGAGTCGAGAGCTCTGTGGCAAGGCAGGCCCTTCCACTAGGACCACCTCATCATCTGTGCTCTGAAGGGCTGGACTCTGGTGCTGCTTGGGGCTCAGGCAGGAGCGGAGATCTTGGAGACGCTTGTTCACTTCCCTGGGTATGGACAAGACATTGGAACACCAAGGCTGATGATCCTCTCAAACCGCCCTTCTCCGCCCCAGACACAGTCCCAGACCCCAGGACCTTAGCTTCTGGAGCGCCTCTGTATGCTTTCTGCTTTTGTTCCTTGATGAAGGTTGGGGCAAAGGAGAGACGTCCTGGTCCCTACAGAAAGAAGAGAAAGGCAGGATGGTAGCAAAAGAGAGAGTCCAGCACATGCTTTCCTTCATGGGCTGGCGACTTCCAGGAGTCTGACTGACTGTGGAGAATCTAGAGGAAAGCCTTCCAGCAGCAGCACTTTACTACAAGACATGTGCAGTAAGAGACATTGTTTTTATATATATGTACATGATCCAACAAGGAGGAAACGTCAATTGTTCAACACTACACCAGGCACTAACTTAACAGTTCTCAAGTAGCACCATGACTAGTCCCATTTTACAGATAAGGAACACAAAGCAGAGTGGACAGGGACAGCTGGTGGAATCTGAGTCATACCCACATTTCCACCACCATTCCTAAGGGTGATCTAGATGCTCCTGTGTCACCACCCTCCAGGACAAGCCACTTCCCTCTACATCTGAGCCTCATCTTCCACCCCATCTCCTTGGCCTTCTGGAAGCTACCCAAGTCTTGTTTCCTCAGCCCATCTTTCCAGTGCTCTTCTGCTCCTAGGGCCTTAATGTCCTAGCCTCACTCACGGAAACTCTTCCATTTTCTTTTCTTCTTTCTCACGCTTCTTTCTGAGCTTCTTTCTCCAGGGAGAACCTGAAGGCAGGGCATCATCTTCAGAGAGAGAACTGCCAGAATTTGTCAGATCTGCCTCTAGGAGCAGAGAAGAGGGAGGAAAGGGTTAGCTAAAAGATGGTTGGGGAGGCCAAGAAGAAGCAAGTCAAAGGCTTTAGGAAGGGGCAGAGGAGGCCAGGAGTGGTGGCACATGCAAATCTCAGTACTTGAGAGGCTGAGCCAGAGATCAGGAGTTGGAGGCCAGCATGGACCACAGACACTCTGGAGTTTTTGTTCTTTTGAGTTTTGTTCTAAAAGTGGGTAGACAAGAGGTGGCAGTGTCGTTCAGTAATAGAGCACATGTCTAGCATCCAGGGGCCCTGAAAGTGAAGTTCAATCCCCACTAACAAAAGGAGGGGGAAATGCTAAAAGATAGGAGGCACACATAGCAGTTTGAATGTATATGTACACATGTGTAAGTGCATGTTTGAGTGTGTGTACATGGGAAGACCAGAAGTCAACCTCATGTGTCATTCCTCAGGCACCATGCATCTGATCAGACCAGGCTGGCTGGCCAGCAAGCCCTAGGGATCCAGCTCTCTCCAGCTCTCCAATGCTGGGATGTTCAGCATTGCCATTATGCTCTGCTGCCACAGACGAACCTCACTTGGGTCCTCGATCCATGGGCAAAACTCAGGTAACAGTTACAGGTGGGCAAAGAGTCGGCAAGAAGGAGGGGTGACACAAGGAAGCGTGGATCTGAATGTAATTTGTCTCAAAGTGAGTACCAGTTTTATAATACAGAAAACAAAGGAGTCAGATATCACAGGCAAGGTACATCTGACACAAAACAGAGGAATGCCTACAAAGGACTGGCAGGAACCAACTGGGATAAAATCCAATGTTAACTGGGAATCAAAAGCAGCTCTACCTAAGGTCCACTTAACCTTAGTCAGGGGCAAGGGCTTCATGCCCTTGCCATAGTTCCTAGTCTATTGTATAGTCCACCTCCCCCTTAGGCCATTGTAAATTCCTGTGTATGGGTCTGGTTCCTCCTTAGACCACAACCTTACTTCTTCCTAGGCCATGGTAAATTCCTGCACATGGGTGTAGCTTGCCCTGTGTAGTAGATAGTAATGCCTGATTTCTTCCACTATCTCTTTTACAATACTAGAGGCAATTCTTTTTTGTTTTTGTTTGTTTGTTTTGTTTTGGTTTGGTTTGGTTTTTTGAGACAGGGTTTCTCTGTATAGCTCTGGCTGTCCAGAACTCACTCTGTAGATCAGGCTGGCCTCAAACTCAGAAATCCACCTGCCTCTGACTCCCAAGTGCTGGGATCAAAGGCATGCACCACCACTGCCTGGCTTACTAGAGGCAATTCTGCACTTGATCTTAGCCAAAAGGCCGAGAAGCGATTAGAGGCAATTCTGAATGTGACTGAATAGGCAACATTCTTACTGAATTCAAAACCCAAGTTCGACTCAAGGACTGCCTAGGACTGATGAGGAATCTAACCTAGCTATATATCAAAAAATCAATCCTTAGAAGCACTTATAATAAAGCAATATTAAGGGAAAGCACACAGATCCATTTACCACTAAAGCAAGGACATTGGAGCATTCGTTATACAGGATGCCATGGTTCCAGGAGACTAAGTTTCCGTGAACTTTTTGCCTCAGTACAGCGCCCAGGTTTTGGGGGCCTGTTGTGTGTGTCACTACTGGAATGAATGTAGCACTCTGATTTTTTCAACTTGGGTTTGGAGGTTCAAACGCAAGTCCTTAGGCTTGCACAGTAAGCACTTTACTGGGCCATCACCTCAGCCCCTATGTAGTACTTTCCAATAGTAGACAAGCATATGAAGTGTGGTTTTTAATTGTTTACTTATTTACTATGCTTTTTAAAAAAATGACTTATTTATTATTATATGTAAGTATACTGTAGCTGACTTCAGACACACCAGAAGAGAGCATCAGATCTCATTATGGGTGTTTGTGAGCCACCCTGTGGTTGTTGGGATTTGAACTCAGGACCTTCAGAAGAACAGTCAGTGCTCTTAACCACTGAGCCATCTCTCCAGGCCCCACTTACTATTCTTTAAAAAAAAAAAAAATCACGTGTCTGTGAGAGATGAATGCAACATGTGGAGATCAGAGAGCAGCTCTGAGGGAGTTGGCTCTTTCCTTCCACTGTGGATCCTTGGGAATGAGTGAAGTTTCAGGCTTGCCTTTCAGGCTTTCCCTGGCCCTATTTATTATTTTTCATTACAACACTCACTCAAACAAATTTCTTTTTTCTTTTTTAAAGATTTATTTACTATATGAGTACACTGTAGCTGTCTTCAGACACACCAGAAGAGAGCATCAGATCCCATTATAGATGGTTGTGAGCCACCATGTGGTTGCTGGGAATTGAACTCAGGACCCCTGCAAGAGTAGTCAGAGCTTTTAACCACTGAGCCATCTCTCCAGCCCCACATTTCTTTATGCTGCTTAGTATGAGCATGCTCTTCGTTCAGTTCTCCACGCCACAGAATAAAGACTGAGCAAAGGAAACTATGATAATAAACTCTACACAGTAGTTTCCAGTCAGAGACAAGCTTGCCTCCCAGGTATCTAAAGTCACAAGGTCTGAAGGTGATTTTGGCTGTCAGAACAGAGAGGAAGTGCTTTAGAGAGTGCTACTGACAGCTAGTGATTAGAGGTCAGGATCCTAAAATTGCTTTCTACATTGTCCCCCACAACAAAGAATTTTCCAATCTAAGTTCTCAGCGCTGCTGAGGTTAAGAAACACTGCCCTAGGGGCTGGAGAGATGGCTCAGCGGTTAAGAGCACTGACTGCTCTTCTGAAGGTCCTGAGTTCAAATCCCAGCAACCGCATGGTGGCTCACAACCATCCATAATGAGATTTGACACCATTTTCTGGTGTGTTGGAAGACAGCTACAGTATACTTAAATATAATAATAAATAAATCTTTGGGCCGGAGCAAACAGGGCCAACCGGAGCAACCACATGATGGTTCACAACCATCTGTACAACTACAGTGCAGTCATAAACATAATATATATGTGTGTGTGTGTTGTTTTTTGGTTTGTTTGTTTGTTTTGGTTTTTCAAGACAGGGATTCTCTGTGTAGCCCTGGCTGTCTTAGAACTCACTCTGTAGACCAAGCTGGCCTCAAACTCAGAAATCCACCTGCCTCTGCCTCCCAAGTGCTGGGATTAAAGGGATGCGCCACCACTGCCTGGCTATAAATCTTTTAAAAAACAACAACAACAACAAAACTACATAACTTATTAAAAAAAAAGAAAGAAAGAAAGATAAAGGAAAGAAAGACTATCCTAAATATGGCAGCTATTGTAGGACTGACAGCCTGCTTCTTTTCTTCTTTAAGATTTATTTACTGGGGAGGGAGGTGGGGGCATTGTTCATGCCATAGCATACGTGTTGGGGTCAGAGGACAACTTTCTCTCCTTTTATCCCGTTTCTGAGTCAGTGTCTCCCCTGTTATTTTTGCCACTGGGTGTGTGAGCGTCCAGCAATCTTCTCCTGTACCCAGTATGAGTGGCATCATTACAGGTGTGTATACCACCTCATCCGACTTATGTGGCTGTTAGGCATCAGGTTTGTGTGGCAAGTGCTTTTACCCACTGAACCATCTCCCCAACTCCAAGTCTACACTTTTAAAACCCTTCCTAAGATACCCTGCACACGGGTATCTTTTATATCACGTCACACTTCTACATTCCAGGTGCTATCCTAACCATGGACATGGCAAATAAAATATACACAAAATCCTTTTAGTTCTCACCAAAAATCTTTAAGATAGGTCCACTATTATCCCCATTCTCCTCATGAGGAAAACTTGCTCAAAGTCACACAGTTATGAAGGATTCAAATACAGGCCACATGACTCCTGAGCCTGTTCTCAATCAGCCTACCACACTCCCTCACCTAACAGAAACAAGTCTTAGTCCCAGGTCTTCGCAGACTCTATCACTCCCCTATTAGCCTTGACTCTTAGTCACTGGCCTTATTAAAGGGTTTGCAAAAACTTATCAGTAGAGAATAAAGAATGGGCAGTTCTGATAAAAGTCAAAGAACAGTCTTCTGGCTCCAAAGTGTTCCCAAGGAATGGAACACTGGAGGAGTGTAACAAGATGTCACAGAGTCTCAGAACTCCCTTCACCCCTATTATGATAACACAGATCAAAATGTCAAGGGTAGGTACCTCGAAACTTCACTCTAACATATCCCTATGCCCGTTAGGACCCGAAGGGGGGAAGAGGTGGACATGGCCACTAAGTAGGCTCCTGTGACTTCTGATTAATGAACCAGCTCCTTTATGGACCATAACTTTCCCCTAGCTCAGACTCAGGAGTCCATTTTCCCAACGCCACTTAGAATCAAAATTGTGTGTCAACTCAATAACACCTGAGCATCGTTCTCCAGACCCTAGATACCACTGAAGCACAGAGAAAAGGGGCGGGAGAGGGCGGGGGTGGGTGGGAGTGAGGACAGAGGGTGCTGGAGGGGGTGGAGAGAGAGAAAGAGATCACTGACTACAGGGATGTAAACTCTAGGAAGTCTCAGAGAAGCCAGTGCAGGGTACTCCCGACAAACCCACTCTTACCATCTTCAGGCTCTGAGGGGCACAGTTTCAAGAGGGATGAATTATCTGGAATGAGGTTGAGACTGCTCTGTACCTACGAAAACAAAAGGGGGAAGAGGAGGTGGGTCTCACATCCTGCCAACTCTACTTAAGACAAGAATGGCTCTTCCCTCGATTCCAGCACTTGTCTTCTCTAAGGACTCCAATCCCTGAAGCGCATATAGAAGGTCAGCTTCCCTCGATCTCCCTCAGTCTCCCTCGATCTCTCTCAGCCTCCCTCTACCCGAAGATACAATCCCAGATAACTCCATACATCTAACATCACCGGCCCCCCTCGTATCTCCAATCTACAAGTATTCATCACACACACACACACTGCCCCAAGCCAAACCCACCACGCCAGTCTTAGCACTCCCCCAACAACCCTCCTTGGGGACCTTGCTGCACCTTCCCGGAGTACACTGGGACCACCGGCGCCTCTCCGGGATCCAGCAGCCGTCGCCGCCGCCGTCGCACCAATGTACGCGGGGCTCCCGCAGGCCCCTCGGCCGCCCCTTCACTGTCACTGTCGCTGTCCTGCTCAGGTTTGGCCGGCGCGGGGAGGCGGGCGACCGGCACCTCTACTGGGTCTGCGACTTCCAAGACCTCTTCGTCACTGTCACTGACCAAGTCCACAAGCACGGTGTCTGGAATGAGCCTAGTCGTAGACTGCGGGGCGCGAGGACACCGGCCACGGGCGCCTCGGGCTCTCCGAGCGCCTCGGCCACCGCGGGACCTCGGACTACGTCCCCTCAGTGGTTCCGCCATCTCCCACACTACTTCCACAAACACCGGCCTCTACACAGTCACCGGCCCACCGTATTAGCGTCTGTACCTTTCATTGGACGAACAGCCTGCCGGTCATCATCTCTTCCCGCCCACACGTTCTGGATCCGCCTGTCCACGTTCTCATTGGTCTACTTACCTGTCTATCACCTACCCTCCACTAAAACAAAGGCGCCAAAGATTCCAATCTCTTTGGTACAATCAAAAAAGGTTTCGATTCTGTCCAGTTCACCCATTGGCTAAATTTCCTCCTGACCCAGCCTTCCCCAGGACCCGCCCATTGGAGAAATTCATTTTCCTGGTTGGTGAAAGATTGGCGCATCCTGGGAATTGTAGTCCTCATACTCGGAAGCCACAGAAAAAGCCTTGTGGAACTAACGTTAGAAGCTGAAGACCTTGGGCTGTGGATTCCTTTTGTGTCCTCAACCTCTGTGTGACAGGAGTTCCATTCCACACTAAACACCTTCATGCATGTCACCTCGGAAATACTCTACAAACACAATATATGTCATAGCACAGCACACCTCAGAAACACTTTTTAAGACAATTACAAATTAAGAGACTTACTTCCCTGTTGCAAAGAAAAGAGGCTTCCTTCTGGCTCCTCTTTCCTGATCATTGAAATATGAATGCTTCTCGGTTTACAGCGGGGTTACTCTTGATAAAGGCCTTGCTGCTGCTTATCTACACAATGTACTACAGAGGACCAGGGTTCATGCTTGTGATTGTAGACTGACTGGGAGCTAGCTGCACTTTCCAACAACATGCTATGCACACTTAGCTCGTTTGGAAACAATACAACTTCAAAACTCAGAAAGGTCTGAATTCTGAGAGGTCTTTGATGGTCTGTTTGTCTGCTGGTCAATACCCTGCTGGCATTCACTCATGCATGTAGAAATTAACTGAAAAAATTAAGTACTGTCAGTCAGTACCATGGCTGTGCATATGCTAATCCTTCTAATGTCTTAATAAACCCCTTGCCTTTTCACAACTCAGCCATTCAAGGTAGAGTCTTCTCTTTGAAATGCAGACATCGCAGGGCAGTGGTAGCACAAGACTTTAATCAAGCACTTGGGAGGCAGAGGCAGGCAAATCTCTGAGAGTTCAAGGCCAGTTTGGTCTACAGAGTGAGTTCCAGGACAGCCAGCACTGCACAGAAAAAGTTGGTCTCAACAAACCCCCACTAAAAAAAAATCGAACTTGGGAAACCAGATCCAAGAACTTATCAGGTAGGCCAGACCAAGAGTATAACTTCCTCATAAGGACCCCATAAAGTGATGGATGCCTGCCACTGAGATAGCATATCTTCACACTAGCCTGTCGCCTGATACCCGATGACTACATCATAGACTGATAAGCAGACTTTCTCTGACTTTCCCTGGAGCTTAGCTTGCCTCAGTTTCCCACTGTTGCCTGGCCTGCTCAGCTGCCTACCCCTACCCCTGCTCTCCTGACCCAACCTGGACTTAAAGCCACCATTTCCTGCCTTTGAACCCTGGTTCCAGCAGCTCCCTCCTGTCACTGGCCTGATTAGTTATCAATGCAGACTCCATCAGTTCACTTCTGATGTAACACTTTCTATTTATTCTGTAAATCTTATATGTGCAGGGAGATATCATTTGCTGTCTGTTGTGTCATGTGAGAGTTAATATTAGTAATTATGATTGGGATAAAGAACATGCATTCACCTTGGCTGGATCACTAAAATAGGTGGATCGTGTGTGACAAATTGCTGCCATTAAGACCACTGACATTTGTAAATTTATGGTTAGTAGATTCTGTCACTGAAAAGACACAAACGGGCTGGAGGGATGGCTCAGCGGTTAAGATCTCTGACTGCTCTTCCAGAGGTCCCGAGTTCAATTTCCAGCAATCACATGGTGGCTCACAACCATCTGCAAAGTGTACTCATATAGAGAAACATAAATCTTAAAAGAAAAGAAAGAAAGAAAGAAAGAAAGAAAGAAAGAAAGAAAGAAAGAACCGAAACATGTTTCTGACATAATGTGCTCATGACAATGGCTCTGCAACAAGACTCCTCACCCACTGAGGCATCTTGTTGACCATTTATTTATTGTGCAGGGCTGGAGGTTAAACCCAAGGCTTCATACATGCCAGTGTATTAGTGAAGCTTCTCCAGAGAAAAATTATTAATAGGACAAGTCTATTGCCAAGGCTGCAGGGGAGAATATTATGTTCTCAAAAGGTTTCAGAATATATATGTGAGACTAACTTGTTTGGCTCCCACGATACAGTCTGGGAGCTGCTCAGTCTGTGAAGCTCGATGTCTCGGCTGTCCCAATCTGGTGTCCAAGGCCTGGAAGGTTTCTAGAGAGCTGTTGGTTGTCGTCACTGTACCCCAGAAGCCCAGGTAAGGGCTATGTTATCACAGCACCAATGCGGCAGGAGCAGAGAGCATGAGCTTGCCAGCAGAGTGTTTGCAACAAACAAAAAAACAGGGCTTCCTTCTCTCACATCATCTTATTTGAGCTGCTCTTCCCACTTCAGATAATCTGATCCAAATGATCCTTCACAGCTCCCCAAGGCTTGCATTTGATTCCAGACCCAGTCAAGCTGACAAGTGCCCTCTCAGCTGTGACCCCAGACCTCCTTCCCCCTTAAAAAAAAATACTTATTTATCTTATGTTAATGAGTGCTCGATCTGCATGTATGCATGCATGACAGAAGAGGGTGTCAGATCCCATTACAGAGGATTGTGAGTCACCATGTGGTTGCTGGGAATTGAACTCAAGACCTCTGGAAGAACAGCCAGTGTTTTTACCTGCTGAACTATCTCACCATCTCTCCATCCCTCCTCCCTCTCTGCTCCTTTTTATTTATTTTTTTAATTAGGTATTTTCCTCAATTACATTTCCAATGCTATCCAAAAAGTCCCCAATACACTCCCCCCCCCAGCCCCCTACCCACCCACACCCACCCCTTGGCCCTGGCATTCCCCTGTACTGGGGCATATAAAGTTGGCAAGTCCAATGGGCCTCTCTTTCCAGTGATGGCCGACTAGGCCATCTTTTGATACAAATGCAGCTAGAGTCAAGAGCTCTGGGGTACTGGTTAGTTCATAATAATGTTCCACCTATGGGGTTGCAGTTCCCTTTAGCTCCTTGGGTACTTTCTCTAGCTCCTCCATTGGGAGCCCTGTGATACATCCAATAGCTGACTGTGAACATCCACTCCTGTGTTTGCTAGGCCCCGGCATAGTCTCACAAGAGACAGCTATATCTGGGTCCTTTCAGCAAAATCTTGCTAGTGTATGCAATGGTGTCAGCGTTTGGAAGCTGATTATGGGATGGATCCCTGGATATGGCAGTCTTTAGATGGTCCATCCTTTCTTCAGCTCCTTTTTATTTACACAAGAGTCTGACTGTATAGCTCTGTTGCGCCAGGGAAATTTTCGTGATCCCCCAAAAACCAGACAGGAGCTGATCTGATGCAACTCACAGCAGGGTCTTTATTCTATTCTAGCTAGCTTGCCCTCCCCCCCAACACACCACCATGCAGGATTGTTTTGGGAGGGGCAGAGCCCCAAATGTCTATCAGGGCAAGGCTTTGTAGTAAGCAGAAAGCAGGGAGAACGTGTGCAAGCACCTAATTGGAAAGCTACTGTGACCTTTAACATAATTGGCTGGTGCTAGGAGTCATATCATAAACTTAATTTCTGCTCTCCTCTGCATTGGTGGTCGTTAGGCAGGGGGTGAGCTTGTAACCTGGGGTGCAGATTTGTTGGAATAACCTGGAGACACTGGCCTTGTTGGTGTAACCTAGAAACGCTGGTCTTTTTGAGGATTAGTCTAAAGACTGGAGCTAGGCTCGTGTTTTGTGGGGGGGGGGGCGGCAACTTGGAAACTAATGTCAGGTACCAGTCTGTTAATTTACCTGAGTTCAAACTTAGGTCAGGTTCTCTAAAATGGAGTCTGAACTTAAAAGATTTGACATCAGCTCCAGCTGTTCTGGTCCACAGCCTCTTGCTCCAGCCTCTTCAGTGTTGGAATTACACTTGTGTTCTACCACCCACGCTTCTGGATTGCTACCCACAGTCCATCCAGGACACCTCTTCCACTACACAACAGTGACAACCCCTTGCACACCTGCTCCAAGTGACTCTACCCTGGCAGGATCAAAAACATGCAGCCACCAGCAGGGGCCGCTATTTTCCTGTGGTCTTCCATCTCAACTCGTTAGCTAAGGTAAAGCAAATGCCCTAATGCAGACCATAATATGCCCGCCCTGCAGTGTATATTTTTGCGATGACTGTTTAGAGAAATGCAGACCTGGATGTAGCTCTGAAAAATCGTTCTCTGCAGAAGAAGTGCACATTAGGACTGTTTACAATGAGGCCAGGCTGTGCTGGCCTGTAATCCCAGCACAAGGGATATCAAGCAGAAGAGTCATAAGTTCAAGACCAACTTGGACTAAATTACAAGACTATGTCAAGATGGAGGTGGGGTGGAGAAGGGGGAAGGAATGAAGGAAATAAGGAATGACAGACAAGAAATATAAAGAGTAAAAGGGAGATGTGAAACAAAAGCATTTACTTGAGATCTCACAGGGTTTGCCTCTACTTCCCAAGTCCTTCAGATGGCTCTTGCAGAGGTTGTATTTTATGCTGGGTTGGATTTATTTATTGCTGGTTTGGATTTCCAGCAGCCACATAGAGGCTCACAACACTTGTACCTTCAATTCCAGGGGATCCGATGCTCTCTTCCTGCCTCCGCAGGCACTGCATGCATGTGGCACACAGATAAACACGCAGGCAAAACGCCAATACATTTAAGATAAAAATAAATAATTTTTGTTTTGTTTTTAAGATTTATTTATTTATTTTATGTAGACGAGTACACTGTAGTTGTCTTCAGACACACCAGAAGAGGGCATGTGGTCCCATTGCAGATGGTTGTGAGCCACCGTGTGGTTACTGGGAATTGAACTCAGGATCTCTGGAAGAGCAAGAGGTCAGCTTAACCGCTGAGCCATCTCTCTCCAGACCTAAATAAATGCTTTTCAGAAGGACAACTTTCCTCTATGCCTGAGAGCTTGGTAAATAAAAATCTCTAGAAAAGCTGACAGATTAACACGGGGAGAATGTAGCTTAATTATGTGCACACGCATAGGAGGAAGTGTTGGTTCCCAAGCGAGGTGGTGCACACTTTTTAGATCAGCCCTCGGGAGGGCAAAGGCATGCAGATCTCTAGGGGTTCAAGGGCAGCCTGGTCTACAGGAGTGAGCTTCAGTACAGCCATGGTTACACATAGGGATCCTGTTTCAAACAACGACAAAAGAAACCTTAAAAGAGTAAATGGTGGAGGCTGATGATTGAAATTCATATATTATCCTGAGCTACAGAGAAAACAGTGGTCTGATACCCACCCCACCAAAAAATGAAGGAAAAGAAAAAAACCCACAAGTCTGATTTGTCTTGTCAATATCCTCACTGCAACATGGTCAAACTTTCAGTGCGCAGCCCCTTAAAGAAAACTTAGTTTTTTTCCCCACCCATACTCCAACCAGAAGCCATCAGGTGTGGAGAGCTATACTTTAGCATCCATATTACAATGTTTAAGACTTCTCTTTGATGGTTTCCTGTCTAAGCTGTTATTTTGCAAGAGGGGGAAAGGGTTATCATTCCAAGCATTCTGTGTCCCTCCTTCTCAACTGTGAGTTGGGGTGCTGAAGAAATGGCTCAGAGGCTAAAGGCCCTGTCCTTCCAAAGGACCCAGGTTCAATTCCCAGCACCCACATGGCAGTTCACAACTGTTTGTAATTCCAGCTCCAAGGGTTCTGACACGCTCACACCAATGCACATAAAAGAAGGTTAAATAAATTAAAAAGAAAAGAAAGCAGCCATTGCAAGCATGCTGTCATCCATGTCACTGTAGAAGTAGCCTCCTTGCTTGCCCCTTATAGTCAGGAGGGACGCTCATCATGGATTCACACATGGTTTCTGGTGACAGTATGGACCACAGACATCCACATGGTCTCCAGTGTCAGCATGTGTCACAAACTTTCAGCATGATCTCCAGTGACAGTACAGACTACGGACATCAACCCAACTTCTACCACAGCACGGGCCACAGACACTATCATAGCCCTCGGTAGCAGCACGGGTCAAGGACATCAACATGGACTCCTCCAAGAACATACGAGGCAAAGAAACCAACATGGCCCCTGGCAGCAGCATGACCCACAGACATTCCATGGCTCTGTTTGCAGCATCTGCACATAGCCTTTGGTAGTGACATGAGTCACAGACATCACCATGGATCCAGGTGGCTGCATGGGCCAATCATTCGTGTCAACATGAGCCAAGGGACTTCTGTTCAAGATGGAAGCCCAAGGAAATGCTGGAGGTTCATATCCTTAAACATGCATATATTATGAAAATTTAACAAGGAGTGTTTCTTTGTTGATTTAGGTTTTGAGGTCTAGGAATGGAACCCAGGCTTCACTCAGTTACAACACTGAGTCACACCTCCAGCCATTTTTTTTTTTTAATAATTGAGCTCAAAAGTAAGCAGAATCTTGACAATGCCAGAAATAAAGATGGAAGCCATTGTAATTGGTAAGTGAGGAAATGTGTGGTCCGGCAGTCCATACGGATTGCAGGAATCCCTAGGACTGAAGTTTGAATACCTATCTGTCTGGGGACAGTGGTCAGGACTGGCAAAGGACTGCCTCTCTCCTGAATATAGACAATGAAGGAAAATCCTTCCCAGAACCCTGGTGTTTTAGAGACCGGAAAGATGACTCGGTTGTTAGGAGCTCTGGGTGCTCTTCTAGAAGATCTGGGTTCAATTCCCAACCATGTGGCAGCTCACAACCACCTGTAATTCCAGTCCCAAGGGATCCAACACCCTCTACTGACTTCTTCAGGTGCCAGGCAAGGGTGTGCTGCACAGACATACAGCAGACAAACTACCCCCCCCCACACACACACATAAAATAATCTTTAAATTTCTTAAAAGAAAGACTAGGTTTCAGATGCCAGTCTGAGTTCCAGAAGGTCACTGGAGCTAGGGACAACGGTGACAGGGAGAGCAGGACTGATGGAAAGGCCTCAGGGATCCATGGCCAATGCCATTTCACAAAATGAGTGGCATGGTGCTTGCTCGTGGCAGTTGCCAGGGCTGCGTACTTGCTCAGAGGCTTTGAAGGCGTGGTTTGTGTAAGGACAAGGTTGCACTTAACCAAGTGGAGAGAGAGAGGGCAACTACATGCTCAGACTTGAGCACCGTGACTGAAGATGTGTCACTTAGCTTCCCTGATGTCAGTTCTCCTTCCACAGTATTGTGTCAGGAGTCGGGGTGGGGGTGGGGCTGAGCTATAGCCCGGTGAGAGAGCGCAGGCCAAGCATACCCAGAGTCCAACCTGTAATCTCCTGCACCACAAAGCTCACAGATAAAGAACCAGGAGGGAGACCATCAAGGCTGAATGTGAACTGAGAACTAGCTTGAACGACCTCACCACCGGATAACTAGTCAGGTCCTGGCATGTTATTGATCATCTTTGCCTGCCTCAATCTCTCCAGCTATGAAGTTGTCATATTAATATATTGAGAGGAATTTTGTGAATGGAATGAATTAATAAATGTAATCTACGGGCTGGAGAGATGGTTCAGTGGTTAAGAGCGTTGGCTGCTCTTCCAGAGGTCGGTCCTGAGTTCAATTCCCAGAAACCACATGGTGGCTCACAGCCATCTGTGATGGGAACCAATGCCCACTTCTGGTGTGTCTGAAGAGAACTACAGTGTTCTCACATACATCGAATAAATTTAAATAAAAAACGTAATCTGATAATAGAGGAACAAATATATCCAAATTCTTCATCTCCTACACTCTCACTGAGCGACAATCAACACAGATCTGTATGACCCCAAAAAGGTACGGGGATTTCTCCCCACTGACAAGTAACTAACTTTTCAGTGACACCAGGTGACAGTCTTTGATCTAGTTGAGTACTGACAACATCTACCCGCAGATGTCAGATCCCACAGGACCAGAGCAGTAGGCCCAAGGCTAGCCCCTGATGCAGACCTGTGGCCTCCCTTCCCCCAGCCTGGAACCTGCTTGCTCAAGGGTGGAGCTACCAGCTCATTCGTCCTGCCACGCCTACTGCTGGAACCTGCCTTTGCTGCCTGGAGGCACACACGTGTTCGTCCTGCTACTGGACCCTGAGTTACTTGGCGGGATATTGGGTTCCCTCCCCCTTCCTTTATAACTGAGTGTCTAAAAATAGTAAAATTGAGCCTTGATCAGAATGTTCGTTGTCTTGGCTCCATTGTTTCTTCCGCCCCGTCTAGATTCCTCTCTTTTCAGTTCGAACTGCCATTCTCAGTTGAACCGTTCGTGTTGTGGACTGCGGGCAGGCCGCAACACAGACCCAAGACTATTTAATGTTTGTTTTTGTTCTGAGACCAGATGGCCTTGGACACAACTGCCCCCTTCCCTTCCCCCTTCCTTAGCCTGGTAAATCCTAAGGCTATCTGTAGTGCACCACACCTGGGCTTTTGAGAAACTGATATAAACCAGGGCTCCCATAAGCCCCTTCACAGGCTCAATTCACTTTCCAAAGGCATCCATTTTTGTGTTGAGCTGCCCAGGAGTTCTCCAAGTTCGTCTTTCCTCTTTTTTCTGCTTTGGTTTCCATAGTTAAAGCTGGCCTGGAACTTAGGATCCTCTTGCTTCTTCCCCCAGATGTATACACAGGCATGATTAATTACTTCAGTAGCCATCAACTGAACCTTTCAGTTTCCCCTCCCCTTCCTGGAGGCGGAACGGGCTGAAATTGCCAACCTCTAATCCTACCGGGTCTTTCTGGTGACCATACCCATGCTGAAGCTGCCAACCATCAGTCAACTTACTGGTGTGCACAGGTGCACACACACACACATCACTTCAGAGAGGCTAAGAATTCTAGACATACAACACCAGGAGATACTAGTGAGAAGCAAACATATATTTCATGAACGTTGGTTAGTACACTGCTCTTAGTAACATGTGTGAGGTCCTAGGTTTGGTCTGAGTACCAACAAGAAAAGTACAAAGGGGCCGGAGAGATGGCTCAGCGGTTAAGAGCACTGACTGCTCTTCCAGAGGTCCTGAGTTCAGTTCCCAGCAACCACATTGTGGCTCACAACCATCTGTAATGGGATCCGATGCCTTTTACTGGTGTGTCTGAAGACAGCTACAGTGTACTCATATAAATACAATTAATTAATTTTTTTAAAGTACAAAGACAGTAGTATTCATTTGTAGTTCCAACTATTCATGATTCAGGGGTCACTCGAGCCCATAAGTTTAAGACTGGATGGACACATAGTGTGCTGGTTCCTTTTTTTGTCAACTTGACATAAGACATAGTCATTTGGGGAGAGGATTCTCAATTGAGAGGACACCTCCATCAAACTGGTCTATAGGTAAGTCTGTGGGGGCATTTTCTTGACTAGTGACTGTGAGAGGGCCCAGGCCAGTATCAGCAGTGCTATCCCTGGGTGGGTGATCCTAGATGGTATGAGAAAGCAGGCTAAGCAAGCCATGGAGAGCAAGCCAGCAAGCAGCATTCCTCTGTGACCCATGCACGCATCAGTTCCCACCTCCAAATCCTGCCCTGACTTCCCTGGATGATGTACTACAAGCTGTAAGATGAAACAAACCATTTCTTCCCCCAAGTTGCTTTTAGTCATGGTGGTTTATCATAGAAATGGAAACCCTAAGCAAGATACATATCAAAACTTCATCTCAAAAAGTCATACACACACAGCACATACATCCTTCAATTCTACACAAACATTTACTTTGATAATTATTGGCATACTCAAGAAGTTTGTGCCTTGTTGTACCATTGAACCGGCTCATCCATGTATGTTAATGCTTAGAATACAGAAGGCAATGAATCCTTCATGGTGATAGGTAATGTTTTCTAACCAGACTGTAGTAGGTTTTCTGTCAACAAATTAAAAGTATAAAGGCAGATTTATTGGGGGCAGCTCTCAAATGGGTTCACCGGTCCCAAGGAATGGGGCCAGGGAAATTGTGCACCTGGGCTATGCTAAGGGGGGTTTTATAGATCTTAGGTGAGGGATAATGACGTGTAAGCTCGGAACTGGGATGGTGCCCATATCTGCTCAAAAGCTGAACTCTTGGGTTGACACTTGAGTTCAAGGGGTGATGACAGGTAAGCCCAGAGTTTTCTCTAGGCAGGTGGGGTTGAGAGAGCAAGAGCATGCAGGGTTTCCCAGCTTGTACCGTGGCAAGCAAGGGTTCCAACCAAACAGCCCAACCTATCTGAGTACCGGGGCATCGCTTCAGATTGGGGCTACTTCTTGCCGAAGAGGGATGGCTTGGGGTGGGAGACTCGGGCGTTGGTAGGCTCAGGCTCAGATGCTCAGTGGGAGGCCTGGCTACAGAAGCATTTAGTTGACCACTGCTCTGGGAACTTTGGGAATCCATTCCCGGAGAAATCAGAGGAGGCAAGGTGCTAGGAGAAAAAATAGTGGTGGCGCACGCCTTTAGTCCCAGCACTTGGGAGGCAGAGGCAGGCGGATTTCTGAGTTCGAGGCCAGCCTGGTCTACAGAGTGAGTTCCAGGACAGCCGGGGCTACACAGAGAAACCCTGTCTCGAAAAACAAAAAGAGTGGAATGGAGGTGGCCCTGGTTGTATTGGTGAAGTTCTTCAGACGATTTGTGGAATGACTAGATATCCGTTTTCACCAGGTCAGACTTACTGATATGGTAACAGCACTCCTTCTCCTGAGAACCTCTGCTGTGAGAAAGACCAATGCTCTCCGGTCCTGCATGGCCATCAGGGCCACAGAAGTGATCTGACCTTGGAGGGCAGTCAGTGACGATGCTGAGTTGTTGATGGACCTTTGGAGATGGTCAGACACCCCTTTGATCCCAACACCGAGTGTCCCATAGTGCCTACATTTAAGCCAGTTGCTCTTGTTGAAGCCTACGTAGCAATCGTAGCCAGTGCCACCATTGGGACCACGGGGCGTGTCTGAGTAAAGAGTACCTGATGCAGGGAGGGGTCAATAGGAGAGGAGAGCACGGCCATTTCAGCCCTGCCATACAGCATCACTGGGTACAGAGAGAGGAGGGATCACCAGGGGACATGATTTTTGATATAGTCATTGAAGAACCCCACTGGGGGGTGACCAGGAAGACATTAAAGTTATGTCAGTCGTATGGCAAAGGGAGTCGGGTAGCAGAAAGGGAATAGGTATCCAAGAGAGTCCTGAAAGAGGGGCGCATGCTGTATAATAGTTGTTCATTGTTGGGGGTCAGTCCCTGGCATCATGAACAGACTAGGTAAAAACACTATGGTCAAAGGAGGTGGCCCAAAGCAGCACAGAAAAAAAAACACAACAAAACAAACAAACAAACAACAAGCAGAACAGTTGCTAAGCTTGGAGAATTTAGTGAGGCTGAGTGGGGTTGCTTCCTCCTGGATGAGGCCCAGTCAGGAGAAAGGTTCTTTTTTCTTAGTTTTTAACCTGAGATTGAGGAGTCTCGCAGGTGTGATTTGAGGGAGTTCTCCTGCTGCTGTGTGGTCTTGGTGGGGTTTGCCAGGCTCTGGAGGACAGAGGGCAGGGTCTGGATGTAGGCTTGCTAGATTTCTATTTGTTGCCATGGATACAGAGATATATCCCTTTGCTAGACCTTGTCTCTCACTCCCTGAGCCCACCAGTTGCCACAAGGATCTGGGGTGTATTGTATTGTATTGTATTGTATTGTATTGTATTGTATTGTGTTGTGTTGTACTGGGAAAGAACAAACCAGTTTTGTGGCCCATTCTTTCCATGTTAGCCACAGTATTTTTGTCTGCACCATCTAGGAGGCTTTTTTTTTTTTTTTTTACAATAGCCCCATGGCAACCCCCATTTTCTTTGACCCATTGGGTATGACAAGTTCTGTCTATCTTATCATAGGTAAAGCAAATAATGGGGTGACAGAACCTTTCTGTACACTTAAAGAGGGATCCCAGGGGTGGAGAGGACATCTTGGCATCCCACAGAGGGACAGTTAGCCTAGCCCACAATGTCACTGTGTGACAGGGGCAACAGAGGGGGGAAAAAAGAGACCCAGAAAGAGAAAGAGATGAAAGTGGATCTGTTGAGTATGAACACAGCATGTCAGGCCATTCAGACCTGCTCTTGGGGATTTCTGCAGAGCCTAAGACTAGTGTGTCCCAGCTGCTGGGTGGACCATCCATCTTGGGCTGGGACCCTTTTGAACCTAGATAGATGATACCAACATTGATGTCTCAGGAGTTTGGTGGCCAAGGGAGTGGTGAGGCTCACAGTGTAGGGTCCCATCCACCAGGGCTCTAAAGACTTAGGAGATAATTGTTTAAGAAGTACCTGCTCCCCTGGGGAAAAGGGGAGAGGGGCAGCTGCAGCTAGACATGGGGGTAGAGAGATAGTTGTCAGTGTGCCAGTGGTGAAGGGAGCCTAGGTAAGTAGCCAGCTAATGGGGCAGTTTGGGCTGGGAGATGGTTGACTGAGGAGAAATGGCCTTCTGTACAGGAGATCAAAGGGGCTGAGGATTGTAGGAGAATGTGAGATGGATCAGAGGAGGGTAAGAGCAATGGGGAGAGAGAAAGGCCAGGACAACCTGAGCTCAAGGGATAACACGGTGAGTTGTTCCACGGGGGTATTGGTTCTTTCTGCCTTTTCCAAAGACTGAACTATGAAGGATATGTAGTTTTCAGATGTTGAAAGCTTCAGACAGGAGTTCAGTCATCTTGAAGGTGAAAGCTGGGCTGTTGTCAGCCCAAACCAGGAGATGATGTGTTCCAGGAGAGTTTGGGCCACCGTGTCTGCTGTTTCTCTGGAGGTGGGGAGCACCTCGATCCACGTATAAAAGTGTCAACAACAGTTAGGAGATGGAGGAGTTTCTCGTGGGTAGGCATGTGCGTGAAGTCAGTTTTCCAGCTTTTGCCCAGTTGGTGTCCTCGGAGTTGGCGGAGAGGCTGACTTATCTGGAGAGCCCCCTGCAGGTTGGTACTGGTACACACCTGGCAGTATGGGTGGGCCTGTACAATACAGGCTTGAAGGTCAGAGGCATTAAAAAGGGATTCTAGGAACTGGAGTAGGGCCTGGGGGCCATGTGTAGGCTTTGGTAGATGTCAGAGATGACGGAAGGCTTCTACCTCTGAGAAGAATAAGGCAGTGATTCAGGTAAAGCCATCCATCTTTCATCTGTGTGGCCTCTTTGCCAAGGAATTTGGTTTTTATCCTCTAGCTGGTACTGGGGTTTGTAGGATGACATCAGGCAGAGGATGTGCTTTGTGGGTCTAGAGGCACTGGAAGCGAAACCCCAAGCCACTGAGTCAGCTCTAGCATTACCCAGAGGCGCTGGGTCTGTGGAGGTCTGGTGTTCCTGGCAATCAATTGTGGGAACCTCTGCTGGGAGTTGGAAGGCCTCTAAGATCTTGGCTATAAGGGGACCACTGACAAGAATGTCCATGGTGGTGAGGAATCCCCTTTCCCTCCATAGGACAGAATGGCTATGAGCTACTCAGAGACCATGTAGATGTTAACTTGTAGTCCTTTGGCAACATGAAGTGCCCTGGTCAGAGCAATTAGCTCAGTCTTTTGTAAAGAGGTTCCCTGTGGAAGGCAGTTTGCCTCAACTGTTTCAGCCAAGGTGACCACTGCATATGCTGCCTGGTGGGCTCCTGTGTTTATCTATAGGGGAACTTCCAGCCACACAAAGGGTGCTTTGTGGGTTTGTGAGAGGAGGTGGGCCTGGGAGGCTGGGCTGGGGTGAACAAAGGGCCTCCAATGGCCTCTAGGCAGGAGTGGGAAGGGATATTCCAGGAGGATGGAACAGGAAGAAGGGTTGTGGGGTTAGAGCAGGGTTAGGGACCAAGGTGACCTAGGAGTTTTCCAGGAATAACAGGTGAAAGGGATGCACTGTGAGTGGAGAGAGAGAGAGAAAGAGAGAGAGGGAGGGAGAGAGAGACAGACAGACAGAGACAGAGAGAGAGAGACAGAGAGGGACAGAGACAGAGACTCAGGAGATCATAGAGCACATGAGTGGAGTATACTGGCTGAAGTAGGGTGATCTTGAGGGCCTCGTAGGTGAATTCAGCCACTGCCACACAGGCCATCTATACGCATAGGGTCCAGTTGTTTAGGCAGAAAAAGAATGGTTTGGGAGATGGGCCCAATGCGTTGGGCCAGGACCCCTGTTGCTACCCACAGCCTCTCATTGGTAAAGAGGTAGTAGGGCCAGCAGAGCCTGGTAGGGACAGAGCTGGGGCTGTTAAAAGAGCATCCCGGAGTGATTGAAGTGACCTATAGTGGGGTTAGTGAGAGGCTCACTGGGGGTCTCCTTGGCTGCCTGGTATCCTGCCTTAGTCATAAGAGCAAAATTGAGGCTTCAGTGTGTGAAGAATCCCACAAGGTCCCAAAATGAAAGAATCTGATCCACTGTAGTCAGGAGCTATAGGTCCCTCAGAGCCTGCACCTGGTCGGAGGGGAGGGTCTTAGAACCCTGGATAAATTGAACACCCAAGTATATTATGGTGGGAGAACGTAGTTGAACTTTAGACGTGGAGATGTGGTATCCCAGGGAGCCAAGATAGTTTAGAAGTAAACAGGTGGCCCCTCTGGGACAGAGAGAGGGAGGGGCTGCAAAGGCCATCTATGTATCAGAGAAGTGTACTTGGATTAAGGTTAAGGGAGGGACGGTCCCAGGCCAAGGCTTGGCCAAAGAAATGCAGACTATCTCAAAAGCCCTAGGAGAACTGTCCCTGTAAGCTGTCTCAAAAGCTGTGTATCAGGATCTTCCCAGGTGAAGGCAAAGAGAAAACATGAGTCAGGGTAGAGGGTAATGAAGAAGGCATCCTTCAGGTACAGGACGATGGTAAGTGGGAAGTTGCAGGAGGAATGTTAGAGAGAAGGGTCGTCATGGTTTGAATACGCTTGGCCCAGGGAGTGGCACCCTTTGGAATAGTTTGGAGGTGCGCCCTTGTTGGAATAGTTGTGTCACTGTGGGTGTGAGCTTTAAGACCTTCATCCTAGGGCTGGCAAGATGGCTCAGCAGGTAAGAGCACTGACTGCTCTTCTGAAGGTCGTGAGTTCAAACCCCAGCAACCACATGAAGGCTCACAACCATCTGAACAGCTACAGTGTACTCACGTACATAAAGTAAGTAAATAAATAAATCTTAACAACAAACAAACAAACAAACCTTCATCCTAGCTTCCTGGAAGCTAGTATTTTGCTAGCAGCCTTCAGATGCAGAATTCTCAGCTCCTCCTGTACCATGCCTGCCTAGATGCCACCATGTTCCCACTTTGATAATAATGAACTGAACCTTGTAAGCCAGCCCCAATTAAATGTTGTCCTTATAAGAGTTGCCTTGGTCATGGTGTCAGTAAAACCCTAGCTAAGACAAGGGTGTAGACTTGGTAACCGTGGGTGGGTTGGGATTACGACTTCAGTAATGAGGTAAAGGTTCTGTACTAAGTGGTAGGCTTATTCACTGGGAGAATGGGAGTGCTGCACTAGGAGTTCCTGAGACAGGAAGCAGTTAGTGATTGGGCTTGAGACTGCAGTGATGGGTTTCAGAAATGGGAAGCTAGGATCTGGAGGGGAAGGACAAGGGGTCCTTGAGGTGGACCAGGACCGTCTCAGGGTAAGTAGCAGCCACCGGGGTGGAAATATCCCATACGTGGGGGTTGACAGGATCTGGTAGGGTGAGGACAGCACAGTCTCAGGTGGTGACCTGTGAGGCAACCAGAGGAAGACGAAGATGGGAGTCAGGAGAGATTATGGGATCAGGAGAGATTATGGGATCCTTTCTGTGGTCCCAAAGTGGCTAAGGATATCACAGTCCAGTAAAGGCATCGGGGAGATGGGCATGACCAGGAAAGAATTTGAGAAGAATCATCCTACAAGAATTCAGGGAAGTAGCAGGTGGGGCTTGGAAAACGAATGAGAAAAGGGGAAGGGAGCAGTCCCCAGAAGGCCAGGGGCCCAGCACACAGGGCTTTAGGCTCAATTCCTCCCAGGTTCTCAGCATCCAAAGAAACAAGCCAATTCAAGCCGAATTAAAAAGTATAAAGGCAGATAGATTTATTGAGAGCAGCACGTGAGTAGGTTCACAGGTCCCAAGGATGCAGGAGGGAGCAGGGAAATGGCACACCTGGGCTAAGGTAACGGGAGGTTTCAGGTCTTAGGCAAGGGGTGATGACGTGTAAACTCAGAGCTGGGATGGTGTCTACATATGGTCAGAAGCTGAACCCCCTGAGCAGGCACTCAGGTGGTGTTGCCGGAAACTGGAAGGTGAGGGTACTGACCTGTTGTTAGCCTGGAGCAGGAAGGATTAAAAGAAAGGCAGACAGTGTTTCCCAGTTTGTGCAGGGTGAGCAGGGATGGGTTACAACCAAACAGACTGCTAGTCCCATCACTGTCTCTCCCTTGTGGGACACCATGGAATAGAGTGGCTGGACATATTTGCATCACTGGATGTTAGGTGGCTAAATGCCAGGCCATGGGAAGGTTAAGGCCAGGATGTATTCAGACCTCAGCTCTCCTTCCTCTGGGTGACTCAGGGCTGGATTCAACCCCATCTTCCCTTCCTATCCCACACAAGGGCCTGCTTCAGAGAATTTGAGTGGCTAATTGGGTTTATTTGGGGGAAAGCAAAGGGTCAAAAGGAAGCTTTGCTCGAATATGCATGAGTGTGTGTTGTGTGTGTCAGCATGCACACATCCTGATCAAGGTCATTTCACTGACTGACACCATCTGGGATCTCCAGATTTCAGAATCAGACGTGGTTCTTGGGACCTAACAAAGTCCAGGCTACGTAAAAAACAAACAAGCAAAGTCTGAGATGACGTCTAGGCCCTATCCACTGGACCCAGAAAACCCTTCCCCTTTCTCTCCCCAGCAGCCAGGGCTGCATTATCAGCCCTATATATCCCTCTCTTCCTCCCCTCTCCCAGGGGCAGCGTCCAGCTCACCCAGTCACTTGGGAGTCACGTGGTTCCCCAAGTCCCCATGTGGCCCTCTCCTTCCCATGTTGGTTCAAGGTCGTCAGACTTATCCATGTTTTCATAAGAGTCTGCATCTGGATAAGACCAGGAAAAGGAAAGTGTAAATTGGATGAAAAGGAAGCTGGGGTGGGGTGGGAGAAGGAGCGGGAGAGGGGGGTGTCCAGAGGACAACGAGAAACAGTGCAGAAACACCCACCTTCCTCATGATTGGGACCAGACCCAATTGAGTGGAGCTGAGGAGCTGCATACAGGATCCCTCTCATATCTTCATAGGACTGGGACCCTGCTTAGGCATGGGATGGAAGATTAGAGACCCAGAAACGCTGCTGGGGCTTGGGGGAAGGGGAGTCCTGCCTACCCACGAGAGAGGAGCTAGGCAAGAAGTCGAAGTTCCTAATGTCAAACTAGGACTGATTTGTCAGCATCAAGATCCTACTTGGTTCTAAGATGGCCAAGGCCAAAGGAAGGGTCAAGAACAGAATTGGGAGGAGTCAAAGTCAAGCTCACAGAAAATGATACAGACAGTTGGGGTCAAGGTTGAAGTCCGCTTTAGACTGGGGTGAGGTAAAGTTCAGACTCTAAGAGAGAAGGTATTGAGGTCAATGCTTCAGTCGGTTGGCTGAGTGTTTTTTGTTACATTTTTTTTTTTTTTTGTTACAAAGCTTCAGCCTAGGCTTGCCTGGAATTCACAAAGTACCCCAGACTAGCCTTAAGCCCATGACCATCTTCCTGCCTTAACTTTCCACAAGTTGGAATTCTAGACATGAACAGCTATGTCAGGTTCATTTGGGTCAAGATTGGTCTTCAAGGTTAGAGATGGCAGAAACACGGGGAAACGGGATAGAGGTGGAGTTGGGAATAAGGTCTAAGACCACGGTTAGGCTTGGACTTGGAGATCAGAGCTGAGTTTATAGCATCTGAAATTGACCCTAGAAGGATGCCCTAAGCACTCTCACCAAGCGAGGATGCTTCCCGGCTGGGGTCCCACGCAGACCCGTGGGGGCTCAGGAAGTCTGGAACAAGAAGAGAGGCAAAAATGTCACTTGTTTTCCTGGTCTCCAGCTTCTTCCAAGAGTGACAGCCCTCGATCACTCAAATACACACCCATCATCCTGCCAACTGGTTGGGCCAGCTCCTCATCTGCATTTTCATAAGACTCAGCTGTGGAAGAGAGAGACCAGGAGTTGCTCAGGCAGTAGGAGCCCTGCAGCACCAAGCACGTTTTCCTAGCCACCAACCCTACAAGGACACCACATTACCATTGGAGAAGGAGTCTTCCTCTGGACCCATGGGCTCATCCTCGGGGTTCTCATAGCCACTCCCATCTGGTAGAGAACGAGGGCATCTTTATTTAGCAAAGGCTGTCAGCCATCAGCCTACAGTTAAAGTGTCAGGACCAGGGAGAATGGGGACTCACCCTGGGAAACCTGGTCCTGCCCAAGGTTGGAGTCATTCTCATAGAATTCAGAGCCCTCTTCGCTGTCTGGCTCTTCATAGGCCTCCCCTTCTTCTTCCAGTCCTGAATTTGGGACCAGTGTGGAGAACTGAGCGGTATCTCTCTTCCTCCATCCACAGTCCACTAATCCCACCACAGGCTGCTCCTACACTCTCAAGGTGAGGAACAACCCTTAAATCTCACCTGTTTCATGGCTCTGAGCTCCAGTATCCTGGATTTCAATGCGTGGATTTCCATAGGACCCAGGGACACTCCCTAAGCCAGCAGCCCAACGCTGAGCACGGGCTGGTGAAAAGAGAGATTTAAGATGCCCATCAGAGGGAAAGGAGACAATGCTTCAGAAAGCCTCTGTGTGCCTGCATAACCAGCCTTGAGCCATGGGGAAGGGATCAAAATCTGGGCCTTGGCCTCAAGTTCTAGGGCAAGGCTGGCTCTGGCCAAGGTCCAGTGGCTAGACTTGGCTGATCTGTTGAGATTTGGTACTGGGCTCTGCTCTGGGGAAGTTTCTACTCTGAGAAGATTGGAGAAATGAGGACAAGGTATAGCTGGCTAGTGCCGGAGAGAAGGGTGCGACTTGAAAGCCTTCTAAGGTGGAGGTCCCTCACCCTGGCCAGAGGTGGATGTAGGAAGGGAGAGCACATTCCCGTACTGGTTCTGGGTCCCGTTTCCCGAGGGAGGCGTCACTTTGAAGAATCTGGAGGGAGAAAGGGTTGGTGTACCTTAAGGCTCAACCATATAGGGATGCCCAGCTGCAGTCTGTTCTGGGAGTTAAGTGTGTAGGGATGCCTACCCGATGAGTTTGGGACCATGCCAAGGGAGGTGATTTTGAAGGTGGCTTCCAGACTTGGGCAGTATTTCAACCAAGAGAGACGGCACCAAGGCCCACGTGACAGAGGACAGTGTAAAGCTTATAACAGAAGGGAGGGCATTTGCTACTTTACCTCCTGGCGGGGTCAGTCATTCGCTTCCTTTTCCTTCTCAGGATAAAGGCTGGTGGGATTTAAAGAGATGGATCAGGAGAGGGGTTGCCAGGCAGGAGGTGAATTTTGGGGACACAGAGGAGGTCACTTGGGTCAATAGAGGGGATGGTTGTACAAATTCCAGGGACCCCAGGAAGTATGAGAGACAGTAAAGGAGGGATGAGGCTGTGGGGTGCATTAGATTGGCCAGTGTGGGCTTGTCCTGAGAAAGATGGGGTAGAATTTGGGGAAGCTCAGGGGCATGACTTACCTCTTTGACAATAGAGAAAAGCCACCAGAGAAACCATACAGAAGATGACATATACTAAAGTCACCACTGGGACTATCCATCCACCAGTTCTCAACAGCCAGAGCCACACTGCTAAGAGAAAAGTGCTTTGAGACAAGGACCCCACAATGCAGCTTACTCCCCAACCCCTCAAGGGACATACAGCTGAGAGCCCAGAGCAGGACACAGACCTCAAGTCTTAATCTCTCCAGGGGGCTCTTCTCCCGTCCACTAAGGGAGAACCAGTTGTTCCCAGGAGCACAAGGATTGAGCCACGGAGCACAAGACAGTAACTAACCTCATGTAAAGCACGGTCATCCTAGCAAGGTGAGGACTAGGGAGTCAATCCCGCAGTTAGGGATAATCATGGTCAAATGTAGGGCATTTTGTGAGTCTACCAAGTCAGAGCTGAGATTCAACACATGTTGGGATCACGTTTGGAGTGGAAGCTGAGGTCGTAGCACTTACCAGTTGTGGTCAGGATAGCATGGTAGCATTGTATTAAGGAGAAGCATAGGCGAGGTGTTGTGGCAAATTTGATGGATGGAGTGAGGAAAAAGAAGATAGTCAGGCTCCTAACTTGGGCAAATGGACCCATGTATATTCTTCTGGGTGCTCCATTTGTGCAAAGCCACCCCAAGAGTATATATGGGCAAGATGTTCATTTCATTTTATATATCAAGCCTGAGATGTCCCTGAGGCATGAAATGGCAATCCCAGGAGATGACTGGGTATGGGGAGTATAGTGCCCAGGGAAGGTATAAGGCATGGTAACCTAGGAACCACGGGAGTAAAGAATGCCAAACAAGACGAGGGTGTGGATAGGAGCGAGTACAAGGCCCAGGGCTCCAACAGGGAGCGGTGGTGGAGGAAGCAGTCAGCAAAGCTCGCAAGAGACCCAGAAAAACGAGTTCTCAGAAGCGATGAACAAAAAACTGGAGTTAGGATTCAGTGAACAAACTGGAGTTTGGAATGAGGCTTGAGACTGGTCCTGGTGCCAGCTCCAAGTCTGGCTTAGTACTTAGTACTTAGTACTTGTACTCACCCCTCAGCCTCCAAAGTTCTAAGGTTACAGTTAGACACTATCAGTCCTTGTCTGCCTGTCAGTCTGTCTGTCTGCCTTTCTGTCTGTCTCTACACACACAGAGTTCTAGGGATGGAAACAGAGCCTCATACATGCTAAACACACACTCGACCACAGAACCACACCCCTAACTCTTCCAATTCTTCCAGTAGCTCCACACAGATTCCCAGAATTGGAAGAAACCCTACCTGACCTTGCAATGACCTTCACGTGCCTCTCGATGGTCAGGTTTCCTCGGAGACAATAATAGGTACCTTCATCTAAAGCTGTGGCTTGGGGCAGAAGCAGAAGAGACCCCCAAACCCACATCTCTCTGACTGGGTGCTCTCCCCCAAGGCTTAGGCTCAGTAATGAAACATTAGGTCTCTTAGGATGCACATGGGTCCAGGAGATGGAGCCTTTGGCCACTGGGACAGGGGGTACCCCACAGGACAGCCAAAGTGTGGAGCCGGGTGCCACAGTGAGATCTAAGGCAGGGAGAGAAGAGGTAAGGAAAATATAACCATCTCTCCCAACCCCCGAGTTCCCAGCACCCTCCCTATCCTTGAGCCCCCACTTCCCAGCATCCACACAGCACTGTCCCCTTACCTTGGTTGATTAGACTCTGATTCAAACTGCTCCCCCGAGGGGCACATACAGGCTTTGTTCCCCAGACCTTAGGATGGTCTTTAGCCCACACATACAGCTGGGAACCAGAAGTGGACCTGTGGCTCCCAGAGGACCTGTTCCTTAGGTCACAGTCCAGGTCCCTGACGTCTGAAGCATTCCACCGGAACATCTCCCCTGGGAAGAGACCCCAGACTAGATACAGACCAGGAGAAGAGGGAGATACAGAGGCTGGGAAGAGCAGAGCCAGAGATAGAGGGAGAGAGCAACTATGACTAACAGACAAGCGAGACAGAGATACAGAGATACAGCTCAGAGCAGTTACCAAGCCAGAGGAAGTAGGTGCCTAGAACTAATTCCTGCTTCGCCGCTGTAGCCCCACCAGACCAAAGAACTTCTTCTGTCCATGGAGAGCCCCTCTTTACCCCCACAACCCAGCCCCACCAGGCACTCACCACTATCCTCCACGTTCACTGTCCAGGCAGGCTGCCAGATGTCCTTGAAAGGGGGCCTCTTCTGGCACAGGTAGAAGCCCCCCATATGGTCTGAGACATTGACAATCACTAGCAAGATGCCCAGGGACCCCACGTGCAATCCCAGGCCAGGGGACCCGGGGCTCAGCTCCAGGAAGGGTGTTGACTGGTTACCTCGATACCAAGCCAGCTTCTCAGAAGAGACAGGTGAGGAGTCCAGGAGGCATGGCAGCACAACATTGCCTCCCTCTGTGGGGAGAGGAAAAGGGGAGCCCCAGCCCCTCTTCCCTCCTCATAAATCAAAGGACCCCAGAAGTCCACCATATGGAAGCTGTAAGGGTCTTTCTGACTCCTCCCAGTTTACAAGTAAGAAAATGGAGGCTCCAAGAAGGCCAGTTACTCAACCCAGAACCCAGGCTTTCAACCCTAGCTTCTTCCCCTCAGACGTACAGACAGACAGACAGACATACCTTCTACCTCCACCAGTAAGGACTTCTGGGGCCTGCCTCCTACTAAGGTAAGAAAGAGGAGGAAGGAGACAGGGAGAGGAGATGGCATGGTAGCCAGGCTCCCTGGGGCACCCGGCTTCTGCGTGGCTGCGCAGAGGATGCTGGGGCGAGCAGGAGCCTAGTGGGCAATGAACCATGGGTGTCTGTGAGGGTGGTGGCAGTCCCCGTATAGAGGAAAGGGGTGGTCACACCTTAGGTTAGGCCTCCGTTTGCAGGCACTCTTCCAAATCCACAACACTTTCCCCTCCCTGTCACCCAGCACTTAGCCCAAGTGTGTGACCTTCTAAATGGTTCGGCATGGGAGTCCCTCAGGGTAAGGCTAACATCTTCACCACTGCACGCACAGAGCTTTCCACATAGTGGCACCTGTTAAATATTTTTCAGATGAGTGGGTGGAGGCTTGAGTTAGGGTCTTCTTTCTCCTCCTCTCTCCAGGCTCCAGGCTCTGACCCTATTTTACACCTCTGTTTCCCAGCTGGTGAAGTTAAAGGCATATGCCACCATGTCTGACATCTGCTTTTTTCCTCTATCATCTGGGGATAGCATTAGGATTTTTATATTGGGTCTGGTGATCCAGGCTTTTAATTCCAGTTACTGGAGAGGATCACAAAAGCCAATGCCAGCTTGGACTGCAGAGTGAGCTCAAAGCCACTCTAAAGTACTCAGGGAGACCTTATCTGAAAATTAAAAAATACTTTTTTTAAAAAGTTGAGGACATAGTTCAGTGCCGAAGTATATATGAGACCCTAGATTTAATCCCTCCTACCACACAGACATAGACGCAGACAGACAGACACACACACACACACATTGGGTTTCATTCTAGCTTAGGCTATATAGCAAGACCTCTCCCTCAAAAAAGGAAGAGCCAAACAGGTACAGTGGCACACACCTTTAATCCCAGCAACTGGGAGGGAGGCAGCAACAAGTGCATCGCTGTAAGCTTCAGGCCGGCCATGGCTACATAGTGAGACTCTGTCTCAATCCCACCCTACCCTCCACCCCCCAAAGAAAGGAATTGTGAGCTGGGTAGATAATGTAGTCCAGTGGTAGTACACTTGCCTACCATATACAATTCCCTGAGTTGTAGCACAAGAAAAAAAGTGTGTGATGTGTATGGGGTGTGTGTGTGTGTGTGTATATGTGGTCTCTGTGTGGTGTGTGAGTGTGTGTGTGGTCTCTGTGTGTATAATATTTTGTGTAGTGTATCTGTGTGTGTATGTGGTGTATGTATATGTAGTTTGTATGTAGTATTGTGTGTATGTGGTTTGTGTGTGTAGTATGTGTGTGTGATGTGTCTGTGTGTGTATGTGGTGTGTGTGTATACGTAGTTTGTATGTAGTATTGTGTGTATGTGTAGTATGTATGTGTGATGTGTCTGTGTGTGTATGTGGTATGTGTGTGTATGTGGTGTGTGTATGTGTGTTGTGTATATGTAGTTTGTATGTAGTATTGTGTGTATGTGGTTTGTGTGTGGAGTATGTATGTGTGATGTGTGTGTGTGTATGTGGTGTGTGTGTGTGTGTATATGTAGTTTGTATGTAGTATTGTGTGTATGTGTAGTATGTATGTGTGATGTGTCTGTGTGTGTATGTGGTATGTGTGTGTATGTGGTGTGTGTATGTGTGTTGTGTGTGTGTATATATGTAGTTTGTATGTAGTATTGTGTGTATGTGGTTTGTGTGTGTACTATGTATGTGTGATGTGTCAGTGTGTGTATGTGGTTTTGTGTGTGTGTGTGTGTGGTGTGGCTTTTTTGGCCTAGTTTACAGTTCAATTTCTGAGAGTCATCATCAGTTTATGGCTGAGAGTGGCGCCCAGTCATAAAACCATGGTTAAATTTCCTCATCTCTAAGCAGGTTAGTACGAGAGCAGACCAGAAACTGTGCTGGGGACACGGCGATCAGAGCTGGGGCCGGGCTAGACAGTGGGTGGGGAGCAAGAGCCATGTGCTTTGCAGTGCTCTTTCAAAATGGCTTCTGACGAAGATCCCTTTGTTCTCCAGGTAATCCCTGCTTCAGAAATGGAGGAGACGCATAGACATTGGGTTCAGGCTTCAAGACTGGAAGAGTGTTGTCTAAAGTCACACAGAGGTGGTACAATGTGTATGCACTCCTGAGTGTGCCGGTGTGTGTGCGTGTGTGTGTGTGTGTGTGTGTGTGTGTGTGTGTACCTGTGTGAGTGTTATGTGTGTCTCTGTGTCTGAGTGTGCCTGTGTGTATGTGGTATGTATGTGTGTGTGTGTCTGTGTGTGTGTGTGTGTATGTGTGCCTGAGTGTGTGCGAATACCTTTCACTGATGACAGCACTCAGAGGAAAGACTAGAGACCCAAGAGACCTGCTTTCTCAGTTGAGTCCCAGGCCTATCTCTACTGGGCTGTGACTTCCTGTTTGCCACAGGCAAACCTCAGGGGACACCACAGGTGGCGGGCCCTCACTTCCCTTGATTGAGCTGAGGGGCCAAGGGGAAAGAAGGAAGCTCGGGAAGAAGAGACATCTACAGTGGGCAGACCCCCACTTGCCTAACACTCAGCAGTACATCTCCCCACAAAGGATTTCCATCCACCTAAAACAAACAAACAAACAAGAAAACCCTCCAGTCCATGTCTGGAGGAAATGACGCCATTCTCCATTCATTCCTCCATCTCTAGTCTTCCTTTATCTTATTCAACTTACTGAGCATCTCCCCAGCACAGGCCCTTGTCCGCAACACTTTTCCACTTGGCTAGCTCCTTTCATTGCTTAGCTCTCAGTTTAAATGGTACTTCCTCAGAAGGGCCTGCCCAGAGCTGCCGGTACTTCCCACCCTTGTTTTCTTTCCTTTCTAGCCTTTGCTTCGGTTTTAAATTACACTTGTTAGGAGTTAAGCTCCTTATTCACATCTGGAGTAAGAACACAGACTGCCCTCTCCTTCTGCCCTCTCCTTGTCCTATGTCACTGGCAATAGAACCCAGGACCTTATGTGAGCTTTAGCTAAGAGAGAGGATTCACAGCCCTAGGCTGTTCATGCTAACAGAGACCTTTTTTTGTCCCTAGGTGTGCCCCAGTTTAGTAAAGGTTTAATACGTATTTATTGACTGGAGAAAGAAAAGAAGTTGGGGAGAGTAAAGACAACCTTTCCCTGAGGTGGAGCCATAGCTTGTCTTCAAGCATAAGGACCCCAGAGTCTTGTGTAAAAACGCCAGGCATGATCTGGGGAGATGGTGTGGTGGGTAAAGGGCTCACTGTACAAGTGTGAGGATGAGTTCAATCCCCAGAGGCCTCACAAATGCCAAGTAGCCTGCCTGTATCCCAGTCTTCGCAGAACACACTGACTGGCAGCACTAGCCCTATTGATTGAGACCCTGACGCCGGTCAGGATGGTGCAAGAGCAGGGGAGGGTAATTCTGGACCTCTACATGTGACCTCTACATGCATGTACCCTCACTCACACGTGCCTGAATGAACAGAAGAAGTAAAAACAGAGCATGTGACTGCCCCTAAGTGTGGTGGAGGAGAAAGTTTATTGTAGATGTGAGGGAGAGTCTCTGGGAAAGTCCAGAGTGAACAGGACCCTGAGCTGGGCCATGTGAGGAAAGCGGGGAGGGGAGAAGGGAGAAGGGAGAGCCAGGAGAGGCCAAAAGGGTAAAAGGTAAAAGGGAGGGGCCAGGCATGGTGGCGCATGCACACCTTTAATCCCAGCACTGGGGAGGCAGAGGCAGGTGGATTTCTGAGTTTGAGGCCAGCCTGGTCTACAGAGTGAGTTCTAGGACAGCCAGGGCTAAACAGAGAAACCCTGTCTCGAAAAAAACAAAAAAAGGAAAAAAAATGGTAAAGGGGGCTACATAACCTAATGGCTGGATTACATGCAGAAGAGCAGCTTGGAGAAGGTCAACCCAGCCCCTGGAACTGCGAAGTTCAAGGTAGGGGGACAGGGTATGCCAGCCATACCCTGTAACAGGCAGGGACTGAGGGATGCTAGGAGAACCTGGTGACTAGGTCTGTTTTGTTATGTTCAATACACACATCAGCCTTTTGTCTAGGGATTGAGACCTAAGTCTCAGCCTTTTTGTTGATAGTAAGGACTATTGTGATAAGGAGTGATGTAATCTTTTCTATGGCTACTTCCTGCTGACTTTGAGGCATCATTGTTGGGGATCCACAAAAGCTGGAACGTTGCCTAAGGCAGAGAGAGAAGGAGAAAGAAATAGACAGACAGACAGACAGACAGACAGAGACAGAGAGACAGAGACAGAGAGACAGAGACAGAGAGACACAGAGAGAGAGACACAGAGAGAGAGAGACAGAGACAGAGAGAGAGAGACACAGAGAGAGAGACAGAGACAGCAGTCTGTGAGGCAGGACCAGCTGGGTTAGCCACTTTGGAGCTGTCTGGGATGCAGATTCTGGGGGCTGTTGAGCAGTTGGAGCAGTCTGCAGTTGATTTGAAATCTGCTGGGACAGATAAACTAGAGACAGAAGATAAAATTAAGGAGTTTAGGAGGAAATTATCTTGGATGTGCACTTGAAACTTCCAGGCCCACCATCCTGGTAGTTAGGGGAGGGGAATCCTAAGACCGGGGAGAAAGAGTGAGAACCCACTCTCAGGAATGGGTGGAATAGGCAGGTGGGGAAACAGGCTATTGATTGACAGTACTTATCTGGAATCTGATTGATCTATGGATCTAAGTTTACCCCTTGAAGCTTACAATAATTTTGTTTTTAAGTTTACTAAAAAATAAAATAAAAACTTTAGGTATGTTAGCATTACCACTGTTTGTAATCTATACTGAAATCCACACTGTAGAAAGAAGAGTAGAAGCCGGGCTTGGTGGCGCACGCTTTTAGTCCCAGCACTCAGGAGGCAGAGGCAGGCAGATTTCTGAGTTCGAGGCCAGCCTGGTCTACAGAGTGAGTTCCAGGACAGCCAGGGCTATACATAGAAACCCTGTCTCAAAAAACAAAAAAAAAACCAAAAAGACAAAAAAACAAACAAACAAACAAACAAAAGAGCAGTAGACTCATGCCTTGGAGTTATAGTAGGAGCTTGGAAACCCAAAAATGATTCTAGGTTAAAAGTCTCTCTTAGTTCATCTCCTTTCAGAATCTGGGCAAGGTAAACTGTTTGTCTTCTCAGCCAGAGACAGTAGCTCTAGGAAAGTGAGGCCTGAGGCCTGAGTTTTACATAGGAAGAGAAGGCAGCTATGACCTTGGTGGGACCTGGTATGCTTGCTGCTGTTAGAGCTACAGTTAGCCAGTCAATAGCATCAGAGATCTGAGAAGGATAAATTATAAATTATAGCAAGAGGTATACTTCAAACGGCTTATTATCAATTAAAATGACAGAGATGTACCCACTCCTTGCCCTAGGCTCCCATGGTCTCCATGTGGCTTGCAGTGGTCAGTTGTTGCCTTTTTTGCCTTTTCTGCGGAACATTTAATTTTCAGCTACTACACAGAGTACAATAGATCTTTGGCTGCCAGGCCCAGAAAGAGGGCAAGCAAGCCTAAAGTGTCCACAGTTTGTGTAGAGCCCTGGCAACAATGAGTCACGGGGCAGTTTTGCCCAGTGGCTCTCTCTTCTCCTCTCCTCTCCTCTCCTCTCCTCTCCTCTCCTCTCCTCTCCTCTCCTCTCCTCTCCTCTCCTCTCCTCTCCTCTCCTCTCCTCTCCTCTCCTCTCCTCTCCTCTCCTCTCCTCTCCTCTCCTCTCCTCTCCTCTCCTCTCCTCTCCTCTCCTCCTCCTCCTCCTCTCCTCCTCCTCCTCCTCTTCATCTTCTTTGTCTTCTTCGTCTTTTCTCTCTCTCTCTCTTTTGAGCTTTTAGGTAAGCTATTAAGTTGCTAGTGTGAGAATTCTCCAAATTTTTATGTAGGCAGTTAATGCTGAGAACTTTTCTCTTAGGCCTAAGTTATTGTGTCCCATAAGTTTGGGTATATTGGTATATTGTGCATTAAGTTTTATTCAAGTCTAGAAAGTTTAATTTCTTTCTTAATTTCTGCCTTGTTTTTCCTTCAGTAGTGAATTGTTCAGTTTCCATGTGTTTGTAAGCTTTCTGCTGCTCCTGTTGTTGTTGATATTCACCTTTAATCTATGGTGGTCTGTGGGTCACCCTTCTTCCCAGGATGGCTGGCCACGAGGTCTAAGAGAGCAGCGTCGATGAGCAGGGTTTAGGAAGACCCATGAGTATGAATGGAAATGACATCATTCCCCGAATCAGCTTAGGGGAGACAGATCAATTTAAAAAAATAATTATTTATTTATTTTTGTGAGTACACTGTCATTAAGGTGGTTGTGAGCCACCAAGTGGTTGCTGAGAATTGAACTCAGGACCTCTGGAAGAGCAGTCAGTGCTCTTAACCACTGATCTATCTCTCCAGCCTACAAGAGATCAGTTTTTATTGGTGAGGGGAGGCGTCTGTCTCTACAGACAGCAGAAAGTCCTTAACAATATCCACTCTCAGCTTTCTGGGTAAAATGCAGGTATTTTATCTTCCCCATAAAGGAGAAATCCTAGTATGTTTAACATTTTTCCCCAGTGCTTATTTATGTGTGAATACAAGGACCTTGTGCCCTCTACATTTTGTGTTTGGGTGAAATGTTTTGTAAATATCTGTTAGGTCCATTTGATTTATAATTTTGGTTACCTCCAGCATTTCTCTGTTTAGTTTTTTTGTCTGGATGACCTGTCTATTGGTGAGAGTGGAGCATTGGTGTCTTCCACTATCAATAGATGATTTAAATTGAGGTAGTGGGGGTCGGTATGTGATCTGAATTATAGTAGTGTTTCTTCTATGAACTGGGTGTTGTGTTTGGTGCATACAAGTTAAGAATTGAAATGTCCTCTTGGTGGATTTTTTTTCTCTTGTTGGGGGTCCAGGAATCCCCTCACAAACCACACAAACACCGATCTCAGTCAGACAGGGATGGTTTACTGAGTTCTGAGCTCCCCAGAACTGATTGACCAGCGCCGTGGTCCAGATGTGGGAAATGAACCATGACCCCAAATTAAGATTCTACAGAGTTTTTAAACCTAAAATCCACAAACATCTGTGCCAAGTTATTTAACCAGTCAGGATTTAGGGATGGGGGTTTCCTTGGGAACTTGACTTTGTTGTACACTGACTCTGCTCCCATTGGTTGGGGTGTTCAACTGTGGCAGGGAATTTGCCTTGTCTAATATTCTTGTCTTAACTTGCTAGCCAGGATATAAGTTACCATTCTGTTAGTCTATGTATTTTTATTGAGGAATTGATACCATTGATGTTTAGAGAGATCAGTTAGCTGTATTTATCGATTTTGTTGTTGTTCATGTGTGTGTGTGTGTGTGTGTGTGTGTGTCTGTGGGCATGCATTTTTTGCAATCGACCTTTAATAAGGGTCCAACCTCTCCTCTAGCCCACCAGCCACCGGAGATAGTGGAAGAGAAAAGTTATTAGGATATGGGGAAAGTGGACCTGTTTAAGCAATAGCTCTTTGGAGGCAAGCTTGATCTTTGGCAGCAGTTCAGTTCTGTAGCAAACACCAACTTTGACTCAGCAGCTGCAGACCAATCCTCTAGGCAGGCAGACAGCACACAGGAACCAGCAGCCACAGTGCAGTCCTCTTGGCAGGAAGACACCACACAGGAACCAGAAGCTGTAGCTCAATCTCAAAGAAACTGAAAGGCTTGCCAACTGGCTGCCACAGGAACCTCATGAGTAGTTCTCTGGTGCTCGACAAGGCTATGTAGGGCAAACCAATACATGTGTGTCCTTGGTGAAGAACATCGAGGGGAAGCAGGGCAAACCAATGTTTGATGTTCATCTCCCACTGTTTATGCCCCTTCATCACGCAACCTTTCATGTGTGTCTGTTATAGCAAAACATCCTTACATGTGTGTCTGCTTCAGGAAAACATTCTTTCACGTGCCTACTTTAGCCAGACATCCTTTCATTTGTGTGCCCCAGCAAAACATCATTTGACAGAACTAGAAGAAACTAGACGTTTCCACTTCAGTTTCCTCTCTTTTGACTCTGGGATTACTTATTCTCTGTGTTTTCTTCGGTGTGGCTAATGTTTTTAGGTTGGAACTTTCCTTCTAGCACTTTCTGTAGGCCTGGATTGGTAGACACTATAGCTTATATCTGGTTTTTACTTTTGAATGTCTTATTCTCTCCATCTATCGTGATTGAAAGTCTTTCTGGATAATCTGGGCTGTCATCTGTGATCTCTATAGAACTCTTCTGACTTTCAGAGTTTCCGCTGAAGTCAGATGATCTTCTGATAGCTCTACCCCTTATACGTTACTCGGTGCTTTTCCCTTGCAACTTGTAATATTCTTTCTTTGTCCTGTACATTTAGTGTTTTGATTATTATGTAACTAGAAGAATTTCTTTTCTTATCCAGTTTATTTGGTGTTCTGTATGCTTCTTGTACTTTGATAGACATTTCCTTCTTTAGAGTAGGGAAATATGTTTCTATGGTTTTATTGAAAAGAATTTTTGAGGGCTGGAGCAAAGACGCAATGGCTGAGAGCATCTCTGGCAGAGAACCCAGGTTCATTCCCAGCACCTACGTGGTGGCTCACAACTGCCTTAGCTCCAATTTCAGATGATCTGACCCCCTCTTCTTATCTCCTTGGGCACAAGATATGTACATGTAAACAAAAGCTCACCCACATTGGGACTTTCTCAGACCACTGTGGTGGCCATTCCTGGGTGTCAGCATGACTATATCTGGAATGAACTACAATCCAGAATTAGAGGGCTCACCTGTGATCCAGATCTTGAGGCTGAAAGACATAATTTTCCAACCCGGATCTTGACAAGAGATCTTGAGGTATAGTGGCAAGGTAGTACAAGTCTTTAATCCCAGGAGACTGAGGCAAGGAGACCTCTGAGTTCAAGGTCAGCCTGGAACAAAACAAGTTCCAGACCCAGACATAGTGGTACACACCTTTAGTCTGGGACATACCCTCTGCTGGAGGCCTACATAGGGATATTGGAAGAAGGAAGACTCACTCTTCTTCATCTTCTTCTTTTTTAAAAAAAAAGATTTATTTATTATTATATCTAAGTACACTGTAGCTGTCTTCAGATGCACCAGAAGAGGGCGTCAGATCTCATTACCGGTGGTTGTGAGCCACCATGTGGTTGCTGGGATTTGAACTCAGGACCTTCGGGAGAGCAGTCAGTGCTCTTACCCACTGAGCCATCTCACCAGCCCAAGACTCACTCTTCTTCCACTGCTTGCACTTACTTGTCAGCACATCTATTGGAACCTGCTTCTACAGAAGACCATTTCAAACAACTAGCCTCAGGGGACTGAGCTACTACTTCCCACCCACAGCTCCCCACTGCTGGGTTAGTTGGACTACAGACTGTAAGTCATCAAAATAAACCCCCTTAATATAGAGACATTCCCTAAATTCTGTAACTCCCTGATTAATCCTGGCATTACACCCATCATGTGACTGGCTCTGGCAGGTTTACTAGGAGGCAGCTCTAGGTGGCATACCTGATCTCACAGGTGGAGGTCAGTGACATCACACATCATGGCGAAAGCAAGGGGATTTTATAAAGTTTAAGCAAGGAGAGATGACGTGCCAGCTAGGAACTTCGAACTGAGCCATACACGTTCAAAACCAAGCACCTGGGCAGGTACTCTTGGGTGGGTTGCCAGAAATACAGACATGTTAGCCCAAAGTAGTTTTCCAAGCAGACGAGGGCATTTCCTCTGTGTGGGTGGAGGAAGAATGGGGATGGGGTTTCCCAGCTTGTGCAGGGGATGAACAGGGGTTCCAGCCTTACAATCCTCTCTTCCAGCTCTCGTATTCTGTCAGTGAAGCTTTCCTGTTCAAGCCCCTACATTTTCATTTCCTGATTTCCCTGAGTTTAAGTTTTCTTCATTGATCACACTTCCACTTTCAGGTCTTGAACTGTTTTGTTTGTTTCCTTCCACAGTTAGTTGTGTTTTCATAGGTTTCTTTAAGGGATTTACCCGTTTCTTCTTTGAGAATCGCCAGCATACTCATAAAGGCTACTGTAAGGTCTTTCTCTTGTGCTTCGGTTGTGAGGCCATTTTTCTGAGCCCACTGTGCTAGGCCTGCTGGGCTCTAGTGGAGACAGATTGCCCTGACTGTTATTGTGTTTTATGAGCATGTCTAGGTATTTAGGCTTGAGAAAATTGTGATTCTAGACACTGGTATCTGGTCTTGTCTTTGTTGGGGGGCTATTTTATTCCTTGGTTTCTGTTGCTCCTTCTGATTCTTAGAAGGTTGTGTATCTGTGTTGTTGCTGGTAGGAAATTTTTCTGGGATCCGGCTAAGTGTGGCCACTGGGGAATTCAGGTAAAATGTATTTCTATGTATTAGGACCTAACACTTGCCACCGGAGATGGGCTAAGAGGTGGGGGGTTTTAGTGGGTACACAAGAGGGAGTAAAGCAGGGTGTTCCACCAGGATTTGCTTATTCTTCTGGCAATGGGGACAGAGAGTTAGGAAAGGCCACAACAGATACTCTGCTACAGAGCTGGGAGAATGGAGTTGGAGGTGAAGAGGAAGAAATGAACACAGCCTAACTGCTTCCCTCTTGTAGTGTCTTTAAAATACAGTTCCATGAAGTTCCTATTAGCCTCAAACTTGCTATTTTGCTGAGGGTGACCTTGAACTTCTGGATCATTCTCCCTCTCTACCTCCCAAGTGCTAGACTTAATTCTTCATGACATAGTTGTAGGTTTTGTTTGGTTTTGGTGGTGGTATGGTCTTAGGTTTTTTGGGGTTTTTTTTTTGTTTTGTTTTTGTTTTTGTTTTTTAACACTTTGGGATAGGGTTTTACCCTATAGTTCAGACTGTTTTAGAACTCACTATATAGCCCAAGATAGCTTCAAACACAGCAATCCTCCTGCCTCCATCTACCAAGTCCTTAGATTGTTGAAATAAGTCAAAAGACTGTTTTTGTTGTTGTTTGGTTTTTTGTTGTTAATTTTCTTTCTTTCTTTCTTTCTTTCTTTCTTTCTTTCTTTCTTTCTTTCTTTCTTTCTTTCTCTCTCTCTCTCTCTCTCTTTCTTTCTTTCTTTCTTTCTTTCTTTCTTTCTTTCTTTCTTTCTTTCTTTCTTATCTTTTGAGAGTCTTATGTAATTCAGGCTGGTCTCAAACTCCCTATGCAGTTAATGATGCCCTCAGAATCTTGATTCTCCTGCCACCGTCTTCTAAGTCCTAGACTTACAGACCTGAGCTACTAAGCATCTGGGTTTGGGAGGGGGGTTGTTTTTGAGGCAGGGTCTTGCTATGTAGCTAAGGCTAGACCAGAATTTCCACTTCTTCTGCTTCAGCCTTCCCAGTGGGATCTAACATTCCTACCACTGCAACTGCTGACATATTTCCTTTAAAAGGAAACTAATGGCTTTATTTTTTTGAGACAGTGACTTACTTAGCTCTGGCTGGCCTGGAATACTTGTAATATAGATCAGGCTTGTAAAAGTAACTTTCATCTCCTCAGATGAAGGGATGAGATGAGAGTCATACCCAAGCTGTGCCTATATACTCCTTGGGCTGAGTCAGAGTGTAGAAACACTCTCTGTTCTAAGTATCCCTGGGCCTGGGCTTGGAGCCTTTGAACAGTCTGACTGATTCAGTCTGGCTTCTCTTGGCTTCGGACATAATTGCTTGGAAAAACTGTCTCTGAATTCCACAAACTGAACTCCACTGACCACACAAACTGAATGGAACTGCACAAACTCAACTCCATTCAACTGAACTTCACCAACTGCACCGAATTCAACTGCATTGCCTGAACTCTACTGCACGCATAGAACCAATTCAACTCTCTGCTCTCTTTGCACTGATCTTAAGTAGCCTCTCTTTCCTGGGCTGTTCTGGTGAAAGTTGGGCATATCCTATCTCTGACTCATTCTGTCAAATCTTTCTCTGATTCACCACTCACCTCTCAATTAGATGTCACTTTCAAACATGGCTGCTCCCTTCTACAAACTTTCTCTACATTGTTAGGGGTTAAAGGTGTATGCTAAGGGTATATCTGTATTCCAGCCTGAGGGATTAAAGGTGTGTCATTCCAGTCAGATCACACAGATCTAGGTGTAGCAGGACTTATGTGCCTGACCCTTTAAAGGACCCTATGCCCTTCAGTGTCAGTTGCCTCTTAGAATTCTGGGAACAAGAGAGGTTATAGAAATCCAGCAGGGCTGAGAGCTTAGAGTAGGGTTCAGGAATAGGATTCAGAGATAGTAGAGAGAAGCTGCCAGTAGGCAGAAAAATAGGGTCAGAGAGCTAAGTGAGAAGACAGCTGGTGACAGCTGAGACAGGAGAAGCAGAGCTGAACAGAGAAGATATTGTAAGGAGCCAGGAGAAGAGTGTATGAAGAAACCACAAAAAGTCGCTGAATATACAGTAAAACTAGAATAAGCCTTACACCTAGGTCTTTAGATGTGATCCCTTGCCAGAGTAGCCAGGTTGCTGGATTAAAATTCCTCTACAAGGCTAGCCTGTAACCAAGAGGAAATCTGCTTTGCTGTGGGTGCTGAAGCTGTAAACGATGTCCTCTGGCTCCCACAGCAAATACTTTTACCCACAATGTAGTCCCTCAATGGCATCCCGCAAAAGATGTCAAAGCGGCAGTCAACCCCAGCCACAATAAAATGCCCTCGCAGAAGCTATCAAAAATGGCAGCTCCTGTCAAAATGGTGGCAGGGAGGAGGCCTTCTCAGCCTGCAGCCATCACAGGAGCTGTCCACTCGGATGCATCTCCTTACCCCCGCCCCCACCCCAAGCAGGAGCTGTCCGAGGTGGTAATGCCTTTCCTGCCTCGGCCTACACTCTTGGTGAATTACTACTGCAGGAGCTCTCCAGCCTCGCCAAAGGCCCTACAGAGGTGGTGCCTCAGTAAAAGCCGGTTGTGGCCAGGAGGACTTCCTACCTTAACCCATAGCCTAGATGCAGGAAAAAAGGAAGTGGGGGAAAAAAAGCCAACAATCCTTAAGCAGGGAAACCCACCAATCTCTGGGCTTCCCACAAAACCCCATCAATCCCTGAACAGGAAAACCCCACTAATCCCTGAGCTCCCCAAAGTCAGGACTTGAAATCCCACCAATCCTCAATCTGGAACTCTCTGCCCTGAAAAGCTCCACCCTCTAAGAAATCCTATCTAAGCTCTGCCCTCTATTTAATTCCGTGCTGTCTTCTCCTGGGAACGGAGGGCAGCCATCCCTGGATTTGTCCTTCACACCCAGGACCCTCCCAACAAATCTCTTTCATGAGATTTTCAAGGCAGGATCACATCAGCATCCAGGCAGGCATTATGCAGAAGGAGCTGAGAGTTCAACATTTTGTTCTGAAGGTAAACAGAAGACTGGATCCCAGGCAGCCGGGGGTGGAGGGTGGGGGGTCGGGAGGGAGTCTTAAAACCCACACCCACAGTGACATACTTTCTCCAAGAAGGCCATACCC
The DNA here is from genome assembly GCF_978045245.1 of Mus caroli. NCBI lineage: Eukaryota > Metazoa > Chordata > Mammalia > Rodentia > Muridae > Mus > Mus caroli. Next base: position 19,354,887 of record NW_028227263.1, on the reverse strand, counting down.
ACTCCAACAAAACCACACCTCCAAATAGTGCCACTCCCTGGGCCAAGCATTTTCAAACCACCACAGGCTGTCTGGGTGATAATCTGTGGTGGGCTCCCTCTAACACTAAAAGCCCACCAGTAGGCACATAGGAGGAGGAGATAAGGGTTATCTTGCTAGTTCAGGAGTGATGGGTACTACGATTGGGTATTAGTGCTGGAGAAATGAGGAAGGCATCCTGGTATAAGTACACTGGTGTGCATTCCAAGGAGACCACAAAGAATCAAGGACTTCCAGGTTCAAAGTCTTTTATAGAAAACCGGTTTGGAGGCAGGTGGACCCCAAGCTCTGTACTTGTTTGAACTGCTGTGACCCTCCAATGCGAGAGGTCATACATAATGAGAGATTGACCCAGACCCAGGCTGAAAGATTTACAGCCCTGGGAGTGGAGAAAGAGATTTGCAGGAAGCCATATGAAAATGGGGTTGGAGACATGTAGATTTCGCACCTCTGCCACTGACTGCGCCAGGCTTCAGAACGCCAACCCAGCCCTGGCCCGCGGGGCGGAGATGCTGGGCGGGCCGGGCAGCACTTCGCAGTAACGCGAGCCGGGTTACGGCGGAAGGGCGGCCGGGCGGAGGGAAGGAGGAGGCCGCGCGCAGCGTCCTCTAGGACTAAGACCAGGCGTTCCAGGAGGTGGCCTCGAGTGGAGTCTCAGCAGACCCTCAGCACCAGAGAAGACTACCGCAGACCCGAAGCCCTCGGAGCTCCCAGGGAGCGCGGGAACGCGGGTGCGCGGGTGCGGCCCCACGAGGCCGCAAGAAAGGCAGGATCCAGGCCGCGCGTCCACTTGCGTGCAGTCGGCGTCTCTTGACCATCCCGCCCTCCCACCCCCCGCGGCCCCTGCAGAGCCGATCCGGAAACAGCCGAGCGGATCCGGAAACAGCCGAGCGGACCCGGAAGCGGGAGTGCCATCACCAGTGAGTGCGGGAATCCGCCGTTTGGGCTGAGACGATGGCAGCTGCGCCAGCAACCCTAGGTGAGAACCCGGGGCACCGGCGGCCAGGGATCGGTGCGGGAGTTGCGCCACCGCGCACGTGGGGAACAGGGGGCTGGGGGCGGAGTCGAATGCGACTGCTCGCGGCAGCCGGCCTGCGCGGAGGCTCGGGAAGGGGGCGGGGCACAGCGCCCACCGGGGTGGGCGTGGTCTGCACGGTGGGGCGTGTCTGTGGGTGGGGCGGGGAAGGGGACGAGGCGGGGCCACTGGAAGGGATTGGACGGTCGAGCCAAGTTAGTTGGGGCTCGGGGAGGGGCAGGGCCAGGGGAATGGGATGAGGTCCATGTAGATGGAGAGTAGGACTGGGTTACTGGACTGCTGGGGGCCTGAGGTGTTAGGAGATTGGCGAGCCGTGGGAATAAATCTTGGTTACTGACCCCCCTCCCCGCCCCCCACAGCGCTGGATCCCCAGCCCCAAGAGGAGCAAAAGGATGCATCGGAGTCAAGTGAGCTCAGTCGGCTTCGTGCCGAACTGGCCGGTGCCCTGGCAGAAATGGAAACCATGAAGGCTGTAGCTGAGGTGAGCGAGAGCACCAAGGCGGAGGCAGTGGCTGCAGTGCAGAGACAGTGCCAAGAGGAGGTGGCCTCCCTGCAGGCCATCCTGAAAGGTGAGGCACCCGCTCCCAACACACCCACCTGACAGCCCGTCTGCCTGCGCCCCTCTAGCAGGGAATGCAGGGCGAGGAGGGCTTCAGATGAGCTTCAGGTAGCTCAACAGAGAAAAGACTGTGTCCCAGAACCTGAGTGCCCCTTTCTATTTTGCAGAGAAACACCACAAGTGTTGTCAGCAACTCTTGTCAGTCACAGCTAAGTGTAGCAATCATCTTTACCCATGCTCTCATGGGTGTCATGTCTTGTTCTTGCTGACGTCAGATCAGCCCTGAATAGGCGCCAGAAACTTCACATTTCTCTGAACCACCCTCATTTCCCTCTGGGCCTCGAGGCTCGAAACTCAGCCTGGTGTCTCTGAGCTTAGTCCTATGATTTCCTTCCTTCCCAGGTATCCCTACAGCACCCTACACAAATACATGCATCTCCTTCCTTCTCCCCCTCTGTCTCATGGCCTCTGTGGATTGGGAGACAGACACCAGCTTTCTTGGTCCCAGGTCCTCCGCCTTTTCCTCTTCTCCTCTGGGCAGAGGTCAGAGTGTCCTCAAGGATGTCAGACCTGCCCCTACTCTGTGTCCTGGCAGTAGTTTTACTATGGCTAGCTCTATTGGACTGCTGCTCCAGCCCCCAGATCTCCCTCTATGGTCTGCCCTTGACCTTGGATTCCATAGTAAACCACCTGAAATTCCCTTCCCATCCTACCAGGCATGGCAGTTTATCTGTAATCCCAGCTCTGAAGGTTGGAGATTGACATATCCCCAATAGCTTGCTGACCAGCCAAAATGGAGAGCTCCAAAGTCAATAAGATACCTTATTGGAAAAAATAAGTTGGAGCAAGTAAGGAAGACACCTGATACTGACTCTGGCTTATGTGAGTGTGCACACACAAGAGAAAAAGGAATAGCCTAAGTTGTAACAGTGACTGCTCTCTATTGAACACTTACCATATGCCAGAGACAGAGCTAAGTGCTCTATGAAGTAAGCTTCTTTTCTTTTTCTTTTCTTTTCTTTTCTTTTCTTTTCTTTTCTTTTCTTTTGAGGCAAAGCCTATCCAGCCTCATACTCTGTATGCAAACGACAACTTCTTCTCCTTCTTGAGTTCAGGGTCTCTCCCTCTGTGTGTGTGTGTGTGTGTGTGTGTGTCTGTGTGTCTGTGTGTATATGTGTGTGTGTGTATGTATGTGTGTGGATTTGTGTATGTGTCTGTGTGTGTGGGGTGTGGGGGTGTGTATGAGGGTGTATGTGTGTGTGTCTGTGTGTGTCTGTGTGTGTCTGTGTCTGTGTGTGTGTGTAGGAGTGTCACACCATGACATGGTACACATGTTGGGCAGGAGAACAACTTTGCATATTCATTTCTCTCTTCCCACCTTTCTGTGGGTTACAGAGATTGAACTCAGTCATCAGGCTTTCATGACAAACACCGTTAACCACTGAACCATCTTGATGGCCTTAAACGTCCACCTCCCAGGATTACGGCATGTACTACCACACTGGGTTTTATGCAATGCTGGGAATCTAACCCAGGGCTCTGTGTATGCTTGGGAAACACTCTACAACTGAACTACATCCCAGCCCTGGTTTTTTGGTTTTGTTTTGTTTTTACTGGCAGGATCCCCCCCCCTTCCCCCTTGCTCTGGCCCCCTGCTCCGTAGGTTTTTTTATTTGTTTCTCATTACCGATGGCTGTGAGCCACTATGTGGTTGGTAGGATTTGAACTCATGACCTCCGAAAGAGCAGTCAGTGCTTTTAACCACTGAGCCATCTCACTAGCACTACTGGCAGGATCTTAACCACTGTAACTAAAGCTAGCTAGAATTCATTTTATTGTCCAGTATGGCCTCGAACTCAAAGGTAGACCACCTGCTTCAGCCTCCCAGGTACTAGGGTTTGGAGTAGGAGCTACCATCCTTGGCTGTGTTTAATCTTTGAGAAAGGAGTCATTAGCTGACTGTTTACAGGAAAAGCACAGAAACACAGGCAGGCTAACTTTCACAGAGTGATATAGCCACATAGCAGCAGATTTGAACCCAGGAGGTCTGACAACTTCCATATCTAATGCTAGTACATGTTAAGTTAGTGGGCTGGGGCCAGTGAGAAGCTCTGTGGGCAAAGCCTGATGACTTTACAACCCCAGAACCCACAAGGTAGAAGGAGAAATCCTCCTCTCATGCTGGTCTCTGACCTCTACCCTTACAGCAGAAACAGAACCAAGCCCTGAAAATTATCCTCTAACCTCCACATGTGTGACCTGGCACAAGATCATACACCTACACAAATAAAATTAAATGTGTGTGTGTGTGTGTGTGTGTGTGTGTGTGTGTGTGTGATTTTTGTTGTTGTTGTGTTGTTTTGTTTTTTTCAAGACAGGGATTCTCTGTGTAGTAGACCAGGCTAGCCTGGAATTCAGAGATCTGCCTGCCTCTTCCTCCAGAGTGCTAGGAGTAAAGGCCTGCACCAACACTCTCAGGCAGAAATAAAATAACTTTAAAAGTTTCATATAGTTTGTGTGTGTGTGTGTGTGTGTGTGTGTGTGACCCTGACAGAGGACAACTTGTGGGAGTTCCTTTTGCTGAGTGGGTCCTGGAGATGGAACTCAGATTATTGGTCTTGGCAGCAAGCACCTTTATCTACTGGGCCATTTTCCCAGCCCATAAATAAATCCAAAATAAGTAAAAGAGCTGGGCAAGGCGCTGCACTCCTTAGTCTCAGTACTGGGGGGATATCTGTGACTTCCAGGCCAGCCTGGTCTATAGAGTAAATTCCAGGCCAGCCAGGGCTACATAGTTAAACCCTTTCTCAAAAAACCAACCAAGCAAGCACAAATACCTCAAATATTGGCCAGGCATGCTATTACATACCTATAATCCCAGCACTTAGGAGTCAGAATCTGAAAGATCTCAAGTTTCAGGCCTGCTTTGAAAAAAGACAAAACAAACGAGTAAGGAGCTGAGAAAATACAAAAGGTTAACGTGTACCTAACATCTCTGCCGTCTGCCACTAATCTGTGGCTTAATTTCCAGACCTCTGAGTCTGGCGCCTTGAGAGCCATGTGCTGTCTGTCACCTTTTCTGCCTTTCCCTTCATCCTTTGCACACCGTTATACTTGGGCTCTTCTGATGTGCCAGCATGCCCAGACACATCAGCCCACGCTGGTCCTGTCGCTCTGTCGTCCCTTCTTCTTCTTCTCTACCAGCACCCTGTCCTGTCCAGGCCCAGGGGACACACCCACTCCATCCCCTGGGATCCACAGCTGAGGAATGGACGTTCTCACCCCACATCACACCCCTACTGTTGTCATGGCTGTGTTCACCAAGCTGTGAGCGCCAGGTGGTAGGCCTGTCTGGTTAATCGCTGTATTTACAATCACTAATATCAAATATTGATTTTCTTTCTTCCTTTCTCTCTCTCTCTCTCTCTTTCTCTCTCTCTTTCTTTCTTTTTTTCCCCCAAGACATGGTTTCTCTGTGTAGCCCTGGCTGTCCTGGAACTCACTCTGTAGACCAGGCTGGCTTCAAACTTAGAAATCCTCCTGCCTCTGCCTCCCAAGTGCTGGGATTAAAGGCATGTGCCACACTACCTGGCTCAACTATTGATTGTCCCAGACATAGGAATCAGAATAGTTAGCTAGATCTTCAGCATTTATACAAATAACTGGGCAGTTTGTGTTTCTGCAGATCAGATTTTTCAGTTTTTTTTTTCTGTATGTATTTGTACAAGTATGCATATGTATGTGTGCATACAATGTGCACATGTGCTCGCTTCATGTGAAAACCTGAGGCCAGTGTCAGGTGTCTTCCTCAATCGCTCTCTGCCTTGTTTATTTACTTAGTTATTAATTAATTAATTTATTTATTTGCAGCAGGGCCTCTTACTGAATATGGAGCTCAGGGTTAAGCTAGGCTGACTGGCCAGCAAGCCTGTGTCTGCCCCCTCATCTCTGGGATTACAGGCACACGCTGTTGTGCATGTTTGTTTTAACCTTGATTTGTATTTTATGTGTATGGGTGTTTTGTCTGAGCCTACGTCTGTGCCTGCAGAGGTCACAAAGGGTGTTGGATCCTTTGCGACTTGAGTTATAGGTGGCTGTGAGCAGCTATGTGGATGCTGGGAATTGAACCATGAGTTCTCCAGAGAAGCAGCCTCTGAGCTTGGTCTCTTAATCTGGTACCTGGGGTTTGCACAAGGTGAGCACTTTACCGTCTGAGCCGGCTCCTAGCCCTACATTTGTGATACATTTCCCTTAGAGTTTAGTTTGGTTTGCTTGATAGCAGGCCTCACCATGTAGCACAGGCTAGCCTCAATTTTGTAATCTTCCTCCCTTAGGCTCCCAAGCACCGAGATTACAGGCCTACCATAATTTTGTTTGTTTGTTTTTGTTTTGAAGCAGGGTCTTTCTACATAGCCCTAGCTCTCCTGGAATTGGCTCACAGAAATCCCCCTGCCTCTGCCTCCTGAGTGCTAGAGCCACCATGCCTGGCTTTCTGCTACCACAGTTGATTCTTCAGTTGTACACTTTACCCCTGAGTAAGTCATAGCGAAAGTGACAATAGCCATAACAAGAATTCCAGCTTGCTGGGTGATGGCAGCGCACACCATTGATCACAACACTCGGGAGATAGAGTCAGCCTGGTCTAGAGAGCAAGTTCCAGGGCAACCAGGCCTATGTAGAGAAACCCTGTCTCCAAAAAAAAAAAAAAAAAGAAAAGAAAAAGAAAGAAAGAAATCTAGCTCATTACGTCTGCAGTTTCTGTCATAGGCTGCGTGCGTAAGCAGAGCCTTGAACTGTATCTGACATGTCTTGGGGTCCAGGTCTTGTTTTAGCCACAAAGTCAAGTATAATATCACACTGTTCTGAGAGAGGGAAGCAGGCATTTGGGGACCCTAGATACTACCCATCAGCCAGCTGTTGGCTATTTGGAAACTGTCAGTGACCAGTCTGCCCGACTTGACTATCTTACAAAGCATCATTTAGTCAGCTCTCCCATTCACTACAAGCTTCAGGCTGTGTCTCAAGGTGTCCCATCTGTCCTTGGTTTCCAGCATGCCAAGGCTAACCATAAAGGTCACTTTCTCATATTTGAGTGAATGTGTTACCAGTGATTTGACAGGAACGCTTTCGACTTTCTCTCCTGCACACACCAGAACAATCTCCCGCGAAGGGACTTTTCCACGTGGGTTGTGGGGAACTGTAGTTTGTTTAGTGTTTGCTGTGCTTGGACAAGGTGGACTCTGTTTTTGTTCTTGGCCCTTCCTTTGTTTTTACTAATAACAAGGCCTCTGGCAGTGGTGGCTCACATCTTTAATCCCAGCATTCAGGAGGCCAGCCTGGTCTGTAGAGCAAGTTCAAGGATGGCCAGGACTGTACCAAGGAGGAAAAAAAAAAAAAAGCCAAAACCCAACCCAAACAAACACAAATTAAAAAGTAATAGTAACAAGGGCTCATACTTGGCTGTTTTTAGTAAAAATATCCTGTGGTCAGTTCTTCAGTTGGGATATATCTGAGCAGCATATTGTCCAATTGGTCCTCACTGTATGCCAGATGTTTGACTTCTATATGTCCTCTTAGTTCATCATCAAACACTCAGGGTCACACACTCCTTTTTGCTACTGAGGACCCTGGTGCGAGAGGTGCTGAGGTCTTGCCTGGGGCCATTTCTGCCCAGCTCACCACGATAACTACTGTGGTTGATCACCTTGGAGAGGGCAGGCACCAAGTACCCCCCTTCCTGCCCACAGACTCCATCAGCAGCTACGAGACCCAGATCGCAGCCCTGAAACAGGAGCGGCAGCAGCAACAGCAGGACTTTGAGGAGAAGGAGCGAGAGCTGGGCCACCTCAAACAGCTGCTGGCCCGGGCCCACCCTTTGGATTCCTTGGAGAAGCAAATGGAAAAGGTGGGGGTGGGACAACGGCCTGCCCTATCCCTGGGGTTTGAAATGATAGTGATCGTTGTTGTCCCATAGCCTGTCACTGGACACAGTAATGATCCTGGGTAGAACACAGAGCTTCCCCATTGTTGAGAGCTTAGTAGGATCCTTGCTAGACATTTATTTACCTCTAGAAACACGGCCAGTCCTGAAGAGGAAGGAAAGTAGTAACCCTTTCCGTGCCAGACACTGTACTGAGTGCTCACCTGTTTGAACTGTCTCGTTCTCGGCTCCTGCTGTCTAATGCTTTCTTAACACTTATTAATCACAATAGAAAGCTGGGTATGGTGACAGATACTGGCAGTTCCAGCTGTTTGGGAGGCTAAGGCAGGAGGATGGCTTGAGACCAGGGCTTCAAGAGAGCCTGGATAACATAATAAGACACTTAGTGTTTGTCTCCCTGCCTCTCTGCCCCTTTCCTCGCCTGCCCCCTTCTCTTTGAAACAGGACCTCGCTGTGTAGCCGAGGCTGGCTTTGAACTTGGCAAAGGCCTCCTGCCTCAGCAACTCAGTGCTGGTATTTATGGGAATGCACATCCATAGCCAGCTAGAAACCTGGAGTGTTTGTGTGTGTGTGTGTGTGTGTGTACATGCATGCAAACATATTTCCTGCGTTCTAGGCAAGCACTCTGTATTTTTTTTTAACACCTGCACATTGTGGTGCATTTCTATAATCCCAGCACTGGGAAATCTGGGCAGAAGAATTATGAGTTTGAGGCTAGCCTAAGGGTACATAGTAATACCTCCATCTCAAAGACAATAAAAAGAATTAAAGTCTGGGTGCATGTATTTCCATATGATCCCTTTTATTAGCGGTATGTGCTCATGCCTTATTTGATCTCACAGAAGCTCTGTGAGGTAGGTATTTAGTTAGAACCCAAAGAAACAAGCGCTAGAGTATATTTCCTGCCTATGAAAACAAAGACCCAACGGGAGCCCAGGACTAGACTAGGGCTGTGGTTCAGTTGCTAGAGTGGTTGACTAGTATGCAGGGTTAACCCTGGGTTCAGTCCCAGCACTGCCTAAAACCCTGCATGGCGACACATGTCTATACTCGGAGGAAGGAGGATCAGAAACCCAAGTTCAAGGCCAGCTTAGGATGCAAGATCCTACCTCAAAAATCAAAACAAAACCAGGGCCCGGGAAAGAGAGGCTTTGACGTACTGCTTCCACTAGGAGGTGCTGTTCACAGGTTTTTGAGGCCATACTCCGCTGGACTGTGTAGTTGGCCTGTGCACAGCCTGTGTGTCCCAGGACTTCAGATGGCTTACCCTGTCTGTGACACATGGAATGTTAACTTAGTTTGTCTAAGGAGAGTTTGGGGGGATTCAAGAGGTTGATTGAAATGGAATCGGTTGAGAAAGGTGGTAACAGATGAAGCATGACTGGCTGTTGCCTGGAGATGTGTCAGGGGTGGGACTGGTTTTTTTGTTGTTTGTTTTTCTTTGTTTGTTTTACTGACCCCATGCGGATCCCAAGCTTGAAAGGAGACAGCTAAGAAATGGTCCTCCTTATGGTTAGGACAGGAGGAAGGGCAGGGGTGTCAGCTCAGTCTTATGAGAGAAAGCCTGTCGGGTACTGGCTGCATGGGATTGGAAACCTACAGCAGCAGTGGTTTAAGTAAGATAGGAAGTTGGTTTGTTATGTTTTTCATCCTTTAAAGTCCAGACTGATGGAGCAGTTGAGCCAGCCGTTAGAAACTCGGGCTGCTGGTACTGGAGCGAGAGCTCAGCAGCTCAGAGCACTCGCTACCTTTCCAGAGGATCCAGGTTTAGTTTCCCCGCACTTAACCTGGTGGCTCACAACTGTCCCTAACTGTAGTTCCAGAGAACCAGCTGCCCTAGTCTGGCTTCTGAGGGCACACGCAGTGTGTGTCTATATGCCAGCCAAACGTGCATATACATAAGATGAAAAATTAAAATTTTTTAAAAGAGAAATGTAGGCTTCTGTATTGCTGTTTGACTGTAGCTGGTAGGTCGCCTCATGGTCCAAGGTGATTGCTTGAATGCCAAGCAATCATATCCACATTCCATCCAGCAAGAGAGGATAAAGAAAGGCACACCTTCTTATAGGGAGATGGTCTGTAAGTTCACGCATGGAATTGTGCTTACATCTCATTAGCTAGAACTAAGATATGTGATCACTTTTAGTTCCAGAGCAGCTGAGGTGTAGATGGTATCGGAAAACTGGAACCATTTTCAAACTGTGCCCAGTTAAAATATCTGAGGTCCTGTGATATAAAAAGGTGCATTGTTGAGGCCGGGGGGTGGGGGGGGGACTGGGGTGGATTTGTCCCCCAAACACTTCTATACATTTATGAAATTCTCAAAGAATAAGTAAAAATGGTTTTAAACGATGGATGCTGGGGAGGAATTTTATAAGAATAAGAGGACAGGAGGAAGCCAGTCATGGCCTTGGCTCCTTTCCCTGGAAGCACTTAGAGCCCGCGTGTCCTGGAGTCTTGAGTGGGTGGTATAACCGTCAGGAAGGATGAGAACAGTTAGTGGGCATCGTTCATGATCAAGGGGCTGTCACTTCCCAATGCCCCCGTCGCTCCAGGCTCATGAAGACTCGGAAAAGCTTCGAGAGATCGTGTTGCCCATGGAGCAGGAGATTACCGAGCTGAAGGGGAAGCTGCAGAGGGCGGAAGAGCTGATCCAAGAGATCCAGGTGAGGGGTAGCCGGAAGTGCTGAGGGAAGGAGGGGTGCCCAGGTCGCTGGCCCTAGCTTCTTCCCTGCAATCCTCCCTAGAGACGACCAAGGCAGCCTGCCTCCCTGCATGGCTCCTCAGAGTTGCTCCCTCTGTCGAGGAACCCCTCACCCCCACTGGAACCCTTGGAGGAGCCGAGTGGAGACGCTGGCCCAGCCGCTGAGGCCTTTGCCCACAACTGCGATGACAGTGCCTCCATCTCTTCCTTCTCCCTCGGTGGGGCCGTCGGCAGTGCCTCCCTACGAGGCCCCCAAGGCCTCAGCCCTGAGCAGGAAGAGACTGCTTCTCTGGTGTCTACTGGCACTCTGGTCCCTGAGGGTATCTTCCTGCCCCCTCCTGGGTACCAGCTTGTTCCAGATAGCCAGTGGGAGCAACTGCAGGAAGAGGTGAGTAGACTGGGCTAGGTTCTGTGGACATTTCTGTCTCCCTGGATATATGTGGGCTTGCACTATAGAAAGCTACAGTGAAGAGACCAGTGGGGTGGGGTGGGGGGAGGTCCCCTCCCAGCAAGGGAACTTTGGAAGGGCACGTGCACGGGGGGGGGGGGGGTGTAGAAGGTGATGTTATGGTGGGAAGTGTCAAGAACAAAACTGAAAAGGGTCAGAGTGTGGCTCAGCAGTAGAGGACTTGCCTAGCCTGTGCAAGACCCTGAATTCAGTCCCCAGCAGAGGGGTGGGGAGGAGTACATTGCAACTAGCCCAGAAGATGACTGCTGTAGAAATTATTTCATCTCAGCCCCGGGGCTTTCTACCCGGCCTTTGACCCTTTAGTTCCCAGATAAAAGACACACACAGCTTTTTTTTATTTACAATAAGCCTCTAACAGCACGAGAGCTGGGTGCTTACCTACCTCTGTTGTCAGAATCTACTTTCCTATCGATAAGCCTGGAGTCATTACTTACTGCTTACTATGTCTCATCTGGGCTGTGCTTAACTCCGACTGGCCAGCCCTCAGAGCCCAGTTTTTATGGCTCGCCTTACCATGGCTGTTTCTCCTTCTTCCTCTTGCACTGCTTCCTCCCATGGTTCTTCTCGGACCCCAAACCTGGGAAACCTAACCCTCACCTATGTCTCTTCTGCTGAGCGAGTGAACTATTGGCTTTGGTGTCTTTTTTTGTTTGTTTGTTTTTCGAGACAGGGTTTCTCTGTGTAGCCCTGGCTGTCCTGGAACTAGCTTTGGTGTCTTTATTCACCAATCAGAAATAATTTAGGGGCAGGGTCACTTAGGGTTTAGTGCAGACTCCAGGTCTTGGGGGGCCCACACTTCGCATTACAATACACAGTAAATGTCAAAACCTCCACAGATAGCAGCAGAGATGAGAGAAGTGAAATGTCTCTCTCCGTCCTCCCACGTGGGAGGAGCAGTGGGACCTCCTGAGGGATGGATGGGTGGGGGAGGGGAGGGGAGGGGAGGGGAGGGGAGGGAAGGGAAGGGAAGGGAAGGTACCATCCCTGCCAGCAGAGCTGAAAAGTGAGTGAGGTCTGGGTCTGGCAGGGGCGGCAGCTGCAGAAGGAGCTGGAAAGCGTCAGCCGGGAGCGGGATGAGCTGCAGGAGGGACTGAGACGGAGCAATGAGGACTGTGCCAAGCAGGTGAGTTCAACCTCCGTGCCAGCTCCACATCATCCCCTGGCCTCCTGCTGCTGCATCCCTCTCCTTTCCCACTCTTTCCTCCTCAGATGCAGGTGCTCCTGGCCCAGGTCCAGAACTCAGAGCAGCTGCTCCGAACTCTGCAAGGAACTGTGAGCCAGGCCCAAGAACGTGTGCAGCTGCAGATGGTGAGTGGGCTTGGGGTAAGAGGGTCAGGACCACCCGGGGCCCCAGAGGGCATGGAAAAACAGGACATCAGTCCTGCTGTCCCCCCTCCTGCTGTCCCCCTCTGCCCCCCGCCCCCATCCAGCTGCTCTCACTAGGTGAGTGAAGATTTTGGGGGTAGCCTGACTGGTCAGAGCTGTGTAATCTTGAACTAACCCCACAACCTTGAAGTGTGCTCCCTACTGTCTATGAGCTGAGCTAATGGAGCCTAGGCTGCAGAGTCAGAAGAGCCGAAAGAAAAGCGACACTGAGCAACCCCACTCCGAAGCGTGTGAGGGCCATGTGGTCAGACGAGAAGTCAGATCTGGAAACGTGTCCTATTGCCTCCTAGTTTTAAAGCTGGCAATTATTTTAGCACTTAAAAAAGCGTGTTTCGAGAGAAACAGAGAAACCCTGTCTCGGGAAAAAAAAAAAAAAAAATGTGTTGCTGCCAGAGGTAGCACAGACTTACCTGTCACAACTCTCAGAAAGCTGAGATCAAAGGATCACCAGTTCAGGCCAACCATGACACACAGTGAGACTCTGTCTCAAATCAGGGGATGGGGGTGGGAATGGGAAGGTGTGGGGGTGGGGAGTGCAGCTAGAGAGATGGCCTAGCACCTAAAAGCGCTGGCTGCTCTTTTCACAGGACCCAAGTTTAGTTCTCAGCACCCATGTGGCAGCTATAACTACAGTTTCAAGAGATCTGACATCCCCTTCTTGCCTCCATGAGCACTAGGCTCACATGTGGTGTTTAGATACACACACAACACATATATAGGCAGATACTCATGAACATGAAACAAGCCTTTAAAAAATATGCCATTTAATGAAATACCCACAGTGGGCTGAGGCTGCCAGTGTGCCCACAGACACACAGACAGAATCTGAAGAGCTTAGAAACTGAGAGGGAAAGAAAAAAGTTTCTTCTTGAACCAGTCGGTGAGGGTATACAGCCTTAATCCCAGCATTCAGGAGGCAGAGACAGGAAGATCTCTGGGTTTGAGGCTAGCCTAGTCTACATAGTGAGTTCCAGGATAGCCAGGGCTACACCAAAAAAAAAAAAAAAACAAAAACCCAACTCAAAAAATTTTTTTTTCTTTTTTTCAGCAGGTCGGGAGGCCAGGGCTTTCTAGATGTCAGTCTAGCTAGCCATGGGACTTGGGGGTTAGCCTCTGGGACTACAGACACCCATCTGTCTAATTGCCTTGTGCTTTGAACTGTCCCTAGGCAGAACTGGCCACTTCTCACAAGTGCCTGAGCCAAGAGGTTAAAAGACTGAATGAAGAAAATCAAGGGCTCCGGGCTGAGCAGCTGCCATCCTCCGCCCTCCAGGGCTCAGAGCAGCAGGAGGACCAGGACGAAGCCCTGCCAAGCTCCATACAGGTAAATCACACCAAAAGCCCAGTGTCAGCCACCTGTGGCTGTCCCCTCTCCAAGGGGACCTGAGGACAGACCCTGCTCGCTTGGATTATCTGTATCTGAGACTCACTTTCTTCATCTGATGAATAGAACCATGCTGTCTTCCCAGGACTGGCATGAAGAAAAGGAATTAGAAAGTGCTGGCCAAAGTGAAGGGGACAGTGGTTATGTTTGCCATTTTTACTGCACCCCTTACTGTCCCCACTGCTGGGGTTAGCCACCGTACCACAAGTGCTGAACAATCACTGTACACTTGGACCATACTTTGAACCCTTGGCTTTTTTTTAAAGATTTATTTATTTATTTATTATATGTAAGTACATTGTAGCTGTCTTCAGACACCCCAGAAAGAGGGCATCAGATCTCATTGTGAGCCACCATGTGGTTGCTGGGATTTGAACTCAGGACCTTCGGAAGAGCAGTCAGTGCTCTCAACCACTGAGCCGTCTCTCCAGCCCACCCCTGACTTTTTTTGAGACAGGATCTATCTCTGCAACAGGCTGGCCTCCTGAGTGTAGAATCGCAGGTAAGGCCTGCTGGCCACACAGCTGTTTGCTGTTTCTCAGCGACATTGGGTCCTGAAGATTGAGTTCCTCGGAGTCTTTGTACCTGGCCTCCATGATAGGCTCTGGTTTTTGTTTGTTTGTTTTTGGTTTTTGGTTTTCGAGACAGGGTTTCTCTGTGTAGCCCTGGCTGTCCTGAAACTCACTCTGTAGACCAGGCTGGCCTCAAACTCAGAAATCTGCCTGCCTCTGCCTCCCAAGTGCTAGGATTAAAGGCATGCGCCGCCGCCGCCACCACCACCCGGCTAGCTCTTGTTGTTTTAATGTATAAATAATTTGTTCATAAACTAGTAAGTCAACTAGTTCCTCTTCTACCCTGAGAGTTATCGCTGACATCCACGCTAGTATGACCCCGTATCTTCAGTTTCTCACTTTCCTGTTCTTGTTTGGTTGGTTGGTTTGGTTTGTTGAGATGCCCTCCTATAGTCCAGGCAGCTTGGAATACCCTGTATGCCCAGGATGCCTTAACATCTGATTGTCCCACTTCCACCTTAGGAGAGCTACCACCTCTCCTCAGGTGTTTGTTTGATTGGTTGGTTGGTTTGGTGTGGGTTTTTTGTTTGTTTGCTTGCTTGCTTGTTTTAAAGGCAGTTTCTCTGTGTAGCCCTGGCTGTCCTGGAACGTAATCTGTACACCAGACTTGCCTTGAAATCAGAGATCCACCTGCCATGTGTCCTGAGTGCTGGGACTAAAAGTGTGCACCACCACCTGGCTCTGTCCTCAGTTTTCACATAGTGCCATAGGTCAACCCTGGGGCTTCATGCCTGTGAGGAAGCACCCTTAACAAGGGAGCCACATCCCAGGTCCTCCCTATCCTTCTTACTGGAGTTTTCGTTCCATGCATAATGGAGTTTAACTTCAGTTCTTTGGGGGCTTATAAGTATTCTGAAACTTTCTACACTGTTCTTGAAAGTCATCTTCTTCTTTTTTTTTTTTAATAATACTTTCTCTCTTTAAAGATTTATTTATTTATTATATGTAAGTACACTGTAGCTGTCTTCAGACACACCAGAAGAGGGCGTCAGATCCCATCACAGATGGTTGTGAGCCACCATGTGGTTGCTGGGACTTGAACTCAGGACCTTTGGAAGAGCAGTCAGTGCTCTTAACCACTGAGCCATCTCTCCAGCCCTCTTGAAAGTCTTCTATATCATGTGGTAGTTATAGTCTCCCATTCCTTCGTCCTCCTGTAGATCCACAGTTTACTGCCCTCTCTGACTGTGGCATTTGGTTTCCTGGCTGTTTTAACTCCCTCTTCCTCCCCCTTCCCACACTCTTTCTTTTTTTTTTTTTTTTTTTTTTTTTTTTTTTCCAAGACAGGGTTTCTCTGTATAGCCCTGGCTGTCCTGGAACTCACTTTGTAGACCAGGCTGGCCTCAAACTCAGAAATCTGCCTGCCTCTGCCTCCCGAGTGCTGGGATTAAAGGTGTACGCCACCACTGCCCGGCTCCTTCCCACCCTCTCCACCTGGCCAGTGGTCCCTGCTCTCCTCTTCTGCCCTGCAACCAGCAGGCCCCTGTGTCTCTTGCAGGAGCTACATCTGCTGGTGCGGCATACCAGGCAACAGGCGCGGGCCAGGCAGCAGGCACAGGAGCATGAGGCTGAGCGCCTGCGCATTGAAATTGTGAAGCTGCGGGAGGCACTGGACGAGGAGACAGCAGCCAAGGCCAGTCTGGAGGGACAGCTGAGGGTGCAGCGAGAAGAGACAGGTAAGGGAAGACAATCAAGCTGCCACAGGGCCTCCTGGATCAGGTATATGGGCATCAGGAAGAGGTGCACTGGAGATCCAGTCCTGATCTCTTCTTTCTTACTCCTACAGATGTGCTGGAGGGTGAGTAGGATCAGCGCCTTGTGGAGGGTTACCACAGTGGGGCTGGGACCATGTGGGCCTGACCTCCAGTCTCCTTGCGCCTTGACTTCCCAGCCTCGCTGTGCAGCCTGAGAATAGAGACGGAGCGGGTCCAGCAGGAGCAGCGCAAGGTGAGTGGTGCCAGTGGCCTGGCTTGAGTAGTACAGCTATGTGGTGATGGCTCTCCTCACACCCTTCATGTCTCCCTCAGACCAGGCGGCAGGAAGCCCCGCAGCAGCCACCTGGCTCCAGCCAGAGGAGGCCAGAGTCTGGTGGTATTGAAGGGACACCAACATGGGTCACCCCATGGCTGTGGCCACCCATCTAGCCCCAAGATGAGTCAGGCCCCAGCTCCACATCTTGTCCTTGCAGGCCCAGCTCACGGATCTCCTCTCAGAACAGAGAGCCAAGACACTCCGGCTGCAGGCTGAGCTGGAGACCAGTGAACAGGTGCAGAGGGACTTTGTACGGCTGTCCCAGGCCCTACAGGTATGACCTGGCCTTTCCTACCTGGCTGGTATGGCTCTGAGTGACTTGTCCTGGGTCTTACCAGGACAGTCCCTAATTAGGATAGGTCCTTTTTCTAAGTCTAGCATGGTCTTTCCCCCCTGAGCTAGACCTCATAAATATGGATGCTCTCTTGCATGCCCCGCTGTATGTCAGATTCATGCTGTCAGCCACAGCGATGGCCCACCACACCCAGACTTCAAGCTGAGCCCCTGGGACTCATTCCTTTCCTTGACCCCATGTAAACACAGATTGATTCTGTGGAGCTGACTCGGGGCTGGCTGGTCAGGCAGGGACTGTTTCCTCCACGGGGCTTTGCATATCTCCCACCCAACCACACAGGTACGCCTGGAGCGGATCCGCCAAGCAGAGACTCTGGAGCAAGTGCGTAGCATCCTGGATGAGGCGCCCCTCAGGGACATCAGGGACATTAAAGACTCTTGAGGGGCCAGACGAGAGGCTTCCCTGCTGGGGAAGCTGCCCCTTTCTCTACAAGAACTGTGAGGCATGGACTGCAGGTCTCAGAACTGGAGTCCATCAGCTGCAAACCTGGATGGTGGTGTCCCTAGGGCCACTACTCCCACCCAGGGTGGCTGGGCCTGCCCTCAGGGATGATACCTGGAAAAGAGTCCCAGCCTCCTTCCAGAACCAAAGTGCAGGCTGAGCCCGGTGGCTTTCGGGCTACCATGCTCCCTCATGGATCCAGCTCTCCCACCCTGTCACCTCAGGCCAGTAGCCAGTCCCAGTCTCTGGCACGCCCAGCTTGTGGCTAGAAGCTGGTGGATTCAGTGGGCTCCTCACACAGAGGCCCTGGGACATACAACTGCTTTCTGGACTGTACGACACTAAGGTATTTGTCCGTAGGCACCTGAAACAGGCCCCGAGATATAAGGAAGCAAGGCCAGACTTTTCTGTCATTTATTTTCAATAAATAAGCAATCAGCTAGTCAGTTGCCTTGTCCCTGCAAGCCCCGTGAGTTCGGGAAGGGGATTTACAAGGTTCGGGGTGTGTGTGTGGGGGAGTGGGGGGTAGAGCGGGTTGCTGAAGGGGACGAGGGGGGAAGGACTTTATTTATAAACAGAATTGAGGAGGAGAAGGGTCTGTGCCTCAGCTTTGGCTGAAGATGCTTTGCTATTGGGGTGGGGAACACAGGGCACAAGGGCTGGTTACTTCCTTCTTTCGTCTTCTGGATCTGGAAGAAGAAAGGCAGGGGATGGAGCAGGCGGGCACAGGAGGGAGAACTGCATCTCCTTGCGCATCTCTACACACTCACCTGGAAGGGCCTAAGGGCCCCTTTCCCTACTCACCTGTGGTGTGCCAGACCCCAACCCGCCCCCAGCCACCACCACAGCCCCAGCAGCAGAGACAGCCAGCGCGACGCAGCGCAGCGCATCCCAGCCCAGCAGACTGGACGGCCAGGACACAGCCTCACAGCTGCCAGTGCCCACAATAACGGCATGGCCCTCATGTGGAAGCGGGCAGTGGCAACAGCAGCAGTGGCTCCAGGGAGAGCTGCGAGCGCGCAAGTGACCGCAGGGGTGCGCATGGGCTGGTGGTGGGCGAGCGGCAGGGTACAGCAGCTGGGGCAGGGCGGGTAGGGAAATACCTGTGACACGGTTCAAAGACATGGAGGAGGGGGGTGGTTATCCTATGGCCAGAGAGGACAGAGAGAGGCCGTTATCAAGAGGGAAGGAGAGGCCCTCGGAGCCAGGGGGCTGAGCAGGCTGGGAGAAAATCCCACCAGTCATAGCTGGAGTGGGGACAGGGCTTGAGTTGCCCTCCCTGGGGGACACTGGTCCCACCAGGGCTAAAAAGAACTTACCTACCTACCTACAAAGGAAGAGGGGGATAGATGGCTTATGGCGCGTGTTCGCAGCGCAGAGGGCGGGGCTCTGCTCGGGACTGGGTACAAGGAAAAAGGGATGTCCCTTACCCTCCAGATAGTTCCGAGCAATGAACTTGAGAAGCTCATCCAGCCCGATGACTGGCAGTGAGATCTTGAGGACCATGAGCCACTGGGTAAAGTCCAGGGCCCGGAGCTTGAAGATCATCTGGGAAGAGGACAGCAGGCATCAGGAATGACAAGTGCTTCCTCAGAAGGAAAGGGGGCCAGGGTGGCCTAAAGTACCGTGCCCTGCGAGCACCCTGTGGACACATGCTCTGCATGGGCTCCCCCAGGGCAGAGAAGCGACAGCTCACCGGCAGGGGGTCGACATAGAGGATGAGGAAGTGGAGGGACATGGACAGGCAGATGGAACCGAGCAGCCAGATGTTCACCCAGGGTGGCATCCGCAGTAGGGACTGGTTCTCAGACAGGCTAGAACCAAAGGCCAGGCAGATGGAGAGACAGGGATACAGAGAAAGATGTTTACAGTAAGGCAGAGTGGAGGGAGAAGAGAGGTGGGGAGAACATGAAGGCACAGGGCCCACCCAAGTGGACAAGGCCTACCTGTTGAGAGCATTGCACATCTCGATGGTCACCAACACAGACAAGGCCATAGTCATGGGCTCCGGGGCCTCAAAAACCTCACAGTCCAGGCCATCGAATTCAGGGTTGTGCTCAGTGCACTGCATGAAATGAGTCTACAAAGGAAGAGACAGAAGCCTGAGCTCTACAGAAGCCTTCAGCACACCCTCTCAGGGCCCACCTCCCCAGCCTCCTCCCTACCAGCTGATGGTAGCTGACATGAGGCCCGTCCTCTGCATACAAAAACCACCAGGCAGCTGCTCCTACAGTGGCTGCACCCACATAGCCTGTGGTGGGGAGAAGAGAGGAGCTGGGATCAGGGCTGAGGAGTTAAGTATCAGGAAGGCCTCACACAGCTGGAGACAGCTGGCTTTGGGCAGCTTGAATTGAGAAAAGCTGATATCAGGGACAAGGTTGGTCCCAAAGGCTGGGAAAGGTTGTTGAGTCCCTTCTTGCTTACCCCCAATTGCCATGTAGCGGAAAAAGAGCCAGCCACTGATAAGAGGCTCCTTGGGACTCCTGGGGGGGCGGTCCATGATGTCCAGGTCAGGTGGGTTGAATCCCAGGGCAGTAGCCGGGAGCCCATCGGTCACCAAGTTCACCCAGAGCAGCTGCACAGGGATCAGAGCCTCAGGCAGCCCCAAGGCTGCTGTCAAGAAGATACTGCCAGAGGAAGAAAGTCACACATTAGTTTGTTTCCAGCCCCGTGATCAACCCCCTCAGCCCTGGGTTGTTGTTTCTTTCTTCTGGATGCCTGCCCTGGCTGCTCACCAGACCACCTCGCCCACATTGGAGGAAATGAGGTAGCGGATGAACTGCTTCATGTTGTTGTAGATGGCTCGGCCTTCCTCCACGGCAGCCACAATGGTGGAGAAGTTATCATCGGCCAGTACCATCTCAGAGGCCGTCTTAGCCACAGCAGTACCAGATCCCATGGCAATGCCAATCTCGGCCTTCTTCAGAGCAGGGGCATCATTGACACCATCCCCTGTCTGAAGACGGAAGGAGAGAGTGAGAAACTCCAGGTTCCAGATGCCTTCTATTTCCCCTCCTCAGACTCCATGCAGAAACAGAGTCTCCCCCCCCCACACACACACACACACACCCAGCATGCATGGGGACACTCAGAGCCTTGACCCGGGCAGCCCTCTGCAACTTCTCACCATGGCTGTGATCTCATCGTAGGACTGCAGGTACTCCACAATCTTGGACTTGTGTGAGGGCTCCACACGAGCGAAGCAGCAGGCGCGTCTGCAGGCCTCCCGCTGCTCGGCCAGGGGCAGATCGTCAAACTCACGGCCAGTGTAGGCACGGTCTGTCACTTCCTCATTCTCCGAAAAGATGCCAATTCGTCGGCAGATGGCAATGGCTGTACCCTTGTTGTCCCCAGTGATCATGATCACTCGGATCCCAGCATCACGACACAGCTGGATAGAGCCTGTGACCTCTTTGCGGGGTGGATCCAACATGCCCACAACACCAACAAACGTCAGGTCCATCTGGAAAGATGCGGATGGTGACATGTCGGTCAGGGAGGAATTTGGGACAGACAGGAGGAAGTTCAGAGGAAGATGGGCAGTACTGTTGGTGACGCTGGGGCCTGCTGCCTTGGTACCTGGTGTTGGACATCAGTAGGACCTTGGAAGCAGAGGGCCAGGAAACATAATTCCTGCAATCCTTATAATGCCTGCATAGACTGGCAGTGCCAAGGCCTGCTGCAAAAGCCTGCCGAGTCAGAAAGTGATGGCACACACCTCTGATCCCAGCACTTGGGAGGCATAGGCAGATAGATCTCTGTGAATCCGGGGCCAGCCTGGTCTACAAAGCAAGTTTCTGGACAGCCAGAGCTGTTACACAGAGAAACCCTAGCTCAAAAAAAAAAAAAGAATACAGACTGACTGTCTGATTTAAAAAAGGAGAGCTGGATCTAGGTGTGGTGGGTACACCTGTGGTTCCAGCACCCAGGAGGTCAAGAGGAGTTCATGAATTCCTGACCAGGGCCAGCCCTAGCTGCATCATGAATTCACGATCAGGGCCAGCCCTGGCTACATTACAAAACCCTGTCTGAAGAACAACCACAACAAAAACCAAAACAAAGAAAAAATAGAAAAAGAAAAGCTACACATTAACACAGTGGCTTGTGTCTCCTAGCAGAGTCCTTGTTGGCCTGTCACTCTGAGCACACCCTGTTACCTGGCAGGCCATAATCTCCTTCTATAAATGCAGGCAGTGAGCTTTGGGGGTTATTCAGAGTCCACAGCAAGAAGTGCAACAGTTGCCTCAGACACTGCGCTGGGTGACAGTGATTCCCACAGAGCATGGTTAATGCAGACTGTGGCTGCAGGTGCGGCTGGGACGGGGCACACCTGCCTGCCCCGGGTTCCAGCCCCAGCACCACACTGGGCAGCACTGGACTAAACGACTCTGTCTTCTTTTCTTGGCTTTTGTTTTCGTTTCTGAAACGGAGTCTTGCTTGTGAGGCTGGCCTATCTCAGTCTACTGAGGGCCGAGATACTGAGTCTGACTGGGTTAGGTGTTTGATGAAACTGTCACACCTTCATGCCTTGTGATTTGGGGATCCACAGGACACAGCCGTTCATTTGACACACTGTACTAGGGAATGAGAATCATGGCAGCAGGCAAGAGGGAGCCACTGGGGAAAACTGTCTCAACACAAGTCCCAGGACAAGAAGAGACCTTTCCTGGCTCACCTCATACTCCATGAACTTGGCTGAATCATCCAGAACCATCTCCTCCCGTTTGGGGGGTGTATCGCGGGTGGCCAGCGCCAGGCACCGCAGTGTGTCCCGACCAGTGCCCCACTCCTTGATCACAGACATGATCTTCTCCTTCACGGGGCCTGTCAATGGCACCCGGGTCGTGCCAACACGCACATAGTTACAGCGGTCGATGACCCCCTCGGGGGCACCCTAGAAAACCAGAACAGAATTCCGAGATCCTTGCCTGCCTTCCAGGGTTCAGAAGGCAGCCATAGGAAAGGGCCCCAGCGTAAGAGAGAAAAGGTTCCTGACCTTGACAAACATTTTGTTGCCTACAGCAGCCCGTGAAGACTTAGCTGGTGAACAGTAGACAGACATAGACTTCCTGTCTCGGGAAAATTCCAGGGTGAATTCCTTCTTCATGAGTTGGCGGATCACCTGGGAGGCAGAGACCAGGTCCCTTTAAAACAGCCCCAAAGAATCTATGACGGAGTAAAATCTACACTGAGGCTGGGCCTAAAGCAAAGTCTGTTACAGACAGGACAAGCATAGAAGTCCAGGACTGGGGCCTTTTGGACAGTGGGCTCTTCTTCCTATTTGTAGTGCTGAGGCTAGAACTCATGGCTCACACATGCCAGGCAAGTGCACGACCGCTAAGCCACACCCAAAGCTCAAGTGTCCAGTTTAAAGCACATTAGAAACAGGGTGGCCTTGCACGCTGCTGCCCAACAGAGCATTCAGTGACCAAAGAAACGTACAATCTGCCCCGTCAGATGTGGTGCCAGTGGGATATGTGGCCAGTGAGACCAAGACTCTTGAAACAGGGTCTCCAGGTTGGCATTGGACTCACTGTAATTCTCCTGCCTCTGCTTCCTAAACACCTCTATTTAATTTGAATTTAAACAACACATGCATTGTTAAGACAGTGTAGGCCTAGTACTGAGCACACGGTGATAAATAAGAGAGAGCCAAGGCCAAGCGTGGCCGAGCATGACATACGCCTGTAACTAAAGCTGGAGGAGTGCTGTAAGAGCAAGACCAATATGGCCTGTGCAGCATGGCTTTATCTCAAAACAAAAGGAAAGGAAATAATGGCAGCCTTTATTTACCAACTATACTGCAGATGGGACTAAGGCTCTAGCTCAGTGGTAAAGTGCCAACCTAGTATGTAAGAGGCTTGGGGGCTCAGTCCCAGTATCACAGATAGATAGATAGATAGATAGATAGATAGATAGATAGATAGATAGACAGACTCTTAGATAGATAGATACGTGCATAGATATATATACAAACCCTCCACAGAATCAAATAGAAATAACAAGAGCCAGTGAAAACATTTGCCTATCAGTCATGAAGCCTCAAACTTAATCCTTAACACTGAAAAACAAAAAAACTTTCTTTTTTTTTGTGATATTAAAACAGAGATGGCTTAGTGGAAAAAGTGTTGGTGACACAACCTGATGACCATGCAAGCCTGAGTTGGAGTCCAGAACCACCGTGAAAAACAAAAAACAATTCCCAAAAGGTCTCTGACCTCCACATACACACCATAGCACATGAGCTCCCAGCTACATATCATACACCCCCATTGCACACAATACAGAACAATAAACAAAGCAGCCACGTATATCTCACATATACAAGAAAGGAAAATTTTTAATTAATAAAAAAAAATGTTTTTGTAAAGGAAAAAAATAAGGCTGGAGATATGGTTCAGTGGTTAAGAGCACCGGCTGCTCTTCCAAAGGACCCAGGTTCAAACCCCAGCACCCTTATGGCAGCTCACAACTGTTTGTGATTCCAGTTCCAGGGGATTTGATACATTCACACAGACATTACACGGAAGCAGAACACTAAATAAAATTTAAAAAGACAAGGCAGTGGTGATGGATCCCTTTAATCCCAGCACTCAGGAGAGGAAGGCAGCTGAATCTCCGAGCTCAAGGCCAGCCTGGTCTACAGAGTGAGTTTCAGGGCAACCAGAGCTATACAGAGAAACCCTTGTCTTGAAAAAAGAAAAAAAAAATTCGCCTAGCACATGTAAGTTTCTGGATTCCACTTCCTAGGACCAAAGACAAAACAGAGAGATAGAGGAAAGCCACCCATGGATGTACATACTGTTAATGCTCTTGAAGGCTGAGGCAGGAGGATGTCAAGAAAGAGAGATGTGGGTAGCATTCTACTCAAGAGACCAGCAAGTGGTCATAGCAAGAGCCCAGTGAGTGCCAGCACTGTACCTGTCCCCTGGAGTGGACCTCACCACCCTCTGGGATTGACAGCTGCACAGCCCAGAACCCACACCAAGACCTGAGAGCGGACAGAGACCAAGGTGCTGTGGCTTCTGTCCAACCTTGGGTCACAACAAGAGGAAGTGACCTCCCAGGGTATTGTAGCCAGACAGCACTAGCTGTATGACTGTGGGGAAAGGGGATTTCACCAGAGCTCAGCCTGGATTAGAAAAGCAATGGGTAAGACCATTGGGGTTCCAGCACAGCACAAGGCTTTGTCTGTCTGAGTTAGCCTAGATCTTGGGGCTAGGCCTATGGAGGGCGTCCCGACTCACCGAATTGCAGGCGTTGGCCCGCTCCACTTTAGAGAGGCTTCTCACTTCTGTGTTGAATACGTTCATCTTCTCCACCAAGGTGGTGAGAGCAGTCTCTGTTGCTTCGCCCACCTTCTCATAGACACCTTTGGTCTGAAATGGACAGAGGAGGAAGAGGAAGTGCGTGCCTAGATTCCCTGTCCCCTGTCCTCAACCAACACATCTTCGTCTGGATGGAACAAGAAGAAGCCAACCACCCCTTCTTGCATTTATGTTTGCTTCCTAAGAACGCTTTCCACGGGATTGCCCAGGAAGGAAACATGGACTCTGAGCTGCAGAAATGGAAGGGGCAAGGCTTCAGGTGGGTGGAGGGAGAGGTAGAAGATTACCTCATTAAAGTCCAAGGAGGAGTCATTGCAGAGGGCACAGATGGTAGCGAGCTCCACTAGCCCATCATACTGCCCTGCTCGGACTGGCTTATCATTCTTCAAGCTGGCATCAAGGTAGGGAGGAAGGCAGGAGAGAAACGATGGAAAACAGAGCATGATGAGATGCAGAGAGCAGGGAGAAGCAGACAGGTGTCGGGAAGGAGAGATGGAGGATTGGGTGGGAGAGATCAAGGAAAGTAGGGAGAGAAGAAGGAAGGGGGAACGAACAGGAGATCGTCCCCCGAGAGATGGTGGGGGTGGGGAGGGATGCACACAGCACTAAGGAGATTCCTGCATGACTTACACCTCTCCCTCAGGAGCATAAGTAGAGCCAGTGATGGAGAACTCGTTCAGTGAGCAAACATCCCCATCCACCTTGTCAATGATGAACATCTGCAGGGGAGAAGGACCACACACCGATATTCCACATCCCTGAGCGTAGACACCCCTAAATCCAGACTAAGCAAATTTCCAAGCATTTTCCCCCAATTCCCTTCTCCTTGACCCTCTCTGTACTGTTCCCTGCCATTCCTTGTTTTGCAATAATTCTTCGTGTTCTTCATCAGTGGCCTTAAAAACAACGGTTACTAGCTGGGCTTTAATCCCAGCATTTGGAGGCAGAGGCAGGTAGATTTCTGGGTTCAGGCCAGCCTGGTCTACAAATTGAGTTCCAGGACAGCCAGAGCTACACAGAGAAACACTGTCTCAAAAAAAAAAAAAAAAAAAAAAAAAAAAAAAAAAAAAAAAAAACAACAACAACAAAAAAAAAACAGGTTACTGAGCTAGGTGGTAGGGGTGCACGCCTTTAATCCCAGCTCTTGGGAGGCAAAGGTAGGCGGATCTCTGAGTTCTAGGCCAGCTTGTTTACAGAGCTAGGTTGAAGACATTCAGGGATACACAGAGAAACATTGTCTCAACAAAATGAAACAATACCACCACGGTTACTGAGGGCTACCCTGGGCCCTCCTCAGGTCAGCCCACAGATGTGCTTAACAGGTGTGGTGGGACTGGGGCCAAGTGCACCCGTGAGCAGCGGCTTATTTATGTCTCTAGTCACCAGCGGGGCTTCCTGCAGGAAGAGCTAAAAGTGTGGGTTCTTTTGCTATGACACTGTGCTGTAACTCATTTTTATAGGACAGGAGCCACGTCCTACAAGTCTGTGAAGGCTGTGTGTTAAGAGAGAGGTGGAGAACATGATATTCAGGCTGGCCACTCAATCTGCCCACGCTGTCCACTTCACCTCCACCCCACTAGAAACACTTTGTTCTTCACCTTTTAAACATTTCAACATTTCATTTATTTCCTTTTTTTTTTTTTTTTTTTTTTGTTCATTTACTTTTGGAAACAGGGTCTCTCCTGGAACTCACAAGACTGGCCTGAAACTCCTGGAAATCCTCCTGTATCAGGCCTGGTTACTTACACCAGGCATTCATTCATTCATTCACTCATTCATTCATTTCTGTAGTACTGGGGCTAGAACAGAGGGTCTTGTGTACACTAGACTAGCTCTCTGCCACTGAACTAAAGCCCCAGCCCTACAGAAAAGCCATTTTTACATCAAAGGCACATTATTCCACAGAACTCTCTTTAGGGCAGGGGAGGACGGCATCAGTGGATAACACCTTGAAGCCCAACATGGTAGTAGAGGCCTGAAATCCCAGTTCTTGAGAGATGGAGGCAGAAGAATTAGGAGTTCAATGCCAGTCTCATCCTGGGCTGCATAAGACCTCATCATAGGAAGACAGGGAAAAGGGGGGTGGTAGATATTCTTGGATAGCAGGGAAAAAAAAGTCAAATCTCTCTCCTTTTTTTCCCTGACATGTAGCATTTCCTTCCTACATGGTGAAAGGATATAATTAATGCACACACTATGCACACACGCTCTCTCTAAAATAAATAAATAAATTAGTGCTGGGCGGTGGTGGTGCACATCTTTAATCCCATCACTTGGGAGGCAGTGGCAGGCAGATCTCTGAATTCAAGGTTAACCTGGTTTACAGAGTGACAGGGCAGTCAGGGCTACCCAGAGAAACCCTGTCTAGAAAAACAAAAACAAACAAGCAAACAAACAAAACAGGTGAACAAAAAAATAAATAAAGGTTTTTAAATTTTCTAAAGAAACGCTGTTGAGAACTAACATGATCAGGCTTGCTGGCCCTGTCGTGCAGTGGAGGGAGGGGTGGGGTGGGGGACAGGATGTGCTGGCTGCACAAACAGAAGTTAAAGAAGTTAGACCCACACATACTTGGGTTTGGAACCCAGTTCTGCACACCCCACACTATGAGACAAAGTCTCACTGTTGCCAGGCTGACCTCAAACTCGTCAAAGTAAGTGACCCGTGCCCCCACTATCCCAAGTCCTTGGGACTCCAGACACAAGAGGCAAGCTCTAGCTGGCCTTTAAATATGTTTGCAGGGCAGGCCACATGCACAGTGCTCCTGCCTTTGCCTCCTGCCCAGGGATTGTAGGCATGCACTACTGTGACCAGCTCTGCTATTTACAAACTTTCTATCTTTTGGTGGACCCCTAAATCATCCTAACCCTCAGTTTACTTTCCTGAAAAGTGAGGTTAAAGAGACTGCCCCTGGATGGTCTGATGTGAAAGTCAGAGAGGCAATATGGCCCAGGGACCAGGCTGTAGTGTTTAGGTTTTTTGGGTTTTTTTTTGTTTGTTTGTTGTTTGTTTGTTTGTGTTTGTCAACCTGACACAAATCAGAGTCACCCAGGAAGAGGATACTCAACTGAGGGGTTGCCTCCATCAGATTGGCCTATAGGGACATTAATGACTGATGTGGAAGGGCTCAGACTACTGTGGGCAGGGTCACCCCAGGCAGGTGGTCCTGGGGTTATTAAGGAAGCAGGCTGAACAAGCCAGCAAGCAGTGCTCCCTGTTCTTCTACAGTCTCTGCCTTGAGCTCTTAGCTTGAGTTCCTGCCTCGACTTCCCTCAATGACAGACCATAAGCTATAAGAAACAAACCCTCCCCTTCCAAAGCCACTTCTAGTATTGATTTATCACAGCAACAGAAAGCAAGCCAGTGGACAGCATTCTTCCATGGTTCCTGCCTCTGCTCCTGCCTGAGTCTCTGCCCTGACTTCTCTCGATGACGGTCTGTGACTGGGATGTGTAAGCCAAATAGCCCTTCAACTCAAGTTGGTTTTAGAGTTTTATGAAAAGAACAGAAGACAAACTAACATGTTTCTTCCCCTGGTGGCACTTAATTTACCCTCTGGCATCCCCCAGGCCATGCTAAGAAGCCCACCTTGAGAGAGCACATTCCACCCCCAGGCAGGCTTCAATGTAGCCTCTGCTTCTTCTGACCTTGCAAACTGACATCTGGTTGGTGGTGAGGGTCCCTGTTTTGTCAGAACAGATGACAGAGGTACAGCCCAGGGTCTCCACAGAGGGCAGACTCCTCACGATGGCGTTCTTCTTTGCCATCCGGCGGGTACCCAAAGCCAAGCAGGTGGTGATGACAGCAGGAAGCCCTGTGGGGACAGAGATATCCTGAGTGAACAAAGCAGGGGGAGCAAGGCCTACTGTGGCTGCTACCTAACAGTCACCAGAGCTATCAGTTCCTTTTCCAGGGGACCCATCATAGTTATTTTATCTGGAATTACTCTTTGTTGTGAGATAGCAGATGAGCAAGAAATGACTGCCTTACCTTCTGGGATGGCCGCCACAGCCAAGGCCACAGCAATCTTGAAGTAGTAAATGGCGCCCCGGAACCAGGAGCCCCCATGGACAGGATCGTTGAAGTGGCCAATGTTGATAAGCCAGACAGCCACACAGATGAGAGAGATGACCTTGGACAGCTGCTCCCCAAACTCGTCAAGCTTCTGCTGCAGTGGGGTCTTGTCCTGCTCAGTGGCAGCCATCTGGTCTCGGATCTTTCCAATCTCAGTACTCACACCAGTGGTGGCCACGATGCCTACGGCCTTGCCGGCTGCGATGTTGGTACCCTGGGAAGGTAAGGGGTAGGGTCAGGCCTCTTCTCTTCTTCCTCTGCCATGCCTCCCTCCGACACCCAGGCCCTCTGGCTGAGTATGACTGCTTACTGAGAAGAGCATGTTCTTCTTGTCCTGGTTGACAGCTCGGGGGTCAGGGACAGGGTCTGTGTGCTTGATGACAGATACAGACTCTCCTGTGGAGAAAGGGCCAAAGAGTCTCAGCTGTTGTCATGTGCATCTTCTTAACATCCTGACCCCTTCCAATCAGCAAGCAAGCACTCCGGTAGAGGTCTTGCCTCTGGAGGATGGTGCTTGGGACAGGTAGAAGGTCCATTGCCTTTAGAGTTAAAAGACACTGAGCAAGCCTAGTGTGCTGTGTGACTTTGGTAGCTTGACTTCCGTTTGCTCCCCATGTCCTGGTGGGAACCAAATAAGCCGGTGGGTGTGGAGCGTCTGTCTACTGCATAGCACATTCCTGGAAGACAGAAGTCCTCACTACCAGTGTGGCCACCCCACCAAGGACAAGAGCTCAGATCCTCCTCCTGTGGGCTCAGTTTGCACTGTTTCCTTCCCAGAGTTTAAAGTGTATCCAAAGTCCACACCCTATCCCCAGAATCTCTCATATGAGGGCTTTTTGGAACATTGGAGAAGATAAGACAATTTGCATCAAGGTTGAGTTCCTATGTCCGTATAGAAGGTGTAGGGTGGCAAAGATTATAGAATATAGTCAAACATCCTCTCCCATGCTCCTGTGACAGAATGAAGGCCATGCCACACTGATAACGCTACCTTAGAACCAGAAAGAGGTCCTCCTGCAGGATGTCCTCTTTCACCTACCCAAGACCTGTTCTCTGTCTACCTAGCTCCTTCCTCATATGCCCTCCCACCTGAGTCCACCTACCTGTCAGGATGGACTGGTCGACCCGGAGGGTGGTGGATTTGATGGAGAGGATGCGGATGTCTGCAGGGACTTTGTCCCCAACTGCAGAGAGAGGGGTGAGTTCAGCTGGGAGCAGAGTTTACATTCCTCACCATCTATCTCCTTCCTATCATCCATCCTTCAGGTCCTACAGTACCCAGGCCTGCCTTTCACAGGCCTTCAGCACAAGATTTCCCATCTTGCTCTACCCCGACCCCAGATGATACTATTCCATTGTCCGCCATTGAATGTGTCTCTTCCCACTGGCTGTGAGCCTGTGAAGGAAGCCCACAGAATTCCTGGTGGGTAGTGTGTGCTCACTAAGAGCATCCTCAGTAATGGAAAGGACCATTAGGGACAAGCCAGCTGAAACCCAGAAAGAGAAGCCAGAGGAAGGTAAAGAAGGAAACATAGTGACGTAACTCAGAGGAAAGAGGGTGACTTGGAAGATCAGAGAGCGAGGCTGAGAAAATCCAGGCCAAGCGAGAGTGACCGTGGAGCCTGAAGCTGCAGAGTGCACAGAGGGACTTGTGAGGGAGCGTTCCCGACTGCAATGCAGGGCTTCACAGACGGGGAGTGGGAAGCCAGACTGTGAAAGCCCCACCTTGGGAGGTGCTGGCGAGGACACTCTGCCAGACTAGAGAGACCTTCTGGGGGACACACACACCCCTCCTCAGGTCTCTGCCTAAAGCCACCTTGGTCCCATGGGTGGAATTGGGGCAAAGTTCACTTGCTTTCCTTTCTCTTGGTTTCTAAGGTCCCTCCTCCAGTGTCAGAGGAAGCAGGAGGAGGGAAGAGGTCGGCAATGGAGTCAGACCGACACACTTGTCACTGAAGCCCAGATGGTATTTATAGACATTCATGGCACTGACCCCAAACTGTCACCATAGCAGGACTGCCCTGTCATGGAGCCGAGGGGTCTTCAGCCCACCAACTTCCCACCCTATGCTTCTCCTGGTGGTGATATAGCATAGAAGGTGACACAGTATGAGGGTCAGAAGCTTAGAGATACACATTCACCAGGCTAGGGACTGAGAGAGGTGGCAAGTCCTACTCAGGGCAAATATAAAAAGCGCTGAAGGGGGCAGAATCCTAGTAATCTTAGCTACCCAGCCGCACCCCTCCCTGAGCGGCATTAAGTGTCCCTGAGGGGGCAGGGCCCTTCTTGAGCGCCCTCCTCATAGGTCCCGTGCTCCTAGCTGGGAGAGAACTAGAACCACCTTACATGGTGGTTGGGGTAGTCATCCACCCCCACCCCCACTCCCTTCAACTCTCATTCCTTCCCCTTTGAGAGGCCTCAAGGACACTGAGGGGTCAAGACTGAAAGCTGACCACTGGTGGGTGGAAGGAGAGGGGAGCCAGGCCCGGGAAGGGGTGGAGATGGGGACATTGGCTGGGACTGGCTTCCACCTGTTGCTTGCAAGTGTTGGTTGAGGGGAGGGGGGACGGGGGTCTGTCTGCTGCCTGGGGACAGGACTAGCTGTTCCTACTGAGACTCTAGTGGGGAGGGTGCTGTGGCCTGCATGTCCTGGAGTGACCCCTGAGGAGTCTGGGATGGAGAAGCAAAGCCACCATCCTCATAGATAGCAGTGTCAGGGCTGGCAGGTCCCCTGACCCAGGTCTGCCCTTCTGAACCATCCAGACCAGCACTTACCAGCCACCTCCACGATGTCCCCAGGGACGATGTCCCGGGCCTTGATCCTTTGCACTGACTTTCGGTCAGCCCGATAGACCTTTCCCATCTCGGGTTCATATTCTTTCAGCGCCTCGATAGCGTTCTCTGCATTCCGTTCCTGAGGAGGAGGGCAGACAAGAACAAAGTCAGAGAGAAGGTCCTAGAACAGGGTATATGTAGGAAAGGTGAGGGATACAGAGGTGGAGGAGGAAGAACAGGGATCCTAGCAGAGATAGGGCTAGTGGAGAAAAGACTGGCTTATGTGGGTCCAGCTGACAGGAGGGGCGGACAGAACCCCACATACAGCAGGGCTGCGTTTGTTGTAGAAAATGTGGCGGTGGCTAAAAACAAGTAAGAGGGGTTTGGGCCGAGAAGAAAGGGATTTTAAAAAAAGCAAAACAAAGAAACAAAAACAAAACAGAAAACAAAGTAGTGATATGAGTGGAAACAGAAGCCAACTAGTAATTTACTGAATGCCTACTGTGTGCCATGCACTTCCAATTCCTCTTCAATTGCATCAAGCCGGAGGGGCACAGCTATGAGTCCTGGTTTTTTTCTTTTTCTTTTTCTTTTTCTTTTTCTTTTTCTTTTTCTTTTTCTTTTTCTTTTTCTTTTTCTTTTTCTTTTTCTTTTTCTTTTTCTTTCTTTCTCTTTCTCTCTCTCTCTCTCTCTCTCTCTCTCTCTCTCTCTCTCTCTCTCTCTCTCTCTCTCTTAAATCAGGGGCTCTTTATGTAGCCCCGCCTGACCTAGAACTCTCTATGTAGACCATGTGGGCCTCAAATTCACAGAGCTCTTCCAGCCTCTGCCCCTGCAATTGTAGGACTAAGGGTATGTGGCACTACATCTGACTTTGCCCCTTCTCCTTTTCTTTCTCTTTGTAGTGGGGTTATAAGTGTGTGCCACCCTGCTTAGTCCTCACTAGCTTAGAACTAGAGAGACTCCTGCCTCTGCCTCTGGGGCGCTGAAGGGCTTTGCCACTACACTTAGCTCACTAGCCCTCTTTTACAGGTGAGGAACTGGGCTTAGGGATGTGGTCACACAGTAAGCAAATGAGTCTTTCGGCTTTTGCCAACACTCCCTGCCGAGAGGACCAGAGGAGAGGGCAAGGCTGGGGGAATGGTGTTGGAGACTGGAAGGAAACGTGGCCCCTTGCTCAGTGTTGAGACATGAGGTCGGAGGAGTGGTCAAAACTAACCTGCCAAACCCCCACAATGGCGTTGGCAATGAGGATCAAGAGAATGACAAAAGGTTCCACAAAGGCAGTGACGGTTTCTTCGCCTTCCTCAAACCAGGCCAGCACCTGAGAGAGGACGGAAGCTAAGGGGCCTGTGGGAGGCTGAAGCCCCACATTTACCGGAGGCTCCTCCCTTTGCCACAGAGCCCCCAGCACACAGACCCAGCCATCCTTGGGCTGTTGTGCAAACTGGCAGTGCAGCACACACATACACTTGGGGATTACCTGGGAAGGCTTTCAGGTTTCCCTGACCAAACTGTTGGCTTGTAAGCAAACCTCTGGGGACACCCAGGGTCAACCACCCTTACATCCACATCCATCCCACAGGGACCCAAGCCCAGTAGGAAAATCCCTGTGATCCTGGAAGGGCCCAGCCCACCCCCAGCCCTCCCTCCCTTACCACCAAAGCATGGAAGCTCCAATTTCATGAGAGAACAGGAGGGAGGTAGGGTTACAGGCCTCCTGCACCCACCCTACCCCAGCTGTTACCACTGCCAGGCAGCAGTCACAAGCAAAGGCCAAGGAGCAAATCCGAGGCGAGAGGGGAGGCTCTGCCAGCTTAGGCGCAGGAGCACATGCAGCCTCCACAGTGTTGGTTTTGTTTGTTTGGCTTTTGTTTTGTTTTGTTTTTATGGTTTTCTCTCCTAGGTCTTATTTTCCAACTAAGATGCTAAAGAAATTCTAAAAACGCAAGATGGACTGCAGGGATGGAGGGTGACAAGCAGCCAGCAGCAGGGGCTATGAACACTGGAGATGTAACAAGGGGATGGGGTAGCCTAAGGCTCTGAGGGACCTGGAGACCGAGGTAAGGATGAATTAGGCTGGATAAAAAGAAGTCGGCAACCAAGCTCCAGGCCTAAAGGAAGTGGCATGTGGTCCAACCTGGAGACAGCTGAGGGGTGAGGGGTGGAAGGGTTGGTAAGGTCTGCAGGGTACCCTGGCAGTCAGTCGCCCTTGTACCAAATCTTTCTCTTAGTCAATCAGTACCACAGGTTGGAGAGGGCAGGGCAGGATTGGTGACGCAGAGTAGGGGACCAACCAGGACAGGCTGGGAGTGACAGTGGCCCCACAGTAGACATTGCAGCCCTCACTGAAGCAGGGAGCCTATGCTTTGGGGGGGGGGTAACCTGAGCTCTTGAAGCCCTTGAAGCTGGGAGGGTGGCTTAGCTTCAGTGTTTTGGCTGAGAACACTCTCAGGGTTTAAAATAAAACCTCTCCGCAGGGGAGGAAGCACCCCAGCACCCCACCCCCAGCTCCCGCCTGGAAAACAGGGTGGTCAGGGCTTGGATGAGGGCATCCAGGATAGTAAGAGCCACAGGCTGATCCCAAGGCCCACACCATACTCCGACAACACTTACAAAGGAAATGCAGGCAGCCAGGAGAAGAATCCGCACAAGCAGGTCTTCGAACTGCTCTACCACCAACTCCCACAGAGACTTGCCTGGGGAGGAGGGGGGGGGGCAAGAAGAAGAGTCCCAGGGTTAAGGGATGAGTGTCCATGGATGGGGATGGGCCAGGGTCCAGAGTCTAGAGTGCCCTGGTCCTCTAGGTTGATAAGCAGCCCAGCTTGGCATGAGAGAAAGAGATGAAACAGCCCAAAAGGCTGTGACAGCTGTTCCAGGGTGGGGAGGACTCAGGGAAAGTGTCTGGAGTCTTGACACTTAAGCTTTGAGGAAAGGTCTCTGCCTTTTGGGTAAAGGCTATGGGTCTCAGTAAGGAGAAGGCAGAGAGTGGGTAATGAGGGGCATAGGAGGGCCAGGGTAACTTACCTTCCTCAGCCGGGAGCTCTACCCAGGGAAAAAGAAGAAAAGAACAAATTCAGTGGGGGCCCATGCCTCATGCCCCCCACACCCCAAACTCTGTGGCTAACATAAGAGAATCAGGGTATCAGAAGGGTGTCCCATGAGGTTCAAGGTCACCCTATGAAACCTCCCCAAACTCCAGATTTTAAAACTTTTCTTTAGTATCCTCCTTCTCCTCCAGTCCTGCTCCACCTTATATACCCTGGAAGAAGCAGCTCCCACTGACAGGGGTAGGAGGGCAGCCAAACCAGCTTCTCCTCGGAGGGATACTTACCATTGGGGCCATATTTTTCCAGATGCCGCTTAACTTGGTCTGGGGTAAGGCCTGTGGTCTCGCTCACCCCGAAATAGGACAAACATTCCTCTGTGGACTTGGAGTGGGCGGCCTCCATTGTGCTCCCTTCCTGGGGGCCAGGGGGTGATGTGTTTCTTCTTAGGGGCCTCTCACTTGTGGGGGGACTTCTTCAGCTTATCCACCTGCCTGTTGATCTGGGCTCCTTCCTTTTTCTTGCTTGCCCCCCCAGATTCTTCTCCTTTCCACGAAGTTCTGACCCCAGTCCTACTTGCGCAGCCGGCCACCCCCCCAGCCCCCAGCTGGTCCTTATGAGGGAGTGGGGGGGGCAGGCTCCCCCTTCCCCCAGGTCAGGGATTGGCTGGCTGAGACCCCAGCAGGAGGGGTCAGGAGAGAGAGAGGTTTCTGCTGACAGAGAGGAACAGTGGGGCTGCAGCCTGAGGTGTCACTCACAAGGGACGCAAAGGTGGCCCCAGCCTCAGAGAGGAGGGGGGAGTAAAGTCACTTTCTATCATCTGCTACTGACCCCACCCCCAGTTGCCTCAACTTCCCCAGTTACACTAAATGCTCAGTTCCAAGCCCACCCCTGAGCAGATCTTTCCATAAGCCCTCTTGGCCCTTAGGCCTTATCACTCCTTAGCCTGGTCTTGACATCATGAACCCCTTTCCACTGTCACAGTCTCCTCCCCTGCCTAATGTGTTTGGTTAACAGAGGAGGTACTCCAAGCCTTTTGGCGGAATCAAAGGAAAGGGGAGAGCATCTTTGGGGGACAGAGGAAGTAGCTCTAGAGAGATACAGGGAACCAGGGAAGGGAGACAGTCAAGGGGACAGTGCAGATGGTAACCTTACCCTAGGGAGGGGTTGCTGCAGCCATCAACAAGGGATTTAGTGTCCAGGCCCTGGTAAGCAAAGCCAGGACTGTCTGTCTCTCCTAAACTCCCCCCACCACTACCGCTTTAGCTCAGCCTCTGGGAACACAGCCTTTAGCTCCCCCAGGCAGGGAATCCCCCCCGAAGAAAATGGGACACCCAGGCAGCCAGGTAACCCAAGAGGCTACGGAATGTGCTGATGGAAGAAGGGGAGGGATGGGTGTTTCAGGGTGGGGCAGGGGAGTAAGGATCTCCTCACCCTACACTAGCCTTCAACCCTAGGGCTTCAT
Source organism: Mus caroli (assembly GCF_978045245.1). Classification (NCBI taxonomy): domain Eukaryota; kingdom Metazoa; phylum Chordata; class Mammalia; order Rodentia; family Muridae; genus Mus; species Mus caroli. Next base: position 19,319,284 of record NW_028227263.1, on the reverse strand, counting down.
GGTGACCCCCCCAGAAGTGTGGGGTTCTCTTAAGCTCTCACCCTGATGCAACAGCTCACAGAGGGAATGGGGATCAGGGCTGGTAGGAGTGCTCTGGAGCTGGGCCAGCCCCAAGCCAGTGACTGAGGGCAGGACCCCTGAGGCTGGATGAAGTAGAGGCTCTGGAAGGGAGGGGAGAAGGTATGGAGAAAAGATGACAGAACAGAGTTGGGAGCAAAGAGCACAGACTTCCTAAGCCCGAAGAGAAGAGGGAAAAGAAACAGCAGGGTTCGGGCAGTGGCAGTCATGTGGGCGGGGCCCCAGAGGCTGGGTGCAAAGCCACAAGTTGTTGCTGAAGGGCTGGCCTGGCCTGGGTGTCAGCTTCCTCCGAAGAGCAGCTGCTCTGAGCCACCCTTCCCCACCCGCTTCATCATTGGGGTATCTTTTGATTTCCACCCAGGCAGCTGCTGGAGGAGGAGCAGCCGGGGTCTATGGGCCAGGCTGCAAGCAGGGGGAAACTGAGGCAGAAAAGTTTCCATGGACTAGAGATCGAAAGGTCAATGAGGACCAGCAGCACTGTAGCTCTGGAACACAGGTCCCACCTCTACCCAGGCCTCAGTTTCCCTGAAAAAACCAAGGAGCAGGTCCCACACAAGGGCTCCAGTGCACAGACAGAATGATAAGGCAGCAGAGCCCACAGAACAAAAAGAAGCCCCACTTGTTGGGGTGACCACTGGCCAACAGCCTCGGATTCATCCTGCCTTCTGCCCAGACTTGGGGGAGGGGTGAAGTCAGGACAAGGTGTTCCTTCCCACCCTCTTTTCACAGTTCCCACAAACCCCTCCCTCGAGGTAGAGTCCTGCTGTGACCCGAGATGGTAGGGCTTAGACAATGAGTGAGAATCTAGGGGTCACATAAACAGACATTTCTGCCTGGCCCAGGACCCTCCATCTGGGGCCAGAGGCAGGCTCAGCAGCCATGATGGCTCAGGCCCTAGCTGGCTTTCCCCCAGCAGCACCTGGAGGAGTGACAGGGGCACAGGCTTCCAGCAGCAGGAATGCCCAAACATGGAGAGCGAGCGGGAGCAGGGACACTGAGCTTCAAAGCAGTTGAGTGAGGAAAGAAGGCAGGCTTTACAGGCCACTCCTGCCAAAGAGGCTCTCTGAGGTTACTCGGTTCTACCTCTCCCAGCTTCCCAGAGAGATAAGTGAAGGCTGGAGAGAGAAAGCTACCAGCCCAGAGGCCCAGAGCCCCAGAGCTGCAGGACAACACTTTTGACCTGGGGTGGGAAAGAGCAGATGAGGTCATTTCACAGACCACTTCCCACGGCACCAAGACTGATGGTGTCCTTGCTCCTGAGTTCCGAGAGTGAGGGAAGGCCTGGCTCTGAGAGGCATGAGAACAGCCTGGCCCACTCCCAAGTTCCACATATAAGACTTACTGGGGGTCTCACTGTCTCCTAGAAGATCTAGCCAGGACAGGTTAGTCTAGGGGTATCTTTTTGCCCACCTCAGGATGGCAAGTCATGGGGGGAGGGGAGCCCTTGAACACCAGTTGCCATGAGATTAGGAGGGGGATCAGGCCTTCCCACAGAGGTGCTACAGCCCTCAGTGGCCATTGGCTATCTCCAACAATCTCACTTGGAGAACACAGCACCGAGGTCTCCAGCTGCCTTCCACCCAACCTCCACAACAGGGCCAATTCAATCCCTAGTCAAGGCCAAGATTTGGGGAGCTCCAGGGGTGATGTAAAGTAAGAGCCAGCAGGCTTCCCCCAGTCAACCCCCATCCTCGGTAGCCTGTGAGCTCAGCTGTCTCCTGTCCGTCTCCTTACAGAACTGACACAGGCCCAGAATAGCAAGGTCATGAGCGTGGGTAGGGCCTCCTGGAGGTGGGGCAGAAGCTGAGGGACAGAAGATCGGCTGTTCCACTTTCCCAGGGGAAGAGAGTGACACTGGAAGGTGGAAGGGGGAAACACAATAGGTGGGAGTCTTCAGATCCTGCTTGCCTCACACACACACACACACACACCCCACACACACGTCCCACCCCTAAGCTGGGAAGCCAGGGCACCCCTGTTGGAGAACACAGATGCAGTGCAGAAAGATGTGTTCAGGATAGGGTCTGTATTTAAAAATGGGAGTTTGATGGTAGTGATCAGTCACTCCATGCCAACCAACAGCTTATACCTCAGAGGAGCGGGGTAGTAGGGGTGGGAAATGTGTGGAACTGGACCCAGGCAACTGGAACTTGAGACTCTCAAGGGAAGCCTCGAGACGAGTATTTAAGTCAGACAGAAACAATTAGGCCAAACCATGTCCGCAGCACCAACTAAGCTGAAACGTCACATGACACAGAGGCTGTCAGGGCCCAGAGTCGCTTGCCTCACCCTTAGGTTCATACAGCGAATGAGGCAGCAGCAGGACTCACAGCCAGGACGGTCCTGGTCTTGGGCCCCTCTGTAGACTGCACCACTACAGTTAATCTTCCCCAACTCCATGACTTCAGCATTTCCTGCCTGCTTTATTCCTAGGGTAAGAGTTTCACTCAAAACAATTCAGTGAAGCAAAGGCCTTTGGTGACCCCATCTTTCACTATCTTGTCCCAATAAAAGAACAGACTGGCAGGGCGTGGCAGTGTAATCCCCTCAGCACACAGGCAGCTGAAGCAGGAGGATCATACGTTTAGGTTACATAAGAGATACCATCACCCTGAAAACAGAACATGCTGGAACCCACAAAAGTACTGCTGAGCATTGAAGCACTCAGCAAACCAAGGGGACTGGAGCGGAGAGGTGGTTCTGAAGGCCTTGACTAGAGGATGAAAAGGCCTAGACCCAGGCCAGCTCTTTGGCCTGAGCTCAAGAGACAGCTTTATCCGCCCACCCCAGGTCCTACTCCAAATATCAGCCACAGCCATCATGATGGAACTGAGATAAACCCTTTATTTATTTATGCTTTTCCATTTTGTTTAAAACAACAACAACAACCACCTTAATATAACTGACAGCCCTTCCCCCTCACCCTTGACTGGGCTGGGGGTTATTAGTGGGGAAGCAGCCCCCAGGGATGGGGCTGACCGTAAGAGCCCCTCAGGGAGGTAACGGAGCCCAAGTCCTTGGCCTGGGGCACCTGTAGTGTGTAGTAACTGGGGACTTAACAGGGCTCTTGAACCTCTACTTGTACAGCATACACACCCTTGGCTGACAAGGGTCAGGAAGCATGTAGGGGGGGACGCCCACCTTCCTCTGTGTTCCCGCCCAGCTCACTCTCACAACTTAAGGCTGGGAGCAGGAGAATGGAGGGTGGGCAGGTACCTCACACAAATGAGTACTGATTATTAATGGCTCGGGGGTGACCCCCTTCTTCTCCGTTGCCCCCTAGTGGTAGCTGCTGGAGCTGTACCATTAGGGACACCTCCAAGTCCCCACTAGAGCCAGCACCACCCTGAGCCTCAGTGCCTGGTGCTATGGCCTCTTCCAATTCAACCATGGGGACCAGCTCAGCCACGGGGACCAGCTCTTCCTGGACCCCTCCACTGCCCGCTTTCTCTTTCTCTTGCCTCTCTTTGGCTGCTGCGGCTGTGGCTGCCGCAACTTCTGGCGCCCCCGACGCCTCTTCTGCCCCAGGATGTGGGGGATCTGTCCATGGAGGGGGTTCAGAGGGCTGGGCTGGGTCACGGGAGGTGCTCCGTTCTGGATAGGAATGGTGAGAAGACATTGCTTGTGGAAGGAAGTGAGTTCTTATGGCGACCTCCCCTTTGCTTGTCCTCCCCAAGGAGCCATGTGCTATCTCCCCCATGTCCCATCTCCTGAGCAACCCCCCTCCATGGAAGATGAATCATGGGCGGTGGTGAGAGGACCACACTTACACACAGTCACTCGCTCCGAAGGGCAGGAGGGTGGAGGAGGCATCGGGGTAGCATCGGTCGCCCTCGCACACCCCTGCATGGCTCCCAGCCTGCTCCCGGCCTGGGGGAGGGGAGGGGAGGGGCAACGTGGGGACAGATGGGATGGTGGGTGGGGGAAAGTGAGAGATCAGACAGGGACATCAGACATCAAGGGAGGAAGGAGGGGATCAGACCATGAATCCCCAAAAAGGCCAAAGACAAGGCCAAGGAGGATGGGTCCAGGAGACAGACAATGATGGCGCGGAGGGTCCGATGGAATGGGAATGCAGCACCCAGCTCTCCACTGCCCCTGCCCCAAGAGGAGCCTCTGCCTGTATCCTGTCAGCCTTCTGCTTCCCTTCTAGGTCCCTGCCCAGGTACCTGACTGCCCTGCTCCCCACTAACAGGGCCTTTCCTCCACCCCCCCACCCCGTCTTCCTGGCACACACACCTCACTTCTTGGGTGCACGGGCACCTCCTCCCCTGCAGACCTGCTCTGCTCACCCTGCTGCCGCTGGGAGGGCACATAGCTGACAAGGACAACATCACTGGAGCCTCCAGACTCCAGAGGGATGGGGTGCACCCGGAAGTGCTCAAGCATATCGAAAATGGACTGGAACCACAGATGTTGGACCCGGCACTGTCCCTCCTCATTTAGTGACAAGCGCAGGTGCTGAGGGCAGGATGACAAGTGAGGTGGGAGTTAAAAGTCCCTGTCAGTTATACATCCTTCCTCCCCTGCACAATGGGATCCCCAGATCCCCAGATTCTCCTTCAGGACCACTCACCTTGGCCTTGCCCTGGAAGTTGAAAGTGAGGACATATTCACCACGCCTTGTCTCACTCTGGCGTACCAAGAAGACACCATGGGAGCCAGTGCCTCCTTCTAACACTAACTGGGCAGCTTTGAGTCGAGAGAGCATGCCGTGGAACCAAGGATAGCCTGAGAGGGGCTGATCCCCCTCACCCCCCTCTGACTCCCCTTGGAACAGGAATGATCCTTCAGGAAGGAGAGAGAGGGAAAAGCAGGTGTCAGAGGCCTCTCCCTAGCCCTGTTTTCCCCTTGAAACACCAGGTCACTGGCTCTTTCCCCGTTTGATCCCTCCAGTTCCAATACAGGATCACAAACCAGACAAAAATATACAAGCACCCAATACCTGTGGCTGCTTCTGGAGTATCCAGGGGAGGGTAGGGGGTAGAGAGGGGATGAACTGTCCCTGCTGGAGGCCCCTCCTCAATGGGAATTCGAGGAGGCAATTCTGGAGGAAGCAGTTCCATTGAATCAAAATGGGAGGCAGCAATGGAGGCAGAACTAGGGGAGAAGGACGCTGACGGCCGGTCTGAGAGGCCCCCATAAGCTCCTGAAAGAAAACAGAGGGGCCAAACTTGAGAATGACACAGGTTCTGCTCCTGCAGGTCTGGGCTCCTGCCATCTCCCCATTGGCTGTCCACTTGCGTGCCCAGCCCCCGTGCCTCTGGAGGAGCGACCCTGATGGATTGTCACGATGGTTCTGACTTACACTGCTTGTACGGCTGAGGGACCAGGGTTATTTCGAGGAGGTCCTAGAATCCAAATGTGCCTATGTCTTTTCTGAATCAACAGCTGAAAGATTATTGCAAAGGTTGGTGGGGTAGGGATAGAAGCCCTGGAAAATGTCCACATTAGAAAGGAGCCCTCTGTCTCGTTTAGACCAGAACTATCATCTTGAAGCACCTCAAAAATGTCAGGAGGTCCATTCCTGTACCGAGGGCCTCCGAAGACTGAGGCTACAGCTTGCAGGTCAGCCTACAGCAACAGAAGACTTGGGAACACACTCCAGTGACTGTCATCTTGTGATTGCCTAGCAGGAGCCTTCCCCTTCAGGCCAGAGTCACGTGACTTTCACCTGAGTTCTTCCCTTTCCAAGCATCCTGGTGCTCACTCCCATGTCAGCTCTCAATAAGGTTCCTGGCCCTTGAAGCTACTCTCATCTCTCACCTCGGTACAACATTCTGTCAGTTCCATCTCCCATCTCCCTTGTTTTCTTCCTCCTGAGTTCCCATGATGCACCCTGCTAGGAATGCTCAGAAGACACTAAACATACCCCCCATTTTAGAGACCTGCTTTTTATTAGGAATAATGTCTTACCAATTCAGTTAGAGTTAACCCATGGAGACCAAAGAGCCCACTTGAAATACCTGAGTTCCCCATCTACCCCAGAGCCTAGCATGCAGCCAGTGATACACTAGAGCCTGACTGAGCATCTGTCAAACATCAGGCCTAGGCCAGAAGACACATCACCATACTGCTTAGAAAACAGCCACGTCAGAACCTAGATTAGCACAGCAGCACAACTTTGTCGGCAAACTCAGGAAATCCATTTCCTCCCTGTGGTCTCGGTTACTTGCAATCTGATGTAAGGTCTATGCTAGCTCTAACAATCCAGTCTGTAATAACTTTCTTGTTGACTGAACGCAGCCCTTGTGCCAGGCACTATGAAGCCAAAACTCAAGAGCCAATGGTCAGGAGAAAAGGGTAGAGTAGAGGCAGTCTACAAGGTGAGCTGGGCCATACAGATATCTTTCTGCATGTGTCAGTGTTTGATCAGGATGAAAGAGGAGGTGCACACTTGGAAGGCAGAGGCAGGCGGATTTCTGAGTTTGAGGCCAGCCTGGTCTACAAAGTGAGTTCCAGAACAGCCAGGGCTACAGAGAAACCCTGTCTCGAAAAAACAAAACAAAAGGAAAGAAAGAAAGAAAGAAAGAAAGAAAGAAAGAAAGAAAGAAAGAAAGGAGGTGCAAAGGCCACTGACATATGCTGAGATACAGGACAAGACTGAAACAAAGATGTCCACACAGTATGCTGGAAGCCTGCTCAAGAAAATCATTACTTCAGTCTAGACAGAATGGTGGCCTAATGGAAGGTGGCTTATGAAAAAAAGGTAACAGAGCTGAGTGTGAAAGGTTGGATAGGAGTTTTATGGGGCCATGCAGGATGGTCACTGTAATGATTTTAAATGGCAAACTGTGACTTAAGAGTTCATGGTATGTTCAGAGACAAAATACAAGCAGTCAGTAGGTCATAGGTAGAGCAGCTAGGGAACAGAGCTGGCCCAGCAGCTCACACGGGCTCGACCTTACCCTGCGACAGGCGGTCGTTACTCTCGCTGGGTCCCAGCAGCAGATCCTGGCTAGGCAGACTCTCTGAATGATTCAGGCAGGGCAACTCCAGGCTGTCTGTGTTATCCTTTGTGAGGAAGGAGGTCCCAGGGGCCAGGGGAAGGGTCATGGGACGGGGGCTGATAGCAGGACAGGGTCTACAAAGACAGGGAAAATGGCGCTGGGGAAAGTCACCAGGAGAGAGACACGGGTGCCATACCACGTCCAGATCCCTCAGAAACAGAGGCAGGCTTCTTACCCGGGGCTTAGGCATTCTTGGATGTCAGACACCCAGGCCTTCACATGAAGTGCGTCAGTTGTCTCCAGGATGTACTCCGAAGGGCCTGCTACCTACAGGGCCGAGAGGCGGGGCTTTAGCAAGGGCAGTGGGCAGGAGGCCTACAGGCCACATCCAACCCTGAGGAAAACAAGAAACCACAGCCCCAGGAAGACTCAAAGCCCCCTGACATATGTTCATCCTGCTGCTGAAGATACGTGCCTAAGTCTATCAAGAGCATTTTCTCAAGCACAGGTACTCTCTGGGGACAGAGCTTGGGGCTCCTACCTTAACCACAAATGTGTTCTCCCTGTCAGGCATCTCTAGGGCTGTGGCTGTGCGGACATCAGTAATAGTAGAACAGGGAATGCTGAGACGGGGCCGGGATGCCTATGTGGGAAAGGGAAGAATAATTGGTTTTTGGTGAGTCAAATCTAACTGTACCTCCCTCCATTCACCTTCCCTTCCTTCCTAGGTAAGGTGAAAAAGTAATAGTTCTTTGGTCTCAGATCCCCCCATGGCAACTGAGAGCCCCCAGTCAGCATGAACCCAGGACAGCAATATTGTGTATGTGGGTTAGTAACCCCACAGCTATCTGCAGAGCTGAGCCTCCTCTTCAGCCACTGTCACTTTCAGCTACCCACCTTCCTGCGGGCTCACCTTGGGTGGTACAAAGAACTCCAAGCGACTTCCTCCTCCTCCTTCTCCTTCACTCCGGAGCAGCAAGCGACACTTTTGCCACTGAGGCTGCCCTCCTCCTCCTGAGGTCAGCCCAGCTGCCCCTCCTCCACGACCCACTCCTGCTGGGTCAGGGGCAGCCTCTTCAGCCCCCATGAAACTCAGCAGCTCTTCTCTCTGTATCATTCCTGATCCGTCTTTCAGGGTTCCCCCTCCACGACTTAGCCTCAGCCTCTCAAAGCGATGAGTCCATCTCTCCCCAGGGGATGTGCCATCATTAGCCAATGCCCTACCAACTGTCCCAGCACCTCCAGAGGAGTTGGAGTTGCTGTTTCCACCTAGAACTGGAGGGCCGGATGTGGTCTCCAGAGGCCCAGCTTGGGAGGGAGAGTCTACGGCACCCCGCCACTGCAGGATGCCCCGAACAGAGCCTCTGACTGAACGGCCCACTGAGCGGAGGGAGAAACGCTTCTTGAGCTTTGGCTTTGAGGATGTTGTAGAGGAAGGGACTGAGGAAGGAAGGGGGCCAGCCAGGTCCTCAGAAGATCGAGAAGGGCCCAACACTGCCAGGGGCCCACCCACCCTGCAGCTCTCAAGGGACAGGTCGTGTGATGGTGGGATTTCCACACCAGGGCTCAATGGAGCCAGGACAGGTGGGGAGAGTGAGCCCGAGGCCCGAGCCACCTCGGCTTCGAAGTGCTGCAGGAAGAGCTCAGCAAAACGGCCAGAAAAGGCGGCCTCTGCTCCCGGCTCTGCATACTGTGGGTGGGAGGCCAGGTAGAGGCGAAAACGTCGGGCAAGATCCAGGGCAGCTGCCCTCGCATGGGACTCACAGAACTCTTGCCAACTTGGGGGAGGGGGTGGTGGCAGCGCTGGTGGAGAAGGGAAGACCCCATCCTCCGGGGAAGGGGCACCATTCATGATGGGCCCCAGGAGGAGGACAGGGGGAGCCTGCGGGGAACAAACAGGGAAGCAGCCAGAAGACGCGGGATGAGCGGCAACAGCTGTAGAAAGAAGAGGCACACACATTGAGTTACTGCAGAAGTGAGATTGAGTTATGTCTCAGCCCAGGCCAGGGACTCCCCTCCGGGCTCCTCAGAGGGCAACAGGCGAAGAGAACTAAACTGTTTTGCCCTCTTCAAGATCAATAACCCTCATATACTCCAGAGATGAGGGATGCTAAGCCCAATCCTGCTGCCTTTGCCACCCCTCTTCCTGTTGTGGGACCCAGGAAAGGGCCTTGAAGCATCTTACCCCACAGGGGACTCTTAAGATCACTGCCATCCCTTCTCTAAGACAAAAACCTTCCCTAACTATCACACATTTTGAATGTGCCATTCCAGAGGGCTCCACAAGGTCGTTTTTCCTTTCCTTAGACAACTTACTAACCTCTTACAGACGAGGAAACGGAGATTCAAACAAGTTCCAGAACTCAGAGTCTACTGCATTTCCCACTGCACAGTTCTAGTCTCCAGGGATATGCTGGACCAGCCTCAACCACAGCTCCTACTGCTCTGTTCTCAGGGGACCAAAGGGTGCAGGGATTACACCCTTTAGAGACCTTGCATCATAGGTCCAATGAGTGGAAGTTGGACTGAAGGCTCAGTTGTCTTCGAAGCTGATCCTACAACCCAGCATTTAAGCCCTGTGGGAAGTCTTGGATTGGCTGAAGGCCAATCTCTGGGTTGCCCCCTATAGTCTAGGGCTGAGTGATAGCAATGCTAGAGAAAAAGAGATGGTGTGTTGGGTCAGAACAAGTCTTTACTAGCCACAGAAGTAAGGCATCACACGGAGCCGGGGCTCAGGATTTTTCTCTCCCTGGGGAGTGTACCTGTGAGTCTTGGACTCAAGCCCCAGCTCAGCCCACCTGTTAGCTGTGTGAACCTAGCTTTTGTCTCTGTAAAACACAGTTACTAACCGCTACCTGCTACAGTTGTCAGGAGAAATGAAATGACAAGGAACATGTCTATGCTTTACACAGTAAGCACACATCACTGCCACCGTCACTATTTTTTATGGGGGAGGACAGTATGATGGGTCCCATTTGGGCTCCAGAAAGGAAGCGCTTCTGCGGGTGCCCCAACTCTTACATCACAACTAGAAAGTGACAGAGCTCCGTATGTAATTTACAACCGGTGGCTCTTTGGTGAGTGGTCCTGCCCTATGATAGACTGAAAGGAGACACCTCTGGACGGCTCAGGAAAGTCTACCCAAACTATCAGTGGTGCCAGCCTCTTCATCAAACCTACAACCAAGCTGCAAGTCAGAGACCCCCTCCCCTTCCTCCTTGGCCCTTCCTACATACTCCGATGGCTCCAACCACAGGGACAACTCCAAACCAAGGAGAAGCAGCCAGGAGATGCGGGAGTCACAGAGCACAGGGGAATCGGGGCCAAGAGGCGCAGGCAAGGCAGAGACAGTCCCCAGCCAGAGGCTACCTCGGCTCACACAGGCCCACCCAGCCCTCAGCACTACTGGCCGACCCAGCCCCCTTCAGGCCCGCTGACCCTGCGGTTCCTGGACTGGTGACTCAGTTTCTCTTCTGCCAAGACGGCTCAGTCACAGTTTTCCGGTGCACCTGCCTCTTGGCTTAGTTCTGACATTCCAGAAGGGCGGGTGGTGGAGGGTGCAGGCTGCGCTCCAGGTTCGGACCCTCCGGGCCCCGTGGTTAATCACTCGGACCCGATCCTAGTCGTTGGACACCCTCCACATGCCCCTGGGCCGGAGCCTCCGAGGGACCAACTATCTGCTGCCCTCTCGGGAGCCGAGCACCCCTCCAGCCCCGAGCCCCCACGCCCACCCCCGCCCAGGCTTCTCAGACGACAGGGTCGAGTCCGGAGAGGAAAGAGGCACTTGAAGAGGGGGGTTCCGGTTCCGGTCCCACCTGCATCTCGGTCCCCGCGCTTAGCTCCGGCAGCGGCGGCGGCGGCGGCGGCGGCGGCCGCAGCTCCCGCTCCCTATGCCCCCCGCCTCCGCGACAGGCTCCCAGCACGCGCTTCTGCGCAGGCGCTGGGACGGGTTCCCCGACGCGGAAGGAAGCGACCATAGAGAAGAGCAGTAAGAAGGAGGGCACCTTCGTATTCACTTCCGCCATCGTTCTCGGCGCCGAGGTTTTCAGGAGCTACGCCAACACAGGTCTCACCGAGCTCCCGTGGCTTCGGCAGTTGTACCTAAAAGGAACCACTGAGGCAGCTGTGGGAAGCCGATGGGTCTGTCATCCGAAGCAAATTCTAGACAAAGGCGAGAAGTTAACCATAGAGAAGCCACTTGAGCGGAGAGAGTAGCCGCCCACTAAGAGAAATCAGCGAGATGATAAAGCTCTTTGAAGAGCTGGCTGCAGCCTAGAGCGCCTGGCCCTGCATCGAGGGGTACACGGACACCGCCCCCAGGGAGCTGGCGAGCGTTGTAGCGGTGACCTTGGGAGACCGAGTGGAGCAGGCGGAGCCTGAACTTAACGACCTTGGTCTTTCAGGGGAAAGGGACAAGGTGGTCCTGGAGGGCTCTAACTTAGACTGGAACTAAAGTTGGGACAGCAATAGTGAGGTCAGTTTTGGACATGCTTGCGGGACATCAGTAGGTACGTGGAGATAGAGCTTGAAGTTCAAGAGAGGCTTCAGGGCAAGTTAGAGGGATGACGAACGTAAGGTACAAAGTGCTGTTGAGACCTTGCGCACAAATATCCTCTAGCAACCCAAGATCCGCATTGATCCAGCGTCACTACAGCTGAAGTAATTGAAAAGGCCAGAGTAGATTGGGATCATTGACAGGGCCCAAAAGATTATGTCTATAGCTTGTCATCTGTGATTGTACTCTACTCCTGCGGTTGGTCGCTTTCACCCACAGAGGGGCTCTAGTCTCTTGGTGTGGCAAGATGATTTTCATATATTCAAATTTAAATCCTAATGGTTAAGCAACTCAGTGTGAGGAGTGTCACTCTTTCTAAGATCGTCAATAAAATTTCCAGAACTAGGCTAGTGAGATGCCTTTTCAGTAAAAGTGCTTGTGTTTTCTATGCCAGCCTGATAGCCAGAATTCCGTCCCCAGAACCCACTGTGGAAAGAGTAAGGATGTTGGAAAGTTGGCTTCTGACTTAGAACATGGCACACACACCACACACGTGTGACACCCGCCCCCCCCAATCACATACACATAAACAAAGTGGAAATAAAATGTAAATAAGTTACACTGCTGGAAAGAGAGCTAAGTGATTAAAAGACTAGCAGCTCTTGCAGAGGCCCAGCAACCACTTGGTGGTTCAGAACTGACTATAACTCCAGCTCCAGGGGATCTGGTGCCTTATGATCTCAACAGGGACACATACATACATGCAGGCAGGCAAAAGGCACACATAAGCTAAAATAATATTAATTTTGGAAAATTTAAGCCAGGCAGTAAGGACCAATGCCTTTAATCCCAGCACTTTGGAGGCTGAGGCAGGTGGATATCTGAGTTCTAGGCCAGCCTGGTATATAGAGCAAGTTCTAGGATGGCCAGGGATAAACAATGAAAACCATGTCACAAATTTTAAAAAAATTTTTTTTTTTTTAATCTCCAAAGCCAACTAGCTGACGAGATCAAATGCTATCCTGGAACCCAGAGGCAAGTGACCCAGAAGATGGATATAGATCAAGAACTTGTTGCACATAACGAATGTTTGTCCAGAGGTGCCATCTTTCCCCCATGGAGTTAGAAAATCTTAGAAAAAAACAACAGACAAGTTCTGGTGTACTCAGTCTTTTGTTTTAAAAGATTTTTAAAAACTTATGTTCCTTATCTGTATATAAATGGTCCACTGCAAGAGTACCATGTGCCCCTAACTACTGAACTCTCTCTCCAGACCTGTGGCTTAGCCAGTCTTAAATCACCCAGGATGTAACACAGCACAAGCCACCAGCTCAGGGTTAACTTTGTTAGGTCTTCATTGCCAGGATTATCTACCTTTTTTACCATTTTAAAGGAAGAGGCAAATGTAGGGATCCCTGTCCTGTGACTGTTTCCCACACCCTCCCTCTAGCTTACCTATTCATCAACTAGCATAGACAGAGTTCAAGAACACAAAAGGGCAAATGGCTATTGATAAGTTTGGGTATGTTCTGTCTAAACTGCCCGACCTTTTGGAAGTGGGGCAGGGTCATTGTTGAGGATTAAACCCAGGGCCGGGAACATGCTAGATATTTTACTGCTGAGCTACTTCCCAGAACTCAATCAGAGTTTTTGAAGTGATTGAAATAGTCTGATATTGTAGTCGCTTGGTCACAGGCTTGGTTTGGTGTGCTCAGTAAACTGAAGTTTGGTTTTTTTTTTTTTTTTTTTTTTTTTTTTTTATTAAAATACCTATCTAAACCTGCTATAGTGACCTGAGCCTTTAATCCCAGCAGGCAGTCTGAACTCTATGGGTTCAAGGTCTATTGGTCTACATACTGAGTTTAGGGACAGCCAGAGCTATTTGGTGAGACCTTGATTCATAAAAAAACAAACCAAAACCAATATAGGTGTATACCTGTAGTTGGCTACTGTATAAGCACAGGAAATGTTCTTGGGTAAGAGGTGGAGTTGTCTATTAGAGATGGAGTCGTAGGTTGAATTGCACAAAGCAGTGTGGTGATCAGACAAAGGACGTGTCAGGGACTGGGCCTAGGGCCTCAGTAGAACAAGAAACATTTAGCAAGTACACAGGGAAGGATTAGAAGGAGCTGGGTTGTATTTCCCAGGAGCATTAGAAATGAGATTTGGAGGCTGGAGAGATGGCTCAGAGGTTAAGAGCACTGACTGCTCTCCTGGAGGTCCTGAGTTCAATTCCCAGCAACCACATGGTGGCTCACAACCATCCGTAATGTGATCTGACCTCCTCTTCTGGAGTGTCTGAAGACAGCTACAGTGTACTTACACATATAATAAATAATTTAAAAAAAAAAAAAAGAAATGAGATTTGTGTTCTAGCAATTTGTTGGAAGAGAGGAAGAGAGGCAAAGGAGATCCACTCCCCCCAAAGTGCTCCTAAAAGAAACCAGGAAGGGATTTAGCTAAGCATGTGGTACCTAACAATGAGTAAGTAGTTGATTTGCATCTACAATATAAATTATTCCTCAGATTTGCCCCAGCTATAGAAAAGCTAGGTCTTTGACAAACCAGCCTTCGTGAGCCAGTGACCTAAGGCTACCCTGGAAGCCTGGGCACTTGGGGTTTTTGTTTTTTGCTTTAAAAAAAAAAAGATTTATTTATTTCATATATGTGAGTACACTGTCACTGTCTTCAGACACATCAGAAGAGGGCATCGAATCCCCATTACAGATGGTTTAAGCCACCATATGGTTGCTGGGATTTGAACTCAGGACCTCTGGAAGAACAGTCAGTGCTCTTAACCACTGAGCCACCTCTCCAGCCAGCACTTGTATTTTTAAGGCAGAAGCCTCCAGTAGCCTACATGAGGAATATATACTGAGCTAAGCAAGATGACTCATGCTTATTATCCTCAAACTGAGGAGGCTGATGTAGAAAGAATGAAGTGAGTTTGAAGCCAGCCTGGGCTACATAGTAACTTTTAGGCCAGCTTGGACTATGGAGTGAGACCCTGTCTTCAGGAAGTAGAGCCAGACATAGTGGCACACAGGTTTAGTCCCAGCATTCTGGAAGTAGAGGCAGTCAGATCTCTGTTGGTTGAAGACCAACCTGGTCTACACGGAAATGTCTGGGTCAACCAGGCATGCATAGTAAGACCCTGTCTTGAAAATAAATAAAAAGGGCTGGAAAGATGGCTCAAAAATTGAAAGCAGTTGTTTTTCTTGCAGAAGAGTTGAGTTCAATTCATGGCACATACAAGGTAGCTCATAATCAACTATAATTCCAGTTCTACATACACACACTCAGGCACACACAGAATAAATATTAAAAGATAAATAGCCAAGCCGGGCGTGGTGGCACACTCCTTTAATCCCAGCACTTGGGAGGCAGAGGCAGGCGGATTTCTGAGTTCGAGGCCAGCCTGGTCTACAAAGTGAGTTCCAGGACAGCCAGGGCTGTACAGAGAAACCCTGTCTTGAAATACCAAAAGAAAAAAAAAATAGTCACGTGTGCTGGTATACATATTTAATGCCAGCAGAGACAGAGGCAATTAGATGACTATAAGTGTTTTTGAGACAAGGTCTCACTGTGTTGTCCTATCTGACCTAGAACTCACTATGTAGACTGGAACTCACAAAAATCTGGCTGTCTCTGGCTTCTGAGTGCTGAGATTAGAGATATTCAACACGGTGTCTGACCTGAACAAAATTTAAAAAACCAACCAAACAAAAAACAGGCAAGCGAATGAAATTTAATTTTTTAAAGTTCCAGTTGCTTAGTGTGTCTGAGCACAAGGTTCCATAGACATCAGGGAACAACTTTGAGGGGTCAGTTCTCCCTTCTGCCACATGGGCCTTGAGGATTAACTTGTCAGGTTTGGTCGTTGGTACGGTGGTTGGTACCTTTACTGGCTAAGCCATCTTGTCAGCTCAACTTTAGGTATTTAGGTGTCAGTTCCTGAGTCCCTGTTTTATGGCATAGGTCTCCAATAGCATGAGTTATGATATTTGAGCCAGGTGCGATGACTCATACGTGTAATCCCAGCACTTGGGAGGCTCATACAGAAAGATCAAGGTAAATTTGAGGCCAGCCTGGGCTACATAGTGACTTTTACTCCAGCTCAGACTGTATAGTGAGACCCTCTCTCTAAAATAAATAAAATGAGGGCCGGAGAGGTGGCTCAGTGGTTGAGAGTACTGGGTGCTCTTCCCGAAGAGCCAGGTTCAATTCCCAGCCCCCATGTAGCAGCTCCAACTGTCTGTAAATACAGTTTCAGAGAATCTGACATCCTCTTCTGTCCTCTTGGAGCATGAGGTACACACATAGTACAGACAGACAGACAGACAAGCAAAACCCATACACATAAAAATAAATAACCCAGGCAGGTATGATGCACACAGCTTTAATCCCAGGATTTAGGAGGCAGAGGAAGGTAGATTTCTGTGAGTTTGAGGCCAGCCGGGTCCGTATGAAAAGTTCATCCCAGGCTAACATCAAGACCCTTTTCCAAATAAATAATAGCTACATTGGGTAGTTCATAACTATGTGTGGCCGGGTGTGGTGGTGCACGCCTTTAATCCCAGCACTTGGGAGGCAGAGGCAGGCAGATTTCTGAGTTCGAGGCCAGCTTGGTCTACAAAGTAAGTTCCAGGACAGCCAGGGCTATACAGAGAAACCCAGTCTCGGGGGGGGGGGGGAACTATGTGTGACTTTAGTTCCATGAGAAAACTAGACTCTCCACTTGACTCTTAGGGTACCTGCACATACTTGCATATCCATGTTCACTGGAGGACTATGCATGAAAGTTCAGTTATGGCACCAACAACTCTGGTGTCTACCAACAAAAGAATGGATAAAGGAAATGTACTATGGGTGGGACCCACCAGTGCACCTAGGTTTAACCCCTAGTCCCCACACTGGTGCTCTATAACTAGAGTTCCGGGAGGTCTGGCATTCTCTTCTGATCCCCAAGGCTGCTACGCACTCATGTGATCCACAAGCATACAGACTGGGAAAACTCACACTAAGATAGGAAACGTGTATGTGATGAGGGCTGGAGAGATGGCATGGATGCTCTTCCAAAGGACTTGGTGACTCCCAGCACCCACATGGCAGGTCACAACAGTCCATACATCCAGTTCCGGTGGATTGGAAACCCTCCTCTGGCCTCTGTGAGCAATGAATTTTTTAAGCCATAAAGAGCAAAGTTATATTGTTTTCAGGAAAATGCTTGTAACTGGAAAGAAGCATTAAGTGAACTAAGTCTCAGAAAGACAAAAAGCTGGTGTCGGTCTCCTGGGTCCTAAGTTATACAGAGATGCACAAGTAGAGCAGATGGCTTGAACTAGAAGTGAAACAGACGTGACTGGGAAGGGCGAGGGCTGGAAATGCTCACAGTACTCTAGCTGTACGAAAATGTTCTTAGGGCTGGGTGTGATCCTCCACCTGGGAAGCAGAGGCAGACAGATCTCTGTGAGTTCAAAGCCAGCCTATCCTATCTACAAAAAGAGTTCTAGGCCAGCCAGGAGTACACAATGAGACCTTGTCTCAATGAAAGAAGAAAAAGGGGTGGGGGTGGGGAGGGGAGGAGGAAGGGGAGAGAAAAAGAGAGAAAGAGATTTTTTAAAGAAAAAATGTGGGCTGGTGAGATGGCTCAGTGGGTAAGAGCACCCGACTGCTCTTCCAAAGGTCCAGAGTTCAAATCCCAGCAACCACATGGTGGCTCACAACCATCTGTAATGAGATCTGGCGCCCTCTTCTGGAGTGTCTGAAGACAGCTACAGTGTACTTACACATAATAAATAAATAAATCTTTAAAAAAAAAAAAGAAAAAAAGAAAAAATGTGGGCTTGGTGGGCTGGAGAGATCGCTCAGTGGTTAAGAGCACTGACTGCTCTTCCAAAGGTCCTGAGTTCAAATCCCAGCAACCATCATGACAACTTGTGACCAACCCACCTTAAATGATAACAAACATCCATCATCCACCCATCTTATGAATGAGGGTATTGTTCTCCTAAAGATTTATTCCTGCTGTCAGAAAGCAATAGCATTACTGGAAGTGGGGGGCTAAGAAAATTTGGGCATTGGCCAAGTCCTAGGAAAGCTAACTGTATCATTTGCGGTCTAGACTCTGTGTGATAGAAAGTGCAGGCATTAACTGAAGTCCTGGATGGAACAGTCCGTGAGGCTGGACCATCATAGCTGGGCTATGTGAAATTGTTCTGGATGCAGAATTTTGAGGGAACAGCTTCTGAGGCAGCCTGTGAGGAAGCTGGATCGCCTGGGCTACTTGTCAGTGTCTGGTCCTTTTCTGTTGTCCATTGTATGATGTATTAATATATATACATACTTTAATTTTCCAAACTCTACAAAATGAAACATATAATCTAGTGATATTTCACTAAGGTGTCATTATCAAATATAATCTGTATTCTTTTTTTTTTTTAGATTTATTTATTTATTATATGTAAGTACACTGTAGCTGTCTTCAGACACACCAGAAGAGGGAGTCAGATCTCATTACAGATGGTTGTGAGCCACCATGTGGTTGCTGGGATTTGAACTCTGGACCATTCAGAAGAGCAGTCGGGTGCTCTCACCCACTGAGCCATCTCACCAGCCCTATAATCTGTATTCTTAACTCAGCCTAAATTTATCTAGCATTTCTATGGGCTGCTATTCTACTTCCTTGTCACAAGGTGGCGGTGTAGACTTCAGGTTGGATTCCTAGGACGTTTTGTTGTTTTGTTCAAAGGATCATGAGATCTCTCTGTTCTATCGACTCTGATCTAGCATTCAATTTTCCACTCCTCTCTTTATCCAGGTCTGTTTTATTCTGATCTTTTTTTTTTATTTTTTATTTATTATATGTAAGTACATTGTAGCTGTCTTCAGACACACCAGAAGACATTTCGGGTGGTTGTGAGCCACCATGTGGTTGCTGGGATTTGAACTCTGGACCTTCGGAAGGGCAGTCGGGTGCTCTTACCCACTGAGCCATCTCACCAGCCCATATTCTGATCTTTCTTAAAGAGGATATATAAAATTGTGAACACTACTTACAATTATTTCTGTGCTGATAATCGGAGCAAAATTATATGGGATCCAAATGCCATTACCATTGTGACCTCCATTTTAAACAGAAAATAATTTCTTCTTAATCACTAACTCTCTCCTTCCTTCAGAGACTTTAGCTTTTAAGCACATTTACAAACTATCTTTATTTATATCCCCTTTGCTCTCCTTTCTTTGGAGACTATTCACATTTACAGAACATTTTTCTTTCCCTTTCTCTCTCCTTCCTTTGGAGACTTTATGCAGATTTACCGAACATTTTTATTTCTTTCTTTCTTCTTCCTTCGGAGAATTTACTTTTTAATATTCAAACTCAGTATTTCTTTCTATGACCGCCTCTGTTCAGTTTCTTTTCCCCTTTACTGTTTTCAAATTTAATTCATTACCCTTTCAGAAGTTTGGGACTTCAGCCTTTTAGTCTGGACTTGGAGATCAGCTTGCTGGCCCTGGTGCCCTTCTGCGGCTCAGCTAGCACCGGGCACTGATTGCTGGCTCCGCCCCTCCGCTCGGTCTAGCGGGTTACCTTACGGGTTCCGCCTAGTGCCAGCCCTGGACAAGCCTCTCCAACGGACTATGCTTCGTGGCTGCAGGCTTTCGTAAGGGCGCCCGCCCCGCCCCAGGTCCAGGAAAGTGGAGCCAGCAGCTGCACCAGGATGCCGCAGACCTGAATTGGGCTGCAGTCTCTGGGAAGTTATTCTAGCTGGACCATGGCTCAATCCGCCCCTCCGCGCCTGGGAAGTGCCCTGTTCTCTATCTGGCAGCCGGTTTTGCTGCTCAGCAGGGGGTTTTAGGGGAACCACCCTCAGCCCGTAGCCTTTCTGGATTTCCCAATCCCACCGTGCTCCTGCCTCAGAGACCATCACTGGGAAGCCGGGTTGCTCCAGGAAGTACTTGTTCCCAGCCTTCCATCCACGACTTTTGCAGGCTCTAAGTTCTGATTTCTAGCTCCATCTTCAATGCACCAGTTATCATCACCAGACTGTCTCTAGCTGCCAGCCAACCAAGTAATGACACAGAGACCATTTACTAAATATAAAAGCTTGGATTTAGCGAGCTTGTTCCCAACTAGATCGTAAATGAAATTAAATCTTAAATTAACCCGTTTACACTAATCTATGTTCTACCACGTGGCTCATTACCTCTCCTTAGTACCTGCTTCTTCCTCCACATCTGGGTCATGAAACTGACTAGCAAATCTCCCGCCCAGAGTTCTTTCTAGGAGTTCCTAGCTCTGCCCAGAAGTCTAGCCTATACTCTCCTGCTTTGCCTTAGACCTCTCAGTTCTGTATTAAGCCAGTGAGAAGGTAAAGGAGATGCTTACAAAACACTGAGAACACCTTTCCACACTGCAAACGAGATTAACCCAGGTGTCTACCACAGGGCTAAATAATAAATTGTTTGGGGTGGGGGATGGAAGGCCATTCCATTTCAAGATCATCTTCCGAAAATGTTAATGATTCTGCACACACACATAAAACCTTCTGTTATTTTTTCAAAACAGGGTTTCTCTGAGTAGCCCTGGTTGTCCCGGAACTTGCTCTGTAGACCAGGCCAGCCTTGAACTCAGGGATTTGCTTGCCTCTGCTTCCCAAGTTCTGGGACTAAAAGCTTTCACCAGCCTGGCTCACAAAAACCTTTTTAAAAGTTTTAGTTTGGGCTGGAGAGATGGCTCAGAGATTAAGAGCACTGTCTGCTCTTCTTCCAGAGGTCATGAGTTCAATTCCCAGCAACCACATGGTGGCTCGCAACCATCTGTAATGAGGACTAGTGCCCTCTCCTGGCTTGCAGGCATAAATGCAGGCAGAACACTGTGTACTTAATAAATAAATCTTTAAAAAAAAAAGTTTTAGTTTATTCATTTATTTACTTACATATGTATGTGTGTGTGTGTGTGCACACGCACGCGCACATACAATGATGCTCATGTGAAAATCAGAACAACTGTTTTTTTTTTCTGATTTTTGGTTCTCTCCATCCAACCACGTGGGCCTCAGGAATTGAACCCAGGTCATCAGGCTTGGTGGAATCATCTTTACTCACTGAGACATCTCACCAGGCCCTCACCTTTTCATTGGCTTTCTTGAGGCAGGATTTCCTGCATCCCATATCAGTCTCAAATTTCCTATATAACAGAGGGTGGCATTGAACTTTCCACCTTCTTTCCCCCCCACCCCCCCTTGAGGCAGGCTGTCTCCGTGTAGCCCTGGCTGTCCTGGAACTCACTCTGTAGACCAGGCTGGCCTCGAACTCAGAAATCCGCCTGCCTCTGCTTCCCAAGTGCTGGGATTAAAGGTGTGCGCCACCACTGCACCACTACTTTCCACCTTCTTGTTCCTGTCTGTCAAGTGTGCTCCTGCCCGTAAGTGCTATGCCAAGTGCTGGGACTTCAGCCATCGGCTGACTAAACCAGCTCAGTCAGTCAACAGGTTCTCCACGGAAGGAGTGAGGATTAAAAAGAAAACAGACAATTATACAACACTGTAACATGACTCCAGTCAGTGCTGAGGCTGAAGCAGTGGTTAAGAGCACTGACTGCTCTTCCGAAGGTCCTGAGTTCAAATCCCAGTAACCACATGGTGGCTCACAACCATCTGTAATGGGATCCAATGCACTTTTCTGGTGTGTCTGAAGACAGCTACGGTGTACTCATATAAATAAAAATAAATAAATAAAAAAAAAAACAAGAGGTAGAGGATGACCTTGAACCTTGATCCACTCCCTGAGTGCTAGGATTCCAAGGGTGCCCCCCACACTGAGTTCAAACCTAGTCCTGGAAGTGTCTAGCCTCTGTACAATCTTATCTAGGACTAGTGTCTTCAACCTCTGAGACTTACCTACTGATGAATAAACTCACCTCTTCATAGTTCTCTCTGAAGCCTGGCTGGCTGGTTCAACTTAACAGATCTGGCTCAGACTCCTCATCAAGCTGACTGATTCACTCTGGCTTTTCTCAGTTTCTCCTGAATTGTTCTGCTTGGCCTCAAACTAACTCTGGCAATTTGTTCTGGACTTCTGGCTCCTTCTCATTCTCTGGCTCCTTCTGTCTTCACTGTGTCTAGCTTGGTCTCTTTCTGCAACCTGCTCCTGGTAAAACTGCCTCATTTCTTCTCTCCCTTTTCTTTCTGTGCTCTCTTAAATAGCTTCCCTTTCCTCCCTCTTTCTTTCTTTCTTTCTTTCTTTCTTTCTTTTCTTCCTTCCTTTCTTTTTTTTTTGTTTTTGTTTTTTGTTTTTTTCGAGACAGGGTTTCTCTGTGTAGCCCTGGCTGTCCTGAAACTCACTTTGTAGACCAGGCTGGCCTCGAACTCAGAAATCCGCCTGCCTCTGCCTCCTGAGTGCTGGGATTAAAGGCGTGCACCACCACGCCTGGCACCTGCTGCAGTGTCTTAAGTGCTGGGATCACAAGTGTGTACCTGTATCTCCCTCCACTTGATTTTTAGAAGAGATGTGATGTAGCTTGCTTGTGCCTACACATCTCTCTAGGGATGGAATGAGGGAATCTACAGCATTTGGAAAAGATACTGTCAATTAAGCTGATAGGGTAAATTTCAGAAAGAAAGTCAGAGTTAAGAAGTGTCTATTGGGCTGGTGAGATGGCTCAGTGGGTAAGAGCACCCGACTGCTCTTTCGAAGGTCTGAGGTTCAAATCCCAGCAACCACATGGTGGCTCACAACCATCCGTAACGAGATCTGGCGCCCTCTTCTGGAGTGTCTGAAGACAGCTGCAGTGTACTTACATATAATAAAAATAAATAAATCTTTAAAAAAAAAAAAAAAAGAAGTGTCTATTATTTGTGAGAGTTGAAGAAGCTGTGCGAAAAGATGAATGTGACAGTTAAAAGTCATTACTATACTTACACTTATTCATTAGGGGGCTGGAGAGATGGCTCAGTGGTTTAGAGCACTGACTGCTCTCCCAAAGGTCCTGAGTTCAAATCCCAGCAACCACATGGTGGCTCACAACCATCCGTAATGAGATCTGATGCCCTCTTCTGGTGTGTATGAAGACAGCTACAGTGTACTTACATATAATAAATAAATAAATAAATCTTAAAAAAAAAAACCAAAACACTTATTCATTAGGGAACAAACATTTGCTGGGTAAGAAAAACAAAAACAAAAACAAACTTTAATCCCACTGAGACAGGAGATTTCTCTAGAGCCAGCCTGGTCTACATAGGCCAGCCAAGGAGACCCTGTCTCGGAAGGAAGTGGGGAGGAAGGAAGAAAAAGGAAAGAAAACTGCTTGTCAAGCGTCCAAAGGACTATTGGGGGAGGAGGGTTTGACTTCGAAATGTTAGAAAGCACAGGATCCCTGCAAGACATATGGGGGCAGTTATTTAATGGCCAAGGACTGGAACTCCCGGGACTCCATCCCTGACTCTAGTTAATTTTGCCTCTTACAGGCTGGAAGATCTTCCCTCTGGACCGAACCCAGGCGGAGCTAAAGCCTGTCACAAACTAACCCAAGCCCGCTGCCCTGGAAACCACAACACCCACAAGCCTTCGGGGGCGCTCGTGCATTGTGGGGCGCTCCGCATTTTCCTCCTAAAGCGGCCCCCTCAGCTGAACTGTGGAAATTCCCCATCGTCCCCCGCGAGACACCAGAAACCGCCTCTTCCGCTCTATGACCGGATATCAGTGGCCGTGGCCATAGAAACTGTCTGCTAGAGGCTCCCAAACTCGCTGTCCGGACCCTCATTTCCGCCGGAAGTGATCTGCAGTTCCAAGTGCCCGTCCTTCCCTGCACGCGCGGGCTCCGGGTGCCCAGTTCCCGGTCCCGGTCACCGAGTACTACCACAATGGCGGCAGCCACTCTACTGCGAGCGACGCCCCGCTTCAGCGGTGAGGGGGCGGGTTGGACGCAGGCAGTCTGGAGTCGCGACAGCCCGGAGTCGCGAGGGGCGCGGAGGGTAGCTGGGTTCGGATCCCTGACTCCCAAGTGCCTTTCCCCGCAGGTCTCTGCGCCAGCCCGACCCCATTTCTGCAAGGTCGGCTGCGGCCGCTGAAGGCTCCCGCAACGCCCTTCTTGTGTCGCGGCCTAGCTGTGGAGGCCAAGAAGACTTACGTACGCGACAAGCCCCATGTGAACGTGGGTACCATCGGGCATGTGGACCATGGCAAGACCACCCTGACTGCGGCCATCACGAAAAGTGAGTAGGGTTGGGTTGGGGGCGTCGGGCAATGCCCTGTCAGCTGGAAGGGTCAGAACTAGAGCGTAGGGTGGGTGTCTTGTAGTCCGCTGAACTTTAGCATGGCGCCAAGAGACACTTGGGGCGAGGGCTGGTGGGAAGATGCAGGAGACAGGTTTCCCTGTACAGGAAGAGCTCTGTGAGGCATAAAACGAAAACTGTGAATGGTTTCCATCCAGCGTGGAGTGGTCTGTAAAGAGATGCTGTCAGCGAAGAATTGGAAGCGTCTGTGATGAACACACCGTAGGAAATTCTGTCTCTCACTGTCTTCCAAAGTTATCTTTCCTAGAATTAGATTTGAGATTTCCTAGAATTGAGATTTTACAGAGATTTATCTTTCCAGATTGTTTCTGTATGAGAGGTTCAGGCGTGTGCCCCTAGCCTTGTCTGTAGCTCTGACCCTGAGTTGAGAGGTGTGTTCTCTTCCTCCTGTAGTTCTAGCCGAGGGAGGTGGAGCTAAGTTCAAGAAGTACGAGGAGATAGACAATGCTCCAGAGGAGCGAGCTCGGGGCATCACCATCAATGCAGCCCATGTGGAGTATAGCACTGCTGCCCGACACTATGCCCACACAGACTGTCCTGGTCATGCAGATTATGTTAAGGTGAGGGTTGCTGGGGACAGCCAGCACCTGCTTCTGGTCAGTGGAGGTGTGAGGGGCGGAGGTTATAAAATAGTGGCGGCGTTTGAATATAAGAACAAGGATTTGTGGCCATGGCTGTGGGTGGTGAGGACATGGCAGAGAGATGGGGATCTTCACAGCTATCTCTTGTTAGAGGATGCATGTTGAAGAGGTCCCTGAACTAAGCTGACCTTCTTCCTCTTCCACCCAGAATATGATCACAGGCACTGCCCCTCTGGATGGCTGCATCCTGGTGGTGGCAGCTAATGATGGCCCCATGCCCCAGACCCGAGAGCACTTACTGCTAGCTAAACAGGTACTGGGGTCTGAGTGGGATGGACATCAGTGAGGCGTCCGATGGCTCAGGAGAGTTGCTCAGTCTCTTGTCTTGCCTGCAGATTGGGGTGGAACATGTGGTGGTGTATGTGAACAAGGCAGACGCTGTCCAGGACTCAGAGATGGTGGAGTTAGTCGAGCTGGAGATCCGGGAGCTGCTCACCGAGTTTGGCTATAAAGGAGAGGAAACCCCAGTCATCGTAGGCTCGGCTCTCTGTGCCCTTGAGGTGAGCACAGCACGGGCTCCTGTTGGTAGAGGACGGGGTAGAGCTTTGCTCTGTACCTGGAAACTTAGCATCCTGTGATAGGAACAGAAGTTTCAGGGTCTTGTCATGTCTCCAACAGCAACGTGACCCTGAGCTAGGCGTGAAGTCAGTGCAGAAGCTCCTGGACGCTGTGGACACCTACATCCCAGTGCCCGCCCGGGACCTGGACAAGCCCTTCCTGCTCCCTGTAGAGTCAGTCTACTCTATTCCTGGTGAGGCCCGTGCTCACTTACACTCCTCATAGGGGCCATCTGACCCTGGGTGACCGATAACCTATCCTGTTTCTTTCCAGGCCGGGGCACAGTGGTGACAGGTACATTAGAGCGTGGCATTTTGAAGAAAGGAGATGAGTGTGAGTTGCTGGGACATAACAAGAACATCCGCACTGTGGTGACAGGTATGAGAAGATTTCAGATCCAAGGACGTGGTCAGAATGGTCCCTTCCCATGTAGCTCTTATACCTTCATTCTGCCTCAGACCCTCTTCTCTCCTGTCTTCTTCCTCGTAGGCATTGAGATGTTCCACAAGAGCCTGGAGAGGGCTGAGGCAGGGGATAACCTGGGTGCTCTGGTCCGAGGCTTAAAGCGCGAAGATTTGAGGCGTGGCTTGGTCATGGTCAAGCCAGGCTCCATCCAGCCCCACCAGAAGGTGGAGGCCCAGGTGAGGGCTCCAGGACTGAGTCATGTCCCTTGCTTAGAAGCAGGACTTGTAGCTTAGCCATTCCATCCTTACTGCTTCTCTCCTCTAGGTTTATATCCTCAGCAAGGAGGAAGGTGGCCGCCACAAACCCTTTGTATCTCATTTCATGCCCGTCATGTTCTCCCTGACCTGGGACATGGCCTGTCGAGTCATCTTGCCTCCAGGGAAGGTATGTTGAGGCTGGGGGGGATATAAAAGGAATAGAACTGGGCTGTGGTGGCCCATGACTTTAATCTTAGCAGCTGGGAGGCAGAGGCATGTGAATCTCTTGAGTTCAAGGCTGGTATAGTTAGTATACAGAGCTAGTTCCAGGGCAGTTAGGGGTACACAGCGAAATCCTGTCTCAAACAGATGTGTTTTAGATTCATGAAACATGAAGGGCTCAGGAAAATCCTGTTGACTAAAACCAAATTCCCGATTATGGTCCCTTTACTTTTTCCATGCTGTTTGCATGTGCCTAGCAGCTAGATGAAACTTGCCAGATTCTTCAACCTGTTGCGTTTTCCCACGATTTTGATTCCCCATGGGTGTCAGCGGTTGAAGGTACACAGTGGAGGTATCCTGATTGCCTTGTGCTTCTCCTCCTTTTAGGAACTTGCCATGCCTGGAGAGGACTTGAAGCTTAGTCTAATCTTGCGGCAGCCCATGATCTTAGAGAAAGGCCAACGTTTCACCTTGAGGGATGGCAATAAGACCATTGGCACTGGCCTTGTCACTGATGTACCAGCCATGACTGAGGAGGACAAGAACATCAAGTGGAGCTGAGTCTGGACTTCTGCTCAGGTTGTTGAGCTTCAGGCTGCCCTGGTCAGCGTTCCCACTGCGGACACAGGCTGCCCTGGTCAGCATTCCCACTGTGGACACAGGCTGCCCTGGTCAGCGTTCCCACTGTGGACACAGGCTGCCCTGGTCAGCATTCCCACTGCGGACACAGGCTGCCCTGGTCAGCATTCCCACTGTGGACACAGGCTGCATCCAGGCAGAGTACACCTCTGGACATTTCTCCTGCTCACAACGAGTGGCTTGTCAGGAGAGGGAGGCAAATAAAACTGCCCCATGGATAACTCGCCAGTCTTGTGCCTTCTGTGTGGATGTGGAGGAGCATTGGATTTGAGTACTGCAAAGCCATCTGAGTTTCCCTAGCGTTACATCCATTTCTGGCATACAGGGCAGACAAGCTCAGGCTCAAAACCATTGTCAGTTCTTAGACAACTTGAGAAAAAGTACCCAATTCAGTGAGCTTTGTGTGACTTTACAGCAAAATACAACTGTTGTGTTCCCACATTGGGAACAAGTTCAGTTATCATTTGGAGCCACCACGGGCTCAGCTCAGGTGCTAATCGTTTCTTTTGCTCTTCTGTGTCCACTAGGTTAATGGCTGGCTTTTGTGTTAAGTACAAACGTAACCTTAGCAGACTTGTATCACTTGTATTGTGTGCTTGGTCAACACTGCTTCCAAGCAAAGACTTTTGAGTTTATCTCAGTGGTAGAACATTTGCCTAGCTTCCTGGGCTCAATTCCTGGTACCAAATACACAACAACCAATCCCCACCAAAAAAAAACCCCAAACCATAGCTAGCTAGGCATTGTGGCCTGTAAGAAGCTGATAGGACATATGGGAAAACCACGGAATCATCTAGGGCAATTACTGATGTCATAAAAATTTTGAGGTACCTACCCAAAAATGACAAACTCGAATCTTCCCATGAGTGTTTAAGGACAGGAATGGCGGCTAGCAGTACTCTCCACATACTGAACACCTCATGGCTTTCCAGCTTCCCTGTGCCATCTGTCCTGAGGGCAGTTTAGAGTATCAACCTTACTTTGTCCCTTTCTCTCACCCAAGACTGTCATGCCCAAATTCTGGGGGCTTTTCTCTGCCCTCAACACAGCACATGTTCTCTGTATTATGGCCCAAAGGTCCTGCAGCCCACTAAGGACTACCCAAGTCCTTGGCAGGCTCAGATTACAAAACTCCAAACTACCTCCTATGGAAGGGGAAAATTACTTTTAAGAATCAAACTCATAGGCAGGTTAAGTTAGTTTAAAATTTTATTTTTTTATTTTATTTTTTTTTAATTTTTTTATGTAATAAAAAGTAAAAGTCCTTGAGGCATCTGTCTGTCGGTCTCACACAGAACACTCAAGTTAATGGAGAAGAACAGGGGGCCCAAGTCTGAGGTTATAAATAATAGAAAATAAAAGATCTTCCGTCTCCAGGGGGCGGGGGGGGGGGATAGATGAGAGGATGGGAGGACAAGACTGGGTGGGACCCAGCTGGGGCAGAGCAGGAACCTCCCCCACCCCTGTTGGACCCCAGCCCGGCCCACTTGAAGGACCCCTCCCATTCAAGGTGCTTGGCAGGAATTCCCCAACTCCCCAAGGGAAAGGGGTTGGGGGCGGGGCTAGGACTGGTCCCAGCTGCTGGGGGGAAGAGACATAGATCACTCTTCCCTCCACTCATGGAGGTCTCAGGTCGCGGCCAGGACAATCTTCAGTTCCCCGGGGGGTGGAAGGGGAGCTGCTGGGAGGGATGAGATTGAACTGGTTGGAGGGGAAAGAGAGAGAGCAGGAGCATTAGAACCCGAGCAGCTGTCCCTCTGTCAATGCGTCCAGGGGGTGAGGGGTGTGGGGAGGAGCGGCCTCCTCGAGGAGTCTCAGGGGACTGTCAGAAGCACAGGTCAATCGCTGTTTCCCAGTAGGCCAGAGCCCTTACTCAGTTGCCCAGCTCAGCCCCCCACGCCCCAGTCTGGCCCTGTCTGCTGCGCTGACCTTACCTCGGCTAAGTCAGGAGACAGTCGGGGTCACTGAGAGCTGGGGAGGCAGTGGGGAGGGGGGCTGCTGGATCACAACTGAGCGAGGACGGAGGGAAGCAAAGGACAGAGCCAGGAGCAAGCCCCTGGCGGCGGCGACTGTGGCTTCTGCCCACCCTACATACTTCACAGACAGGTGTGGGTCGGCGGGCGCCCTCTGGGACAGCCCTGCCTCCAAGACCCCTCATTCCCCACCCAGAACCCGTGCATCCTGCCCCACCTGCAGCCCCTCAGCTCTTCCATGCCAAATTCCCCCAGCTAACGAGAACTCACGAATCCTGTCATCGGCTCCTCCTGGAAATCCAGGCGCCTGGCCAGGCTGCTCACCTTGGGGGTGTCCGATGTAGGGGTAGGGTGAGGGTGTGGAAGCTGAGAGTGCAGGCACCCCACTCGGGGGCACCGCGCCTTGGGGGGGCCCCCCATGGCCCTGGGGGGGGTGCAGCAGCATCACCTGGGGCGGGTGGGGAGCCCCAGGGTGTGGGGGCGGGGCTGCTGTGACTCCAGTTTGGACATGGGCCTGTAGAAGAGAATTAGTTTCAGTGCCCAGCTGGACGAGGGGTTCTGAGATCCCTTATCAAAGCAGCACTGCAAAGTGGAACAGGTACAACTACCGACAACAGCTCAGCTCATTCTCTGGCAAAGACACAGAAACAGTAAACCCCTGGGTTCCTACCTGGGTAACATGGGCCATGTTGGTGAAGCCGTGGGGCAGCTGCTGGTGGGGATGGATGGCATACACAGCAGCTGGCTGGGGGAAGCTGCTTTGAGGGGACTGGGCAGAAGGTCCCGGTGGTAGAGAAGGTGGCGTGCCTGTTAGGGCCCCTGGATGGTACAGATTCTGCTGTGGCTGTCCACTGCCCAGGTGAGGGGCCTGCCCCGCCTGGTGCTGCCAGAGTAGAAGTGAGGTATGAGTGCCACCCATTCTGCTATGCAGACAAACCACAAGCTCACTCATGCCACTTCTCTACTGGGGAATGACCCAGCTCTTTTCAAGCCCTCTTCCAGCCACACATTCCTGGATCAACCACCCAGACCTCCCAACCAAACCCCACATTCAGGCACCTGAACGGGACTGGGGGCCGCATGCTGGGATTGTGGCTGGCTCCCAGTAGGTGTGGTGGCCGGCTGCGGCTGGTGGCCATGGAGCTGCGTGGCATGGTGTGGATAGGATTGGTGAACAGTGGCTGCAGCAGGAAAGAAGGGAGACCGAGTGCTGAGCACACCAAATGGATAGCGATACATACATCCTGGTGACAAAGTGGGCACCACAACTCACCATAGAGGGCTTGGGGGGTAGGCTGCTCTGCAGCAGGGTACTGAGGAGTGGAGGACGACACGATGGCCTGGGGATGGCTTCCCGATGTCAACATTCGTGGATTACTTTGAAGCATAGGGGCGAACACCGGCTGAAGAAACAAAACAAAATGCTAAGCAGACCTGCTTGGAACGTCCTGTCAGCTTCCATGTGCATAGGAGCATGAGCCTCAGTAGTGGTTTTAAAGACCGTAACCACCTTAATTCAGAGGGAAAACCCGAGAGCAAAGGTTCAATGTCCTGTTACAGGAATTCAAGTGGATACTGCCAACCCCACAGCCACCACTACTCAGAATGACCCTACTTCCCCCTCAGGCTGGATCTCAGGTGTTCGCTACCTGTGAAGGGTAGTGTGCCATGGGCTGCATCATGGCAGGCTGGCCTGGGAACTGCTGTGGGTTGTAGGGGATGTAGGAGGAATAGGGTGTGGCAGCCACCAGGGGTGGGCCAGCAGCAGCAGCAGCAGCCTGCATCATTGGAGGGGCTGAGGCTGGTTGGTGTTGGTCAGAGCGCTGAGGAGGAAGTGAGCCTGTGGGTGGAGAGTAAACAGTACAAAGCTCAAGCGGCGTTAGCCAAAAGGTGCTAGGCAGTCCCAGCTCTTCTTCCCAACCCTGCTCACCTTTTGCACCCCGGTACTTGCCCTGCTGCCCAGGCACGGAATTGGATACAGGATATGGATACATCTGAGGCGCCTAAGAAAGATCTGGGGCTCAGCAGGTGCTCAGAACAGCCTGAGCTGGACAATCAGCACTTTGCTTGGGCTCACTTTGTCTCTCCTACCTGTACAGCTGGTCCCATGTGGATCTGAGGTATATATGAGATGTACTGGGGACTGTAGAGCCCACTCTGGCCTGCTGTCAGCACCGGTATAGAAGGTGTTGAATGAGTACGGGGCCCTGGTGAAGTTGGAGTACTGGTAGATTTGTTCTGTAAGAGACAAGAGGAGATATTTCTGTAATCCCACTTCAGCCTTTTAAAATCCACCTGGGTCAAATATATCCTACACTTTTCCCTAAGTGCTTTATAGCAAATCACAAGATGGACATTCACAAACTAAGTGGTTGTGTGAAATCTCGAAGCCCATGAGTACATCAGTTAAAGCCATGTCAGCTGATTCCTTGGAGCTCACAGTCCTAACCCTCACACACCCAACACACCAAATAGTAAGACCCAAAATAACTTGTCAGAATCAATAAGCAGCCTTCATCACTCCCAAAGCAGTCCAACTGCTCCCGCCCAGACTGACAGTGCCATCTCACACTATGGGACAGCCCGCTCTCCTGACAGTCAGGTGCTCTCCTGGAGTACCTGCCGCTCTACTGTCCCCTCAAGACCACCCACAGCTACAGGAAATAGTCCCAGCTTACCACGGACAGCAGGGGCTTTGTTGGATTGAACTCCTTGGCATTGGGGTTCAAAGTAGACTTCTTTACTTGTCTGTAAAAGAATGGAAACCAGCTGAGTCATGCCCTTCCCCAGCTGGTAAGTAAGGTAAGCACCAAAGATCTTCATACCACCCACCGCCAGCACTACTCACTCAGTAACAGGGCCCTCCTCTTTGTCATCCCCCTTGATGAGGCCCACTGGAGGACTGCCGGTTTGGCTGGGACAAGGTGCTGGGAGCTGCTCTGGCCCCTCAGTCCCTCCTACTCCTGCCAGGGGCACTTTGTCTTCCTTATCCAATATGGATTCTGTCTTAGAGGAGACTGGGGATCCCATAGGATCTGAAGTCAATAGACCATCCACCTCTTTCTCCTTTCCTTTGGCCTCTTCTTTCAAGATC
The DNA here is from genome assembly GCF_978045245.1 of Mus caroli. Classification (NCBI taxonomy): domain Eukaryota; kingdom Metazoa; phylum Chordata; class Mammalia; order Rodentia; family Muridae; genus Mus; species Mus caroli. Next base: position 19,287,670 of record NW_028227263.1, on the reverse strand, counting down.
CGGGAAGGAAATGGATCCAGGCCTGTCTCAGGGGAGCTACTAGGTTGAAGCTGGGAGGAGAAATAATTCACATATTACAGTGTGCACTCCAGACCCGGGCTTTTACCTCCTCCATTCACTCTTGCTGAACTCATCGCCCTCATTCACTTTGCCTGTGCCTTACACATCCCACAGCCCGCTTAAATCCCAGCTCCTTTCCATGCTTCACTCACCTTAAACTGGGCCCCAAATTTCCTCAGTTCTTCCAACTGAAATCGTTTTTGTTCATTCTGAAGGCCAGGGACTGAGAAAAAACAGTGAAATGAGAAAATACACGTTTTTTCCTCTGAAGAGTCATACAGGGCTAGTTAGTAATCCAGAATAAGAAACCAAAGAATGAGCTGTTAAGAATCTTAAAAGATAAACGAGGGCTGAAGAGATGGCTTAGCAGTTAAGAGCACTGACTGCTCTTCCAGAGGTCCTGAGTTCAAATCCCAGCAACCATATGGTGGCTCACAACCATCTGTAATGGGATCCAATGCCCTCTTCAAGTGTGTCTGAAGAGCGTGACAGTTGTATTCATATACATAAAATAAATCTTAAACAAACAAACAAAAAGATAAATGAAATCCAAGGGCAGATGGACACTACACTGCTTCTAAAGGGAAACGCTCCCTCGAGTAAATGGGACTACAGAGTAAAGTTGCTCTCACCTTTCCCAGCTATGCGGGCCAGTTCTTGGGCTTCCAAACTCCTACTGGGCTCCTTGGTTGGGAGTTCTTTTACTGAAGAAAAAGAGACAATTAGATCCTGCTCTCAAGTCATACCCACAGTTCTCCAGCATTTACAACCGGTTCTCACCATCTGTAGGGGCCAGGGAGAGTTTTGGAGATGCCGGGGAAATAGAGCCTGCACCAGGATCCACAACTGATGATGTCACAGGGATGGAGGCAGAGGATGCCACTGCCGAACCAATGGGAGGCTCAGGACAGGAAGCTGAGACTGGGGCAGGGGCAGCAGACTTGGGAGACCGTGGAGGGTACATCCGGCCCACTGGAAGAAAAGGGAGAGCTACACGATGGTTATTGCTGGCCAGGAAGTAGTGCATATAGGGGGGAAACCCATAGAAAATTTACAAGCTTTTTTTCACCCAGAGGCACAATTTCCTGTGTTAAGCCCAGGGCAGGTAAGTAACACAAAGGCAACGGTTTCACTGGGTAGTACAAAAAGACTGGAAGTGGTATAACTTCTCCTGTTCTAAAATGCTGGTTAGAAAAAAAGTCTCAACAAAACACCTGATAACCAGCTACAACCCATGAACTGACATGTTAGAACCAAAGAAAACTAAAGAGTTCTTTCTCAAAAAGATTAAATTAAATCCAGCTGAATGTCTTTAACCCCAGCACTTAGGAGGCAGAGGTAGCTGTATCTCTAAGTTCGAGGCTAGTCAGACTGGCCTACAGAGTTCCAGGACAGCCAGGGCTACACAGAGAAACTCTGACTTGAAAAAGACAAAGACAAAAACAAAAACTGCAACGATAAAACCCAAGACCCTGCCTGACACCAAGCATCTACAAACTACGGCCCAGCATTCCAACAACTTGACTCAGTTACCCCCGCCGACCTCCACAAACTACCCAAGTCTGCAGCCAGCCTCACGGAAGCCCTACCTGCAGATGTTGGGGGAACAGAAGCTTCTCCAGGCCGACTGCTGGGTGAAGATAAGGTCTTGGCACCTCTCAGAGGCCGCTGTGCCTTGGGGGACATGCGGGAAGGACCTGGTTTTTTAATGTGAAGAAAAAGAAATGTCTGCTCATCACCAGAACACAATACTTCATCTTGCTAACCACTTAAAATCCCATTAATCACCCTTCCCACTTTCTTCTACCACAAGTATTTGTTAACCTACCTCCATTGATACCACGTGCCTCAGACCCAGGGCCAGGACTGCTGTTGTCAAGATGGTGAGGGCCACGAGGTGGCAAAGAGCTAAGGCCAGGGCGCCCTCCTCGAGAACTGCTGCATCGAACTCCTCCCCGGGGACCTTCCCGAACTCGCTGAGGCAGAGGGATATACTTCCCCTCCCTGGGGAAAGACTTAAGTAAGGACAGGAGACTCCCAAATCCACACATTTTAACAACATCAACTCCCACACCCAACTCCAGTGTTATCACACTTGACAATTTAATGTAGCTATGGGTTATGGCATTATTCTCCACCCACACCCAAGAGGCCAAGAGTATCAGTTTTACCATTCTTCACCTTTCAGAAAGGCCAAGGGGACACTTGAGATGCTGAGCATACACAACTTCATTTTGTGATGGATGAAACAGCACACACAAATACATTTTAAAAACCCAATAAGCTCTACTGTTGCTGCAAATTACCAACTTTCTAGGGTTCAGTCTAAACCTCAAAACTGGGATAACCTACACTCAGTAAGATGGTGAAGTTTAACAATCAACTTTGTATAAAAGCTCTTGGCCCAGGCCAAGATCCCACTGTAACCCACAATGGTTACCTGGATACCAAGCTGGGGCTCTCCCGCCCAGACCCCTGCCGCTGAACCGCGCTGTGCTTCTCCTCCTCTGTTCTCCCATCGTCATTTTCCATAGCAATCCGTAGGCGGTACTGGGGACTAGACTCAATCTCTCGAGCCAGCTGGGCCGCTCGGAGCTCCCGTTGCCGAAACTCTTCAGAGTTGTCCTTCTCTAAGGGAACCCTGAGAGCACCCACATAGATCACCATTCCAGTGCGGGGGACAATGGAACAACACACTGCTGTAACTAAAATCACTACTTCAAACCTGTGGCATTCCAGCTAATACTTCAGGGTTTTTGGTTTTTTTACTAAAAAACAAAACATTAAAGGATGAACCCAAGGCCTTACAAATGTCAAACAAGTGCTTCACTACTGAATTTATCCCCAATTCAGTCAGTATATATTCAAGACAGCTGACAAATCCTAGGCAAAGCACCAGGGTATGTTCTGATTCTGATTCTTTGTGGGCCCAGATTAGGTCAGGCTGGCCAGCAGCAAGCACACCCCCACCCAGCTTGTTTTCGCTTTTCCGGCAGGAGAATTACAAGGTTGACCATCACACTCATCTTTTTTGTTGTTTGTTTTTTGGTTTTTTGAGACAGGATTTCTCTGTGTAGTCCTGGCTGTCCTGGAACTCACTCTGCACACCAGGCTGGCCTCGAACTCAGAAATCCGCCTGCCTCTGCCTCCCAAGTGCTGGGATTAAAGGCGTGCGCCACCTCGCCTGGCCACACTCATCTTTTTAAAGGGTTGTTAAGGACAGAGCTCAGGTCCTGATGCTCACATAGCATGCACTTGACAACTGAGCCACATTCCCAGATTAACAAAAGTTGTTTCTATTCACAAGAAAGCAACTCAATAGGCAAATCAGGAGGGTTGACTACTTACAAACCAAGAAAAACACTAGGCAACAACTGTTTCATCCAGAGATCTACCTTACTAAATAGTAAGCTCCCACACAAGCCCTACACACCAGCCACCCAACTTCACCACCCTCAAACTTCCAAAACGCTTACGTGTAAGAAGATAGACTGCTGTCATAGGTGGTCTTCACTCCATAGTTCTCCTCATTAAATTTGAACATCTCATTGGGATCCCATCCATTAGACTAAGAGAACACAAAGTATATTTAAAACTCAGCAAGAAAAGGAAAAAATAGCCTGCCATTTCCTCTCCACCATGTTAAAAACTTCAACTCCTGTATAAACTATACACACTGACATGCATTCAGTGACAAGATTTGTTTATGAGAAATGATCCTCCTGTTTCCACATTCTAAACTCTGCAATTACAGGTGCTATCATGGCTCTCTATATACATGAGTTGGCTTAAAACAAACAAACAAACAAACAAAAAAACCAATAAAAATAAAAAACCCTCAAGGGGGCTGGAGAGATGGCTCAGCGATTAAGGCACTGACTGCTCTTCTGAAGGTCCTGAGTTCAAATCCTAGCAACCACATGGTAGCTCACAACCATCCGTAATAAGCACAGATGTCCTCTTCTGTTGTGTCTGAAAATAGCTACAGTGTACTTACACATAATAAGTCAAAAAAACAAAACAACAACAACAAAAAAAAAACACCCTCAAAAAACCCACAACCTCTTTTTTTCTTTATATTTTGTGGCTCTGTTCCTGTGGTATAATAGGTATGTGAAAGTCTGAAGACGACCTGTGCGAATCTGTTCTTTTTCACCACTTGGCTTGGTGGCAAGCACCTTTACCTGACCCACCCAATTCATTGAAGAAACAGAATGAAGAAGCATTTCTCTCCTCTGCTTTTCTTTAAAGACTTTTTGTTATGTAGCCCAGATTGTCCAGGACTTCACAATTCTTCTGCCACAACTTCCCCAAGGCTGGATTTAGAGGTATGGGTTATACTATGCCCACCTTATACTTTTTACTACAATTACAAGTACTGCCATGGTTTTCAATGCAGCGGATGGGAAATGGACCAAGAACAGACCTCAAAACAAAAATGAACAAACATACCCCAACAGAAAATAATGAATGTCCACATCAACAACCCATGTTGACCACAACTCAGCCCGCCTGTTCTCAGGAAGGGAGAACATACCATATCGGATTCCAGATCATAGTCGTCACTGTTGCTGTCACCGCCCTCCCAACGTTGAAGCACCTTCTCTTTGTGTTCTCCATTCACCTTAGAGTTCATGGCAATGGCTGAGTCAGTGAACTTATCTGTTGGCAGAGGGGAGCGACAGAGTCAGGTGATGGGCCCACTTCTCATCCTTACTCCCCAGCCCATGCAGTTTAACAAAATGAAATGAACAAACACCAGATGTAGTTTTATGGGAGCAGGTAGAGCTATTGAAACAGGTCTATCTAGATGGGGTGGTGAATGCTGGTAATGCGAGCACTCAGAAGCAGAGGCAATTTGATCTCTGCCAGTCTAAGGAGGCTAGCCAAATATACAAAGACCCTTCCTCAACAGAAAAACAAAGCCCCAATCTAATCTAAAAGCTAAAGTTAAAAACATGAAAACAGGAGTACCTACACCGCTAGACACATTCACTGGACTCTATTAGGCATCAAGCTATGTGTTCAAGAAGAACGCAAAGTCATCTCTACTGAAAAAAAAAAGTACTAAAAAAAAAAAAATCAAGTCAACGTGTTCAGCCTGTGGGCTAGCTCTCGTCAGTTTCTTGACACAACAGTACAGAACAATACCTTTAGTAGCATAATTGAAGTCAACATTTCGGAAGTGGACAAGCAGAACATCGCTTGGTTTAAACACCATGGTGTCCACAATGTCTTCCCGGCGAGGCCCACCTGCTGGCTCAGATACTTTCCGATGCACCGCGTCAACTGCCAGTTCAAACTACAAAAGCCCCATTCCAACATGCCAGGGTCAGTATCAGAGGGAGAAGATGGATTCTCTCTTAAAGCTTTCTAGTCTTTCAACGTCAAATTCCCATGTCACTCTGTATTTCCCAATGTCAACCAGAGAACTTAGCAAAGGCCTCAAAACTGTCCGCTGTCACCCAACACACACCCTCAATTTCACTCTCCTTCACAGCTTCAGAAACTCCTAATTTGAGTACACTGACCTTTGAGCTCAGAGTCTTGAAAATGCCCTCGTAAGTGGTGCCATTTTTCACCTTTACGTCACAAGTAGAACCCTAGCAAGGTGAACGATTAAGTCATTTTAAGAAACTGAAACAGCATATTCCTCAGACACCCAGGTTAAAGCTGTTACTTACCACTACAGCTGTCAGGAAATGCAGCATCCTGGAATTGTTATAGACACCTTCAAACACCTGTCACACGAGAAAAAAGTAAAGGGCAGCAGGTGAATACTCTCTTCCCAGATTGTCCCATACTGTCTGTCTTCTGAGTGTCTTTACAGGATGAAAAGAAGGCACTCACGGGTGACTGTGGGGGTCCCTTTCCCGTGGTCTGTCCCCTGTTAAAAAAAAAAGAGAGAAACAGTTTTAATTAGCAGTGAACCCTAGAACAATGTACCAGGTCAACTTGCTGATTTAGGCTAGACTGATTAACAAGCAATTAAATCAGCAAGACTTTTCAAGTTCTCACATTAAAGAAAAAATTAGGCATTGATTGCTAAAACATTTTCTCCGAATTCAAGATTTTAAAAAAGTCAACAAAAAAATTCAATAAACAATAGCTGTCAAATGTTCCTAACAGTCAGTGCAATACAACCTGACTTCCTCTAAGGGACAGACAGTCCTTCACTCTTCCGATAAACCACTGCTGTAGTATTAAACCAACAGCACACTTCAGCTGTGAAGGTGAAAGCCCGGGCATCCCAAATGCAGCACCACTGAGCTTAGACACATTACCTCCCAAAGGAAAAAAAGCTTTCAGGAGCCTTGGATTCCAAATCCCAGGAGGGGTATATTCTCCACACCCCACCCTTTCGCCCTCATTATTTTCATTCAGCCTGTTACCCACTCTGAAGGGATCCCTAAACGCCAGGTAACACAGCTCCTCGACGGCTGAGGTAACCGGCAGTTGAGGAGGGCGAGGAGGGGGCCGTTGGCGGGGCTGGGGGACCGCGCAGCCGCAAAAACCATCCACCGGGATGCCTCGCCCGGTCTGCGCCTGCGCACTACAGCCCATCGCGCTTCACCCGCTCTAGAACAGAAGCCACTGCGCCTGCGTCCAGTGCCTCTTTCTATCGCATTGACACACCGAGAAAAACCGAGGGCACCCACTCCCCGACACCAGACGCCCCTAAACCCCCCAAACAACCCCTCCTTCCTCCGCCTCTGCTCTACGTGTTACCGGGGCAAGCCAATGCCCGAGTCATAAGACAGCATCCGCGCGCACGTACGGCCGGGGAGCGCGCGCGCAGGAGCTTTCCAGCCCGCAGTCTTCCCAGTAGCCGCTGCTTCCGCGCCCCCGCCCACCCCGTCCCCCTCTCACTGGCTACACCGGGAAGAGGAGGGAACAATCCGCTCCCAAGTCCCTCCCTCCCCATTGGCCAAACTGTGGGCCGCGCGCCCCCCCTCCATTGGCTACAGCCGGGGACCCCTTCATGCAGCTGACTCCCCATTGGCTGAAGCCGGGGACCGCGAGATCCTTCGTGGTAATGGAGCTGGGGACCCCATCACCTCCTCAACCCCCCCAACACCCTTTGCCGACGGAGCTGGCGGGATGCGCCCCGCCTCCCCTCAGGGCCCAGACCCCCAAGAGGTGACTAGGCCCAGAGAGCCGAGCACTGCCCCCAGGCTCCTGGAGACCGCCCGGAGAGCTTTCTCTCCGACCTGTTGGCACGAGGGTCCACCCCCTCCTTCACGGGGTCCTGGGCCCCCAAGAGCCCCCTCAACAGCGCCAAGCCGGGGCGCTGCCTCCCGGGCTCTCCCCAGCCAGGAAGCCCCGTCCTCACCTGACGCTGCCGATAGCCACTGCCCCTGGCCTTTCTTGATGCTGCGGCGGCGCTGGCGCCGCTAAGATGCTTTCGGCCCCGCGGCGGAGTCCGCTGCCGGCAGCGGCTGCAGGCCCCAGGCACGGAGAGACCGCTGCGGGAGGCCCCGGGGGAGCCGCGGTGGCGGGCAGCGGTCCCGGGAGGCCGCCGTTGGGAGGGCTGGTCCCGCCGGGAGGCCGGCGAGCCACGGCCTGTTGCGTGGGGGGCGGCTGCTGGGGTTGGGAGGTCTGTTGTGGCGGCTGAGGCTTCAACATGATGGCAGCGTCCGGAAGAGAAATAAGAGGGAAGGGAAAGAGGGCCTGGGGCCGGGCCCCTGCTGGAGAGCGCGGGAAGCGAGAGAGATCGCCAAGCAGGGGACCCGCCGTTGGCGGGCGGGGGGAGCCCCGCGGTGTCAGGGGTGGATCGAGAAGACGGCGGCGGGAGGAAGCGCCGCGAGGCGGAAGGGGAGGGGGGAATCTCGCGGGCCGGTGGACAGCGAGAGGGCGCGAGCCGGCCTGGCGCGCGTGCGCGTCGCTGGAGAAGGAGAGGGAGGAGCGCGGGCGGAAGCGCCGGCGGGGGAGGGGCGCGGGGAGCGCCGCCAGGCGGTTAGTTCCGGAACGGAGGAGAGGCTCCAGCCGTGGCTCCGACCGGCCTAGCCCCTGGGGCGGAAGAGGAGCCGCGCAGGCGCTTAGAGCACCTCTTGGTTCTGAGCCACCTTAAATGCTGGCGGCCGCGGTTGCTTCACAACGAGGGTAGGCGGGGCCAAAGCCGGGAAGGGGAAGTGCCGGCGGACCCGCCCCTCCTACGCCGCCAGCGTAACGTCAGAAAGTCTCCGCGGTGGTGTGAGGTGTCACGTCGTAGCGCGAGGTTCTTCCGCCACTGGGTGACCAGTGGGCGGAGTCTCGGGGGCAAAAGAAAAAAAAAAATCCCTAGGACTGGAAAAACCTAGTACAGGTAACTTAAAGCAGGTGGGTTTTTAAAGGTGCTGTTCTCCATCTTACCTGCTTTAAAATATTAATGAGCGTTAGAATGGCTATTCTGAGCATATGTGCATCCCAACAAATGTGCCCAATTCTAAGTTGAAATTCAGTGATTTTTTCTGGGATAGCGAACCCCTGAACAGTAGCAATACAAGCCGTCTGAAAGCCAGACTGACTAAGAGTATATTACAGAATTCAGCCCAGGCTGCATAGCAAGACACGGTTAGAAAACGGTGGTTCAGTGCTTGCCTATTAAGGCAGCCCTCATTCAAAATTAGGGCAGCTGTGGTGCTTCAAAACTTTAATTCCAGCACTAGGAAGGAAAGGTAGGAGGATCAAAAGTTTGAGGCTATCCTGGATTGTATAATAAATTCCAGGTCAGCTGCGCAGACCCTGTTTCAAAAGGAAAAGTTGAACATCCGCCCATGCTTTGGGTAACTAAGCCACTCAAAGCTCAAGCTAGTGGAAGATTTATATAATTTGAGCAAAGGTACTTGGTAAAACACAGAGGGCAGGAAAATGGATTTCTATACAGACGAAATGGATCCGACAGGACATATGAAAAAATGGAGCTTGGATGGAGCCTGAAAGCCTCACTCTAGCTGTAGCTGGCTTTGAACTCCCTGTGTATACCAGGGTGGTCTTAAACTCACAGAGATCTGTCTGTCTGCCTTCTGAGTGCTATGATTCAGACATACATCAGCACAGCCAGGATTTGTCATGGAATGTTAACCTAAAATCCCGTTATTGATGAACATAATCCAAAAATTAAATCTAGGATTGGGTAGACACTAAGAAATTGAATATAGCTGTACAGATGAGTCCAAATCTACACTTCAGATTAATAACCCATCAGAGGCGGAAAAATGGAATTAATTTAAAGTCATCCTCGAATATTTAGTCTGAGGCCAGTGGGTCAGGTGAGAGTCGGCATACACTTCCTAAAAAGTATAGGAGCAGGGGAAAGATAAATAGATCATTTGGTAGCAGTGTACAAAATAAAGATGTATGTGTAGGTGGTTTGCCTTGCAGGTATGTTGGTGTGTGTGTGTGTTGGTCTTGAAGGCCAGAAGCAGGTATCCGGTCCCTGGGACTGGAGTTAACAGTGATAAGAAGCCATGCAATTGTGTTGCTGAGAATCAAAGCCAAGTCCTCTGGAACTGAGCCATCTCTCCAGCTCCCAGAATTTTAAATTTTATCCTATGCATGTGTGTGCTTGAGTGCATTATGTATACCATATAGGTTGCTAGTGGAAGACTGACTTCCAGGCAGCTAGGGTGAGGGTCTTAAAGCCCACACCCACAGTGACTATTCCACCTATTCCAACAAGGCCACACCTCTAAATAGTGCCACTCCCTGGACCAAGCATATTCAAACCATGACAAATGTGTATTGTTTTTCCAGAGAGTCTGGGTTCAATTCCCAGAACCCATGTCAGACAGCTCACTCAAGCACCAGAGGGTTTAATGCCTCTGTTTTCTATAGGTATCCACAAACTTGGCATCAACTCACACAGATAGACACGTGAATGATTGAAAAAAAAAATCTTAAAAAAAAAAAGAAAAGCTTTAAGGAAAACCCCTTCAAGCCCGGCAGTGGTGGCGCACGCCTTTAATCCCAGCACTCGGGAGGCAGAGGCAGGCGGATTTCTGAGTTTGAGGCCAGCCCGGTCTACAGAGTGAGTTCCAGGACAGCCAGGACTACACAGAGAAACCCTGTCTCAAAAAAAGGAAAAAAGAAAAAAACAACAAAATTGAGACAGGGCCTGGTACAGCCACCACTTGCTCCACTCAGTTAAGACTTGGTAGAGACAAAGGCTAGACCATTGATCTCCAAGGACATACTTCTTTCTGCTCTGCTCTGATGCCCTCCTTGGGCCATATCCAGGTCACTCAGGCTGTGTGATAAGTGGTTTAGCTGAGTTTGTCTTGTCTAGATGCCACTCTCTTTGCTTGTCTTAGGTAAGGCATATGGGCTCATTGTGTTGAATGCTGGGATTGCTAGTCAGATACAATTTTTAAGCAGCAGTGCCCAGTGCTGCTCCTTGTGGTTGTGGCTAGTCTCATCCTGTAGCCTCCAGTGGTGTTAACTCTCCGTTTTATTTACTCTTATTTTATGTGTATGAGAATTTTCTCTGTGTGTATATTTGTGTACTGCATACACAGGTGGTCCCTTCAGAGGCCAGAAGAGGGTGTCATATTTCCTAGGACTGGGATTATAGGCTGTTGTGTGTTACTATATGGGTGCTGAGAATAAACCTGGTTTCCTTTTAGGAACATCAGGCATTCTCAACAGCTGATCCATCTCTCTAATCCCGCTATCCCCTTCCCCCACACCCTTTAAGCCAGCATCTTGCTATGTAACCTAGGATACCCTGGAACTCTCAAGAGATCTGTCTGCCCTTGTCTCCCAGGTGATGGGATGTGTGCTTTTATCCCAGCCCTCAGGAGGCAGATCTCTGTGTGTTCCAGGCTGTTCAGGAGACATAGCAAGACCCTGTCAAAAACAAAAAGTAACTGAAATAAAATAAAGAAAAACTTCCCAACTTGGAAGAGGGAAGATTTTGTATGTCAACTAACACAACCTACCAGCGGGAACCTTTTAGGTTGGGGAAGCCCTAAGGTCTGTTGCTGTCCTACATCAGGTAATGTGGAACTCTGCAACAACGTCCTGCTCCTGAACCTGCACCAGCACTGCAGCAAGAGCTACCTGAGCCTCACTGCAGAGACAGCCCACCTGTGCCGTCAGCCTGGTGCGGATAAGCTCCTTGAGTGTCTCCTCCACTTCCTTTTCAGGCTCTCCCGTTTCTTTCCCAGTAGACATCCAGGCTCAGTCTCCATAGTTACAACCCATGGGGCAAGCAGTGACAGAAGCAGCAGATGACTTCTTTTTTTTTTTTGTTTTTTTCTCTGTGTAGCCTTGGCTGTCCTGGAACTCACTTTGTAGACCAGGCTGGCGTCGAACTCAGAAATCCGCCTGCCTCTGCCTCCCAAGTGCTGGGATTAAAGACTTGTGCCACCACGCCCGGCAGCAGATGACTTCTTAATTTATTTTAACTTTTATTATTGTATGTTGCCCTCCCTTTTCTTTTTTAAGATTTATTTATTATTATATGTTAGTACACTGTAGCTGACTTAAGACTCACCAGAAGAGAGCATCAGATTTTATAACTGGTGGTTGTGAACCACCATGTGGTTGCTGGAATTTGAACTCAGGACCTTTGGAAGAGCAGTCAGTGCTCTTACCCACTGAGCAATCTTGTCAGCCCCCTCTTCTTATTTCTTTGTGGCAGGTTCTCACTGTGTGCCCCATGCCAGCCTTGAACTCTGGATTCCCCCTGCCTCAGCCTCCCAAGAATTGGAATTGTGGTCATGTGCACAGCTGAGGGTTCTGGTTGTCGACACTTTAACAACTTCCCTACCATCGACTTCCACTCTGTTCCCTGAGATTCTCCATACTCTCAGGAGTCACATCAGCTTTTTCTGGCACCATCCATCAAGTTCTGAGTCACATTATACTGGACCTGACTCTCCTCAGCCTCTGCTACCCTCATTGCATCTCCACTCGTTCTGTAAACGCAGCCTCAAGGTCAGCCTCAGTGCTTCCAGAAACTCCAATGCAGTCCTGAAATAGCAGTTGACCAGGAAACAGAAAGGGATATAATTCAAGAATGTAAAAATTGCAAGGAAGGCTGGGAGGTAGGAAAGTAACGCATTCCTTGAATCCCAGCACTTGGGAGGCAGAGGCAGGCAGATCTCTGTGAGATCAAGGCCCTGGTCTACAGAGTGAGTTTCAGGACATCTGGGACTAAACAATGAGGCTTTGTCTCAGGAGAACGAAAACAAGGACTCGGGGTGTAATTCAGTTGTACACCTTTTGCCCACCATATTAAGGCTCTGGGTTTTCTTGCCAGCACTGCAAATGATTGACAGATCAAAGACAAGATATATAAAGAGTTTTATGCATAAAAATCTGAGCTTGGTGTTGTAAGTAAAATGCTTCAGGAGGCTGGTGAGATGGCTCAGAGGTTAAAAACACTCACTGCTCTTCTGGAGGTCATGAGTTCAAATCCCAGCAACCACACGGTGGCTCACAACTATCCATAATGAGAAACAATGATAATAATAATAATAATAATAATAATAAAAACCTATGGGCCAGAGCAGGCGGAGGTGGGGGAGAAATGCTTCAGATATCATTTCTAACCTTTCCATCAGTATCTTTTTTTAAAAATCCTTTTTTCTTTGTGTGGGTTTAGCACCATGTGCCTGGAGTGCCAGATCTCTTGAAACCAGAGTTGCAGATGCCTGTGAGCAGCTGTGTGCATGTGAGAGTTAAAGCTGGGTCCTCTAGAAAGTTAGCAAGAACCACTAGTCCTCTCTCCAGCCCCCTCATCCATGTCTGGACTGACCAAAATATGAATGTCCCCTGTCAAATCACTCCAGTGAAAAACAGCCTGTGTAATCTCAGACCACACCCCCAGACTTAGTGTAAAACCCTACTATGAAAATCTGTAAACCCACTATGTCATGGAGAAACCACACTTAATCCTTTACTTTTTGGTTTGGTTGGGTTTTGTTGGCTTTGTTATTGTTGCATACCTTAAATCTAAGCACTTGGAAGGCAGAGGCAGGTGGATCTCTGTAAGTTGCAGGCCAGCCTGGTCTAATTGGCAGGATCTAGGCTAGTCAGGGCTACACTGTGGGGCCTCCTTGCAAAAGAGGAAAAAACTTTTTTTTTAACTGCGTTTTGCTCATTTGTGCATGGAGGACGGGCACACCATGGCTTCAGTGGAAGCCAGAGGATGGGCTACAGAAGTTGGTTCTTTCATCTCACATGAGGGATTTAGGGCCTGGAACTCAGGGCGGTCTTGGTGGTAACTGCCTTTGCCTGCTGTGCTCTCTAGCTGGTTTCCACGATTCCTTGTGAAGCTCACACAAATCTGTGAAGGCCAAGTTTTCCTTGAGAAGAAACTTCCCTGATTTCACCTTTGCAGCTCCCAACCCCCGGTGATTGCCTAGCGCTCACTCCGGGCAGCAGTGTAGCCTTGTCCTCAGGCTTTAGGAGGTCTTCGGTCGCTATTGCTCACATCTATCCTTTTCTCACTGTGGGACCCTCATCCACAGTGCTGCTTCTCGTGGCTACATTAGAAGATGTATAAAACTGGATGGCTCACCGAATTAAATGCCTGTGGCCAAGCCTGACAGCCTGAGGCTGATCATGGGGCCCGCATGGTAAATGCAGAGAACCTGAACCATGCACCACTACATCATCTCCCAGCCCCCAAGTCCCCAGAACAACAACAAAAAGATGTTTTTTAAGTGCTTGGGATCAAACCCAAGGCAGTGCACTTGCTGAGAAGAATTCTACTATTGTGCTGCATTCCCAGCCCTTTGTTGTTTGAGGTAGGAGTTTGCTGTGTAACCCAGGGTGATGTTGAACTCTCCAGCCTTCACCTTCCTTCTCCTAAGCACTGGGGTTTGTAGGTGAGCACTGCCATGCACAGCTAAGCCCCTAGCTAATTGTCTGTGTTCATGTGTGTGTACATGCACAAGTGTATGTAGATACATGTATGTGCACTTGTGTGGATGCACTCGTGTGTACATGTGGAGGCCAAAGGACAACTTGGGGATCCCCATGTTTTTTCCTGAGATAGGGTCCCACTGGATTGGAACTCCTATCACCCGGGCTGGTCTCACATCCCCTATGTAACCAAGGGTAACCTTGAGCTCCTGAGCCTCTTGCCTCCGTCCCCCAGCTGCTGGGGTTGCAGGCATGTGACCACCCCTGGCCTTCCAGGGTGCACCGTAGCATATCCACATGGTGTGCAGAGGCCAGAGCATGGTACTTGGTGTATGCATGACCTCAAATGTTCACCATTTGTTTTTGCTGAGAATATTCAAATATTTTATTTAACAGTATTCAATTAGTTGTTGCTAACCACAGTTGTACTGTTATCCTACTGAGAGAAGATGTCCCTGCTGTGCACTGTGCCCCTCTACCCCTTTCTTCCCTCAGTCTCTGGCAACTCTGCCATGAGCTCTGATTTGAGGCTTCTCCACAGTGAGAGCATGAGATCTTTTTGTGCCTGAGTTACAGTCCTCTTTAGTTTTTCTAATTTTTCTGCCTCTTTTTTTTAAAAATGTATATGTACGTGTGTGTGTGTGTGTACATGTTTTGAACATGCATGTGTGTAGATACACAGCATGCATGTGGAGGTCAAAGGAGAGTGTTGGGTGTCAGCCTTCACCTTCTACCTTGGGGATCCCCATGTTTTTTCCTGAGATAGGGTCTCTGACTGGATTGGAACTCCTATAACCCCGGAGACAGGGTGTCTTGTTTGCAACTATGCACACAGGATGCTGGCCTCTGTGCCACCAGAGGATTTTTCTACCCCCCACTGTGCTGGAGGAGCACTGGGCTTACAGGCTCAAGATGAAATGCCATGTACAGCTTTCACATGCTGTGCTGGAGGAGCACTGGGCTTACAGGCTCAAGATGAAATGCCATGTACAGCTTTCTCGTGGTTTTAGGGTTTCAGGTGCAGGTCCCCCTGCGTACATGGCAAGTACCTTAACTGCTGGACCACTTCTCCAATCCTATCTTTATTTTTTAGAGCTCTGTCCCCATCTGCTCTCCAGAGCTGGATCTTGTTTTGAACAGAATGTTGAGATTCATTCACTCGTTTGTTCATCAATGTTAACTATTACGTGCGATGAGCTACGGGAAGCAGAGGGAGCCTCAAGTGAGTGTGTGCTGATGATACAGGCATGACCATGTCAGTGAGCCCACAGACCCATGAGAAAATGGCAACACTTTTCTCTGATCTGTGTACAGACATTGATAGTGTGTGCAGAAGATGTCCACCATGGCTTTTGCCCCCAACATATATTTACAGCCTGAAGACTGCTCCCCTAAAGAGCCTAGCCTCTGTTCAACTGCATACACTAAACATACTAAACACTCAGAGAGCCTAGTCCACCTAAACCAGCTTTCTGTACATGTGTCCATTCTTCATCACCTCATCCCCTCCAGCTAGCTCAAACCTCTGAGGCTACAAGCTAGCAATACATCAATTGTATTGATTAATTGTGACAGTTGATAATAGCCATCATTGCCAAGTGATCCTACTTAAGAAGAAGCAGTTAGGGCTGGTGAGATGGCTCAGTGGGTAAGAGCACCCGACTGCTCTTCCTGGTGAAAGCTGTGTCCAGAGTTCAAATCCCAGCAACCACATGGTGGCTCACAACCATCCGTAACAAGATCTGGCGCCCTCTTCTGGAGTGTCTGAAGACAGCTACAGTGTACTTACATATAATAAATAAATAAATCTTTAAAAAAAAAAAAAGAAGAAGAAGCAGTTATCCTTCACACAAATGATGTTTTCCCTAAAGGAAACACTTTTCCCTTGGCCAGAAATGTCAAAAGACCAGAGTGCTGAGGGAAATGTAGACACGAAAGGCAGTTCTTACAAGATTTCAGATAGGAAGTCAAAGGTTTCCTGGGAAGCGAGCTTAGAGGCCATTGTGATTTGAATGTGTAAAGTGTGACTTATAGACTTCATTGTTTGATTGCTTGGTCTGTAACTAATGGCGCTGTTTATGAAAGGTCAAGATCTTTTTCTGAGGCCTTGATGGAGCAAATGAGTCATTGGACTGGACCTTGGATCTGGCTTCTTCCTGTTCACCCTCTGTAGAGTGTGGATACAGTGTAACCCACCAGGTTTCTGCTCAGCTAGCATGCCTTCAAGCTTTAATGGACTGTATCCCTCTGGAACTATAAGCCAAAATAAAGCTTAAATTGTTTCAATCAGAATATTTTATAGTGACAGGAAAGGTAATTAAGACAGAGGTCATCCATGTCATATTCTGGAAAGACTCTGGGTATATTCTGCCCATGTCCTGAAACTTTGTGAATTACCCACAGTGGGTGCTATGAACCAAACTCAGTTCTTAAAGATGAGAAATGCTCTTGAGCCATCTCTGCAGCCCATGTCCGGAAACTTTGTGAATTACCCACAGTGGGTGCTATGAACCAAACTCAGTTCTTAAAGATGAGGAAATGCTCTTGAGCCATCTCTGCAGCCCATGTCCGGAAACTTTGAATGAGGCCTGTTAGCTTTCCCTAAGGAGACATGGCTCCAGATAGGGCACTAAGGCAAACCAAAGTGCCAGTTCCACCAACACCCAGCTTAGTGAAAGAGTGAGTTTATTGGGGTTACTTACAGGTATAAACGAAGGGTTAGTTATAAGGGCAAAGATGACCTATCCCAGTATGGGTGGTGACTGGTGAAAGCTGTGTCCCTGAGTGCTCCCTAAAGGACTTCAAAACAGTGTGGTAGGACAGAGTGCCCTCTTCACAGCAGTGCTTAGAACTGGAATAACCTTGGGGAAGAGCCTCGTGAGTCTCAAGACTTTTCCTATGACTAGTAAGTTGTTTCTGTAGTCCTCTGTCTTTGTTTACTTTTTGAAAAAAAAATTTTGGTGTGGATTTTTATGTTTGTTTTTGAGACTTGAGACAGGTTCTGTGTGTAGCCCTGGCTACCCTGGAACTCACTCTGTAGACTTAGAGCTCTGCTTGCTCTCTTCCCCAGTGCTGAGACTAAGGATGCCTGCCATCGAACTTGCCTTACGTTTTGAATCTTTAAAAAAAAAAAAGATTTTATTTATTTTACGTATATGAGTACAATGAAGCTGTCTTCAGACACACCAGAAAAGGGCATCAGATCCCATTACAGACAGTTGTGAGCTACCAGGTGGTTGCTGGGAATTGAACTCAGGACCTCAGGAAGAAGAGTCAGTGCTCTTAACTGCTAAGCCATCTCTCCAGCCCACTTTTTGCCTGTTAATGCTTCAGAACATAATGTTTCTATTCAAAGAAAACTGCTCCACAACAAAGGCTACATTTAACATTAGTGTGCTAAATTTTTGTTGGGGGAAATTTTGAGACAGGGTTGCCTCCAGGCTGTGACATGGTCTTCTGTCTGACGAATGATCTACAAGAGTCAATGATAATGATGGTATCACCATCATCATCACCATCACCACCATCACCATCACTATCATCTAGACAGGGTCTCAGTATGCAGCCCTGGTTGGCCTGAAACTCACAGAGATCCTCCAGCTCTTGCATCCTGAATGCTGGGGTTTAAAGTGTGCAGTACTACATATAGGGAATGTCCTCCATTGGGGCTTATAGAAATGAACCAGGAAAGCCCTACTGGAGCAGCAACCTGGAGTTCCAGATAAAGAGTCCCTGGTGGCAGAGTGCTCCCTTAGGTGAGACTTGTATGTAAAAGAACAAGTACCAGCAGATAGGTAAACACCATCAAATCTGGGGTTTACCAAGCAGCTGTTGGCTGTTTCAAGGATAGGATGTTTCGGTCGAGCTGTCCCCACTGTTTCTCACTGTACCTGTCACAGAGCCAGGGGCACTTCCCCATTCCTGTCCCTGGATAAGGGGTCTTTTAAATTTAGTTTAATTTTTTGACTTTTGGTTTTATTTCTTGGACAGGGTCTTACTGTGTAGCGTTGGCTGGCCTGGAACTCATTATGTAGACCAGGTTGGCCTCAGATTCAGAAATTTACCTCCATGCGCTGAGATCAAAGGCACGCACCATGACCAGCAACAAATGGTCTTGGAGGATGGGTGACAATAAGTGCCCTGGTGTCTTAGCACTTGATGCTCTTACCAAGTAATGCACATTACTCATGGTTACTGTTTACTGTCCATCCACTCACAGTGTGATTGAGGAGAAAGGTGCAGCAAGCAAGCCTGAGAGAGGCTTTGGTTGGTTGGTTTTTCAAGATGGGATTTCTCTGTGCAGCCCTGGCTGTCCTGGAACTCACTCTGTAGACCAGGCTGGCCTCAAACTCACAAAGATCCACCTGCCTCTGTCTTTGGAGTGCTGGGGTTAAAGGTGTGTCCCACTGCTGCCTGGCTGTTTGATAGAGTTTAGAGTGGCAGATGAGGGGAGGGGGACAAAGCAAGCATTAAAGGGAAACATAGGCTTGCCCTGGACGGGGGCTTTGACAGCAGGACCCTAGTCTTCAGACGACTACAGTACAACAGTGCAAACTCATCGGAGAAAAAGTTCATTTGAAAAGAGAGGTTCTGGGGTGGCGAGATGGTTCAGCGAGTAAGAGCACTGACTGCTCTTCTGAAGGTCTTGAGTTCAAATCCCAGCAACCACATGGTGACTCACAACCACCTGTAATAAGATCTGACAGCCCTCTTCTGGTGTGTATGAAGTCAGCTACAGTGTACTTTTTTGTTCGTTTGGTTGGTTTTTCAAGACAGGGTTTCTCTGTATAGCTCTAGCTGTCCTGGAACTCACTCTGTAGACCAGGCTGGCCTCAAACTCAGAAATCCACCTGCCTCTGCCTCCCAAGTGCTGGGACTAAAGGCGTGTGCCACCACTGCCCAGCCAGCCAGTGTACTTATTTATAATAATAAATAAATCTTTGGGCCAGAGGGAGCACGGACTGAGCGAGTAGAGGTCCTAAAAATTCAATTCCCAACAACCACATGAAGGCTCACAACCATCTGTACAGCAGAGCGGTTCTGATCAGAGCCTCCCCCTTAGCAGGGCCACCTAAAGAAATGTTTCAGCCAGGCATGGTGGCGCACACCTTTAATCCCAGCACTCGGGAGGCAGAGGCAGGCGGATTTCTGAGTTCGAGGCCAGCCTGGTCTACAAAGTGAGTTCCAGGACAGCCAGGGCTATACAGAGAAACCCTGTCTCAAAAAAACAAAAACAAAAAACAAACAAACAAAAGAATGTTTCCCCAGATTCAACCTTAAAAACACAGCGGCTGTAGCAGCCATGGTTCAAAAGGAACAGAATGAGTCTAGAGCAGAGCCTGGCATTGTCCTCACTGTGCTGGTTTTGCAGTGTTGGAAAGAAATAATGTACGTGTTACCAAGTAACCAGCAAGGAGAAGAAGGGTGCACCTGATCCTAAACTGGCCCGGGAGCTCTGCCACGTCAGCCTGTACCTTTTATTCCTAATGTAGATGGTGACCGTGTCTCTTCTCGTTGTTCTGGGTTGACCTCACAGCCTGATGTGATGAGCTAATTGGAGCAGAGGGGAAAGGAAGGTCCAAGCCTTTCTCGGGCTAACTGCCTTTGTTGGGAAAAAAAAAAAAAAAAAAAAAAAAGCTGACAGCAGTCAGGTAGAATGCCAGAGTTACAGAGTCAGAGATGGCACCAAGGTTCCAGAAATCTGATGAGGGCAGGTGACATGCAGCACACTCAGATTCCTTGTGCCTCTTGAAGGGTCTGTATGTGAATCTGTGAGAGTAAAGCCTACGGTGCAAGATGTTGGGACTGTTAGAAACTGGGACGTTCACCAAGGAAAGCTGCAGGCATCAAGTGGAGAGAGCCAAGAGAGAGAGAGAGAGTTTGTATTGTCAAGAGCTAGAGGAGCAGGGCTACCCATCTATTGGAACCTATAGGATGCCATGGTGGGTCCCCAATGCTAGACATGGGGCTTCATGGATTGGCGTTTGTCCTGCTTGGTTTCAGTCATGCTTCAGGCTGATCTTCCTTCCATTTGAACTAAGACTGTTTACTCTGTGATGTAAAATATAAATATGTAATTTGACATTTTTGTTTGTTTTACTTTGCCTTATATATTTATTGAGACAGTCTCACTATTTGCCTTGGCTAGTCTTGAATTTAGGGATCTGCCTGCCTCTGCCTCATGAGTGCTTAGATTGAAGGTATGCATCACCATGCCTGGCTTGCTGTTTGTTGTGACCCTCCCTGCCTTGAGGGAAAATGGCATAGGGGACCGCATAAAGGGGGAGGGTTTGAAGCCCTGTGAATACAAACAGAAATGACGAACTGCTGAGAGCAGCTTCAGAGAGATGATCGACTTTACTCGGGGTGAATCAAGGGTTATATAGTTTTGGGGAATTAGGTAGAAATATCCAGGGTAGGCAAAGGTCATTGGCTGAAAGCTAAGGTTCAGAGATACCTCATTAGCATGGGAAAACATTTCAGGAATCTCAGGTTCTTGTTGAACACGGTCTTATTTATTTCGAGAAAGCTGGCTGAACCAGTAGTCTAACCCAAACTAGGTCACATTCCACAGATATAGAGTATGTGGTCTGGGAACCCCCCCAGATAGAGAAGAGCAAGCCCCCACTGACAAGGGAGTCCACATTTTACACCAAGCTCAGGGCTTCCCGATAATGTCAGACTTCCACCTTAGCAGCAGGGCTCTCTGACATTTGTTTAATAAAGAAAAATAGGCTGAGTTAGGGTATATGGGGTATACTACAATCCTAACACATGGCAAATACAAACTGAAGAATCAGGTGTTCAAGGCCGTCTACATAGTGAGGTTAGGCCAGCCAGAGCTAGGTGAGACCCAATCTTAAAAACAAGAGAAGAAAAAAAAGAAGAAAGAAAAAAAAAAAAAAAACAGGAAGAAAAAGGCAGTGTGGATATGTCTAGAGACTTGGAAGTTTGACTGTCCTATGTTCTCCAAAAAGACTTTGAGAACTTGGTTGGAGATTTGGAGGTTCTAGCAAATACGCACAAGCTACTCCTGTGCTCTATTTAAAAGTATTTATTGTAAATTATGTGTATGTGTGTGGGTAAGTGCATATGAGAGAAGGTGCCTCCGAGGTCAGAGGCACCAGATACTCATGGAGCAGTTGGTAGCTATCTGATGCGGGTTCTGTGAATTAAACTCTGGTCCTCTGCAAGAGTAGTCTACACTCTTGTACTGCTGAACCATCTCTCCCGTACCTGCTCACATACCACTGACTAAAGAACATCCTTCTCTATTGGGAAAGATTAGCCACTTCAACTGAGTGGACAGCTTCCAGGAGAATACTTTTGTCCTGATGAGAGATGAGGATATCTGCTGAGCTAACCAGATCAACTAAACCAAGACCGTGTGAGAACTGTTGAGACTTTGTGGACTCTTAGAGATAGACTAAGTACTTTTGGCATTAAGAAGAGAGCATGAGCCGGGCGTGGTGGTGCACGCCTTTAATCCCAGCACTCGGGAGGCAGAGGCAGGCGGATTTCTGAGTTCGAGGCCAGCCTGGGCTACAGAGTGAGTTCCAGGACAGCCACGACTACACAGAGAAACCCTGTCTCGAAAAACCAAAAAAAAAAAAAAAAAAAAAAAAAAAGAGAGAGAGAGAGAGCATGAGGGGCTGGAGAGATGGCTCAGCAGTTAAAGAGCACTGACTGCTCTCCCAGAGATCCTGAGTTCAATTCCCAGCAACCATATGGTGGTGGCTCATAACCATCTGTAGTGGGTTCTGATGCCTTCTTCTGGTATGTCTGAAGACAGAGACAGTATACTCATATAAATAAAATAAATAAATCTTGAAGAAGAAGGAGAAGAAGTAGAAAGCATGAGACTTTAAGGCCAGAGAAGGAGTGTTGTGTTTTGTTTTTTGTTTTTTTTTTTTTTTTCTGAGACAGGGTTTCTCTGCAACCCTGGCCGTCCTGGTACTTGCTCTGTAGACCAGGCTGGCCTTGAACTCAGAAATTCGCCTGCCTCTGCCTACTGAATGCTAAGATTTTTTTTTTTTTTTTGGTTTTTCGAGACAGGGTTTCTCTGTGTAGCCCTGGCTGTCCTGGCACTCATTTTGTAGACCAGGCTGGCCTCGAACTCAGAAATCCGCCTGCCTCTGCCTCCCGAGTGCTGGGATTAAAGGCGTGCGCCACCACGCCCGGTTTAAGATTTTTTTTTTTTTTAAGACAGGGTTTCTCTGTAACCCTGGCTGTCCTGGAACTCACTCTGTAGACCAGGTTGGCCTCGAACTCAGAAATCCACCTGCCTCTGCCTCCCGAGTGCTGGAATTAAAGGCATTCGCCACCACTACCCAGTCTGAATGCTAGGATTAAAGGCGTGTGCCACTACAGTTTCTGTTACTGCTGCTGCCGCCACCACCACCCAGCAATTGTGTGGTTCTTTTAAGAAGTATTTTATTAGCTGGGCGTGGTGGCACACACCTTTAATCCCAGCACTTGGGAGGCAGAGGCAGGCGGATCTCTGAGTTCGATCGAGGCCAGCCTGGTCTACAGAGTGAGTTCCAGGACAGCCAGGGCTACACTGAAAAAAAAAAATTATTACATCTATGTGTGTGCCACAGTGTCCACAGAGACCAGAGGACATTAATGGTGCTTTTTCTCCCCTTCCACCATGTGGGTCCCAGGAATCAAACTCAAGTTGCCACATTTGGCAGAAGGCACCATTACCTGCTGAACCACCTTAACAGCCCTTTAAACATCCTTAGTAGAAATACTTGGGTGAGCGCTGGCCCTACTCCTCACTGGCTGCAACACTCAGGAGAGCCATCCTTGAACTCACCTGGGAAGCACAGTAGAGAGGGCCTTGTTGCTGTGGGTGTAGGTGAAGCGGTCCCAGGTGCATGAGAGCCAGGCCCACCTCATCATCCACCATCTATGAACGGCTGGAGCAGCTGAAAGGACCGCTCCTAAGATTCAGAGCTGCAGGATCTCCATGGCATAGGGCAATGACAGAATATGCAGGAGGAGTCCCAGTGAGGATCCATATTGAGTATTGATAGTGTAGCAGAAGCCAGAGGCCTAGAACCAGACCAAGGAATGACTCAGGGCAGAGAATGTTTTGTCCGCTGTGTATTCAAATGGTAATTTCAGTATTCCACAGTGCTGGGCAGTCTGGACTTTGATATTGTCATCACTAAGAAGCCTCTCCTGACTCATAGTCTATAAGCATTTTCTCCATCACCTTTGGCTAAATGCGCTGAACAGCCAATAGCTAGGCAGGAGAGGAAAGGGTGGGACTTACAGGTCCAGATGGGGGAGGAAGGGGAGGAGAGAGAGTGGGGTCTCAGGTGAAGACCAGTGGAACACAGATGAAGAAGGAGGTGCCAGAGCAAGACTAAGATGGCAGGTAAGAGGCCACGGGACTGGGAAGGAAGCCGGGCCAGCATCGTTGGGTTAGAATAGTTTAGAATCTGCCCAGCTATAATGCCCGAAGCTTTAAATAAATATAAATGCCTGCCATTATTCAAAGCAAGGGCAGGTATAGAAAAGTCCTTACTTTTACATCTGGTGCCAAATGTTTGCTAGAAAATCCAAGCTTAGAGCCTGAGTCAAGTCTGAGGTGGGACGGGTTTCCTAGTGAAAGGGGAAGGAACAGGAGACAGCAAAAGTGCTTTGCTCCTTTAAGAAGCCCCTACTAAGCAGAAAAGCTAGCTCCTCTACCAGAGCTTAAGGGCCATGCAGTTTCTTTCAAGCACTGCAGGGTTCCAGAGAAAGGTCAGAGTGTGCACTAGAGAGAAGTGGCCGGAGGACACATGTGAGTCGGGCCAAGGGGTGTGTGTGTGTGAGCGTGTACTTGGCACATGTGCTTCTGTGAGCCAGGGGGTCCCCCACACAAGGTAAAGCTGTGACCCCATGCTGCTGGGGAAGCTACACTTCCACCCAGAGCTGAGGCCAGTCAGTTCAGCTGACCTAGCAAGCCAACAGTGCTCACAGGCATACAGGGCCTGTGAAACCCAGCTTAGAGGACAGGCTCAGCATAGCATGGCAGGCCATGCGGGCCCACACTGCTGGGACGCACCCATGAGTGAGACACTGCAGCCATGCAGTGGCCTGGGAGGGTGGAGAAGCTGGCAAACAGCCCATAGCTCCAGACTTCTTCACTGAGCAGAAGGGTTGGGGCAGTCTGAGCTGTAGGCTAAACAGCAGAGGGAGCATTGGAGACAACATGCAGAAGAGACCTGAGCACCGACAAGCCTCTGAGCTGGTACAGTAACTAGCAATCTCCAAACGTGAGCACTTATATAAGCCAAGCCTAGATACAGAGATAAATAGTAAGTTTGGAAACAGTAAAAGAAAGTCTCCAAAGAAAGGATAGAGAAAGAGAAATAAGTGATAATGTTCTTAAATATGCTTAGTAAAGTGAAATCTCCATAAAAAGGAGAGAGTTGAATTAAAAAAATATTTTCCATGTTAAAAAAATGAAAAACATGGTAGAAGAGGGCTCTTGGACACTGTATAATTTTATTTAATTATGAGCATACTAATAATTTTATTTTCAGTAATGACTGCAATTTTATATATCCTTTTAAAGAGAGATCAGAATAAAGCAGACTTAGAGAAGAAAAAGACAGAAAAATGCAAGAGTGAAGGCAATAGAAAAGAGATTGGGCTCTACCTGCAATCCCAGATCTGCACTCCATTCCCCAGGCCACAGCTCGGTCTGCCTGCCTCCCTAGAAGCCTGCATCCCTGGAGGCCTGTTGCCATTAGGACAACCTACTATATCTGCAATACAAGAGGCCTACTGGCATTCGGGACTACCATCTCTACCTGCAGCCCCAGAGGCCTGCTGCCATCAGAGTCTATCAGGCCTGCCAACATCAGGGACAACCAGATGGCTGAAGGCCAACATAAGAACACAATCATCAAAAGCCAGGGCAATATGGCACCACCAGAACATGGCTATCCTACAGGAAGCCCTTAAATCTAATCTTATGAAGATGATAGAGGCCTTTAAAGAGGAAATGAATAAATCCCTTTAAAAAATTACAAGTACAGCCCGGCGTGGTGGCGCACGCCTTTAATCCCAGCACTCGGGAGGCAGAGGCAGGCGGATTTCTGAGTTCAAGGCCAGCCTGGGCTACAGAGTGAGTTCCAGGACAGCCAGGGCTATACAGAGAAACCCTGTCTCGAAAAACCAAAAAAAAAAAAAAAAAAAAGTTCAGAGCACTAAGTTCCTTCATAAAGAAATGAGAGCCGGGCAGTTGTGGCACACGCCTTTCTTTAATCCCAGCACTTGGGAGGCCAATCAAACTCAGGGCTGAAATCAATAAACTTGAAACAATGATACAAGCTTTTTCAAAACCCTACTTTTAATAACGGTTCTTAAATATTTTAACCTCCCTTCTATCTCACCACCCAACAAGGTAGTGGAAAAGAAAGGTTATTATGATATGGGGGGAAGTGGACCTGTTTAGCACTGGCTCTTTGGAGTAAATCCCATCTGCTTTGTTAGGAAATTAGCAGTTCAGTTCACAGGTCAGCAGTGGCAGCTCAATCTACTCACAGACACTTCACAGATATACCAGCAGTCCTGTTCAGTAGTGTTGGGGTGGCAGCAGTGGTGGCACAACCTAACAGGCCTCAGCCAAATCAGCAGGAGGGACCAAGACCCCCAGGGGCACAAGGGGAAGTTCTCCACTGTGCCTCTCTTAACAAAGAGAAGATCAGGGAGGATATGCATTGTGAAGTTATCTCTATAAGCAAGCCCCTCTTACTGTCCATTGAGTCCTGTTTATACTCCCTCCAAACATCACATGTCCTACATGAAGACCCAGGAATAAACCCACATACCTATGGACACTTGATTTTTTACAGTGAAGCCAAAACCAGACAATGGAAAAAAGAAAACATCTTCAAGGGGCTGGTGAGATGGCTCAGTGGGTAAGAGCACCCGACTGCTCTTCTGAAGGTCCAGAGTTCAAATCCCAGCAACCACATGGTGGCTCACAACCATCAGTAATGAGACCTGACGCCCTCTTCCGGTGTGTCTGAAGACAGCTACAGTGTACTTACTTATAATAATAAATAAATCTTAAAAAAAAAAAGAAAACATCTTCAACAAATGGTACTGATCTAACTGGATGTCTGCACGTAGAAGAATACAAATAGACCCATATTTATCACCATGCACAAAACTGTAGTCCAAGAGGATCAAAGACCTCAACATAAAACCAGATACACAGCCGGGTGGTGGTGGCGCACACCTTTAGTCCCAGCACTTGGGAGGCAGAGGCAGGCGGATTTCTTAGTTCGAGGCCAGCCTGGTCTACAGAGTGAGTTCCAGGACAGCCTGGGCTACACAGAGAAAACCTGTCTCGAAAAACAAAAACAAAAAAACAAAACAAAACAAACAGATATACTAAATCTAAAGAAGAGAAAATGGAAGCAGGGCGTGGTGGCGCACGCCTTTAATCCCAGCACTCGGGAGGCAGAGGCAGGCGGATTTCTGAGTTCGAGGCCAGCCTGGTCTACAAAGTGAGTGCCAGGACAGCCAGGGCTATACAGAGAAACCCTGTCTCGAAAAACCTAAAAAAAAAAAAAAAAAAAAAAAAAAAAGAAGAGAAAATGGTAAATAGCCTCGAACACACTGGTACAGGAGACAACTTCCTGATCAGAACACTAATAGCTCAGGCACTAAGATCAACAATTAGTAAATGGGACCTCATGAAACTGAAAAGCTTCTATAAGGCAAAAGATTGTCAATAGGACAAAATGGCAGCCTACAGAATGGGAAAAGATTTTCACCAACCCTGTAGCTGACAGAGTGCTAATATCCAAATTATATAAAGAACTCAAGAAGTTTCACACCAACAAACCAAATAACCCAGTTAAAAAATGGGGTATTGAGAATTCTCAACAGAGGACTTTCAAATGGCCGAGAAACAATTAACAAAACATTTAATATCCTTAGGTCATCAGGCAAATGCAAATCAAAACAACCCTGAGATTTCACCTTACCCCTATCAGAATGGCTAAGATCAAAAACTCAAGTGACAGCACATGCTGTCGAGGATTTGGAGAAAGGGGAACTCTCCTCCATTGCTTGTGGAGTGCAAACTTTCACATCCATTCTGCTAATCAATTTAGTGGTTTCTCAGAAAATTGGGAATAGTCCTACCTCAAGACTCAGCTAAACCACTCCTGAGCACCCAAAAGATGCTCCACCATATGACAAGGACACTTGCCTTGTTGTTCATAGCACCTTTATTTGTAATAGCCAGAATCTAAAATAACATAAATGCCTCTCAACAGAAGAATGGATAAAGAAAATATGGTTCATTTACACAATGGAATACTACTCAGCTATTAAAAACAAGGACATCATGGATGGAACTAGAAAATAACATCCTGAATGAGGTATCCAGACCCAAAGAATATGCATGATATATATTCACTTATAAATGGATATTAACTATAAAGTACAGGATACCCATGCTATAGATCCAAAGAAGCTAAATAAGAAGGAGGGAACAAGAAGCCCAAGGAATAAGAAGAAGGAAATAAGAAGCTCAAGGGAGAATGCTTGAATCTCACTCAGAAGGTGTAAATAATAAAATAGTGATCAGAGATGATGGAGAGAGGGAATTGGAGAAGAAATGGGTAGGGGAAGAGGGCCATCTCTTTTGGGGAGGGAAGGCCAGGAGAGTAAGACACGGAAAACCAGCAGCTGGCAAGAGGTGTGGGTATCTCTAGGACATGTCAGAGACCTGGGATGGAGGAGGCTCCAGGGAGTCTGTAAGGGTGACTAGCTGAGACTTCTAGCAGTGGGGGATATGGAGCCTGAAGTGGCCACCTCCTGTATCCAGACAGGATACCCAGTGTAGGAATAAGGAAAGCGACCCACCCACAAAGCCTTTGACCCAAAATGTATCTTACAGGATGTGCAGGGACAAAGATAGAGCAGAAACACCAACCCACCCCCAAAACCTTCAACCTAAAACTTGGCCTGCCTATAAGAAGTGCAGGGGCAAAGATGGAGTGATACTGAGGGAATGGCCAACCAATGACTGGCCCAACTTGAGACCCATCCCATGGGCAAGAACTAATCCTTGACACTGTTAATGATACTGTTATGCTTGCAGACAGGAGCCTAACATAACTGTCCTCTGAGAGGTTCCAGCCAGAGCTGACCGAAACAGATGCAAAGACCTACAGCCAAACATTAGATGGAACTGTTTTGTGGAACAGTTGGGGGAAAAATTGAGGGACTCAGAGGGGACAGGAACTCCACAGGAAGACCAACAGAGTCAACTAACCTGAACCCTTGGGAGCTCCCAGAGACTGAACTACTAACAAAAGAGAACACGTAGGCCAGACCTAGGCTCCATGTACATCTGTAGCAGATATGTAGCTTGGTCTTCATGAGGGACCCCTCCCAACAACCGGAGCAGGGCTGTTCCTGAATATGTTGCCTGCTTGTGGATCCTGTTTTCCCCCAGCTGGGCTGCCATGTCTTACCTCAGTG
This sequence comes from Mus caroli, assembly GCF_978045245.1. NCBI lineage: Eukaryota > Metazoa > Chordata > Mammalia > Rodentia > Muridae > Mus > Mus caroli. Next base: position 19,259,251 of record NW_028227263.1, on the reverse strand, counting down.
GAAGATGTACCTAGTCCTGTAGTGACTTGATGTGTTAGGGTGGAGTGATTCCCAGGGGAGGCCTCCCCATTCTCAGAGGAGAAGCAGGGAAGGAAGCTTGTAAGGGGGCACTGGGAGGGGTGTGTGTGATTGAGATGTAAAGTGAATAAATTAATGGGGGAAAAAAAAAAAGAAGAAAGAAAAGATTCGAAAAATCCTTGATTCAGAACAAAGGAGTGTCAGAGGAATCTAATCTAAAGCCTACATCTCCACCTTGTGGTAAAATTGCAGAATGCCAGCCTGCTAAATTCCTAGATAAGATTTATTTATGCTGAAGAATACAGATTCTGTTTAATGATGCTTAGAGCAATGGCAAATAACTGACTAGATATTTTATTTTGTAAAGTTTGAAAAATTAAGATACATATGTTAATACATCATAAAATTGATACTTAGTCAAGAATTCAATGTTTCTGCCTCAAGTTCTAAAAGGGCTGACTCTGAGATTACACATTTATGAGAGGTGATGGGTATCTTGGAAATGCCTTTACAGATTGAAGCTGATGATACTTTGGCAAGTGTATTCACTAGAATACAATAATATTTTAGACATTATGGCATGAAACATATTACTGGCATATCTCACAATTCTACAGGTCAAACAAATGTAAAAAGATCTAACTACACTTTAAAGGAGACACTCACAAAACAGAAGGGGAATATGGGGTAGATGACATATTGCTTTACTGACTTTAAATTTTTAAATGCAAATAAGCAAAAACAACAGCTGCTGAGAGACACTGGATTATGGAAAAAATATGCTGGACTAGATCAGCACATGGATAAGATCTCCTCGGATTGAAGGCAGGAAACGTGTTGTGTTGGGGAGAGGTTTTGTCTTTGTTTCCATGGAGATGAATAAAGATTGGATTTGATCCAGGGAGACCTCCTGAAAATCCTGGTTGCAGAAATGACGAAAGAAACCAAGAACAAAACAGATAAAATGAATTCTGACCCTTCCCTATGGGAACAGTTCAGAGACTGCCTGCGACGTGAAAATGTCTCTGCATGGCCAATAGATGGTGTTGATTACTGGCTCCTCAGGACTTATCATGCCATTGATGGCATGGATGAAAATGTATATGACAGCAGTCCAAACAGACTAATAAAGAAAGACAGAGGAGTTGGCAAGATGGCTCAGTGGGTAAGAGCACTGACTGCTCTTACGAAGGTCCTGAGTTTAAAACCACATGATGGTTCATAACCATCTATATTGAGATCTGATGCCCTCTTCTGGTGCATCTGAAGTCAGCTACAGTGTACTTATATATAATAATAAATAAATCTTTGGGCCAGAGCAAGCAGGTACTGAAGGAGCGGAGTTGACCGACCAGAGCGAGCAAAGGTCCTAAAAATTCAATTCCCAACAACCACATGAAGACTCACAACCAATCTGTACAGCTACAGTGCACTCACATATATAAAGTAAATAAATAAATAAATCTTAAAAAAGACAGATGCCTTCTCTGCTCCAACATTGACCAGCAAATCATCTTTAACTGATTTTTGCATACTGCACATTTCTTTTTTTTAAAGATTTATTTATTTATTTTATGTATATGAGTACACCATTGCTCTCTTCAGACACACCAGAAGAGGGCATCAGATCCCATTACAGATGGTTTTGAGCCTCCATGTAGTTGATGGGAATTGAACTCAGGACCTCTGGAAGAGCAGTCAGTGCTCTTAACCACTGAGCCATCTCTCCAGCCCCGATACTGCGCATTTCATACATGTGTTAATGCAAAACATGGAGATTACCTTTAAAAGCTTACAGAGCAAAGGAACCAGACAACAAAGAAGACAAGACAAGTAGCCTAGGTGATCGGGCCTCACAGGCTGCCTCAGTAACTGTTTCCCCAAAAATCTGCATCCAGAACAACTTCAAAATAGCTAGCTCTCATGGTCTAGCCTGACTGTTCCAGCCAGGACTTCTGTTAATCCCTGCACTTTCCCATCACACAGAGACTGGTCAACGAATGATACAATTAGCTTTCCTAGGACTTGGCCAATATCCCAATTTTCTTAGGGCTCACAAAAGATGCTGTCATCCCCCAGACTGCAAGAAGCAGTCTAACGAGGACAATGCCCCATTCCCAAAAAGTGGGATGGATGATGGATGCTTGTTGTCATTTAAGGTGGTGTCTTACTTAGGGTTTCACTGCTGTGAACAGACGCCATGACCAAGGCAACTCTTATAAGGACAGCATTTAATTGGGGCTGGCTTACAGGTTCAGAGGTTCAGTCCATTATCATGAAGGCAGGAACATGGCAGTGTCCAAGCAGGCATGGTGCAGGAGGAGCTGACAGTTCTACATCTTCATCTGAAGGCTGCTAGTGGAAGATTCACTTTCAGGCAGCTAGGATGAGGGTCTTAGAGCCCACACCTACTCCAGCAAGACCACACCTCCTAATAGTGTCACTCTCTGGGCTAAGAATATAGAAACTGTCACAGGTGGGTTAGCCACAAGTTGTCAATGGTCGTGGTCAGGGAGGAAAAAAATAAAGGTTAGATTTGGGCATTTCCTTCTCTCTTTTTCTTTCCTGCATCCTTCTTTCTTTCCTGTCTAATGTTACAGGGAGAGACAGGTTGATATAGGGATGATAGAATAAAAGGGTAGCTTATTGAGATTTTTTAATAATTTTTCTTTGGGGGGAAGTTGTAGGGAGTGGGTACATGGAGATGGGGAAGTGAGTGGGACTGGGGTGCATGGTGTGAAAATCATGGCGAGTCAAAGAAAAGTTAAATCTTAAAAAGAATACTTAGCTGAATGTTTTATTTGTCGTTCTGTTTTACTTTAAACCATAATCCTAATGCCACTATTACTATTAGGTATATTTATTTGTGTATTTATTCATTTACTCTGTGTACAATGTATGTTTTTGCTGGTACAGGTCAGAGAACAACTTGAGAGTCACTGATCTCTTCCTGCATATGGATTCTAGGGCTCTCACGCGGTCCTCAGTTTGGCAGCGTGCAGCCTTCTCCGCTGGGTCACCTTGCCAGCCTACTGTGTGCCTTCTCCACTGGGTCACCTTGCCAACCTACTGTGTGCTTCCTGAGTGTAAGCTTTCTAAAGTTTTATTTATTTATTATTTATATGAGTACACTGTAGCTGTCTTTAGACACACCAGATGTGGGCACTAGATCCCATCACAGGTGGTTGTGAGCCATCATGTATTTGCTGGGAATTGAATTCGGGACCTCTGGAAGAGCAGTCACTGCTCTTAACCACTGAGCCATCTCTCCAGCCTCAGAGTGTAAGCTTTCTAGAAGACAATATTTCAATGTCAGATAAAATAAACCTATGTATGCTCTTACTAATTGTGTGCTTGTATGTGAGACTCTCAAAATACATATATTTGAAAAAAAAAATGAAGGCCTTTTAATCCAGCATCCTGGAAGCAGGGACGCAGAACTCGTGAGTTCCAGGCCAGCCAGCGCTAAATAAGATTCTGTTTCAAAAACAGTTTTTCTGTATATGTGTTTGGCTTCAGATTTACAGTAATATGTGACTTCCAGTGTCTTCTTCCTCAAGCACAGACAGTCACATGGCATCATGGGATGTGATCTGTGCTCCCTGTGACTGGAGAGGGACATAAAGCAATTATCAATAATTATTCCACCTACCATCGCAAACACTGGGTGTATAATTTTTTTTTGTTTGTTTTTTGTTTTCCAGACAAGGTCTCATTATGTAGCCATGGCTGTCCTGTAACTTGCTCTGTAGACCAGGCTGGCTTCAAACTCTTAGAGATCCTCCTGCCTTTGCTCCTATGATTAAAGGCCTGGGCCACCACCACCCAGCAGCACATGATGTTATTTAGAAGAGAAGTAACTGTTCTTACTTGATTTTTAAAAAAGATTTATTTATTATTATTATATGTGAGTACACTGTAGCTGTCTTCAGACACACCAGAAGAGGGCGTCATATCTCATTAAAGATGGTTGTGAGCCACCATGTGGTTGCTGGGATTTGAACTCAGGACCTTCGGAAGAGCAGTCAGTGCTCTTAACCACTGAGCCATCTCTCCAGCCCCCTTGATTGTTTTTTTTTAATATTATTCATTTATTTAATATTATTTATATGAGCTACACTGTAGCTGTCTTCAGAAACACATCAGAAAAGTATATCAGATCCCATTACAGATGATTGTGAACCACCATGTGGTTGCTGGGAATTGAACTCAGGACCTCTGGAAGAGCAGTCAGTGCTCTTAACCACTGAGCCATCTCTCCAGCCCCTCTTACTTGACTGTTAAGGGCACTTCCACATATTGCTGTGTCTCAGTCTTCATCCATCATGGTTTATGATCAGACATTGGTTTCAATGCTAAGAGGTGAAGGGCCTGTTTGCTTAGCTTCTGTCAACTTGACCCAAACTAGAGTCACCTGGAAGAGGAACCCTCCACTGAGGACTGGCCCATAAGCAAACCTGTAGAGCATTTACCTGATTAATTGTGGATATGGTAAGCCTACCAGTGTGAATAAATAGTGCTAACCTGTGGAAGGTGGTCCTAAGTTGTATAACAAAGGAAGCTGGGGGGCTGGGAGATGGCCTAGTGGTTAGTACTAGACGCTCTTCCAAAGGATCTGAGTTAGATAGCCAGCACCCACGTGGTAGCTAACAAGTCTCTGTAACTCCAGTTTCAGAAAATTCTGACTCCTGTGGGCATCACATGCATATGTGTAGATATCCATACAAGCAAAACATCCATATATATAAAATATTAAAAATAAACGAATCTTTAAAAGAAAGCAGGCTGAGTGAGCCATGGGGAAGAAGCCGGTTCAGTATCCTCTCCATGGCCTCTGCTTCAGTTCTTGCTTCCAGGTTACTCCTTGAGGTCCTGCCTTAGCTTCCCTCGATAATGGACTATAAACTATAAGCTGAAATAAGCCCTGTGAGTTAATATCCAAAATGTACAAAGAACTCGGGAAGTTAGACTCCAGAGAGCCAAATAACCCTATTAAAAATGGGGCTCAGAGCGCTTGTTGTTCTTGCTGCGTGCTCAGTTCCCAGCAGCTCAGTTCCCAGCACCCACATGGTTGTTAGGCCTAGATGGAGTGTTAAGGCCTAGGAAGCAGTTACCTGGCTGGCCTGCCGCTATAAGGAAACTTCCTCATGTTGCTGCTGTTACTAGGAAACTTTCTAATGCCAAGATTGTTTACACATTCTGTTATGCTCTGTGCCCTTGGGAACCAATCACGATTGAAGTCAGTAGAACTGCTTTGTGCAGTTACCTACCGTCAGCTTGGACTTGAACCAATCAACCAACCAACTTCTTGTACTTCTTGCACCTGTGTATAAGCTGCCCCTAGGATGGACCCCAACATAAGAGAGACACCTGCATCAGTATAAGAAACTATTTGGAATAAGATTTCATGTGAGTAGTGGGTGAGTAAAGTTTAAGTTCCCAAGACCTCCCTGGGAACTGACATCCTACTTAGCAGAAAGAGACGTGTACTTAGGTAACTAACATCCTGGTTGGCAAGTTAAGACATTAAGTTAAGACTTGTTGGATAAGTCCCATCCTGGAAAATAAGTTAAGATATGAATATTAGACAAGGCAAGTCCCCTGCCACAGTTGAACGCCCCAACCAATGGGAGCAGGGTCAGTGTACAACAAAGGCATGTTCCTAAGGAAACCCATCCCTAAATCCTGATTGGTGGATAACTTGGCACAGATATTTGTGGATTTGGGGCTTAAAAACCCTGTAGAATCTTAACTCGGGGTCATGGTTCAGTTTCCAAACCTAGACCATGGCCTTACCGTTTTACCTAGGCATTACCATTTTACCTAGGCCTTACCAACCATGTGGGTGCTGGGAATTGAACTGGTATGCTCAGCAAATGCAACAGGTGCTCTAAACTACTGAGCCATAACCTAAACCACCCGCCTCATAGCACTCTTTCGGGTTTGTTCTGTTTTGTTTTGTTCTATTTTTCGAGAACAGGGTACATAGCCCTGTCTGTCTTGGAACTGGCTCTGTAAGCAGGCTGGCCTCCAACACAGACATCCTCCTGCCTCTGCAACCCGAGTGCTGGGATTAAGGCGTGTGCTACCATATCCTAGCAAAAACTTCTTTAACTTAAAATGTTTATATAAAAAAATAGCAGGGCTGGGCCTGGTTTGGGCCTATAATCCCAACACTTAGGAGGCAGAAACAGGAGGGTTCTATGGGTTCCAGGCCAGCCATAGATATATAGGGAAATCCTGTCTCAAACAAACAAACAAACAAACAAACCAAAATAAAACAAAGCTACCCTAACAGTGGGCAGGTCCTGTGTGACACATTTTGATGTTTATAGTACATATGAAATCTGGTGCTTGTGTACTCAGGTATGGTCCAGACAAAACCCAAAATACTTTAAAATAAATTATTACAGTAATCATCTTGAGGCTGGAGAGATGGCTCAGCCATCCAGAGCACCGACTGTTCTTCCAGAGGACCCCGGTTCAACCCCTCAGACAGACAGACAGACATGTAGGTAAAACAGCAATGCACATAAAAACAAACAAACAAACAAAAGGAATCCTCTTGAACCAGGTAGTGGTGGCACACACCTGTAATCCTAGGACTACTTGAAGCTAGAGGCAGGTGAATCTCTGAGTTCAAAGCCAGCCTGGTCTACAGAGAAAGTTCCAGGACAACCAGAGCTACACAGAGAAACCCTGTCTCTGGGGAAACAAACAAACAAACAAACCCCTCAAAAACATATATACAAGCCAGGCTGTGATGAGGCACCCAGCACTCAGGAAGCAGAAGCAGGTGGATCTCTGAGTTCGAGGCCAGCCTGGTCTACAGAGTGAGTTCCAGGACAGCCAGGGAACTCAGGACAGCCAGAGAAACCCTGTCTAGGAAAACAAAGAAAACAAAACAAAGCAATCCATGTAGGTAAAATGACTTACGTTGGTGCCTGTCACATGAGCAGATGAAGACATAACACTGAATAAACCCCAAGTGACATTTACAATAAGGGCTGACATTACAATAAAAACAAAGTTACACTTAACACGTAGGAAGATGGACTACAAATCGTGTGACAGTTGCTGGCCAGGAAGCGAGTTTATAACATGCTTACAGTAGGAACCTGCTTTAAATCCTTGGCATGCGTTGTGCGGCGGCGTGGATGAAAACGGCAGGCATCCGACAGGGGCCTTAGCCCGGGAAACGAGCACCAGGAGGTGCGGGCGCGCTGACCACAATGCCGGTGGTGCGGTGCCGGGAAGGCGCAGTGGGAGAGTCTAACCCAGAACGCTGGTGACCTGGCTGTTGAGGGAGGGCGTGACCGCAGCGGAGGAACCCAAGGCATTCGGAAAGCAAGACTGTGCTGAGTGGCGGGCAGGCTTGCTGCTGGTCTGGGCATGATTTCTGAGTAGGTTTGTACCTTGAAAACAGCATTTTGGAGAGGCTGAGCCTGGTCCTTAAGCCTCCTTGACAGGCACCAGCGCGGAGAAGGGTGCACTCCAGGGAGTTAGTGCCAGTCGGTCGGTACGGGAGAGAGACAGGGCAGAGGCAACCGGCAATGGCAGAATTTTTTTTTTTTTTTTTAAGTAGAAAAAGCAGCCCAAGGCTGGCAAAGGGAGGAACAGCTTAATAAAAGGTTTGGGGAGTCGCGGGGAGGCTGGAAAAAATAAGGGAATACCATTTGTGTATCTGTTTCCTTTGAGTACTTTCATACTTACTTGAAAGCCTTTTAGGAGGAGCACTAAGACTCTGGCTAGACACTATCTGCCGGGACAAAGCACATTGAGATCATGCAAAAGCCGTGTAAGAGAAGAGGCCCTAGGGAGTTGAGACTGAATGGCACCCATGAGGTGCACTGATGAACAAGTGGAAAAGAGCAAGAGGGACAAGGGTCCTGAAGCCCCAAGGCCAGAGGTAAAGTTGTGTGGCCTCCCAACGTGTAAGGTCCTGAACCAGGCCGTGTGACCTAGCGCTGCGCTTCTTAGCTGGTCCAGAGGCTGGTAGTTATCCTGGAAACTTGAAATATAGAGACAGCGCCTGGAAGAGGGGAAACACCCAACGTGTGATCGATCCTCTTCAGTGAACGCGGAGCCTGTTAGTGGTGGGTGTGAAAGAGGACAGACACAAGGACAGATAACCGAGGACTAAGGAGTTTGTTGGAAGAGTCATTAACACTATGGACAGAGAGAGAGGGGGTCGACAGCAAGATAGAGGCTCTGAACAGGGTTCAGGCCCGGCACTGGAGGCAGACGGCATGATGGGGTCTCAAGAGCGCAAGAGCCTGTGGGGCGGGAACGGAAGTCCGCTGTAGCTCTGATGATGAGGGGTTTACAGAAAGAGCCTGCAGCCCCGCTCTATGATTCCCAGCTAGGATGCAGGTAAGGAGGGGGAGAGCATGGTGTGGCACTTCTTTGGTATAAACTCACTATCCAGGGGAGCGATCGTGGTTAGGTGGGGAGTCACAGAAAATGTCTTAGTAGGGTATTTGTGGGTGTCCGCTGAAGGGGAAGAGCTGCCGCAGAGCAGTAGCTAGACTCTCACCCAGGACAGCAGTCTGGCTACTCGTGGTATTCCATTGGGAAACCCCTTAGCAATGAAGAGTTGTCTCTACGTCTTAGCCAATGTCCTGTTGCTGTGCAGAGACACCATGCCCATAACAACACCTAAAAGAAAGCATTTAATTGAGGCTTACAGTTTCTGAGATGTAGTCTATTAGAATATTAGAAGCATGTAGGGCCGGGCAGTGGTGTCGCATGCCTTTAATCCCAGCACTCAGGAGGCAGAGGCAGGCGGATTTCTGAGTTCGAGGCCAGCCTGGTCTACAGAGTGAGTTCCAGGACAGCCAGGGCTATACAGAGAAACCCTGTCTCGATAACCAAACCAACCAAACAAACAAACACCCCCCAAAAGCATGTAGGGTATTATACTTAGTAGCTGTTAAGTCTGACTTAGAAACATTATGTCCATATCAGAATCATCACAAAATGTACCTAAAATCAGTTTTGGAGTTGTTTTGCTTTGCTTTTGTTTTTTATTTTGCACATGCCTTTAGTCCCAGCATTGGGGAGACAGAAGCAGGCTGATTTCTGAGTTCACAAACAGCCTGGCCTACAGTGGGGTTCCAGGCCAGCCAAAGCTACATAATGAGAGCTTTTCTCAAAAATTAAACATTTTGTTCTATATGTATGAATGTTTTTGCCCTGGTATGTATTAAATGAACCATATGCATGCAGTGTTTACAGAGACCAGAAGAGGGAGCCAGTTGTGGGTGCTGAGAACTGAACCTGGATCTGCTGCAAGAGCAACGGGTACTCTGTCTAAGTTAGGGTTCTATTGCCGTGAAGAGACACCATGACCACAGAAACTCTTATAAAGAAAACATTTAACTGGCTTACAGTTTCAGAGGTTTAGTCCATTATCATCATGGCAGGACATGGTGGTGTGCAGGCAGACATGGTGCTGGAGAAGGAGCTGAGAGTTCTACATCTTGACTCACAGGCAGCAGCAGCAGGAGACTGTGTGCCACACTGGGAGTAGCTTGAGCAGAGGAGACCTCGAAGCCCCTCCCCATAGTGACACATTTCCTTCAACAAGGCCTAGTAGTGCCCGTTGCCAAGTTTTGAAACACATGAGTCTTTGGCAGCCATACCTATTCACATCACCACGTGCTCTTAATTACAGAGTCGCAAAAATCTGTCTGGTTGTTTAGAATCATTTTGGGAGTTGGGGAGATGGCTCAGCAGCCAAAAAAAAAAAAAACAAAAAAAACCTTGCTGTTCTTACAGAAGACCTGGCTTTAGTTCTCAGGGCCCACATGGTACTTCATATCCATCTGTAACTGTTAACTGCCTGTAACTCCAGTTCCAGGGGATTCAACACCCTCTTGTAGCCTCTGTGGGTATCAAGCACAAACACAGTGCCTTTACACTCACATAGGCAAAACACTCATACACATAAACAAACTCTTTCAAAAATGTTTACTTTTCTGTGTATATGGGTGGAAATGGCAGATGAAGTTCAGAGGCACTGGGTCTCCCTGGAGCTGGTTTTACAGGCAGTTGTGAACCACTTGATGTAAGTGCTAAGAACCAAGCTCAAGTCCTCTAGAAAAGCAATACACACTCCTAACCATTGAGGAATTTCTAGCCCCTAAATCTATTTTGTTTGTTTTTCGAGACACAGTCTTTCTGTGTAGTCCTGGTTGTCGTGGAATTCACTCTGCAGACCATGCTGGTCTCAAAGTCAAAGATCAACTTGCCTCTGCTTTCCAAATGTTGGTATTAAAGGCATGCACCCCCAGCGTCTAAATGTGTTTTACTGTGCGCAAGATCCTGCAGTGGTGCTGGTTGTAGTGGTGCATGCCAGTAGGATTTGCTGAAGGAGGCAGAGGCCGGGCTACACATCTAAGATCCTGCAGTGGAAATAAGACAAGGAACAAGGGCTGTGGATGATCCATGTCCTCCCACTGTTCCTTGGAGGGCTGTAAAGAGGCAGGTGAATTCCAGGGAGGGAGGGGTGTGTAGACACTGCTGCAGCTGTGAGGGAGTGATAGACACTGCTGCAGCTGTGAGGGGTGAGAGACACTGCTGCAGCTGTGAGGGAGTGATAGACACTGCTGCAGCTGTGAGGGGTGAGAGACACTGCTGCAGCTGTGAGGGGTGAGAGACACTGCTGCAGCTGTGAGGGGTGAGAGACACTGCTGCAGCTGTGAGGGGTGAGAGACACTGCTGCAGCTGTGAGGGGTGAGAGACACTGCTGCAGCTGTGAGGGAGTGAGAGACACTGCTGCAGCTGTGAGGGGTGAGAGACACTGCTGCAGCTGTGAGGGGTGAGAGACACTGCTGCAGCTGTGAGGGAGTGATAGACACTGCTGCAGCTGTGAGGGGTGAGAGACACTGCTGCAGCTGTGAGGGGTGAGAGACACTGCTGCAGCTGTGAGGGGTGAGAGACACTGCTGCAGCTGTGAGGGAGTGATAGACACTGCTGCAGCTGTGAGGGGTGAGAGACACTGCTGCAGCTGGGAGGGGTGAGAGACACTGCTGCAGCTGTGAGGGGTGAGAGACACTGCTGCAGCTGTGAGGGGTGAGAGACACTGCTGCAGCTGTGAGGGGTGAGAGACACTGCTGCAGCTGTGAGGGGTGAGAGACACTGCTGCAGCTGGGAGGGGTGTGTAGACACTGCTGCAGCTGGGAGGGGTGAGAGACACTGCTGCAGCTGTGAGGGAGTGATAGACACTGCTGCAGCTGTGAGGGAGTGATAGACACTGCTGCAGCTGTGAGGGGTGAGAGACACTGCTGCAGCTGTGAGGGAGTGATAGACACTGCTGCAGCTGTGAGGGAGTGATAGACACTGCTGCAGCTGTGAGGGGTGAGAGACACTGCTGCAGCTGTGAGGGAGTGATAGACACTGCTGCAGCTGTGAGGGGTGAGAGACACTGCTGCAGCTGTGAGGGGTGAGAGACACTGCTGCAGCTGTTAGGGGGTTATAGACACTGCTGAAGCTGTAAAATTCTTTTTTACAGTCTGTTCCCTTGGCGTTAGGATTTCATAATAATTTCATTTATTTTATGAGTGTTTGCCTGCTCATACTGTCTATGTGCCATGTGCATACAGTGTCTGAGGAGGCCAGAAGACAGCATCCTATCCCTGGAAACTGGAGTTACAGATGTTGTGAGCTGCCACATGTGCTGGGACTTGAAGCAGAGAACAGCCAGTGCTAGTAAGTGCTGAACCATCTCTTTCGTTCCCAGCCAAAGGGCTTTTGTCTCCTGAGGGAGGTTCTCACACTGTGTAGTCACAACTTCAAGCCAGGCGGAGTCCACCTTACACATTTTTGCCAAAATCTGAATTTTCCTCAATTGCAGGAAAGGCTTGTGTAAGGGACTGATACTTCTATCAGTCGGCAGCATCTCCCCATCTTCTAAGTTTAGGCTCTGCAATCACCAGAGCAGAGAAAGACTAGGCTATTTTCTTAAGCTTTCAGGGGAGGGCATGTGTTATATTAAAGAAGGCATGGGCTTGTGGAGATGCCGTTCAGTATGATGGCTATTCTTGGTTGTCTACGTGACTACATCTGGAATTAACTAGCAGCTCTGTACAATGATGACCCACTTTTAATTTGTATCTTTTGAGATGGGAAGAGCCCATCTCAAACTTGGGCCACACCTTCTGCTGGCAGCTTTTATAAAGGACATGGAAGAAGGAGGCTTGCTCTCAATTCGCCTACTTGCTCTCACTCTCTTTTTTTTTTTTTTTTTTTTTGTGGTTTTTCTGCTCTCACTCTCAATGGCAAGTCCATTCCTTCAATGGCATTAGAGCCTACATCTTTACAATTCTGGCATATACTGAAGACCAGCTGAGACAGCCAGCCTTAAAGACTGGACAACTATTGGATTCTTGGACCTTCTGTTGTTAGATCACCATTTTGGACGAGCTGAACTACAGCCTGTAAGCCATTCTTTTTTTTTTTTTTTTGGTTTTTCGAGACAGGGTTTCTCTGTGTAGCCCTGGCTGTCCTGGCACTCACTTTGTAGACCAGGCTGGCCTCGAACTCAGAAATCTGCCTGCCTCTGCCTCCCGAGTGCTGGGATTAAAGGCGTGCGCCACCACGCCCGGCTAAGCCATTCTAATAAATCCTATTCATTCTATCAGTGCAGATTCTCTAGAGAACCCTGACTATGATAGACTTTGGTACCATGAGCAGTATTGCAGTGATGGGCCTGACATCCTGGGTTTGGGGAGGATTGAGGTAGGACGTTAGAACTTTGGGCTAGAAAAGCCATTGAGTGTTCAAAGCTTAGTGAGCTGTTCTGTGGGAGCTTGGAAGATAAGAGTGTTGAGAGCTGGGCGTGGTGGTGCACGCCTTTAATCCCAGCACTCGGGAGTCAGAGGCAGGCGGATTTCTGAGTTTGAGGCCAGCCTGGTCTACAGAGTGAGTTCCAGGACAGCCAGGGCTACACAGAGAAACCCTGTCTCAAAAAAACCAAAAAAAAAAAAAAAAAAAAAAGTGTTGAGGGCAGAGCTGTGCATGGTGGCACACACTTGGGAGGCAGAAGCAATGTAGAAGAAGGTGGAAGCCTGCCTTGTGAAGTTCTAGAGGGAAGTTTGAGAGTCCCTTAAAGAGTCTGTCAGGAGGGTCAATTGCTATTTTGAATTGAGAATCTGTGGTTCTGGTCAGCTGAGACTGAAGAATCAGCTGTGATTAACAAGAGACAAGCACCACTGAAGCAAAACCTCTGCTTTCCTGGGACAATTTATGCTCGTCAGCCTGGGCTAAGAAATTAGCAGTGACTAAGAAGAGACCATGGCAGATGAGCCATGGTGGTGCACACCTTTAAATCCAGCACTTGGGAAGCGGAGGCAGGCAGATCTGTGTCTGAGGCCAGCCTGGTCTACAGAGTGAGTTCTAGGACAGCCAGGACTACACAGAGACCCTATCTTAAAAAAAAAAAAAAAAAAAGACGAAGAAGGAAAAGGAGAAAGAATAAGAGGTAGAAGAGGAGGGAGAAAGAAAAGAGAAGAAAAGGAGGAGGAAGAGGAGGAGGAGGGGAGCATCACTGAGCTGAACTCTGGGAAGTATTTCCTGAGAACCAGCACACAGAAACTGTGTTCCAGAGGCAGCCAAGGTTGTACCTCAAGCTGGCAGCAAAATTTCCTTGGTCATGTGTAAATCACCCAGGTGGCACTGGTTTTGAAGGCATGAAGGGGACATGGAGAGCAGCTAAGGCTCAGCACTGTGAGAGGCTAGGGGAAGGCCATTGGTGAAGGTGCAGCTTCAGTGACAGTTGAAGGCCCAGGATTGAGGGAGTCATGCAGAGAAGTTGAGGCCTGGCACCATGAAGAAAGCCCTGGAGATGCTATTGGTAAAGGTGGTTCCCAGTTGCAGCAGAAGGAGACCCCAGCATTTTGGAGATCCCAGTGTGGTGGGATGACCACCAAGAACAGCAGTAGTCATTAAATGGAGGCAGCAGGAGCCTAGAAAACAAACCATGTGTGTTGCAGACAGCTGAGCCAAAGAAGTGACCCAAGCCCTTTGGAGGAGACTGGAAGTCTGAGTAGACTACAGACAGCAGACACTGGGTTATTTATTGGGGGAGGGATGGTAGCCCCAGCTGTTGGTCCTTCTTGTTTGTTCTTCATGTGGCAGTTGGGGGGGGGGGCAGAGAACGTCGCTGGGGTAAGACTTGGTCTTACTAGATATTTAGGGTTTCTGTACAGTAATAAAACATTTACATGTCTTGAGTCTGAGTCACTTTGCTTCTGTAGCCGACCTGCCTGTCTGAGTTGCTGAGGTGAGAAACTGTTTAGTACTTCAGCAAGGGATTAAATAAAGTCGACTTTGTTCTCTCTCTGCAGGAAATGTGCACCCTGCTAGCTCAAGTCCCAGGAAGAAAAAGGGACACTTTGAAAAGGAATTTTAGCTTTTATTTCTAAGTTCTTAGTTCTCCAAAAAGTTTCTATAAAAGTTCTTCAGGGACTGGAGAGATGGCTCAGCAGTTAAGAGCACTGACTGCTCTTCTGAAAGTCCAGAGTTCAAATCCCAGCAACCACATGGTGGCTCACAACCATCTGTGATGAGATCTGATGCCCTCTTCTGGTGAGTCTGAAGACAGCTACAGTGTACTTACATATAAATCTTTGGGCTGGAGTGAGCAGAGATCCTGAGTTCAATTCCCAGCAACCAACATGATGGCTCACAGCCATCTGTACAGTTACAGTGTACTCATATACACAAAATAAATCAATCTTTTTAAAAAAATAAAAAAATATTAAGAAAGGATATACTGAGCCAGCAAACTGGTTCAGCCAGTAGAGGCATTTGTGACAAATCTGGTGACCAGTTCCATCCCCAGAGCCCACAAGTTTGAGGAAGAAAACTGACTCCCCCTGATCTCCACACTCATGCCATAGCATGTAGATGCACACGGAGAGAGAAGGGCAAGTTAATTTAAGCACACACACACAGACATACCACACACAGAAATACACACACACACACACACACACACACACGACAGAAACACTTCAGGCCTTTGTATGTTATGTTTTGTTTTTCAAGGCAGGGTTTCTCTGTGTAGCCCTGGCTGTCCTGGAACTCACTCTGTAGAGCAGGCTGGCCTTGAACTTAGAAATCTGTTTGCAGTATATCCCACCATCTCCCAGTCAAGCCAATTTTTAAGTCACCCCTGAAAAGGAATTGGACCCACATACAGAATTTACCTGGCCTTATCTCATGAGCCATTAGTGTGGGTCATACAGGAATAGGTAGGCAGCTATCTAATTAACTAGTAAATCTTGTAATACCATTTGCCTGCCCCTTCTGAAACTGGCTGTTTTGGGTCACTGGGAATTAGATACTAATTATTTGTATAGAGCATCACAAGAATCTAGGTCAAGCTCCAGTAATTTATGGATTGCTAGAGTGGGGAATATTGCTTTTTGCTTTTGGCCTATATATTTTTAGCATACCTTTTAAAGAATCACATTTACTTCATGTGTGTGCATATATATGCACAGTGTATGTATGTGTGTATGCAAATTTGCACGTGTGTATGAGTGTGCATGTTTGCATGTGTGTGCATGTGCATATGTATGTCTATGTATGTCTGTGTGCATACTATGAGCACTCGACAGTGCTATTGTGGAGGACAGGCATAACTTTTAGTTTTAGTTCCCATTCCACCAAGTTGGTCCAGGGATTGAGATCCAGTCATCAGGCAGGGCATCAAGTACCTTGATCTGCTGAGCCATCTTTCTGGCCTGTGTTTTGTTTTTTTAGCTTTGTGTCTTAGGGTTTCAATTGCTGTAAAGAGTCACCATCACCAAGGCAACTCTTATAAAGGACATTAAACTCGGGCTGCCTTACAGGTTCTGAGATTCAGTTCATTTTCATCCCGGTGCTAAGCAGCATCCAGGCAGGCATGGAGCTGGAGGAGCTGGGAGTTCTACATCTTGTTCCAAAGGCAAACAGGAGAAGACTGGCTTCCAGGCAGCTAGGGTCTCAAAGCCCATCCCTACAGTGACACACTTCCTCCAACAAGGCCACATCTTCTAATAGTGCCACTCAATTGGGCCAAGAATATTCAAAGCACCATTCTTTGTTTTTACAAATGAAAGAAACAGGTAAGTGTATTTTATTTATTGTGTCCTTGTCAAAGAATTGAGGTGCCATGGAGGTAACCACCTAGTTTTGAGTCCAGATACTCTCTAGCTCTTCTGGGTACAAGCCTCAACTGCAGGCGCTAGATAATGCCTAGGAGGAATGCCCTTGGAGCAAATCCAGGTCACAAGGACAGGGAGGAAAGAACTCAGATAAATGGCCTGAAACTGCGGAAGCTCTGATCAAAGAGCTCTCTCTAGTTTTTGCAAGATAACATATAAAATGTGGAAAAATAAAAATGGTCATGCCTAGGCAACGTGAGGCCTCCCACACTAGGCAAACACTGCAATAGTAAACTGTATCTCCCAGCAGTATGTGTAGACCAGGCTGGCCTTAAACAGAAGTCTGCCCACATCTGCCTCCTGAGTGCCACCATGTCTGGCTATCCTTGAACTTGAGTTGTCTCTTACCTCTACTCCTGAATTATATAGGGGCACAGGCCACCACTCCCAGCTTCACTGACTTCAACTGTTAGGAAGTCTGTGACCCCCAGGGAAAGACTATAGGCTCAATCTAATTGTAATTAAAGATTTATTTTTATCTGCTAGCAGGATGAACAGTATGAGGCAAATTTGAGATATCTGTGAGAAGGGGGTTGAGAGAATAATTTTAAAGGGGAAAACTACAAGACGACCTTCAGTATCCATGCAAGCAAAAACTAGTCTGTTCTCCAAACTAAATTGAGTCACCATGTTAAGGTGACATGTTAATGGCTTTTTAATAAGTGTTTGTTGCTTCCCTCTTAACCCAGCTAGCTACCAAGTAATTGAGACGAGATTGTTAATTTAACAAGCTTTAAGGGCACAACTGAACAGTATCACTCTATTTTAATCCTCTAAGCTAAACTGGCTACCCCCAAGTCAAAACCCAGTGATACTTGCTTCAGTACTGGTCCGGCCCTCTGGGCTCCAGGTGTTTTCTCCTGGACGCTCCCTGTGGCAAGTCCCGTTTCCTTGCTCTCTTTTCCCCTCCCATAGCTGGGAGGAAGTCTAGCCCTGTTCTTTCCCCTGCTCAGTCACTAGCTGATCAGCTTCTTTATTAGTCAATGAATCAGAGAATATTTGGGGAGCAATGTTTTGCAACCAGATATGGGGGCACAGAAATCAGCACTAGAATAATATAAGGATAATCTTTACACAGTGCACAATAACATTATGCTTACACAAACAATCTTTGAGTATCTGTGTAAGCAAGTTCCAGATGCCAAAAAATGCAGTTATTCATACCAAACTATTTAGGTATTCTCTCTGGGCCTCTTTGTCTCTGTGCCACCACTCCTCCCCACCCGACATAAACATAGGTCAGATCAGACGAGATTAAAAGCAAATATTTGCTGTTGAGATTTGTTCTTCTGCTTATATTATAATGCCAAATACTGGCCCCCCAAGGCCTCGTTGCCCTCCGTGCAAGAAAGTCTTCTTGTACCCAAGTGACATACCCAAGTGACATATGTAACCTCTCCTAACCCCCAAGTTATCCCTGATTGGTGAATAAAGATACCTACTGCCAAGCGCTGGGCAGAAGAGAGACAGGCAGGGTTCTTGGGTTCCCAAGCTTGAGGTCTGAGGAGACCATGAGCAGAGAAGGTTGAAAAAGGAGGAAGCCGCCATGGGGTAGGTGAGTCATAAAAATATGGCCATAAGGGCTGGCCAATGGGAGTTAAGAGCTGCCCAAATGGAACATGGCAAACCACAGAATGGAGTTAATGATGGAGAAATAGATTCTAAAGCCCAGAGGCAGGGTTGATATCTGCCCGGCTCTAGTGCTGACTAAGGCTTACTATAAATATCAAAGTTGTGTCTTTTATTGGGGAAGTGAATGATCAAGGGTGGGGTAGAAACCTGGAATTGAGATTAAATATTTTCTACAACAAATAATTTCAAGTTTATTTGGCTGTACTTGGGTGGGTTAACCAGTTGGAAAGAATGAGGCCAGGAAAGTCATGCTGGAGCAAAGGCAGGGAGGTTTTGGAGATCTTAGGCAAGGGGTGATGTGTCAGCCAGGAGCTGTGACTGCGCCCAGGTATGTCAAAAGCTAAGCCCGGGTGGGCTGGCCGTGTCAGGAAGATGGGCTGTACTGGCTTCCAGAACTGTGTGTGGAGCGGGGCTTCCCGTGCCATTGCTTTGTTCAGTTTTCCCAGGGAAGGCAGGGGCAGAGGAGGAGGGCAGGTGAGGTTTTATATCCTTAGACCTTTATCATTTATACCCCAAATAATTTTCCTAGAGTGCCATAATCTTTAGAAACTCCAAGCTTTTTTTTTTTTTTTTTTTTTTTAAGATTTGTTTCACATACGTGAGTCCACTGTCACTGTCTTCAGACACACTAGAAGAGGCCCCGACATCTCGCTAACAGTCTCTCAATGCTTACTCGTGATTATGTTACGTGGCCTACACCAGTTAACAGTGAATCTGATACCAGTGGTCTGAACTAATTCTTCCTGCCTGACAAAGCACCACCTACCCAACTCTGGGCCCATTATACCTTCTGTCCATCTGCAGTCACATTCTGTTCAATATGCCTAGCTCCTCCTTCATATTCGTGTTGTGACGTGTTGTGCCATTTTCCTGCTGATATCAAAGAGCAGCAACTCTTTGAAGTGAGGGGCATGTCCAGTGCACCCTGCATCTGAACCTTGTATCTGTCCTGTGGGGGAAACTCAGGAACATAATTGGCAAATGAGTCCAAGGCAGCTCTGTGGCAGCGAGCAGACAACAAGCGACTATATAAATTCTCAACAGACCTTTAATGACTGGGGTGAGTTAGGAACAAAAGGCCAGATGGTCTGTTCAGGGATGACTGAAGTGGAGAGCTCAGTAGGCTGTCTGAGACTGCTGCTGGCGATAGCCACCACGGCGCATATAGCCTTCATTTTTTCGGTAGCCATCCTTTTGGTCTGCAGGTAAAAAGGTGGATATGAAAGATTGGGAGTGAGCTCCTGGAGACGGACAACAGCATAAGGACCGTGGGAGAATGAGTGACAGAACCACTCACTCACCTCGGAAATAGCCACCGTAGGTTCCCTGCTTATGGTCAAACACCCGCTCATTATTCTCCACGAGGCTGCCAAGCTTCTCAGCCAGCTGCAGAGCCAAGTTCTGCTGGGCAGTGGGCTCAGTACGGTGCATCACCACTGTCTGTGTCGGCTGGTCCAGGGAAGCCTGATGGGAGTGAGAGAGAGAGAGTCAGGTCAGACTATACTGGCTTCTCTGTAGCTGTACCTACTCAATCTACCACCCCTGGCCCTCACCATCAATTCTTCGTTAATGATCATCTTGCTGATGATGGAGTGAACAGTGGGTAGATCTAGCTCGAACATATCTGATAGCGTCTCCATACTGAGGAAAAAAGGCAGGAAACAGGGCCATTAGGAACACTGCTCAAAAAGCTGGGGCCCTCTGTGCCTCTGAGCTCATCTTACCTGATTGAGTCATAGACACTGCTGTAGGTAAAAAGGTAGGTCCTCAGAGACTCTTCCTGGATCTTCCTGTGAGGAGAGGACAAAAAAGCGTGAGGTCCTAAAGGAAGGAGCCTGGCAGATCGTTTCTCGTCCACCCACCATGGCTCCTTTACTGCTCACCGAACTAGCATGGTGCGAACTTTGTCAGCCTCAGGGAAAAGGTCCCACACTTTCCCATTCATCTTTTCATTAATGATGAAACTGTGGCAGGTCTTCCAGTCGCCCATCTTCATGGCCTTGGAGGCAGCGACCACATGCTCCCTCATTGACTCGGGAGGACCTGAAAGGGTGAGAATACGGCAGGATGGAAACAAGCTCAAGGCTCCTGCCCTCAGGATCACTGCTTAAGGAGAAGCAGAGGCCAGAAGGGCAAACGACTAGACTAGAGACTTCCCCAGCTCTCCACTGGGTAGCCAGCCTCAGGACTGTACAAGTCACTTACAGCTGAAGACACTCTGGACTGAACTAAACCAATCTACCAGCACACTTCAAGGGACTGCTGGACCCCCTGAAACTGTTGACAATGGTTGTGTGTACACTCTCATGGACATTTTCCTAGGAAAATGTCCACGACTTTCATTAGATTATCTTAAAGTTCCTTGACCTTCAAAACAAAACAAAACAAGTCACTGAGCAACAGTGCCGCATGCCTTTAACTCCATCAGAGGCTGGCAGATTACTCTGAGTTCAAAGCCAGCCTGATCTACAGACTGAATCCTAGAACCTCTACACAGAAAATCCTCTCTTAAAAATAAGCAAACAAACCAAGTAGACACTGGAGAGATGGCTCAGTGGTTAAGAGCACAAACTGCCATTCCAGAGGTCCTGAGTTCAACTCCCAGCAACCACAGGGTGGTTCATAACCATCCTGTTATGTGGGATTCAATGCCCTCCTCTGGTGTGTCTGAAGACAGCTACAGTGTACTTATATAAATAAAAATAAGTCTTTAAAAAAAAAAAAAAAAAAGGGCTGGTGAGATGGCTCAGTGGGTAAGAGCACCCGACTGCTCTTCCGAAGGTCCAGAGTTCAAATCCCAGCAACCACATGGTGGCTCACAACCATCCACAACGAGATCTGGCGCCCTCTTCTGGAGTGTCTGAGGACAGCTACAGTGTACTTACATATAATAAATAAATCTTTAAAAAAAAAAAAAGCAAACAAACACAACAACAACAAAAAGGCTAGGGACTGGAGAGATGGTTCAGTGGTGGCTACTTTTCAAGAGAACCTGGTTTCAATTTCAAGTACCTACAAGGAGGCGGCTCACAACCCTCTGTCCTCCAGTTTCAACAGACCTTCTTTTTGCTGTGGGCACACTGGGCTGCAGATGACTGTAACAACTGAAGAGACCTTACTGCTCTTGAAAGGGACTTAGGTTCAGTTGTCAGCATCCACAGGCACTTATAACCGTAGTTCTGGAAAATCTGACACACTATTCTGGCCTTGCCAAGCACCCACACCATATGCTGCACGTAAACACACATGGGCAAGCACACAAAATTTAAAAGTTTGAGCCAGGTATGGTGTTGTACACCTTTAATCCCATAATTCCGGAGGCAGAAGCAGGCAGATCAACCTAAAACGTCTATGAAACCACAGGGCTGTATGTATTAATTAGGGCCTCAGGCTCCCAAATACCATCTTGAGGGACAAGCCAGAATGTAACCGACATTTAGAGACAAAGCACAAAAGTTCCACGTTTGGGATCGTGTAGCTTACATGAATATGGTAGACACCGGGGCGAGCATGCATTAGGATCAGGTCCTACTTCACTGCAGGGCCGTGGGTGTAAGGGAAGTGGGGAGTAGGAGAGAGAGAGCCCGAGTCCCACCAGAGTTCCTGTGCTCTGGACGGGCAGATGCGGGAGGACTGCCGGAACACTTTCCACGCAGCCCCAGGTGGGCATTTGGCTGTGTTAAGCCACTGACCCCATAAGACAGGTAGTGGACAAGGGGCAGCCCCAGGTACCAGGCTCTCAGCCTCCGGCATCCCATATCCAGCAAAGGAGCTGAAAACAAAATAGGGACCCTGTGGCGGCACTCTACCCTGGAGGGAAAAGGAAGGTGAGGGGAAGAGGAGGGCACTGGGTGGTTCCCACACAGGCCAAGAGTCCTTAGTCTAGTCTGTGGCTGCAGCGCAGGAAGGCCTCCTGGCGGGAGGTTAGACTCTGCTCATCAAGAGAAAGCCTATCCCATCATTCAAGCACAGCGGTTCTTCATGATCAGAGACAGTCTATGGTTTTAGAGCTTTTTTGTAGAAAGGCAGGGGGGAAGAGAGAAGGTAGAAAAAGAGAGGAAGAGGCTGGCCATGGCCATGAGGAGAGATGGGAGAAGGGAGAGAGAGGAAATGCTAGAGAGTAAGAAAGCTTAAAGAGAGCGAAAGCTTAAGAGAGCATGGAGGGGCCAAGCTGCCCCTCTTATAGCGGGCTGCTATCTTGTTGTTGCTAGGTAACTGTGGGGATTAGTCTAGCCAGAATGCCATTGTCTACATGACTGCTAGCCACACGCCTCTCTAGTGGGGGCTGTGGGGGCAGTATCTTCAACAGGAGCCAGGGGTCCAGGAGACATGATCGAACGCCTACCGTCCCAAGTAGGTGGAAATTACCACCCATTGGGTCCCACCGGGGTTCAAGACCTCAGCTCGACTGGAGACAAGACTGTCTTGTGCATAGCCTATTGCTCCACACTTTACCACTTTAAAAAAGATAAGGTTAGCCAGGCATGGTGACAACATGCCTTTGAACACAGCACTGGGGAGGCAGATCCCTGAGTTCAAGACCAACCTGTTCTATACATGGCAACCTGTCAGAATTCATTCCTACAAGCTGTCCTCTGAATCAAAGTGTATGGGCACAAACAATACATAAACCAGTGTAAAGTATTTAAACAAGGTTAGAGACTCAAAGAGAACCTCCCTAAGTCAGACAAAGAAGAGTTCAAAGCTGGAAGACATACTGGCTTTTTTTTCCCTGAGGCAGTCTGATTATGTAGCCAAGGAGAGCCTTGACTTGAGTACCTCCTGTCTAGGTTTCCCAAGCACTAAGATTAAAAGTGTGTATAATCAGACCTGACGCAGACACTGGCACTTGACTCCATTATGCATCACACAGAGTCAGGACTGTGATGAACCAGAAAGTCCTTCCTTACGGCTGTGCCTTTAGCTCTCAAAGTGAGCTCCATGGGAAGGCAGGCCAAAGATGCAGAAACTGCAAGTTTCCTCAGAAGATAAAACCTGGCTATGTAAGCCACATAAGAACTGACTAAGTGGTACCTGCACTTGAGCATGGCCAAGAGCAACAAAGAAACAACAGAGTGGAAGGTGATTGTGAAGAGTAAGCCTGGCTCCCTCCAGTCCTCCCAGGAAGCACTCACTGTACAGGAAGGTGCAGTGACTTCCTTTCCCAGTGACTCATCTACTCAGCCCCCAAATGAGAGAGAGCCTTTAAAAAGCACGGTAGAGGAGGGGAAGAGAGAAGGCGAGAGAGAGGGTCTTCTGGATGGGAATAGTGTGAGGACAAGAAGCAGCTACTACTGTCTCTTGGCTGGTGGTGAATCCATCAGGATTCATGCTTCTGGGCAAACAAAGATCCAAGACGTGCACAGGACCACAGAGGCCCACACTCACCTAGCAGGGGCTGCCGCTCGCCCACCCGCAGTTGGTGGTGGAACTGCTTGCTGATCATGCGGCGGCGGGCGTCGCTCTCATGGGCAGCCATGTAGGGGATCTCCAGGAGCATAGCCGACACCAGATAGACACACTCCAGCAGCTCCAGGTTGATGTGCAGGTGAAAGGGCACCTGTCGGCGTCGCTCTACCTTTTCCTGTTCCTGATTGCGCTCCTGCAGGCTGCGCAGCAGCAGACCCTGGCCTAGAAGCTCCTTGGCACGACCACTTGACTGAATATCCAGAAGTGCATTGTGTGCATCCTTTGTCAGGCCTTGGCGGAAAGCACAGATGCCCAGTTGCACCATGGTACGGTTATACAGGATCTAAGCACAAAGGACAGAGGTGATCGCCATAGGCAAACTGTTTACCTAGGTCTATCTTCCATTTTAGACATGGAGTGTGTGGAACAAAATTACTACAAGAGGGGCTGGAGAGATGGCTCAGTGGTTAAGAGCACCGACTGCTCTTGCAAAGGTCCTGAGTTCAAATCCCAGCAACTACATGGTGGCTCACAACTACCTGTAATGAGATCTGATGCCCTCTTCTGGTGTGTTTGAAGACAGCTACAGTGTACTTATGAATAATAATAAATAAATCTTTTTAAAAAATTACTACGGGAATGGAGAAAAAAATGAGGGGAAAATTTGGAAAGTATGTATGTATTATGTATGTATGGTGATAAGAAGCTTGGTAAAGGCTTCATTATGAAGAATAGCTAAGAACTAAAGTCATATAGATAAATCGGGATAAGGTCCACAAGTGACTAGACATGGGGTGGTTCAGATGAATAACCTAAGTATACTTGAAGAAAGAAAGACAGTGATGTAGCTGAGACTGGTCAAAGACCTTACCATAAACCAGGAAGTAGGCACACACAAGTAGATACTAAAACCTTACTCTGGCTATCATAGTAAGAAATGCACAGAAAGACAAAGGGACATGAAGCAAAAACAGAGCGAGGGCCCAGTACTCAGAGGCAGAGGCAGTGGATCTCTGAGTTCCAGGTCAGTCTGATATACAGAGTGAGTTGCAGGACAGCCAAGAAAGACTACCCAGAGAAGCGCTGTCTCAACACACACACACACACACACACACACAAAGGCAAGATCCGGAGGAAGGTGATGGGTTGATGTTCTCTTAGGAAGAGGGAGAGGATGGTATAGTAAGAAGTGACTAGACATAGACTACAAAGAAAAATGGCTGAGAATCAGACGTAACATGAAAGAGAGGACCCAGGCATGGGCCAGGCAAGGTGGCACACCTTAGCCCTCAGGAGGCAGAGGCAGGTGGGTCTGAGTGACCCGGAATGAAAAGAACCAGCACTGCCAAACCCAGCACTGGGATTTCTGGGCTAATTAGATGAAGAATGTGCAGATTTGCCACTAATTAAGACACACAAGATTGTGAACAGAAGAAAACTGGGAGGCAGAGATCAAGGTTTCTCATTTGAGTCAGAGTTTTGCTATGCAGTGCCATACTGGCAAGTTTTCTATCACCAACCTCCGGGACACACAGGCCAAGACTAAGTTTATTACATATACTATTTAGTATACACTATAATTTCATATAAATGCTATGTATTGTATAACTTTATACAGTAATAAAAATACTAGAGATCGAGAATATAAAACAACAACAACATCAAGAACAAAAAACCATACTACCAGGGCTGGAGAAATGACTCAGTGGCTAAGAGCACACAGTACTCTTGCAGAGGCCCTGAGTTTGGTTCCCAGCACCCACATCAGGTGGCTCACAACCATCTCTAAATTCAGCCCCAGGAAATCCAATGCCTCTAGCTTCTGTGGGCACATGAACTTAGTGCACACATGCCTACAGACAAACATACACACAGACATAATTTAAAAAATTATTTAAAAAAACAGCGCTTGACTAATATGTACAAGGTCCTGGGTCTGATTCCCAGCATCACATCAAATAGCACAGTCGTGTGTGACCACAATCCCAGAACTTAGGTCAAAAGTTCAAGGTCATTCTCGGCTACACAGCAAGTTTGAAGTCAGAAGAAAAAAGCCTTAGCAAATGGGGTGGAGAGAAAATAAATACTAGCCACAGAGAGTGCTCAGAATGGACAGGCATTGCCACCAACCCTGATGACTTGAGTTTTATCCCCATGACCCACGTGGTAAAAATACAGAACCAACTCTTGAAAGCTGTCTTCTGACTTCCTCATGTATGTGCTCATACACAACCACAATAATAATCTGTGTGTTTAAGAGGAACATGAATCCAGGCATAGGACAGGAGAACTGGCAAAAGTTCCAGGCTGGGCTGTAAGAGATCAAAAGCCAGGAGTGGTGGTGGGCACTTCATCACTATCAATCAGGCAATCTCTGACTCTCAGACAGACAGACAGACAGACAGACACACACACACACACACACACACTGACTGTTGGACTGGTACAATGCTAGATAAAAATCAGAATCAAGGGGGCTGGTGAGATGGCTCAGTGGGTAAGAGCACCCGACTGCTCTTCCAAAGGTACGGAGATCAAATCCCAGCAACCACATGGTGGCTCACAACCATCCGTAACGAGATCTGACTCCCTCTTCTGGAGTGTCTGAAGACAGCTACAGTGTACTTACATATAATCAATAAATAAATCTTTAAAAAAAAAAAAATCAGAATCAATAGAACAGAACAGAGAACTCAGAAGTGCTTCACTCTGACAGCCATACGTTTTTGCAGTTTTCAAAACAAAAACAAAAACAAACAAAAAGCCCACCTAAGCAAAATAATAGGGCAAGAGAGTATTTGCTACAAATGATGTTACACAACTTAGTATCAATGTGAGGGAAGAGAACTGACTCCACCCTCACACTACATGAGAACATTAAGTCAAGGTAAAGTGTAAACCTGAATGTAAACATTAAACAACTATAAAAGCTTATCAAAAAAGAAAAAAGGTGAAAAATACTCATTAATTTTATTTATTTTTATTCTTTAAAAAACTTAAGCCAGAGTTGGGCAGTGGAGCATGCCTTTAATCCAAGCACTCAGGCAGAGGCAGAAGCAGAGGAGGAGGAGGAAGAGGAGGAGGCGGCGGCGGAGGCAGCAGAGGCATCTCTGAGGCTTGTCTGGTCTACAAAGACTGTTCCAGGATAGCTAGGGCTACACAAAGAGAGAACCCTATCTTGAAAGACCAAACAAACAGACAAAAACAAAACAAAACTTAACTTGGGCTTGGTGGCACATGCCTTTAATCCTAGAATCCAGAAGGCAGAGACAGGCAGATCTCTGTGGGTCTCTATAGTGAGTTCCAGGACAGACAGGGCTACATAGTTGGGACCCTGCCTCAAAACTTTAAAAAAATTTTTTTATGTGTGTGTTTTGCCTACATGTCTACATGCACACCTGGTGCCAGCAGAGGTCAGCAGAGGCTATCAGATCATGGTTATGAACCATTATGGTGGGAGTTGAGCTTAGAGTACAAGTGCTCTTAACTGATGGGTCATCTTTCCAGCCCCTATTTTATTATTTTAAATTATGTGTAGGTGTGTGCCTGCATGTGGATATGTGTGGCCTCCCTTCCTCCATCCTGGAACCTGCTTGCTCAAGGGTGGAGCTACCTGCTCATTCGTCCTGCCACGCCCACTGCTGGAACCTGCCTTTGCTGCCTGGAGGCACACACGTGTTCGTCCTGCTACTGGACCCTGAGTTACTTGGCGGGAAATTGGGTTCCCTCCCCTTTCCTTTATAACTGAGTGTCTGGAAATAGTAAAATTGAGCTTTGATCAGAATGTTGTCTTAGCTCCATTCTTTCTTCCGCCCCGTCTAGATTCCTCTCTTTTCAGCTCGAACTGCCATTCTCAGTTGAACCGTTCGTGTTGTGGACTGCGGGCAGGCCGCAACAGATATGTGCATATGAGTGCAGGTGCTTTTAAAGCCAGATGTGTAAGGTTCCCTGGAACTAGAGTTACTGATGGTTATGAGCTGCCTGGTATGAATGCTGAGAACTGAATTTGGGTCCTTTGGAAAAGCAAGTGCTCTTTGCTATTGAACCATCTCTCCAGTCTCCATCTTCATGAATTCCAAGCAAAGGTTTATTTAGACATGACTCAGAAAATATATTAAATAGTAATAAAGTACTCTGATCAAAAAGGCACAATTAAGACAAGAGGCAAACTACAGCCTAGAATAATTATCTGAAGCCTGAGTGGTCATCCAAAATAATATTAAGAATCCCTACTAGCCGGGTGTGGTGGCGCACGCCTTTAATCCCAGCACTCGGGAGGCAGAGGCAGGCGGATTTCTGAGTTCGAGGCCAGCCTGGTCTACAAAGTGAGCTCCAGGAAAGCCAGGGCTATACAGAGAAACCCTGTCTCGAAAAACCAAAAAAAAAAAGAATCCCTACAATTGCATAATTAAAACACAAATACTCAAATGTAAAACGATAAGAGACTTGGCTTTTCATTGACGAAATAAAAGAATAAAGAGAAGGTATTGCCTAAACCACTGCTATTGGACTAGGGAAATTTCATAGTTGGGTACAGTTCACTTATATAAGCATAAAGATCAGAGTTTGAACTCCCCAGAAACTACATTAACATCTGATGCAGAGAGTGTACCTATAATCACACTGCTACTACAAGATGGGAGACAGGAGACTCCAGGGAAGCCATAGGTCAGCAAATAACAGAGCACTCTCTTTCCATCAAGCAACGTAGGTGAGGACACACAGATTGTCTTCCAACCTCTACATGTGTGCCATGGCACACGCACCCCTCATCACCATATTAGACAGGTTCATCAAATATAAATTGCCACTTGTCTTAAATATACATGAGAGGGATCTACACCTCAGATAAAGCTTTTTGTGTTTTTTCTCTATATATAAAAAGGTCCTCAAGATGTTGCTGGCTCTCCTACTGTCATGAATCCTGCTAATTTTGCTCTAGTATATCCCAATACAGCCCAGTTATCTAGGACCCCTTTCCTCCTAATTTAACAACTACTTCAAAGATCCTTTTTATCTTTTTAGAAAAGTAAGATCTCAAAAAAAAAAAAAAAAAAAAAAAAAAAAAAAAAAAGCCGGGCGTGGTGGTGCACGC
Source organism: Mus caroli (assembly GCF_978045245.1). Classification (NCBI taxonomy): domain Eukaryota; kingdom Metazoa; phylum Chordata; class Mammalia; order Rodentia; family Muridae; genus Mus; species Mus caroli. The sequence goes on along the minus strand of NW_028227263.1, from coordinate 19,230,883 downwards.
CTTTAATCCCAGCACTCGGGAGGCAGAGGCAGGCGGATTTCTGAGTTCGAGGCCAGCCTGGTCTACAAAGTGAGTGCCAGGACAGCCAGAGCTACACAGAGAAACCCTGTCTCAAAAAAAAAAAAAAAAAAAAGAAAAGTAAGATCAGCTCCTAATGTTATGAACCCAATCCTAGGTAGTTAGGAAAATAAACAAAAAGCAAGCAAGAAAACAAACAGAGGTTGGAAAAGACCCAAACCTGTCTGGATCCACACTAGCTAACCATGTGCTAATTCTTGTTGAGTCCATTTACCTAATGGAGGCCAGCTGTCTCCTCCACCCACCCACCTACCTGCACTGGCGGGTCTGCGTGCTGAATGTTGTCCTGTAGGTGGCTCATGAGCATGAGGTCACGGGCCTGATACCAGCGGGAGTGGAGCGCATGATGGTAGATATGGCAGAGGATGGCACAGGTACGGATCCGATCTGTACGGTCCTTGGCGTAGATGTATTTGCACAGTCTTTCCATTAGCACAGCTGAGTCCTCACCCTCATTTTCTGCCTGGTCTTGCTCAGACTAGAGGAATGGGAAGTTGTTAGTAATGGCTACCCAGCAAAGACTACAAGAGGCTCTTTCCAATCTCACTGCAACCCCTCGGACCCTGCCCCCTTCTACTTCAAAAGGCCCCTGGGGGTAGAAGACTTATCATCAAGGCCTAATAGATAAGGAGGATAAATTCACACTTCTCTTGCTCCTCATGATTACCAAGTAATCTCACCTTTGAGGATCCTTCAGGAGGTGTAAGCTGTCGCTGATGGGCCTTGTAGTCAAACTTGTAGTACGTGTGCAGGATGCGCCTTAAGTAGATCTGGCAGATCTCCTCAGTGGTACCTTTCTCCTCCAGGTAGCGCTGCACTCGCTCAATGATGGCACACACTTGTGCCTCATCCTTCAGGTGCTCCACGTACTCTGGGAAGGAGGACACCCATCCTCATCTCAAACATGAGTACTGCCTTCCCCAACCTTCCATCTCCAGCAATCCAACCATTTTGGTTTCCCCTCTTCACTTATACCCTAAAACCAGCATCCTCTTCCACAAGCTTACCATCTCACTGCTTAGGGAAGTATCTGAAATACCAACAGAGCCTGTAACTCTAGCACTTGCCTGACTTTATATAATGTTAATAGTATTATCTCCAGTACTTTCCCTGTCACCAAAGTCCCCACTTGCTTAAGCTTACCTTGGGAGTGAGGATCAGTATTTTGCATTATTTTGGTAAATTCTTCATCCATTCGCTCCACCAGAGTTAGGATGCAGCCTCGTACACGCAGTGGCTAAAGAATTATGCAAAGAAGGAACAGTTAATCCAGGTTTGTATCCTAATCTCAACTCCTGTCTCTACCACCTTCCCAGTCAGCCTGCCAATCCCTCTCTTTACCTGATCAAAATTGTGTAAGTTCTCACTCTCTTCCAAAATGTTCTCTCCAACAAAGATGTTGGAGTGCGCAACCAACGTATCCATCAGTTCATTGATGCAGTCTAGGCACATCTGCCACATCTCTGGCTGTCGAGGGATGAAATGACAAAGTTAGAGGTATGTAGTAAGTGACGTTTCTAAAGAACCTTTTCACCAAAAATCACAGGCCTTCAATACACAAGGCTGCTGTAGGCCTCAGGCAGGCCTTCAAACAGTAGGTACCTCCTCCTGACCACCCCCAATTCAACCCAGTACTCTGCTGCTGTTCTCACCTTCATGTACGTGGCCAGGTTAGGGTTGTAATCATAGAGAGAGGCAATGATATTGAACTTGATCTTGACAATGACGCCCACCCCCAGGTTGTTTTCAGCAGCAATCTGAACCAGCAGCTGGAGCAATTCAATCTGAGTGGCACTGGAGAGACACAGAACTGCGTAAGGCTTTGGAGGTAAACCAGCCAGTCTCACCGTTACGCAGGATACCCTCTTAAGACCAGCAAAGAAGCCGACTCCACATGTCTTTACTATCTGCATATGTGTTTCTGTTTTGTTTTGGCTTTTCGAGACAGGGTTTCTCTGTATAGCCCTGGCTGTCCTGGAACTCACTTTGTAGACCAGGCTGGCCTCAAACTCAAGAAATCTGCCTGCCTCTTCCTCCCAAGCGCTAGGATTAAAGGCATGCGCCACCACGCCCGGCATGTGTTTCTTATTTATGTTTTCCCTTGAGACAATGTTCCATGTGCTCTAGGCAGGCCTTGAGCATGTTATGCAGCTAAGGAGGCCCTGCAACTTTTGATTCTCTTACCTTCACCACCCGAGTGCTGAGATTACAGCTGTGTACCACCACACCTGGTTTTATGTGATGCCAGGACTCAAACCCAGGGTTTCATGTATGTTAGGCAAGCACTCTACCAACTAAACTACACCCACAATCCTTGCTTCTCTTTTAAACTCCCAACAGAAACAATAGTAATGCTAGCCATCTTTACGTGCTATTTATAAAATGTCTTCTTCATTCTGTCCATCCTATCTGGTTACCTAAGAACCACAGACATATGGTAACAGATTGCAATAGGAAATAGACAGGTAGGTCCCCAGTATACAAGCACAGATGATATTCTCTCTAAATAGAGCGATGTCCACGCACATCAATGTTTAACTGTGCTGTAAAGAAAGCTTTCAAACTATAAAAAGTAGCAATGCCCCAAGTGTGCACATCTTACCGGTCTGTTCCCTTCTTGCCTCTGACCTGTAGAATCTCATTCAGTTTCTTGATGACAACAGCATGAGTGATCTCAGTTCCCTTGGCAAACATTTTTGGCTTCTCCTGGTTAAAAACATTTCATGTTACACAATGTCAACAGGAACCTGTTCTTGCTTTAGGCTCCTCCCACTCCAACCAGGTGGGCACCTCTACACCAACCCCTTTACCATGCTCACCTTAACAAGTGGAACGCCGCCTCGGACCCGTTCCCACTCCCCACCCTCATTGTCCTCCTCTTCCTCATCCAGGCGCTTAGACTTCCTGTCGTGCTTCTTCTTGGCTTTGTCTTCCCGTTTCTTTTCAGCTGCTTTTTTGTCCTCCTCTGTGGTGGGTGCCCTGACAGGAGATGAGGGAGAAAATGAACAAGCCCTTTCCTCACCTTTGAGGCTTCCTCTTCCCAAATGCTGGGGTTACAGACATGTACCACCAACACTTAATTCACACAGAGCTTAGAGATCAAACCCAGGACCTCATGCATGCTAGGCGAGCATTCAATCAACTGAGCTACATCCCTAGGCCCAAACTCACATTTCACATTTGCAAATAGGCCAATTATCCTCAGTAAGTTGACTTCTTTTGGTCCACAGAGCCGATACACCATGCTCACGTTTGAGATTAAAGGAGCTTGAGCTACTACTTATCATCAGTGCTTCCAATCAACTTTGTTTTTCTAGCATTCAAGTTTTAGTACTAAGGATATTGTGATCCATACTTAAAAAGTAAAAAGAATTCACTCTATGAATTCAACGTCAAAAGACTTGGGTTTGACATTTCTTAAGACACATCATAACTCAGTATCTTTTTTTGTCTTTAAGTTATTTTATGTATCTAAATGTCTTGCCTCCACACGTGTTTGTACATCATATGCATGCCTACTACTTGCTGAAGTCAGGATAAGGGCATCAGACCCTCCTGGGACTGGCATTACATACGGGTGCGAGCAATTATGTGGGTGCTGAGAATTGAAGCTAGGTCCTCTTCAATAGCAACAAGTGCCCTGAACCAGCGAGTGAACGTTCCAGCCCTTCTGGCTTGTTTTATGGATAGGCTGACCTTGAACTCAGAGAGATACAAACAACCCCTCCCTGAACGTTTATATACACACACATACAATTATACCCGAGCAAAGCTATTAAAAACTTCAAAGATGTCAAGAGTCAAGCGTGGAGAAACATCCCTATAATCCAGGTATGGAAGGTGAAAGCATTTCAAGGGTTCAAGGCCAACCTGTATACAGCTGACCCTGCCCCAACAAACCAAAACAAGGCCAAACAGAAAACACAACACATAAACAAACAGTAACAAGCCCAAATACATTAATAACTACAAAAAGGTATAAGTAAACTTGCCAGATGAAAAACAGAGATGAAGGGCAGGCAGTGGTGGTGCACCCCAGAGGTACGCACATCTCTGAATTCAAGGCCAGCCTAGTCTCACACCAAAACCCTGTCTTGAAACCCAAAGGGGGTGGGGGAGAAAAATAGAGAGCAAGTTCTGGAGACAGGGTGATGGTTGAACAATCATGAAAATGTAATTAATAGCAAAATAAATACATAATAATGCTGAAAGTGGTAAATTTTATGTTAAAAACACAACAAAGAAAAAAACCTCAAAGACATAATTGCACATGACTGAAAGATCATGTTTATGATGTCCTACACGGAATTCTTCTCTAATTTTTACTTACTTTTTGAGGGTTGGAGAAATAGAAAAAATTCAGTAACACGCTTGTTATGTAAATAAGATCTGGGTTTGATTCCTAACACAAACAAGCACAGACACCCCCCACCCCCACCCCCATACCTGTTACAATTAATGGGCAAAAGATAAGAATGTAAAAGAGAACAAGAATGACACCTGAGGGTTTGGAAGGAAAGAAAGGGGGAAATAATATATTATAAATCCGTGTCCCTGCCCCATGCACAAAAAAGCCAGGTGTGGTAGCATCTGCTTGTAATCTCAGGTCTCTGAGACACAGGATCCTGGAGCTCACAGCCCAGGCAGCCTAAACACTCAGTAAGCTACAGGACAGTGGAAGAACCCTATCTTAAAAAATAAGGCAAGGTTAGGCATGGTACCACACACTGTTAGCCTTCAATCACAGCACTTAGGAGGCAGATACAGACAGATCTTTATGAGTTCCAGGGTACCTTGAATTGTACAGTGAGATTCTGTCTCAAAAATAAACAAAAAATTTACCAAGTTGGATGGCTCCTTAGGAGTACCACCCAAAATATACCCCATGACTTCCACTTCCACACACACACACACACACACACACACAAATAAAATTTTGAGGGGCTGAAGAGATGGCTTAGTGATTAAGTTTAAACCCCAGCACCCACACGGTGGTTCACAACAGTCTGGAATTGTAGTCTCAGGGAGTCCAAAACCACCATTTGTCTTGCAGGGACATGGCACAAATGTGGTGCAAAGCCATGTATGGAAACAAAATAATACAATTAGTAAACTTCAAAGTTAAAGATAGAGCTGGAGAGATGGCTCAGTGGTTAAGAGCACTGACTGCTCTGCCAGAGGTGGTGAGTTCAATTCCCAGCAACCAATGGTGGCTCACAACCATCTGTAATGGAATCTGATGCCCTCTTCTCGTGTGTCTGAAGACAGCAACAGTATACTTACATATATAAAATAAATAAGTCTTTTTTTTTTAAAAAAAAGTTGAAGAACATTAAATATGTCTATTTCTGTAAAACTTCTCAGTAGTAAAAGTCTGTAAACCCAGCCGGGCGTGGTGGCGCACGCCTTTAACCCCAGCACTCAGGAGGCAGAGGCAGGTGGATTTCTGAGTTTGAGGCCAGCCTGGTCTACAAAGTGAGTTCCAGGACAGTCAGGACTATACAAAGAAACCCTGTCTCCAAAAACCAAAAACCAAAAAAAAAAAAAAAGTCTGTAAACCCTCCAAAGAGACATAGCAGACGATGTTTGAGCAAACTCTGATCAGTCTTGTCTCTCTGAAGCACGTGATGAAAAATGTTTCTGAACAAAATGCCTACCAACGCTCTTTAGCTTATATCTAGCCCTTTCTAATGTCGAGGAATTTACTGTTCCCTGTAGCAATGCAATTCAAACTTCTAAAACCAGCAGAGCATCCCAATGAGCACCAACCATGCAGTGTATTCGTTTAAAGGCATTGTCCTTTCTCGTTGAGCTCTCCCACGCCTATCTTCCCTAACCCCACCAGCTAAGACTGGTCACAGAGCAACCTCTGACCACTGCAGTGAAGTTTACAAAGGCTTGCTGCACTGCACGTACCATGCACCAAGAAGCAGATTATCAGGAAGGGCAAACACAATAGCAGCTATCACTGAGTGCCCTCCACATGCCAGTCCTGAACTGGACCGGTTCCCTACGCTACCTGGCACAGCTCTCCTGGGTGGTAATGCCCCTGTCCATTTCAGATGCAAGAACCTAAAGACTGAAAGGCATGGCTTGCTGACTACCACATAACCGTAGATGCCACAGTGAGATTTTTACTGAGCGTATGGTTAAATATTTGAACTCTGGAGCCTTCAAGCCACACTAGCTTTGCAATCTGGTACTTGATTCTAAAATCCTGCTGTGAAAGGGGAGCAGGGGCTTCAACCTGAAGCCCCTGTGAAAGCGAAGGGCACCAGTGTTCCGGATGATTGGCCTTCCCACCCTCCCGTGTAGCCTCCAAACCCATTACCTCCTTACTTTTTAAGGAACTTTGAGGCCAGAACAGTTTGTTTTCCTTCTTCTTCCTCAGAGTCTGAATCAGAAGATGTGGAGCTGGTGTCCCATTCTTCGTCTTCAGAATCTTCAGAGTCCTCATCATCATCCTGCGAGGGAAGAGAGGATCCGGAGGAAGGCAAGGCACGTAACTCTGGATTACAAATCACCCAGGGGAGTCCCCACAGCTCCCCAGCACAGCGGGGAGCCTGGCAGTTGGATCCCAGTTCACCTAGTGTCTAACACAACACACTCTCTGAACCCAAGGGCACCATAAGATTACATTTCTTCTTCCCAAGACCTAAACATCCTGAGAGGAGATCACCCAGGATACACCTGGAATCGCTTACTTCCATCTTTTTGTGGAACTTCCGACTCTCCCCAGAAGATTCTTGTTTCTTCTTCAAGAAAGTCGTATTATTGACTCCATCCTCGTCCTCATCCTCATCTGAAGAGCCTGGTAGGAAAGGAAGTGGGAGGAAAAAAAGCTAGACACTTAAGGCCAAGACTGAAAACAGAAATGAGATCAAGAGAACCCATGGCATGGCACTGGGCCTTCCAACTATCTTCAATAAAGGTCTTCTCTCACCTTCTGAGTCTTCCTCATTCTTTTCTGCATCTTCATCTGCAGACTGCTCAGGGTTCTGCATTGAGGAAAATCAGAGAACTAAGATGCCTACCATAAGCCAAGGATGGTGGCCCGTGCCTTGAATCCCACCACTCAGGAGGCAGAGGTAGGAGATCATTGGGAGTTCAAGGCCAGCCTGGTCTACACAGTGAGTTTCGGTAGTCAGAGCTACAGTGACTACCTCCAACCCATCAACAACAAAAGAACAAAACGTCTGCCACATACAAGCCTCCTCCTTCTGAACCCCTGTCAGTTTGTTATGGTTCTCTCCTTAGCCATGTGTCATCTACCCATGCTCTGGAGTTTTGTCACAGGATCAAACTCCTCCTGGTTCAAACCTTAGCCTCCGGCCGACTCACCTGCTTGTAGTTGGTGATGTGTGACTCGAAATCTCGGTTGTATTTCCGGATCTTCTGGCGCAAGGTACTCAGAGCCTTGGCATTGTTTTTATTCATCTTCTTCTTTCCTTCTTTATCTTCCCAAAGCTACCAGGGGTAAAAGGAAGAATAGGGACCTGAGACTAAGTGGCATTTTCAAAATGCAGGCTTTAAAATCCCCTACCCTCCCAGGATCTTGCTATCCAGACACCATCTGTACCACTATTAACCAAGACTGTTAACTAAGCACACTTGGGACTCAATGGAGGCAAGCAGCCTACAGCTGACCTACACTCCAAGCCAGGACTAGGGAGAAAGAGGCAGGGAGGCAGGGGTGGGCAGATCTCTGAGTACAAGGCCAGCCTGGTCTCCAGGATGGCCAAGACTACACAGAAAATCCCTGTCCTGAAGAAAAAAAAAAAAAAAAAAAAAAAACCAAGAACAACAAAAAACAGCCAAACCCCAATAAAAATAGTCAAGCTTTTGTCCAAAAATAAGTTTCTCTCCTTTCTTTATCTCATGTTCTATGTTCTAAGCACCACTGTAGGTAAGAAGGCAAAGAGCCCCAAGGAGAGCCCTGGCAGCAGGCCAGCAGCACAGCCAGGCCCACAGCCCTCTGCATGCTCAGAGTCACACCTCATTAAGATAGTCCTCCAGGTCAGCCAGTATTCGGATGTAGAATCGGGGGACACCTTCCTTATCCACAATACTCTTGGCTTTCCCATAGGCCTTTCCCAGGAGCTCAAACTCTTCAAGACACTTGGTGACATCTCGAATCTTCATGGCATTACGGATGGTTCGTATGAGGTTGGTCAGTTCCTCAAACCTGGATAGGTTCAATACCAGATTGGCTGTGTCTATCATGGAGGAAGCAATACCATCACTCCCCTAACCCCTAACCTACTATGGCCTCACCTCTTGTCCTTGGCGCTTCGGACAACTCTCTTTGTATCCTCCTCATCCTCGCTCAGTAACAAAGGCCTGTATGAAAGGAACAGAGACCATTACCCTTCAGTCTTAGCTAGTGTCATTTCTCTTACCAGATGAGGACTGAGGCATGCATACCATCTTCTTCTCTGACCCTTTTTCTTCATACCCATCTTAAACAGCTCCAACTCTAAGTGAGGTCTCTTGTCAAACCCTGACAGTATCTACAAGAATGTCCCCAAGAACAAGTAACAGAAGTGCTTATGGACTGTATGAGACAACTAACTGTCTAATGGCACATATGGCTACAAGTACCCAAGAAAGCAGCAGACAAAAGGCCCCCTAACTCTAACAAATGGGAAAAGCTCCAAGGAGCTGGTACCTAGCCAGATTCTAAAAAGAAACATTTTCCAAAATAGGAGAGACCACTAGTTTTAGTGAATTCTAACACCCTCTTTGCTTATATATTTTTTAATAATGGGTCATAGCACTCAGCAACAGTGTCTCTATTCTTTTCTTTCCATGGTATTAACTTTTCCTGACGACTCTTTTTTTTAATATGGGACAAGTGATAGTTTTTCACTTTGGACAGTGTTATGCTAACGCAGTCACGTGGATATGTCTGGATATTCATCTACAATTCTCTACAAGTCTCTGTGGAGGTAAGTATCTCTTAAAACCCTTCAGGCACACAGCAAAAACAATGTTGTTTTTAAGAACTGTTTCAAAGTTCAAAAAGCTTTAATTTGCAGAGATGGAGAAAAAGACAGTAAATAAAGATGAACACAGCAGTGTTTAGCATTTGGCACGCAGAGCCAAACGACAGGATTTCAGGGCCAAACTAACCAAGCACTGAGGATTTCCCTCCATGAGTACAAATCATAACGACTAAGCTTGGTGGGAAGATTTACGATACAGGGAGTTTTCGAAGGCCAGTGCGCCACAGACAGGGGCGGGAAGGGATGCGAGAGACAGAATGTGGGCAGGAGTTAGGAGGCTGCAGACTTGGAGGCCTTAAGAGCTGATGCAATACTAAGCAACGGGAAACCTCTCCTCCTCCTCGGTACCGAGGACGCCGAGGGCTCCCAAAGCTCGCAGCGGGAGCTCCTTTCTCAGACGCGCCCAGCCCATGGCTCCGCTCGCCCACCCGAGCCCCCGCAGCCCGCCAAACCCGTCCCCTCCGCGCCCCCAGCTCACTGTTTGCCGTAGTTCCCGGAGACGGGTTTGGTGACCAGCTCCTCCCCGGACAGGGACGACTCCGACTCACTGTCCGAGCCGGTGGTGAAGAATCGCGACATGGCGACGGCGCTGAAGGGCTGAGGCGCTCGCGGCCGGAACCTGAGAAAACCCGCGGCGTCAGGGTTTGGGGGCAACCGCGGCTACCATCTCCCGACCCGGACCCCCGTTCCCGCCTGCACGGCCTCCCCCTTGCCCTCCACGGAGCACGAGGCCCAAGAGACACGAACCAGCTGAGCTGCCGAGTCCCACTGAGCAGGCGAGACAGGCACGACGCCGGAAGAGGAAAAGGTTGGGGGGGGGCGTCACTTCCCGGAAGCACCAAAGAATGCGCTAAATGACTACAATTCCCAGTGGCCTTTGCGCTACACACGGCCTCGGACGAATTAATAGCAGAGGTTCTAAGTCTTAAAAGAGTCTAAACTAAGACTGACTGGCTGCTTACTCGGACCGCCGGGACTAGGCTGCAAGACTGACAATATAGAATTTAGTGACCGCCTCATGGTGCACGTCTGTAATTCCCTACACTAGAAAGGGTGAAGCAGGAGGATCATGGGTTCAAGGCCAGACTGGACCAAAAAAAAAAAAAAAAAAAAAAAAAAAAAGCTCTGAAGCCTGCGGAGGTGGTTCAACACCTTTAATCCCAGCACTCAGGAGGCAGAAGCAAGTGGATCTCTGAGTTCGAGGCCAGCCTGGTCTCCTGAGCGAGTTCCAGGACAGCCAAGAAAAACTGTCTCAAGAAAAACAAAAAAACAAAAAGTATTCTGGCCGCCCACCTTAACTTCAGAGTAAGAATCTAAGGGCCGGTGTCAGCGTGATGCCGATGGCTGCTAGGTTTTGGAGGGGTGTCGTTGTTGTCATTTTGTTTTGTTTTAGAAAAGGGTTTTAAAAATGTGGAACGCTTTACAAATTTGTGTGACATCTTTGTGCAGGGGCCATACTAATCTTACCTGTATCTTTCCAATTTTAATATATGTGCTGCAGAAGGGAGCATGGTTTCGCAGGTTTAAGCAAACTTCATGGATCTTGAGTGTTGGAATCCTGGCTTTACCGTTTTCTTAGGCAAACTTTCTAACTTCTAACCTCTCTCTGCTCTTCTCCCTGTGCTACAAACAAAGGGGAATAATAGCACTTGTTCATTTGATATTAGGAACATAAAATGACAACATGTGATGTGTGTGGGACAGTACCTTGTGCAGAATGAGCATATACTAGCCACAGGACCCACGAGGTGGTTCAGATGCAAAAGCATTTGTCACCAAGCATAAGAACTTGAGTTAGTTCCTGATGGCCACAGAATAGAAAAAAACAACTCCTGATAGCTGTCCGCTGACCACCTCCCCTGACTACTACCCCACCACCTCCCCACCTCCCCCAATTCCTAGTGGCCTTTGCAACATGTAAGGCCTAGATTTTTGTAGTACTGGGGATGGAACCCAGGGTCTAGATCCATACTAGGCAAGCATTTCACCAACTGATGTCTGGGGTGCCCAAAAATAAACAGTGAAGTATAATTCTAGCAAGATGGCACTGTTGGGTGGGTTTTATATAAAGACGGCCTTGAGGTCAGAGGCCTGAGGCTTCACCTTAGCCTGCTAGCCTGCTGGCAGTGTATGCAGGTCTGTGTGCCTACCTCAGCGTGGCCCCAGTGCCAGTCTCTTGTGTACACATGTTGCCTGCCAGAGCTCAGCTTCCAGGATTAGGTCGGTTTTTTGTTGCTATGAAGAAACCATGCAAAAGCAAAGCAACGTATAGAAGAAAGTCTTCACTGGGGATTACAGTTTCAGAGAGCCAGTCCATGATCAACCAGGCAGGGAGCATGGCAGCAGCCATGGCACCAGAGCAGAAGCTGAGAGATGACACAGAAAGAGGCAGAGGGGGAGAGACACACAGAGAGAACTGGGAAGAGTGTGGGATCCAGACATACACCTCCTCCAAGGCCACACCTACGTTTTTCTGTTTTCTTTTTTCCAAGACAGGGTTTCTCTTTATAACCTCAGCTGTCCTAGTGGAACTTGCCCCATAACCAGGTTAGCTTTGAACTCTGAAAACCTCCAGCTTCTCCCTCTTGGAGTGCTGGGGTTAAAGGCATGCACTATCAAGCCTGACAAGGCCACACCTCTAAATCCTTCACACATGTGATTATGTTGTGAACTCTACACACAACAACAGTTTTAAATGTCCGATATCTTTACTAATAGAGGAAATGCAAATCAAAACCAAAAGGAGATGCCACACTCACTAGAATGGCCATACCAAGACAAAACCAAACCACCACCACCACCCCCCCACACACACACACATGGGGAATAGCCAGTACTGTGAGCCCCTATGAGCCCTGCTTAGTTGATTCTGTGGGCTGTTTTCTTGTGGTACCCTTGACCCTTTGGCTCCTACAATCCTTCCACCCTTTCTTTTGTAGGATTCCTTGAGCATCTCCTAATGTTTGGCCGTAGGTCTCTGCATCTGCTCCTATCAGTTGCTGGATGAAGCCTCTCAGATGACGATTATGCTAAGCTCCGGTCTACAAGTATAGCAGAAAATCATTAGGAATCGTTTCATTGACATTTTATTTTTCTTCCAATTATGTTTGGTTCTGTCATAGGTCTCTGGCTTTCCAGCGTCTGGTTCCAAGCCTTTGGGGCTCCTCTCATGGCATGGGTCTCAGGTTGGACCAGGAATTGGTTGGTCACTTCTGTGAGTTCTGTGCCACCTTTACCCCAGCACATATTGCTGGCCAGACTGTTGGGGGTTGGTCTGGTGCTGCTATGTATTCAAATGCTAAATCTTGGCCCACAGGTGGCAGTCTGATGAGCACATTCTCACACCCAATGATGTTGTATGAATTTTGCTCACCAATCTTTTCTGACTGGTTAAATTAAAGTGGCTACAGCCAGCCCCCAGGAAGCATAGAGATGGGGGTGGGGGGGCATTCCGTTACCATGCAGGGGTCCCAGGTAGGGGCCATAAGAGGGAGAAGGAAGGAAAGAGAAGAAGAAAGAAGACAGAGTAGGAGGTCTTCATTAGACCAGATGGACCAGGAGCACGTGGCTTAGAGAAGTGTCCCCTGAGACAGATTAATGGAGCAAAAATAAAACCAGGGAGACTCAAACAGCAAGTACTTGGTGAGTGCATCTGGAAAATAGCCAGTCTAGTGAAGAAAAAAGTTTAGGAATAGTCACCCGGTAATTGTGCTAAAACTGATTAAATAAATCGATAAGACACTGCGTTGATTACTGGGGGACAGGCCGGGCATATTAAGAACTAATAGAGTTCATTAATAGCATTTATAACACAGGACGAATTGTAGGTTGAAGGTTTTGTGGCTGGGTTGGTGTCCCATTCCTTCCCCCTGAGGTCTTGCCTGGTTACAGAGGATGGCTGGTTCAGACTCTGTATCTCCTATTACTAGGAGTCTTCACTAGGGTCACCCTCATAGATTTCTGGGAGTTTCCATTGCACTAGGTTTCTACTTCACCCCTAAAACGCTCCCCATTCCAGTTATCTCTCCCAGTACTCTCTCCCTCCATCCTGCCCCCACCCGATCCCTCTTGTTCCCATCCCTACCTGCTCCCAGTCCACCCTCAAAATCTCTTCTTCCCAGAGAGAGCCATGCATCTCCGCTTGAGCCCTCCTTGTTACTTGGCCTCTATGAGTCTGTGGATTGTAGCATGATTATTCTTTAGAGCTAATATCCACTTATGAGTACATATCATGTTTATCTTTCTGGGCCTGGGTTACTTCACTCAGGATGATTTTTTTTTTTTTTTTTTGGTTTTTCGAGACAGGGTTTCTCTGTGTAGCCCTGGCTGTCCTGGCACTCACTTTGTAGACCAGGCTGGCCTCGAACTCAGAAATCCGCCTGCCTCTGCCTCCCGAGTGCTGGGATTAAAGGCATGCGCCACCACGCCCGGCTGATTTTTTTTTTCTAGTTCCATTTATTTGCCTGCAAAATTTCATGATCTTATTTTTTAACAGCTGAGTAAAACATTATGTAAATGTACATTTTTCTTATCCATTCCTTAGTTAAGGGACATCGAGGTTGTTTCCAGTTTCTGGTTATTATGAATAAAGCTGCTGTGAACATAATTGAGCAAGTGTCCCTGTGGTAGGATGGGACATCCTTTGGGTATATCCCCAGAAGTGGTATAGCTAGGTCTGGAGGTTCCAATTTTCTGAAAAACCACCGTAATGATTTCCAAAGTGGCTATACAAGTTTGCATTCTCACCAACAACGGAGGAGTGCTCCCCTTGCTCCACGTCCTTGCCAGCATGAGCTGTCACGTGTGTGTCGATCTTAGCCATTCTGACAGGTGTTAAAGATGGAATCTCAGAGTGGTTTTGATTTGCATTTCCCTGCTGGATAAGGATGATGGAGTCCTAAGTGTTTCTCAGCCATTTGAGATTCCTGTTGAGAAGTCTGTTTAGCTCTGTACCCCATTTTTTTATTTGGGCTATTTGGCTTATTGATGTCTAGCTTCTTGAGTTCTCTCTCTCTCTCTGTTTTTTGTTCTTTGTTTTCTTTTTCTGCCTCTCAAGTGCTAGGATTAAAGGCGTGCGCCACCACCGCCCGGCTTTGAGTTCTTTATATATTACGGATATTAGCCTTCTATCAGATATTGAGTTGGTAGAAATCTTTTCCTATTCTGTAGGCTGCCAGATGACAATATCATTTGCCTCACAAAAGCTTTTCAGTTTCATGAGATCCTGTTTATTGTCAATTTTAGTGCCTGAACTATTGGTGTTCTGTTCAGGAAGTTGTCTCCTGTGACATTCGTTCAGGGCTACTACCCACTTTGTCTTCTATGAATATTGTAGGGTCAATCTAACCAAGCAAGTCAAAGACTTATATGATAAAAACTTTCAGACATTGAAGAAAGAAATCAGATTCCCATCAAAATTCCAACACAATTCTTTATAGACTTTGAAAGAACAATACTCAATTTCATATGAAAAAAAAACAACAAGAAACGCAGGATTGCTAAAACACCTCTGTACAGTAACAGAGCTCCTGGAGGAGTCACCGTCCTTATTTCAAGCACTACTACAGAGTTATAGTGATAAAACCCACACAGTATCGGCATAAAAACAGACAAGTTGATCAATGGAATCGAAGACCCAGATATAAATCTACATACCTATGGACATTTGATTTTTTATAAAGAAGCCAGAAATATACACTGTAATTATTGTAAAACAAGATCTTATGTAGGCCAGGCTGACCTCGACTTTCTATGTAGCTGAGGACCATGACCTCTGGATCCTCCTGTCTCTACCTCCCCAATCCTGGGACTACAGGCTTATATTAGCATAGCTGCTTTTGAATTGTTTTCCAGGGATAAAACTGAGAGTCCAAGACATCTTGGGCAAGTACTCTACCACTGAACTATAGCCCTAGTCCTCAGGGTCTCACCGTATATATCCCAGGTCAGACGTGAACTTGTATTCTCCAGTCTGCTGAGTGCTGGAATTACTGGTGTGTGCCATACCTTGTCTGAAATACTTTATACATTCATAAATACATATATTTCACAGTGGGCTCATGTAAACTTTCAGTTTCAGAGACTGCACAAAAAGGAAACTGTTAAAATAAGCATTTATTAGAAGGGCAGAGGGTAGGAGAAAACTCTGAGGCCAGCTCAGGAGTGGGAAACATCAGGGGCTCCTTGCTGCAGTGGGGCAGGGAAGGGCTGTGGCAGAGCTCGAAGATGTGTGGTCTGCCCGTGTGCCTGCAGATCAGTGTGTGCTGAGCAACTCCTGTCAAGGGAGGTGACAGAGGAAGTCATGCAGAGGCAGGGCCAGGACCCCCGACAGGGAGATTCCCAAGGTGTCAGAGATACAGGCAGCTTCCATGGCAAACTCTCGGTGCTTGTCACTGGTCTGGGAGAGCAAAGAGCAAGGGTTAGGCTTCCATCCACAAGGCTCCTAAGGCCACCCACAGCCCTTGTCCAACTGGCACAGACCTCCAGAGCAATGTTGTGGAAGGTATTCACGTAAGCGGCCCCACCCAGGAGCCCTTCATACAGAATGATGATGAAGATGAGGTAGATGCTGGGTAGGAAGCTCAAGCATACATCTGCCAGCAGGAGGGCCAGATTGAGGCACTGTGGGCAGAGGGAAGGGAGGCGTGAGACTGGGCAACAGTACGGCAGGGAGGCAGCAGGTCTCAGAGCTGCCAGGTTATAGGAGATGCCGCTGAAGCAGAGGGCTGTGTAGGATCCCAGGGCCCAGCTGGGCCTGTGGGACCCCGACATCTTGGTAGGCCCTCGATGACCCCATCCTCATCCTCACATGCCTTGTCCCTGTCACTCTTAGCCTGTAATGTTCCTCAACTTCCCATCACTGGTGAGCTCTCAGTCGGACCAGGGTCATTCCTGCTGTGGTCATCAGTCACCTCCTCTCCTTCTTGCCTTTTTTGTTTCTTTTTTAATGGCATGAATCCTAACACCTAGACACCCCTACCACGTGTATCACACATACACACACATACACACACTGCAGATCTAACACAGGAGCTTGTGATTCAGAGGCAAATGCTCTACCAGAGTCCTATCCTCAGCACTCAAGGACCCCCTGAATAGCACCTGTTCTCCCCTAATTACTGCACTGAGATCAACAGGTTATTGACAATGTCTGGAGACCTACCTGCCGTCTCACCAGCTAGGGATACTGCTAAACACCCACAGCAAGTAACACATCAGAATGATCTAGCTGCACATGTCAAGAGTACACATTTTTGGACTGGAAAGATGGCTCAGTAGTTAAAGACACTCGCTGCTCTTCCACAGCACCCACAGGGTGGTCCACAGCTATCTGTAGTTCCAGTTCCAGGGATCTGATACCCCCTCTGGCCTCCATGGGCACCAGGGGCACAGGTGGTTCACAAAGGTTTGTGTATATATAAATTAAACAATGGTCAAGGCTTATGTGGGCCTCAGATGTAGGTTCAAGGCCAGCTTTGAAGACTTTGCCTTCAAATAAAAAGTTTAGGCTGAGCTGGGCGGTGGTGGCACATGCCTTTAAACCCAGCACTTGGGAGACAGAGGCAGACGGATTTCTGAGTTCGATGCCAGCCTGGTCCACAGAGTGAGTTCCATGACAGCCAGGGCTACACAGAGAAACCCTGTTTGGGCTGAAGAGATGGCTCAGCTACAGGTACTTGCCTGTATGACCTGAGTTTGATCACCAGAACCCACACGTCAAAGAAGGGAACCAATCCTGCACGCTGTCTTTTGACCTCCATACACACGGCTTGGCAAGTGTCTCCCTCCCACCAATAAATAAATATAAATATAAGTATGTTTATTTAACTTGTATAAAATAAATAAATAGGGCTAGAGCGATGGCTCAGTGGTTAAGAGCACTGACTGCTCTGCCAGAGGTCCTGAGTTCGATTGCCAGCAACCACATGGTGGCTCATAACCATTTGTGATGGGATCTGATGCTCTCTTCTGTAGCACAGCTACAGTTTGTTTATATATAAACAAACAAATCTTTAAAATAAATAAGTAAGTAAATGAAAGCAAGCTTGAGGGCTTAAGAAGTTCAGTAACAATCAGCAAGGACCCGGCATGAACAAGGCCTAGGTGCAGTCAGAATGACTATGAGGACAAAGCACGACGGCCAGGCACGAGGCACAGGCCCTCAACGCCAGCATTCATGAAACAGATCTGTGAGCTCCAGGCCAGCCTAGTCTACATATCGGATTCCAGGCCACCCAGGACTACACAGTGAGATCCTATCTTAAAAACAAAGAAAAAAAAATAAAGCAGACAAGAACAAAATCAAATAAATCAAAACAATATCTTGTTCTTCCTTTTTTTCTCAACATTGCTATACAAACACTGAGAAATAGGTGTTGCCCACGGCTATTAACTATTTTAAATTTTGCAGTACTAGGGATGGGACCCACAGCCTCAGACAGGCTAGGCCAACACTGCCACTGAGGTGCACAATCCTGCTCCACCCCATCTGACTTCCTGATAGGAAACCTGAGGCTCGTTAGAGGTTCAGAGACTGCTGTGAGTCACACAGCTCTTGAGAACAGAAACTGGAATTTACCCACAAGTATGACTGGCTCCTCCTGGTGCCACCGCACATTTTATATGGAGCCCGGCTGGCCTTGAGTGCTGTACTTAGGAATGCTGGAGTATACTAATGTAAGGAACTCAGGAGGCCGAGGTGGGTGTGAACAAACAGGGCAGGCACTCAGTACCTGGAGCAGGGCTAGGACCCAGGTGAACCGTATTCGGCAACATTGGAGAGAAGAGCGCGAGGCAAACACGCCAGCCTGGTAGAGCATCTGGTACCTAAGGTTGGGGCAGAGAAGAGGAAGAGGCTCTCAGGGCACTTTTGGGGGTCAACCCCAGGACCCCAACATCAGGGATCCTCCCAGCCTACTGCCCACCTGCCAACTTCTCTCACCATCGGTACTGCTGAGCATGGCTTAGGGAAGTGTTCCGGAAAAACAGGAGCTCGAACTGCAGCGAAGACCAGATAGATGGAGATGGCGGAAACTCAGCCCTATCTCTCCTCCCACATCCCTCCCCAGCGCCCCTCACTCACAAGTCCCTGGTTGATAAAGTATTCTGCAAAGTAGACCAGCACCAGAGGGATGATGTATCGCAAGAGACCCTGGAAGAGTCGGGAGATGTAAGTGGAAGGCAAGAGGCAGAGGATCTTCACGGGGCACCCGCAGCCACCATTCAAACCTTGAACACTGTCCACCTTTCCTGGAGGGAGAGGTCCCAGCTGGTACCTACAGAGCAGGGGGAAGGGGAGGAGGTTGCACGCTGACCGCTTAGCTAAGGCGCCAGCATGCAGCAAGCAACCAACCACCACAGCAGTGTGTGGATTTAAACGCTACTTAGTCGTCGCTAAAATGGTAAACTTCACGCTGTATACATATGCATATACACACAAATACATATATAACTTTTTTTTTTTTTTAAAGAGCAAGACTGTAGATCAGGGTACAGCTTTTATCTACCGACTCCATCCCAGACTCTGGCTGAGCCTTTCATTTCTAGAACAACTAGGCTCCTTTTCTCACATAAGGCCTCGCCCTGAGCTGTTTCCTGTGCCTAGAACATGTTCACCTAGGCGTTTGCAAAGCTGACACCTTGACAGCCAAGTTTCAGCCCAGAGATGTCCTTCAAAAGGCCGTTTTGGGCTGAAGAGATGCCCAGTGGACGAGGGCACTCGCTGCCGAGTCTGAATGAGCAGAGCTCAATCCTCAGAAAGTCGGACCTCACACTTGTGCACATGCTCTTGCCCAGACAGCTCCATTCTCAAAATTAAAAGGTTTGTTGTTGGGGGTTCTCTTGGGGGCTCAAGAGATGGCTCAGTGGTTAAGAGTAATGGCTGCTCTTCCAGCGGACCTCAATTCCCAGCACCCACGTGGCAGCTCACAACTGTCTATAACTCCAGTTCCAGGGGATCCAACACCCTCCCATAGACATGCACACAGGCAAAACACCAATGCACATAAAATAAAAATAGACAAATTGTTGCGCAGTGGTGGTGCATGCCTTTAATCCACACTTGGGAGGCTGAGGCAGGTGGATCTCTGAAAGTTTGAGGGCAGCCTGGATTACATACAGTGAGTTCCAGGACAGCCAGGGCTACACAGAGAAACCCTTCCTCGAAAAGCAAGCAAGCAAGCAAGCAAGCAAACAAATAATTACAAAAGTAAGTAAATAAGTAGAGCCTTTCTCAGAGCTGGAGGGGTGGCTTGGGGTTAAGTGGCGGCACACACCCTGAATCCCAGCGCGTGGAAAGCAGAGGCAGGAGAATTTCTGAGTTCTGGTCTATAGCGTGAGTTCCAGGACAGCCAGCGCTACACAGAGAAGTTCTGCCTCAAAAAACCAAAACAAACAAACAATTTTAAAAGAAAGAAAGCAAGAAAGCAAGAAAGCAAGAAAGCAAGAAAGCAAGAAAGCAAGAAAGCAAGAAAGCAAGAAAGCAAGCAAGCAAGCAAGCAAGCAAGCAAGCAAGAAAGAAAGAAAGAGCACTGGTTGCTCAACCATGAGGGTCCGCATTTGAATCCTGGCAACGTCGGCCAGCTCCCAACTGCCTGTAACTGCAACTCCAAGGCATCTGATGCCCTCTGCTGGTCATCCGCGGTATAAGTTCACAAATACACACACACATCAATAAATAGAAAAATAAATCCTAGCCAGGTGTATGGTGGCATATGTGTTTACTCCTAGCACTTGAGAGGCAGAGGCAGGTGGATTTGTGAGGTTAAGGCCATTCGAGAGTACACAGTGATTTCTAGGCGAGCTAGGACTATACAGGGAGACTATGTTTAAAAACCAATAAGCAAAAACTTGAAGAAAAAACAAAACAACAAAAACCCCACACTTGGAACCTTCTGTATAGCGGCACCCTTAACCATCCCCACCCCATTTCCTTAACTGTTACTTTCTGGGTCTGTGTAGGGTCTTACTATGTAGCCCAACTGGCCTTGAAATCATAGAGATCTGATTGTGGCTGCCTCCCGAGTGTTGGGATTCAAGGTGTGCGCCACCCCTCTGGGCCCCATCCGAGGTTTTATGTCCTGTGAAAATGCTCATTCCTTCATCTCGAGCACTACCATTCCCAGCAGTCGGAATGTCTGGCATGCAGTCAGTAGTTAGTAAGTATACATGACTGCTTTGACCCACACCTGTACACCTAGCAGCCCGTTTCCCTCAACTGTGTCCACTGTTGAGACCAAAACCCCAAGGCGGAAAGTGGCCCTGGGATGGGAGGGCCTTTGCATCCTACCTGGCTTTGACTCTGGGGTCTCGGTGCCTATGAGAGGCTGCCGGGCAGCAGTCTCTGCCTCGTTTTCCCCTCCAGGGTCCAGGGGTTCAGGAGATGTGAGCAACAAGAAATAGCTGGGATGGAATGGAGAAGCGAGTCAGGGGGCTCTTGTCGGGAAAGGCCCCAGAGGTCCTGCAGGCCTGCCCCTCCAGGCCCGCCCCTCCCGCCCTTCACACTTGCGTGGGGCGCTCCCAGCCTCTATGGTATCCTGTGCTGGGAAAGCTTCCTTGTTTCTACCCAGGGACCTCATTTGACTCAGTCACAGCACCTGCTCCGTTTCCCTGTTCTCAGTACTACTTCTCATATATTCACCACTTCACAGAGATTCTTCTAAATGTGTTTCTTGACATGTTTATTCACGTAGATACTGCACTCTGGTGACTCTCCCCACCCACTCGGGTCCCCACACCCTGTGACCTTTCCCACATCACAGGTCCCTTTCTCATACTCAGTGTCTTTTTGTTTCGTGTTGTGACTGAGTTTACCCAGGGTCTGTGTGATCATGGGATTTCTTTCTTTCTTTTTTTCTTTTTTTTTTTTTTTTTTTGAGACAGGGTCTTACTATGTAGCTCTGGCTGGCCTGGAGCTCAAGATGTAGACCAGGCTGACCTCAAACTCACAGAGATCCGCCTGCCTCCTGAGTGCTTGGATTAGAGGCATTCGCCACATATTCAATTATCTCATTTAGCTTCTGAGCCAGGGTCTCCATGTGTATCCCAGGTAGGCTTCAAACACGTGATCCTTTTCTGTCACCTCCCAAGAGCAGGACTGTGGGTGTTCAGCATTACACACATACTGACTCCTTTTTTCAAGATAGCCATGTAACAGGCCACCGGACCTTAGGGACAACTGACTCCAATGGAAATGCCATTCAAACTATAAAATTCAGCATGTAGACAGCACCGCCTGCCAAAACTAAAACAAAGGCCTACTCTATCAAAATCCATAGTTCAGCGACAGTCTCTGAATGCACTAGCCTTGTGTTTTGGCTTCTGTAGTTCTACTTCTGGCTAACTGTTCTTGTTGATTGAAGTATGTCAACCCAGACCATGGTTTTGTACTTGAAAGCTCACCCTGAGAAAGACTCAGGCTACACTGGGATTCTGAACATGCAGTGTGCAGTTACCAGGTGACTAATTGGCTTTCCACTGGGTTTAAACCCATGTCTGAGCCGTCTTTCTGGTGGATACCCCACAATAGCCCTAAGCTATAACATGATGCCTCCAGAGTGCTGGGATGAAAGGCATGTACTACTACACCTGGCTTAATAATGTTTTCTAAAATATACAAATACACACAGAAGAAATAAACCGAGGTGCACTCAGTCCCAGCCCCAGTCTCAGGAGCCGACCTGTGCGGATGAGACAGAACCAGCCTGAGACAGAGACAACTGAAGGTCAGGAATGAAGTTGTCCAGAGTCACACAGCTAACACACCCCCACTCTGAGATTCCAACTGAGGGGTGTCGAGAGTCCAGAATCCACACCCCTTCACAACAAGGCTGAAGAGCTCTGAAGATTGGATTAGCATCAAGTTCCTCCTTCCATCTTTCATCCTTTGGGCCTAAGGACACTCACCTGGCTAGCAGCAGAACAGGGATCCCCAACATAGAAAGTAGGGTGTGCTGCGGGGAGAGGCCAGCCTGGGTGAGTCCCAGGTAAGACAGCGATCCAAGAAGCCCTGCACCCCCGGTACCCGAAGACCACCATGAGATCACAGCACTGAAAAGAAGACAGGAGCACTGAGGAAGATGGAAACCAGCAGGGGGCACACGTCTCCCAGTCCTCCTGGCCCAGGCCGCTTACCTGGGGTAGAAGGCAGTCAGTGAAAGGAAGGTGACCTCCCCTAGCCCTGAGGAGATGCTGGCCAAAACCACTCCTGGGAGGACAAACAGCAAACAGTGACCTTTAACTGAAAGCCACAGTCCCCAGTGGTTTGTTTACAGCCTCAACTCCATCAGCTCAGCAGGGCTAAGAATAGATCTGTCACTGAACAGACAGGCTAGGGTCTCACCTGAAAAGCCACACCCTCCTCCACATGTCCTCTCCAAGACTGTACCCCCATCTTCATTCAGTTAATAATTCCCAATTATTCAACCCTGCTCATCCCCACCTATACTCAGTCTCCCCATTCCTTCCTATTGACACCCTCCAATTGTTCCTAGAGCTCACTTCTGGTTAGGGAAGCTCTAGAAGGTTTGTCTTTGAGACAAAGTCTCGGGGATGTAGTCCAGGCTGGCCTGGAACTTGCTATGTAGATCAGCCTGGACTGGCCCTCTCCTTGTTTTTTTTGTTTTTTGTTTTTGTTTTTTGAGATAGGGTTTTGCTGTGCAGCTTAGGGTAGGCTTGTGGCCACTCACTGTGTGGCCCCAACTAATCTCAAATTCACAATCTCCCAAGTGTGTGTATGCATGCATGCATGCACGCACACACACACACACACACACACACATACACACACACACACAGAGGATGCTGGGGAGACTACAGCACATCACTCTGTTGAGTCCATCAACCTCTCCCAGCTTCGTACTCACCACACAGGCTTAACCCCACTGACTGAGAGAAGGCAACCAGAACAAAGCTCCCAGCAGAACAAACTCCACTGAGGAGCACCCGGGGGCTGAGAAGAGATGAGGAGGAACTCAGAAGGCCACCTCCATGCGAGACTCCCCAGACTCCTGCTTCCTCCCACCCTGCCTCCCTCCTGCCACCCCGACCCAGACCTGTAAGGCAGCAAGTGAAGGCCAAGAGGCGCCAGGAGTTTGATGACAAGGGTGGGAAGGATGTCTGCTAGGAGTACCGCCTGAGACAGGAGAACACAGTGAGAGCCTAGACCCTTCCCAACCCAGCCGGGGAGCCAGCCAGTGAGACCTGCTGCAAGTTAGGCTCTGGAGTTAGATAGATCTCTGTTCATTCCCAGCTCTGGGGCTCCTCAAATGGCTGTCAGGGCATATTTACACACCGAGCTTCAGTTTCCTCATCCAAAGAGGGAAACTTACAGTGTTTCACTCACAAAGCTGGGTGGGGGTGGTAACCCGAGCTAATAAGTACTATTCACAGAACATATTCATCACTGCAATCCCAACAGTCCCAACTGGATGGGGGTGGGGGTGGGGGTGGGGGTGGGGGAACGAGATTGCAAAGGCATGGATCGTGGGGTCCCCACATGGACACTCACAGCTGTGGAGATCGAGTTGCAGTCAAATCGAGATGAGCTGTTGTGGGGTGTGGCTGTTGGGCCTGGTTCCACCTATGGGAGAGAAGAGTCTTTCTGACAAAGCGGCAGGAGGCTAACCAAGGCCCAGGCCCAGTTCGGTCCTAACTTCACAAACGGCTGTGGGTAGGCAAGGCTTCTTGGGGGCCTTGGTTTTTCTATGTCCACAACGAAGAGAGTGTTTATAGGCATCTCAAACTTGGGGCCAGAGGCCAAACACAGCCCCCCAAGATGGATGCACCATGTTTAAGAGCATTCATATAGAAATCTGGGTTTCTGGAAAATCTCAGCTTGGGTCAAATTCCCTCGTGAACCTGCAAAGTGGAGGCTGCGCCTCTTAGGGCCTGCGTGCTCTAGCTCACTGCCGCCAAAGGCTCTCCACCTGGGTAATGTTACCTGCCAGGAGCATTTGTAACATCTGGAGACATTTTTGGCTGTCACTTTTGGTTGACAAGAGGCATGGGATGCTACTAAACGTCTACAACATGCAGGACAGACTCACAACAGTCACCTGACCTCAAATGTCAACAGGGTACAGTGACAAAACACACCACAAAATAAGTTCTTACCCAGCCAGTTATGTGAGCTCACCAACCTGGTACCCGTTGCTCTCTTTAAGATCCCTCCTGCCATGAGGATGTGGGAGACTAAGACCTTTAGCTCCACGATCCCTCCCAGAGCTACTCTAGGAGTTTTTCAGGGGTCCTCTGGCCCTGAGTGGGTCCCTAGTATTTCCATGGGGACTGACCTATGGTGGCGGTGAAGAGGGGCTCACTTACATGGCTCTGGTTTCCAGATGCCTGCTCCTGCTTGAGGATGTCATGGGCAGCACTCAGCATCACCACATATGAGAAATTGTTGCAAAGACCCAAGATCCTAGAATGAGGACACATCTTCACTGTCTGGCTTTCTGTCCACCTACAGTCCTTAAAGAGCTCTCCCTTATCTGCATTCTTCAAACACTTTTTTTTTTCCTTCTCCACTATCAAAACAGGCCTTGAGATTAGACCAGCTCATGGCCAAGTGCCAAGACCTCCTCCTAAGCACTATTTCTCCTACGCTTACACTAAGATTCTGATCCCTGGGCATTTCTCATCAACTGAAACACACTGTGGTACAATGCAAATATCTAGCGTATTCCTGTGCAAAACGGAGACAAATTTTCAACTGCTGATCTCAAGGGAATCAAAATAATAGCAGGGCATATTGTTCTTATTTTCATCTCCCAGAGCTGTGCTCAGAACTTGGCAAAAGCAAATTGGCTGGGGACAGAGCTCACTTGTACAACAGGACATGAGCCCGGGAAGGACCTGCTTTTAACACCCTGCACTGCAAACAGAAACAATGGGTGCTCTGGGCACGGTGCTACAGCAGGCCTATAACTGCAGCACCTGGAAGGCAAAAGCAGGATTAGAAATGTCAAAGTAAGCCCCTACTGCTTGTAGAGTTTGAAGACCTTTCCAAAAAAAGAAGAAAAAGAAGAGGAAGAGGAGGAGGAAGAGAAGGGATAGACGGAGAGGGAGGAGGAGGAAGAGGAAGAGGAGGAAGAAAGAAAGAAAGAAAGAGAGAAAGAGAGAGAGAAAGAAAGAAAGAAAGAAAGAAAGAAAGAAAGAAAGAAAGAAAGAAAGAAAGAAACCAAAGTTACTGCAATCCAGTTGGCTGGAGGAAAACATTTAATAAATAACTCTACAGATACTAAGATCTGATCAATAGGTGAAGGTGGGAATTTAATGGAACTTGAAAAGTTCACAGTTGATTAAGTATCTGTGTATTCAACTGCTTTTCACAACTTGGCTCTCATCATCTTTGCTCCAATCGCACTTTACTTTGTTTGTTTTTCGAGACAGGATTTCTCTGTATAGCTCTGGCTGTCCTGGAACTCACTCTGTAGACCAGGCTGACCTCGAACTCAGAAATCCGCCTGCCTCTGCCTCCCAAAGGCGTGCGCCACCACGCCCAGCTGGCACTTTACTTTTGCACAACTCTCAGACCACTTACCAGAAACCCACTGCATTCTTCCAAAGGACACTCCGACTATCCAACTGAGGGGCCTGGGGCTCTGAGTCGGTCTCCTCCCCTGGGAGGTAGAGAAAGCATGACCCCCACTCACTCGGGTACAAGAAGGCCCCGCCTATCCCGCATCGTGTTGAGGGGGCAGGGCCACCATCCCAACTCCTCGGCAGAGGTGGTCATTCCCAAGGCAACCGACGAGAGCACTCACTCTCAGAATCCTCAAGGCGCCTCCACGAGCCCGCAGAACTTCCCATAACATTGAGTTCGGGTCCCCCAAAGGGTCCAAAGTCAGCGTGTGTTCCGAGCTAGCTTCAAGAAAACAGATTAAAGTCTGGGACAGGTGGGTGCGAAGGATCAACGCCCCGCGGTCAGTCCCAGGTTCCGCTGTCTGCTATACACGACTGTGCATCGAAGGACCCCCAGATCTCCAGCTCGTGTTCACCCACGCCCCACCCGTCTGACCCCGCCCCCTGCCCCTCTAAAGCAAAGCCCCCGCCCCCAGGCCTGTACCTTTAAGAGCAGCTGAACTCTCCGCAAAGTAGACTAGCGGGTTGGGGGTCACGTGACAGTACCCGTGAGCCTTCCATCACGTGCTTGAGGGTTGCTTCTTACTTCCGGGTCCTTTTTTATCTTTTTCGCCTTTAGGCTTCTCAAACTTAGGAGAATAAAAGAAGGAGAGTTCAAGAGAACGCTGGAAGCACTGATTTTGAACTGGAGTCGAAGGGAGCCACAAGTAGAGCCGTGAAAAGCGGCGCTCTAGACGCCTACCAAATCTGCCAGTACTAGTCATGGCGCGGGAGGCTTCAGCTTCTTTCCCACTGCTCTTACTTGCCTGAAACAATTATGGCTACTTTGCTGCGGCTGTCCCACTACCCCACCCAACGTCCCAAGGACAAGTTCTGCTTGAGAGCAAAGGCGACCAGCCTCAAGTGTTATCTGTTGTCCTTACAGACCTATTGTAAAGACCTATAATAAGCATCTGGGAAGTAGCTGAGAGTAGATCGATTAAAAATAAGCACCCACAAAACAGGATTCTATGAATTATCTGTGGCAATATTCACGATGTTACGGTTAAATCCCCTTTGCCTTACTATCCTAGAACAACAAATACCACGAAAGTTGTCCAACCCCTGGTTTTACAAGAGAAAACCAAGGTCCCTCCGCCCTGCTGTGCAACAGAGGCTAGACTTTTAGCTGACTTCAGAGACTCAGCAGTAAGAAATAGAGCAAAGGTGCTAAGTTCACTGAGAAAGCTGCTATGGGTGTTTTTCCTGGCCTGTGATGTCAGCCGTTTGTCCTAATTGAAAGTTAGGAGAATGAGGCTGAGAGGATAGTTGGAATGTGTCACCTCACAGTTCCAAATAAGGAGCCCTTCCCTTACCTTCCACTCGATGGCAGGGCAGCATCTTGACCATTCTTCATCAAGCCTATTCCTCTGCTATAGCTTCCAGCAGCCTCTGCCCACTTCTCCCGGGTCTTTTCAACCACCTGTCATTAAGATTTGCCGTTTGAAACATGCTCTCCTGTGGTGTTCTTCCTAGATCACTCAACCAGTGAGAAAAAGGATCCTCCCACCCATGCAAGGCTCTAGAAATTCTGCAGCCTCTGTCCTTACGGAACTCACAGTAAGCTGTGAGGACACATGACCACAGTACAAGAATAACCGTAGGTGAGGATGTGGGCATTGAGCACCAATCCAGACCTTTCATCCCCAGAAAAATCTTAATGGCATTGAAAATGGGAACCCAGAACTTCCAGTGGCCTTATCCTCACTTCTACAGCTTCTCCCCAAATAAATCAGGAACCACAAACCCTAGCTTCCTCTCACTGAAGGCTGTGGCTTGGAGGAGCCGGAAATGGCTGAGGTGCGAATACAAGACCTGAGTCACTCAGGCTGCACTTGCCGCATGCCCCCTCCCCCATACCCAATTCTGAGGTCTCCTGTTTCCACTTTTTTTTTTTTCCTTTCCCCTTTCTGGCCCAATCCTCTGCCCTTTAGTTCCAGATGTGCACCCGAGTCTGAGTCACCTGGACACTGTTAAGCCATCCCCCTGCCTGTCATGAAGTCATTCATGAGCAGGGGGGAGGTGCACAGGGCCTGGGGTGGAGATTCGTCAGGGAGAGTCAGGGGAAGAGGAAGTGTCTTGGGTGCTGGGGAGGACTTCGTGGGTGGGGACGGATGGTCATTGTGAGCTTTCTGGACACACAGAGACCTGCAGGATGGATTTTCTCCGGCTTCGTCTCCCTGGGCTACATCAGGCTTTGAGGGGAGCACTGGTGAGAGGGGCAGAGAGATACCCGAAACTTCCACCATTCCTTGTAGTCTCACCTTTCCTCTCCCTTACAGCCTCTCCTCAAGCCTGAGCAAGCTCCTTTTCCTACAGTCAGCCAGACTCCTAGCCCAGTCCTTCCTGGGTTTCAATCTCCTGCCTCCACAAGTGTACCCACTTACTCAAGCTAGGCCTTGTCGGGGTCCCTTAGCAGACGTCCAGATCCCTGATTCTTACCTGGGCTTTGTTAACAGTGTACTCCTGGGGAAGTGGCTAGACCTCCCCTGAGTGCCTTCACTCTTCTTTCTTGTCTTCTAGGACTCCTTCAGTGCGTTTGTGTCCTACCTCGTAGGAGACACAGTCCCCACAGTAGAGAGGCAGGCACAGGCAGCTGAGGAACTGGGGGAGGTGACTGAGGGGAAGGTTGTAGGAGAGGAAGCCCAGGAGGCACTGGAGGGACTTAGAAGTGGCCAGAGTGAGAGGGTAGAAGCACCTGAAGAGACTACAAGATGCCAAGAAGGAAGTTTAGCTGGTGAACAGACATGGGGGTGGAGAGCAGATAGCTCCGCAAGGCCCCAAGCAGAAAGGCAGGACACTGGGTCCTGGAAGGCAGCTGAGGATGCCAGGGGCCAGGAGCCAAGTGTCCCACTGAAGCCTGAGGCAGAGCCTGGGACTCACAGAGACAGGAGCAGAAATACAGCCCAGGAGATCTGGGAGCAGGATGAGGAGGAAGCAAGCAGTGGGGAGCCTCTGAGAACCCGTGAACAGAAGGAAGAAGAGGAGGCGGTGGTCAGAGCAGCAGAGCCAGGGATGGCCAAGGGGGTGGAGTCACAGCCAACCTGGCACAACGAGCCTGGGGGGAATGCTGGCACTGAGGGGCAGAATATGACAGAGGACAGCAAAGAGATAGACTGGGTGGCCAAAGACATGGTTGCAGAAGTCGAATGGCTTGGTGCCAAAGGGGCTAACAAGGAAGAGGAGAGGATGGTCCCAATGAGGGATGGCCAAAGTGCAAGGGCACAGGGGACACAATGCCCCGGAGCCGAGTCTGAGGACCAGGCCATGTTGAGTAGAGAGGCCTGGAAAGTCTCAGATAGGGAGGGGTCTGATAGCCTAGGAATTCAGGAAGCAGAATACGAGTCAGACCCAGGAGACAACTTCCCAGGAACTACTGGGAGAGTCTGGGTCCTAGAAGAGGCTGGCAAGGGAGACCAGCAGGATGAGGTCGATGAGAAGAGAGAGGCTGAAGTTAGGTTTCCGATCCAGACCCTGGAGGCTGAGAGAACCGGAGAGATGACTGAAGGCCACATAGCTGAAAAGGAGGCTATGGGAGACCAGGAAACAGGGGGCAGCTTTGAGGATGAGGAGAGGCAAGACTTAGCCATCAGGGATAATGGAGTGAGTCTGGAAGAGGAGGTACAGGCAGAAGAATCCTCCAGGGAGAAAAGGAGCTCCTGGGCCACAGAGCCTACACTAGTCCTAGACACGGAGGCTAAAGATGAACCTGACTGGGCAGACTCTCCACAAGTCAGCACTGAGGAGTTGTTTGTGGGAGAGAGGAGTGAAGCAGCCCAGATGACACCAGAGGTATTGAGAGTAAAGGTCGCTGAAGGAGAGGACCCTGAGCTGGCGAGACGTTCCCAGGCTTTAACTAAACAACTTGAGGAAGGACAGAAGGGTCAGGAAGAGACTAGTGGAGCTCCAGACCTGAGCCCAGAGCAGGTGCTAAGCTTGAAGGAATATCCTGGGCCTGTGGGGTTTGCAGGCCCTGAGCTAGAAGCCTGGGGAAACTGGAGTAGGGGTGTGGACCGCAGAAATAGCCAGGAGGTAAAAGCAGATGCTGAAGCAGGCAAGGAACAGACTGCAACCGAGCAGGCAGTGGAGATCCAGGCTGATGGAGGCCAGGAGGCCCAACAGCCAGAGGTCTTCGGGTCAGGAGGAGAGGAGGAACTGACCTCCGTAGCACTTAACCCGGAGCTGGAGGGAAGCCAAGGAGCAGAGGCGGGGACAGAACAGTCAGTGGAGGAATCCAAGCCCACAGAAAACGAGGCTGCTGAGGAGGAGGCTGTAGTGCCTTGGGAGGCAGATGGAACTTGCAGGGAGAGGAGGCTGGAGGAGGTGACTCTGAGCCTGCAAGACAGTGAGGACACAGAGACCAGTTATGTGGCTGATGAGATTATTGTGGGTGTCAGGGCCGTGGATACCGAGGAAGGGCCAAAATGGGAAGCTGCGTTGGCTCCAGAAACAGAGCTTGGGAAAGCCTGGTATTCCGAGGGCAGAGGGGAGGCTGGGAGAGGCACGGAGCCGGAGCCGGAGGAGGCTACAGAGAAGCAAAGTGGACAGGAAGTTGGCTTGGAAGGCTCAGCAGAGGAGAAGGTGTCTGGCTATGACATCCAAGAAATTGATGGGACTGAAGAGGGAGAGCAGGCAGAGATGGAGACATCTGTAATGGTAGAAGACATAAGGGGGACAGATGGTGAGACTTTAGGCCCCCAGGCAGAGAGAGCAGAGGGGTCCATAACCCCCCTGGAGACTGAGGGGCTCCTAAGAGATCAGATGCTGTTGGAAGAAGAGGCTGGGGGAGGGCAGTCGCGAGAGCAGAAGGTCCACAACTCAGAGGCCGAGATCCAAACGCTACAAGTAGAGGAGGAGGATGCCACCTGCGAAGCACAGAGGACAGAGATCCAGGAGACCTATCCTGGTCTGGACCACTCTTCAGACCAGGAGGGGCAGCAGACACACCAAACCCCCACAGTAGCTGTGCCTGGGCCCTCGGAATCGGCTGAGGCCACGGCAGGTGCCCCAGGGGATGTTCACAGCAACTGGAATGAGGTGAGGGCTTCAGCAGGGTCCCCGAGAGGGACAGGCAGAATCTGGAAGTCAGTTCTCTACAGTCTTCTATATCCCTTATGCTGCAGGCCCTGCTGCTCCCTGGGTCCCGCCTGGATGTCTCTGTCCCTCGGAGTCGTGTGCTCCTCTCTCGAAGCTCCTCACGGCGGCGCTCGAGGCCCTCTTTCCATCGAATCTCTGTTCCTGAGCCACAGTGTGACCCTCCCAGCCCCCAACCCCAGGCGGAGCGGCCGGTCCCTGAGCAGTCCTCTCTTCAACTAGAGGAAACTCCAGAGCTAAGTGCCACAAAGCCCGAGGGGACTCCAGTGCCAGCCAGAAGAAAAATGCTGGGGCGTGGGTAGGCACAGGGGCGCTATGCTTGGGGTGGTGAGGAGTCCGCGGGAAGCTGGGGTCCACCTCCCAGAGCTCCTATGGATCTGTTCCTTCTACAGGTTTGGCTTCGCTCATCCTGGCATGATGCAGGAGCTGCAAGCCCGACTGAGCCAGCCAAAGCCACAGTGACAGGGCCTAGAGTCCTAGTGAGAGAGACCTCCCAAGAGGGTCCGAAGGCTCTTCTGGACCCTGGTTACTCTTGCGTCCCTCAGCCACTGGAATATATCTTTTTCACCCTCCCAGCCTCAGCTAAACTGGATATTTATGAAGACCTTGAATCTAAGGAGTCTGATTAAGCCAGTGAGGAACCTGCTCCACTGGCATCGATCATGGATTCCTTTCCTGGTGCCCTTTCACATCTGTCTCAACTACTTGGAAGGCTACCCGGAAGACTGGGCTGGGGAGACTATTTTCCCCTAAATTTCCCCAGTATGCTCACCCGCCACCCAATGTAAGATAAGACCAGCAAGTGTAAGTGTGCGTGTAAGATAGCACACTTCTGGGTTGGAAACCAGCCCAAAGGAAAGAGGTTCAAGGGGCTGAGCAAGGGACATCACTTGGAGTCCCCGGCCACCAGCAACAGGTCAGTTGCTTTGAGTTTCCAAAATGACGGCTCGATATCACAACTCTGCAGGTTACTATGCTAACCTCCATGCCAGAGTTGGGGAACGTTGCCCAGGAACTCCAAGCACATAGGAGTAGAGAGGGGGTCTGTGTGGCTGGAAGCTCCCCCCTCCCCCAACTCCTTCCCAAACTGTCCTGTTCGTTGGGTGTCAGACCTTCCTGTGAAAAGATGTGGAAACACAAACCGGGCTGGATGGCTTTATTAGGCACCCAGCATGGTGGCCTAACTCAAGAGTGAAATAATAAATAAACCATTTCTTAAAAATAAATAAATATCCAAGAAATAAATATCTGGTAAGGACTGGAGGGCTTTTAAATTATTGGGTCAGGGCTGGGAGCTAGTGAAGCCCTGCCTGGTCTAAGGCAAACGAGCTAGAGCCTGTCCTGTGGTTGGCCAGACTCCAGCCTTAGAGTCTTAACGGGCGAGGGAAGGGAGCTGGAAGGTCACGCCATAGGGCTTGAAGCTAGGTGTTAGGAATCCCAGGCTGAGCCTGGGCGCCTGGGCAGGGACAGCAGCAGCAGGTCCCGAACAGCCCGAGATAGGACAAGCTCCAGGGAGTGCAGGAGCTGGTAGGTATAGAGCAGCTGGGGCCAGGACACTTGGGATGACACCTGGTTGGGGCCACCCAGAGCCCCTAGGGGCAGCTTCTTCTCTTCTTCTTCTTCCTCCTCTTCCTCTTCCTCCTTGTCCTCCTCCTCCTCCAAACAGTTGAATCCTGCAGCCAGCACCTATGAGGAAAGACACATGGGTCACACAGGGCCACATCAAGAACCTGAGAGAGTCTATTCCTTCTGCTGCCCATCACCTCCAGTGACATCAGTAACCACAGGCCCTGGTTGCTCTGGTAGCCTCTCCCTCAGACTTACAGGGTCAAAGTCTTTATCTAATCTAGTCATGTCTTTATTTAAATCTTGCATTTTATTTCTTTTCCCTTTAACATCCCTATTATGTATGTATGTATGTATGTATGTATGTATGTATGTATGTATGTATTTATTTATTTATTTTTATGTGTATGGATGTGTACCACATGTGTGCAGTACTTAAGAAGGTGAGATGAGACATCAGGTCCCCTGGAACTGGATTTGAGGATGGTTGTGAGTCACTATGTGGATGCTAGGACTCAAACTTGGGTCTTTTGTAAGACAAACTGTGTTCTTGACTGCTGAGCTGATATATATATATATATATACATACATATATATATATATATATATGTGATTTATTTTTTTTATTTCGTATATATGAGCTCTTTGCCTGCATGTATGTATGTGCACTGCCTGTATGACTGGCATTCTTCAAGGCCAGAGAGAGTGCTGGGTGTTAGCATTTATCCTCTGCAAGACTAGCAAGTGCTCTTAACTGCTCTTGCCATCTCTCCAGCTCTGTTTCTTGTGTTTGTTTATTTTACAGAATCTTCCTGTATAGTCACAGCGTGGCCTTGAAATCACAATTCTCCTGCCTCAACCAACCAAGTGTTTGAGATGGCAGGAATGCATCACCACACTTGGCATACTAGATTAAAAAACAAAAACCTATTAAATTTATTTTATGTGTATGAGTGTTTTGCCTGTGTGTATGTGCACCACTTACCAAGTGCCAAGGAGCTGAGAAAAGGCATCAGAAAACCTAGAACTGGAGTTAGAGATGGTTGTGAAATGGTTGAGATGCTGGGGATTGGACTCAAGTCCTTGGGAAGAGCAGCCAGTGTTGTAAACTACGGGACTTTCTCTCCAGCCCCCTTACCTGTCTGTCTGTCTGTCTGTCTATCTATCTAATCTATCTATCTATCTATCTATTTTTAAAAATGGTCATGGTAGAGCAAGATGCTCCAAACTGGGTGGGACTGCTTTGCTCTGGGGATCACTGGTCAGGAAATTCTCTGCTGTTAAGGATTTTTCAGGATCAGAGGGGGTGACACAGGTAGTTCCTGTTTTGCGTTTTCAATTTTCTTTTTACTAAGGTAAAATTTCTATTGCCCTTTGACCCGCCTCGGAGAATCCGAGTGAAGTAGGAACTGGAGGGAGAAGGGACGGATACTGGGCCCGATGACGACAGGGGCTGCCCTGGTGTCCCACAGCTCTTCTTTCACTGGAGTTCAGCCCTCAAGAGCAGGCTGAGACTTTTGGGCAGAGCCAGGCTCTAGGGCCGCTACTCACTCACAGAAGCTGAAGTGTCTCACTAGGTTTCTTCAACCTGATTCCGGGAGGTGTTTCAAAAGAGAGCCAGTGAGCCCAGTTTGCTTGTAGATCCCCGGGGTCAAGGGTACAGTGCACACTCTACCTGAAATCGGAGGTGCCTGTGCAGGTCCCGGAGGTCCAGCCTCATGGCCCACAGCTGCTCCCTCTCTGAGCTGGTCCAGGTCCCCTGGGTCCCCAGCCCTCCCAGCATGGCAGGGAAGGGCCGAAGTGTGGTAGCGAGGAAGCAGAGTCTCTCAGAGTCCTATTGAAGAGAAGGGGAATATCAAGAGACAGCCGTAAAACACCAAATCGAGTGCCATCCTTATGTGGGTCTCTTTTTGATTCTAGCTTCCATTTCATTCACAAGTTTACACTTTAATTTTTTTTGAGACAGGGTTTCTCTGTGTAGCCCTGGCTGTCCTGGAACTCACTCTGTAGCCCAGGCTGGCCTCGAACTCGTGATCCTCCTGCCTCTGCCTCCTTCAGCAAATCCTACTGGTGTGCTAAATTTTTTATCATCTCATGGCAGTACACAATTTAATCCCAGCACTCAGCAGGCAGATATAGGAGGACCTCTGTGAGTCAGAGGTCAGCCTGGTCTACTTAGTGAGCTCCAGAACAGTCAGAGCAAATAGCGATGCCTGTCTCAAAGAGCCAAAACAACAACAAAAAGTATTATATCACATCTATTTATAGCATGTGTATGTGTGTACCTGTGCACATGTCTATGAACATCAGAGGACGACTTCCTGCAATTGATTCTCTCCTACGATGTGGGTTCCAGGGATTGAACTCAGGTTGTTGGCTTTGGCAGCAAGAGCCTTTCTCTACTGAGCCATATCACTAGGCTCCTTGGATTTATTCTTGCCTTCTTCTATCATTGTAAGGTCAGTCCTGTCTCCTTAGCCCCATACTCATCTCCTCTACCCACTCCCTCCACCTGCAGCTTCATTCTGTCCCTTCCGTTGCCATCCATACAACCTGTCAGTCACATCCTGTGCTGGCATCTCCACCAGCTTTCCCGCCTCATTCCCATTCATGCACTGGATCCCATTACAGATGGTTGTGAGCCACCATGTGGTTGCTGAGAATTGAACTCACCACCTCTGGCAGAGCAGTCAGTGCCCTTAACCTCTGAGCCATCTCTCCAGCCCTCATTCTTTTTTTTTTTTTAAAGATTTATTTATTTATTATATGTAAGTACACTGTAGCTGTCTTCAGACACTCCAGAAGAGGGAGTCAGATCTCATCACAGATGGTTGTGAGCCACCATGTGGTTGCTGGGATTTGAACTCCGGACCTTCGGAAGAGCAGTCGGGTGCTCTTACCCACTGAGCCATCTCACCAGCCCCAGCCCTCATTCTTATTCTTAACCCAATCCACCTCCCTCCACAGGCTCAAATTCAGCGTGACCATTGAACTTCCTTCTTTCATCTCCAACCCAATTTTCACCCATATCCACAACTGTCTTCTCTCTGAATTGACCCCACTCCCATCACAGTCATCAGCCCATCTCTTTCCCATAGCTACCTCCATTCCCAGTCCCACCTCTTCCCCCAACCCAGTGTCATGCTCACCATCTTGCGGTCCCCACTTTCAAATCCCAGCTCCCTCTCCTTTGCTCCTCTATCTTTCTCAAATCCTAGTCTCTGCCTCCCAAGTATTGGGATTACAGATGTGTACCACTACCCTCAGCTTCCAGCCTCACCTTTACATACAGAGACATATTAGCCATACAAACCTGCAGAGCCACACCTGCTCAAACACTTGTCTATGTACCATGCTTTACTGCCAGTCTCCCCATCCCCTTGCCGTTGACTTACAGAGAGGTGATGCCATGCCTGGAAAGTCAGGGAAACATTGGGAAGATGGTATCCCAGGGGCAGGAGGTCCAGGTTCACTCCTGGCAAGCGAGATTCAGCCTGAGGGGTAAATTCTGTTAGTGAGGGCCAGTGGGACTTGGGGGTGTCCTCACCTCCAGACCCAATTGTGCTAAGGAGACTCACAAAGCTGTGGACATAGCCCTGAACCTCAGAGAGCAGCTTCCTGGCAAGGTACAGGCTGACTGTGAATTCCCTGCGCAGCTCTTGAAGGCTCAGGGGGTCTGTTGGGAACCCCCAGGAACCAGCTTGTACCAGAAGCAAGGGTAGCAGCAACAGGCTGAGCCCTGGAGAAAGGAGGAAAGGGGACAAGATAAAG
Source organism: Mus caroli (assembly GCF_978045245.1). Taxonomy (NCBI): domain Eukaryota; kingdom Metazoa; phylum Chordata; class Mammalia; order Rodentia; family Muridae; genus Mus; species Mus caroli. The sequence continues at coordinate 19,194,749 of NW_028227263.1, read as the reverse complement.
CTGGAGAACCCTGGAGAAGAAAGAAACCGATCTATACAAGCACTGAGTCTCTTTGGCATCTTCAAGCTACCCCCTTAGAACCATCATTTGGACCACAGAGGCTACTCCCATGTTACTCTGCACACTGTTGTAAGAACACCAAAGGCAGGAGCTTTGTTGTTGTTGTTGTTGTTGTGTTGTTTTGTTTTCTAGACAGGGTTTCTCTGTGTAGCCATGGCTGTCCTGGAACTCACTCTGTAGACCAGGCTGGCCTTGTATTCAGAAATCTGCCTGCCTCTTCCTCCCAAGTGCTGGGATTAAAGGTGTGTGCTACCACCTCCAAGCCCCAAAGGCAGGATCTTAATACAAACACTCCAACTAGTTCCCTTAGTCAATTGCCTTTTCCAGTGCCCAGCCCACATAACTGCATGTGTGTGCCCTAGCCCTTGAGATTGGGTAAAGTGACTAGCCATGGTTAGTCAGTGAGAGGTCAGGGAGGCAGGGTTGGACTCCAGATCTACCCAAACACAGGCCAGTACTCTATCCCTAGGGAACTCAGAGGAAGAACCCACCTGCCCCAGAGGTGGCGACACTGTGTTCTGCCAAGGATTCCTTGGGTTCACCCAGACAGCTCTGGGGCTTTAAACAGACCTAGGGCCGTAGGGAAGACCTGGCAAAGCCAGTGGTTCTATTCTAGGGACCATCTATTCATATGGAAAATATGCCACTGTGCACTGAGCCCTTCTGGGGTAAATTAGCAGTATGGTCCTGGAAGGGACATGTGGTGGGGATGGCACTGATGGAGGGGGAGGCTAGTGTCTTCATCCTGCCTTGAGCAGGTCACCTCTTACCTTTGTGTCCCAGGCTCCCAGCTGTGGACTGAGAGTCATGCTATCTGACTTTTCAGGGGACTTCAAGCCCTGCAATGTGTAGTAAGAAGGGAGCAGAGCTGTGAAGTGGGGGCTCTGGGAAGAGGGCAATCTTCAGTGGTTTCTCTCTCAAGCGGGAGTTACACAATTCTCCCCGAAACCCAAACCAAAACTATCCCCAAGTCTCTCCCCACCCTTGCTCCTCTCCAGGTCCCGTCTATCCATTCATAATCTATAAACCTCCCTAAAGTGCCCTCAGCAGTAGTTAATGGAAGCTTGGGTGGGGGGGGGCATCTATTTTCCCCATATACTTTCAGAAGTGGGCAGTGATTGAGATCTCTGGCATTCAGGTTTCTTGGCTTGAGAACCATTCTGACTCCCTAGTATCCTGGAGACTAAATAGAATTCTTCCTAGCTCTAGGATGGGGAGAAGGCATGAACCCTTAGGCCTTGGTAAATATTACATCCCAGACTAAGGTGTGCCAGCTCATACCCACTTACCACCTCTCAAAATTCTAGACACCCCAAGACCCCTTTGTAGAGAATCCTGCCCTCATGCTCCAGCCCTTGAGCTTACCCAGCCTACCACTTGCCCCTCTTCCTACAACTCCGTTCCTAGTCCTTCAGCTCCCAGCTGCAGACTGGGCAGCCTTCTACGTTCCAGACCTCGGGTAAGTTAGAGACCTTTACCCAGAGAGGTTGCCCCCTTGGTCCCAGTCACCACTCTTACCAGCTCCCCTGTGCTGTTCCTCTGACTGTCCTCGGTTCTCAGCCTCTTCCCTCTACAATCTTCATTTGTCTGTTTAGTCCTGCTCCTGGCCAGGTTGCCTGTCCAGTCCTCCTGACACATCCCAGACACTGCTATCACTCACCCAGCCAACCATAATTCCACTGCTCTAACCCCTACCCACTTACACCAGTCTTATTCCCGTGGTCAGCTAGCCATGACTGTCTATGTGGCCAAAGTGTTGCCCCTCAACTTTCTGCCCAACCCTACCTGTCAAACTTTCCCAACCTCTCCTGGGCTCCACCAAACCTCCCAGCCCTCAGCCCAGTCGCCGCTTCCAACTCACGCCAGCCAAGGTTTCCTGTCACCTGGCCCATGTCAGGGCCCAGCCTCTGTGTGCAGCCATCTCCTGGGTAGGGGGGTCTTATACTGGGGGCTGCGTCCAGTTTCACTTTCTGTCCTACTTGTACTTTCAGCTTTGTGTTCACTAAGTCTTCCCTGGCTAAAATGGGGAAACGTAATTTCCCTTCCCAGAGGGGGAAGCATGGGGGTGGCAGGAAGCTGGGGTTTCAGCCCATCTGAGCTCCAGACCCAGGTCCAGCCCTTCCCTCACCTCCCCACCCCTGAGACTCTGGCCACTCACATAGCACTGTCCACTGGTGGGACTCAAAAGACCCAACCTCCTTGTGCTTCTCCACTGTCACGAGCATCCAAGGGCCATGGCAGTCCATTGTCCGGTGAATGACAGATGGCCAGGTAAGGGAATTACCCATAAGAAGGGACTTAGTGGAGGTGACTCATCCATCCCCTCATTTGGTTTACCAGATGGCTGAAGAGTGTGCGGGAAGTTGTAGTTCCATGGTGCTGGATGAGTCTGTGGTGGGGGTGTGTGGGGGGGGGGGGGCAGGAACTGGTTTGTTGCATTGAGAGCTGCCATTCAGGTGTCTGTAAGTAAGTGTATCATGGATGAAGGAGACCCATCTCAAGGCCACGGTTTCATGATCAGCCTCATTCAGACAATGGCTCCGTCTATGAACAGAGTCACATAGGATTAGGGGTCAGTCCATATGAAAGAGTCAGAGCTTGGTCTAAGGTTAAACTCCACGCCTAGCCTGAGGCCAGTGTATGTGGTCTCTCTGTGTTTGGGGCCGGAGCTATCAATGAACCTTCTGCTGTGGCTGGTCAGGGTTAGGCTTAGAGCTTCATCAGGGACAGAGCTGTGCAGTCTCTGACTGAAGCTGTGATTCAGGTAAGGTGAAGGCTTACACTAGGGTAAGCATTCAACCAAGGAGAATTGAGGTTCAGCCTGTGGCCAGCTTGGGGTTGCATGAGGTCAGGTCAAGGCTCAGCCAAGATCTGCAGTAATCCCAGTGCTTCAGCATGAAGATCACAGAAATCTATGATCTTCCCAGGGCTGGGGCCTGACTATAGCATTCCTTCTATCACAACCTGCTCTCAGCCACACCCTTGGTTTCCCATCTTCGGAGAGAGCATGGGGGTTTCTTGCTCTTCCCCAAAGTCCTGCTTTCCTTTTGGGACTTGTGGGGTTTCCCTACTGGGTTCTTGCTGTGAGATAGAAACTAAGGGGGTTTCCCCTTCGGGTATTGCACCTCCTCATCCCTGCCTAGGAACTGCCCATCTAAGGATTCTTAAGCCACAGTGCCAGGGAGATAGCAAGTCCTGGAAGCTATTAGAGAGCTTCAGGGAAGGAGAGGGAAGCTGGAGCAGAATGCCCTGGTCCAGACAGGCGTTTGCCGCATCAGTCCCAGGGGCAGCAGCTCCTCCACCCACTGCCAATAAGCGTGCATGTGTGCATGCATGTGTGCGTGCGCGCCTGTCTGTGCACGAGCTTGTGTGTGCGTGTGTGTGTGCATGTGTGTGTGTGCGCGCGCCTGTCCGTGCACGAGCTTGTGTGTGCGTGTGCGTGCATGTGTGTGTGCGTGTGTGCCCGCGCGCGCATGTGGTGGGGATAAGCACACTGGTCAGCCTACTCTTCTGCACACCACCCCTCTGCTCAGCACAAAGCACTCAATCCTTGGTACTCCCTCAGTTCTGTCCACTGCCCTTCCACTGTCTGTCCCTCTGCAAACGAACAGCCTTCTGGGCCCCTGGCCTCCCCTCCCAGTTCCTCTGGCCTTCAGCACTTCTCTTAACCTTTAGTTGGAGGCACCCTCATATGTCCGGGCTCAGAAACTGCAGTGCTGTCTGAAGTGTTGTGCAAGCAGCTCCACCTATGAGCAGCCCTATACCAGTTCCCTCTGCTGTTGGTTTCTCTGGGGGATGGCTCATCCCCTCCTCACACAAGTCTTACCTCTATTGGATCCTTCTCAGTTCTTATAGCTTGCTCACTCTGCTCCCGTGCACACGCTTCCGACACATTGGTCTTCTGTTGCTTTTAGAACACCAGGTCCTCGGGGCCTTTACCCTGGCTGTTCCTTCTTCCCTTCTTCAGATGCTGAAGAGTTTATTCTTCAAAAGATCCCTGCCTCCTGCCTCACCTCAGATGGTTCACCCAATACAATACCCCCTCAGGTGGGAGCTACACCATGCCCCTTGAAACCCAACCCAAAGCACCCACTTATCTCTGCAGATTCTATCCTTTTCCTGATTAATGTGCGTGTGTGTGCATGTGTGCATGTGTGCATGTGTGTGTGTGTGTGTGTGTGTGTGTGTGTATGTGTGTGTAAGTCAGAGGATAATTTTGTGGCGTCAAGTTATCTTTTTCCACCTTTATGAGAGTCCCAGGGGTCCAGTCCAGCTCCTTAAGTTTATATGGCAAATGCTTTACTCACTAAACCACCTTACTAGCCCTCCCTGCTATAGTTCTCAGTTTCACCTGTCTGTCTTTCTGTCTGTCTGCCTATCTATCTATCGATCTATCTATCCATGCATCAATGTTTTGCAAGACCAGACCTTAAGCCAGGCATGGTGGCACACACACTTAATCCCAGTACTTGGGAACAGAGGCAGGCAGATCTCTATGAGGCTGACCTGGACTGCTACACAGTGAGACCCTGTCTCCAAATATATATATATATATACATATATACACAGACACACACAGACACACACACGCATATATACTAAAATTTAAAGAAAAAAATGAAATAAAAATAAAAAGACACAGTCTTATTATGTAGCCCAGAGCAGCCTCAAACTTGAACTCTTCCTGCTTCAGTATCCCGAGTGCTATGGCTTAGGCTGGAGCCTACAGGAAATGTAAGGGATGTGGTAAGAGGTGAGAAATGGAAAATAGGAAGGTTGGGGCGTGACTTGCCTATCTTGGATCTCAGTTTCCTCACTGTGGCTTGACAGCTAGTTTCCCCGGTAGCCACTGCACTTACAATGAAATGAAAACCTAGAGCAAGATCGAAAGAACTGCCCACCAAGTTTCTAGTTCTTTCCCACACCCTCCGGGTTCTCCAGAGCTTGGGGGCAGCATCTGCTGACTTCAGCGGAGCCATGGGTGAGAAGTCTTAGCCGGAGGCACGTGGAGAGCAGTAACAGAATGGAGAATGGAACTCAGCCTCCACGTTTCCAGTTTGGGCTTTACCGGGGAATCCCTAGGTTCTGTGATGTCAGTGCCAAAGCTCAGAACTAGCCCTGTGGTGCCACCAAGATGGCCTGTGGGGGAGGCATTGAACCTTACCTGGAGGCTTTGAGCCCAGCGTAGCCCTCCTTCCCTCAGACAGGAGGTAGGTGAGGCCGCATCAGGCCATGCCATCTCTTTGTTTTGTTTTTGACTTAAATATCTATTTTATTTTTTGTGTTCTGTGTGTGTATCAGGGTTTGTATATATCATGTGTGTACTCACAGAAACTGAATGTATTTAGTCCCCTGGAACCAGGATTATAGGCAATTGCACTCTCTAACATAGGTGCTGGGAACTGAACTAGTGTCTTCTGAAAGATCAGAAGGCTCCCTTAACTGCTGAGACAGCTCTCCAGCTACCACTCAGACAGAGTCTCACTGTATAGTCATGGCTGGCTATGTAGATCAAGTTGGCCTAGAACTCACAGCGACCTGCCTCTAACTTTTGAGTGCTGAAATGAAAGGCATTTGCCATTATGCCACACACACACACACACACACAACTTTTATTTATATATATATATACACTGTGCTGTCTTCAGATGCACCAGGAAAGGGCATCAGATCTCATTACGGATGGTTGTGAGCCACCATGTGGTTGCTGGGATTTGAACTCAGGACCTTTCGAAGAGCAGTCAGTGCTCTTAACCACTGAGCCATCTCTCCAGCCCACAACTTTTTTTAAAATATAGGATTTTGCCATATAGCCCACACTGGTCTGGAACTTCCCATTTGGTCTGGGGTTCTAGGCATATAACACTAACACCCAGCTAGAATTCTTTTTTTTCTCACTCTACCATTGAGCTACATTTTCTGTCCATAGGGAGAAATGTGGCCTCACAGTGTCTACTCACTGAAAAAGCAGGGGACTTCACTGTCCAGCCCTCCCCAATGCTCCCACTCCCCTCCCCACCATCCCGGCATCCTGTACCTAAACAGACCTGCATTCCTAGACCTAACTTTACAAAGCCCCTTTACTGGGAAAAATGGAGGCTTTACCTCCTGCCCTCCAAGGTGATTTGTTCAATGACACTATGTTTAGGCCCAGGATGGAAGTCACATAGTGAGCTCTAGGACAGCCAAGGACACATGGTGAGTGTCTCAGAAATAAATGAATGAATAGAGCAAGTCAGCACTGCTACTGGGTAGCAGGTTCCCGACTTATCTGTCGGCTTCCCCATCTGTGTGTGAGATAGAGAGTGCAAACTGCCAGACCATTAGGGGTTCACCACACTACTGAGTATGAAACACTAAGCAGGGGCCCTGCATTGGTAAGACTGGGGTTCAGCTATTAGTGGGTATTACAAGGCCTGACTCACAGGAAGCAGCAAGAAATACCAGTTGTTGCTAATCTGAGAGGCGAGCCAAACAAGGCACGCAGCTTGCAACTTTCTGGGAAACCCTTGAAAATCACTCTCTGGTCCTTGTTTCTTCCCTTGAAGAATGGGCTCAGCAAGCAGAAGCCTCCTTCTCAGAGGAACGGGGGCTGGGAGGAGCAGAGACCACTGCACAAGGAGACCTCCTGAGAAAAGGTCAAAAGCCCAAATACATTTCTTTCTTTCCTATGTGCCTGATACTCACACTCAGAAGGAATGTTACATCCTTTATCTTGATCTACAAGGCCAAGAAGTAGTAACGTTATGTATTTTCAGTCCTCTCATGCTTTCTGTGGAGTCACATAAGGTCAAGTGTGGAACTTCCCACGGTGACGTCATGTTGGCACTCAAAAGATTAGATTGAGTCTGCTGAGATAGCTCAGTGGAGGCTGGAGAGAAAAGTATTAAAAGTATTTGGTTAAAAGTATTTGCTGCTCTTCCAGGGGCCCTGGAGTGATTCTCAGCACCCACCCAGACATTCACTCCTCAGCTGTTTGGAACTCCAGTTCCAGATGATCCTATGCCCTTGTCTGGCCTCCCCCAGATATCAGGCATCCACTCAGACACAAGCAAAACGCTCACCCATACACACAAAAGCAATAAAAAAAGACTCTTAGCTGGGTGGTGGTGGTGTCCCACGCCTTTAATCCCAGCACTTGGGAGGCAGAGGCAGGCAGATTTCTGAGTTCGAGGCCAGCCTGTTCTACAGAGTAAGTTCCAGGACAGCCAGGGCTACACAGAGAAACCCTGTCTTGAAAAACAAACAAACAAAAACACTCCACAAGTTTTCTAATATTTTGATCAGTGTGACACACAGAGGTATGCTTAGGTGGCAGGCAGAGTGGAAGAATGGAAATGGGTGGTGGTGACTGGGAATAAATGTCAGATGCAGAGCAGGAGGGTGTGGGGTGGGGAAGCCTGGGAATCTGGTTTAATTGTCTTGCCAGCTAAGAGTCAAGACTTTCAATATTTGAGGCTGGAGAGATGGCTCAACAGTTGTTGCTCTTTCAGAGGACCGGGTTCGATTTCCAGCACACATATAATTCACAGCTACCTGTAACTCCAGTTCTAGGATATCAGGAAGCCTTCTTCTGACCTCCATGGGTACTGCATGCACATGGCACACCAACATACACACAAACAAAATACTCATACACATAAAATAAACCTAATGTTTTTAAAATTCCACTAGAGTTAACGATGTTTGCTATGGAGATTGCCTATGTAGAAACAGTATTTTTTTCCCACATAGAGATATTTCAAATGAATGTGAAAATATTAAAGAATCCTGCTTATGGACTAAGCACCTGAGCCTTTCTCCTTTCCTAGCTATAAGCCTGCAGTTTCCTAGGACTATCACAAGAAAACACACTGATAGGAAAAGACATTTAACTCCTTTATGGAACCCTTCTGTTCCACGTTTTATCTTATCTAATTACAATTTTGTCTGTGGCACCTCCAGAACCACCCTATAATCTCACACGTTGAAAAGGAGAAAGGGCCCGGTGGTGGTGGCACACGCCTTTAATCCCAGCACTTGGAAGGCAGAGGCGGGGCGGGCGCAGTCTCAGCTCAGACTCTCAGGCACCACAGACTGCTGGGTACCGAAGAGCTGGCTGGGCCTCACTGAGGCCAGAGACGACAGGTTCTCAGTCTCGGACATCCCCGATGCTGCTGGATGTCACGGAAGAGCTGAGAACAAAGTGGAGGCCCGATGGGCAGCTTGGTCAGCCTGGGTGCTGAAGGGAGACAGGGAAGTGGGGAAGGCGTTGGGTGGTTTCTGGGCGGGTGAGAGTCTGGTTAGCTAGCTCGGTGGACAGCTTGGGTTGGCTGGCAGCCGTGGCTAGAGGACAGGAGGTTAGATGGGCTGCTCGTTAGAGGGAAACCTGTTCCATTTCTCCAGCCCAGGGGATCCTGATGAGAAGAGACGGTCCATGGTTTCAAGGTGTTTATTGTAGAAAGGCAGAGAGAGGGAGAAGAGTAGAGAAGTAGAGGGCAGCCATGGCCATGTGGAGAGAGGTGAGAAGAGGGTGGAAGAAGGAGGGCAAAAGGTGAGGATAAGAGCAAGAAGAGCTAAAGGGTGAGAGAAGAGACAAAGAGAGAGGAGAGGCCAAGCAGCCCCTTTTGTAGTAGGCTGGGCCTACTACAAAAGTTGCCTGGTAACTGTTGGGAGGAGCATACCAGGCAATATATTGCCAGTTAACTGTGGGGGTGGATACGGACAGCCTACATGATTGATGGCCACAGAATGATGGAGCTGGGTCCTCGTGTCAGGAACCTAGTGTCTGGGAGCATGGCAAAGGAACTTTCTGTCTCTTGCAGATTAATCTGCTGGGTCTCTGGGGTTTGAACCCAGCTCGACCAGAAAACAGGCTGCCTTTCACGGTCCCACAGTAGGTGGTGGTGTTCCTTGCCACTGAAGATGTGTTTGTGATGACTGTGCCCAGCAGAAGTCAAGCAGAAGTCAGAGGGGGGACTGAGAAGCACAGCGTGGGCAAAGGAGACAGTGTGGAAGCTCTGATGTCTCCCAGCAGCCTGGGGGCTGATGCATTCTTCCACCAGGGAGCTATATCAAGGTCCCTCCTTGCCCCTCCTGAGTCTCACTTGCTCTGCAGGGTGTAGGTCTTTTGGATAAACTGGTTTTGTCCCCACCCCCACCCCACCCCCGGACTGATTAGTTAGGACTTCAGTGGCCTCTTGCCATCCTTGCTGGTGTAAGCCCAGAAGACCCCTTGTTCCTGGAGGAGAATAGAGCAGGCCCTGCCAACTCCAATAGAAACCACAAAGCCATTCTGATACCACTTCTTACTTCCTTCACAGGGCAGATGTGGACACAAACACCCTAAAATAGGCTGTCCTGAACCAAGAGGGCACAGACCTGGAGTTCAGTGAGAGGATGGAGCACTCGGAGGAGTGGCCCTGACCTCTGATCTTTTCACCTGAGCTGGGAGGAAAGAGCTTGGACAGCCTAAACCAAATCCCAGACCTGTGTCCAAACTCCAGCCTCTGAGCTGTTTCTCCACTGGAACCCAGCTTACAAAGATCTGAGCCAACACTAAGCTTCTAGCAGCTCAGGTTATGGTTCCTAGTGTCCCCCCATCTCAACTTACAGTGCCTGCCCCAGAAAACTCGAGGCAGCCAAAGAATTTACTGTTACTGAGCATGAAGGCACCCACCTGGGATGCTATCACCCAGGAGGCTGGGGCAGGAGGATGGCTAGTTCCAGGTTCACTTTAGCTCCATGTAAGACTTTGACCCAAAAAACCACCCCCCTCCTCCTCCTCCTTCTTCTTCTTCTTCTTCTTCTTCTCTCTCTCTCTCTCTCTCTCTCTCTCTCTCTCTCTCTCTCTCTTCGCATGCATGTGCATGTGTGCGAGCACGTGCACGCGTGTATGTGCGAGTGTACATCACATATACACACTTACGTTTGGTCAGTCACCTGCCTGTCTGACTTGTTGAAGTCAGGCACATTCAGGTACATAGACAAACATTCCTATAAACCCAGCAGGAGGATTGCAAGTTCAAGGCTATCCTGAGCTACATAAGGATATGAACATGTGAGCATGTGTGGACATGAGAACAATGTTGTTTGTTCCAGCTACAATCAGACAACTGTTCCCCAGGCTTGAAGGATCATCACCACTTAACCAAACCCCAGTGGGTTTCACATGAACCAATACTTCCTTTCCAGCATTTGTAATGTTCACTTCTGCTGAGCTCACTATGGGTCTCTTCCCGGTCCCCTCACTCTGCTCTGCAGAAACCAGAGTTGATTTCAAGTCATTCTGAACTCAATTGCAACAGTTTATTACTGATCCAGATCTGTCCCTATCAGGACTGGGATGTGCCTAAGTAACAGACCATTTCCCTGGGATCTCTGAGGCTCTGGGTTTAAACCCCAGCACTTTGAAAACAAACAAAATCTACCCTACCATTCTAACTAGTGTCTGGTCATATTGATTGATTGATTGATTGATTGATTGATTGATTGGAGGGTGTGCATGTAGACATCAGAGGACGAGTTACAGGAGTTGGTTCTCTCCTTAAATCACATAGGTTTTGAGGACCGAACTCAGGCTGTCAAGCATCACAGCAAGTACGTGGGTAATGCTGTGCCGTCTCGTCAGCTCTATATTGTCCCTATCCCAGCAGCGTTCAATGCTAACTGTGTTAGAATACTTGATTTTCAGGAGGCAGCAGGCTTCAACCAGACTCTGGAGTGAAGGCCCCCTTTCCTGCCTGTGTCTCCACGGCTTCTGTTTCTCTATCCTGTCTTAGAATACAGGAATATCTGCAGAAACAGTCTGCTAAGCTTATAAGAAGTCTATAAACTGGGGCCACTGTGTAGTACGAGAGGCCATGAACTGGCCTACTGCTAGAGAGTCCTGGGCTGGGGAAGTTCTCTACTTTGTGGGAATCCCTTAATTTCATGGCCAGCTGTTCTTGTGACTCATGCTTATAACCTCGGTGCTCAGGAGGCTGAGGGATGAGGGAAATCGAGTCTGGTGTTTATCTGCAGTTAACCTTTGGCTCAGCACAGACTAAGCTCACTCTATTCTGGATTGTCTGTTGCTGCGAATTGCATTGCAGCCTACAAACGTGGGACGTTGTCAGAGTGGGGGGTAGAGCGTCCTGAATGGCTGCTATGTCCTGTGCTGGCCAGATATTGCCTCAATGTTCACTGGCTTATTAGTCATTGTTTCTGTGTTATAGGGCAGTCATTTCAAACTTCATTCCTATCTAAATAGTGGTGTGGTGACTTCCTCTCTCTTTTCCCCACCTCATTTAAGCATTGGTGCCACCTCAGAAGCCAGGCTATTTGCATCCTTTGACTGTAGTCAGTCCTCTTGAGTGTGACAGGGCCATAAGGCTTAAGCTACAGTTCTCTCTGCACATTGCAGACAGTGACAGGGACAGACTAGATGTAGTAACTCACTTCTAAGAAAGAATAAGGGAACTTTGACAGTCCTCCAGGAACGGGAGAGTCTCTTGCAGGGTGATTGTTATATAATAGCAAGTCCACAGGTCCAGCGGTGCCCATGAGCCCAGCAAGGAGAGTAAGGTAGGAATGTGTCTTGTGAGGTCACAGGTAGCCTGAGCTGCATGGTTCGATCTTATCTTCAAAGGAGGAGGAAGAGGGAGCGGGCTACATGACTACACCTCACACCTTGACTCTTACCATGTGAGACCTCTGCCCACCCCATGTGATGTCAACCTTCATATTGTGACACAACTTGAGGTCCCCTACCAGACACTGCTCCCATCCTGATTGATATCCTAGCCATAAAAACCACAAGCTAAATAATCCTTTTTTTTTTAACTTGGAAAACAAACATTTTTTTTTGTTTGTTTATTCATTTGTTTTTCAAAGCAGGGTCTCACTATGTAACTCTGGCTGTCCTAGAACAACTCACTATGTAGACCAGGCTAGCCTTGAACTCACAGAGATCTGCCTACCTCTGTTCTCCATTATTGGGATTAAAGGCATATCCTTCATAGCTGGCTAATTTTTCTTTTATTTTTTTATTAGATATTTTCTTTATTTACATTTCAAATGTTATCCCCTTTCCTAGTTTCCCCTCCAAAAATCCCCTATCCGCTCTCCTCCTCCCCCCTCCCCCTGCTCACCAACCCACCCACTCCTGCTTCCTGGCCCTGGCATTCCCCTATACTGGGGCATAGAACCTTCACAGGACCAAGGGCCTCTCCTCCCATTGATGACCGACTAGGCTATCCTTTGCTACATATGCAGCTAGAGACACAAGTCCCACCATGTGATTGGGGGTTTAGTCCCAGGGAGCTCTGGGGGTACTAGTGAGTTCATATTGTTGTTCTTCCTGTGGATCCCTTCAGCTCCTTGGATCCTTTCTCTAGCTCTTTCATTGAGGACCCTGTGCTCCGTCTGATGGATGGCTGTGAGCATCCACTTCTGTATTTGGCAGGCACTAACAGAGCCTCTCAGGACACAGCTATGACAGCAAAATCTTGTTGGCATCTGCAATAGGGTCTGGGTTTGGTGGTTGTTTATGGGATGGATCCCCAGGTGGGGCAGTCTCTGGATGGTCCTTCCTTCAGTCTCCTCTGAACTAGGTCTCTGTAACTCCTTCCATGGGTATATTGTGCTTATTTTTCTTAAATGAAGCTGCTTTGTATGTCATCTAGTCCTTGCACAGTTCTTCCCTCCTCAGCTTCCTCAGAGATAAAACTTGGATTGGTTTTTTCTCTCCTCTGATTAAGCTCCTTCTTAAATTAAAATATCCAGTCTTTTTGTTTTGTTTTTAAATAGCAACACAAAACACGCTAAGAAGTGATCGGTAGCGGCTGGAGAGATGATGGTTCAGCAGCTAAGAGCACGGGTGGCTTTTGTAGAGTACCTGGGTTTGATTTCCAGCACCCATATGACAGACAGCTCACAATTGTCTGCCGCTCTAGTTCCAGGGGGTTATCTGTTTTCTGCTGACCTCTGAGGGCACATGCAGGCAAAACACCCAAACAGAGAAGAAAGAAATAAATCACTTTAAAACAAAACCGCCGGGCGTGGTGGCGCACGCCTTTAATCCCAGCACTCGGGAGGCAGAGGCAGGCGGATTTCTGAGTTTGAGGCCAGCCTGGTCTACAAAGTGAGTTCCAGGACAGCCAGGGCTATCAGAGAAACCCTGTCTCGAAAAACCAAAACCAAAAACAAAAACAACAACAACAAAAAAAAACAAAACCAAAATGTCTGATCGTAGTAAATGGGGCCTGAAGGCCTGCTGCTTATACAGAGTAAGGGAACAGATTCCCCAGTACTGAGCCTTAAGACCTCAGCCCTCTCCTCGCACCCTGATTGCAGGATCATGAGATGTGAGGGGCTGGGAGCCAGAGCCACACAACACAGACCCTAGCCCGTCAACATATAACATATAGCCCAGCAGCACTAAAAACACAAAATAAAAAATTTCTGATTTTGTTTGTTTGCATTATTCTTTTAGTTTCGTTTAAGGGTTTTTTGTTTGTTTGTTTTTTCAAGACAGTTTCTCTGTATGGCCCTGGCTGTCCTGGAACTCATTCTATCAACCAGGCTGTCCTAGAACGCAGACACGTACCGTACCTCCTTCTGCTTCCCAAGTGCTGGGATTAAAGATGTGCACCATCCCCACCCGGCTATGTTTGCATCAGTCTGAAATGAGTGGTCTCACTGTGTTGTCCAGGCTGACCCAGAACACATAATCCTCCTGCCTCAGTGTCTCCAAAGAAAGAATACTTTCTGTCTTCTTTCATCCATCAAAATCAATCACATTGTTTTGTTTATTTTATTCTTTTTCTTTGTCTTTTTGACATAGAGTCTCTCTATTATGCAGTTCTGCCTGTCCCGGAACTGTTTATGTAGACCAAGCTGGCCTCACACTCCCAAGTGCTAGAATTAAAGGCATTAACCACAACAACCAGCTTTGGGTATTTAATGCCTAACATTATTCATTTAGTCAGTGAATATTTATTAAGCATTACTATGTCTGTGCAGCAAAGATATGGTAGAGGACAAAACAGCCACTCAATAAATACATTGAAGTGTGATGTGTCAGATGCATACCAATATCCTCTTAAGACGTCAACAAGAATTGCTGCAAGCCGGGTGTGGTGGCGCACGCCTTTAATCCCAGCACTCGGCAGGCAGAGGCAGTCGGATTTCTGAGTTCGAGGCCAGCCTGGTCTACAAAGTGAGTTCCAGGACAGCCAGGGCTACACAGAGAAACCCTGTCTCGAAAAACAAAAAACAAAAAACAAACAACAAAAAAAAAAAGAATTGCTGCACCACAGGCCTTCCTTCCGGCCTTGCTTAAATGCTTCTTGGTGAAACTCCTCTTAGCTAAGCAAGGCACTGTAAAAAGCATAGCGCCCGGAGATTCTTATCTGTTTGCTCTTTCATAATTGTCCTCAGCTGTTCATGAAAGCTCCAAGAAGAAGGAAGTGTTTCTCTAGTTACCGCTGTGCCTGTAGCTTCTAGTATAGTGCATATGATAGTGTAGGGACTCAGGAGAGATGCATTAAATAATAAATGCTCATTTTCCCCAAACAGTTAAAAATCAAACTAACAACACCCTCCCAAATGGCTTTTCAGAAAAGAGAGCTAGGATAAGGTTGCCCTGAGCTAGGAAGAAAGCTTCATGGTGGGATTGCAGAGGGTTAACTTTATAATTGAAGTGTATTTTGCAAGAGCTGGGAGGAGGGCCCATTTAGTCAAGGGACAGAGGCCAGACCAAAGCCTGGAGATTCCCTTGTGATCTGTAGCCAGATGAGCTTAGTGGTCAGAAAAGGAAAATGAATGTGTCCAGATGACAGAGCCGGCTGTGGGCCCCTGCCCTGGGGAGTGGCCTCCACTGGTAGCACCAGCTTTCCGGGTCATTGGGGTTGGGGTATGGGGAGCACTCCTGTAGCTCCTCTCCTTTGCTACCTGCCCTGGACTATGGTAGTGCCCATCTTTAGTCTCAGGACTGAGAAGGCAGAGGCAGATGGATCTCTACGAGGCCAGCTTTGGCCTACAGATCAAGTTCCAGGCCAGCCAAGGCTACATACTGAGTGTTGATTTGTAGGAAAAACAAAACAAAACAAAACAAACCAGATGAAAAATAGCCAGCAGTCATCAGGTGTACAGCCATAAACCTTTAATTCCAGCCCTTGGAGGTACAACAGGAGGATTAGAAGTTCAAGGTCAGTCTGAATGCAGAGCTCACAGCCCACGGGTTGAAAGGCATCCAGCAATTAGGATGTCTAGCATAAGATTTGCCTTTCAGTGTCCTCGGTTTATTCATACAGGCTTTGCTCATACTACCCTGCTGATATAAAGGTTAAGCAGACACCTCACCAAGAGAGGAACGGTTGCGTATGCAGAAATTCGGCTGCAGGGTTCCCCCGGGGAATCTTCTCTGGACACTTGGGAAGCTTTTGGGGTCAACCCATGGTCCTTCAGCTATGGCAGGCTGGGAGGATGGCACTGGTGGAGGTCCAGAAAGTCCTTGAAAACCTAGGCTAATTGCTAGTACTGATAAGACCGGCCTGTGTGGGCCCTGTGGCAGCACATGAAGTTCAATGGTCACTGAGGCCAGGGCTGTGCACAGTCTCAAATCTTGTTGCAGATGGGTAGCAACACAGGCTGGAGAAGCCATGTCTCAGAGTATGGCAATGTGATTTTATTTTATTTTTTTTTTTTAAGATTTTTATTTATTTATTATATGTAAGTACACTGTAGCTGTCCTCAGACACTCCAGAAGAGGGCGCCAGATCTCGTTAGGGATGGTTGTGAGCCACCATGTGGTTGCTGGGATTTGAACTCTGGACCTCTGGAAGAGCAGTCGGGTGCTCTTACCCACTGAGCCATCTCACCAGCCCGGCAATGTGATTTTAAAGACTATCCCCAAAGTTCCATTTTCTGTATCATTTCATTGGGGAGTAGCTTTGTACTACCAGGGCTCACAGTTTGGGACTAGTTCACTAGCGTATGAATGTCACCTGTAGGTTAGTTCATTAGCACATTAAGGTTCTGCCCTGAGCTAGGCTGGTATCTGAGCTGCCTGGTGCCCTGCCAGGGGCTTGCTTCTAAGGTCTATCTCTTATCAGAGCCCTCTGGTGGCAAACTTTTATCTCATGTGCACTATATCATTCCACATCACAACAAATGATTTTTGAGTCACACAATACTGTTTTACATTATATTCCTTGCTTTCCATCCCCTTGATAACTATCTTGAGCTACATAGCCTTGCTCAAGGCAAGTATCAGAATAGTGTTTGCAGTCTTGTTGTGCGGGGTGCGCAAACCTTTGATAGCAACATCTGGGAGACAGAGGCAGGCAGATCTCTGTGAGCTCAAGGCAAGCTTGGTCTGCAGAGAGAGTTCCAGGACATCCAAGACTACATAGAGAGACTCTCTCAAAACACAAAGCAAAACAAAACAACAACAAAAAGATAATTTGGTACACCTTACAATCTAAGGTGCTCCATAGTCTTCTGTGATGTCCCTGGCTCCCAGAATGCCCTAATATTTAGGGGTTTGGGAATAATATGTCTTACTACTGTTGCATATAAATAAAAGCAAACAAAAACATGGCAAAACTCAGAAGTTTTATAGTGTCACCAGTCTGTGTGTTCCAAAGCCAAGACCAACCTTGGGTGAGAAATCCAAGCCTGAGCCCTTATTAGAAGCAAGTCCAGAGAGTCATGGATGGCGTAGAGTTGAGTGGCACGCTTCACTGATGCCTTTAACAAACTGTTAAGCCTTTATATTGAGGACACGGACCACAGCGGTGAAGTCATGTGCTTGTTCTGCACAGGAACTTAGGCTCTCATGCTGTGTTTGAGCTGTTTTATACTTGCCTTTTAGTCATCTTCTAGGTTATTTGAGATTTGTTGTAGGACTTTTTCGAGTGATTTGGGGATGTCATGGCCTCTTAAAGTTTCAGCAGTGCTGTTACATATCAAATGAAAAAGGGATATTTGATAACAACTATTAATATATACTTTCCAAGGTCCAATTAAGTGGATACATTCTTGGTTAAGATATGATTGTGTTTGGTCTTTGTCTTTATCAGATATAGTTTTATTATAGTACACTAGGACATCAAGCTGTTCGAGGAACAGAGAAGCCATTCATATGGACTATTCATATGGACTATTTAGGAGCTGTTTGCTGTGTGGGTGGACTAAGAGGGTTTGAACTAAATCTGTATCAGATACAGATTTGAGCAAGTTCCAGGACAGCCAGTGCTACATAGTGAAACCATGAAAAACAAAACAAAACAAAACAAACAAAAAACAAAAACGAATAAACAAAAAGAAGAAAAATTCAGTCCTCTTTAGGCCAAAGGTCTTTTTCTTTTCTTCTTTTTCTTTCTACTTTTAAAGACCAGATTGCAATACCATTTGCTAAGATCCAAGAGTCCATGAGTGTATAATCTGTGGCCTCTCTTTAAGGATTGCTGTAGTGTCCCCCTTGCTGCTTGGACTTCTGCATGCTGTTCAGACTTGATTAGGGTGCATGGTGAAATTCACAAAGAATCAATAAAAACTGAAAAAAAAACCCTCAAATTACTGTTACTGGACCAAACTATAACTATATAATGCCACATACCACGGTTCCCTTGGGTCAGAGTGACTGGAGAAGTACTCTGAAGATTACACATAGAACCTGGAAATGTTCCATCCAGTCTTCAAGGGGACGCATACAGGGTGGGGAGATACACAACCTGACGGAAGGGCTTTCAGTCCATAGAGCTCTCCCCACCAGAGGTGGGAACTAAGAGCAAGCACTCATCCTCTGACAGCTCAGACCTACAGATGTCTTGTCCACAGATGTCTCTGCCTCCGACAAGCAATGTGGATGCCTGGAAGTTAGCTGCTTTCAGACCCTCTGACGATAAAACAACCACAGAGGATATGGGTCTTGTCTTACTTAGGGTTTTTATTGCTGTGAAGAGATACCATGACCATGGCAACGCTTCTAAGGAAAATATTTAATTGGGAATGGCTTGCAGGTTCAGAGGTTTAGTCCATGATCATCGTGGTGGAAAACATGGGGGCATGCAGACAGACATGGTGCTGAAGAAGACACTAGAGTTCTACATCTGGATCCACAGACAGCAGGAAGAGAGAGACACTGGGTCTAGCTTGAACATTTGAAACCCCAAAGTGCACACTTCTTCCGGTAAGGACATATCTACTCCAACAATAGGGCACATCTACTCCACACCTCCTAGTGACACTCCATAAGCTTTCAAATATGAGTCTATGGAGGCCATTCTTCAAACCACCATGGGTCTTCAGGGGAATTAAACCAGTGCAGTGTAACAGCATGCAAACACTTGATCACACACATGAATCTGTGTGTCAAGAACTAGGCCTGCACTAGGCAGTGGTGCTGCACGCCTTTAATTCCAGCACTCAAGAGGCAGAGGTAGGTAGACCTTCACCTGAGTATCCAGGCACTTCTCCCAACCAGTTTTATATAATTCTAACCTAGTTGTATATTTCCCTAGGGTCTTTTGGAGAAGCTAGAGTCTATAGACTAGGAAAGACCAGAGGAAATGCTCCATGGGAAGGGGTCACATAGGAGGGCCTTCACCTCCTCCTCTTCCCTGTGCTCTGGCTGATTCTGAGTGCTCACCTTTGCCTAAACCACTCCTCAGAAGCAGACATGTCCCTGAGTTTTGTGGACCCTTTCGGCAAAGGATTGAGCCCAACGAGAGGCTTCTGGGAAGTCTGGGTGTACAGCCAGACTTGTTGCTACCAGGAGGCAGGCTCTGCTCACGTGGGGCCTTCAAAATGAGAACATGCTGTGTGACAAGGCTTCCTGAAGGGACTTCAGCTCTGGAGTAGAAGGGAGCTGGTATAGGCCAAATATGTGAAAAAGCTGCTCACTTAGTGAAGACAACAGATTTGGTTTTTTAGACTGAACTAAAGCAGTGGTCAGGGCAGAATTTTGAAAGTAAAGGTGTTTTTCCTTGCTCTGCACAGTCTCAATCATCCTGACCTGGAATCAGTAGCCTAACCCCAGAAGCTGAGCTGCTTCTGTTGTTGATGTCATTATTATTATTATTATTATTATGACAGGATTTCATGGTTTCTAGGCTGACCTTGAACTCACTACACAGCTAGAGGACCCTGCACTCCCGACTCTCTCGTCTACATCTCTGGTTTTTGGGATACAGGGAATAGAGTACAGGGCCTTGAGCATACCAGATAAACGCTCTGCCACTAGAGCTACAGCTCAGTTTCTGTCTTTGATTTCTTGATATAGTTGCCTTGTCTCCTCCTGGCTTGCCTTGTACATACTGCAACCTTTCTGCCACTGCCTCCTAAAAGTTGAGATTGCAGGCATGTACCACCATGGCCAACATTCACTCCTCCACCCACCCCGATCTCAGACAACTCAGCCTGGCCTTGGACTTTACTATATATCCAAGACTGGCTTTGAGTTCTGGATCTTCCCATCTCTACCTTACCAGGACTGAGCTCACAGGCCACCATAGCTGGCTTGATGTCATCCTCTTCTTCATAAATGCTTTGTCCTCAGGATTGGTTTCCGCCTAAGGACAAGGCCGAAAGACTGTATAGTCTTTAGCTGCTGCACTGCAGAGAAAGCCCAAGGGTGAGAAAAAAAGAAATGATTTAATGGGAAATAGGCCAAGTGCTGGGGTTAAAGGTATACACCACCACTGCTCGGTCCTAAGCTCTCTTATCGCCTTGGACTAAACATTTCTCCCATAAGTAGCTTGTCTATCTGCAAAGCAGAGTAGAATTTAGTTCCAAGTGTAAGGGAGCAAAAGGGGCGGGAACAACAGGAGAGGAGACCAGCCGAGTTTCTTATCTCATGTTTATGGTCCATCTACAGGCTCAAGTGATCCCAGTGCTACCAGCAAAAGCAGCCTTCAAGTTTCTGCAAAGGAACCTAAGCAACTGTCCTCAAGGCCACAAGTTAGCGATGTCAAGGCTAACGGGAGTCAGAGTCAGCAATGCATTGCCTAGTTGTGTTACCTCCAAACAGTGATTTTTAGGTCAATTAAGAGGAAACAAGAATTGAGAGTTTAGCTCGGTGGTATAAGCTATAGCATGTGTCAAGGCCCTGGATTCAATCCCCAGCACCAATACACACATGCATGCACACATGCACAGAAGCACACACATGCATGCACACACACACAGAAGCACACACATGCATGCACACACACACAGAAGCACACACATGCATGCACACACACACAGAAGCACACACATGCATGCACACACGCACAGAAGCACACACATGCATGCACACATACACAGAAGCACACACATGCATGCACACACACACAGAAGCACACACATGCATGCACACACGCACAGAAGCACACACATGCATGCACACGCGCACAGAAGCACACACATGCATGCACACGCGCACAGAAGCACACACACAGAGGCTTTGTGGGTTTTGCTGTGACAGATTGTTGGAAATCTGAGTTGATTTGGGGGGTTTACCAAGAACATTTTATGGGACAAAGTATTCCCTCAATAACAATTCTCCTCCACCTTGTCATTTGTATCGCTACGTCTAATTTTAGCTTGGGTACAGCACAAGCGACTTCTCTACTGTAAGCATTCTGTCCCGATGGCCTAATCTAATGTCTTTTTTTGGTGTTTTGTTTTGTTTTGTTTTGTTTTGTTTTGTTTTGTTTTGTTTTGTTTTGTTTTGAGACAGGGTTTCTCTGTGTAGCCCTGGCCGTACTGGGACTCACTCTGTAGACCAGACTGGCCTTGAACTCAGAAATCCACCTGCCTCTGCCTCTCAAGTGCTAGGATTAAAGGCATGCGCTACCACCACCCGGCCTAATTGAATGTCTTATGGCAAAGCTTTTGGAGAGTGCCAGGATGAAGGCAACCACACATCATGCTTTCCTCGCACAGGGCTCAGAGCCAGTTTGCCTTTGTGCCCTCTTGTGGCAGTCTCTGACCTATCTCAGTGGGTCGGAAGTAAGGAAGGCCTAGGCTTTGACTTGGCTTCTATGTTCTTGTAGAATTTGACTTATACTGTAGAGTCTGCACTAAATTCATATCCTAACAGTATCAGGTTAAATCACACAACCTGCTATAGGTGTCCACAGAGAAGTGTAGACTGTTAGCATGGATTTGGGGTAGAAGCTGTCTGTCAATATAGAGAACAGTGGGAGGCAGTGGGAGCACCTGGCACTTCATTTACTGGGTTCAGGTGCTCCCCAATTTATGATGGGTTCATGCCTCAATGAGTCCACTGTAAGATGAAAATATAAATAGGAAATGCAAAAGTTGGGGGGCGTCATCACACACCTGCAACATGAGCATGGGGAGCTTGAAGCAGGGGAACCATGAATTCCTGGCCAACCTGGGCTACACTGTAAAACCTGTACACTGGTTAGTTCTATTGTCAACTTGACACAAACCGGTCACCTGGGAAGAGCGAACCTCAGCCGAGGAAGTGTCTGGATCAGACTGGCCTGTGGATGTGTCTGTGGGTTGTTTTTTTGATTGCTGATTGACCGGGGCGGGGGGGGCGGGGGAGGGCAGCTCTCTGTGAGTGCATTCCTCAGCAGGTGAGTCCAGGCTACACAAGCTGGCTGAGGGACTGAGGGAACTGTGCTCACTGGTTGAGAGCACACACTACTGCTGCAGAAGACTCCAGCTTAGGTTCCAGCACCCACATCAGGCAGCTCGTGGCCACTTTTAAACTCCAGCTCCAGTGGGGAACAACTCGGCACCTGCACTCGTGTGCACTGCCACACAGGCAAAGTTTAAACCGAGAAGAAAGAAATCTGGCTAGGTAAGAGCACTGACTGCTCTTCTGGAGGTCCTGAGTTCAAATCCCAGCAATCACAACCACCCGTAATAAGATCTGATGCCCTCTTCTGGTGCATCTGAAGACAGCTACAGTGTACCTATTTATAATAATAAATAAATAAATCTTTAAAAAAAAAAAAAAACTAGGGAGAGGTAGCAAAATGGCTCAGCAAGTAAAGGTGCTGCCGCCAAGCCCGAGTTCAATCCCCAGGACCTACATTGTGGAAGGCAAGAAGTGACTTCTGAATGTTGTCCTGATTTTCACACTTGTACCATACACACAATATATAATAAGTGTAATTTTTAAAAAGTTAAAATGCTGCCAGGTGTGGTGGCACACGCTTTTAATCCCAGCATTTGGGAGGCAGAGGCAGGCAGATTTCTGAGTTCAAGGCCAGCCTGGTCTACAGAGTGAGTTCCAGGACAGCCAGGGCTACACAGAGAAACCTGTCTTGAAAAACCAAAAAAAAAAAAAAGTTTAAATGCTGACTTGGAGGCTCTGGCTCAGTTGATAGAGTGCTTGCTTCGTGTGCATGAAGCCCTGGGTTTGATCTCATCACCTAATAAAATGCGGAGCGGTGGTGTGTGCCTTTTTGGGGTGGGTGGGAAAGACAGGATCTTTCTATATAGCCCCATTTGTCCTCGAACTCACTCTGTAGCTCAGGCTGACCTTGAACTCACAGAGACCCACCTGCCTCTGCCTCCCACTCGCTAGGATTAAGAGTGTGTTCTCATTCTGGGCCAGTCCTGTTCATTTATAATGCCAGCACTCAGAAGATGGAGGCAAAAAGTTCAGAAGCCCAAAGTTTGGAGCAACAAGACAACTCAGTGGATAAAAGGCACGTGCCAGGCAGTTTTAACCCTAGTTAATTCTAGAACACTTGTAAAAGTATAATGAAAGAACTGATCCCACAAGTTGTCCTCTGATGTCACACACACACATCTAGGCCTCCCCTCAACGATACTTAAAGAAGTTCAAGGTCATGCTCAACAAAATATCAAGTTCACAGCCTGGGTACCAAGAGACTGTCTCAAAACAAGAGTACGCTGGGCAGTGGTGTTGCATGCCTTTAATCCAGCACTTGGGAGGCAGAGGTAAGTGGATTTCTGAGTTCCAGACCAGCCTAGTCTACAAAGAGAGTTCCAGGACAGCCAGGGATACACAAAGAAACCCTGTCTCAAAATAAAAACAGAAACAAGAACAAAAACAGAAACAAGAGTATACTTTCTGTTGAGTGTGAATGACTTTTGCACCACTGTAACGTAACAGGGGCCTGGCAGGTCATTAATTCCAGCATTCTGGAGCCAGGGGCAGGAGCTATGTAGTGAGTGAGACCTTGCCTCAAAATGAACAAGTTGAACTATTGTAAGTTGGAGGCCATCCATCCATGGTCACACCAAGTATACTTTTTCTTGTTCTGGTACCACATTGTACTGTGTCTTCCTAGTGTGCACAATTGTGACTCTTGGTCATTGTAAAAAGGCACATAAACTTTTTGTTCTTGTTTTTGTATTTGTTTGTTTGTTTTTAGACAGGATCTCACTATATAGTCCTGACTGGCCTGGAACTCTCTATGTAGACCAGGGTGCCCTTGAACTCCCAAAAATCAGCCTGCTTCTGCCTCCTGAGTGCTTGGGATTAAAGTCATGAGCCATCCTGGCTGGTTTTGATGAACTTTTAAAAGAAGTTAAATTTGTATATAAGTTTTGTTTGTCTTGTGTTTTGAGATTGCAATCCCCCTGCCTCCATCCCCCTAAAGCCAGGCTTACAGTGGCAAGCACTGGACTTGGCCAGAGTGAACTTGTGCTTATGAGCATCACATGGCTTCCTAGTTAGGGTGGTTACATAGTTTCCTTTTTAAATGCGCTTGAGTAAAACAGGTAAAGGGGTGGTTTTTCAATGCCAAGTAGATACAATATAGCACGTGAGCCTCAGGGGACAGACCTGGAAGAAACGCTGTGTGAGAGATGACGTTTGGGAATCCCCATGGCACCCAGCATAGCAGTTGCTACGGTTATGACTGTCACTAGCATTATCTTTAAGGGGTATTAGTTGAAAATTAACTTTGAGTCATCCTGAAATTTATATGAATGTATGCATATACATATATATGTACACACATACACACAGGCACACATATATATGACCAGTCAAGCCACAAGAGTTAAAAAAAAAATAGTGAGTTTCTCAATTCTCTGCAAGAGGCTGGGAATCCTTTCAGCTACGGAAATCTGAGAAGTTTCTGGAAGGCCCTGAAGGGAAAGATTCTGTCAGTGATTTCTCTAGTTCTAATAAGGAATCCCCGAAACTGAGAGAATCAGACATTATATGCACGAGATGAAAACGGGGTGGAAAAGAGGGACATTCTGCTCGGGGTCCTTCCTGATCTGAGATCTCCGAGGTTCTAAGAATTGCTGTAACAGTTCCTGGCACAGAGGCTGTGCCAGAGACAGGTGAGGCAGAGGGCTGTCAACCAAAGGTCAAGAGTAAGTGGTGGCGTGTTCATCTCCTAAGAAGCAGGTGCTCAAGGGTCCAGCAGCTAGGACTGTCCATGGACACTGAGGACGGGGTGTTCTTGACCTTAATTTTCTCTCTGACGGAAGGAAGGTTGTTTTCAAACCCATCCTTAGAAGATCTACAATCTAGGGTTGCTCATTTTGCCCAGGACCCCGTGTTTCTTATGCACGCCATCAAAGGGGAAAAGGTCAGAGGTTGGAAAACCTGAGCTCAGAGTCTCATGTGGTATTTGTTGAGGCTCTGTGTCTCTAAATGAGCCATGAAGTACAATGTAACTTACTATATGTGGTGTAGTATGAACCTGCAAATCTCTGGGCCTTAGATTTCTGTTTGGAAAAACAGGAACACTAGTAGTGTGTCCTATTGGGTTACTATAAGGATTAAATGGAGACATAACTGTAAAATCTTGTTGCAGGGCAGGTACAGATGCCACGGTCAGACTGCCATCTTAGCATGTTACCCTGTGTTTGATGCCCCGCAGAAAACAAACGCTACAAACAAATGAACAAACCTGTCTGTCCTAGGGCAGGCACCCAAAATATGGGCTCTGTCGTTTCTGAAGCCGGACACCCAGATGGATACTGCTGCAAGCATGCTGCCCAGAGGTGGTGCTGTTTTAGGTTCTAAAGCTAAAAGCTGTACCATGTGTCCCTCTCTACAAAGTCTGTGCTTCGGCCCTGCCCTGGTAAAATAACAAGCAACTAACAGATGTCAAAGCAATGAATGATTTGGGCTAGGTAGGGTGGCTCACACTTTTAATATCAGCATTCAAGAGAGGCAGAGGCAGGCAGATCTCTATGAGTTCAAGGCCTGACTGATCTACAGAATTCCTGCACAGACAAGGCTACATAGTGAGATCCTATTTAAAAATAAAAGGCCCACTCCGTTGCCACCAGGACAACTTCCACAAAACCACCTGCCAAAAGAAATATCCGTGAGCCTGTTAGCTCGTGTGGCATTCCAGAGGAGAGATCAACAGAAAGAGGGGAGAGGGCACAGCGGAGGAATGCTGAAGACAAGGCCTTTGACTCAGCCTTGCAGGTTGGGTGGCGTCACGGGCATCCTGAACAGAGAAGCAGAACCTTCCAGAGCAGGTGGTTGGCTGGTAGTCCACAGAAAGCAGTTGCCCTGAGGTAGAATTGGACACCCTTCAAGGAAGCCAGGCCTATTCTTGTTCTTCTTGGCTCTAAGGAAACCAGACATTCCCGAGAGCACTGAGATAGGACCAAAAGCTTGCTTGGTTGCTTGATTTATTGGGTGTCACTTTGAGTCCTGGCTGGCCTGGAACTACATAAACTAGACTGGCTTCAAACTCACAAACTCTGCCTGCCTCTGTCTTCCGAATGTTGGAACTACGGATGTGAGCTACCATGCCCAGCCAGACCAGAAATTGTCCTAATGTTCCCAGCTGCACAGGAGGTGACTGGATATGTCCCTGAGAGCTGCAGCTGACCCACAGCCTGCTGTGAGGCCACTGATTCTGTAGGTATCCTAGCTTCCGGCCCCATCTAAGTGCAATGGGCTCCAGGCTCTACAAGCTGGGTTAATGAGAAGGGACAAAGGCTCAGCCCAGAGCTAGAGTGAGGGCTCTTTCCTCCCACTTTGGCTGAGTCTGAGTGTTGAGTAATGTTTCTGCTTATTTCTTCCAGTATGCTCCATCTTCTTTCTCTAATAAAACTCTGCGTTCACCTCAGCTTGGGTTAGCAAATGGCTGGCAGCCAAGAATGGCATTCCCCGGCCTCTCTCTTCAAGCATGTGACTAAACTGTGAGCAGGTGCTATGTGTTCTACTATCAAATGGTATCCTTAAAAATAAATAGGGTTGAGCTGGAGAGATGGCTCAGCAGTTAAGAGCATTGACTGCTTTTTAGAGGTACTGAGTTCAACTCCCAGCAACTACATGGAGGCTCACAATCATCTGTAATGGGATCTCATGCCCTCTTCTGGTGTGTCTGAAGACAGCTACCAGGTACTCAAATACAGAAAATGAATAAATAATTCTTTTTAAGAACGAATAGGCTAAGTGGGAGTGGTGTTATGGGCGCCTAGAATTTGAGGCTAGAGGGCCACTTGAGTTCAGGAGTTTGAGACCAGCCTCAATAGAATGGACTTGCCACTTGTAACTTAGGAGTATTTACTCATAGAACTTGTGTGTGAGAAAGAACATTGTTTCATCTGAGTGAGATTGCAACATTCCAAACTCAGACCTCAGGCCACTCTACACTTGGTTCAACCATCTTCTCATTTGCTTCACATTTGCCTGAACACCGGTCCACCATGCTTAGGGAGAGCTTTCTCGCCAGCTCACCAAGCACCCTGTCCTGGAAGCCAGCCTGGTATTTCATGACTGAATTTGAGCCCTCATTCGCTTAAAACAAATCCTCTGCATGGTTTTTTGTTTGTTTGTTTGTTTGTTTCTCAAGACAGGGTTTCCCTGTGTAGCCCTGGCTGTCCTGGAACTCACTTTGTAGACCAGGCTGGCCTCGAACTCAGAAATTCGCCTGTCTCTGCCTCCCGAGTGCTGGGATTAAAGGCATGCGCCACCACGCCCGGCCCTCTGCATGTTTGAAATCATGGATGTGTTTTTTTTTTTTCCATTTTGCAAGTGGTATTAATAGAAACATTCTCTTCCAAAAGCAGTTCTATATAATAGGACCTCACGGTGCTCAAGAATATGTAGGGGACTGGCCACAGGTTGTCTCTGGGACAGCACTGCAAAGAAACAAAGCAACTTCCCTGGAAGAAACCATAGAAACAGGCTCCTCAAAGCATCTGCATGCATTAGAGCAAGGCAACAATCACGGAGAACTGTTCAAGCCCATATGCTACGCAGTAAGGACACTCCCATTCCAGATCCAGTCTCCTAGAGAGACACACCATGGACACAACCAGACACAACACACCCAAACACAACAAAGACACACAACACATGCCAAATCTGACACTGCTATACGATTTATTGTTGCTGCCACCCAAGGGCATCCGATTTATTTCCCCCACAGTTCTTTTTGGGGGCTGCCTTCCTAGCTCTGCCCATCTACCCTCTGCTCCTTGCTCCCATCTTGCCCTTTTGCTGGGTCTGGAAGGGCTTTGTTTTTATTTTTGATGCCACCTCTCCAGAACTTCACTTAGGTGGGGAAAAAAAATCAAGCAGGCCTAGGTCCTGCTTACAACTCCTAATTTCTCCAAGGTCCTGTATCCATTGCTGGGTGTGATGTCCTGTGTCCATTGCTGGGTGTGGTGTCTGTGGTCTGGCCTCATCTGTGCAGAGGGAAAGCAGGCAACGAAAGGAACAGAGATCAGAGTTTGAATTCCACCTTTCCTACTCATATTTGCTATTACCTTAGAGAAGTACTTGACTCTATCTGCCTCAGTTTCCCTTTCCATAAACCAAACTTCCCCTCCATTGGAAAGGCTCCATGGGAACGCCCCCCACCTCTGGTTACCAGGGAGCTCAGTCAAATATGGGTCTCATATTATTTTAGATGTAGAATAAAAATAGTGTCACAACACTATTGTTTTGTTTTTGTTTGTTTGTTTGTTTGTTTTTCAGACAGGGTTTCTCTGTGTAGTCCTGGCTGCCTTGGAACTCACTCTGTAGACCAGGCTGTCCTTGAACTCAGAAATCCACCTGCCTCTGCCTCCCAAGTGCTGGGATTAAAGGCGTGTGCCACCACACCCGGCCAACACTATATTTTTTCATTTGTTGATATGCCAATGTGTTTGCATGCATGTGTGCACATGCGTATTCTCGTGTGCTACTTTGAGCATATGGAAGTCCGTGGACATTGTGGGCACAGAGGTCCTTGTAACTCAAGAGAAACACTAAGAAGTTTTAATCATGCCGGGTGTCTCCTCAATGCAGGAGATAAAGCCAAATACCTGCATTCCACTCAGAAATCTGAGAGTGGATTTTGTTAACAACCCAGTGGGCTTTTGGCTCTGTGTGGAGTCAGACCTCCCCAGCTTTTGCTATAGAAGCCGACCTCACTCAACTTCTCCAGAATGATTATCCCAGACTCTCCCCTCCCTAGACCATTACCCACTCTTAGGAGAGATGTCACATCTGCCTGCTGACCTCCATGCTATTGGTCAGAGACCACACGAGATTCTAGGCCTTTAGCTCTAGAACCCACCCTCAAGGACATTCAGTGTAGTCACACCTCAAGCTTTATTGTGCTCCTGGAATTGAACTGATGGACTGATTGTTGCCTAGAAACCTCTTCCCACATTGTACTGTGTTTTAAATATGCTGACAGTGAACCGCCTGGAGTTAGATGCCCTGAAATCTGATCCATGTTGATGGAAGTCGGTCTGAATGGAGTTTTCATTCTTATCACTTCCCTGCCTAGACATCTGCAGGGTTCCCTCAGGAACACAGCTTGCAGTTGGTTCTCTCCCCTTTTATCACGTGGTTTCATCCCATGGGTCCCAGAGATCAAACACAGGTTGTCCTGCTTGCCTGCAAGTGCCTCTACCTGCAGCATCACCTCACCAGGACCAGCTTTTGGTTCCCCGCTTCCCCACTCTGCTGCACACTTAGGCCTATCTCCTCTACTGGCTCTCTGGCTCTCGACTCCTCACCTCCAGCTCTGTCTCAGCGCCAGGCTTTTTTCCTTTCAGAGTTCTGGAACTTGGTCAGCAGCTTCCTCTCGTGCCCGCCAGGGCTAGGGCGGTTGGTATTGGCCGCAGCTTCTCTCTTGGTCCGACCTTTCCGGCCTCCCCCGACTGGTGGAGCAGGAGATAGAGGAAACAACGGGCAGAGGAGGTATGTAAGGTTGGGACAGGTATATAAATGGCCAGAGTGAGGTCTGAAGCACTCTACCCTTGCTGTTTACTCAAGTATAGAATGAGAGATGCTCGCTGTGAGTTCTCGGGGCTCAGGAAGACAGAACTCAGTGGATGAGACTAGAAGGGGTTACTTGGGAGTTGGGAATAGATTAGCTAGGAAAGGTAAACCAGGGTACCGGGTGAGAAGCAGATTGGCTGACCAAGGAGCTGCCATGCAGACCTTACCGACACAGGGATGGGCCAGGCTGTACTGATCATATTCATCCAGGATTCCATCTTCATCCTCTAGGTTTAGAGGTTGCTGGGAAGGGTTGGCTGTTGGTGGCAAGCTGGCCATTATGCCTAGTCTGCTTTCTCCAAAGTCCTGCTCTGTGTTTCTGAATGTCTGCCCTCTCCCAGTTTCTCACCCTACTTATAACGCTGTCTCCTCCCCCAAACCACGGGGTTGGTCCCCGCCCTCCAAGCCCTGTCTGATGTAATCTGGCCTTTTCCCAGAACTGCGCCCACAGACAGCAGTCCTGAGCAGAAAGGAGCACCCTCCCCTCCCTCCTCCCTCACAGGACTCACCCAAGCACAGCTGTGTTTTTCCACGTGGAAAGCTCCTGCCTCGGGGGTGGAGGGAGCAGACAGGATCTGGGCACAGTCTTTGGGATGTTGGCCAGGGAGAGCAGAGGGCCATGGGCCAGTTCTTCCTATCATTTCAGCCTCTGCCACAAGCCCCTCCTGGGCCTGGGTCATAGTTAGACAGACAGACAGACAGATAGACACACACACACACACACACACACACACACACACACACTGTAGTCTAGTGCAGACTCAGGAGGTAGTGGCAGCATCCCACACACACACACACACACACACTGTAGTCTGGTTCAGGCTCAGGAGGTAGTGGCAGCATACATACTGAAAAGGGAGGGAGGAGGGACACTGACCCACTTCTTGCTTGGTCACCAGTTCCTGTCACACCCAAGGCTTCTATTTTTGTGGAAAGTCCCCTTCAACAGAGTCCCCAGGGACTTCTTCCTCATGCAAGATGGAGGATAGCTAGCTGGTAGAGACAGCAAATACCCTGGATTCCACAGGCTGATTCCTGATCCACCTCCCTCTACCCTTCTTTCTGACAGAGTCCTTCTCTGGAGCCCAGGTTAGTCCTTGAGCTTGCATTTCTCTGGCCTCCTCATCCTAAATGCTGGGATCACAAGTCAGCTCAGATCCAGTGTTTCCTGCTGTGTGACCTTGGACTTGTCACTTTCCCTCTCTGATTGCTTCAGGTTCCCCCTTTAACAGAGGATAACCTCTATCTGCCTCTGTTGGTAAGAGGCTACAGAGTCATGAGGCCTGGAAAACCTTCACAAGCTGGGAACAGTGTAAGGATTAGTCACAACTTCCCATGGTTTCCCAAAAGTGCACTTGCCTTGACCCTCCCCCCTCAAAAAAAAAAAAGAGTGGAAAAAGGGAATTTAAAATAAAATATTGTGGATTGGCAAGATGACTCAATGGGTAAAGTACTTGCCACCAAGCCTGACAACCTGGGTTTCCAGGACCCATACAGTATGGGAGAAAAAAAGTCCCATAAAATTGTCCTCTGACCCTCACATGCCCATCCATGTACACACACAATAAATATGTGTGACTTCTAAATTTTAAATAATATATTGAGGGCAGAATGAAATAAACCGGTATTTGTGTTTTGACACCCCCTGCCTTGTTTTTTAGGCAATCTCACTATTTTAGCTGTGGCTGGCTAAGAGCTTGCTCTGTAGACCAGATTTGAGTCTAGCGTTG
Source organism: Mus caroli (assembly GCF_978045245.1). Classification (NCBI taxonomy): domain Eukaryota; kingdom Metazoa; phylum Chordata; class Mammalia; order Rodentia; family Muridae; genus Mus; species Mus caroli. The sequence goes on along the minus strand of NW_028227263.1, from coordinate 19,163,792 downwards.
AATTCAGAGATCAACCTGCCTTTGCCTCCTGAGTGCTGGGTTTAAAGGTATGCATTACCACACCCAGCCAGTGTGAATCAAGTGTGAACTAATATTAAGCTTTTTCAGTCCATACTAGCTTCCCTCGGGTTACTTGTGTGGTTTTGATAGGAATTAGTATGAATTTTAAGTGCCAATAAAAAGCACGTGAAATGGAATTTTCTACTGTTTTTTTTTTTTTATTTTAAAAAAAGTTTTCATACACTGTATTCTGTTCAAGGTTTCTCTTCTCCAACTCCTCCCAGACCCTCCCCATGCACCCAATTTTTACTCTTTAGAAAGCAAACAGGTAAATCATCATTGTTGTCAGAAATACGAATGAAAAAATTAAAAAGCGGAGGCCACGCGGCTCCTGGGTATGGTGGAGAAGGTTTATTGTAGATATGAGGGAGAGCACAAGCAGAGATATCTGCAAAAGTCCAGAGTGAACATGGCCAGCAGACTTAACAGGGCCTGTGGGAGACAGAGAGAGACAGAGACGGGGGAAGAGAAGACAGGAGGGCCAACAGAGGAACCTTGGATCAAGTGGCCAAGAGGCAAAAAAACCCAAACAAACAGACAAAAAAACCCTAAACAAACAAACAAACAAACAAAAAAAAAAACACCTGAGAACCCAGAGACCAAGAGGTAATAAAAAGGCAAAGATACTGGCATAGCCATCTTATTCAGGAATCAGAGAAACTGTGGGAAGGGAGAGTTTAGGGTAGCGTGGGGGGTATACCAGCCAGGACAACTCCGTAATAGGTGCTGGCAATGCTGAGAGAGGCTGGCTGACAGCATCTGCCCTGATACGTTAATAGGCACTTCATTTAGCCATTTGTCCAGGGGTTGAGTCCTAACAAAACACACACACAAATCCATAAAAACACACAATCAGAAACTATAATATGTAAACAAAGGACCAATAAGACCAAAACATGTCTGATCAAAACAACGTGAGAAAAAAAGTCTATAAAGGTACTGCTGTGTTGGCATCTACTGCTGGCCATGGGGCTGACCCTTACCTGGGGTTAATGCAGCCAGTGAGACTCTATTGGAGGAAACTAAATTGTCCTTTGTAAGCAGGTGTCAATTTGGTTAGGGGTGGGAGTCCATGTCCACTTTCCCCTCTCAGTGCTGTGACCCCATGTGGCTTGAACCTGGGCAGGCCCAGGCAGGCTGCCAGCCTGTGAATTCATATGTGTATCAATCAATCCTGTTGTGTCTGGAAGACACTGTTTCCTTCGTGGCATCCACACTCCCTGGCTCTTACAATCTTTCCACCTCCTCTTCCACATACCTGCTGAGCTCAGAGGGAAGGGGAATTTCCTACTCTTGATGGAAGGATATGAACCCTGTGAGTCATGTTAGCCCAGAGAGGGTGCCCACACCAATTCTATCTGCATTGCTGTCTCCAGGCAGGGAGTTAGACAAAACATTCCACATCTAAAAACAAAACAAAACTGGATTCCAGAAAAACCAAACCCTCTCAACCCTGGCCAGACATCAAGTCCTCTGCCCACGTCCACGGGCTGTGAACCTCCCTCCGTGTCAGCACAAGACTTGGATGTGACCCCAGGCCTGCTGCAGGCCCTGGTTATTCTGGTTAAGAAGAGGCTGTGGGGGGCTGGCGAGATGGCTCAGTGGTTAAGAGCACCGACTGCTCTTCTGAAGGTCCTGAGTTCAAATCCCAGTAACCACATGGTGGCTCACAACCATCCGTAATGAGATCTGGTGCCCTTTTCTGGTGTGTCTGAAGACAGATACAGTGTACTTACATATAACAATAAATAAAAATCTTTTTAAAAAAAGAAGAGGCTGTGTTTCTGTTTGCGGCTTGCTCCCCTGAACATAAACAAAACCAAGTATCTATCTGTTTTCCAGATTCCCGTGTCAGCGCTGCTTTAAAGCTCCGGCCCAGGGCCTGGGGAGATGGCCTGTGGGTGAGAGCACTGCTGCACAAGAAGGCCTGCACTCAGGTAAAAAGCCAGGCATGGCCATGTGCACACCTCTGCTCCCAGCACTGTGACACTAGTGAAGCAGACAGAAGGACTGCTTATTAGCTGCTGCCTAGCTCCAAGTTCAGTGACAGACCCTGTTTCAGGGAATAAAGCATCCTCTGCTACCACGTGTGATATGTTTATAAAAACAAAAACAAAAAAATAAAGAAAAGGGAGATATATTCTATGGAGGTATGGTGAGGTATGGAGGAAGTAGGTGCCTCCGTGGGCTCATGCTAAGGCACTTCCCGCTGAGGAACCAGCCACAGGATGGTATAGTATAGAATAGAGTTTATTCAGGACATGGGGATGGGGGTTAAGAGGGTAGTAGAGGCAGAGAAAGGTAGAGAGAGAGAAGTAGAGGAGAACAGGAGTAGAGGCCGGTCATGAGCACTTGGAAAGAGAGGGAAGAAGGGACTGGAAGGGTAGGGAGGAAAGGCAGCAGGAGCAAGAAGGGAAGAGCAAGAGGAGGAGGGGGCAAGCAGCCCCTTTTATAGTGAGTCAGGCCTACCTAGCTGTTGCCAGGTAACTGTGGGGTGGAGCTTAGACAGAATACTAATGACAGACATACATACACACACACACACACACACACACACACAGGCACACACACAGGCAAGCACATTACACAGTCATACACATAAGCACACACACACACACACACACACGTGTGTACAAACACACAGATGCCCACAGAGGCAGTGCTTACATCACAGTCCCACACAAACATATATGTACATATGGTAGACAGACAGACAGACAGACAGACAGATAGGGTAAATCAAATGGAAACCTAGGATATGAGAGTAAAACCAGCAAGTTGCTTGAATCAGAGCAGCACTGGGCTAATTGGAGACCTTATGAGGAGACTCCAGGGAGGATAACATTATGGAGCCTGACTCTGGTGCTGAGAATGAGAAATTTCAGTTACTGAGGAAACAAGGCAAACTCAAAGCCTGACGGGGCTACAAAATGAGTTGAAACCTGGTGAGACTCTGTCCCAAGGCAGAAAGTTAGAAGAAGGCTAGGGATGGAACGCCAAGTAGCGAGAAGCAGGTTTGAGGCTCTGGGTCTAATCCCAAGGCTGGAAATAAACACAAGGGAAGAAACCTTGAAACAAAGCTCTGGGTGTGGTGGTGCCGGCTTGAAATCCCACCACTGGAGGCTGGAACGCCAAGATCTCAAAGCCAAGACTCTGAGAAACTTTTTTTCCACCTAATGTGGTTAGCCCACCAAGAGCCAATGTGCCATAAATCTCCCCACACTGTAAAACGCCCGGCTGAAACTCTTATTATACAAAACCTCACTAAGTCCCAGAATGTGATGACACACAGCCCTCTGTTCTTTCAATTCCTTTGTGTGTGATTATAAATTAGCCAGTCTTTTCAGATTATGAGGCCAAGCTGCACCAATGAGAGGTGACTCAGTCATTACTTGCGTTAGAATAACAATTAAGTGAACTTCCTGCTCCGGTGTGCTTGCTAGCCTGGTTTGGGTCACGACTCTATAAAAAGAAATTGCCTTGCTGGATTATGTCCGATTTGTGAAGTTCTTTAATGTGATACTAAGATTAACAATGCCAGCCTGGGTTACCCAGGGAGACCTGACCTCAAATCAATATTTAAAAAAAAAGTTAAAATAAGCAAAGAAACAAAAACCAGGGCTAACGTATCAAGACAAAGGTACAGGAAATGATGTCCTTGGTACCTGTCCTTTATCATCATGACAGAAAATATTTCCTCTCATTTGACATAGGTTGGGATCAGGTCATAGGAAAACAGACTAAAAAAACTTACTAGTATGCCGGGCGTGGTGGCGCACGCCTTTAATCCCAGCACTCGGGAGGCAGAGGCAGGCGGATTTCTAAGTTCGAGGCCAGCCTGGTCTTCAAAGTGAGTTCCAGAACAGCCAGGGCTATTACAGAGAAACCCTGTCTCGAAAAAAAAAAAAAAAAAAGCTTACTAGTGTCCTGAATGCCCAGGAAGACAGCAGGACAGACAGGATGTGGGATACATGGACACACAACTGTCCTACCTTTATTTTCCTTCCTAAAGGCACACAGAACTCCCTGCTTCATCATGGCACACTATGCTGTCAACTTCCAAGTTTCAGTTTGTTCCTGTGTAATTCCAGGACAATGAGAACACCTCTATGTGCATGACAGGGCTTAGCCCAGAGCCAACATGTGACATCATGTTATTTCCTTATTCCTTAAAGAGGCTCCAGGGGTATCTGTTTCAAAGTCACAGGACCCGTGATCTACACACAGACCCCAGCTGGGCAAACAGTGACAAGGCTTGGCACTGAGTCACCTGCCAGGCCTCTCCCTCTGTACTCCCTTCCTTCCCAGGCATTTGAGTCTTCTCTGGACCAGGCCTTGTACAGAGCCTGTGGAGAACATCATATACCTTTTGAAAGCTCTGTGACGTAGGGAGATAGATGTTCAATGTACCAGTACACACCCCTGTTCAAAGTACCACATATATGCCAACCATGGTAACACATGCCTGTAGCCCAAGCACTCAGAGGCTGAAGCAGGAGGATCTCAAGTTCAAGACCAGCCTGGGCTACATAATGAACCCTTATCAAAAACAAATAACAGACAAACCCAGGCCAAACAAAAAAACCTCCACACATACCAGCAGCTGTAGTCCTGCACCCACCTTGCTCTAGTTTACTATCTGCACAGGATCCACTTAGCATTAACAAGTTATCTTACCAGGCATGGTGATATACGCCAGTAATCCCAGCACTCGGGAGGCAGAGGCAGGTGTATCTCAAAGTTCAAGCCCAGCCTGCTCTACAAAGCCAGTTCCAGGACAGCCAGGGCTACACAGAGGAAAACAAACAAAATAAAGTATCTTTTTCACTTTTTAGAAATTTGTCTTTATTAGAATCAAACTATTGATTAGACAGTGGTTAAAGGAGATGGTTCTGGGATCTGGCTGCCTGGAGCCAAGGTTTTAGTTCCATCCTTTGTTGGCTGTGTGTCATCAAACAAATTATTTAACCTCTCTGTGTCTTTGTTTCTCCATTCGTAGACTTCAGTGGGGTCTCTGGAAACTTTAAAAGGACAATTCTTGGGGCTCATGAGATGGCTCATCACGTCAAAACATTTGCTGTCAGGCTTGAGGATCTGAGTTCAGTTACCAAGACCCACATGGCAGAAGGAGAAAACCAATTCCCATAGATTGTCTTTTAACCTATATACGAGCTCTGTGAAATACCTGTGTGCCTCTTCCCCCACCCTCTGCCCCCAAGCTGCCCAGCATGGACAGCTGGGTCTATCAACCCTAACCCATTCCTCATAAAAGGGTTCCCAAAAGCCAGTGAGGGGTTGCTCTCTGAAACCCCAACTTAGGGTAAGGCATAACACATGCCTTGAACATACACATGCACATGCACATATATAGACTAACTTCCAAGTGGGCAGAACTCTTAGTTTGGTGCTGTGGTGCATGCCTGTGACCTCAGCTGTTTGGAAGGCTGAAGAAGGGGATCACAAGTCTGAGGCTGGCCTAGATCACACAGCAAGATCTTGTCTCCTCCTCTCCACATTATTCTTTCTTGCTCTTTCTTTTGCTTTGAGACAAAGTCTCACTCTGTAGCCCTGGCTGGCATGGAATTCATTGTGTAGAACCAACTGGTATTAGATCTGAGAAAAAACCATTCCCACAACTGTCTGATTAAGAGAGCTTTATTGAGATGTGCACAAGGGACTGGCCAGATAGCTGCCTTACCCTAAGTTGGGGTTTCAGAGAGCAACCCCTCACTGGCTTTTGGGAACCCTTTTATGAGGAATGGGTTAGGGTTGATAGACACAGCTGTCCATGCTGGGCAGTGGTGGTGCATGCCTATAATGGGAGGCAGAGGCAGGCAGATCTCTGAATTTAAGGCCAGCAAAACAAAATGGGGGGGGGACAAAAGAAAAGGAAAAGAAAAGACAGCAGTAAACATAATTGGCTGTTAGCACTGGACAGAGAATGGGAGCACTCAGGGCTCAAGGCTGCACTGGACAGAGAATGGGGGCACTCAGGGCTCAAGGCTGCCTTGGGGTAGATAAGTGTAACAGGAAACAGCTGTCGGATACTGGCTGCTAGAAAGGAGGCAATAAAAATAAGAGCAAGAACACATTATGTTAAAGGGGAGCCATCAAGGTACCCGGGAAGACACACTTTCATAAAGCGAAAGGGTGATCACGTATCACGGGAGTTTATCAAGACAAAGGCATGGGCCCGGTTCAGGGTAGATTGAAAACAGTTTGCAGGATACTTCAGGCTTAGGAAAGGGAAACTTATTCTTGTAAGGAATGGAGACTTAATAACAATGTATAACAATATAGCTCCTGGTTTGTCTCACGCCTGCTTTAAAGTCGCAGAGATCCTCTGCCTCCAGGAGTGAGGAGTCAACGAAACAAAGAGCCTCAGGTGATCTGAGGAACTCTGGCCTGAGCTCCTGATGAGTACAGCTGCCTGACAAGGAAGTCCACCTCTCTTAACCTCAGTTGTGCCGGGCGTGGTGGCGCAGTCAGAGACAGAGGCAGACAGAGGCAGAGGAGGCAGAGGCAGGTGGATTTCTGAGTTTGAGGCCAGCCTGGTCTACAAAGTGAGTTCCAGGACAGCCAGTGCTACACAGAGAAACCCTGTCTCACAAAACAAAACCTCAGTTTTATTTACCATGAGACTGCAGGGAACAGATCTGCGTCTCCTTGGCAAGAGAGGCTCCCATTCCTCATCCTTCTCTCCCTTTTTATTTTCACATTATCTCATTAAGCCTGAGCTAACACAGTGCTGGGGCATTTAAGGCAGTCACCACCTAGCCTGGCTTTGCTTGTGGGTGTGTATGTGAAACAAGTTCTCTCTACATATCCCTTACTATTTTGAAACTCACTATATAGAACAGGCTGGCCTCAAACTCACAGAGATCTGACTGTTTCTGCTTCCATAGTGCTGGGGTGCTGGGATTAAAGGTATACACCACCATACCCAGCATGCTTTGTTTTCTTTTAAGACTAGGGTTACTATGTATCGTAGGCCGTAGGCCTATCTAGAACTCCTGATTCTGCTACCTCCTCTGTGCTAGGATTCAGGCCATTGCACCCAGCTAAGACTCCATCTTAAGAAGAAAAAATTGGGGGGTGAGGGGAGCTTATTAGCACAGTGCCTTGAAGATAGTATTGTTATTCACTAGGGCAGGCAATGTGCTTCATCTCCATGTCTTGAACACCCAGCTCAGCAAATGACAACCCAAAACACACAAACTTTGACAAGGTGCATCAGGATTGTGTGTCCAGCTTTTAGATGTTCTGCTCTGAAGAGGCAGACCTCCCTCACGGAGGACCAAAGATCCTAGGATACTCTGTGATGGAGTAAGGGTAAGGGTCTCTGGCTGGGAACTTGCAAGAATAAAAGAATGGAAATGTAAACACTAGGGGAAGGGAGAGAGGGGGTAGGTGCTGGGTGAAAGAATAGAAACCTGAGAAAGGGATTTGTGGAAAAAGTTTAAACTCCACTCAGATCAGTAGGAATCAAACGTGACTCACTGGGAAATGAAGAGTTAAGTTTCCACATCCTGTGGCCTCCAGGTAGTCAATTCTGGGGTGTTGTTTTGTTTGGAGGGAGGGAGATTGCTATTTATCATTCATTATACCTTTATAACTTTCCAGGTGGTTGCCAGGAATACCTAGTACAGCCCAGTAATTACAGCTTGTGCCTGGTCCATAAAACCCTCAAACCCAGGGCTGCACTGGGAATTAATTTCTCTTGGTTCTGAGACTGGATGCTGCTGTTAACACGTGCTTAGGAGATCCTGGTGAGATCCCGAATTGTACAAACCTCCCTGATACTCTGTTCTACGTGCAGAGTTTCTCCGATAGCAAGTAAAGAGGAGAGGGCTGTGGATGCAATTTACTTGGCCGAGCTCCTGCCCCGCATACCTGAAGCTCTTGGTTCTATCTCCAGAACTTCATAAACTGGGTGTGGTAGTTCACACCTGAGTTCAAGCTTATCCCAGCTACTTTGGTTAAAATTCCTTCCCTGGAGACATAAACACAAAGTCTACTTCTTTTAAGGTCCCCCATCAAAGGAAGGCATGATTCTGCCAAAGCTCACCCTAGGGAAACAATGCATTTCTTGGGCTTCCTTCCAGAGCAGAGAGGTAAGGGGTGTTACCTACCTGGGCATAGATGCTCCTTCTCCTACCACATCCAACAAGAATGGGCTCCCTTCCTCTGTGCTCCCCTGGCCTATATACTCTAGCCTCTTCCCAGGTCGTGTGCAATTAAGGCAGAGTTGCAAACAACAGGGGCTGGGGTTTTATTACCTGGAGGAACAGGTGAGGGTCTCACAAGCCTCCTCACTCCTCCATGAGGAGGTGTACAGAGTCAAGAAAGCCCAGCTAGGATACTTTTTTTTTAAGGGGGTACAGTTGAACTCCTCAAGACTGCAGTTGCTTGGCTGGGACGATAACAGTCACTTACAACAGCTACATAGCAAGTTCCAGGCCAGAGGGGGCTACATGATTATCAAGGCTTTCTCAAATCAACCAACCAACCAACCAACCAACCAGGTAATACTATTTGCATGAAATTTAAGAACAAGTGCCTATGCGTTATACATATTTCAGCAAACTCTAGCTATCATACATTTTTCCTGGTAACTAAAAAAATAGCGGGTAAATAAAGCAACAAACTAGAGGAATAAACAGAATAAAGGTGCAGCTCCTGGCTGTAACCCAAGAGACCAGCAATCACAATCCCCTTTTAGTCTTTTCAGAAAAGATTTATTTATTGTATTTTATGTGTGTGTGTGTGTGTGTGACTATTTTGCTTGAATTTTGTCTGTATCGTGTGCACCCTGGAATTGTGGGCAATTGTGAACTACCAGGTGGGTGCTGGAATCAAACCTGGGTCCTCTGAAAGAGTAAGAGCTCTGAACTGCTGAGTCATCATCTCTCCCTCCCTCCCAGCCTCATTTATCAGACGAAGAAATCAAACCCCATTTAACAGAAGAAGAAGAAGAAGAAGAAGAAGGAGAAGGAGAAGGAGAAGGAGAAGAAAGGAAGGACTAGGGCTGAGCATGGAGTTCAAGGCCAGAGCATGTCCTTAGCTTTGAGAAGACTAGATGTCAATGTCTAGATCTGCAAGACACAGAAAAAGAAAATAAGATCCAGAGAGGCATTCTCTACTGCTTGAGTGTTTGGGCATGGGCTATTGCAAGACCCTTGCTTGGTGCTGAGGATATGAAAACAAGCCAAAAACAAAAAAGAAAAAATAGGCGACTCTCAGTACCTTGTACTCTAGGAGCTTCTGGACTGGATGGTGGGAACAGTGTCCAGGGAGGAAATTACCACACAGCACAGTGAGTAATGGGCTGCTTGATATACAGAAGAGTTTAGTTAATCAAAGGAGCCTAGTATAGGGAATTCTAGTCCTGGATTCAGAGGCAATAACCCAATCTCAGCAATCTCAGTTCAGGAAAGCTCTAAAAACTCAGCCTGTCAAGGTCACTATAGTGGCACACACCTGTAATTCCAGCTCTCAGGAAGCTGAAGCACAAAGATCATGAGTTCAAGGCCAGCCTGGTCAACTTAACAAAAGTTGACCTGTCTCAGAAACACAAAAGTAGGCTGAGCATGCTGACGCACACATTCAATCCCTTCACTCACAGGTAGAATCAGATGGATCTCTGCGAGTTTGAGACCAGCCAGGTCTAATAAATGAATGAATGAATGAATGAATGAATGAATAAATAAATGCCCAGGCCAGCAAGTTAGCTCAACAACTAAGTGCTGGGCCACCAACCTAAGAGCTTGACTTCTGTTCTCATGACCCATCTCAGGTGGAGGGCAAGGACCAACTCCTGCAATTTGTCCTCTGTCCTCCACATGTGTGTGCTGTGACCTGAAACCCCCTGCCACACACACACACACACACACACACACACACCACATACACTCACATAATAAATAACCCAATAACCAACAACAAAAGTATTATCTCTCTCCGCTCACTGACAAGGATCAGCACATGCAGGCTCTTCTTACGCAGGAGTAGATACTGAGATTTGCAAGCCCTCTATTTTATTTTATTTTATTTTTTATTATTATTATTATTTTTTTTTTTTTTGGTTTTTTCGAGACAGGGTTTCTCTGTGTAGCCCTGGCTGTCCTGGCACTCACTTTGTAGACCAGGCTGGCCTCGAACTCAGAAATCCGCCTGCCTCTGCCTCCCGAGTGCTGGGACTAAAGGTGTGCGCCACCACGCCCGGCTGCCCTCTATTTTAAATGTTATGATTTTTAGAGAAGTAGTTCCTTTGTAGCATAGACTTTTACTTGAGCTAAAATTGTTTGTATTCATCAATTCTGTTCCCTGTAGAAAAAAAACACTGTGGCTATGTGGGAACAGTGTCAGGTGCCTGCTACAGTCAATAAAGAGGTTGCTGTTTATAAGGCACTTAACCTTGTTTGATTTTGAAACAGGATATCTCTATGTTGTCCAGGTTGGCCTTGAATCTCTAGGCTCAGGTGATCCACTTGGCTCAACCTCTGAAGAAACTGGTATTGCAGGCCTGTGTCACCATACACCTGGCAAGAATTTAATAAGTCTGACCTAATCAACCTGTTGCTGCTCTCAATGCTCAGTAGTGACACTATGAGATCTGTATGCTCTCTTGCTCTCTGCCAGGGCAAACTGCTCCCATAGACTTTAATATCTATATATACACACATACATACACACACACACACACACACACATAATAAAGTGTATATATCTACATAGTAATAAAAACTGGGACCCCAGGACTAGAGCAATCGCTAAGAAGTTAAGATCTTCCAAGGGAGAGTTCAGGTCCTACACTTATTTCAGGCAGTGAACCACTACCTGAAATTCCAGTTCCAGGGCATCTTGTGCCCTCTTCTGGCCTCCTAGGGTATCTGCAAACACACTTCCTCTGGTTCTGGTTCATGCTTGTACCTACATGGCCCCCCAGGGAACACAAACACATACACATAAATAAAAACACCTAAACATGGTGGTGTTTCAAACCATGGTGATTCAAAATCATGCATGGGGGTGGAAAATAAGAAACAGATCGTGCACCTAAGTAATCCCAGCATTCATTATAGGTGGAGGCAGGAGGATGGCGAGTTGGAAGCCAGTATGAATTACATGGTGAGATCTTGTCTCAAAAGGCAGGAGAGATGGCTGGCTCTCAGAGTACATGTTGCTCTGAGAACCCAAATTTGGTTCTCAGAGCTCACAATGGCCAGTTACTCTGGTTTTATGGAGTTTTGTATATGTGTATGTTCATTGTGTGTGCCTGGTCCCTGAGGAAATCGTAACAGGGCATTGGTCTCCTATAACTGGAGTCACGGGTGGTTGTGAGCTGCGGTGTGGGTGCTATGGACTGGACCTGGGTCCTCTGCAAGAGCAGTAAATGGTCTAACAGCTAAACCATCTGTCCAGCGCCCCTTCTTTCTGCTTTTGTATGGGGCAGGTTTCACTCTGAAGCCCTGGCTGGTCTGGAACTCACTATGAGACCAGGCTAGCCTTGAGCTCACAGAAATTCACCTACCTCTGTAGGAATTAAAAGTATATGCCATTATGCCCAGACAAAAATAAGATAAATTGTGGGAAAGAAAGAATGAAAGGAAAGGAGAGAAAAGAAAAGAAAAGAAGAGAAAAGAAAAGGAGAGAACATTATATTCATTTCCCTAAAATTATGCTATCTGGCTCCAGCTTTATAGCCATGTCCAGCTGTAGCCAACTTTAAGGTGAGAAATCACTCCAATGCACTTCAGAGATTAATAAGGAGAACTCTAATAAAATCATGATCCGGGGCCAGGCTAATGCTATGGGATGTGAGCCACAAACAGAAATCCACCATAGCTTACCAGGCTGTAATCTTACATAGGCATTCCTCTGAGGGTGGATTCTTGGGTTCCCACGCCAAGTTACATTTCTTAGCAATTAGTTCTACTAGTTTTACAGAGGCAGAAAGACGCTGCAGTTTTGGGTTAAATTTAGATTTTAGATTACACTTTGGGGACTGAGAAACAGATACAGTGCGATATCTCTCAGGAACCATCTCTCCATTATATAGGTCTGGCTGTCCTGAAACTCACTGTGTAGACCAGGCTGGCCTGGAACTTACAGAGCACTGCTCTGCCTTTGGCTGCAGAGTGCTAGGATTAAATGCATGTACCTCCATGCCCAGACTGAACCTGTCTTCTAAATGGCTATCCTTCTTGGCTTCCTGCATGCTGAGATTACAGTCCTGGGCCACCATGCCCCATCTTGGAGGAGACTTAAGTGCTCAGTGCCAGGGCAAGAGGTATGTGGGCAGCATGGCACTGCTAATTTTTTTTTTGTGAAGGCTTCTTGGAAAAGCTAACAATGCAGCGGCATTGCCAGGGTGTGTTTCTGGAGGGTAGGGATGCCCAGGGTAGCATTGAGGAACCTGTCCTAAACACTGCCTCCACACCCTGGAGTCTCAGCACTACCCAACACACCCAGCAGGCTTCCATAGACCTGTCTGTCTGTCTGTCTGTCTGTGAACAGTCTTGATTTGTAGCCCAGGCTGACTTGAACTCTGATCTTCCTGCCTTAGCTACCAGAGTGTTGGGGTTGATTCTGGGCATGTGACACCACACCTGGCTTTGAAATGTTTTGTTTTGTTTTGTTTTTATACAAAAAAAAAATGTTTTTTCATTTACTGAGCATGAAAAGGAGAGACAGTAAACTATATACCAGACTCTCTATAGTGGCTATAGCCTAGGCTGGGTTATGGAGAAGTTTATTTTCTCCACTATGTATTGTGGGTTGCAGACTTTGTCCAAGTTTGTAAAGGAGAAGCAGACATAAGGCAACTGTCATGAGTTCCTGTGTTTCACCCCTTCCTTCTGTCCTTGGATTCCATGCATACTATGACACCTTCTGGTTATAATGTGACTTTTGTCTGTGCACCAGGCTCCAACCTCATTAAATTAAAATCACTCTCCTCTACCAGCCTGCCAAGGGAGGCCATATATGATGAAATGAGTGTTGTGTGGTCATGGTGAGGGAGAGACTGAGAGATGCCCACAGCCTTCAGGCGTAAGGACGTTTCCCGGTAAGAGGCAAGCAGAGTGATGCTGTGAGCAAAGCTTTTGCTGTGGAACTCAGCAACAGGAGGGGTTCTGTAAAGCAGCTCTGGAATGTCTCAGTGTGCTTCTGGAAAGATCTCCGTAACACCTCCACTCCCAACCCCAGGCCCACGGTGCTAAGGACTGAATATAAGTCTTGGCATTCCAGTGCAACATTTTTATTTCCCACCCCGTGTTTGAGACAGTCTTGCAACATAGAATATGCTGGCCTGGCATCCTCTGTGTAACCCAGATATTCTCAAACTCACAGTCCTCCTGAGTTGCCTCCCCTGTGCTGAGATCACAGACATGGGCTGCCATGCCTGCCTTTTCTATGAGGTTTCGAGATTCTTTGGAGAAGGATTTGAATGTAACATCCTGTGCCCGTGACATTTGAGAGGATTGCACAGAGAAACTGATTTCCTTACATGCCGAGGCTTTTCCAGGAAAAGGGAATATTCTGGTAAGTTCCACTCTTCTCCCCAAATGACTCAGCGGACTCCATCTCTCGCATTACTGGGAATCTATCCTGAGGAATCGATGATAGAATGCAATCAATTCCTGGTCCTGCAAAGCTGAAGAACACAGTCTGTAGCAGATCTTCCACCAAAACGCTGCTTGCCACAGCCTTCCCAAGCAAGAACCGCATCTTCATGTGCTCTTTTATTTAAGAAGAAAATGCCTCAGGCTGGAGAGATGGCTCAATGGTTAAGAGTGCCAGCTGCTCTTCCAGAGATCCTGAGTTCAATTCCCAGCAACCACATGGTGGCTCACAACCATCTGTAAAGGGATCCGATGCCCTCTTCTGGTGTATCTGACTTCTATGGGTGTGTACCCATAGAAATTAAATAAATAAAGAAGAAGAAAATTTCTCACTATGAAGACCAAGCTGGCCTCCGACTCTGAGACTGGCCTGCCTCTGCCTGCCAAGTGCACCACTGCCTTGTTTACTTAAATATTTTCATAAATGCCATGCCGAGAATGCAGAAAGGAACCTAGCCTTCACAAATTTAATATCAAAGGAATAAAAGACAGGGCAGACATGAATCAAATACTGTAACTGATAGGCAGAAGCTATGACTTCTTTTTTTTTTTTTTTTTGGTTTTTCGAGACAGGGTTTCTCTATATAGCCCTGGCTGTCCTGGAACTCACTTTGTAGACCAGGCTGGCCTTGAACTCAGAAATCCGCCTGCCTCTGCCTCCCGAGTTCTGGGATTAAAGGCATGTGCCACCACGCCCGGCGAAGCTATTGAAGAAGTATAGCAAAATTCGAGGCTTTTGGGCCCAAGCTTGGGAGTGTAGCCTTTGTGGCTTAGTGCTCCAGGTGCTGGTCATAAAACAGATAGTGACTGTGGCCTCCCTTCCCCCCAGCCTGGAACCTGCCTGCTCAAGGGTGGAGCTACCGGCTCATTCGTCCTGCCACGCCCACTGCTGGAACCTGTCTCTGCTGCCTGGAGTCACACACGTGTTCGTCCTGCTACTGGACCCTGAGTTACTTGGCGGGAAATTGGGTTCCCTCCCCCTTCCTTTATAAACTGAGTGTCTGGAAATATTAAATTGAGTCTTGATCAGAGTCTTGTCTTGACTCCATTGTTTCTTCCGCCCCGTCTAGATTCCTCTCTTTGCAGGGAACTGCCATTCTCAGTGAACCGTTCATGTTGTGGACCGCGGGCGGGCCGCAACAGTTGGCGCCAGAACTGGGACCTGAAGAATGGCAGAGGGATGCTAAGAGAAACGACTGCTGTGTGGAGCTCAAGAAAGGAAAGAATCTTCGTATCGGAGGAGCATCGGAGCAACGGACAGGTACACATGCTAGCGCTAGCCTAAAAAATTTCAGTTTTGTAAAGTGTTGCTGAGGATGCGGTAGGATACGAACAAGTTTGAAGCAGTGCTGACCCAACACTGTTTCTGCTTGGGGTCAGCAGTTTCGTAAATCGGAACTAGATACGGAGACAGGCGGTGTGCCGCAGTTTTTTAGAAAACTGCTTAGGTGGAAGAAAGAAGGGTTCAAAGTCAGAAATTTTTTAGATAAGATAGATAGCTGTTGTCCATGGTTCAAAGAAGAAGAAACGATAGATTGTGGAACCTGGGAGAAAGTTGGTGAGGCCCTGAATATCGCTCTGACAGATAATTTTACCCTAGGTCTCTGGGCGCTTGTAAATGATGCTATAAAAGATGCAACTTCCCCAGGGCTAAATTGCCCTCAGGCGGAACTTGTGGTATCTCAGGAGGAGTGCCTATCAGAGAAGGCCTCCTCAGAAAAAGATTTTCTTAACTCAAAAATTGATAAATGTGGTTCCTATCCTAAATAGTAAAATTTAAGATAAGATATAAAGCAATGCCTCTTTATTAAAGCGTTAAAGCTTGCTTTAATAGGTATTCATAGGTATTAATTGATATCCAAACTTCGTAATATGATAGTAATGCTTCTAATATTGATTTTAACAGTGATAAATTGTTTTAAACATAGGTTTTGCTTTCCCAAAGTTGTAGATATTATCCTAACCTTGCACAAAAACTTAAAAATTATGGTTAAAACTGCCATTGTTCCATTGACTGCAGCTTGCAGTTTGATTGCAAATTTAAGATTGATGCTCAGATTAAAAAGTATTTTACCTTTGAGTCAATACAGGGCTCTGGGCAGTCCCAGAGCGGCTTGTGGCCTTTTCTTTTGTTTTGCAAACAATGCCTAAAAAAGTTTTTCCCTGTGTTCAAGAAAATTTCTTTTTAACAGTGTTACAGATCTATTCAGATGTTTAAAATAATGCTTAAATTCAAAGATTTTTGCTTCTAGTAAACTGGTAATCACTAGAAAATTTTGTCTCTACGTATGGCTAATATAGCTTTACATTATGTAAGAAAAATGTTTATTGTTTCTGCTTCTTTACAAGAAGCCAAAAGTTTTAATCTTTCAGTATATATTGTTTCCTAAGTGGAAAGTATTTTATTAACTAATGCTTCTCAAGGGAAGTTTACCTTAAATCCTTGCTCTCACCCAAAAGATTCAGAGACAGTATCCTTTTGTTATTTGGTGTTTTGGTTTGCTGCAAGGGGTTTTGCAGGAAATAAAGAAAGCTTTTATAATTGTTGTTAATTGGTAATTAAAATTTAGTTGTGCCCAAGACAATTCTTTGGCCAGAAAAAAACATTATTGTAAAGTCATTTTTCTCATCCTCCCAGCCGATCGTTGGCCACGTGGGCCCAACTAGCTGCTGTGGAGCGGAGTCTTAAGACACACAGTTGCCCCTATTCCAGCACAAATAATCTGGTTGTGTGCTGTAGATGGTGTTTTAAAATGCTGAACAATCAAACCTTAATTTATATATTAATAGTCAATGCTATATCTCTGAGTTCATAATTACTTAAAATTGTTCGTCCCTCAGATACTATTAATTCTCAAATTTACAATTGCTTATACATATTTCTAGTTAATAAATAAATAAATTATGCACGTGTGACTCTTAATAACTTTTCTAGCCTTCTAGTTACAACCGTTCCTTAAGAAAAATGATTGAGCCGGGCGTGGTGGCGCACGCCTTTAATCCCAGCACTCGGGAGGCAGAGGCAGGCGGATTTCTGAGTTCGAGGCCAGCCTGGTCTACAAAGTGAGTGCCAGGACAGCCAGGGCTACACAGAGAAACCCTGTCTCGAAAAACAAACAAAAAAAAAAAAAAAGAAAGAAAAATGATTGAAAGTGCAATCAGTCACTGCCCCTTTACAGCCAAATATTTAAAATGTTTTGTCCAAAAAGTTATTAATTCAAAAGGTTAGATATTGTAAAATTTTAAACTTTAACCTCTTAAAAGACAAAAGAGAGAAATTGTATCCCCATATATACTATTTAGTGCATTTCCATGCACACTATTTAAAACATACCTTTATTTTCAAAATTTGAGATTAAAATGTCAAATTTAATAAATGCTTTTTAGTATCTTAAAAGGGTCTACTTATTGGCTTATAGATTGATCCTAAAACAGCTACCTTATTAGAAAAGGGAAAAACAGGTTCTCTCCACAGAACTCTACAGAAGCATATTGGTAATTCGTGTGCTGAGCTGACAGGTAAGTTAACTCAGTGTCCTGATTAAAAGGACTAAAAAATTAAATTCATGTTTTAGATCCATCCTTGCTTGTCATTTTTCCAGTTTAGACTAGCTTCTAGCCTTTTAACTTTATGGCAATAGTACATCAGAGACTGTATATTCAGACTTAGTAAAATTAGTCATTTAATAGAGTCATAATGATTTTTCACTCTTCTTCAGTTTGACCAGCCATTCTAACTCAATCTTAGACTGGTCTAATATTCAGTTCAATTATTAGAGATTCCTATATTCTAAATTACCTAGCAAAGTTAATTCAGAGCATATCCCCCAAGGTCACCAAAGGCTCATCTTGCCTTTACCTTATTTGTCCTAAACTTTTTGCAAACTGACATTAAAGGTCAGTCTGCAGCGGAACGCCACTGGCACCCAATTACTTCTAATTCTTATGCATTGGTAAAATGGAAGGACGCCCTGACTAATAAATGGAAGGGTCCAGATCCAGTTCTAATCTGGGGAAGAGGCTCGGTTTGTGTTTTTTCACGAGATGAAGATGAAGCACGGTGGCTACCAGAGAGATTAATTCGTCAGGTAAACACAGATTCTGTCTCTCCTCGTAAGTATCATTCTAAAGACTAAAATTCCTCTTGAGCTGGGAGTGGAAGCTCTCAAAAAACACTGTTTCCTCTGAGCCAATTCCCCTACAAGAGGCCGGAGATTAACTTTAGCTTTACAATTTGCATCTAAATAAAGTACCTTGACTTCTCCAAACAGAAAATTTACATTGCTACACTCTCATTGTTTAGAATTCTTCCTTCTCTCAAGCAGGTCAATCTACATTCTCCGGTTCTCCGCCCCGCCCCTACGAGCAAACAGGTGGTTCTGCTAATCTCCCTTCCAGGGACATCCCAGCATGTGGATTTTCAGTCTAAGATAAGATTTAGATTTACCAGGAGAGCTAGGGAAGTAGAAATTTCATATATATTTACAAAGATTAGTTCTTATTTTGATAGATATAGGCTTAGTCCCTTAGCTGGCCTCTGGCTTTTCACCCTTGCTGTTACTGCAAGGTGTCCTTAGTTCCTTAGGCTACTGGGAATAACAGAGATGAAGAGGAAAGACTTTCAGCTCCTATTTTAACCAAAATTAATGGTGTTAATACTGACATAATTCTTGTCTAGGCCTTGCTAAATCTGAGGTTGACAAGTCTCATATAGAGACCTCGCAATAACTCAGAATTGCGATACTGATTCATAATCATATGAATACGGTATGGGTACCGCTTGGCGCAGGAGATTACTGCGGAGGGAAGGTCCAGTTTGACCGTTTCTGAGTTCCCTGTGCGACACACCTGATTTGACGGAGGTTGGTATCCGATTCCAGCTAAAAACCAAAAATACTTAAGGCTCTGCCTCCCCTCCCCAAAAGATACCAAGAGCCACAGATGTGAGTCGTTACAATGCTCACGGGAGGAATCAGGCTAATGTCCACCCAAGTCAAGGTTAAAGGCCCACTCATCTACGGATGAGAAAATCATTTGATCACCTCTGTTAAGCATTGCCTATTTAAACTTAATTAATAGGGGGGAGAGAGATTGGAGACCTTGCTGTCGTAAGGGCAAGCCCTTCACTGCCTCCCACCCAAATAATAAAAAAGCCAATTGGCCTTGTACTAAAGAGCTGGTCTTAACCCCTTCTCATTTTCCCCTGCCTTTTACCCAAAATTGCAGAGGATTATCAGTTCAGTGTTATTCCAAAAATCGTTTAGCTAAACTCAGCCAGGGTTCCAACGCCCTACTTAAAATGCAAACAGGTAGCTACCTATTCAGCACTAATTAGCATTATAAAGTCAGAGCCTACAGCCCAGTGCTGCTATTCAGTCAGTGCCTTAAAGACAGTCTTAGCCAGATACAGTTTACCATTAGAAAAGTTAGGGAACCCCACGGAAACAAGTTTTTTCTTTAGCCCTAGGAACTCAGGCAGAACTATTGAACATAGATAATTTTTCTGCCACAGGCCACCCCTTTTTTTTTTATTTTTGTTTTGTTATCTAATGGGGGGAAATGTGGCCTCCCTTCCCCCCAGCCTGGAACCTGCCTGCTCAAGGGTGGAGCTACCGGCTCATTCGTCCTGCCACGCCCACTGCTGGAACCCGTCTCTGCTGCCTGGAGTCACACACGTGTTCGTCCTGCTACTGGACCCTGAGTTACTTGGCGGGAAATTGGGTTCCCTCCCCCTTCCTTTATAAACTGAGTGTCTGGAAATATTAAATTGAGTCTTGATCAGAGTCTTGTCTTGACTCCATTGTTTCTTCCGCCCCGTCTAGATTCCTCTCTTTGCAGGGAACTGCCATTCTTAGTGAACCGTTCGTGTTGTGGACCGCGGGCGGGCCGCAACAAGTGACATTCCTTCCTCCACCCACCCGCTTCCTGGGTTCAAAGAGTGTTCATTCAAAGAATGGCACCCTGACCATTACTGGAACCTGCAATGCAAATGTGCTATCTTTAGGGGCTCTTAGATTGTTAGGGGCTCTTAGAAACTGTCTTGAGAGATAACCTGACACTTGTGACTTTATACTTCCTTGTGACTCTTAACTGGTATTTTTGGTATTTTCCAACAACGCCCTCCCCACCTCCTTGAGTTGTGGTTTCTTCCTTTAAATACCCCCTTACTCAGTTACTCGGGGCGCCATGGTCCTCTACCCCTGCGTGGTATATGGCCATGGGCCCGAGAGCGCTCTTGAATAAAAATCCTCTTGCAATTTGCAGCAAGATCGTTTCTTGTGGGTGATTTTGGGGTGTCGCTTCTCCTGAGTCAGAACGTGGGGGAGTCCTCACGTTGTGGGTCTTTCACTATGACTTCTTGCTTAGGAGTATTTGCCTAGCATGCCCAAGGCCCTGAGTTCAATTCCCAGAAGCACACACCTCTACCATGGCCTATGCTTCCACTGCCTAAAACAGTGACAGATCTACACAATATTGTGAGAGACTGGAAGAGAGGTTAACCCAGTCAGGAGGATCTGTAGTGTGTAAGAGACATGGAGGTAAAGAAGGGAGAGTTGGGGCTGGAGAGAGAGATGGCTTAGCAATTAAGAGTATCCTCTGCTTTTTCAGAGAACCTGGCTTGGGTTCCCAGCACCTATATGACAACTCACAACCATCTGTAATTCCAGGTCCAAATGATCCAAAGTGCTCTTCTGGGTACTGCTCACATATGTGCGAGTGCATACATATGCTTACTCATGTGCATAAAAATTTAAAAATAAATGCCGGGCGGTGGTGGCACACGCCTTTAATCCCAGCACTTGGGAGGCAGAGGCAGGCGGATTTCTGAGTTCAAGGCCAGCCTGGTCTACAGAGTGAGTTCCAGGACAGCCAGGGCTACACAGAGAAACCCTGTCTTGAAAAACAACAAACAAACAAAAATTTAAAAATAAATGAGTCATAGAAAAAGGAGGAGGGGGAGAAGGGGGCTGAGGAGGAGGAATAAGAAGAAGAAGAAAAGAGGGAGGGAGAGAAATGCTCTCTGAGCCTTTACAGAGGCTCTGTGGGAGGGGAGTGCTGAAGAAGAGCCAAGCTGCTGGTGTGCTGCTTGTAGCAGCTGCTAATGTGGATCAGGGATGGGTTGGGAGAGAAGGAAGTGGGACAGGAAATAGGGATACTAGGACATGAACACTCCTGCATTTCAAAAAGACCACTCTGGTCAGATAGACTCTGAGACTATTGAAGATCTTATTGTTCTCTCTTACTAGTAGATATACGTTCTAGGCCACAAGGAAACAGGCATGAGGTTGCTCAACATGGCAGTGTGTGTGACCTCCAAAAGTTGGATACAATTATCCTTTTTCAGGGGTCTAAATAACTTCAAAACAAAGCTTGGTGGCACAGGCCAGTGACAGCAGCATTCAGGAGGCAGAAAGAATGCAAATTCAAAGCCAGCCTGGACTACCTAGCTCATCTGTCTTAAAAATACAGAAAAAAAAAAAAGGATGGCAATAATTGTTCTAAGACACAAATGGTAGTAATCGTTGTAAGTCACAGGGCTGGAGAGATGACTCGGTGGCTAAGGGCACTCTTCAGACAGCCCAGGTTTGATGCCAGTACTCAGGTGGTGGCTCACAGTCATACATAACTCCAGTTCTAGAGGATCTGACAACCCCTGCCCTGTGTAGGCTCCAGGCATGTGAGCGGCAGCACATAGGCATACGTGAAGGCAAAATACCCATACACATAAAATAAGATAAAAATTAAAAGTAAAGTTTAAAAATATAGACACAAGGACAGGTTTAGAAACAAAAGCAATGAAAAAGACATAAGGAAGCCAGGTGTGATGGGTGTATGCTAGTCCCAGCACTGGGGAGGCAAAGGTGGAAGGAGTTTGAGACCAGCCTGGTCTACATATCTAACTCCAGGACTATATAGAGTGACCATGCCTTAAACAAACAAGCAACCTGGGTGAATGTAGAGGTGTGACCCTCTACACCCTACCCCAGCTATTCAGGAGTCTGAGGTCGGAGGATGGTTCTAGCCCTGGAATTCCAGGCCAGTCTTACTAATCAAAACCAGATAATGGGATCAGCGAGATTGGGTAGAAGGTAGAACATTTGTTACCAAAGACTGCTGACCTAATTTGATCAGAATACCCACAAGGTAGTGAGGTTCAGCTCCCACGGGCTCTCCTGTGATCTCAGCACAGCTCCATCGCTCTGGCTGATGAATGCCACACAGGCATCACTGTGACTGACGAAAGCCCCACAGTGCCCTCATAAAATAGATCAGGGAAAACCAGTAACTGGGATTAGAACAATAGGAAGCTTTTTTGTTTTTTGTTTTTTCGAGACAGGGTTTCTCTGTATAGCTCTGGCTGTCCTGGAACTCACTTTGTAGACCAGGCTGGCCTCGAACTCAGAAATCCGCCTGCCTCTGCCTCCCGAGTGCTGGGATTAAAGGCGTGCGCCACCACGCCCGGCTAATAGGAAGCTTTTTAATTCATGTTTAGATTGGGCCTCTTGTAGCCTGGACTGTCTTGGATCCCCTCTGTTGCTGAAGATGACCTTAAACTTCTGATCTTTGTGGGCCTGAGTACCATACTACAAACCTGATCCATCATACCCGATCTATGCACCTGAGAATCAAACCCAAAGCTTTGTACCTGCTAGGCAAGTACTTTACCAACTGAACTACAACCCCACCCCAACATTTTAGGGGACCTTTTTTGAGACAAGGTTTTACTATATAGTCCAGGCTGGTACAGAACCCTGGAACTCACTATGTACCAAGGCTAGCCTCAAACTGGATTTTTTTTTTTTTTTTAATTTTGAGACAGGGTTTCTCTGTGTAGTCCTGGCTGTCCTGGAACTTGATTTTTAGACCAGGTTGGCCTCAAACTCACAGAGATCTACGTGCCTCTGCCTTCTGAGTGCTGGGATTAAAGGTATGTGCCATCACCACCAGGCTCAAATTGGGAATCTTAGAAAGTTATTTTTGTCGGTGGGGCTGGGGTGTCTCTGGCTCTGCTGCCTGCTTTTGGGATCTTACTCCTCCTACTGGGTAGCCTCGTCAAGCTTTCATATGGGCTTTGTGCCCAGTCTTGTACCTTGTTCTGCCATGATGACTAGGAGGCCTCCTTTTCTGAAGGGAAATGGAAGAGGAGTGGCTCTAGGGGAGAAGAAAAGGGGAGGGGGAGGGGCTGGGAGGAGAAGAGGGAAGGGAAACTTCAGTGGGGATATATGAAAGAAGAATAAAATTTTTTTAGATTGTGTATTTTGTATACAGCATTCTGCCTGCATGTATGCCTGCAGCCCAGAAGAGGGCACCAGATCTCATTATAGATGGTTATGAGCCACCATGTGGTTGTTGAGAATTAAACTCGGGATATCTGGAAGAGCAGCCAGAGCCATCTCTCTAACCCCCTAAGAATACATTTTTAAAAATTATTTTGTGATATATTTTTACTTTGTGTATATTGTGCATGTAGGCACTTGAATGCTGCAGTTGTTATGATGGACACCATCTTCTTCTAGTTAGTGTGTGTGTTTCAAAGATAGGGTCTGGCTATGTGGCCGTGTGTGTGTGTGTGTGTGTGTGTGTGTGTGTGTGTGTGTGTGTTTCAAAGATAGGGTCTGGCTATGTGGCCTTGTGTATGTGTGTGTGTGTGTGTGTGTGCGTTTCAAAGATAGGGTCTGGCTATGTGGCCTTGGCTGGTCTAGAACTGTCTGCCTCTGCCTTCTAAGTTGAGGGACTAACGTATGTGCCCCCACTCCCGGCCTTAGTTAAAGTTTTATCCCATGTCACGTTTATTTACTGTGTGCATGCACAGATGCATGTCTGCTGTGACACGAGTGTGGAGCTCAGAGGACATGTTGGAGGAGCTGGACTTCTCTTTCCACCATATGGGTTCTAGAGCTCGAAGCCTCATAGTCAGACCTGGTGACAAGTGCCTTTACCTGCTGCACCACCTTGCTCTTCCTCAGACTCTCAGCGCAGACTCCCGAGTGTTGGAATTAGAGGCATGCTCCATCCACCACACCAGGCTGCAGACATTAGAAAAACTCGGCAGTTGCAACAGCAGAGGCCAGTGGACTCCATGGATATGGACAGTAGATGAATTGTGCTCTACAACTGAATAGAGATGCAAAGCAGGGCCAGAAGCCTGACAGACAACCATGTTTTTGTTTTACAGGCACTTGGTGTGTTGACTGTAAGGCTGGAGGGAAATGGGGATGTTAAGGACAAACTCCAGGCTCTGGCTCTGAACAGTATGTCAAGTGAGAGGCAACGAAATGAAAACCGAGGATAGGATGGTATGTTGTGTTGTTTTGTGACAGGATCTCTATTGTCCTGGCTGTACTGGAGTTTGCTATGTAGATAGGCTGACCCCAAACTCACAGAGATCCTTCTGCTTCTGCCTCCCAGATTATGGGACTAAAGACATGCACTACCATGCCCGGTTTGTTTGTCTGTTTTGAGACACATGAGGAGGAAAACTCTATAATCACACACACACTGCTTCCTCCCTCTTCCTTGACCTCTTTCCTCTAAGATGGCCTTTAACCCCTGGGTACAAATGATCCTCCCGGGGGCTCCTCTGAAGGTCCTGAGTTCAAATCCCTGTAACCACATGGTGGCTCACAACCATCCGTAATGAGATCTGACACCCTCTTGTGGAGTGTCTGAAGACAGCTACAGTGTACTTACATATAATAAATAAATAAATCTTTAAAAACAAACAAAAAACAAAAACAGAAACAAATGATCCTCCTGCCTCTTCCTCAGAAGTAGCTGGGACTACAGATGTGAACAATAAGGATTAAATAAAACAATAATAAAAACAAACAAACAAAACCATTAACATATATAGAAAATCAGGAATTAAAGGCACAAGGGATCCACCAGACAGCTGCCTCACCCCAAATCAGTATTTCAGATAGCAGCCCCTCCCTGGCTTTTGGGGTCCTTTTTATTGAGTTGATAGAAAACAGCTGCTAGATAATTATTAATTAACAACTAGATAATTAGCAATTTGATAATTGGCTGTTAGCATTGGACAGAGAATGGGGTCACCCAGGGCTCAAGGCTGCCTTGGGGTAGATAATTGTGACAGGAAACAGCTGTCAGGATATGAGGCTGCTAGAAAGGAAGCAATAAAAATAAAGAGCAAGAACACATTATGTCAAAGGGGAGCCATCAAGGTACCTGGGAAGACACACCTTCGTAAAGCAAAAGGGTGATCACATATCACAGGCTCAGGAGTTTATCAAGACAAAGGCGTGGGCACACATCATGGGGTTACAGGTTCAGCGGAGGTTGAAAATGATGGTTTGGTTTTGACCTGGGAGAAAAGATTGGAGGAGCATATTTTACATATCAAAGCAGATCTGGCCTCCAGGTTCTCCCAGCATCCCTCAGTCTCTACCCCTAACCTTGAACTTTCCAGCCCAGGGGCCCAGAGGCTCCTGCCCATATAATCCATACATTCTGAGGTGGAGAAATAGCCTATCAGTTTGCAGGACACTTAGGTTTAGGAAATGGAAACTTATTTTTGTAAGGTCTAGAGACTTAGTAACAATGTATAACAATGTGGCACCTTAATCGCAATGTAGCTTCTGCTTTGTTATACACTGACTTTAAAGTCACAGAGATCCCCTGCCTCCAGACTGAAGGGTTAATGACACCAGCAAGCAATTCTGCTTCTTAACCCAGGTTCTTGTGACCCTGGCTCCTGCTGCTAGGACTTCCCCAACTGTAGCTAATGGCTAATGACTTAAAGCCTCAGGGGAGCTAAGAAATTCTTGACCCAAAAGTTGACAGCAGATAGCTTCCGCAGGAAGTTCCGAGCCAGTAAACAGGAAGGCCAACATGGACTTTAGGTGGGAAATCTGCATATGAAATCATGTACCAACATTTCTGAAACTCCCAAGTCCCCTGTGCTTCTGTACAACCTCCACTCTCGAGACAGCTGCTGCCTCCATTGTGCTAATGAAAGACAACTGCTTCTTTGCAGGTAGGTCTCTTTTCACATCACCTGATCAGTCCTGATCAAACACTAAACGCAATAAAACTTTCTTCCTTACATCACCTTTTAAAGGATATTTTAAATCACAGCACCAGGAAAAGTAACAAAAACCACAATTAGGAACCCTAAATGTCTCAGGATGAGCAGCTATTTCCATATTTAACATTCAGGAAAGACAGTTGCTTTGCTGTCTTTGTTGGCAAATGGAAAATCTGTAGGAGGGCATGGTGCCCTAGGTTTGTTATCCCAGCACCGGGGAGGCAGAGGCAGTGGGATCACCAGTGCAAGGCCCACCTGCCTCAAGCAACAAAACAGGGAGGTAGCAGAGACAGGCAAGTCTCTGAGTTCAAGGCCAGCCTGATCTACAGATCAAGGTCCAGGCCAATCAAGACTACATAGTGAAATTTTGTTTCAAAACAAAACAAAACACAAACAAACAACAAACTAAACTGTTAGGGCACGTTGTGTGAAGATATGCCTCTGAATATTCAATTTTTGATGTTGTACCTGAAGAGAGTTAAACAATGACACGATCTTGGTATTGTTACTTCTATGGCCCATTACAGTCCTCATAATTTATAAATATTCATCCTTCCTCAGTAGCTATGGACAATCTAGATTGAATCTGATTGCCTGTAATAAAGAGCTGATGGCAGGCCAATTGCTGGCAGGAAGCGGAGGGTGAAACTTCTGAGAGAGAAAAAGAGAGATAGGGGGGCGGGTGGGGAGAGGGAGAGACAGACCGAGGCAGAGACAGACACAGAGGCACTGAGAAAAGAATTGAGAATCGAGAGGTATACAAAGGTAAATGAATAAATCAGAGTAGAACAGAGAGGTAGAGCTAGCCAGGTGTCAGGACAGAGTTCCAGGGTTAGTAGGGTTAAATAAACTACATGGCTTGCTGGAGGACTGCCCTAGCTAAAAGGCCTAAGCTTTAAAATATTAAAAAGCCTCTGTGTTATTACTTATACCACTGGCAGGTGGGAAGTCCTGCTATACCAAACCGTAAAAACTGTGTAACTGTTTGAGCCAGTGTGTCCTGATTTTCTAGGATATCCAGGGTGTCCTGGAGTTCTCTGAACAACCAGGCTGGCCTCAAACTCACAGACTTCCTCCTGCCTCTGCCTCTTGAGTGTTGGGGAGTGAGCTATCACACTTGGCTCTGGAACTCTTCATAATATGATTTTCCCAAATTCACAGATGTAGAACTGAAATAGGATGGGTGATAGAGCCATTCACTGCACCTTGATAAGAACTAAAAGTGGGGGCTGGCGAGATGGCTCAGTGGTTAAGAGCTCCGACTGCTCTTCCAAAGGTCCTGAGTTCAAATCCCAGCAACCACATGGTGGCTCACAACCATCCATAACGAAATCTGATGCCCTCTTCTGGAGTGTCTGACAACAGCTACAGTGTACTTACATATAATAAATAAATTAAAAAAAAAAAAAAAAAAAAAAAAAGAACTAAAAGTGGTGACAGACACCTTTAATCCCAGCACTTGGGAGGCAGAGGCAGGTGGATCTCTAGGAGTTCAAGGTCTGCAGAGTGAGTTCCAGGACAGGCAAGACTACACAGAGAAACCTTGTCTTGATGTCCCCTGCCACTTGTAACAACACAGTTTCTCTGTGTGATAGCCTTGGTTGTCCTGGACTCGCATTGTAGACCAGGCTGGCCTCAAACTCATAGAAATCCACCTCTCCTTCCTGAGCACTGGAATCAAAGGCATGTGCTGCCATGCCTGGCTAGCTTCTTTCCTTCCTTCCTTTTTCTTTCTCTCTTTCTTTCTTCCTAGACTAGTCTCACTGGTGTCTTGAACTCCCTATATAGAACAAGCTAGCCTCATTCATAGACATCTACCTGTCTCTGTCTTCTAAATGCTGTTAGCTTTCCTATGTAGTCCAAGATCACCTTCCCAGAGAACAGTGCTACCTACAGTGGCTGGGTCTTCTGTATGAATTAATATGGTGACGTGTTAGTGCACTCCTATAATCCTATATAATTCATTAGACAATTCCCCATAGCTAGGTCTGTCTGGGAAATTCCTCAGTGAAGACTGCATTGTCCAGTGGCTCTAAGCCCTGTCAGAGTTGTTAAAATTAACCAGGCAACTGACTATAGACATACAGATTCAATGAAAAAAAATTATTTTTTCAATCTGTAAAAGGTATGTGTCTCTGTGTGGGTATGTGCACGTGAGTGCAGGTGCCAGAGGAAGGCACATCAGTACCCTTGGGGCTGGAATTGTAGATCGTTATAAGCCACTACTGTAGGCACTGGGAACTGAATTTAGGCTCTTTGCAAAAGCAGTACATGTTTTTGATTGCTCCGCATCTCCCCAGACTCATTAATATATATTTATATATATAAATTTCTTTGTTAGTCTAGGGGCTAAAATAGTTTCAGTGTTAAAATGTAAGGTTTCCTAATAGAAAAATATCTGATAGCTTGTTGTATGCCAGGCACAGTGCTATGTACTGGGAATGTCTAATGATCTTGACCTTATAGCATTTGTAATCCTATCAGAGAATAACAATATGTAATTATAAACTTTAAAAGATTTTCAAAAATATTTTTATTCTATGTCTAGGCTTATGTATATGTGTATGTGCACCTGTGCAGTGCCCTCAGAGGCCAGAAGAGGGCATCTGATCCCTTGGAGCTGGAGTTACAGGCAGTCTGAGCCAGCTGACAGGAGTGCTGGCATTCTAATTCTGGTCTTCATGATTGAGTAAGTAGTACGTGCTCTTTACCACCAAACCATATTGAGGTTTTTTAGGTGTTATGTAGGAAATACTAGGATAGTTAGGGTGGGAGCAGTCCCTAGAGACTGAGACCGGGACCATGCTAAGCAAGTGTCCTACCACTGCACTAACTGGGCAGGCATCCAAAGATGTAGCTAAATGTTTGCATGTCCAAATCTTTTATTTGCTGGGAAGATTCTGTAAAATACAAGTACTAAACCTAAAACTGCTTATTTGGAATTTAAAAATATTTTTAGATACATTTTAAATTCACAGCAAATTTCAGCTTAAAGTACAGAGTTCTCATCTGCTTCCTGGGGCCCTCCCTCCTCATCCCCAACAATTTGATGTGGTTTTGTTGTTGTTTTCTTCTCGTGCTGAGGATCCGCTCCCATCACCTCTCACATGCGAGGCGAGGCTTCACGCATGCTTTTCTGTTCCTTTGACTCTGATCTATTAAATCATGATTAAGTACATCAAAGCACAGGTGTCGAAGTAAGAACTACGTTTCCCAGAGTGCAATGCAGCACGTCACAGAGAAGTACCCGGCATGCGCAGAGGAGTCCTCCGCGCTCGACCGCGCTCA
Source organism: Mus caroli (assembly GCF_978045245.1). Classification (NCBI taxonomy): domain Eukaryota; kingdom Metazoa; phylum Chordata; class Mammalia; order Rodentia; family Muridae; genus Mus; species Mus caroli. Next base: position 19,134,770 of record NW_028227263.1, on the reverse strand, counting down.
TAAGAGAAACAGCGTGTGTGGTTCTTGACGTGCCGCGAACCTTCGAACGCAAGTGCGAGACTACCCTGTGAGGAAACGTTCCAGGGATTCGCCTGTTCCCGCCATCGCAGTTACCAGCGCGACGTGCTGTTTCTTCCTGTGCTCGGTAGGTGGGACGGGGCCATGGCAAGGTACCTCCAAGCAGCGCGGGAACGAAAGGCCAGCGTTCCTGCCCGGCGCCCGGCTCGCCGAGGCGGGGTCTGAGGAGACGCGCACGCGCCCTGGACGGGAAGGGGGCGGGGCTGTGGGAGCCGGCGCCCTGGGGCTTGCGCGTGCGCCCTACCTCTCTGGAGAGGTGGGAAGCGGCTGGAGCTGGCTAGTCTAGATGCCGGCAGCTGATGTGGGTCCCAGACATCAGCCCATTTTACTACTTTCTCAAAAGCTTAGTTTTTGGTAGGGACCCGCTCTGTAGCCCAACCTGGCCGTGAGATCGCAGTCCTCCTCTCCCAACCCCGAGTGCTGAGATTACAGACTGCACATGCCCTAAAGGTGTCCATTTTCACAACAGTAACTTCAACCACTCTCCAGCTCACTCTTTTTTTTTTTTGGGGGGGGGGTTTCGAGACAGGGTTTCTCTGTGTAGCCCTGGCTGTCCTGGAACTCACTCTGTAGACCAGGCTGGCCTCGAACTCAGAAATCCACCTGCCTCTGCCTCCCAGGTGCTGGGATTAAAGGCGTGCACCACCACGCTGGGCTCCAGCTCACTCTTATGTCGGCAGACACATGTATCCTAGGACGTCTGCGTCTACTCATCAGCACCTTCCCCTGCCTGTCAATGTTCAGCTTTCTCTAGGGAGGCTTTGACTCATGCTATTTCACAGAAACAGCTCTAACAAAGCCACCTTGACTTCTGGATTCCGAAGTTCAGTGATAAAGGATTGGCAGCATCCTCTTTCATTGCCTCGTTTCTCTCTTCTCTAAAGAACTCTTGCTTCCTTTGCTTCATCTTTAACGGTTGTACCCTCAAAGTACATAAACCCTTCTTCATCTTGCCTTTCTTTCTGTTCCCTCCTTGGACATTGTCTATTTCACACTTTAAATAAAAATAAAATTTATTTTGATGCTCTCGTTTCTATCTTGTAAAAATATTTGGTGTGTGTGAAGGCAGGCATGTTCATTCCACGGCACTTTTGTGGAGGTCAATTGACAGCTTTCAGGAGTTCTCTCCTTCCATCATGTAGGCTTCTAGGATGGAACTCGGGTTATCAGGCTTGGCACAAGCACTTGAATCTGCTGGGCTATCTCACTGGCTCTCAAATTTATATCTTGTAGATCAGTATAATGTTGTGGTGTTAGAATCTACAGGGAAAGACCAAATCTTAGTCTCAATTCAAATTTAGATTAAATGAATTTATTTTATTTATTACTGCTAGGCAGTAGGCAGTAATAGGCAGAAGGATGGCAACCTTAAAGCCAAACAGCATGCCATGTGGTGTGGAGGGATCCAAAGGAAGGACGGGGGCTGGAGAGATGGCTCAGCAGGTAAGAGCACTGACTGCTCATCCAGAGGTCCTAAATTCAATTCCCAGCAACCACATGGTGGCTCACAACCACCTGTAATGGGATCTGACACCCTCTTCTGGTGTTCATGAAGACAGTGACAGTGAAATAAATAAGTCTTTTAAAAAGTTAAAGGAAGGAAGAGTTATAAAGGCAGATATCAACGGTGGCCCTTACAATTAATTATCTATAGAATGCATAGCTGGGCCAGGTCGTTGTTTTTCTCCTCTCCGTTGTTTCTCTTTCCCATTGTACAGTAATAAAACACTTCTTCATCCCAGTCCCACAGATAAGCAAGTTTACAAAAGCAGAAAGCAGGAACACAATTATCTTATTCTTATCTTGCCTGCAGGGCAAAGATAAGAAGGCCCTTAAGGCTTGACTGCCTGGTACCATAAATTTCTCGCCATCATAGGGGAGTTATGTGTAAATTATTACACAGGTCTGAACACTCTGGGAAAGTGTCACTAATTGACTGGGGGTAGATAGAGCAGGTACTAACACAGTACCATGAGGTTGGGGCTGGCTGTCACAGCCCCACAATTCTACCTTAAACTCAAGATTGATTTTTATGTTTATTTAGGTTTGTTTTTATATTTTTATTATTTAAAAGTATTTTGCAAATATATGGAGAGTCGGGTCTCCTTAGGTAGTAGCTCTAGCTGTCCTTAAATTCATTCTACGCTGGCCTGGAACTCACAGAGAGACCTGCTTGCCTCTGCCTCCCTAGTGCTAAGATTAATATCATGGGCCACTATTCCTGGCAACATTTTGTTTTCTAAAATTTTCTTTTTTTATTTATATGAGTGTTTGACTTGATGTTGGTTGGTTGGTTGGTTTTTTACGAGACAGGGTTCTCTGTGTAGCCGAACTCCAAGATCCACCTGCCTCTGCCTCCCAAGTGCTAGGATTAAAGGCGTGTGCCACCACGCCCGGCTTTGAAGTAGTTTTTTTTAAAAAAAGATTTATTTATTTTATGTATGTGAGTACACTGTCTTCAGACACACCAGAAGAGGGCATCAGATCCCATTACAGATGTCTATGAGCCACCATGTGGTTGCTGGGAATTTAACTCAAACCAATAGAATAGCAGCCAGTGCTCTTAACCACTGAGCCATCTCTCCAGCCTGCTTGATGTATATTTATGCATCACATGCAGAGGCCAGAAGAGGTAGTTACTGGGCTGGGCTCCCTGAAGCTGGAACAGAGGGTTGTTAGCCACCATGTAGGTGTTAGGAATCAAATTTGGGTCCTCAAGAAAGGATAGCCACTGCTCTTGACTACTGAGCCTTTACCCCAGCTCGCCACCGCCGCCGACACCACCACCACCACCACCATCATTTTGAGATAGGATTTCACTGTAATCCAAACTGAATTTGAATTTAAGGTGATCCTCCTGTCTTGGTCTCATGAATTCTGCAGATTTTTAAATCCAGCTCTGGCATTACATCTCCTGTTGAATATCTGATAGACATTTCAAATGTGGCCCAAACTGAACTCTAGTTTTAGCCTCACATTCTCATGCTTTCACTAGTGTTCCCATTCCTGCAGATACTCAGGTTCAGAACTTGGAATTATTTGTGGTGTTCCCCAACTCTTCTCCATCAGTGTGTAAGGACCTATTTGTTCTTAAGGGTTTGGAGTATCATTTCTCAGTGTCTAATTGTGGGTGCTTGGTAGATCCCTTTTTGCTTGAGAATTTTAGTTCTGATATTCTTGTTTGTATTCGGTTTATCCATTTATATAATGTACTGGGTTTTTTTCTGCTGCTGTGATAAAACACCTTGTGATAAAGTCAACTTGAAAGAGAAAGGGTTTGTTTGGTTTACCACCCTGGATTGTAGTCTATCATTGGGGGGAGCCAAGGAAAGAACTTGGAGCATCTAGTTACATCTGCAGTCAAGAGCAGGGAGAGATGCATGCATGGTGTCTGTGAGAGGCCAAACCTACTCTGTCTTGGGACTGGCCTCCATCTTAAAAAGAAGAAAGGAAAAAAGGGCCTGTGAACTTGACCTACAGCAGAACCCAAGCTGCACGCACATACCAGGAAGGACCCCACTGCTTGTCTTTGGCCAGAGTTCTTCCCTAGCTACTTCCTAGCAACAGTTAATCAAAGATTAGTCCGATTGTTTCAGATGTTCTTTCAGACTGTTTGTGATTGTATACAGTCTTGCTTCAGAGCACCCATTTGTCCGCGTATGGTCATTCTATTAGGTGCTTGCCAGACTGGACACCCCTCACTTCCTATTTTCCTATAAAAACTTGTTCTGCTGAGGGGTCAAGCTGCTCTGCCTTCCCTCTGGTCCTGCTGTGTCAGGGTTGAGTTGGAGGGGATGCCAAACCTGAGCTTGTAATAAAGAGACCCTAATGCTATTACATCTAAAACAGGCTCCTTGGTGGTCTTTTAGGGTTCACGAATGCTTCCCGGCATTCATATTTGTGTTTAACCCCCTCTTCATTACACAGTAGTTCAGGACCTAGCCCAGGGAACAGTGCCACCGAGAACGGGTGGTTTTCCCATCCCAGTTAACATAATGAAGACAATATCTCACAGACCAACCTGATCTAGACATTGAGAATCTTTTCCCAGGTGGGGTTGTTGTTGTTGTTCTTGTTCTTGTTCTTGTTGTTCTTGTTGTTGTTTTTGTATGTTTGTTTTGTTTTGTATTTTTTTCTTAACAATCAGACACGCAAGGCACATCACTATCCAGCTCTTTTTTTTCTTGCTTACTCACAAAGCTCTCATTAATATCAGCATCTCACTATAAACCACAGGGTTTCTCTGTGTAGCCCTGGCTGTCCTGGAACCCACTCTGTAGATCAGGCTGGCCTCGAACTCAGAGATCCGCCTGCCTCTGCCTCTGCTCTGCCGCCCAGGTGCAACCAGTGCCATCCTTCCCATGTGATCTAGATGTCTGGTTAAAACTAATCACCTCGTGCGTTTATCTGCTGTAGTGCTTTTTCACCCTAAGAATAAATACATTGAACGTGTGCATCACATGCTGCTGAGAGTGCACTGTAAGCATTGCATTGTGAGGTGTTTTATTCTAAAACAGACAGGACACAGTGCTCTTACACAGCCTAGATTATCAGCTTGCTACACACCAAGTCCACATGAGGTAGCCTGCTACTCCATATGCAGCATGTTACTAGAGCAAATACTACATAGGTGGTTTTCACAAAATGAAAAGTGTTTGTGTATTTACACAGAAACAGTTCAATAAAATACTAGATGAGGGCCAGTGGAAAGGCGCAGAGGGTAAAGGAAGTGGTCACTAAGCCTGACAGCCTGAGTTTGATCCCACAATAAGAAGAAAACCAGTAAACACTATGGCACATGTGCTCCCATACTCAAGAAACAAATGTTTAATAAGAAATAAGGAGGTGATGAAAGCGTTTTCAATTTATAATCTCGTATATCTTTTTGAACATTATAATCTCATGGGACCACTATCATGTTCAGGCTGGTTTTTGCTGATGTGGCCTTCTTTGGCATGTGACTATACTTATTTAATATCTGTGTCCATTCTGCATTGTTTTTCTTTCACTACTGCATATCTTTTATGTCTTAGATAATTAGTAAATGCTACTGAATGGAATTATGAAGGGGCATAATTTCTTTTTTCTGCATGGGGTGGGGGAGTAAAGAGTCTCTCACGGAAGATGTTAGTACTTTACTATGGAGACAGAGAAGACTGTGAGAGGCTCAGCCTCAAACCTGTTCCAGTGTTCTAAGATGAAAGACTGCTCTAAGAGGACTCCGCTCCATTCAGCAATCTCATCTGCAGTAGTATGTGCCAAGGCCTATGCGGAACAGAAAGATGAGTAGAGTGGCAGCCTGTATGCTCCAGGCTTGTCATCTTGTGGGAGAGCAGTCAGTGAAACAGTTCATCATACACATGAGTGACAAGTGCAAGAGCAGAAGTTTACTGTGAAGGCTGAGGCTGGAGAAATAGGAGTTCAGTCCAGCCTGGACTACACAGTGGAACCCTGCCTCTAAAGCAATAAACTCAGTATGGTGGCAGGCACACACCTCTAATCCCAGCATGGGGAGGCAGAGGCAGATGGATCTCTGTGAGTTCTAGGTCTAAGGTTCCAGGGCAGTCAGAATTGCATAGTAAGACACATACACATAAATCTTGGGAGAGAAAAATGTCTAGCTGTGTGAGACATGGTGGCCTGTGCCTTTAACTCCAGCACTCTGGAGAAGGAAGCAGGCAGGGCTCTGTATTTGAGGCCAGTCTGATTTACAAACCATCCCCGCTGTGTGTGGGATTATAGGCATGCCATCATGACTGTTTATATACTTTTTTCTTCTTCTTCTTCTTCTTCTTCTTTTTTTTTTTTTTTTTGGTAACAGGGTCCCACTTGGCCACTTTGTAGCTTTAAACCAGGCTGACCTTGAACTCACTGAGATCTGCCTGGAGTGCTGGGATTCAAGGTGTGCACCCTACACTAGGCTTTTTTTTGGGGGGGGGGCACATATTCTTTTTTATGTGAAAATGAATGATCTGGTGGTGTTAAAAATGTTATTTGGCCCAGATCAGCCAGGGCTATACAGAGAAACACTGTCTCGAAAAACCAAAAAAAAAAAAAAGTTATTTGGCTCAAAACAACATTAAAAACATAAAAAAACAAGAATAAAGTTTAAGTGCAGGGTTTAGGCACTTTCCAGAAGTTTTGGTTGGCCATAGCCTTGGGGTAAATGGAGGAACCCGTGGCTGTATGGCTATATTCTCCTGACTGACCTGGAACTTGCTTTGTAAACCAGACTGGCCTCAAATACAGAGCCCTGCCTGCTTCCTTCTCCAGAGTGCTGGAGTTAAAGGCACAGGCCACCATGTCTCACACAGCTAGACATTTTTCTCTCCCAAGATTTATGTGTATGTGTCTTACTTTATGTATGAATATTCACAACATGCATGGTTTGTGCCCTCGGAGGCCAGAAGAGGATGTCTGATCTCTTGGAACTGAGTTATAGTTGTGAGCAGTCAAGTAGATACCGGACCTGAACCCATTTCCTCTGCGAGAGTGGCTGTGCTGGTTTGAATAGATATGGCTTGCATGGACTCATATATTTGAATGCTTGGCCATAGGAAGTGGCACTGTTAGGAAGTGTGTCACTGTGGAGACTGGCATTGAATTATATCTATGCTCAGGCAGTGTTCGGTGAGACACATAGTCTCCCTTTTTGCTTCCTGTAGATCAAGATGTAGAACTCTCAGCTCCTCTATCACCATGTCTACCTACATGCTGCCACTCTTCTCACCATGATGATAATGAACTGAACCTCTGAAACTGTAAGCTAGCCCCAGTTAAATGTTTTTTTCCTTTATAAGAGTTGCTGTGGACATGGTATCTTTTTACAGCAATAAAACCCTACCTAAGACAGCAGCAAATGTTCTTAACTGCTGAACCATCTCTCTAGCCCCATAACTAGACGTTTCAGACTTTCTGAAATTTGAATTTTGGAGATAGATTCAGACAAGGTCTTGCTATTTGATAGCCCCAGTTAGCCCTGAAGTCAAGTTACTACTGTCCCTGCCCCCTGTGTGTGGGATTATAGGCATGCCATCATGACTGTTTATACTTTTTTTTTTTTTTTTTTTGGTAACAGGGTCCCACTTTGCCACTTTGTAGCTTTAGACCAGGCTGACCTTGAACTCACTGAGATCTGCCTCAAGTGCTGGGATTCAAGGTGTGCACCCTACACCAGGCTCTTTTCGGGGGGGGGGGGACATTTTCTTTTTTATGTGAAAATGAATGATCTGGTGGTGTTAAAAATGTTATAGGGGCTGGGGAGGTGGCTCAACATACCTGTTGAGCCAAGAACACTTGTTCTTGCCAAAGACTGGGTGTTCTGTTTCCAGCACTCATGTGGCAGCTAACAACTGTCTTTAATTCCAATTCTAGGGAATCTGTCTCCTCTTCTGATCTCCGAAGGCTCTTTCATGCATGTGGTGCACACACACTCAGGCACATATACAATTAAATATTAAAAATAGTGTTGTGCATTGTAGTTCACACTTTAATCCCAGTACTCAGGAGGTAGAGGCAGGTATATCTCTGAATTAGAGGCCAGCCTGGTCTACAGAGTGAGATCCAGAACAGCCAAGTGCTCCACCACTGCACTACTGCTCTGGCCCCGGTTGCTTTGATATGCAAGTCCTTGATAGCTAATGATAATGGAATCTATTCATGTGATTAGTGATCATTTATATTACCACCTTCTGGCAAACTGCCCTTTCTCCATTTCTGAGTTCAGTTATTTCTCTTCTTATTGCTGAACTGTGCTCTTGGAAGCACATGTCTTAAATATTTAGGAAGTACAATCTTTTGTTCCTCCAAACTGAGTCTTGAGGACATGACTTCAACACCGTAAGCTGTTTTTCATAACACGATTTTTTGTTTGTGCAAAGCCTGTGTCATTATCTGAGTTTTTATACTGCACAAAAACAAAATAAACAAGATACCATATCAGACTAGGATGACAATAGCAAAAAGACAGTAGTGTATGTTGGCATAGATGCAGACATTCTAGAATCTCATTGCTGTTAGTAAAATGGCACACCCACTGTGAAAATAACCAGTCTGATCTTTTGAAGACTAGGCACAAGTAATCCAATAATTCCACTCCTGAGAATAGACTTGGAAAATGAAAATATACATCAATGTAAAAGCTTGTGTTAGCTGCATCATGCGGTGCATGCCATAATACTGGCTTCTTTAGGGCTGAGCTAGGTGAATTACATCAGCCCAGAGGTCTAAGGGGCCCACAAAGATATAAAGATCTTATCTTACAAAACAGCCTGGGTACAGTTTCACACACTTGTAATCCCAGCACTTGGGAGGCTGAGGCAGAAATGTGAGTTTAAGTCCATTCTGCCTTCATAGTGTGGCAAGTGTTTGGGGGGAGGGGTGGCTCAGGTCTTGTCTTCTTGAAGGAATGACCTCAATGTGGCATCCTTACTTGAGCAAATCAACATATCTCCTGGCACACTGTATGCAGCTATTGATCTAGCAAATGCCTTTTTCTCGGTACCGGCCATAATGACCACCAGAAGCAATTTGCTTTCAGTTGGCAAGCCAGCAATATATCTTTACAGTTTTACCTCAGGGATGTATTAGCTCTCCAGCCCAGTGTTATTTATTATGGTGGTGAAAATGAACTAACACCAAGCTGTTGCAAGGTAAAATTCTATTTTTATGACCAGGCCAAACTTATAGTTCTCCTTGGTAGTAGAATGAATACTCCCAGATCAGAAACAGAAAGGCCTTTTTAGGGCAAATGAGCAAGTGATTAAAAATGGGAATTTTACAGTTATTTTTATGGTCTTGGGAAAGCTACCTGTAGGTTTATGGTCTGACAGTTAACATACCATGAAACATTATGATCAGTCAATTCTCAGAACAAAGGAAACAGTTTGCAGTGTGTAATTCACAAGAGTAGAACAACAACAAAAGTTGACCTGTAGCTAGGGATGTGAAAGTCTAACTTTTTGTTTGTTTTTGTTTTTCTTGTTTTTTTAAAAGATTTATTTATTTATTATATGTAAGTACACTGTAGCTGTCTTCAGACACTCCAGAAGAGGGCATCAGATCTCACTGTAGATGTTTGTGAGTCACCATGTGATTGCTGGGATTTGAACTCAGGACTTCTGGAAGGGCAGTCAGTGCTCTTAACCGCTGAGCCATCTCTTCAGCCCTCTAATATTGTTTTTAACTAAAATAAAAATGGAGTCAGCTGTCCCTTAACAGTATCATAACTTAGAAGGGATCTTGATTTTCTGTTTCTCCATAAAATATTACATTAGTTTACAAAATTGATAACATTATGCTGCTTGGACCAAGGTAGCAACTACTTTGAACTTGTTGGTAATCAGAGGATGGGAAGTAAGTGCAGCCAAAATTCCAGGGGCTCCACCTCAGTGAAACTCTTAGGAGGCTTGTGGTGTGCAGGGAGAAATTCCTTCCGAGGTGAAGGATAAGTTGTTGCGCCTGACTTCTCCTGCCAGCAGGTGTTGCAGTCTTTGCTACCTTGTGAGTTCTTCTTCTTCTCATCTTTTTTTTTTTTTTTAAAGATTTATTTATTTATTATATATAAGTACACTGTAGCTGTCTTCAGACACTCCAGAAGAGGGAGTCAGATCTTGTTGCAGATGGTTGTGAGCCACCATGTGGTTGCTGGGATTTGAACTCTGGACCTTCAGAAGAGCAGTCAGGTGCTCTTACCCACTGAGCCATCTCTCCAGCCCTTCTTCTCATCTTTTATCCTCCTCACCCCCAGGAAAATTCCTGAATCTGATTTCTTTCCTTTTGTTTCTTCTTTGATCATTTTGACCAGAGCTACTAACAAACTGCAAACAACCTCTATAAAGGGCCAACAACCACCTGACCTCCCCTGTTGGAGGCCTCAAATTTACGTACCCTCTGAAAAGTTCCGAGAATTCCAAATGTCACACAACTGCAGAAACTATCTGCAGCTGGCAAAACCATGCTTCTGCCAAAGTACAAGGTAAATGCTAGCCAGCAGGGACAGTCAGTTTGAAGCTGATAGTCAGCAGCTACAGTCAGTTTGAAGAAGCACCCATGTCCCCACACCTGGGATTAAAACAAAAACACACTAGAAAAAACAAAACAAAACAACAACAATCAAACAAACCATTTTTATAGTATTTCTGTGTTTTTTAAAAGAAACCAAAATTTCAGGATTCTCACTACATTTCCCGCCTTCTGTTTTAAGCCACTAATTGTGCTGTGTATAGTGGGAAATTATAAACAGAGACGTTTTTTCAGTTAAGCACTTTTCAGGTCAGTGTGGCCAAGGTTTTCAGGAAACTTCTATTGCTCTCTCATCTTTATCAGTTTTTTTTTTTTTTTTTTTGGTTTTTCGAGACAGGGTTTCTCTGTGTAACCCTGGCTGTCCTGGAACTCACTTTGTAGACCAGGCTGGCCTCGAACTCAGAAATCCGCCTGCCTCTGCCTCCCGAGTGCTGGGATTAAAGGCGTGCGCCACCACGCCCGGCTCTTTATCAGTTTTGATGAGATCTACAGCTTTTCATTTCCTGTGGATATATAAGTAAATTTGTGTTCTCAATGCAAAAGTTTAACTGGCTTCTATTCTGATATTAACACATCTTTATAGAGTCCAATCTGTAGCCAGGTGTAGAGCCCTGCTGCCTGCAGTAGTGTGCATTAAATCTCCAATGCTAAGTGACAGTTTTTCAGTCTGCATGTTACTCCATGGCTGAAAAGGCTGGTGATTTTTGCTTCAGGGCCCTGAACCAGGCCCTCAAAGCCATTTCCCAACATTAAGAAATTACCTTGAAATCTCTTTTGACTCTTCGCTCCTGAACCCAATGACAGCCTTTGCTATGTTGCATACACACCCCAGAAAGCCTTTCTCTTTGAGATTTAGGAACCTCTTGCCCCTAGAAATGGCTTGTTTGCTTTTCTGATGCAAAATACTGTATTTCTCTCAGGTGATGCACCAGGCATTTTGAGATCTGAGGCTTTTGGTTTGGTCACAGTCACTTAAGTCTCTTTGTAAGTGACCGTATTTCCAGCAATTGAAACAATTTTGATATATTGGAGACCTCTACCTTTAGCAATAGCTTGACCTATTAGCATGGTACGCGTTAGAACCAGTTTTGGTTATATCCCTTATCCATAGGCACTGCTCAACACCTTTAAAGGTCTGATAAGCTTTTTACATCTAGTATTCAGATTTTCAGACACTTTTTACCCTCAGATTTCAGACTCTTATCAATTGTTTTGCTTCAAGGTCTGATATGACTCAAAAATCTGTCTGCCTCTGCCTCCCAAGTGCTGGGATTAAAGGTGTGCGCCACCACTGCCTGGCTTACTTTTTGTTAAATAAAAACATTTTATTTTCATCATAATACCACTAGAATACATTTACTTTGTTATGAGCAAGTGTGTGTGTGTGTGTGTGTGTGTGTGTGTGTGTGTGTGTGTGTGTAATTTATCTTTCCTCTCTAGTAAGAAAATAATGTTCCTGTGATTTGGAAACCATCTTCACATAAAGTCTTATTTAGAGTCTGGTGGTCCTTGGCTATCATTCTGGCTGCTCTGACAGCTAAGGCAAAAACTCTCAAGTTCAAAGCTACATCACTCCAATCTCTGCCACTGTGGTTATATGGCCGTCTTCCCTCTGCATGCGTTTGCTGCTTCTTATAAGGACACAGTCACTCCTAAAGGTTTTATTCTACTCATGACTTTCATCTGCAAAGGCTCTATTTCCAAATAGGTCATTCACATGCATCACGGATGCAAAAATACAGTTCAGCCCATAGCAGGCAGTGATAGCTTTCCCTTCTTTCTTCCTTCTCTGACCAGATGCCCTTCGCAGGCCCGTCCCATGGCCCTTGTGTCTGCTGATTCTCGAATTGCAGAGCTTCTCACAGAGCTCCATCAGCTGATCAAGCAAACCCAGGTAAGAGCAAAGTCTGGGCGGTGACGCTAAGCTGTATGGAGATGGGTTTGTGTTCAGAGAGACCTCAAGTGCTTGAGCCTTAGCTGTGCAGGAGGTGGAAGGAGGGATTCTTGTGTCTGACTGCTCTTCCTGTTGGGTTTTCTGTCAAGTACAAGATCTCAGGGTTCTTTTTGTTTGTTTAACAGCTGTTTGAAAGCCAGACCTATTGAAAGCATACAGTTTAGTGACCTTTTGTAATTAGTTGTACAACTGGAACCATGATCAGTTTTAGACCACACCCATTAGCCATCACCTCTCTCCTTCCCCTTCCAAACTCCAAGTAAGCACGATGTTCTTACTAGGCAAGACAGTCTGAAGATTTAGTTAACTTCTAGGGTCTAGTCAGTGTGTGCAGTCTAGACAACCCAGACCTGCTAGCTAACCCTGGGCTGCCTAAATTAAATGCCTGGTCCAAGGCCACATTTCTGAGTTGCAGCTCAGTTGAAAATAAAGCCAGTCACCTTGCCTTAGTTCAAAACTTGTATCAGACAGATTACTATGGCATTATATACTACAGTCTACCACCTTCTGAGATGGGCAGAGTTTTAGAGTAATTCTTACAGGTATTGATTGTACTTCTGGACATAGCTTAGGCTGCTCTCTTACTGGGTCAGGAACAGTCACAGTGCATCATTATATTAAAGTACCCCAGAGACATCCATGGGCTAGAGGTCCATGGACTCCCAGTGTGCCTATGGGGCGCAGCAGCAAGGATGGAAGGCCTTTGTCTTGTGCCAACTCTAGCCCCTGTCTGTTCAAAATACCTACCTGGCCTTATTGGGTTGAGGTTTAAGCTCTTTCTTTTCCCACAATGGATGGTTTTAGAATTGCTTAGCATTTTTTTGGTGGGTCTGCCTGACTCTAGAGGCTCTCACTATTTCTAGATTGACTTCCATTCTTTGCCTTTTCCTATAAGAGAACTCACTTTGATCATCTTATTCTAATTAATAATTGTTTCCTGTGAATGAAGCTCCTCATTCATTATGAATTTGTTAGTGACAATTTTGGAATTTTGTTTTTTTTTTAAAAAAACAAATATAAGAATATGTTTTCATTTTAGTCCCAGGTGTGGGATATGTAGCAAGGACATATAAATGCTAGCGCCCCAAGCGGCAGGGTGGGTTGTGGGCTGTTGGTTAGTTATTGGATGTTGTTGGTTGTGGTTTGTTAAGTAGTTGAGCACAAAAGAAGAAATAATAAGATATCCTGACTTTGAAGATCTAAGGTGCCTCAAGGAACCCAACACCCCAATCAGCAGAAGGTAGTCTTAGCGTTGCCCCTCTGATCCCTGACTTTATTAAGGGCTCTCTTTCCTCTCCCCTCTATCCTTTTTTCTCTCCTATCTGGTGTTAGGGGATTGGAAGGGTCGAAGACCCACAAAGTAGCAAAAGACTGGCTACAATTTGTCTTCTTTCCACAGTGCACAGGACTTCTTTTCCCAAAGCGGCTTTCTTCCCTGTTTACTCTGCCACTCATGTTGCATATGTATACGAATGACCTAGGTATGGTAAGGGTGTGTGTATCATACCCCAGAATGTACCGCGCCTCACTCCGGTACTAGAAGGTGATAATCACGCACCTGTAATTTGTCCTGAGTGAGTGCCAGGGAATTGAATCTGCCTGGTGCACTAATCTTTTTTTTTTTCAGACTTATTTTTATTTTATGATTAAAGGTGAGTGCCTACATGTTCTTTACATGCATACCTGGTGCCTCTCGAGGCCAGAAGAGGTCATCAGTTACAGAACCTTTGTCCTCCGAAATAGCAGCCAGTGCACCTAACTGCTGAGCCATCTCTCCACCTCCTATATTTTAAAATAGCTTTTATTTTTCATTCACAATAGAGAGTGGTATATGTTTGTGCCTGTAGCATACTGTGACATGTTAGGCATGTCATTGCTCGGTTTTGTTCATTATTACCAGGGACTTGCCAAGCATTTGCTCATGGAAGTTGTGTATGTGTTTGTGTGCGGTTTGTTTTGAGACAGTGTCTCTCTATGTAGGCCTGGCTAGACTGCAACTTGCTATGTAGACCAGGCTGGCCTAGAATTTATAGACCTATCTGCCTCTCCTTCTCAAGTGCTAGACTAGAAGGCATGTGTCATCATGCCTGACTTACTGACGTTTAGTCACACACTGGTTGTTCTGCTGGCTCACATGGTCCAAGGAGCCAGTGGGGGAGTATTTCAGATAATATCCTTTGTAGTAAGTGTACCCTGAAAAATAAGAGGCATAAAATACTGGCACATATCTGCCAAGTGAAAGATCCTGGTAGGTTACATATGTTTCATTCCAACTGTGTGGCAATTCCAGAAAAGAGGAAACTAGAGAAAGTACAGATACTGCCAGAGCATGGGACGGGATGTGAGGCTAGCAGGAGCGTGGAGGGTGTTTAAGAGGTAGGACTCTTGTGTGTAATGCTGCGACCATAGAGATGCCTGAGGCATCTGTCAGATCTCACAGGGCAGTGTACCACAGAGGGGGCGTTATGTAAACAGTGGGCTTTTCTTAGTGTAGAAGGTCTGCCTCATGGCCTTTTGACCTCATTCTTACAGGAAGAGCGGTCGAGAAGTGAGCACAACTTGGTGAACATCCAGAAAACCCACGAGCGGATGCAGACAGAGAACAAGAGTGAGTAACTCAGGGCAGGAGAGAAAGGAGGTGGGGAGGAGCTGCAGCTAGGAACAGGACCTTACTGTGTCTCAAAAGCGATTTTTGCTGTATCTGCATATTCCAAAGTTGTTCTTTAGCGTTGTTATTCCTTTTGGCTGAGTGACCTAAAGTGGCAGGGACTGATGACAGACTGCCCTGCACCAAAGGACCCCAGAGACCCTCAGCTCAGGACTAGAAAGACAGTCGTGTGTGCAGGAGAACTGACCCTTACAGCAGAGCTCCCCTACGGCCTCTGCATATGCCCCAAGACAGGCCACGCCCTGTGCCTGCTGCTTTCTAGTTAGAATACTTTGGACAATGCATATTTCTCAGTACGGTTCCCAGTAACTGTCATGGTGTGTTAGGTACCAGGTTAGGATGCTTTTCAGGAACGATGATGCTGTATTTACCATATGGAAATGTGATCATGCTGAACAGGGAGCCCATTTTAAATGTGTGTGTTCATCAGGCACCATTCACTCTTTCCAGTTTTCGTTTGTTTGTAGACACAGTACACTATGTAGCCCTGGCTGTCCTAGACCTTATTGTGTATGCCAGACGGGCCTTAAACTCGTAGATATCCACTTGCCTCTGCAAGTACTGAGATTAAAACAAATATAACATCTGATATGCCCAGCTTTTTTTTTTTTTTTTCCTTGAGTGATAGAGCTTAGTTCCTGGTATTTGCAAGCAAAGCAAGTACTTTCCATCCTAAGCCATCTTACTAACCTCCTGGAAGCTTAACCTCCTGGAAGCTTGTTTAAACTCTTATAAGCCTAGGATCCAGGCCCTGGCCTCCAAGCCTCTTCAAGCTTGGATTCTGGTATCCTGGAATCAAGACCACATACTGCCACCTCCTCTTGCTCATAATTCCTTATTCTTGTGTTTATAGTTTCTCCTTATTACCGGACAAAGCTTCGGGGCCTCTACACAACCGCCAAGACTGATGCGGAGGCCGAGTGCAAGTAAGTACCACCTTCAGGGTGCTACTGCTCTCTGGTCCCTGTCCTCCGGGGCTGGACCACATATGCTCTGAGACCATGGCCCCTACTTGCCTTCTTTCTGTGAAGAGGGTCCTGCTCAACCTCTCCCATTGCTTAAACCTTCCCAAGCTCTTGCTTCATTACCCAGTCTTTCCCTTTAGCTTATTGCTTTATAGATGGCAGTAAAGCAAGCCATGTCCCCACATACAGTTTTCTAGTCATATGACCTGGCAGGCAGGCAGCTGAATTTCTGTTGCCTTGTCCTTAAAATCAGAGTAATGACTCTACTGGACTGTGAACATACAGTGGGATTATGTGGTGATAATATCAGATACTACAAACTGTTTGACCCTCCCCTGCTATGGATACAGACAAATGCAGCCTGTAATGGTAATAAGGACCACTGGGTGACATGGCTGTACTCCGGGTACCATTCCAAGTGCTTTCTTAACTTTTTTATTTGTTGATACTGAGTCACACCATGTAGCGTTGGCCTGGAACTAACCACGTAGACCAGGCTGGCCTCCAACTCACAGAGCTTGGCCTCCTTCTGCCTCCCTAGTACTGGGATTGAAGATGTGCACCACCATGTCTGGCCCAAATACTTCATATATTTATTCACTTCACTTGATCCCCAAGGCACTCCTTGTTGTAGTTTATAGTGTTGTCCCAGTTTATTGTCAAGGAAGCTGAATTATGGAGGGAGTACAAAATCTGCCAAAACCCATACAACTTGGAAATGGGAAGCCTGGTTTCTAAGGCGGAAGTCCACAGAACTCTGCTAGGTGCTGAGCAGGTCCTCTACGGCACACTTATTTTTTATTTTATTTTATTTTATTTTTTTTTAAGATTTATTTATCATATATTTTATGCATATGAATACACCACCACTGCTCTCTTCAGACACACCAGAAGAGGGCATCAGACCCCATTACAGATGGTTGTGAGCCACCATGTGGTTGCTGGGAATTGAACTCAGGAAGAGCAGTTGGTGCTCTTAACTGCTGAGCAATCTCTCCAAACCCATACTTATTTTTAAATGAACACATCTCATAGGATTCTGACAGAAGTTACAGCTAATGTGGCATTATGTGTAGCCAATTCTCTTTACTATTTTTTTTTTAAAGACAGGGACAGGGTTTCTCTGTGTAGCCCTGGTTATCTTGGAACTTGTTCTGTAGATCAGGCTGGCCTCAAACTTAGAAATTCACCTCCCTTTGCCTCCTGAGTGCTGGGATTAAAGGCATATGCCACCTCTGCCAGGCTCTCTACTTTTTAAAGCAGGTTGTAGCCAGAAAATTAACTTTAAGCCTTCCTAAGAAGTGTTTGCCTGATGTTTTTTAGTGATGACTGCATTTTGAGGACCCTAAGGCTGCCAGCTATGAGATAAGAACTAGAGTAGCCCTATGTGGCTCAGTTCACAAGGGCTTCCTGTATCTCAGGCCTCAGGAAACCAATAAAGCCTAAAGCTGCAATCAAAAGAAGGGTTGGGGCGGGGTTCAAGGCCAGTTAAGACCAAATCCAAGGTGGTAATAAGTGAGTGGGACATGGTAGAAGGGTAGGGAGAAAAGGCTGGCTCAGGAACAGCAGTCTTGGAGGTTCACTAGGGAGCTAGTTTGCAGATGGGAAGATCAGGTTGCCAAAGTTTCTAGTGTGTATGGAGGGATCTGACATGGGTCTCCATGTGAGGCTGGGGCACAGAACAGACAATGACCACTCACCTGGGCTAGTGGAGCTTGCAGAAGGCAGATGCTGTGTGTGTTTGTTTTCCCTTTTGTAGTACATACTACACAAGCTCTGTATCATTGAGTCACATCCCCAGGTCTTCATCTGAGGGTAAAAAGCAAGCTGCCCCTTCCTCTCCTGACTGCTGGCAGAGTGAAGACTTACACAGGAGTTTGGTATGAAATGTCTGTTATGACTCACCCAACATTCAGCACTTAGAAGGCGGTTAGGTAAACATGGGCCTACCTTGAAGTCTTTTTGCTAATTCAGGCTTTTAGGCTCTTAAACAATATTTAAACACTCCCAACCTAGCAGCTGGAAGAGAAAAAGCAAAAGAGATGAGGCAGCCAGGTCCAACCACTCTCAAACTAGGTCAGACAAACTCATGCCACTGGGTGATATGTAGTCAACACCATACTGTTTCTTATGTATCATATAAATGTTTAATATTTATTATATATCATATCTATTGAGACATGATTATAAAACTGTAATCATCTCAAAATTAGGACATCAGTTCAGATATAAAACTGTGACCCAGAAAACTTATGTTTCACCATGAGACAGGTCCTGTTCTAGTGCAGATCTCCATTGCTCAATGTCTTGTCTCCAGTCTTCTTTGATCTGGACCAGTCTCTTTGATCTTGGTTCAGTCTCTCTTATCCCTCTGTGACTTGACCTTCTGTGGGTTATAGGTTAGTTATTCTGTAGTAGTCCTTCCCATGGGTGTGCTCAGTGCTTCCTGACTTCTCCGTTCAGGTTCAGGTTTGACGCCTGAGCTGCAGGTGTCTGTAGCACAGTAACGACTTTCTGTTAGAAAGTTACTATTTGTCTCCTTGCTTGATGTGGGATCTCCCAGGTTTCTGTTCTCCATTGTGTAATCACCAAATGTCTTGTGGGGAAATGCTTTGTGACAGTTTTGAACATCCCCTTTCACAGTAACTATTAGTGAAGACCCTTTGTTGTTTTCCTGAAGCACTGGGCTGGACTCTTGATGGGTTTTATTGTTTCTTTTGATGTCATGTAGACTGAAGTTTTGGACTTAGGACATAAAACTGTGTTTTCCAAGCAGGCCCACAGCTACATCAGCCTTTCACAGTATTTTTGGCCTCCTGACTATCATTCTTTGCTTTCTGGGGTGCCAGCACTCATGAGCTATAGCTTTGCCAAGGGTTTGTGGAAACAGAATAAAAGTGACCCACAGCCGGGAGGCAGAGGCAGGCGGATTTCTGAGTTTGAGGCCAGCCTGGTCTACAGAGTGAGTTCCAGGACAACCAGGACTACACAGAGAAACCCTGTCTCAAAAAAAGAAAAAAAAAAAAAAAAAAGTGACCCACAGTGGAGTTGTTCCTGCTGATTAACACTGAAGCCTTCTCCGTGAGATTTCACAAGACCTGAGAGAAGGCAGTTTCTGGAGAAGCTGTATGCTATCTTCTGCCAGCTTGGAGGCCAGGCAGCCAGACCACACAGGAGTGGGAATGGCTTCAGTCTTAGAAGAATGAGTCCCTGCAACCTGGGGCCCACACTGAGCTGGGCTCGTCTGTTATTTACTCCTTACTGTATTGGAATTCCCAGAAGAAGCAACTTAATGGGAAGAGGGGTTTATTTTGGTTTCATGCTTTGAGAGGGCTGTCTTTATGGGAGGGAAAGCATGGCAACAGGAACATGAGGCTGCTGGTTACATTGTACTCAGGAAGCAGAACTCAAGAAGAGCCGCATCTTACCAGCCGGCTTCCTTTAGCAAGGCCCCACTTCCTGAAGGATCCTGAACCACTGCCAAAAGTTCCAGCTAAGGACCACCTGCTCAAACACACGAGCCTGTTAGGGAGTGGTATACTCAAATCAGACATCCCTCCTTGTCATTCAGGCCAGAACTTTGGCCAGATTCCTGCAGGGTTGGGTAGAGTGGTGTCAGTGACCTCTCAGTCCCCCCGCTTTCTTAGGGTTGTCTCTACCTTCTGCTACATCGCCATTTGTGCTTTTTGGTGGTGGTGTTTGTTTCTGTTTGTTGGTTGGTTTTTTGAGACAAGATTTCTCTGTGTAACTCTGGCTGTCCTGGAACTTGCTTTGTAGACCAGGTTGGCCTGGAACTCAGACATACACCTGCTTCTACCTACCGAGTGCTGAGACTAAAGATGAGCCACCATGCCTGACTGCCATTTATGCGTTGAAAAACAGGGCTGGGGACAGTGCTCAGTGGAAGAGCAATTGCCTAGCTTGCAAGTGGCCCTTGTTTGGATCCCTAGCACTGAAAAAAAAAAATGTAGCCATTGGTTAGTTAACATTCTGAGACTTGTCATTGATGAATCCCATGGCGTGACTATCACAGGGCATTGACATAAACTTTGATTTATTTATTGACACTCACTGTGACACTCACATTCTGAGAATGTGAGATGTGTGAATATGAGATGTGTGTCACAGTTATTTCTATACTCCAGTGTGATTGTATATGACTGTACATGCCCTGCTTGTATATGACTGTTTGTGTAGAGCATGTAACATGTTACACCATGACATTAAACTGTCTGTTGTAGAAATTTTTAATCCCAGGCTGAGGTTTCTACCCTGCCCTTGACCATTTAGTTCCTGGATAAAACACACACATCCTTTATGTTTACAACAAGCCTTAAACAGCACAAGAGCTGTGCAGATATCTCTCTACCCTCTATGCTATTAGAATCTACTTTCCTATTGATAACCCTGAGTTATTACTATGTTTCATCTGGGCTGCTCTTAACTCCAATTGGCCAGCCCTTGGGGCCACATTTTCATGACTCACCTAACCCAAGGCAGCTTTTCTCTTCTGCCTTTTTCCCTACTTGTTCTCTTCTAACCCTAAACCCCGCCTATGTCTCTTCTGCCTAGCTATTGGCTGTCAGCATCTTTATTCACCAATCAGAAATAATTTGAATCACGTAGCTCACTTAGGTCTACATGGGGGCAGCACTTAGCATTACAATACACAGTAAAAGACCAAACCTCAATTGTTGGCAGGGGTGTCGTGAGCAGTAAAATTTGTTCACCTATATTATAATCCTGTGGGGCTGCTGTCACAGAATTGTAACACATACAGACCTGTTGACTGAGCTACCTGGAGTAGTACTCACTTCTCTTTAGGGTCTGTATGTTTTTTCTTTTTATTAATATTTTGTATGTGTGGTATATATATGTTTATGTGGTGTGTACATGTATTTTTGTAGGTTCCCAGGCATGTGAGATGAGTGTGCATGTAAAGACCAGAGGCCAGCATTGGGTATCTTCCTTGATTATTATCCACCTTAGTTTTTGAGACAGGGTTTCTCATTGAATGTGGGACTCATTGATTTGGCTAGGCTGTTTGGCTAATGGGCTTCGAGGATCTGATTGTCTCTATGGTAACTCAATGCTGGAATTACAGAAACACACCATGATGTCTGGCTTTCACATAGGTGTTGGGAATCTAACTCAGATCCTCAGGCTTGCACAACAGGTACTTAACTCATCGTACCATCTCCGTAGTCTCTCCTTTTGTGTTGGACGCAAGGTCTCACTCTAGCCCAGGCAAACCTGGAACTCATTGCAGCTAAAATAGCATCAAATTCACAACATAATTGCTGTAAACTCCTGAGTGTTGAGATTCGGTGTCATCCAGCACACCCACAGGATTTGAAGTTTTCATCATAGACTTGGTCTAGGAGGCCACACTGCCACGATGCCTGTGCTGAGTGCCTCTCTCACCCAGCATTCTTTTCTCCCTTCCCTGCCTAGCATCCTCCGCAAAGCACTGGATAAGATAGCTGAGATCAAGTCTCTGTTGGAAGAGAGGCGGATTGGTGAGTGGGAGAAAACACAGGGCATTTCTTTACCAGGCAAGGTGGGGGCTCATGGGACAATAGTCATGGCTCCTAGCAGGGGGAACATAGGACCTAAATTGATATGGTCACCCCACAGAGCTGTCTGGCACAGACTCAGAGGCAGAGAGTTTGCCTAGTTCTCTACCCACCCCTCCTACTGCCCTTAGTCACTCAGCCAGAGCTGCTCATCTCTTTCCTTCCTGTACTGTTCTCTATGGTACGCTTTGGTGACAATCTGTCACCCTTTGTATTCCCAGGCCAGCTACACATTTGAAACTTGCTTAGCCCCCAGCCTTCCAGGCTTCCTCAGGTTCTGTTGCCTTGGCTTCCTGACCTCCGCCTTACCGCAGAGGCAACTCTTTACCCTTACTGTGACCGTGGTAGCGTTTTTGTTTGTTTTCAGTTGAAGAGGGCGATGAGCTGAGTGTGAGGAGGCCTAGGATCCACACTAGATAATCTGTGCAGCCTTTGCTAAAGTTACATGCACTGGTAGAAAGGAGATAAAGATAGGTATACATTTCAGGAATTGTCACTGGCCCAGCACCTCAGTCAGGGGACAGAATGTAACCTGCATACTGGAAGGCCCCCTGTGCACTGTTTTAGTTCCTCTCCATGAAGGTGCCCACTGTCCTGACATCTCACCCATTTGGTAGTTAGACCTGTCAGTCAGTTCCTTAGACTCAGCCTTAGATCTGTTAAGAAGGGATGTGGATGAGTTTGGGGGAGTCCTGGTACAAAGTGCTCCAGCTCAGAGCAGTTGCTGGGTGTGACTGGGTCAGGTACCATGCACAGGACCTCAGGGGTTCACTTGCTTCCCACAGCGGCCAAGATCGCAGGTCTCTACAATGACTCAGAGCCCCCACGGAAGACCATGCGCAGAGGGGTGCTGATGACACTGCTGCAGCAGTCCGCCATGACCCTGCCCCTCTGGATCGGGAAGCCTGGTGACAAGTGAGGGCAGGAACTAGCCAGAGAGGGATGGTGTTGGGGGGCCAGACTAACAGGCTTTCTCTACAGGCCCCCACCCCTCTGTGGAGCCATTCCAGCCTCAGGGGACTATGTGGCCAAACCTGGAGACAAGGTGGCTGCTAGGGTGAAGGCTGTGGAAGGGGATGAACAGTGGATCCTAGCTGAAGTAGTCAGTTACAGCCATGCTACCAACAAGTGAGTGTGTGCCTGACTGCATTCATACCACACCAGAGGGTGCTGGGCGGTGCTCCCTCAAGCTTCTTCAGCCCCTTTCCATCCCCTCTCATTCCCCACTCCCAGATAAAAACTGTGCCTTCTGTTCCAGCACTCTTTCCCTTCTGTTTGCCCACAGGTATGAGGTAGACGACATTGATGAAGAAGGCAAAGAGTGAGTGTCCAGGTGGGGAGCAGGGGAGTCACCAAGTTTCTGAGAGAAGCGTCCCTGGTCACGGTCTATATTGTTCCCCCAGGAGACACACCCTGAGCCGTCGGCGCATCATCCCACTGCCCCAGTGGAAAGCTAACCCTGAGACAGACCCTGAGGCCTTGTTCCAGAAGGAGCAGCTGGTGCTGGCCCTATATCCCCAGACCACCTGCTTCTACCGTGCCCTGATCCACACCCCACCACAGAGGGTAAGGAGCCACCATGGAAGGTCTTTGATGATATCAGGCCCTTAAGGGGTAGTCATCTTCATTCTTTAGAATGCTGCCGTCTTCTTGTCCTTTATCTCCTGCACATAGGCTGCCCTGGTAGTACCAGACCCCTTGACTCCAGAGTAGAGAGGAAAGCTGGAGAGGTGGGGAGACAGGGCTAGGGCTCAGGGCAAGGAGAGGCTGCCCTAGCCTAGAAGCCCCTTGACCCTTCCTGTGTGTGTTCTCAGCCTCAGGATGACTACTCAGTCCTGTTTGAAGACACCTCTTACGCAGATGGCTACTCCCCTCCCCTCAATGTGGCCCAGAGGTACGTGGTGGCTTGTAAGGAGCCCAAGAAAAAGTGAATCGGGCTGGTAGGCTTGAATTTGCCACTGCCAACCTCATGGGAGAAGGCTACAAAGGAGTTCCTATGATCAAATAAATACTCTTCCCTCTCACCATGTCTCCTGGGCCTCACTACGTCAGACCCTCTTGCCATCCTCCATCAGGCACGTGGGATTGATGGCCGCAAGAGGGAGAAGGTCCAGTCAGCTCCCAGTGGCATTTATTTGTTCAGGTAAAAATACGGTTTATCTTACTATTTTTGCATGTTTGTACTTTAGGTTCTTTTTCAGTGTTAGGACTGATGGCTTTCCTGACATGTTGATAAGACCCTCTGCCTCAGCTACATCCCCAGTCCTATTCTCTTAGCTCAGATTTCCTCTAGGCATACAACAAATAAATTGAACACATCACATTTTTCTCTTGAGATCATGATGGGCTGTGTCAGCTTGCCTTGGTTCCCAGTATAGCCATATCCACTCATACTTGACAGCGGAACGTGAAGTCACAACCTGCCATTATCTTGGCATAGTGGGCATCAAAGCGCTCATTCTGGGCTACAGTGAAGGTATTTTTCCAGTCCCCAATGGTACCTGGAGAGAGAGACAGACACTAAGACTATAGATTCACAGCCACAGGAGAGGACCCTTGTGACTAGGAAGATTTTGTTGGCTACATCCAACCACCCTTCCCCAAGTACTTCAAATGCCCATCCAGGTTCCTACGAACCTTTCCTCATGAAGGGAGAAACAGTGTGGTCCATAACTTCAACTGGGATGGTTGTGTAGTTAGCCATGGGGTTCTCCTTCATTTTCTTGAAAGATGTGTGGTGAACAATTAAATCCACAGTCTCCTCAGGTAGAGAGTGCCCCAAAAACTCTAGAATCTTCTTGATCTCCCTTTTGGGATCCTGGAGCAGGAAGAGGATCTCAGTTTGGGTGTCAGTAGAACAAGATGGGAGGGTCACTCGCAGGGAGCAGGTCACTTCCACTAAGGAACCCTCAGACTTGATGCCTTGACTCTGAACCTCTTACCCTGGGGCAAAATAGGTGGCTTCCTACCCCGCCATCTTGGCATGATCACTGTAGGTTCCTTCTGGGAGAGAACAGGGATAGACTTTGATCTCTGGTGCCCAGGCTTTGCACCTCTGGAACAGGGAGAAGCAAGAGCAGCAAGCCACCTGATCAGTGGTGGCACATATGACTGACACCTACTGCAAGATAGGGGCTGTGCAGCCTTCTCTGCTGAGCTGTGCTGTGGTCCTGAGCAGGAGGTAGGGCCAGGACAGGGCCAGGAAGGTTCCCACCCAGCAGGTGTGACAGGGGAGGAAGTGGAGCAGGCAGGCTCACCTCCTTCATGTCTTCATAGAAGAGATAGAGAACAGGGTGAGTGCGTCTCAGCTCCCACCACTCCTTCACGTGCTGGTACCACGACCCATAGGACACTGGGAGAGGAGAGGGTGTGGGCACAGGCCTTGTGAGCCGCAGCTGTGCCCCTCAGGTCCAGACCCTCCTTGCTGCAGACTCAACCCACCTTTCCCATCCATGAAGTTCTCCAAGAAGCTTTCCCAGGTGCCTGGATCAGGGTGCAGCTTGGCCATTTTGTAGAAGTTATAATAGGAGACAACCACATCCTTTGCATTTCGGGCAATGTAGATCACCTGCAGGGGAAGCCGACCCCCAGTTCTGCTTTCTTCCCCTGCCTTCCTGTCACCCTTCACAAGACCAAATGAGGTGGTGGGACCTTCTAGCACTTGGGGATTTCCCAGCACTTCTTTTTGGGATGGCAGAAGAGAAAACAGGACTGGCAGTTGAGTTGTTGAGATCTCATCGTATGGGCATCATTGTCCTAAGATTGTACCTTCCCTGATACCAAAGTCCTGGCTATTTGTTGAACTGTTTTATCTGACTCCTTTGTTGTCAGCACATCCACGTGGTAAGTCAGTATCCCAGCAGCCTCCGTGTGTGTCCTGTGAACACCTAGACTCTGCATCTCTAAAGAGTTCCATTTTCCTTGTTATCGGAGCCCTTCCAGAGTGACAGCCAGTAACCCTCCATATGAGATGAAATAGGGCTTGAATAGTTCCACAATTCCCAGAAGAACAAACCAAAGCTATGATGACCCCCAAAGCCCCCTTGCATCCTCTCACCCCCCCCCTTCCATTCCTTCTTTCTTTTTCTCTGTCTTTTTGAGTGAGACATGGTCTTGAACTTGCTGTGTAGCCAGTTGCTCCCAGTCCTTCTGCCTCTACTTCCCACATGCTGAAAAGCACTACCATAACTGGGGTTTTCTGTTGGTTGGTTGTTTTTACCTTGATCTTTTGATCCAGCATACTCTGAGGGAGTAAGGACAAGGGCAGATGTGTCTTAATGATCCGTGGGGCTGGTGTCTCTTTCAGAGTTTCAAGACCTAAGTTGAACAAGGAACTTTGTTAAACTGGGGCCCAGTCCTACCTTTTTCCACTTGTCTCTAGCACCCCCATGCACATACCTGAGGGAACCCCTGGGCAGCCGAACTCAAGGAAGGGTATCCGGGTATAGACGGGGGCCCGGCCACACTTATCTAGCTTGCCACCCTGATAGATCATATCCACGATCTCACTCATCCAAGTAGTGCCTGGAAGGGAGGAGCAAGAGGTGAGCGAGGCTCAGAGTCTTGACCTGCTTACCAAGGAGTGTGTGTGGTGGGGACCACTGCTCGCTCACCAGACTTTGGGTACGTGCTGATGAGCACGTCATCAGGCCAGGCTGTGAAGTTCTGGCATTGCTCCATTGTCTCCGCAAAGTAGTTGATGAGTGGGATTCCCTTCACAGGCACCAGTGGTTTACGCAGGAGGTCCATGTTGCTGCATTGAGAACAGAGTAAAACCCACTTCTCTAGCAAGTCCACAGTACCATGTGTTAAATGATTTAAGACTGGGATCCTGGGGCTTTGGCAGAGCCCACCAAAGTGACAGGTAGATCTGGGATCAAAGGCAAATCTATCTCCACCAAAAGTCGCCACTGTGTTATATGTCTGATCACCTGTGGAACATTGTTCCATGTCCCTAGTGCCCAAGCATACATAGTCCGGGCATTAAAGCACTCTGAGGTAGAATCAGTCCAATGTGTGCTGTTTCCTAGGATATTCCAGCTCACACATGAGAAGGCGTCAGGCACCAGCCGAGTCTCTTCACTACCTCCTAGTGTAGCTACAGGCCATGGCCTCTCCATTTTTTTTTTTCCCCTTGGACTTCTTGTTATCTTCAGAAATGCCTCAGCCCATCTAGAACTGATATCCTATTTTGCTCTGAGACAAATATAGCCAATTTAGCTATTAAGCTTGTTGCAAGGTAGGGAGAGACTTTCTATTAAAATAAAAAGGATTCTAAAACAAACCAGAGCGGAGGGGAACTCAGACAAACTACAGTTGCTCTTCTGAGGTGGGGTATGCATGGAGAAAGCAGAGAGGCTAGAGGCCCAGGCAGCAGTCAGGCAGACTAATCAAAGTGTAGGAACTAGCTGGCACTTGAAGAGCAGTGGAACCAGTATCTGGGCAGGACAAGGTGGCCACCCCACTCTGCCACTCACCTGGGGTTCTGAGCCATGCTTTCCCCGGCGCTCAGTGGTAGAGATCTTTGTGTAGGCGTTGCAATGTGGGGAATGCAGAATTGGTCTTTGAGCTGGAGATTTTATGTCCCAAGTGGGAGGAAGTGGAAACAGTTCTAGGACTGGCTGTTCTCCAGAAACAAAAAGGGGAGGAGGTGGAGTGGGGCGGGGTTCTGTTATCCCTACTGTGGACTGTGGGTTTAGCCTGTTCAAAACAAAACAAAACACCAATCAGGCCTCAGCAAGGACAGTGGGTTTCTTTTGCTCTGCTTCTGACTCCTTCCTAACTTACCTAAACTTAAGGTAGAACAATGGGGCTTTTCTAATTAACCCATTCTGGCATAGGGAAGAAAGCCAGATGGGGACACCTGCTGGCTCCAAGCCAGTCTTGAGGACACCTTGGGCTTCGATCAGAGCAACCACAGCAATACCTGGAACCTCTGACGTCAGGGAAAGTCCAGAATGATGGGAAGGAGCAAGGTCAAGGAACTAGAGGTGCAGCAGAGTTGGAGGGGTGCTCATGGGAGTGGGAGTGTAAAGGCCCTGGAAGGTGCCCCTGCCTTCATGGCTCTAGTCTACCTCATCCAGTACCACACGTGACTGGTGGAGATCAGTCCCTAGAAAGGTTTTCACCCTCTGCAAAGACAAGAGGCTGCAGCTGGGAGAGACACACCTCCAGGAGTGAGGAGAACACTGCCCCCTTGACCTCTGTCTGCTGTTAGAGTGAAGATGCAATATCAAGCTGCACTGGGGCTGCAGAGGCTCCTGTACCACAGCTGTGCACCTCCTGACCCTTACAGAGTTGTCATCTCAGAAGAGAGCTGTGCAAAGCTGGGCATCAGGACAAGACTTCCCATTTCTCTGGGGGAAATTGTGTTTGTTGAGACTCTGTAGACTGATGACAGGACGGCTCCGAGGTGTGACTGAGGGGAGGGTTTTACTGTAGATGCTAGGGGGAGTTCAGCCATAGTGACCTGGAAGAGTCCAGAGAGAAAGAAGTGGACTGAATATGACCAGAAGACTGGACTTGGCCATGAGAAGTGGGTTTGGGCATGGGATAGCAAGAGATGAAGACAAGGACGAGGACTTGGAGAATGGGGTTGGGGGTGCGTAGCTGAGATAGCTGGGTTATAAGGACAGTGAGAAGCTGGTAGAAAGGGAGCCTCTGAGCCAGGGGAGCGAGAGGAGCCAAGATGCCAGCATGGACTTTGAATGGTGTAACAGGTTCTTGGGACACTGATGGAGCCTGGAGCCAGCATGCCTTTTAGTGTGCTAATAGGCACCACAGATCTGTTCCTTCTGCTAGGATAAAGGAATGGCTCCTTTAGTAGAGGAGAACTGCTTCGCAAGATCCTAAAGAAAGGAGGCTTTGGAACTGACAGAGACAAGGTCTCACACTGGAGCCTAGGCTGACTAGGAATTCACCATGTAATCCAGGGTGGACTTGACCTTGTGGCAATTCTGCTCCAGCATGTCAAGTGCTAGGATTGCAGGTATGAATATATATGTTCATATATTCATATTCATATATTCTGTCATCTTTTTTCTTGTGGGTGGGCATTTGGATCCAGTGCCAGGCCTTAGAGCCATGGGATCTACTAGCATGCACCTAGGAAGAGAACTAGTGCCAGTGGAGAGGGGATCCGCTCAGAACTTGGTACCTATACAGAGGGCCACCAGCAGAGCCGCATCGCTGGAGGGACAGTGTTGAGTTACCGCTCAGAACTGTATCTTTCCCAACATTTTGCTCGCAGGTTACAGACTGGAAAGCTTTGCTGGTACACCTGCTGCCACTGAAGCAGGGAGGAAGAAGAATAAAGACCAAAGGGTCCAGCTTTGGACCAGCAGGATAGCTCAGATGGTAAAGGCACTTGCTGCCAAGCTTCATGATCTGAGTTCAATCCACAGGACTCTTACAATGAAAGGAAAGAACTGACTGCTACATGACATAAATATGTATACACACTTGCACATAAACAATGTATGTGTGTATGACTTTTATTTTTTTTAATTTAAAGTTCATGTCTTTATCCCCAGAACAAGCTTAAACCTTGAGTCCACATGTGGCATTTTGTGTGAGAGAACTCCTGAGGAATCCATTTTGGCCCTGTGCATACTTAAAAGGTCTGTCTCTACCCTGGTTCTGTCTTGGAAGAGGCATATTGCTTGGCACTAAGATACTTGGGCGGGGGAGTGGGGGCTAAAAACAAGAAGTAATCACAAATCAGTTTTGGGGGGGGAGGGGTTTGAGACAGGGTTTCTCTGTGTAGCCCTGTTTGTCCTGAAGCTCACTCTGTAGACCAGGCTGGCCTCAAACTCAGAAATCCACCTGCTCTGCCTCCGAAGTGCTAGGATTAAAGGCGTGCGCCACCACTGCCCAGCCACAAATCAGTGTTACTAGCTATAGTTCCTGGGAGGTCAGTGGCTGTGTAAAGATTTGTGGATTAGAAGACTAGATAAACCCAATGGGAAGATTGACTGCTGGTGGCCCCACCCTCTTTAGCTAAAAGTAAGGTGACTAAAGACTGCCAACTCTTAAAGTGAGGGATATCACCTACCCTTTGTGTGTGTGTGCAGTTTTGTAGGAACGGGAACAGAATCGCAAGAGGGTAAGAGATGGCACAAGCTCATGACTACCTCAGCTGTGCAGATGTATGGGAAACTCCACGCAGCGCCTGCCTGCAGGGAGTTTGATGTTAAGCTAGAGTAGAAGGTACTAAGATGGGTCCTCTAGTACTAGATCTCAGTCACTCAGAAAGCATATCTGGGCTTAGACACCAGCAGCCCCAAAGTATACAAGCTGAGGAGTCTCTGAAGTGAAATGAGAATCTGCAGTTTTCTAGTACACAAGAAAGAGGGATTGTAACTGTTGAGGGACTGACCTTTGAACACTCCGGACTCAGCGCCAGTTTAAACAGAATAAAGTGGGAAAATCTCCAACTTAACTGCCTCTCCTGACTTCTGGGCTCCACATTCCAAACCCAGAAGCAGCTACTCCAAGACACTTTTTTTGTTTTTATTTCCCACAACCTTTGTGTTTTCCCTTTCTCTATATTCTTGCTGTTTTTATTTTATTTTACTTTGAGAGGTGTTGTGTAGTTCCCAGTGGTCTTAAACTCTGTACATAACTTGAGGGTGGTCTTGATTCTTGATCCTGCTACTGCCAAGTGCTGGGGTACTAGGCATGTGACACCACTCCCAATTTGATCTTATTTTTTAAAGTTTAGAGGTTTTTTCTCCTCTTATGTTTATCTAATTTTGCTCACATACCTCCTCTTTAGTGTACATTTATTTTATTTTTGCTATTTTCTCTCCTGTTTCCTAACATGTTTTTCTTGTCTTCTGTTTCTTACAGCTATAGATTCCTGTCATAATCAGGAATTGGGGTTTTCTAACCCACCTAGATCATTTAGCTCCGGAATAAAAGACACAAACCGGTATATTTATAATAAGTCTTAGAGCTGGGCAGAGATCAACCCTCTATGCTATTTTGTCTACTTCCCTGTCAATAACCTCGGGAACTCACTTGCCATTTTCTGTCTGGGCCTTCTTCTCCAGCTGGCGGGTCCTCATGACAGTGCTGCCCTGATGCACCTACCCCAGGTCGTCTTCTTCCTTCCTTCTCTCTTTTCTACTCAGACCTGGGAACTGAAGGCCCTCCTACCCCTCTTCTGCCCAGCTGTAGGCTGTCTATAGGATGTCTACAGGCTGTAGGCATCTTTAGTAACCAGTAGTTTTAATTTAAGGAATAAGATTCCACAACAAGCTGGGCGTGGTGGCGCACACCTTTAATCCCAGCACTCGGGAGGCAGAGGCAGGCAGATTTCTGAGTTTGAGGCCAGCCTGGTCTACAGAGTGAGTTCCAGGACAGCCAGGGCTACACAGAGAAACCCTGTCTTGAAACCCCCCCCCAAAAAAAAAAAAGATTGCACAACAAAAGCTAGTCAAAGTGAAAGTTTACTCCTAACTGGATCTATGGGGACAGAATTTAGCATTACAATGCCAAACAGCAGACCAACCTGAACAAATTCTAACTTCTTCTCTTTTTACGCTCAAAAACTGTTTTACTTTTACCTATTTTTTTGTGTTTTGAGACGGGGTCTCTCTGTTATGTAGTCCTGGAATAGATCTGTAGTCCAACTTGGCCTCAAACTCATAGATGTGCTTACCTCTGCCTTCTGGGTTCTGGGACTAAAGCATACCTCACTGCCCAGTTACCCTTGTTTTGGGACAGTTTATTTTCTGTCCTTTATTGACAGCATCATAGTTGACTTTGAAAGACTCTGAGAGGAGCCCCTCGCTCAGGCCTCAGGACAATAGTGGACACCCAAGAACTCATGATAGACTGAGTTTGTTGCAAACCACATGAGGCTTTATTTGGGGAAAGCCAGAGCTCTGGGGACGACTCATATCCCACGCAGGGGTAGAGGAGTCGACCTCGAGGGGAAAGAGGTCCCAGTTTTTATAGTCCCTCAAGGGAAAGGAGAAGGGGGAGAGTAGAGGATTTCCAGATCTAAACAATGTCTATTCTCAAGAAACGGGTATGGGAGGGGTACAAGGAAAGAGTCTGGTGCAGGTGCAGCAACTCAGGATTGGCCGGGCTGTGGTTGCTGGGGAGATTTTCTGACTCTTTCTCAGCAACCAATATCACAAACACCTGGCAATGGGCTTCATCAGTGGGCACACACATGGGTAATGGAACGGTCAAAACATTGGCAGATACACAGGTTCAAGGAGTGGCCAGAGCATTGTGCACCTCTATTTTTCTAAATCAGTGAAGCTAGTTCTGCTAACACTGACATCTATCTTGCCAATTTCAGGGCTTCTGTGTCCTTTTTACATTCTGTCAGGATCTTTCAACTTCACATTTAAAGAGTTTCTTGACCCCACCCCCACCCCCTTCCATGAGACAGGGCTTCTCTGTGTAGCCTTGGCTGTCCTGGAACTCTCTCTGTAGACCAGGCTACCCTCAACCTCAGAGAGGTACCTGCCTCTGCCTCCTGAGTTGCTGGGATTAAAGGTATGTGTGTGTCACTACCACTCAGCTAAAGTGCATTTCTATATTTGGTTTGACTTATACTACTGTTGGTGGGTTGAACTGTTTCTACCCCCCTGAGGAATACTGGGGATTGAGTCCTCAAATGACAGTCAATCATATCCACCCCAACAGGTGCACAGATCAGAAGAAAAACAAGGTCTGATGGTCCCTCTAAAAGAGCATAACACTTCAACTGCCAAATCCAAGATACTGAAATGGGTAGCGGGCTGGAGAAAGAATTCAGAATTTAGGCAGAGAATTTAGTTGAGCAGTTAAGAACACTTTTCTTCCAGAGGATCTGAGTTCAATTCCCAGGACCTATATCACGGTCCTTTGTAACTCCAGCTCCAGGGAGTCTGATACATGTGTTCATGGTGGGCACCAACACTCACAGGCAGACACAAATACATACACATAATTATTTTTAATCTTAAAAAAAAAAAAAGAAAAAGAAAAAAAAGTTTAAGTGGGAGTGGTGGCTACATAGTATGCTATTAAGAAAATCAAGGGGCTGGTGAGATGGCTCAGTGGGTAAGAGCACCCGACTGCTCTTCCGAAGGTCCAGAGTTCAAATCCCAGCAACCACATGGTGGCTCACAACCATCCGTAACGAGATCTGGTGCCCTCTTCTGGAGTGTCTGAAGATAGCTACAGTGTACTTACATATAATAAATAAATCAATCAATCTTTAAAAAAAAAAAAAAAAGAACATTTAAAAAAAAAAAAAAAAAAAAAAAAGAAAATCAAAGAGCCGGGCGTGGTGGCGCAAGCCTTTAATCGGAGCACTTGGGAGGCAAAGGCAGGCAGATTTCTGAGTTCAAGGCCAGCCTTGTTACAGGACAGCCAGGGCTACACAGAGAAATCCTGTCTCGAAAAAACAAAAGAAAAAAAAATTAAGTTTACTTGTACACTTCAAAGAGAATGCAAGTGGACAAGGTAAGAAAATAATTTGGGACCTGAAAAACAAAGTTAGTAACATGACAAAAAACTCAGTAAGAAATACGTGTTTTAGATGAAAAACAAATATAAATTTTGGAAATAAAAAAAAAAAGAATGAATCAAAAACCAGTGCAAAGGGACTGGAGAGAAGGCTGAGGGGTTAAGAGTGTTGCCTTCTCTTCCAGAGGTGCAGAGTTCAATTTCCAGCAATGACATGCTGACTCATAACCATCTACAACGAAATCTGGTGCCCTCTTCTGGCCTGCGGGCATACATGCAGGCAGAAAGCTGCATAATCTTTTCTAAAAAAACAAAAACAAAACAGCAGAGCTGCCCATTAACAAGAGCAATGACTTCTCAAGGATGGAAGGCCAGGCCAAAGGAATGCTATAGTTGATGGCAATAAAGAACAAAAATATGTATTATTTATATTTTTATTTCGTGTGTTTGGGTGTTTTGTCTGCAAGTATATATGCACACCACAGGTATCCAGTACCTTTCTTACACAACCCAGGACCACCTGGCCAAGGAGAGCACTGCCCTGGGTTGGCTCGGCTCTCCTGAGTCAATCAACAAAACAGTGCCCCACAGACTGGAATCCGATCAAGTCAAGCCGTCAGTTGAAACTTCCTCAGATAATTCTGGGGCATTTCAAGTTGAAGCTAACTAGGAAAGGACCCAAAGGACAAAGGAGAATTAGAAAACAATGGATCATGCTTGATTCAGTAAAAACAAATGTCTAATATGAGAATAATATCTACTATCAGAAGAATAGAGAAGAAAGAAGGCAGTATTCTAACCAATTAGAAAACAAGAAGACAAGAATCAGTAAACTGCTCTAAGAAGTCTAAAAATGATCTAAATTTTATGTGTATGGATGTTTTGCTGGCATGTATGCATGGCACCTGCAAAGGCCAGAAGAGAATGTTGGATCTCCTGGAACTGGGTTACAGATTATGAGCTGCCTGCCATACAGCTCTGGGATTCAAAACACAGGCCCTCCAGAGCAGTGCTCTGAGACTAAGGCATGGAGGAGCATGTTTTTTTCTTTCTTTCTTTCTTTCTTTTTTTTTTTTCTTTTTTTTTTTTTTTGGTTTATTTTGGAGACAGGGTTTCTTTGTATAGCCTTGGCTGTCCTGGAACTCTTGTAGACCAGGCTGGCCTCGAACTCAGAAATACACCTGTCTCTACCTCCCAAGTGCTGGGATTAAAGGTGTGCGCCACCACTGCCCTGCTTTTTCTTTCTTTCCGAGACAGGTTTTCTCTGTGTAGCCTTGGCTGTTCTGGAACTCACTCTGTAGGTCAGGATGGCCTCAAACTCAGAAATTCAACTGCCTCTGCCTTCCAAGTGCTGGGATTAAAGGCGTGTGCCACCACGCCCAGCTTTTTACTATTTTTTAAATTCACTTTACAACCCAAAATCAGTCCTTCCTCTCCTCCCAGTACCCCCTCATGCAAGTCCTTCCCCAATTCCACCTTCCCCTGGGGAAACCCTCCCTTTGGGTGTCAACCCTGCCCCACACCCACACACATCAAGCCTCTGCCTGACTAGGTCAGGATGGCCTCAAACTCAGAAATTCAACTGCCTCTGCCTTCCAAGTGCTGGGATTAAAGGCGTGCGCCACCACTGACCAGCTCAAATATTGCAACTCTTGAAGATGTGTTCAGTGAAGCAATCATAAATACCATCATTATCATTTGGCACAGTAAGGCACAGAAGTCAAGCAAACATTACAACTATGAAAAGATGTATTCAGTGAATTACAAACAGGACAGGACAGGTGGCATCATTATTAATAGAAATCATCCAAGGGTAACAACTCTAAAAGGGTGTATTCAGTGGGGCAGTCATCCAAGGTCAGTGGCATATTTCCAAGAGCAGGTTAATCTTTATAGTCAATTATTGTTTAACATCTAATGCCTGATTTTTTTTTATAAATCAACGCATAAATTTAAACTATTTTAATTCTTTTTATTTAAGGCTTACTTTACCATATACCAAAAACCACCTCCAACGACACACATATAGTCATATGAAATTTTATGGTTGGGAAAGTTTTAATATAATACTATTATATAACTTTATAAACAATTTAAAAAGTAAAGCGTTGGTTTCCCCAGAGATAAGGTCATGTTAGTGACGCCATCTCAAGGGATAGTTTCTTACCCATTATTCTCGCTTAAGATCTTTTTTTTTTTTTTTTTAAAGATTTATTTATTTATTATATGTAAGTACACTGTAGCTGTCTTCAGACACTCCAGAAGAGGGCGCCAGATCTTGTTACGGATGGTTGTGAGCCACCATGTGGTTGCTGGGATTTGAACTCTGGACCTTCGGAAGAGCAGTCGGGTGCTCTTACCCACTGAGCCATCTCACCAGCCCCTCCCTTAAGATCTTGGCCTAGGCTCCCGGAGAACATGTTGTAAATAAGAAAAGGAATAAAAGAAAACAAAACAGATAAACTGCCATGAGAACTACGGCTTAATATTTTATTCTGGGCAAGAGTTCCACAACGGAAGCCGGGCAGTGGTGGCGCACGCCTTTAATCCCAGCACTTGGGAAGCAGAGGCAGGCAGATTTCTGAGTTCGAGGCCAGCCTGGTCTGCAAAGTGAATTCCAGGACAGCCAGCCAGGGTTATACAGAGAAACCCTGTCTCAAAAAACCAAAACCAAACAAACAAAAGAGTTCTACAACCGGGGTTCCAGGCCTCCTCCTTTTGGAGTTGTCACCTCATTCTGTGGCACTAGCTATTACAAACAAAGCTGCTATGAACATAACCGAGCAAGTATCTTTGTGGGAGGGTAGAGAATCTTTTGGGTATATGCCCACAAGCGGTATAGCTGGGTCTGAGGTAGAACTATTCCCAATCTTGTGAGAAACTGCCCAGTTGATTTTTAGAGTGGTGGTAAAGTTTGTGCTCCTACCAGCAGTGGAGGGGTGTTCCCCTTGTACCACAGGCTCACCATGCTTTTAATCCCAGCACTCAGAAGGAAGAGGCAGGTTGGATGACCTAGTACCTGGTAAGACTCTTTTTTTTTCCTTCTGTAGCCTCTGATAGCCTTGGAACTCACTGTGCAGACCAGACTGGCCTCTCAAGTGTTGGGATTAAAGTTGTGTTTCTCTATGCTTGGCTAAGACTGTGTGTCTTTTTAAAAAGCTAAATAAGTAGATCAGTTTCTGGGAAACACCTCACTGGCAGCGCGACACGCAGAGAGACTGAGTATAAAACAGTGTAAGTCAGGGGCTGGAGAAAGGGCTCAGCGGGTAAGAGCACTGGCCGCTCTTCAGAGCTCCTGAGTTCAATTCCCAAAAACCATATGGTGGCTCACAACCATCTGTAATGGAATCTGATGCCCTCTTCTGGGGTCTCTGAAGACAGCTACTGTGAACTCACATACATAAAATAAATATTTTTTAAAAAAAATCAAGAGCAGAGAGTGTAAGTCAAGAAGCTGGCATGTATTAATAAAGAAAGTAGAACATTTGTAAATATATATGCAACAGATGTTGGGCCTTCCATTTCATAAATACTAATGGAGAGAAAAGGGCAGATGGGCCCAATAAAGTCAATTTTTATATAAAAATAAATTTTACTACAACTTGTATGTGTGAGTGTGTACAGGCATGCAGACCAGTATGGGAGAATATGTCACACACAGCACACAGTAGAAGTCAGAGGACATCTTGCAATTTTGTATTTTCACTGTGAGTCATGGGGTTGAGTCATCAGGTTGTCTGGCTTGGGACCTAATAAGCCATCTCACTGACCTGTTTTTTTATTTTATTTCTATTTTATAAGGTCAGAGTGGAATAAAGGTCAATGACAAGGAATTAGAGAAACTACTCAGGCCAGGTGATGCATTTTTTTCTTTGTTTTGTTTTTCAAGGCAGGGTTTAGGGTTTCTCTGTGTAGCCTTGTAGCTTGGCTGTCCTGGAACTCACTTTGTACATCAGGCTATCCTTGAACTCAGGTCTGCCTGCCTCTGCCTCCTAAATGCTGGGATTAAAGGCATGTACCAGCTGGGCGTGGTGGCGCACACCTTTAATCCCAGCGCTCAGGAGGCAGAGGCAGGCAGATTTCTGAGTTTGAGGCCAGCCTGGTCTACAGAGTGAGTTCCAGGACAGCCAGGGCTATACAGAGAAACCCTGTCTCAAAAAACCAAAAACAAACGAAAAAGGCATGTACCACCACAGCCTGGCTGGTTCACATCTTTTGTCCTAGCACTTAGGAGGCAAGTGTAAGTGTAACTCTGTGAGTTCAAGGCCAGTCTGGTCTACAGATTGAGTTTCAGTATCTCCACTAGAGAGACCCTGTCGCAAACACAAACTTTACAGATGCCTGGAAACTGAACGGGAGACTTCTGCATTGAAGAAATCAGAGAGGACACTTTAAAAATTCCTAAGAATTGGGGCAAAGGATATAGCTCAGTTGATAAAGTTTTGCTTAGCATTTATGAGGTTGTAAGTTTCTTCATGCCAATGTCAAGGTTTACGGGGAAAATCCACCCACAAACGAGTAGATAGAGAGAAAGCAGGGCAGGAATTAAAGAACAGAGCCTGGAAGAACACAAGGGTTAATGGAACTGCCATTGTTGGTTCTTGATAAGACAAGATTGAGAAACCTTTAGTCATACAAACCAAAAGGAATGGAGACAGCTCAAGTACAATTAAGGATTATCAGTAGTGGGAGAAGACTTGGAGTGCCTCCCAGCCCAGCCACCAGCAGCCTGAGATGCTTAGAGACGACCACTAGGTAATGTCCAATCCCTGACTGCTCCAGGAAAGTGTTTTGGGGTGAGTCAGAGAAAAGCAGTTAGTGAGTTCATTAAATACTGAGACAATCACAAAGGAAAAGGACGCATCCTGGTTATGAGCTACTTAAAAAAGTATCATACTTAGATATCTTTACAGTGGCTGTGTGAGCCTGTGGCTTCTCAAGTTAGTTTCCTGAAAGGATGCTGCCTCATCCTGTATGGCTGCAGTCCCTGAGTACTTCTGAGGGAACAAAGAAGTGACATGTGATGTATGCCTTTAACCCTAGCACTCTGGAAACAGAGGTAGGAGATCTCTGAGTTTGAGGCCAACCTGGTCTACAGAGTGGACCCAGGGCAGCCAGAGCTACACAGAGAAACCCTGTCCACAAACAAACCAAAAAAAAAAAAAAAATCAAAGCCAAAGACAAGTGACAGATGGCCACAAGTATGGAAGAGCTGGCATTGAATGGAGGAGGGGCTGAAGCATTTGGAAGCTTAGCATGTGTGTTGTGTGTGTGTGTGTGTGTGTGTGTGTGTGTGTGTGTGTGCGCGCGCGCAGTTGAACAGGATTACAAGGGTTTTTTGGGTTTTTTGTTTTGTTTCGAGACAGGGTTTCTCTGTGTAGCCCTGGCTGTCCTGGAACTCACTTTGTAGACCAGGCTGGCCTCGAACTCAGAAATCTGCCTGCTTCTGCCTCCCAAGTGCTGGGATTAAAGGCATGGGCCACCACTGCCCAGTTATAAGGTTTAGTTAATCATGGTAGGAGCACCCTGTCAGGGATCAGTCTTGAGATTGTAAACGTGAGAGTGGGAAATGAATATTTTCTGCAAACACTCAACACTGGCACTCTGACTGGAGGAAGGCCTTGCCATCCCACTGACCAGCACCCTGGGGAAGTGGGAGGGCCTTAACACTCCTTGATATGGTCATGCCTGTGTAAACAACATACATTTACTCTGATAGTGAAAAATCTCGTAAGGTCTGAACTTGACTCAGCCAGAGAGGAATGTTTGCAGAGAGACTGTCTCTTAAAATTATCTGTCTTGCCCAAAGCAAACAACTCTATGCCCCAATGTAGTCCCATAGTTGCATCAAGTTCCTCAAATGTGTCGTCTAGGTTTGTTCCCCGTGGACTTTTCCATTTCCCGTGAGCCAGAGGCACTCTCTCTCTCTCTCTCTCTCTCTCTCTCTCTCTCTCTCTCTCTCTGTGTTTTAAGATTTATTTATTATGTATGTGAGTACACTGTTGCTATCTTTAGACACACTAAAAGAGGGCACCAGATCTCCATTACAGATGGTTGTGAGCCACCATGTGTGGTTGCTGCGAATTGAACTCAAGACCTCTGGAAGAGCAGTCAGTGCTCTTAACCACTGAGCCATCTCTCCAGCTCTGTGTGTGTGTGTGTGTGTGTGTGTGTGTGTGTGTGTGTGTGTGTGTGTTCTAAAAAACAGACTTGGCGAGGTCAGACTAGTCCCATTCTGCCTTCTGTTTGTTTATGGTGCCTCAGAGTCTAACACACTAACTCTTCACTTTCTCTGGATAGGATGCAATTTGTGACAAGGTTTACAGATTAGACAAATGGACATTTGAAATGTAAATAAAGAAAATAACCAATTAAAAAAAAAGATTAGGCAAATGGTCTGGAGCAAGGGTGGTTAAGAGCCCTGACTGCTTCTCAGAGGACTGCTGTTCAGTTTCCAGCACCCACATGAAGGCTCCAGTTAGATCCACTTTCAGGAGATCTGATGCCTTCCATATCCTGACATCAGTAGGCACCAAGTGCACACATGGTGTACAGGCATACATACAGACAAAACACACTCCTATGCATTAAATCTCAGAAGAAGGAGTCAGCAAAACTTAAAACTTAAGGTTTAAAGATCAAGTGAAAAATATATACGTGGTTTACTTCCAGCTTCGCCATGTTAAAAAGCTGTGAGGTGTTTTCCTGAGGCATGCTGGTTAGATTTGGGAAAGTGGGAGGAGCTAATGTGGTAAGGCTCATGTTACAAACACCCCAGTCCTGAGTGAGTGTGGGTCTTGTTATTTTTCACATCCTTGTTTAGGATGTCTTTAGAAAAAAAGCTTTCCTCTGTAGCCAGTTTTCACTTTATCAGTCTGTTGAAGGGCATGGGCTTCATAGTGAAACCCTGCTATAAACGGGAAGGGAGGCAGTGGGAGAGGAATGGGGGAGCATAAGGAGTACTGGCACCCACTTGGGGACTAATGTGACCTGTCATTGTAGTTTCCAGGGATTTGTAGGCACCGGAGGAAGAGCAGCGTGTACTCTTAAAGCCACGCTACCCCCTTCTACACGGAGTCTCAAGGATTGAATGAAAGTTGTCAGTCAGTGTTCAGGCCCATGGGGTCCTTGTATGTAGAGGGGCTCCGAGGTAACTAAGGGACTTGGCACTTCCCTGCCTCTCCCCAGTCACTGTCTTAGTAAACTTGAATGACTTACCCTCCTCATCTAGACTTTTTAGGCCCCCACTTTAAAAAATGAAATTCTTGGCCGGGCGTGGTGGCGCACGCCTTTAATCCCAGCACTCGGGAGGCAGAGGCAGGCGGATTTCTGAGTTCGAGGCCAGCCTGGTCTACAAAGTGAGTGCCAGGACAGCCAGGGCTACACAGAGAAACCCTGTCTCGAAAAACCAAAAAAAAAAAAAAAAAAAAAAAAAAAAAAAAAAAAAGAAATTCTTGTTCTAAGTACTTCCTAAGGCTGCCCTGCACGCTGCCTTTCTACCTGGTCTATGCTCCCTCCACCGCATAGCCCTCAGACCGAAGGGTGAAGGGCATGCTGCTGTCAACCCTCAAGGGAGGAGATACATCTCGGGGTCCCAGACTCCAAGCGGCTGTACCTGCCTCTCCCATTGCTCAGCACCAGAGGCAAGACAGACTTCTGGAGGGTTCCATGGGCCTCACAGGAAGTGCTGTTCAGTCTTGCTCCTCCACACCTGGAATGCTGTTTTCTGCCTCCCAGAAGCAAACCTAGTAGGGCTTGGGTCTTCATTTTCTCAGGCTTGATATGACTACAGTGGCCCCCAGCGTGACCATGGCTGCTCAGTCGTAGGGAATGTGAGCATTTGGGTGGCTTCTCCAGGGGAGATGTTGTCAAATGTCTGGTTTGTTCAGCCCCAAAAGGGGACCAAGGACAGAGCAAAGAAACAGTACCTCCTTAGAGCAGGACCTCCTAGACCCGCCAGTGGTTAAAGGCACAGAAATGTATTGATTTTTATTATAGTTTAGGTCTTTAGCTGGGCAGACCGTCAGCTATCTCAATTTATCCGAACTATTATAGCCCCACGTCCTGCCATATGGCCAGCTCTCTACCCTGCCTCCCACCCCTGTTTCCCCACCCTTGACTTCTCCCATAGACTGACTCTGTGCTAGGAAGTTCTACCTTCCACTTCCTGCCTAGCTATTGTCTGTCAGCTCTTTATTAAGCAATCAGTGTGGAAGGTGAATGTTTAGAAAATGGAAAACCAGCCAGGTGAGGTGGTGCACGCCTTTAATCCCAGCACTTGGGAGGAAGAGGCAGGCAGATTTCTGAGTTTGAGGCCAGCCTGGTGTACAGAGTGAGTTCCAGGACAGCCAGGGCTATACAGAGAAACCCTGTCTTGAAAAAAAAAAAAAAAAGAAAGAAAGAAAGAAGAGAAAATGGAAAACCAGGTGATGGGCCATAAGATTAACAATAGCAAAATCTTGCAGTACTCGGCTCTCTGCAAGCACAGCAGCGAACAATTGAATGTACAGAGACAAGCAAGCTTCACAGGGTGCACCCCAACACCTCCTGGATCCAGCAGAGTGAGCTGGAGAGCTCCCTGGGGTCACTTACTGGGGTTTAGGTGACTTCTTCAAGGCAGCCCAATCCCATGTGGTTGTCTACAGCCTTACGGAGGCCTGGTGCCATACAGGGCTTGAGCATCTTGTACCCGTTACGCTTTGTGAACATTCTAAGCCTCATTTAACCCAGTCTGGCCTCAAAATTGCTCTGTCTGTCGTTCAGGATAGCTTTGGTATCCCAAGTGCTAGGATTATAGCAGCCTGAAAAACTTTGTTCATTCTTTGTTCATTCATGGATAGATTTTATCATGCATTGTCACAGTGAATGATGTCATTCTTTATTCTCACGTGGTTTTCTCTCACACTCTCCCTTCTGTGACTTCTCACAACCAGTTCCCTTCCCCCATTTAATCCCAACTTCTGATTTCCTTTACTTTGTTTGTTTGTTTGTTTGTAGGGACAGGGTTTCTCTGTGTAGCCCTGGCTGTCCTGGAACTCACTTTGTAGACCAGGCTGGCCTCAAACTCAGAAATCCGCCTGCCTCTGCCTCCCAAGTGCTGGGATTAAAGGCGTGTGCCACCACTGTCCTGCTGCTTTTCCTTTTCTTTATTTAAATATTAATTTTTATTATTTTAAAATTATGTATAGTTATGTCTGCATGTGTGAGTGCAAGTGTGTGTAGGCCATGTGCTATGATCCCCTGGAGCTGGACTCAGTGTGAGCCACCATGTGGGTGCTAGGGACTGAACTCAGTCCTCCTGAAGAACAGCATGTGTTCCTAACCACTGAGCCATCTCTCTGGCTTTTCTGTTTTTGTTTTAAAGAATTGCATTTTTATTATTTTAAGTGTGTGTGTGTGTGTGAGTGCAGGTGGCTGTGAAGGCCAGGGGCATGTGTTTCCTGCTGCTAGAGTCATAAGCTGTTGTGAGGTTCCCACATGGATACTGGGATGCAAACCGTGCTCTTGACTAGAGCAGCAAGTGCTCTTTTTTTTTTTTTTTTTTTTTTAAAGATTTATTTATTATATGTAAGTACACTGTAGCTGTCTTCAGACACTCCAGAAGAGGGCGCCAGATCTCATTGCAGATGGTTGTGAGCCACCATGTGGTTGCTGGGATTTGAACTCTGGACCTTCGGAAGAGCAGTTGGGTGCTCTTACCCACTGAGCCATCTCACCAGCCCAGCAAGTGCTCTTAATTGCTGAGCCATCTGAAGCTTGGAGTTTATTTGGGTTTAGAGTTTCCTATCTAGTGATTCCTCTTCCTTCACTTTGTTATATTGTTCTAAAGCAATATTTCTCAACCTATGGGTTTTGACCCCTTTGGGTATCAACCCTTTCACAGGGGTCACATATCAGATATTCTGCATGTCAGATATTTACATGACAGTTCATAACAGTACCAAAATTACAGTTTTGAAGTAGCAATGAAATAATTTTATGGTTGGAGGTCACCACAACATGAGGAACCGAATTAAAGGGTCGCAGCATTAGGAAGGTTGAGAACCACTGGAAAGATTCTATGTGCCCCATCTGTAGCAGGGAGGTTCTCTGTCTCTCTAATTGTTGATTGACTGGAGTAAGAATGGGCACGCCTGTGGTATGACACGTGGTATGGCAGACCTGTCCCATAGGAGGGCAGATGGGCCAGGTTTCAGAGAATGGAAGCTCTGTTGGGGCGGGCTCACAGAGCTGTGGACACTAATTGCCTGTTAATAGGGGGTAGAAAGCTAACAAAAGATATTAGATCCCTCCATCACTCACTGTAGGGACTTACAAGGGCCCCTCACAGAGCTTAGAAGACGAAAGGCTGGCTGGCAGGCCTATATCAGCCAGGCAGTGCTATATCAGCTAGCCAGTGCTGTCCTCTGGGGGGAAAGACAATGAAGGGTTTTTGTGGTCAAGTACAAATTCTACCCCCCTACCCCCAGCAAGCTTCCCACCGCTCCCCGACAAGGCAGGCCATGTGATGGGAATAGGCCCAGCTGCTCCAGTGTCCTTTTTCTGTTTTTCATTTCTTTTGAGTGCTGTTGAAGCAGCCTTGCTGTATGTGAACCTGGCTGGATTTGAACCCCTGTGGATGCCCACAGCCTGGCAGCTTTATTCTCCCTCCTCCTTTTCTTCTTTTTGATACAGTGTATGATGAGCCAAGGCTGGCTTGGGATTTGCTATGTACTGGAGAATGACCTTGAACATCTATCTATCTGGTTCTCCTGTCTCTACTTTGAAACTGCTGTGAGTAGAGCATGTGCTGTGCCTGGGCTAATTTATTTATTGTTGGTCAGGCTATCACTGTGGAGCCCTGGCTGGCCTGGAACCCCCACATTTTCTCAAACAGAGACCTACCTGTCTCTTTTCCTATAATGCTGGGATTGAAGACAGTGCCACCATGTCGCACCTTTCGTTTGTGTTTTAGGATATCTAGGTTGTCTTTAGACTCTCAATCCTATGCCTGTGGCATTAATACATACAGAAAACAAGCAAACAAAACCAACATTTTTCCTTTCTGTTATTATCTAATCTGGACCTAACAGGCTAACAGATCACTTTAACATGGAACCTCAGCCCTTTTTAAATTTAAGTTTTGTCTTTGTTTGTTGTGATTCCTTCAGCTAGGGTTTTCCCTGACCTGTCAGAGAAGGGACATTCTCCTTTACTCCCAAGGTCTTGTCTGTGTCAACAGTTGTCTGCAGTGACTCAGACCTGCGAGAGAAAGATGAGGTCACAGTCTGTCATCGACTCAGTGTAGTGGACATCAAAGCACTCACTGGGGCCACAGTGAAGGTGTTTTCTCCAGTCTCCAGCAATGCCTGGAATGGAGGAGAAATGAGCTGACCATCACAGGGAAAGCCCCAGTGCCTTTGGCAGCTGTTTCCAATCTCCCAACCCACCCAAGATCCACCTTTCCACCTGAAATGGGAAGCGGGGCAGCCCATGTGGTGACAGGAGAGTGGTGTGGACATGGGGTTCTCCTTCATTTTCTTCGAGGATGTGTGATGGATCATGAGGTCCCTGGCCTCCTCAGGCAGGGAGCATCTCAAAGACCCCAGAATCTTCCTTATCTCCCTTTTGGAGTTCTGGAGTACAAAAGGATGCTTCAGCAGAGGGCTGGTGCTCACTAGGATAAGGGAAGGCACCTCTGGGACATGACAGGACCTCCTAACTCCCAGTGTCTTAAGTCTGAGCCTCGTACCCTGGGGTAAAATAGGTGGCTTCCTACCCCGCCATTTTGGCATGATCACTGTGGGTTCCTTCTGGGAGAGAACAGGGATAGACTTTGATCTCTGGTGCCCAGGCTTTGCACCTCTGGAGCAGGGAGAAGCAAGAGCAGCAAGCCACCTGAT
Source organism: Mus caroli (assembly GCF_978045245.1). Lineage (NCBI taxonomy): Eukaryota > Metazoa > Chordata > Mammalia > Rodentia > Muridae > Mus > Mus caroli. The sequence goes on along the minus strand of NW_028227263.1, from coordinate 19,090,152 downwards.
CAGTGGTGGCACATATGACTGACACCTACTGCAAGATAGGGGCTGTGCAGCCTTCTCTGCTGAGCTGTGCTGTGGTTCTGAGCAGGAGGTAGGGCCAGGATAGGGCCAGGAAGGTTCCCACCCAGCAGATGTGACAGGGGAGGAAGTGGAGCAGGCAGGCTCACCTCCTTCATGTCTTCATAGAAGAGACAGAGAACAGGATGAGTGCGTCTCAGCTCCCACCACTCCTTCACCTTCACGTGCTGGTACCATGACCCATAGGACACTGGGAGAGGAGAGGGTGTGGGCACAGGCCTTGTGAGCCGCAGCTGTGCCCCTCAGGTCCAGACCCTCCTTGCTGCAGACTCAACCCACCTTTCCCATCCATGAAGTTCTCCAAGCTTTCCCAGGTGCCTGGATCAGGGTGCAGCTTGGCCATTTTGTAGAAGTTATAATACAAACTACATCCTTTGCATTTCGGGCAATGTAGATCACCTGCAGGGGAAGCCGACCCACCCCGGTGCCATCATCACACCCCAAGTCCCAAGCCAGTCCTGGCTCCTCCCCATCTTAGAGCCTTTTCTTGACTTGGCAGGAAGGGCTGGGGTATTACTGAATTTTTGCAGCTCTGGCTGTCCTGGAATTTATTATGTAGACCAGGCTGGCCTTGAACTTACAGAATTCCACCTGTCTCCCTAATGCAGGGACTAAAAGCATGCAATATCACATTTGGCTGTGTTGTGTTTTATTCTGTTGTTTGGTTTGAGAGTTGGGGAGTAGCTCTGGGAGAGCTGAAATTCAATATGTAGACCAGGCTAGCCTCAAAATCATAAAGACCTGTCTGCTTCTCCAACGCTGATATTAAAGGCATCTGACCCCATGTCTAACCCATCCTGAGTTCCTGTCACCCATCACAGCACACTGAGGGAATTTTCTCCTGTGATGGCAAAGGAGAAACAGGGTCGAAGGCTGGACTGTTGCAACCTTGTGATATGGGTACTGTTGATCTGGAATTTGGTTGTTCCTGGCTCGGGTATCACTCTTGCTGAAGGCCTCACTCTAGCTGGGCAGCACTGTTGTGCAATAACTAGTTCATGAGAACTGACCTAACGTGGAGATTGATCCACTCATGACTCATGTTTGGATGGCATTCCTGGGGGGTCTCATTCCTTACTGTTCCCCATGCACTTTCACTGTGATGTCCTGCCTCAGTACAACCAAACACACACACTCGCACGCGTGTGCACACACACACACACACACTGTGGCCTGAAGCCAAGAGTCAGAACGCACCTGGAGTTCTATTTTATTTGCAGCAAGGGCAAGCCACCTATATAAACATCTAGATCAGGTTGGTCCCCTGAGGGGCCGCCATACCTGTACTAGAACAAGGCAGGTCTGGGTCTAGCCAGCTCTCTTCCATGTTCTGTGAGCGCCTTTTTCTGTGACTCCCCTTCTCTCAGATCTCCATCCTGAACCCCACAACACTGACAGGCAGATGGCCTCTTACTCCATGAGACAGCAGAGACCTCAGCAGCACAGGACCAAGGGCCTATCCAGGATTGGCTAGCACTGCCCTGGCTTCTCACCTTGACCTTCATCCAGCGAGCTCTGGGGGACCAGAGACACAGGCAAGTGAGTTTTGAGGAACCTCAGGGCTGGAGTGCTTCCAGAGCTTCAAGACCCTGGTCCTGTCTCCATATTATTTTCCTACTATTTCTTCACATACATGAGGGGGTCACAAGGGCCTCTGAGCTCTAGGAAGGGAACCTGAAACCAGATGGGAGCCTAGTGACATTTCTCTAGGTCAGCATCCTGATAGACCATGCCAAGTATCTCACTGACCCGGGTGGTACCTGGAGAGCAGGGAGTAGGAAGTGACCGGGGCTGAGGGCTTGGCTCTGCCTGCCAAGGTGGAAACTACAGACCTGGTTATGGAACTCTCCTGGTCATCAGGAAAGGCTTGCAAGCTGTGCAGTGCAGCAATCCCCTCTGCAGAGTCTTTGACACTGGGTTGCCCCACCCCAGCTCCATGTTGCAGAAACAGCCAGCCACCTCCACTAGAAGCACACCGCTACCATTTGAGGTGCTCTTGGCTTCAAGAGAAAGACCAGGAGGCTTTGCGGGAAGAGCACTGTGCCGGAGCTCACAGAGCCAGCTAGTGGTAGCTGCCTGGAAGGCAGGTCTGTCTTCAGGGCAGTGATCACCAGTGTGGCTGTACAGTAGCTCACCTGTAGAACATCCTATGTTCTCAGTATCCCACAGGTATCCAGGCCATTAAAGAACTTTTGCTTTTAATTTAACTTTATTGCTTTATTTATGTGAGTGTTTTGCCTGCATTGCACTCTGTAAACCACCAGTCTGCCTGGTCCCTCAGGAGCCAGAAGATACCATTGGATCCCTTGGAATTGGAGTTGTAGGTGGTTGTGAGAGACCATGTGGGTGTTGGGAATTGAATTTGAGTCCTCTGCAAGAACAGCCACTTAACCTCTGAGCTGGCTCTCCAGCCCCCATCAATGGACTCTTGGGGGTAGAGTCCAGTCGAAAAGTTTGGTAGCTTTCCAAGGGATGCCTGGTGGTGAACACAAGGACCTTTGTGTTCCCAAATGAGGCTCCAACTCACAGGTGCTAATCTCTGAGTCTTTAATTATTATCTTGTTTGGTTTCAGTTGTCAACTTCACACAGCCCTGCCTATTTGGAGGGCTCCTCAATTGGGAGACCGTCTCAGCCAGACTTGCCTGTGGGCACATCTGTGCAGGCATTTTCTTTATGGCTGATTGATGTGAGAAGGCCCAGCCCACTGTGGACAGTGCCACCCCTAGGCAGGGGGTTCTGGGTTATATAAGTGTTGACTGAATGAAGTACCAGCCAGAGAGATGGAGCCAATAGGCAACCCCCTGCATGGTTTCTGCTCTAGGTTCCTGCCTTGAGTTCCCACCCAACCTTCCTTCACTGATGGGCTGGTACCTGGAAGTGTAATATGGGACAAGCCCCCTCCTCCCCCAAGTTGCTGGTCCCAACATTAATCATAGCCATGGGAAAGCAACTGAAGACAGTAGCTATTACCTCTGAGAAAGGTAAGGGAGGAAGCAGGGCTGCATGGTCAGGCCAAAGCTTCCACTTCACTCCTTCCTTTCCTGCCCAGCTCTGAGAAAACATCAGAAGGTACCCTTATCTCAGCCTTTGTATTGTGCTCAAGTAAAAGCTGCCAGTTACTGAAGAGAGAAGCAGAAAAGGTGCAGGGGGACACTTAGGATCAAGTCTCCAGCAAGTCTGTCCAGTGTTCCTGTAAGGACAAAGAGTGGGTCAGAGGTAGTCTAGGAAGATGGGGGCCGGGGGGTGGGGGGGGCAGAGTCACCTCTCACCTCCTCTAATTCCAAATCCTCTTCCTCCTCTGTGTCCACGTGGCACTGCCCAACCAGGTTTCCCCAAAGTAGTGACTTCTTGCAGCTGCCAAAGGTGCAGTTGGTGGAGATGCCAGAGTGAGGATTCAGGGCGCCAGGGCTGGCACATGGGCACCTTCTCCCCAGGCCTACCCAGGCTGGGAAGAGGGCTAGGACTCACCTAGGACAATGTCCCTCTAGGGGCAGAAGCTGCCCGGGCTCTTCCTGCAGGAACTCCTCTGCCAAGCAGATGATATGGGCCCTTAGGGGACAACCAGGGTGAGGGCAGCACAAGGGGCCCTCTTCATCCTGTCAAACGTGGCAGATGAGAAGTAACTTGAGAGCAACACACCGCATGCAGAGGCAACAAAGTGACACGGAAAAAGCAGGAAGCACACGAAAGAGCTGTGACTTCAGAAGGAGACCAGGGAAGATCTCACAGGATGGCTGGTTGTCTTTTCGGAGGCTCTAACAACCCCTGGCTGGTACTGATAGGTTCGGAAAGAACAGAAAGAACTGCCCTACTCATTAGACATGTGTCAGGGTGGGCAAAGTCCCAGGTCTCCACCCCGATGTGCCCTTACCTGCAGCATACGTGCACACAGACTGCATCTGGCCTTGGTACCTAGATCCAGCTGTTGCTCGCTGTCAGCCTCACTTACAGCTGGTCGTTTTGGGACCGAGGGCTGGGGTGGTGGCGGTCCAAAGGTAATGGGCATGTGTGCTGGTGGCGCTGGACAGAGTTCATGGCGGAAGTCAGGTCGCAGCCAGCGCAGTGTTAGAGGAAGGCGCACCCACGGAGGAACTCGAAGCATGTGCGCCAGAACGCGCAAGTGGAAAGCAAAGGCAGCCTCGCTGCGCAGGCGCGGCTCCACATGCGTCAGGCGGCGTGAAGCTTGAGGATGTTGCCAGGCCCATTCAAACTATAGAAGGGGACGACCCAAGACAAGGTCAGGGTGGTCCTGGGTAAGGTCCTCTAGATAAACCAGTCTAGCCCGCCCTTACACCTTTCTTACCCGAAGGGCGGCCACAGCAGACGGGAAACCGTGTATGATCAGCACCATGTCCCTTGGAAGGAGAGGGGCACGGCCAGTGAGTCCCCAACCCACCTCAACCCAGATAGAAGCTGAATCCCTCCACCAGACCCGCTCCAGTTCACACTGACAGCACAACCACACCGCTTCACACCCGGCCATTAGAACTTGAATCTTTCACGGAGGCGTAAGACCCTGCATCTGCCAGTTTCAGGCTCCTCACCCGGTCCCTGATTCCTCTCCTTTGGAAGTTGTACTCTAGCCCCAGCCTTATTGACCAGGGCCCCTATCTCCTGATCCCTGTCTTTAAAACAAGTTTTTTTTTTTTTTTTTTCCCACCTGCCTCTGCCTCCCAAGTGCTGGGATTAAAGGCGTGCGCCACCACGCCCGGCCTTAAAACAAGTTTTGCTACTGTATATTAACTGTACAGAATAATAGGTTGCCTTGATATTCTCCTACCTGTGTAATATATTTTGACATTACTTATTATAAACACCCCTCCCCCTTCTTTTTGGTCTTTTTCATTCCAAATAGTTCTCTTCCCACTTTCTCTAAATTCCAAATGAGAGAAAACTTGAGCTATTTGTCTGTTATATCACGTAACATGATGATGTCCAGTTCCATCCACTTTCTCATAACTGGTATAATTTTACTCATCATTGTGGCTGAATCAAACTGCAATGGCTGGAGAGGTGGTGATTCAGTCATCTGGGCTCAGAACAGTTTGTAACTCCCATTCGAAGGGCTCTGGCGCCCTCTTCTGACCTCTACAAGTACTGCTGAACTCAGTGCACTTAAAATGAAGGTTTAGTTAAAACATACACACACACACACACACACCACATAAAAATAAAAGGTTTCTAAAAACCTGCATCTTGTATATGTCCCATTTTCTCCACCCATTCATCTGTTGATGGCACTGTGCTGGCTAGTTTTATGTCAACTTGACACAAGAGGGAACCTCAATCGAGAAAATTCTTCCATAAGATCAGGCTACACACACACACACACACACACACACACACACACGTAAGCCTGTAGAACATTTTCTTAATTAACAACTGATGTGGGAAGGCTCAGCCATTGTGAGTGGTGCAGCCCTTGAGTTGGTGGCCCTGGGTCCCACGGCCTCTGCATCAGCTCTTGTTTGAGTTCCTGTCCTGACTTCCTTCAGCGATAAAGGTGACGTGGAAATATAGAGGAATTTTAATCCAGCAACATGGCTGCTCTGGTAAGGAATCCAAAGACCTAGGTCTATATGATGGGGCTGGGATGCCACCACGGCCTGGACTACAGTATGATCTGCTGGAACGCAGACACACCCTTTCATCCCTACAGTGAAGGTGAGTTTGTAGAAGCAGCCATGTTTGAAAATGACATCTAATTAAAGGGCAGATGTGCAACTCGCACGAAAACAACACAGGAAAGAAGAGGCTACTTAAAAGCAGAGAGAGGGAGAGGGGTGTATGTGTATGGAAGTTTGGTCAGGGCAGTTTTACCAAGACAGGTTGTAGAGAGAACAAGCTAGACACCGGTGAAGACAGAAGGAGCCAGAGAATGAGAAGGAGCCAGAAGATTAGAACAGATTGCCAAGGCTAGCATGAGGCCAAGCAGAGCAATTCAGTCAGAAGCTGAGAGAAGCTGGATTGAATCAGTCATCTTGGAAGAATAGATTGTACAGAGGTTAGAAGCTTCCAGGGGTAGGCCTAGGGATAGTTAGAACAGAGAAAGAAACACTCTGGCTCAGCCCAAGCCATATATTCACACAGCTTGGGTATGGCTCTCATCTCACCCCTTCATCTGAGGAGATGAAAGCACATTCACATGGAAGTGTATGCCAAATAAACGCGTTCCTCCCCAGTAAGCTTTCAGTCCTGGTGATTCATCACAGCCATAGTAACCCTAAGGGGGCTGGAGAGATAGCTCAGAGGTTGAGAGCACTGACTGCTCTTCCAGAGGTTCCGAGTTCAACTTCCAGCCACCACGTGGTGGCCCACAACCATCTGCAATGCATACAATCCCTCTTCTGGCGTGTCTAAAGGCAGCTACACTGTACTCATATACATAAAATGAATAAATATATCTTTAAATTTTTATTTTAAAAAATAGTAACCCTAAGATAAGGACCTAGGATAATTGCATAGCATAGCTTTTTTTTTTTTTAAAGATTTATTTATTTATTATATGTAAGTACACTGTAGCTGTCTTCAGACACTCCAGAAGAGGGCGCCAGATCTCGTTACGGATGGTTGTGAGCCACCATGTGGTTGCTGGGATTTGAACTCTGGACCTTCGGAAGAGCAGTCGGGTGCTCTTACCCACTGAGCCATCTCACCAGCCCCATAGCATAGCTTTTGTAACTGATTTTTTTCTTAAATCCATTTATGTGCATGAATGTTTTGTACGTATATGCAGAGATTAGAAGAGGGCGTCTGATACTCTGGTAGTGGAGTTACAAAGCAGCCCTAAACTTGTGCACTCGTGGGTTTTTTTTTGTTTTTTGTTTTTTGTTTTTTTCCTTTTTTTTTTGGTTTTTCGAGACAGGGTTTCTCTGTATCACCCTGGCTGTCCTGGAACTCACTTTGTAGACCAGGCTGGCCTTGAACTCAGAAATCCACCTGCCTCTGCCTCCCAAGTGCTGGGATTAAAGGCGTGCGCCACCACGCCCGGCTACTTGTGCACTCGTAATCCAATTAAGCATCACAAATTTTAATCCAGCCATCGCAGAGTATTGATATACATACGGTGCCACCTCCCTGCTACACTTGCCCTGGTGGCAGGCTAGGGACTCAGCACCGCCCCAGATTTAAAAAAAAAAAAAAAAACGGTCCCGCCTCTGTCACTCCTTTGCCTACGCGGAGCCTTCCGACCAGACACCCGCGCCTTCTTACCAGGGTCCTCGCCCGCTGGTCCGCCATGCTCCACCTTTCTTGCGACCCGCGTTGTGTTGCCGGACCCGACGAGCGGGATTGACGGTGAATCCAACATAAACGCGGCCCCGATGCCGAGGGTTCTGGCAGTAGAGCAAGTAGACACCGAAGAAGCGCCCGGGTCTTGCTGCATGGTCCATCCGGACTTTCTGGGTTGAAGGGCCAGAGTTGGGTGTGGTTTCTGGGACCTCGGACCTCGGAAAGGGCTGGGTAGCCAGGACTGCAAAACCTTGGTTTAGGAAAAAGCACGGGAGAATGGTCCTGCAAATTCCTGGAAAACCAGCAGAGCGACTTGCTGCGCCGCCTGCTGGCAGGAGGAGGATGTGCAAGCGGAACCGCAGGACCGGCTGCCCTCCAGCCCGGCTCGGATTGGCTAACTGTTGGAAGGGAACCTCCCAAGTGTTGGGAATTCAGGGGAGCCAGGAGGCGGAAGTGCTGCCTTCGAAGCCGCCCTAGGAAGGGCGGAAGTGAGCGGCGTGGAGGAAGTGGCTGCAGTGAGGGCGGAAAGCGAGGTGGCGGGACCCAAGGCGAGGTTCCTTGCACGCTGGGCTGTGGCCCCGCCGGGCTGTGGTTATGGAACTCAGCGCCGATTACCTCCGCGAGAAGCTGCGGCAGGACCTGGAGGCAGAGCATGTGGTGAGTGCGATGCTGAGAGGTCGCGGGCGGTAGGGAAGGACTCCTGGGCGCGTGTTCCATCGTCCGGGTCTTCTGCCCGCTAGGAGGTGGAGGACACGACTCTGAACCGTTGCGCGACCAGCTTCCGAGTCCTGGTGGTGTCGGCTAAGTTCGAGGGAAAGCCACTGCTCCAGAGACACCGGTGAGCCCCGGGAGCCAGCCTCTCGCCCAGCCGAGCCTCGGGCTCGGGATGACAGCCCGGGCATCCGCCCGCCATGGGTGGGACCAACTCTTTCCCAAAGCCTGGAGATGTGACCCATAGCCCCGAGGGTGCTCCTGCCTTTGTGATTGGATTCCTGTCCTCTCCTTGAATCCCCACTTCCAGGAGACGTCTCCGATCTCCTTGGTCACCCTAGCTTCGGAACCCACCACTCCAGCTGAGGCCGCTCATTTCCCATTCCCTTCTCTCGCTCCAGGCTGGTGAACGAGTGCTTAGCCGAAGAGCTCCCGCACATCCATGCCTTTGAGCAGAAAACGCTGACCCCAGAGCAGTGGACCCGACAGCGACGTGAATGAGGGGCCCAGGCCTGAACAGCCATTAAATTTTAAACCTGGCCCAGCTGGTCTCAGTGTGCTGTTTGAAGACCCTGAGGCCAAATCAAGGATGTGGCTTTCCCCTGACTCTCCTCCAGCCATTGTTTCAGCAAATTTGGATGGATTTCTTTCCTGAGCCCTCTAGGTCCCAACTGAAACAGATGAAAGTTCAGCTCTTAAGGCTGCCTTGTAAGCCTTCACTGTCAATCCCTGTGGTCTCTACTGTCACCAAGGTCAGCCCTCAAAAAGCAGGGTGTTCCTGCTCTGCCAGCCGTCAGAAACCCTGAGCATTCTCCCACGGTCCCTCACTCCAGGTTCCTGGAGGTAGCAGAGACAAGATACAGAATTTCTGTCAGTCTCTTCACACTCAAGAGGGGGGATGGACACGATGCACGGTGATGTGCACGCTGATGTTCGGTTCAGCTCCCCACAGCTAGTTCCTCTCCACTGTGAATCTTTGCTTTGGTTTTGTCTTTCAGACAGGCTGTTTGTAAATTCATGAGCTCAGGTGATCCTTTGGCCTTTAGTCTTCCGTGCAGCTATGGCTACAGACGTTCAGCACGATGCCCAGTCCTTCCCATATTGTCAAGGCTTGTCTCTGCCACCCAGTTTCCTCTGTCTCCATCTTCTCTTGCTTCCATCACAGAGATGGGTCAAGCTGGGGTCATAGTAGTCGGTGTTCATGTCTTCCCCGTCCCTGGCATCATTTCCTGAACATTTTCAGTTCCTCTGGAGAACTAGTGATTTAGTCTCCTCACAAGGACCCCAAAAGAGGACAGGAAAGGTCCTGTACCCCCAGAGCACTGACCCCTTCACTCCCCAGTGATGGCCCCCTCCAGTTTATAGGGAGAGGGGGCTTGCCCAGGATCACATGCCCTGTCAGGGTGAGGCACAAGCTGGCAGGCAGAATTTTCCATTATCTATACCCAGAAAACTCCATGGTGTGCTGAAGAGGGGAGGGTCGGGGTGGGGTCCTGGGTGTTCTCTGCATTGTATCAATTCAGCCATGGTACGCTATAGAACCTCTCTGTCACCCCTGTTCTAGAGTCTCTGACCCTCTCTAGAAACACTGTGTCACCCCTGCTCTAGAGTCTCCGACTCTCTAGAACAGTTCTGTGTCATCCCAGCTCTACCCTCTCTGGAACCGCTCTGTGTCACCCCAGCACTAGAGTCTCCCACCAATCAGGCACCAGAAGCTGCTGTCATATTGAGAATATTTTTAAAAGCATGCATTCATATAGGTAGTCGACAGTGCTAGCCTAGCATCCATGAAGCCCCAGGTTCAGTCTTTAGTACCATGTGAACCAGGCATTGTGACACACACCTGGAATAGGACTCGAAAGGTAGAGGCAGAAGTATCAGGTGTTCAAGACCACCGGGATCTGTGTGAAACGGTCACAATACACAAAAACAAACACCTTACTCCTATAGATAGGGTTTAAGAGCTCTGTTCCTTCCTGTCTTCCTCAGAGGCCAGGTCCTCTGAAACCTACAGGCAATTCTCTGAGGCAGGAGGATGCTGAGAATGAAGTGGGGTTGGGGGTCTTAGACCATAGTTTTGGAACTACCAACCACTACCCTGTTCCATGTTTCAGCCCAGGGTCAGACTGTTTCCTTATTTCTGTTTGTCTTTATGGGATGTTGTCTGTTTTGTCAAGTTTTTTCCCCTTAGTTTTTGTTGTTTGTTGTTGGGTTTTTTTTTTTTTTTTTTTTGAGACAGGGACTCTCTTTGTAGCCCTGGCTGCCCTAGCCTGTTCACGAGAGTGGAGGCCGTCAGATATCTGTCTTCTGTCTTTTTTTTTTTTTTTTTTTTCTTTTTTGGGTTTTTCGAGACAGGGTTTCTCTGTGTAGCCCTGGCTGTCCTGGAACTCACTCTGTAGCCCAGGCTAGCCTCGAACCCAGAAATCTGCCTGCCTCGGCCTCCCAAGTGCTGAGATTAAAGGTATGCGCCACCACTGCTCAGCCTTCTGTCATTTTCAACTGATTTCTTTGAGGCAGGCTCTCTCTCTCTGAACTCATGTTTGCTGCTTCTTTAGGCTGGAAGCCACCAGCCCCGCAATCCTGTTTTATCCGCATCAGAGCTGGGTTGCAGATATTTGCAAGGTTACCCAGCTTGTAGTGTGGATGCTGGGATCTGAGTTCTAATCCCTATGACTGCAAGGGAACCACTGAACCACTAAGGCATCCCTCCAACCTCCTGGTTTTGGCTTTATTACAGTTGTTTTTGAAACAGGGTCTCTATTCTAGGCTGGCTTTGAACTTCTGACCCTCCTGCCATCGCCTCCCCAGTGCTGAGATTATAGGGGGTACCACACTTGGTTTATGCAGGGTTAAGGGATCAAACCCAGGGCCTGGTGCATGCTGCCAGCCAGGCCACACCCAAGCCCCATCTGGTTTGGTTTGGTTTGGTTTGAGGCAGTATCTCACTCTATAGCCACTGTCAACTGAGTTTCTGGCTTGAACCCGCAGCAGTCCTCGGTCTCCCAAGTGTTCTGATTATAGATGTGAGTGGCGTCTGCTCCACAGTCTTGTTATTTTTGTTCCTTGAGTCTGTAGCTCAAGGAGTTATCAGTGTGGTGGTTTGCAGGCTGTGCTGGAGTTGACCAGGAAATGCTAATTTGGGGTCAGGGCTAGAGACATAGCTAGAATGACAGCTTATTATAGCATACTAACGGCTTTAGTCCAGCACTGTCAAAGAAAACAAGAAAAGTTTTGGGGTGACTGTGGACATCTTGGGGGCCCCAAGCTAGGGATTTGGATGACTCAGACCTTCTGCTCCGAGGTGGAGCTAGGGAACAGAGAACAGTGTCCAGCTCCATCCATCCCTGCAGGCAAGGCCCTTTCCTCTGCTATAGTGTGCATTTGGAAGTGACCCACAGCCCGAACAGGGGCAGCGCATTCAGAGAACTGTCAGGGGGAAGCCTTGGGGCTCGCCAGTTCACCAGAGTCAGAGAGGTACCAGAAAATAAAGCCGTTTTATTATTTTCGTCTTATTCACCGTATGGCCTGAGGGTGGGGTGGGAGCAGAGGGGATGGCTGGCCCCAGATGAGGGCTCTGGGGTTCTACTTGGCCTGAACAGTCTCCTCCAGCCTGTCCAGGCGCTCTTGTAGCTTTTGCACTATGGCGTTCAGATTCCTCACGTCCTCCTCCAGCCTTGACACGATATCCTAGGAGACCCAGCCCTGCATCAGGCCCAGCTTCTCTCTTGCTTCCTCTGACATCCGCTAACCTTTCCAAGAGCTGCAAGGCTTGGTGGGCCCCTCTTTCCCAGCAGATGCTACCCGGGTTACTGCATGCCTATAAGCTTGCAACCTGGTTTCTAAGGCCTCCAGGTCACCCACTCCTTGCCCTTGGCCTGGGCATGTCTAACACTGGACTCTCTCCCCACGAGACATTGAGCACATCCATGCAGGCTTTGCCCCAGCCCCCCACCCGCTTTACCGAGCTGGGCGTGCCGCTGGGCTCTGGTGTAGCTCTTCTGCGAGCGCTGTCCAGGCCCCTGTTGACCCTCAGCTCCCTGCTCTTTGGGGGCACGTAGCCATCCTTGAGGGAAATGAGGAGGGGGCCAGCATCCCGACCACCCAGCCATTCCTCAGCTGTGAGGGCAGGGTCGGGTCCTGCAGTGGGCGGATACAGGTCCTCCTGGAACAGGTCCGACTGTGGGCAAGGCCAAGGCTGGTCACAAGAGTGTTTATGTTTCTGTCCCACCCTACAAACCCCCGTGGTCATTTCCTGTCCCGGCACCCTGGGAGGAGCATAAGAGTATCACCTTTCTAGGCACTGTCATGGCAATGGGCTCACACTTCCGCTCATGAAGCTTATAGAATCTGTGGAAACAGGAAGATGAGCGGCACTCTTCAGCACGGTTGGCTGGGTGCTGAAGATCGGGCTAGGATTAGGGGTCAGTCAATTAGGGGTCAGTCACCTGGCAATCTCACACTTATTCACTTCCAGGCCACGTTTGGGCATGTAACCCATACCACGCTGAGACTCCTTGGAACTGAACATGGAAAGATAATGCAGGAACGGAGCCTCAGAAGTGATCTCAAAATACCGGATAGAGCTGTCACCCTGTGGGTGTGGGCAAGACAGTCAGTACCACCAGAACAGGGCACCCGGCTGTCTGTTCACCAGGCCACCTTCCCACCTCCCTTGCCCCCCAAACCCTCCTGCCTGAGTCACCTTGCCACAGAGGTAGACAATGTTGGTATCAGGATCAAAAAAAGGTAGCAGGACTCCGCTGCTTGTGTCCAGTTCCTGCAGGGACAGTGGCTCCTCCAGGTGCTTCTGTAGAGACAGGGGGTGATAGAGCAACAGGCTGGGCCATGTCAAATCTTCACTGGACAATCAGCAGGCAAGGGCCCTCAGACTAAGCATGGAAACTCCCCATCTCACAGGAAAACTGAGGCCACAGACACATGGTAGGGTGAGCGGCTAGCCCTGATCCCCAGCCTGCAGGGCCCTGTGTCTCAGCACTCACTGTGTCCCACAGCGCCACCTGCCGCTCACTCATGCGACTGAAACCCGTGGTTAGAATCTTCCCTTCTGACACAAACACAGCGTGCACCGGCCGAGTCCCCTCATGGGGACGGTCCTTTTCCTGAGAGGAAAGAAAGAAAGTAGGTCAGCTTCTCACAGTCTCGCCAAGGGACTAGACCCCAGGTGGGTGCAGGGGGAGCAACACCCAAGGTTTAGGTTTCACGGCAACTTACAGCCACAACAGTGCCTTTGCGAGGCTCGATGACACGGACACGCTTGTCACGGCAGGAGGTACAGATGAGACCACCGTCCCGGCTCCAGTCCACACTGTAGATTGTGTCCGGGTGCACATCCGGGCCCAGCGTCAGCACAGCTGCCCCAGTGCCCACGTCCCACACCAGAATCACATTGTCACAACCTGCACGATTGATGGTCCAACGTTGAACCATGAGCCTTTGCCCCCTGTCAAGTCGCCTAGCCCTTCCCTCCGCCCCCTACCTGCACTGAGAAGCACATTCTGGGCTGTGGGGTGCCAGGCCACGATGCCAACCCTCTTGGTGTGGCCCTCCAAGGTGACGACAGGCTCCCGCAAGGGCAGCACCAGGCCCCCATCCGGGATCTCCCACACCTGCGGAAAGGGGCGAGTGAGTCTGGGGTTTCAAACACCAGGTTCTTCTTCCAGACTCCTTCGGAACACATCCCTAACAGACTTACCATAACAGTGCAGTCCTCAGAGCCACTGGCAATGACATTGTCATTGTGTGGACACCAGGCGATGTCTAGCACAGGGGCAGTGTGGCCGCAGACCAGGGGCACATTCTTGTCTACTCGTCCAGTCTGGGGGCACAACGGGGATTCTAATGGAGGCGATTTGACCTCTGAACCCAATCCAACCTCCCCACACCCCTATAGAGGGACACAGAGGAAGGCTGTGGGGTCCCTGGGAGCACTGAGGTAGGGAGGAACTTGGCTTTGTCTAGTCCCAAGAAAGCTAGCACCAAATGAGACTCTGGCCAAGATCCTGGCCCTCTTTCTTTCTCAGTGTCACGTGTGGGTACCATGGACCCAGGGTGAGCATGGGGTTGTGGTCCCCAAGAGGAGAGTGTGAGAAGAGTGCTATTGGATGTGTCCTATAAATTTGGGCCTGGAGGTCTGTCTGATGCCTCTAGACAGCAGCAGAGGTTTGGAAACGGCCTCTTCCGAGAGCCAACTGCTTCCTGTGTAAGGAGCTGAGCAGGGTGCAGGCCCAGCTTCAACCCGACAACCACTTCCTCTTCTCTTCTGCTTCCATCGGCCCTTTTAAGGTAAAACTTGGGGCCTATCTCCCCTTCCTGTTTCACCCCCTGAGGAGTCCAGGAGTGAACTGCAGCTGAAGAGCAGCAGGCTCAGAGGGGAGCAAAAGGGTTTTGTCTCGTCTCCACCTGTGAGCCAGGGCTTACGCTTGAGGAGTCCCCAAAGTCCTCGCCAGACCTGCAGCCTTATCCTTAGCAGAAAACCCCAAGCCAAGATTTGGGGGACCTGCCCCCCCCTTGTTTTGTGCCCAGAGAGCTTAAGCAGCAAATGGCCCTGTCCCATTTACAGATATCAACACAGAACCCCAGGAAAGCTGGGTCACAGTCACCTACTGAGGACCCCACAGTCTCAATGGACAGCAGAGTCCTCCCCAGGACCACTGAGGTTCCGGAAGCTCACCTTGCCTAGGGGTAGCACCAGGAAGGCCCCTCCCCCACTGGCCTCACAGATCAGAGCCATGAACTTGGGGTTGACAGCGCAGAAGCCACTGTCCCAAGTGGTTTGTGAGACGCGCACATCCTCATAGCACTGGTCAGCCTTGGCTGGCTGTCCAAACACGTGGCGGAATTTGCTGGAGCGAACCACCTGCCGGCTCATCCTGAAAGACACAGATTGTAAACTTTTCTTTGGGTCAATCCCAGCCACACGTTGTCATCCCCAGAGCAACCCTTGGCCTGGCCTTGAGGGTTCCAGCATGGCGTCTGAGGCACCCTGACCATGACTGACAGCTTGCTTATCTCCCTGCTTACCCTCCCCAGTTTTTCTGTCAAATTCCCAGGCACTTCAAGCCACACCCTCAATCCTGCACCATCAGCCCCTACAACAGTCTGCTATGGTGTGGCTCCAAGGGTCTGGTTCTTGACTAAGTCACAGTACCTCCTTCCTAGCGGTCCAGACACCCTGGAGGTAGGTTCCCTCCTATTGAACTCTAGATCCCACATCCCTCACACCCACACAGAACTTCCTAAAGGCAGGGCAGGGCTTCTCCCTGGCCTTCCAGCTCAGGGATGGCACACAGAGGAATGCAAGCCAGCTTGCAGTAGCAGGATGGCTTCCCCAGGTTTCTGGCTACAAGAAGCAGCAATGGCTTGGGTCCCAGCATCTCCCCAGACCTCTGCTCCTAACCTCCGCTCAGAAAAAAAGCAGATGTTCTTCTGAGCCATCTCTGCTTCCATTAAGCTACACTCAGAAGAGGCCCACCCTGACTTCCCTGAGGTCCGCTAAGATGGTTACCCACTGTGGCTAGGCAGCCAGCCAGTGAAGCCCAGGGGCTGCCTCTATCCTTGTGTTCCAGAGCTCCATCCTTGTGCCCAATCCCTCCACCTTCCTGCTCAGTAAAGGAACCTCGGCTGCGCTGTGGAAGGCATCCTGCCCAGAGCCTCTATCCACCTCCCCAGCCTCACCCATCTGCTCTGCCTTAATGGGGAGCCCCTTCGTGCTGGGACTCCAGTCCTCGCACACCCCAGTATCACCAAGGAGGCTCCCAGGTCTATTAAAAAAAAAAAAAAAGCAGGTGAAGTGCCTGAGTGAAGTCACCAAGACAGGAAGGGGTCACAAGACCCCAGTGAGCAGTCTGGATTTGGGAGGAAAGCCTGATCCAAGGTAGGGGCGGAAGATGTGCCCCACCCGGCCTCCTCCCCCACCCAGGTACCAAGCCCGGAAACCACGGAAAGGGGAACTTAGTCTTGTTTTGCACTCAACCCCTTCCTGTCTCAAAGCTCAGGGCAGCTACTTGGCTCACCCCACCCTGCACCCCCCCACCTTCAGAAGCTCCCTCCCCGGGGCATAGGTTCTGAGCCCAGCTACGGCCGCTTCCCAGAGCCCACCTCCATCTTGGTCACGATGGTCCTTAGCCCTCACCTTGGAGCACTCTGGGATCTACTTGCCCCTTCGAACTCCCTCGTCCTCGATCCTCCTGGCAGGGCTCACAAATCGGCTCTCTGTCTCCAGCCTGGTGGCCCTGACAGCTCGCCCGCCCCCACAGTCCCACAGTCCTGCCCCCACACTGGCGCTGGCCCCACAGGTGGCCCATGGCAGCGTTGCCTGGCCCTTGTGACCAGCCCTCCCCCCGGCGCCCAGCCTCACCTGCTGCGGAGAGCTGAGCGTGACCCCTCCCAAGTGGAGGAGGAAGGAGAGAAGGATGGAGGAGCCGCAGGCTGGCCACCGAGGATGCTCTGTCAAGACAATGAATGAGCAGCGGCCGTGCGCCGGCCTCCTCCGGGTGGTAGCGCCCCTTTGGGCGGAGCTCATGGAGGCCCGGCCCTTCGCTCCGGGGCTGCAAGACTGGGACCGCTCCCCATGCTGTCAGCTCCAACCCCCGAACAGATGCTGACGCGAATCAACTCTTCTTTTAATGTCAGAACGCAAAAATATCCCGTTCCTTCATCCCTCCCCCAGCCGCCCGCAGCCTCCTCGAGGTCCTTTCCCTGGCACCGCAGAAAGCTCTAGAACGGCTTCAACCAGCTTGAGAGCCTTCTCTGCTACAGGAGGGACCTCTCCTGTCGTTACCCCAGATGGATTTCTGGGAGGCCTTGGATTTCTCCTTTCTAGGGATTCAGGGCTTCAGCGAGGACATCCTTGTCCTCTGCTTCGTGGCGTTGAGGCCCGGAAGAAGTAAAATAACTGGGCATTATGGAGCACCTGTTCTGTGCTGGGGCTAAGGAGGCAAGTGAGTAGTGTTACCCCTCTAGAGAAGTCCCAGGCCATGGGAAGAGGGAGTCGGGAGTCCATCTGCCACAGTTTAAAAGCCACTGAGTACACACAGAAGTCTGATATCACACACAACTGGGCTATCGTCCATTCCTGTCCCTTGAGGGGGGTGGGTTGTCACAGTAGCAAGGGCAGAGGAAGAAAGGCCTTTGCTGGAACCACTGTTGTGACTCCTAGCTGTCACTCATTTGAGTGACCTTGGGCAGGTTAATTTAATCTCAGCCCCAGTTTCCTGTCTATAACAGTCTTACCTGCCTCAGTATGGAGATGGTCACTCCAAGGATAACTGGATTTGCATCTACAGAGTAGCAGGTGCTAATTAGTGTTGGGTCTTACAGTCAGATATGGTGGCGCACACCTGTAAAACCATTACTACGGAGGCAGAGGCAGAAGGGTCAGTGAAACCAAGGCCAGCCTGGTCCACATGTAAGCTCCAGACCAAGGCTACATAGTGAGACCCTGTTTCAAAAAACCCAAAAGATGTTGGGTCTTTTCATTATTGCCATTTACCAAAGCTTTGGGCTATCCTGGGAGGAAGAGGAAACAGCAGACGTGGCTCTGGAGAAGGGTAGGGGGCGGAGGCGCAGTGTCAGCAAAGCTCAAGGACACAGGTGTGCTGACAGTCATCTGTAGTCAGGAAACTGAGGCAGGAGGCCAGCCTGGGCTACATCGCAAGATCCAGTCAGAAGAAATGCTTCTTTAAGGTAGAAGTAGTTCGAAAGAGCAGAAGGGGCCTGGCTCCAGTTGTACTGATTAGCCGTGTGATCTTGGCCAAGAGGCCCCACCTCCCCGAACCTCAGTTTCTGTAGGAGAGAAACAAGAAGTCCTGCCCACCTCACAGCTAACACGTGCGGTGCGTAAACGAAGGTGTAGCCTGAAGTGTTCTGCAGTTACTCAGTACAGGGTTGGATAGTGCCTGAGGCTCTGTGACTGTAGCCAGCGACTCTAGAGTCTCCAGCCAAAGTGATAACAGTAATGGGGCTGAGAATGGAGCTCAGTTGGCAGAACGCCTCATAGCATGCATAAAGTTATGGCCTCCAGCATCACATAAGCTACGTGTCGGGCTAGAGAGATGGCTCAGTGGTGAAGAGCGCTGCTCACTGTTCTTGCAGAGGACCAGGATTTATTTCATTCCTAGCACCCACATGGTGGTTTACAACCATCTGTAGGCATGCATGTGATGCACCTACATACAGGCATGTAAAACAATCACACTTATTTCCTTAGTTACTGTTCTATTGCTGTGAAGAGACACCATGACCAAGACAAGTCTTATAAAAGAAAGAATTCAACTAGGAGCTTGCTTGCTTGCGGTTTTAGAGGGTTAGTCAGTCCATGATCACCTTGGCGGCGGGGGGGGGGGGGGGGGGGGGCGGGCGGGGAGCCAGAAAGGCATAGTTCTGGAACAGTAGCTGAGAGGTTTACATTCTGATCCACAGTCATGGAGAGAGAGACAGAGACAGAGAGACAGAGACAGAGACTGGGCCTGGTGTGGACTTTTGAGACATCAAAACCCACTCTCAGTGGTACATTTCCTCCAATGTCTGTATCTATTCCAATAAGACCACACATGAATCCCAAGCACTCCACCAACTGTGATCCAAGCATCCAAATGTATGAGCCCCTCTGGGGGCCATCATTATTCAAACTACCACAGACATAAAATAAAACTTAAAAATCTAAACCGTGGCCGGGCAGTGGTGGTGTACGCCTTTAATCCCAGCACTTGGGAGGCAGAGGCAGGCAGATTTCTGAGTTCGAGGCCAGCCTGGTCTACAGAGTGAGTTCCAGGACAGCCAGGGCTATACAGAGAAACCCTGTCTCGAAAAAAAAAAAAAAAAAGTCTAAATCGTGAGGTGGTGGCACATGCCTTTAATCCCAGCACTTGGGAGGTGGAGGCAGGCAGATCTCTGATTGCGAGGCCAGCCTGGTCTGAAGAGCTATGAGTTCTCTATGAGTTCCAAGAGCTACACACAGAAACTCTGTCTCAGAAAAATAACAGATAAAAATCTAAAAAAAACGAAACCAGGTAAGATGGTGATTGGCCATAATCTTGGATAGCAGAGGTGGGAGGCTCAGAAACTCAAGATCATTCTTAGCTACATTAAGGAGTTCAAGGCTAGTTTGTGTTATATGAGATCCCATCTCAAGCCTTTCCTGCAAACAATAATAGCTAGTGTTTATTATGCAGCTACTATATGCCAGACTGTTCTAAACATTATAGATTTATGTGCTCTCTGGGTATGCTGGTACACGCCTCCAATTCCAATACTATGGAGGCTGACGCAGGTCACCAGCCTGGGCTACACAGCAAGACCTTATCTCAAACACAAGCAAACAAAAAGTACTCTATTCACTTAATCCTAAAACCACCTTCCACCCTGAGGGTGGCTACTCTTTGGTGGTACTCTCGCTCTGGCAGGAAGTTTATAGACATATACCACCGTCAGCCCCGGAGGGCCTAGTACTCACACTCAAACAGAGAACTCGGTGAAACCCATGCCTTCGGGGCGGTGAGCCTTACAGGCTAGCAAGAGAAAGCTAGGCAGTCACACGCCTAGGCGCAGTCTGCAGTATGGGAAGGGGAAGATAGCATGAAGACAGGAAGCTGTTATAGAGGACAGACACAGAAACCAGTGGGAGGGAGTCCTCCAAAGCAGATGTTGACAGAACACAAGAATGAGTGTTAGCTCAGTGACAGGTGGGCCCAGCTTCTCACTAATATAGGCGTGTGTGTGTGTGTGTGTGTGTGTGTGTGTGTGTGCATGGGTGTGTACGTGTGTTGGAGACCAAACTCAGGGTCTCGAGCATACCAGGCAAGCATTCTGCCCCTCGGCTATCCCCTGAGTCCTCATCTGTGACATCACCTTGGTTTTCTTTTAGGGATGTAGCATTCCATCAGACCATCTGGGATTCACCCTGTGGCCATGCTTTTCTGTCTAGTGAACTCCACTTTCCCTGTCTTAGCTGTGGGAAGATCACTAATTTGATCTGTGCTGTGAAATAGAGTCACATCTTGGAGCTGTGTGAGGTGGGGAAAGCCCTCTTTGCACGGAATATGAAAACACAACCCTAAGAGAGAGCATCTTGTCACCGTGTAGGAAAAAACTACTCAGAATAGCCCACATGAGGACTGGAGAGGTAAGACACAAAGACAGATTCTGTGCATCATTGGAGCGTCTGGATCAAGCCGGGCCAGAATCACTTAACCTTACTGTACAGTGAAATATAAGTTAGAACGTTCCCCCCACACACATACACACCTAAACTAGTAAGTCTGAGTTCCAACTGGTCTAGCTTCCCTGGAAGGAGACATAGAGACTCTCGAAGCCAAATATGCACAGTAAAGACAGACAGAAATATAGGAAGTCCAAGTCCTGCAGGAGGTTCTTAAAGCTTTCTCTAGTCTGTCTGCCTCTCAAGAGGTTGTGAGACATGACAGAGATCAACGACATGGAGAGTTGTCCCTGCTGTTTCCTGTGGCTCCTCACCAAGTGACGTTGATGTGTCTACAAAGTACATAGCTTGCTAGTTTTGTGGAGTAGGGAGACAAATGCAGGGCATGAAACGTCTATGTGGCTCTGGTGTCATCTCTCCTTCATGTGAAACAAACCTGCCTGACAACAGAAGTAACTGAGAGGACAGCAGAGGCACAGAAGAGAAGAAGACACACCTGAGGACTATATTCCAGACCCACCCCAAGGCTGAGCTATCTGTGAAGGGGGCAGGCTATCCTTGAAGTAAAGACATTCCACATATGTGAAACATCAAATTACCTGCCTCAGTTACCGTCCTGTGGCTGTGATAAGACACCACAGCCAAGGCAACTTACAAAAGAAAGCGTTTAATTAGGCTTATGGTTTCCCAGGGTCAGAGTCCGTGGTGGCAAAGCACAGGCTCGGTAGCGGAAACAACCCACATCTTTGTATCTAGCTACGAAGCCAAGAAAGAGGGCCCTGAGAAGTGCAGGAGGGCCTTGAAACCTCAAAAGCTGTCCCTAGTGACACATCTACTAATCCTGCTAAAACAGATCCATCAATGGGGAACCAAGAATTCAAAACTATGAGCCTATGGGGGTTCCTTCTCATCTAAACCACCACAGGGAGTCAGGATAGCTAATTAGAAGTGGAGTAAGAAAACCTGTGTTCTGGGCTGGAGAGATGGCTCAGTGGTTAGGAGCATTTGCTGCTCTTGCAGAGGACCCAGGTTTAATTCTCAGCACCCACATGGTGGCTCACAACTGTCTTTAACTCCAATTCCAAACCAGGCTCGGTGGAGCATTCCTTTACTCCCAGCACTTGAGAGACAGAGGCAGGCAGATCTCTGTGAATTCGAGGCCAGCCTGGTCTGGGTAGTGTGTTCCAGGACAGCCAGGACTACATAAAGAAATCTAAACAAAACAAAACAAAACAGAGAAGGAAACTCCAGTTCCAGGGGATGTAATTCTGTCTTCTGGCCTCCATGGACACTGCACACACGTAGCTCACAGACATATGTGCAGGCAAAACACCCACGTGCATAAAATAAAAATAAATAAAATTATAAAAAGAGCCTGTGTTTGCTTCAGCCAGGGTTACCAAGGAAATGCGAGAATATCTAGCAAACTGCTACCATTGACACAACACTTCTTTGTGAATTTATCGTTACGCAATAAATTCTGACATTGTGGGAAGATATAGACCCCTCTCCCTCTTTTTCTTTTTGTGACAGTACCTCACCATATAACTGGATGGATTGGAACTCATTATATAGACCAGGCTGGCCTCAAACTTACAGAGATCTGCCTACCCGCCTCTGCCCTCCCAAGTAAAAGTATATACCACCATGCCCAACCTATCTATGTTCCTGTGCTCATTCCAAACATTTTTTTTTTAAATATGCCTGTGAGATGGCTCAGTGGGCAAAGACACTCGGCTGCCTAGCCTGACCATCTTAGTGTGGCCCCTGGAACCCACATGGTAGAAAGAAGGGGTTACTAAAAAGTCTCCTCTAACCTCTCTACACTCTGCGTAGCACACACACACACACACACACACACAGAGAGAGAGAGAGAGAGAGAGAGAGAGAGAGAGAGAGAGAGAGAGAGAGAGAGTAGGTGTTCGTGTTCCCTGTGTCAGGAGAAGCTGCAGCCCCAAACCACTTCCCACGCCCTCAACCCACCCCCTCACACTCACACTTTGTGACTGGCTAGTTTCTGCTTGGCCTTCACTTCCTCCTCAGCTCCTTTCTCCCTGCTTGAGGCTTCTGCCTCTGCTGTGCAACATGGACACTGCCTGGACAAGACCAGCAGTAGTCCTATGATCTTAATATGAAGTGCTTCTTTTTGGTTATCTAATATTAAAACCTATTTAGAATAATTTTTGTTCCCATTTTACTTTAGGTGTTGATAGCAAAGTGTTCTTTTCCACATTTTGTTTTATTTGGAACTTCCTATGTGTCAAAATCTTGATCTAAAGTTGAGAATAAATTATCTGTAAATTAAAAAAACAAAACAAAGCCGGGCGTGGTGGCGCACGCCTTTAATCCCAGCACTTGGGAGGCAGAGGCAGGCGGATTTCTGAGTTTGAGGCCAGCCTGGTCTACAAAGTGAGTGCCAGGACAGCCAGGGCTACACAGAGAAACCCTGTCTGGAAAAACCAAAAAAAAAAAAAAAACCAAAAAAAAAAAAAAAAAAAAAACAGAAAATAAGAAACATTGTAGCCAGTCTTTGGCTGCTTGATAGGTTCTTTCTTCCACCCTTCTCCATCCCTTTTCTTCAACCTTTTCAAACACAGATAAGAAAGAAAAAAGGTTAGAGAGGGAAGGAAAGAGATTCCAGAATAAAGTCAGGGGTCAGAAAGGGGGGATGTTAGACGACTTCCTGCTGATTAGGGATGTTGTGTTCCATAGGTCAAGGTTGGTCTTTGCTATCAGGATATACAATTATTATTCACTCCTCCTCCTCCTCCTTCCCCCTACCTCCCCCTTCCCATCCTCCTCCTCCCCTCCCCCTCCTCCTCCTCTTCCCCTCCTCCTCCTCCTCCTCTTTCTTCTCCTCCCCCCTCCTCCTCTTCCTCCTCTTCCTCCCCCTCCTCCTTTGTGCACAACTACTTAACAAGCTATGACCAACAACAATCAACAACGAACAACCCACCCTGCCTCTTGGGACCCCTAGCATGTATATACCCTCTGAGAAGTCCCCAGAATTCCAAATGTCACATAGTCACAGAAACTATCTGCAGTTGGCAAAACCATGCCCCTCCTAGAGCACCAGGCAAATCATACTCAGCTGCTGTGAAGCAGCCCCATATCCCCACACCTGGGACCTGGGGTTAATCAAAACCATAGTCTTATATTTCTGGGTGTTTGTTTGTTTGTTTGTTTTTCGAGGCAGGGTTTCTCTGTATAGCCCTGGCTGTCCTGGAACTCACTCTGTAGATCAGGCTGGCCTCGAACTCAGAAATCTGCCTGCTTCTGCCTCCCAAGTGCTGGGATTAAAGGCGTGGGCCACCACGCCCGGCTTATTTCTGTGTTTTTAAAAGAAACTAATATTCCAAAATTCTCACTAGAAAAACATGAATTTTTCTCTGGGTGTTGGGACAAAACTCAGGGCTTGTGCATGCTGGACAGGTGTTCCACTGAGCCATGCCTCCAGCCTCTCCTCCCCCCTCCCCCCAGTGTCTTCCTTCACTTGATACCACATGCCAAGCCTTCTAGCCCTTCTTGTGGTACACCAGCCACCACACTATTTTACACTTACCTGTAGCCTCAATTACCACCTGCAGTGCCAATCTGCAGCCTATGTCTATGACTCAACCCCCCCTGCCCCTGAACCTGTGGCTCTGACTTGTATGTCCTAGTAGCACCTCTGGGTGCTGCCACCTTGGGGAGAAGGAATTCTTTTTTTTTTTTTTTTGGTTTTTCGAGACAGGGTTTCTCTTTATAGCTCTGGCTGTCCTGGAGCTCACTTTGTAGACCAGGCTGGCCTCGAACTCAGAAATCCGCCTGCCTCTGCCTCCCGAGTGCTGGGATTAAAGGCGTGCGCCACCATGCCCGGCTTTTTTTTTTTTTTTTAAATATTTATTTCTTATATGTAAGTACACTGTAGCTGTCTTCAGACACTCCAGAAGAGAGTATCAGATTTCATTACAGATGGTTGTAAGCCACCATGTGGTTGCTGGGATTTGAACTCAGGACCTTTGGAAGAGTAGTCAGTGCTCTTAACCACTGAGCCATCTCACCAGCCCGGAATTCTTGAGCCTGACTCCTTCCCTTTCTCTCCATCTCCACAGAGGCTGCCTGATAGGGTTCCTGTTCCACTGCGCTAGGCCCCTGACCATCTTACCCGCTGAGGCCCCTGACCGTCTTACCTTCTGAGACCCCTGACCGTCTTACCTGCTGAGGCCCCTGACCATCTTACCTTCTGAGACCCCTGACCATCTTACCTTCTGAGACCCCTGACCATCTTACCCACTGAGACCCCTGACCATCTTACCTTCTGAGACCCCTGACCGTCTTACCCGCTGAGACCCCTGACCATCTTACCCACTGAGACCCCTGACCATCTTACCTGCTGAGGCCCCTGACCATCTTACCTGCTGAGACCCCTGACCGTCTTACCCGCTGAGACCCCTGACCATCTTACCTGCTGAGACCCCTGACCGTCTTACCTGCTGAGGCCCCTGACCATCTTACCTGCTGAGACCCCTGACCGTCTTACCTTCTGAGACCCCTGACCGTCTTACCCGCTGAGACCCCTGACCATCTTACCTGCTGAGGCCCCTGACCATCTTACCTGCTGAGACCCCTGACCGTCTTACCCGCTGAGGCCCCTGACCATCTTACCTGCTGAGACCCCTGACCGTCTTACCCGCTGAGACCCCTGACCATCTTACCTTCTGAGACCCCTGACCATCTTACCTTCTGAGACCCCTGACCGTCTTACCCGCTGAGACCCCTGACCATCTTACCCACTGAGACCCCTGACCATCTTACCTGCTGAGGCCCCTGACCATCTTACCTGCTGAGACCCCTGACCGTCTTACCCGCTGAGACCCCTGACCATCTTACCTGCTGAGGCCCCTGACCATCTTACCTGCTGAGACCCCTGACCGTCTTACCTGCTGAGGCCTCTGACCATCTTACCTGCTGAGACCCCTGACCGTCTTACCTTCTGAGACCCCTGACCATCTTACCCGCTGAGACCCCTGACCATCTTACCTGCTGAGACCCCTGACCATCTTACCTGCTGAGACCCCTGACTATCTTACCTTCTGAGGCCCCTGACCGTCTTACCTTCTGAGCCCGTTATGCATTTCATTCTTCTGTAGCACATTTATATAACATTGCTAGAGCCACCTCCTAAGAGGCAAATCTAATCATAACAGCCATGTTTGGTTGGTTTGGTTTTTTTTTCTTCTTCTTCTTCTTTTGTTTTCAGATCGATCTCTATACTTAGAGCCTAGACAAGCTTCAAATTCATGATCCTCCTGCCTCCACCTCCCAAGCTCTAGAACAGCAGGTACGTGCTACCATGCCCGATTTCTCACTTATGCCTACATTGGAAAACTCCACCATGATAATAAGTTGTGTTGTGCTCCTGTATTGAACATAATATTTTCACAATGTATTCATTTTTCATATTTGAAGTACTCTTCAAAGACATCCCAGGCCTGATTTTTCCCCCCACAGCCCTTAACCACTATACGAACTGCAATCAGCCACTGTACAGGTTTCCCCTTTCTGTCAGTTCCACAGAGCCCTGCCAATTCTCCTGAGTTCTACTTGTTTTCAGTCTTCATTAGGTTAACTTGGCGTCCACCACAAAGGGCCCCCACCAACTTGACGTTATTGGCTTATCACCATTGGATGCAAGCATTTGTGCTGGGCTTGGCATGAAAGGTCTCAGCAGCTTTGTGAATTCCATCTCTGTTGAGGGCCTTTTTAAACTCTTGCGAAGCAGTACAGATGTCCATTACACCTCCAGCAGCAGAGCCTGCCTCAATCACGGTGCTGGGATGAGCTGGGATGGGTGAAGCCA
The DNA here is from genome assembly GCF_978045245.1 of Mus caroli. Lineage (NCBI taxonomy): Eukaryota > Metazoa > Chordata > Mammalia > Rodentia > Muridae > Mus > Mus caroli. The sequence continues at coordinate 19,064,115 of NW_028227263.1, read as the reverse complement.
CATCCTCGGTGCCACCAAGTTCTGCTTCCTCCACTCTGCCATGGCAGGGGAAAAGTGAAAACAAAAGAAATCTTGGAGGGAAAAAAATCTTTGAGGTTCTAGTGAAGTCCGTCTTACCTATTTTTGCCTTCTGCTGGGTGACATGTAGGAGAAGCCACAGTCAATCCCAAGACTCGGCCTGCCAGGCAGTGGTGGTGCATGCCTTTAATCCCAGCACTCGGGAGGCAGAGGCGGGAGGATTTCTGAGTTCGAGGCCAGCCTGGTTTACAAAGTGAGTTCCAGGACAGCCAGGGTGATACAGAGAAACCCTGTCTCGAAAAACAAAAACAAAAACAAAAGACTCAGCCCAGGATTTCTTCAGAGTTTTACTGCATTCGCTTTTACATGGGGAATTCTATATCTGCATAGTTGTTTTTTTGTATATAGCATAAAGTCACAACTCCAAATTTACTGTTTAATGCGCTCGCGCGCGCGCGCGTGTATATATGTGTGTGTGTGTTGTCCATGAATATTCTGACACTATCTATTCAAAGGCTGTTCTGTTCTCCATTGCTTTGTCTTGGCATCCTTGTCCAAAATCTATTGACTGATTAGGACTGTGGGTTTCTTTCTGAACACTCTATTCTAGCCCACCAATCTGGGGAGCTATGCTTTTTATTTTGTTTTGTTCTGTTTTTTTTTTTTTTTTTTTTTTTTTTTTTTTTTGGTTTTTCGAGACAGGGTTTCTCTGTGTAGCCCTGGCTATCCTGGCACTCACTTTGTAGACCAGGCTGGCCTCGAACTCAGAAATCCGCCTGCCTCTGCCTCCCGAGTGCTGGGATTAAAGGCGTGCGCCACCACGCCCGGCGTTTTGTTCTGTTTTGTTCTTGACACAAGTTCTTAGTAGTCTTGGGTGGCATGGAACTTGCCATGTCAGCCAAGCCCTGAACTCACAGATACCCACTTACCCTCTGCTCCTGAGGGTTGGCATCCAAGGTGTGTATGACCAAGCCTAGCTTGTGGATCCATTCTTAAGCCAGTGCCACCAGGTATTGGTCTCAGTGGCTTGGAGCACATTTTAAAGATGAGGAGAGTGAGTCTGTCAACTTTATTCTTTTTCAAGATTTCTTTGATGGTCTGGAATGTGGCAGCTTACATCTGTAATCCCAGCACTCAGGAAGCAGAGGCCAGCCTAGGCTACAGAGGAAAGCCGTATCTCAAAAAAAGGAGAAAATGGGACTGGAGAGATGGTTCAGTGGTTAAGAGCACTGGCCACTCTTCCAGAGGACCTAGGTTTGTTTCCAAATCCTTACATGGTAATTCATAGCTACCTGGAACCTGAGTTCCAGAGAATATGACACCTTGTCTCTTTTTTTAAAAGATTTATTATTGTATGACAGTACACTGTAGCTGTCTTTAGACATAGCAGAAGAGGGCATCAGATCTCATTATAGATGGCTGTGAGCCACCATGTGGTTGCTGGGAATTGAACTCAGGACCTTCAGAAGAGCAGTCAGTGCTCTTACCTGCTGAGCCATCTCTCCAGCCCCACCCTGTCTTTTAGAGTGCTAGACACACTGTTGGTGCATGTACATGCATGCAGGCACTCATACACTCATACACAGATACTTTTTTTAAGGAGAAGGAAGGAGGAAGAGGAGGAATTGGGGGAGAGATCTGAGGGAAAGCACTCGACAGGCACGTATGAGGACCTGGGTTTAGATCTCTAGAACCTATGGAAACCTGAAGGCTTAGCCAGCGTCTGTAATCTCAGAGCTGATACAGCAGCATGGAGACACAGCGAGAGAATCCTGGCATGTTCTGAGAGGAACAAGAGACAGCAAGGCAGAAGGCAAAGACCGGCACCCACATTGTCCTCTGACTCCTGCATCCATGACACAACACAGCACGAGCGTGCCTCCTTATGTGTACACGCATACATCATACACCCCAGATTTATCTTTGTAAAAGAGAGTCTGGCATGGTGGCTGTTTTAGTTGTTCAGGCCGAGGTAAAAAACATTAAGGTGTAGGTAACTGTTACCTGTCTAGCCTGCCAATCTGTGCTGTTACTAATATTGTAAGGAAACTTTCTTACATGCTGTTAACTAGGGTGCTCTGTGCTTTGGTGTTCTTGGAACACCAATCACGAAGTCAGTTAGAACTGTTTGATGTAGTTAGCCACAGTAAGCGTAGACCCTAGCCAACCACCCAGCAGCACTGCCTGCATCTGTGTATGAGCTTTTATGGTCTTTGCCTTCATAAGCTGTCCCTGGGATGAACCCCAACACAAGAGAGACTCCTGCACCTATTTAGAATAAGACTTCCATTTTAAATTGGAATTGAGGACAGTTGCTGGAGAGTTCAACCGTGAGCTTAAGAGATGCCGCTGCCACCAAAGGGGAAAACTGGTTCTGGAAAAGGAGGGAAAGGAGGTGCAGCCTCTGGGAGTGACAGTGCTGACAAGAAGGCTCAGGGTCCTGAAGGCGGTGACAATGCAGTAAAGGTCAGACACACTCTATGTGAAAATCATGGGGGAATCATGGAAGCCATGGAAAAGTTAAAGTCTGGGATGAGGTTCAGTGAAGTGGTCACACAATATAGTGAATATAAAGCCAGACAAGGCCAGGCATGGTGGCTTACGCCTTTAATCCCAGCACTCAGGAGGCAGAGGCAGGCGAATTTCTGAGTTTGAGGCCAGCCTGGTCTACAAAGTGAGTTCCAGGACAACCAGGGCTATACAGAGAAACCCTGTCTCAAAAAACAAAAACAACAAACAACAAACAAACAAAAAAGCCAGACAAGGGGGTGACTCGGGTTGAGTGACAGAGGATCCATGCTGGGGCCATTTCAAGAAGCAGCGTTTGCCTTGCCTGTAAGTGGGATGGATAAGCCTGTGTCTACAGACCCACCAGTTAAGACAAATTTTGAATATTATATTATTATGGTTGAAGGGAGAAAATAAAATAACATGAAAGACTGAAAAAATAAATAAATAGGAATTGAGTAAAATTAAAGTTCCCAAGACCTTCCTGGGAACTGACATCCTACTTGGCAGAAAGAGACAAGTACGTGGGGAACTGACATCCTGGTTGGCAAGTTGAGACATAAATGTTAGACAAGGCAAGTCCCCTGCCTCAGTTGATACCCAAACCAATGGGAGCAGGATACGTGTACAGCAAAGACATGGTCCTAAGGAAATCTCTCTATCCCTAAATCCTGATTGGTGGAGTAACTTGGCACAGATGTTTGTAGAGTTTAGGCTTAAAAGCCCTATAGGATCTGACTGGGTGTCACAGTTCAGCTCCAGAGCCTGGACTGAACAGTCCTGGAGTGTATGCTCAAGAAACCATCCCTGTCTGACTGAGATCGCCAGTGTTCATGTGGTTTGTGAGGCGACTCCTGGACCCCAACATTAGCTACTTACAGCTGCTGTGACAAAACACCCTGAGCAAAGCAACTTGTGAAAGGAAAGATTTGTTTTTGGTTATGGTTCCAGAGGGATTAGATTTCATTGTGGTGGGAGGTGAGCAGCAGGCATGGTGGCAGGTTCACTCAGATACTCAAAGCCCATTCCTAGTGATGCACTTCCTCAAGCCCCCTCCACAAACTCCCAAATAGCACCATCAGCTGGAGACCAAATGTTCAAATAGTGGAGTCTATAGGGACATCGTCATTCAAATGACCACCCTGGGACAGGCATTTTATTTTAGCCCCTAGAAGGGATGGGAAGACTTTTTTGTTGTTGCTGTTTTTGTTTTTGTTTTTAATGGGTTCAAGGCTAGCCTAACCATCTTAGAGAGTTTCAGGACACCCAGGGCTACATAGTGAGATGTCTTAAAATAAATCAAATCAAATAAAAGGAAGGAAGGAAGGAAGGAAGGAAGGAAGGAAGGAAGGAAGGAAGGAAGGGAGAAAGAAAGGTTTAAAATATGTGTGTAAGCTAGGCAGTATTGGAACATGCCTTTAATCCCGGCACTCAGGAGGCAGAGGTAGCAAATATCTACCTCAATTGAGGCCAACCTGGTCTACAGAGTGAGTTCCAGGACAGCCAGGGCTGTCCTGTCTCAACAAATTAAAACAAATGAAAATACCCTCTGGAGGGAGGGAGGGAGAGGAGAGGGAGAGGGAGAGAGGGGAGGGAGAGAGGGGAGAGGGGAGAGGGGAGGGGGGAGGGGGAGGGGAGGGGGAGGGGGAGAGAGAGACTAGGGCTTAACTGCAAACACAGTATTGCAGGCAAATCTCCAGAATGTTTTATCTTGCTTAATTGAAATGTATATCCTCCACTGAACAGCAATTGCTCAAACGCCCTGAAAGTAACATTCTGGTTTCTGTTTCTGAGTGTAACAATTTTGATGCCTCACAATAGACCCCACAGTGTTTGTACCCTGTATCTGACTTACTTCACTAAACACAATGTTTTCTTTTCTTTTTTAAAAAACTTTATTGTTTGTGAATTTTACATCATGTACCCCAATCCCACTCATTTCCCCTTCCCACTGTGAAAGCTGTATTATGTTACAGTGTGTCCCACAGCATACCCTTTTGTCCACACTTCTTTGCTTACAAATGTTCATTGCAATAACTCATTGGTCTGATATGAGGCCTCTGGCTTTTGCTATTCTATCAATACTGCATCCTCACTGGGACTCCTCTCGGATATCCTGTCATTGCCCTGTGTCATGGAGATCCTGTAGTTTTGGTTCTGTAGGGGGTTTTTGTTTGTTTGTTTGCTTGCTTGTTTTTTCAAGACAGGGTTTCTCTGTATAGCCCTGGCTAACCTGGAACTCAGTCTGTAGATTAGGTTGGCCTCGAACTCAGAAATCTACCTGTCTCTGCCTCCTGAGTGCTGGGATTAAAGGCATGTGCTGCCACCACTGCCCTGCTGATAAAATTCTTTTTATAGATGAATAATAGTAGTTGACTTGAATGTAGGTATCACAATTCCTTTTTGCTAGGTTCTCTCTCTCTGAGAGAGAGAGAGAGAGAGAGAGAGAGAGAGAGAGAGAGAGAGAGAGAGAGTTTGAGAGTTTGAGAGTTTGTGTAAGTGCGCATATGTATGTGTGCATGTGTGCATGTGTGCAGTACATCTATGGTAGGAGGTACATGGATGCCAGTCCTGACCTTCCTGCTTGTTTGTGTCAGGGTCTCTCTTGTTCACCACCGTGTATACCATGCTAACTGGCTCAACATGTGTCTAGCAACTCCCCTGTTGACAGCTCCCCATCTTCCTGTAAGGGGTGCTGGGATTATAGGCTTCACCCCACTGTGTCCAGTTTTACATGGATTCAGGGATCTGAACCCAGGTTCTCAGTCTCAACTGGGCAGGCAGGTAACCAACCGGCTAGGCCATCTCTCTAACCCCACACTTTCTTCATTCGTCCATCAATAGGTATTTAGGCTGTTTCCATCTTTGGGCAATTATAAATAGTACTGTTTGAGAGTCTGATCTCAGTTCTTCTGGACTCTTTGAAGCAGACGCGGTTCTATATTTACCTTTTGGAGCAACCACTACACCGCTCTCCAGAGCAGCTACACCTCTTTAAAAATTTTTTTTTCACTTTAGCGAGTCTTCAAAACGGCTCAAAGCATAACAGTGCTTGTCACTAAGCCAGATGACCCAAGTTTGGTCCCTGGATTCCACATGGAAGGAGAATATGGACCCTCACAAGTTGTCTTCTGACCCCCCCCCACACACACACACACTGAATAAATGTCTCTGTGTGTGCATGTTCATGCATGGATAGACATACTGTGGCTCATAGGTACCTCCCCTCTTCACCAATGTGGACTATTTGGATTGAATTTGGGTGCTCAGGCTTAGCGCCAGGCACACCTGCCTCCTTCCTGAGCTATCTCAGTGGTCCTAAGGTCTATATTTCTCTACACTTTTTTGTTACTGTTGTTTTTTGAGACAGGGTTTCTCTATGTAACCTTGGCTGTCCTGGAACTTCTCTGTAAACCGAGCTGATCTTGAACTCACAGCTCCACCTGCCTCTGCCTCCAGAGTGCTGGGATTAAAGGCGTGCGCCACCACCATTTCTTTATGCTCTCATCAACACTTAGGTTTTCTGATTCTCCCGATCTGTGCTTTTCATAGTCGTCCTAACGGTGGTGAGGTGGAATCTCACTGCGGCTTTCAGTTCTTCTCTGTAATAATTAATCCTCAGTGAACCCCTTAGGATGTTCTGTGAATGAAGTCGTTTGCAAGCATATTTTAATTCCCCTTTTCCTTTCTGTGGGATCGAGTGCCTGCGAGATAAGTGGTTTACCATCCGAGCTGTAAACTGTCAAGCTCTAACTCTAACTCTTGAGTACCTCGTACATCATTTTCTTCCTTGCTTTTTATGCATAGAATTTATTTACAAACTTCAAATATCTGTAAAGAATATTTTTATTTGTTTGGGGGGAATATAATCCGTGATACAATGTGTCTGTCCTCCCTCCTACTCCCATGACCACCCCTAGACATCCTCTCCCACTCTCGCGTCCTCTGCTGTCCCTGTCACAAACTGCGCCCAGTCCACACTGCCTTCTGGACTGTTGACTGAGTTTGTTGGCTTGATCCTGTGCAGGTGACCACAGCTGCTGTGAGGGCAGCTACCGTGTCACGTTCGGAAGTCAGCGTCCCACAGTGCTCCTCCCCACCCTCCCACTCTTATATTCTTCCTGGTCCTTCTTTTAGGATGTCCCCTGAGTCCCACCTAGGGCTAAGTCAACAGTGATTTATTCTCAGCACTTGGATTGTAAGACTCCACATTAACTGTTGCCCGCTATAGGAAGACGATTACCAAGGCTGAGAACAGCATGAATCTATTACTATAATCATAAATATTTAGAAAGCAGTTTGACAACATATCCATTCACCCAAACAACAGTAGTAAGTCCTCCCCACCCCATCATGAGCCTGTGAACTACAGGGCCATGGACTTTGGGCCAGGTTTACAGTCAGGCAGGAAATGCCTTCTGGGCCAGGAAAGATGGTTCAGTGGCTGAGAGCCCTTGCTGCTCTCCCAGAGGACCCAGGTTTAGTTTCCAGCACCCGGGTAGTGGTACTAGTTTTGAACTTCACTTCCATAGGATCTGACTCCCTCGACTGACTTCTAGAGGCACTTCATGCATATGGCACACATAAATACGTGCCAGACAAAACACCCATACACTTAAAGCTTCAAATCCAATCAGAAAGAAGTTGGTTGCCCACTAATGTTCATGCCGCTATAGCACCAGGAGGCTGGCATATCTTGCCTGGCAGGTCAGTGCTGTAGCACACAGGAGTGACCCCTGGGGAAGACCAGGGATGACTTATCTCCTCTAGTAGCTTGCCTAGCTCTTAATTTTCTATTCTCCAGCTTTGACAGGGTTAAATCTTGAATCCTATCAACAAAAGCAGCATCTTCATTGAGATCCAGATTGTAGGTTCAAACCCAGTAAAGATCTCTCTCTCTCTCTCTCTCTCTCTCTCTCAAAGGATTTATTTGTTTATTTTATGTATATTAGTACACTGTAACTGTACAGATGGTTGTGAGCCTTCATGTGCTGGGAATTGAATTTAGGACCTCTGCTCGCTCTGGTCAGCCCTGCTTGCTCCAGCCCAAAGATTTATTTATAATTATAAATAAGTACACTGTAGCTGTCTTCAGACACACCAGAAGAGGGTGTCAGATCTCATTACAGATGGTTGTGAGACACCATGTGGTTGCTGGGATTTGAACTCAGGACCTTCAGAAGAGCAGTCAGTGCTCTTAACTGCTGAGCCATCTCTCCAGCCCAAGATTTATCTCTTAAAAAAAAAAAGACTATTACACAGAGAAACCCTGTCTCAAAAAAATTTAATTAAATAGATAGATAGACAGACAGACAGACAGATATTTTCTTAAATCCTGAAAACAGTGTGGTGGCACATGCCTTTAATCCTAGCACTTGGGAGGTAGAGGCAGATGGATCTCTTTGAGTTCAAGGGCAGCCTGGTCTTTATAGAAGTTCCAGAGCAGCCAGGGCTACATAGTGAGACCTTGACTCAATAAACAGATATATCACTGAGGGGCCAGAGAGATGACTCACTGGTTAAGAACACCTGCTGCTCTTGCAAGGACCAGAGGTTGGCTCCCAGTACCATGTTGGGTGGCTCACAACTGTCTGTACCTCCAACTTCAGGGACTCTAACACCCCCTGCTGGCCTCAGTGGGCACCTACACACATGCGCACATCACACATAACACAATAGATATTTTTAAAGGAGTGAGAAAATATACCCATCTGTCAAAGTGTTTTATAAAAACCTTGCATTCTCCAACGTTGGCAGAAAAACAATTCCCTAAGTTTTTTATGGATTCCAGTCCATAGCAGAACAGAGCTGTGGGTTGGATCCTTAGAACCGCAAAGACCGCAACATCTGGTGGTGTATGCCACCTTAAAAACGCCACCTCGGCACAGCCCGAAAGGAAATCCAACTATCCCCTATTTCAAAACAAAACAAACTCTCTTTTTCCCTTTGTCCAACTTCTACAAGTTATTGGAGGAAAAGAGTCAAAGCCTAAATAAAACTGTAAAGCGTTCAGGGGGCCGCAGGATGAGTCAGCTCACGAGGGCTGCAAACCAGGAGATCCACGGTTTGATCCCTGGAACCCGTATAAGGGGAAGGAGAGAACCAACTCCACACAGTTATCTTCTGACACTCTCACCTCGCATGCATTCATGCATGAATCATGTACACACATGTATCATGTACACAGACAGCATGCACACACATGCATCAGGTACACAATGCATCGTGTATACATATGTATCATGCACATACATGTATCATGTACATACATATATCATCATGTACACATACAACAATTATAAACAAATAAAAATTGTCAAAGGAAACTATTTCGAGAATGGCAGAATGGCCGACCAGCTGCTTCTGCATCTGTGAAGATTCACCCAGGCCCCTCTGCTACAGTCAGCAAGAGCATCTTCAATTTTGGGGCCAGAATTCTAGAAACTTGCAAGACCCTCTCAAATTTCTCCAAGGGAGGAGTCTGAGGACTCCTCAAGAGACAGCAATAGCCAGTCCAAGAGTACTCACCAGGAACTTTGTAAACTATAAATCCAACCTATCATGTAACAGTAAGTAGGACAGGAATCTAAATATTATTTTTAAGACTTATTTATGTACTTTATACATGAGTGTTCTACCTGCACATGCACCTGCACACCAGAAGAGGGCATCGGATCCCATTACTGATGGTTGTGAGCCACCACGTGGGTCCTGGGAATTGAACTCAGGACCTCTTAAAGAGCAGCCAGTGCTCTTCTTAATCACTGAGCCATCTCTTCAGTCTAAGGAATCTGGGTCTGACCAAAAAGGTCCAAATCTCCCCTCTAATCCAAAGGTAGAGAGGATGACATATTTGACCTCTTCAGAGGTGCATTTCCCACTTTTATAGATAATAAGACTTTTTTTTCTCATATAATACATCCTGATTATGGTTTCCCCTCCTTCTACTACTGCCAATCCCCCCTTCTCCCCTTCCATCCAGATCTACCTCCTTTCTGTCTCCCTTTAGAAAACAAACAGAGTTGTGGTGGAGGCAGATGTAAGAGAGTTCCAAGCCAGCCTCGTCTGCAGACAAGTTCCAGGACAACAGAACTACACAGAGAGACTATGACTTGAAAAGACAAACAAACAAAAAAACCAAATAGGCTTCTAAGGGCTAATAATATAATGTATAATTAACACAATATAATATAGTATAGTATATGATTAACACAGTATAATATAGTATAATAATATAATAAGATAAAGCAAAAACGAATACATCAGAATAGGACAAAAGAAGCAGGAAGAAAGGCACCCAAGAAAAGGCACGAGACACAGACATCAGTGCAGAGACCCACTTGTTAGCACACAGGAATCCCATAAAAAAAAAAAAAACACTAAATTAGAATCCACAGTATATACACAAAGGAACTGTAGGATAAAAAGAGAGAGGAGAAATATAAATAAAATTAAATTAAAAAATAAGATAAGGAAACACCAAAATAAGGAAAAGCCCTCACTCTTATGAGACTAGGACCTGCAAAGGTGCCCCGAGTTTGGTTCCTGTTGACCAGCTACTGCTGGGCGTGGGGCTTGGCCTTAGGAGTAGTTTTTTACAGTAGGTTTTCCTTGGAGGAAAGTACATTTTCATTTGCAAGTGGTTATCTATTGGAGATTGCTCTTGGGTTAGGGATGGGGCATGTGTCCACTTCTCCATCACCTCCAGGGCCCACTTCGTAAAAACCTGTGTGGACCCTATGTACGCTATGCTGCCTCGGTCTCTGGGAATTCATATAAGCTTTGATAGTGTTGATTTGGAGGGCTTTGTTTTCTGGTGTCCTCCTTGCCCTCTGGTTCTTAGACTCTTTCCTCTTCCTCTTTCTTGGGGTTCCCTGAGCCCTGAGGGGAGGGATTTAATAGAGCCATCCCTTTTAAGGCTGTGTGTTCCAAGGTCTTTCACTCTGCATAACATCTGGCTGTGGCTCTCTATTTGTTCCCCTCTGGGCAAGAGGAAGCTTTTCTTACAATGGCCTGAGTAAAACAGGGATCTATGAATGTCATTAGGAGTCAGTTTATTACTACTCTTGGTTTGTTGTTCTTCTTCTTGTTGCTGTTTGCTTGTTTTTGTTTGTTTGCTTGCTTGCTTGTTTAAAACAATAGTATTTGGTTTTGCCCTAGTTCGCCTGGCTATCTAGTTTCAGGTTCTTGGCCACCCAAGCAGTGTCAGGTATGGGTTCCATCTTGTGGAGTGAGCCTTAAGCCAAATCAGATACTGGTTGGTTACTCCAACAGTTTTGTGACAGCACTGCACTAGGGTATCTTACAGACAGGACAGCAGTAGATCAGAGGGTTTGTGGCTGGATTGGAGTCCAAGTTTCTCCTTGGTAGCTTGCAGTGTTGCTTTCCTGTGCCAAAGAAACTAGATGTAGACGCTACCACCTGACTTCTCCATGATCAATGAGTTGTAAAGTGTTTTCTTCAGCCACGGGGCCTTGCCATCAGTTTGTGGACAACTTGTAGTCTTGACAACACCTTGATTTGTATGTGGGGTTCCATGGGGTCTCTTTGGCTAACAACTTAATTAGATACAACCCAATCTGATATCAAAAGTTTCATTTGATGACAAGAGAAGTCCAGTTGAGGCTCTGTCTCTCCCACTCGTCAGCGATTTCATTTTGATCACCTTTATATATGTGTATATTTTAGGAAGTTTCTTCTGTATTAGGTTTTCGGACTATCCTAGAGGAATTTTAATCTAGCAACATGACTGTTCTGGCAAGGGAATCACATCTAGGTCTATGTGATCTGATTGGAATGCAGACACGCTCTTAGTACACACCTTTAATCAGAAACAATGAAAGTAAGGTTAGTTGAGAGAAGGAAGCAGCCATGTTTGAAACTGATGTGTAGCTGGGCAGTGGTGGCGCACGCCTTTAATCCCAGCACTCGGGAGGCAGAGGCAGGTGGATTTCTGAGCTAGAGGCCAGCCTGGTCTACAGAGTGAGTTCCAGGACAGCAAGGGCTACACAGAGAAACCCTGTCTCAAAAAACCAAAAAAAGAAAGAAAAAAGGGATGTCTAGTTGAGGAGCAGGCAGACAAAGTGACGGTTCAGAGTAAGATTTGGCAGAATGAGTCAGAGATAGGATACGCCCGACTCTCTGGAGACAGAGAAGAAGAGAGACTTAAAAGAGCAGTGCAGGCAGAGGCAGTCGTCAGTTCGGTCAGTCAGGTGGGAGTAGTGAGTAGTTGAGTTCATTTGTGAGTTCGTGCAGCTCAGTGCAGGGCAGCAGAGGCAGCTGAAGCCAGAGATTAAGGAGCCAGAAGGTTAGAACGAACTGCCAGAATTAATTTGAGACCAAGCAGAGCACTTCAGTGAGAAGCTGAGAGAAGTCAGACTGAATCAGCCAGCTTGGAGTGGAGTTTGAACCAGCCAGCCAGAGCTCAGAAGGGACTAGAAAGAGTGAGTTTTATTCAGCAAGAAGCCTCTGTGGTAACAATTACTTCAGGCAAATAAAAGATACCTTTAGGACCCGGGTAGCCAACGGCTTGTGGAGCAACATGCCCAAGTTTTATTGTGACTACTGTGATACGTATCTTACCCACAATTCTCTGTCTGTGAGGAAGACACACTGCAGCGGTCGGAAACACAAAGAGAATGTAAAAGACTGTTACCAGAAATGGATGGAAGAGCAGGCCCAGAGCCTGAATGACAAAACAACAGCTGCATTTCACAGAAAGATACCTCCAGCTCTATTCTCTGTTCCTCCACCTGCAGGGGCCATGATCCCACCTCCCACCATGGGCCCTCCTCGGCCTGGCATGATGCCTGTGCCCCACATGGGAGGCTCTCCCATGATGCCAATGATGGACAGCCCCCCTCTGCCTGGGATGGTGCCCGTGGGACGAGCTCCTGGGATGAGACTGCCCATGGGAGGCCACATGCCCATGATGCCCCTGCCTCTAATGATGAGACCTCCTGCCTGCCCTATGATGGTGCCCACACGGCCTGGCATGACCCGGCCAGACAGATAAGAGCAGAAGCGCTCTTGATTGTTTTGTATTTCTTGTTCTGTTCCACCAGGAGATCTTGGTGCTGAGCCTGAGTGTGTACTGGATGCATGACAAGGAAACTTCCCTTCCTGACAGAATATTTTTTGGAGGGAGAAGTAATACAAAAAAGTGCAGTTTTCACTTATATTGTGAAATGTGAAAATAAAATCATCAGTTCTTTTTTTTTTTTTTTTTAAAGATTTATTTATTTATTTATATGTAAATACACTGTAGCTGTCCTCAGATACTCCAGAAGAGGGCATCAGATTTCGTTACGGATGGTTGTGAGCCACCATGTGGTTGCTGGGATTTGAACTCAGGACCTTCAGAAAAGCAGTCGGTGCTCTTAACCACTGAGCCATCTCGCCAGCCCCCCAGTTCTTTTAGTTAAAAAAAAAACACAGATACCTTTATACCTTTCTCTCTTCATATTCCCTCCCTTATCCCTCTTTCCTTCCCCACTCCATTTGAGTCTTCTGTTCTAGTCTCCTTCCCCATCCATTCATAACTATCTATTCTATTTCCCTTTCCTCGGGAGATCTATCTGTACTCTCCAGTCCCTTACTCTATACCTAACTGTTGTGGTATTATATAAATTGCGGCTCAGTTATCATTGACGTAACAGCTAATATTCACACGTAAGCTAATACATTACTTATTTGTCTTTCTGGGTCTACGTTATCTGACTCAGTGTGATTTTTTTTCCTAGTTCCTTCCATTTGCCTGCAAATTTCATTATTTCAGTTTTTAAATGGCTGAATAATATTCTGTTGTGTAAATGTACCACATTTTCTCATCCATTGATCTGTGACAGCCATATAGGTTGTTTTCCAACTTCTGGCTATTATAAAGAGCAGCAATGAACATGGGTGAGCAAGTGTCTCTGGGGTGGAATGGAGCATCCTTTGGGTATATGCCTGAGCATATACAAACCACGACAGTGGTATAGTTGAGTCCCGAGGTCTTCAAGTCTCATCTTCCTGAGAAACCACCACACTGATCTCCATAGTGGATGGCAAGTTTGCACTCAGACCAGCAATGGGTGATTGTCCCCCTAACTTCGCATCCTCGCCAGCATTTGTTTTATTGATCTTAGCCAATCTGCTGGGTGTAAGATAAAACCACAAAGTAGTTCTGATTTACATTTCCCTGATGACTAAGGATGTTGAAAGGTTCTTTAAATGTTTCTCAGCCATGGAGTTTCCTCTTTTGAGAATTCTATTTAGATCTGCACCCCATTTTTAAATTGAGTTATTTGGGATTTTTTTTTTGTTTTGTTTTTGTTTCAATCCTAGGATGTTTATTACAAAGGTAAACCTTGATCCTCTAGATGGACTTAAGAGTAAGATTTCTAGTATGGAGTGTGGGCACCAGGACCTCGGAACGTTTTGGATTTATGACCACGGTCAGGCATCTCTAGTCTCGTTCTTAGAGATCGCATCCATGTTCTTTTGGTAATAAGCCATCAGGGCTTTAGAGATGAACTGTCAGATAGCATAAATTTGGACCACATGACCACCACCCTTCTCATGAACCCGGACATCCACACCAGCAAATCTCTCCTTGCCCAGAAGCAGAACTGCCCCCAGTACCTTGTACTGCAGCACGCACAGCTTGATCATCTCCAGGGGATGTCTGTTCACCCATTTCCCCATTTGCAGTGTGCCACGACTGTGCCTATCTTCTTGTGACTGAAGACCTACACAGACTGCAGCTGATCCTGAGATTGTGAACAGTGAGGATGGACACAGCTGGTGCCATCTGAGAAGGGTTTCCTCAATACCTTGGTTTTTTAGGTTCCTTATATATTTTGGATATAGAGTTGGTAAAAAAAAAAAATTCCCATTCTATAGCCTGCTGCTTTGTGTAAATGACACTGCCCTTTGCTGTGCAGAAGATGCTCAGTTTAATGAGGTACATTATTGATCTTAATGCTGAAAATTGCCCTTTGAAGATCTGCGAAGAATTGTGTTGAGATTGTGAAGGGGATTGACTCTGTAGATTGCTTTCGGCAAGATGGTCATTTTTACTATATTAATCCTACCTATCCATGATCGTGGGAGATCTTCCCATCTTCTGAGATCTTCTTCAGTTTCTTTCTACAGTGTCTTAGGGTTTTTCTCGCATGAGTCTTGCACTTGCTTGGTTAGAGTTACCCCATGATATTTTCTATCACTAGAGGCTCTTGGGAATGGCGTTGTCTCTCTCTGTCTACGTGTTGTGTGTACACAGGACGGCTACTGAGTTTTGTGAGTTAATTTTGTATCCAGCTTGTTTGCTGGAAGTGTTTATCAGCTATAGGAGTTTCCCAGTGTCTGAGCATGTGGTCAGTTTTGGAGAAAGCTCTGTGAGGTGCGGAGAAGATAAATTCTTTTGTGTTTGTGGGAAATGTTCTGTAAATAGGTTAGGTCCAATTGGTTTATAAGGTCAGTTAGCAACAGCATTTCTGTTGAGTTTTTGTCTAGATGACCTGTGTACTGGTGGGAGCGGTGACTAAAGTCTTACAGTATTGGTGTATGAGGGGGGGGGTTGGTTTGGTTTGGTTGTTTGGTTTTTTTTTTTATGAAGTGGGGTGCCCTTGAGCTTGGTCCATAGATGTTGAGAATTGCAGTGTCCTCTTAGTGGATTTTTCCTTTGATGGGTGTGCAGTATCCTCCCCTTCGGAATAGCATGGTTTAAAGTCTGTCTTGTCAGATATTAAAATGGCTACATAAGTTTGTTTGTTGATTCCTGTTATTTTGTTGTTCTTGTTGTAGTGGTAGTAGTGGTGTGTGTGTGTGTGTGTGTGTGTGTGTGTGTTTCCCCTCTTTTGATTTGCTGGTCCGAGATTATTTATTCTTTTGTTTTCCTGAGTGTGGTTAATCTTTATAGATTGGAGTTTTTGTTCTAGAGTCTTCTGTAGGACTGGATTTGGTTTTATCATGGAATGTCTTATTTTCTCCATCTTTTGTGATTGAATGTTTTACTGGGTATCATATTCTGGGCTGGCATCTGTGGTCTCTTAGAGTTTGTAAACATCCAGATTTCCCTGTGTTTGAGTTTGTTTATTGATCCTACTTTTACTTTCAGGTCTTGAATTTTTTTTTTTAATTTCCTTCCACTGTTTGTGTTTTCATAGATTTCTTTAAGGGATTCATACATTCCTTCTTTAAGGCCCTCTATCATATCCATAAAGGCTACTCTAAAGTCTTCATCTTGTACTTCAGCTATATTGGAATATTCAGGACCCACTCTGGTAGGGCTGCTGGGCTCTAGTGGAGACAGACTGTCTGGCTATTATTGATTGTGTTTTTATGCAGGCATCTAGGCATATGGGCTTGAGAAGATTTTAACTCTAAGTGCTGGTAATTGGTCCTGTCTTTGTTGGGTGAGTGTTCTGTTCTTTGGTTTCTTTTGTGCTCTCTGGTTCTTAGAAGGCTGTGGTGTTTGTGTGTTGCTAGTAGGGAGTTCTTCCGGATTCCTGCTTGGTGCAGCCAATAGTGTGTTTCTGGGTATTGAGAGATGACACTTAGGAGGGGGATGGGCTAGAAGATGAGGTCTATCTTAGTTAGGGTTTTACTGCTGTGAACAAACACCATGACCGTGACAACTCTTATAAGGACTTTTAATTGGGGCTGGCTTACAGGTTCAGAGGTTCAGTCCAGTATCATCAAGGCGGGAGCATGGCAGCATCCAGGTAGGCATGGGGCTAGTTCCACTTCTTTTTTTTTTTTTTTTTTGTGGTTTTTTTGAAACAGGGTTTTTCTGTGTAGCCCTGGCTGTCCTGGCACTCACTTTGTAGACCAGGCTGGCCTCAAACCCAGAAATCCGCCTGCCTCTGCCTCCCGAGTGCTGGGATTAAAGGTGTGCGCCACCATGCCTGGCGAGAGTTCCACTTCTTATTCTGAAGGCAGCTAGGAGAAGACTGGGTTCCACACAGCTAGGATGAAGATATTAAAGACTATGCCCACAGTAACAAACCTATTCCAAACAAGGCCACACCTAATCCAACAAGGCCACACCTCCTAATAGTGCCACTCCCTGAGCCAAGAATATACAAACCATTATATTCCACTCCCTGGCCCCCATACACTTGTTCAAACGTATGAGTCTATGGGGGGGGGGGCATACCTAAATATAGCATAATGAAAAATACATTTCAAAAATGTATTCAAAATGTATTCAAGGAAGGATGTGTGGGAGAAAGAGAGGAAGACAGAGGACAGAGGAGGAGGTGGAAGGAAAGAGGAGCAGAAGCACATGGCCTGGGGAAACCACAAGTTGAAGGGGTCTCTTATATGGAGAAGATGGTAGTGTAGCAGTAGATCTGCTCAATCTAGGCTCACAGCTTGTATTCATATTAATTCAGTTGTGTTTTCATTGCTGGAGCGTATTTGGATTGGAGATTTACTGTAACACTCAACTATTAGTTCCAGGGGTCAGATATCTTCTTCTGCCTTCCGTGGACATCTGCACACAAGTGGCACTCACTCACACAGACACATGCACATAAATAAAAATAAACCTTAAAAAGTACTTTATCGGGGCAATGGTGGCGCATGCCTTTAATCCCAGCACTTGGGAGGCAGAAGCAGGTGGATTTCTGAGTTTGAGGCCAGCCTGGTCTACAAAGTGACTTCCAGGACATCCAGGGTTATACAGAGAAACCCTGTCTCAAAACACCAAAAAAAAAAAAAAAAAAAGTACTTTAAAAATTGTTTTGTTTTGAGCCAGGCAGTTGTGATGCACATCTTTTTTTTTTTTTTTTTTTTTTTTTAGCAGACTTAATTCTTTTATTTTTCTTGTACAAAACCCTTATGTAGTAGCCACAGCTGGAGCCTGGGTCCTCTGAACAGAGACTCTGGTGTGGGTTTTCACAAGATGATCAGTGAATTCCTGATAAGGAGACTTGGTGAAGACAGTCTCTTTCCAGAGGTCGGGGGTCAGGTAGCTGTAAGTCTTGGAGATGGCATCAAAGGTGGCCTTGGCAAAGTTGCCCAGGGTGGCAGTGCAGCCTCTGGCTGAAGTGTAGCAGTCATCTATATGGGCCATCATCAGGAGCTTCTTGGGCCCAAGAGCAGAGACAATGCCAGTGCCTCTGGGAGCAGGGATGAGACGCACCAGCACAGAGCCGCAGCGGCCTGTCACCTTGCATGGAACAGTGTGGGGCTTGCCAATCTTGTTCCCCCAGTAGCCTCTCCTCACAGGGACAATGGAAAGCTTGGCCAAAATGATGGCCCCTCGGATGGCAGTGGCAACCTCCTTGGAGCACTTAACACCAAGACCAACATGACCGTTGTAGTCCCCAATAGCGACGAAAGCCTTGAACCTGGTCCACTGGCCAGCCCGAGTCTGCTTCTGCACTGGCATGATTTTCAGAACCTCATCCTTTAGGGACGCACCCAGGAAGAAGTCAATGATCTCAGACTCCTTAATGGGCAGGGAGAACAGGTAGATCTCCTCCAAGGACTTGATCTTTATGTCCTTAACCAGGCAGCCAAGCTTGGTGACGGGGATCCACTCCTTGTCTTCAGCTTTACCTCCACGAGCCCCTCGGCCACGACCGCGGCCCCTAAAACCGCTGCCGAATCCTCCGCAGAAGCCACCGCGGCCTCCTAATCCTGCCCGCCCCGCCGCGCCCCCCACCCCCACCCCGTCCTCCGGGCCCTCCCGCTGCCATTTGGTGTTTTCCCGAAGAAGAAGATGCGTGATGTACATCTTTTATCTCAGCTCTCAGTATGCAGAGACAGGCAGATCACTGAATTTGGGGCCAGCCTCGTTTACAGAGCAAGTTCCAGGACAGCCAGGAATACACAGAGAAACCCTGTCTCAAAAACAAAACGTAACAAAACAGAACAAAAATAAATAAATAATTTAAAAAAAGTAAGTATTCAAAACTGAAAAAGACAATTTAAAAAAGTCCCCTAGTCAAAAAAAAAAAAAAAAAAAAAAAAAGTCCCCTAGTCTATAGCAGTCTCAACGATGTTAAAAATCCAAAGTTCAAAGTCTCTTCTGAGATCCATCCAATCACTTAACTGTAATCCCCAAAGCAAGACAGGAAACCAGCTGGGCAAACTCCAAACTCTGCATCTCTGTGACTGATGTCAAAGCGGTCCTCAGATCTCCAACTCCTTTTTCATCTTTGTTGACTGCAACAAACTGCTTTCTCCTGGGCTGACTCCACTCCCTGTTGGCAGCTTTCCTCAGCAGATAGCCCACAGCTCTGGCATCTCGAACATCGTGGGGTCTCCAAGGCAAGTTCTTTGCATGACCCCTTCAGTCCTGGGCCTTCAACTGCAATTGAAGGTGCACCTTCACTAATGGCCTCCCGTGGCCTCTCACAGTGCAAAGCTTCAGCTGCTCTTCATGATCCCTTCATGCCTTCAAAACCAGTGCCACCTGGGTGATTTACGCACTAAGTACAGCTGCAGCATGAGGTACAACCCTGGCTATCTCTGAAACATAGCTGCTGCTTCTTCTTCTTCTTCTTCTTCTTCTTCTTCTTCTTCTTCTTCTTCTTCTTCTTCTTCTTCTTCTTCTTCTTCTTCTTCTTCTTCTTCTTTTTTTTTTTTTTTTTGAGACAGGGTTTCTCTGTGTAGCCCTGGCTGTCCTGGAACTCACTCTGTAGATCAGGCTGGCCTCAAACTCAGAAATTCACCTGCCTCTGCCTCCCAAGTGCTGGGATTAAAGGCGTGCATGCCACCATGCCCAGCTCGCTGGTCTCTTCTTAATCACCACTAATTTCTTAGTTCCAGCTATCCAGCATCAATTGTCCCAAAGTCTCCTTCTCCTCTTGACTATAAAGCCAGAGACACGTGGCCGAGGTTATGTATGTTCTGCTGCTTGCTGGAGCCAGAACATGGTCCCTTGTTCTATTACATCATCATGGGCTTTCGGCTTTCCAACTCCATCACATTGCCTAGGTTAGCTGTCATGTGACTTGCTCTGCAGATTGACCTTGAACTCAGAGGTCAGCTTGCCTCCGTTTCCTGGAATTAAAGGCAGGTACTACCTTGCCTGGGCCTGAGATTTTCATGGCCACTATGCCTCAAGATCTCCAAGTCAAGATCCAGGTCAGAAACCTGTCTTCCAGCCGCAAGAGCTGGATCACAGGTGTACCCTCAATTTCTGGATTGCAGTTCATTCCAGATGTAATCAAGTTGACAATGAGAATAACCATCACAACACACCCCTTGTCATCTTGACACAAATCATATCTCGTGTTCAAATGAAACAATAACCAGGTCATAAATATGCCCATCATGATGTAACCATCCTTTGTACAATGGCAAATGCACTGTAAATTTAGAATAGGTCAATGTCCTGTGGGAACATCCTTTTAGTATCTCAACTTAAAGAGTGGTTGATATTCTCTCAATTGATGTTAAGGAAATTGGAAATCAGCACAAATGTCTATACAAATGTGTTCTTAACAAAATGAAACAGAAGCACTCATACCACTTATAATCCTTGTTTCTGCAACTGGTCACGTGGCCTTAGATGATATTTATAACTACTACCCATTCTGTATTCCCTCCACCCTCTGCAAGCACCTCACAAGGTCTTGGCTCTTTTCCTGGAGGAGAGACCCATACCTTCATTCTTGATGCATCTGTGCCCTTTGTCATCCTGCTTGTATTAGCTTTTTGTAGTTTCCCATGACTTTAATCACGGAACATGGTAGTACTAAGAGACTCCATGTGGTTGCTGGGATTTGAACTCAGGACCTTCGGAATCAGTGCTCTTAACCTCTGAGCCATCTCTCCAGCCCAGGGGGGGGGTATTTTTCAAGACGAGATTTCTCTGTGTAGCCCTGGCTGTCCTGGAACTGACTCTGTATACCAGGCTGGCCTCAAACACAGAGCTGGAAGCTTTCTGAGTCACTTGGTAATGGGCCTGAGTAACACACTCAAGTGAGGATTGTGCTGTCTCCAGAATCCAAATAGACCCACTAAACGTTGTGCTTCTTTCTAGGTGGTGGGAGGGGACAGGTACAATAACGT
This sequence comes from Mus caroli, assembly GCF_978045245.1. Classification (NCBI taxonomy): domain Eukaryota; kingdom Metazoa; phylum Chordata; class Mammalia; order Rodentia; family Muridae; genus Mus; species Mus caroli. The sequence goes on along the minus strand of NW_028227263.1, from coordinate 19,043,574 downwards.
ATCCTTCATCTAAGAAGGAACATCTCTGCATGCCCCACACTACTGAACTAAGGATTTTACTGAGGTAGATGGTCCTTGAATTTTGGTTGGATTTATTTCCTGTCCTCTTATACATATGTATTACCAATGAGCCCCAAATGGTTCCTACCACCTGTTCACTTGGTCCAATCAGCATAATGTCATCAATATAGTCCACCACTGTGATATTTTGTGGAAGAGATAAATGATCAAGATCCCCTCTAACTAAGTTATGGCACAGGGCAGAGAATTATTATCTCCTTGAGTCAAAACGGTAAAGGTATACTGCTGGCCTTGTCAACTGAAAGCAAACTGCTTCTGGTTGTCCTTATAGATGGGTACTGAGAAGAAGGCATTTGCTAGATCAATAGCTGCACACCAAGTACCAAGAGATGTGTTAATTTGTTCAAGTAAGGAAACTACATCTGGTACAGCAGCTGCAATTGGAGTTACTACCTGATTTAGTTTTCAATAGTCAACTGTCATTCTCCGTGATCCATCTGTCTTCTGCACTGGCCAGATAGGAGAGCTAAAATGAGATGTGGTGGGAACCACCACCCCTGCATCTTTTAAGTCCTTGATGGCAGTAATTTCTGCAATTCCTCCAGGAATATGATACTGTTTTTTCTGCTTTTACGGATAAACAGATACGCAGTAGGCTTCCTGTCTATTTCATACCTGAAAACTCCCTCACCAACCCTTGAAACAGCCCCACGGCTTGAAATAATGCCTCTTTCACATGAGGAAATTAATGCCTCAGAGTCTAATAAACCAGCAGTGACTTCCTCTGAAGAAAATGCCGGGCAAGACAACCTTGAACTCAGGGGTCAGCCTGCCTCAGTCTCCTGGAATTAAAGGCAGGTACTACCTTGCCTAGGCCTGAGATTTTCATGGCCACTATGCCTCGAGATCTCCAAGTCAATATCCAGGTCAGACAACTGTCTTCCAGCCTCAAGAGCTGGCTCACAGGTGTGCCCTCCATTTCTAGACTGTAGTTCATTCCAGATGTAATCAAGCTGACAACTAGAAATAGCCATCACAGAGGGCTTTCTCACAGTCCAGGAGAGGATGTTGGATCCCCTAGACTGACTACAGGAGTTTTGAGGCACCCAGTGTGGATGCTGGTCTCTGAAGTCTGACAAGAGCAGCTAATGCTCTTAATGACAGAGACATCGCATGAAGCAGATTTTAATCGTTACGAGGACTGACTTAGTACTGCCGGCATGAGCTAACGCTCCCCCTCATAGTACCAGTCAGCCGTGTGGGACATAAAATGGAGATTATGAGACTTCCCACGCCTATTCTAACTTTCTCCTTTGTTCCTTCAAACTGTAAAAAGGCAGATCCTTTTTCTTTTTCTTTTTCTTTTTTCTTGATTTTATTTTCGAGACAGTCTCATGTAGCTCAAGCTGCCTTCAAACTTACCATAGAGCCAAGAAAGACCTTGAACTTATGAATTTATGGTCCTCCTGTCTCCACACCTTCTCAAGTATTAGGATTATAGGCATGTGCCACTCATGCTGGTAGCTGACATAATTTTCTTTCTTCCTTCTGCTGTAGTTAAAAACAAAACAAAACAATATTTCTGGAATTTTCTATACCTATACCTCAACATAGCTTTGGAATGTTTCCATCTTCCATGGACCGCACTGTTTTGTGATATCTGTACTGGCCTTCCCAGCATTCCTAGGGCCGGTTTCCTTTTGAGCTTTCTACTCCAAAGACTGAGTGGAGGGAACAATCAGTCCCTGCAGGTTTGGCCTCACCTCTCAGGAGCCAGGACCAGCATGTCCTTTGAGCATCAGTTCACAGTCCCCTTGGGCATGGTGGGGCCCACAGGCAGGGCAATCAGAGCTCTTTGTTAAACAGCGATGAAGGCCGGAGCACAAGTAACTGTGTCCTTTGTGCTGCCAACTTCAGTCTTTCAATAAATGAGTGTCCAGGTAAGCCCTGTCTCACATCTGTGCTGTGGTTCTTTTGCTTCTGTAAGAAATACTCAAGACAGGTAGGCACTGAGAAGAAAGGCTTGGCGCATGGTTCCGCCCACAGTCAGCTAGGATTGCTTTCTGATCTGTAGTAAGATGGAAAGGCTATGGCAGAACTGAACTGCTGGTCTCACTGCAGCCAAGTAACAGAAAGCAAAGGGGGCCCAGGCCAGCCTGGTCTACAAAGTGAGTTCCAGGACAGCCAGAGCTACACAGAGGAACCCTGTCTCGAAAAACCAAAAAAAAAAAAAAAAAAAAAAAAAAAAAAAAAGAAAAAAAAGAAAAACCAAAACAAAACAACAAAAAAAGTCCTGCTCTTCCAGGGAAGCCGCCAGCGATATGCCTCCTCCAGCTAGACCCCTCTTCCTAAGAACCCACTCAGCGGTGAAGTCAGACGGAGCGTTTCACTGGTGAGTTTAGCAGCCTGAGAAGCCAAATGCTGCGGAGAGCCCATGGCTCAGGATTTCCTCCTTACCACACAGTCCTTTGAGGGATGTGAGACACATTTCATATCCAAACAGCGACAGGCAGCAGGCTCCATGCTGCTATCGCCAGTGCGGTGGAGCCTGGGATAAGCGACAGGCAGCAGGCTCCATGCTGCTGTCGCCAGTGTGGTGGAGCCTGGGATAAGCGGCAGGCAGCAGGCTCCATGCTGCTGTCGCCAGTGCGGTGGAGCCTGGGATAAGCGGCAGGCAGCAGGCTCCTTGCTGCTGTCGCCAGTGCGGTGGAGCCTGGGATAAGCGGCAGGCAGCAGGCTCCTTGCTGCTGTCGCCAGTGCGGTGGAGCCTGGGATAAGCGACAGGCAGCAGGCTCCTTGCTGCTGTCGCCAGTGTGGTGGAGCCTGGGATAAGTTTCCTTTTCCTTAAAAACCACATCTGATGTTCAGACATTGTACTGGCATTACCTACGTTTTCCACCCAACGGTGACCAGTGTGATCCTATGACATCACCAACACCAACCGAGGCTCTCATCAGGAAACAGCACACATTGCCACATTTTGTCTATATTTGTAAATGTCTTCATCAGCATCGGAATGTGTAAATGTTTCACTGTGACACTTGGAAGCTGACTAACATCTTAACTGTCCCCATTCCTACCAAGAGAAATCTCATCTTTGCCCTCTGGCCTCTGACCTCCTCCCAGCGACATCATCTTACCTCCTTCATTTCAAGACATCCACTGACCCAGGGGATGCCCTTAAAGCCAGGTTCTACGGACACATGGTGGGTGACTTATGAAAACAGGACGCAAGATCTTGACCTATTTAGGGGTGAGAATCAGTAAACAGGCTTGCTTGCTTTCTTCCTTCCTTCCTTTCTTTCTTTTTTTAATGTATTTTTAAAATTTATTTATTTATTATATGTAAGTATACTGTAGTTGTCTTCAGACACACCAGAAGAGGGTGTCAGATCTCATTATGGATGGTTGTGAGCCACCATGTGGTTGCTGGGATTTGAACTCAGGACCTTTGGGAGAGCAGTCAGTGCTCTTAACCACTGAGCCATCAGTGGTTGTCAGCCCTTCTTTTTGCAAGACAGGGTTTCTCTGTGTAGTTCTGGCTGTCCAGGAATTCTCTCCAGTCTAGACTGGAACTCAGAGATCCACAAGCCTCTGCCTTCTGGGTGCTAGGATCAGAAGTGTATACAATATGCCCAGCTCCTGATTTTCTTTTCAAAAGACAAAGAAATTGGCCCCTCTAATTAAGTTCATGAATGACAACTCGGAGGCTTATTATTTATTAACAGTGCTTATGGCCTTTTGCTTTATGGGGGGAGCAGGTGTGTGTGAATGTTCATATGTTGCAGATATATGTATATGCAGTACACACATGTGGGGATGCAAGTGGGGGCCAGAGGTCAACACTGGGTTGCTCCTCAGGCTTTCTTTCTTTCTTTCTTTCTTTCTTTCTTTCTTTCTTTCTTTCTTTCCCTCTCTCTTTCTCTCTTTCTTTCTCTCTTTCTTTCTTTCTTTCTTTCTTTCTTTCTCTCTCTCTTTCTCTCTTTCTCTCTTTGTTCTTTCTTTCTTTCTAAGATTTATTTATTTTATGTATATGAGCACAGTGTAGTTGTCAGACACACCAGTAGAAGGCATCAGATTCCATTACAGATGGTTGTGAGCCACCATGTGGTTGCTGAGAATTGAACTCAGAACCTCTGGAAGAGCAGTCAGTGCATCAACATACTGGACACCACCTTTTGGGTTTTGTTTGTTTGTTTTTTGAGACAGAGTCTTGGGGCTGGAGAGGTCTCTTAGTAGTTAAAAGCTCTATAATCTCAAGGGTTGGAGATTACAGCACCCATCAGGATCCCAGCACCTTATTAGTAACAAGTGGGGTGTTCCACAAATGCCTGGAACTTCAGCTCTGAGGGAGCTAATGCCCTCAACTGGTCTCTGCACACTCACACAGCAAGCACATGTGCACACACACACACACACACTGTACACACACACACTGTACACACACACACTGTACACACACACACACACTGTACACACACACACTGTACACACACACACACACACACTGTACACACACTATCTTAGTCAGGGTTACTGTTGCTATGATGAAACACCAGGACCAAAGCAACTTGGAAGTTAATTTGGTTCACACTTCCACATTGTTCATCACTAAGGGAAGCCGGAACAGAAACTCAAACAGAATACAGGAGCTGATGCAATGGCCGTGGAGGGTGCTGCTTACTGGCTTGCTTCCATGGCTTGCTCAGCCTGCTTTTATTTATTTGTTTGTTTGTTTGTTTATTGAGACAGGGTTTCTCTGTGTAGCCCTGGCTGTCCTGGAACTCACTCTGTAGACCAGGCTGGCCTCAAACTCAGAAATCTGCCTGCCTCTGTCTCCCAAGCGCTGCTTGGCTCAGCATGCTTTCTTATACAACCCAGGCCCACCAGCTCAGGGATGGTACCACTCACAATGTCAATCGCTAACTAAGAGTATACCTTACAGGCTTGCCTATGACCTGACCTTATGGAGACATTTCCTTAGTGACGGCTCTCCCTCCTCTCAGGTGTACTGAGGTATTTAGGAATATGCGCATATATAAACAAAGAAAAGGAGTCATGAGATGGAGAGAATACAAGGGGGAGAGAGTGTATGAGCATTGTTAAGGTGAGCAGAGGGAAAGGAAAAAATGATATAACCAGATTTTAATTTCAAAAAAATTAGTATTAAAAAGTTAAATAAAGGGCCAGGCAGTGGTGGCTCACACCTTTAATCCCAGCACTTGGGGGGCAGAGGCAGGTGGATTTCTGAGTTCGAGGCCAGCCTGGTCTACAGAGTGAGTTCCAGGACAGCCAGGGCTACACAGAGAAACCCTGTCTCAAAACAAACAAACAACAAAAAAAGTAAATAAAATTTAAATACATTAAAATTGAAAAAAAAGGGAAGTCCAGGCTGGCCCAGAACTCATGCTCTTCCCGCTTTAGCCTCCCAAGTGCTGGGATTGGAGACGTGAGTGCACTACCACTTGAAAACTCTCAAGCGTCTAAGTGTGAGCAGATATCCAATTCAGCAGACAGAAGAGATGCATCTGATGTCAAATCTCCTGTGTACAACTTAACAAGAGCCAGCCTCCACCCATGCCTCTTCTCAGGGGTAACGTCTTTATCTCTCTTCTGTTTGGAATACGAGAGTCGGGGTGATCTATAAAGAATAGTGGTTCATTTAGTTTCCCATTCCGGAGGCTAGGGAGTCTGACATCGGTGCAGGCATCTAAGAACACCCACTTCCTGAATCCCTCCAGGCTTTGCACAGTGGTGCACACCTTTAATCCCAGCACTTAGGCAGAAGTGGACAGATCTCTGGTAGTTTCAGGCCAGCCTGGTCTACATGGTGAGACTCTGCCTCAAAGGGGAGAAAAGGAGGAGGAAGAGAAGTCCGTGACTCACCGTGTGACGCCCTCAGCTGGGTTGTGGTGGCTGAGAATGGACTTGGACATCACCCCTGCGGGGGAGTGCGGCACAGACTGAGCTCTTCACAGTGTCCCCACACCCATCACTGTCCCCACACCCGTCACAGCCAACTCCGTAAGAAGAGAAGAAAACAGGAATAAGCCTCCATATGGAATCTCCCAGCATAGCAAGCGAGACAAACCCAGAAGAGGAACTGTGAGATCCTATAGGTAGGGAGGCCCCACGGGCTTCCAGAGGGGATCATAACCTAGAAATGGAGTAGATCCCACCTCTGTCCCTCCCCTCTTGAGTTCCAGGACAGCCTGGTCTACCAAGTGAGCTGGAGGACAGTCAAGGCTACATAGTGAGACAAAGTGAACAGAGAGAGACAGAGACAGTGACAGACAGACGACAAACTAATTACAGTCCGATTTGGGCCAGCGAATAGGCACCAAATGCTGGCCTGCCATGCCCAGTTTGCCCAGTAATTCCTGTTCTTTCCCCACTGTTTTCAGCCCCTGATAACCAAGTGTTCCTAATGACAGTATAAGCCCTGCTCAGGGACTGACTTTCTCCTGTTGCCTCAGATTAGGGAGCCTTTGTCTCAAGATGGGGTAACTGTATTATGTGACTGTCCACTCTGACAGCACTCAGACCCCTCCCATCCCTGTCAAGTCCTGCAGCCTCATAAGCCAAACTGTGAGGCTCTTGTCTTTCCCAATCCAGGCAGTTCAGAGGCTGTGTTCCCCGAGTGTCACAGTTCCTGGGCTGGGCCGTTGCTAGGGCTTCTGTTCATCAGGTCTGGGGTTTCCCTTCTTCTGTACTGAAGATTGGTCCTGAAGGGTCTCTTCCCAGTTTTCCTGCCGAATCACAGCTAGTACTGTGGGTGGTGTCTGCATGCCTCTTTCTCATGATCATTGGCTTACGCGGGTGCCTTAGCTGCAAGCCTAACCACTCACGGTTGTCACGTGATCCTGCCCCATAGATACTACTCTCAGACATTGTGAAGTGTTCTCTAGTCCATCGGCAGTGTTGGGGGTGTCCCCATACAGCCAGGGAAGATTCATTCATTCATCAAAGAGGCATGCAACTCCATACCACAGACAAGATGGCCACCTAGGATCCCCACATAAATACCCCACCTTCAGAGGAGAGGCCTTGATCGCATGCCTCACCGATCACTCATAGCAGAGGCAGTGCACTTGCCACTACAGCAAGAAAGCAAGCCATTTCAGGCCACAGAGGGGAGACACATGGGGACGGGCTTCACAGATGTCCCACCCTCAGGCAGCACAGTTCCGTCTCATACTACCCACATCTGGGCCAATGCGCCTCCCAAACTCACCTTTGCCCCTTTCCTGTCCCTGTTGAACCATCGAGTGTTGTGTGGCTTTTCCTGGGTTACCTTTTCCCATTTACTACCAGTGGGGCAACAGCAGCCCAAGGAAGTGTTTCTACTCAAATCCAAGCTGCAAGAGCCAAGGATTTAATTAGAGAAACGTGCCCAAGTGTGGGAAGCTTCCTGGCAGCTAGTCACCAGAGGAGAGTCTCCCCAGCAACTGTTAACTGACTATGTCCTCAGGGAGAGAAGGGGTCTCCAGAGCCTCAGGAGCTCATGGGCTTCCTGTGCCCTTGAGCTCAGAGAGCCTCGTAAGCCCTGTTTCCTCCTATGAAGAAGTGTTCATGGGCCCACTCCTGGATGGAAGGGTCCAGTGCTCACAGATGCTCACAGATGCTCTGACCTGAACACGGTAACAGCTGCATCATGACAGAGGACAGAGTGCCACCGCATGCCACAGTGACCCCGTGTCTGGAGAAGAATGCAGACATGAGGTGTGTACTGTGTAGTGTATGTGTTCAAGGAACAGAGTCAGGGACTCAGCTTTCATGTGATAACAATGGGTATACATGAGGGCAGCTACCACACACACACAACACACACAAACATACTGCACACACACACACACACACCACATACACACACCACACAACACATAAACCTCATACACACACACACACTACACACATATACACACATATACACCACACACACACACTCATCACACACACGTACACCACACATACATACACCACACACATACACACATATACGCACACATACGCTCCCACACACACACACAGATAATATCTCACACCGAAAAACAAAATACCTTGCACCTGAGGCTACAGGACTAATGACAAAAGCTAAGGGGACCGGTGACTCCTAGAGAACAGGAAAATAGCTGTCTGGGGAGCCCCCCAATTTTTTCATATATTTTATTTACACGTATTTTCAATGTAAATTTATTTTATTTTATTTTGTTTTTTCAAGACAGAGTTTCTCTGTGTAGCGCTTGCTGTCCTAGAACATGACCTGAGGCTGCCAGTGGCCACGGATTCCTGGGTTCCTGAAAGGAAAGCTGGGGGTGGAAGGGAAGGACAGCGAGAGAAACAACGAGCCAAGACAAAGTTCTCTGATCAAGGCTCAAATGAAAACCCAAGGACCCATCCCTTTGTTTCCGCTGGGTTCTGTTGCTTGTTTCAGCAGGATTGAGCTGCAAAGCAGGCTCTTCAGCAGCTCAGGGGGCGGGCAGTTCTCAGTTCTCTGGCAGAAGAGGTAGAGGTAGCAAGGCCAGACTCCAGTGTGGGAGGAGGGTTGTTTAGCCAACTCAAGGCTGGGGGAAAGGCACATTGATCTACAGACCAGACTGGCCTCGAACTCAGAGATCTGTCTGCCTCCAAGTACTGGGATTAAAGGTGTTCACCACCACCACCTGGCATACATTTTTTTTTAAAAGATTTATTTTATTTATTATATGTAAGTACACTGTAGCTGTCTTCAGACACTCCAGAAGAGGGAGTCAGATCTCGTTACAGATGGTTGTGAGCCACCTTGTGGTTGCTGGGATTTGAACTCTGGACCTTCGGAAGAACAGTCGGGTGCTCTTACCCACTGAGCCATCTCACCAGCCCATACATTTTTATCTTCATGAAAATTACAAATAAAAAATTACAAATAAAAATACTCTGGGCAGCACACACCTTTAATCCCAGCCCTGGGAGACAGAGGCAGGTGGATTTCTGAGCTTGAAGCCAGCCTGGTCTAGAGAGAGAAGTCCAGGACAGCCAGGGCTACACCAAGAAACCTTGTTCCAGTAAAAAACAAAGGTTCTGGTAACATGTCTAAACAAATCAAGGTCAGGAATGGAAGCCACTATGGTGCCTCCTCCTGGGAAATAGTGAAGAGAATTGAAATCCACATACAGGTCACTCGCTTTCTGTGGTAAGACTGAGATGAAGAGAGGAACCATGGCCATCTGGCACTGTGGTTCCTGCACGGAAGCAGTGTCTGGCAGAACCTGGACCTACAACACTGTGGGAATCATCAGAGGGGTCTGCTATGAGAAGTCTAAAGGAACTGAGAGACTAGGAGAATCACTATCATTTGAGGCACGTCTGACCCCTGCAAGATATAGGTTAATTCACGTGAAAAAAAAAAATCTGGGCTGGAGAGATGGCTCAGTGGGTAAGAGCACTGACTGCTCTTCCAAAGGTCCTGAGTTCAAATCCCAGCAACCACATGGTGGCTCACAACCATCCATAATGAGATCTGACGCCCTCTTCTGGTGTGTCTAAAGACAACTACAGTGTACTTATGTATAATAATAAGTAAATATTTAAAATACATAAAAATAACTGAGTCTGGAGAGATGGCTCAGTGGTTAAGAGTGGAGTTGGATTTCCAGCACACATGTCAGGCAGCTTACAGGTACCTTTCACTGCAGCCCTGGGAGTCCTGAAGCCTCTGGCCTCTTATGTGCCAGACATATAATAAAAAATAACAAAAAGTCTGTTTTTTTTTTTTTTAAAGTACAACTATCTGAAAGGCTGAGTGTTTGGCCTAGCAGTACAGTACTTGCCTAATATGTACAAGACTCTACACTTTAATTTTTCCCCTTCCCTTTTTCCCTCTTGCTCCAGGTCCCGCTTGCTCCGGAACCCCCTCCTCACTCCAGCCCCCGTTTGCTCCGGCCCATAGGTTCTTTATTTATTTTTCATTACGGATGGTTGTGAACCACCATGTGGTTGCTGGGATTTGAACTCATGACTTCTGGAAGAGCAGTCAGTGCTCTTACCCACTGAGCCATCTCACCAGCCCTAATTTTTTTTATTATTATAATTCATGGGTATGGGTGTTTTGCCTCTCTCTCTCTCTCTCTCTCTCTCTCTCTCTCTCTCTCTCTGTGTGTGTGTGTGTGTGTGTGTGTGTGTGTGGACTATGTGCATGGCTGGTTTGTGGAGGCCAGAAAATGACATGAACTGAGTTACAAATGGTGTAGCAACCAGCACTCTGAGGTTTGGAGCTGTTTCTCCAGACCTGATCTTTTCCCCTCCCTCTTATTCCCCCTTCCTTCCTTCCTTCCTTCCTTCCTTCCTTCCTTCCTTCCTTCCTTCCTTCCTTCCTTCCTTTCCTTCTTTCTTTCTTTGTTCCTTTTCTTTCTTTCTTCTTCTTCTTTTTTTTTTTTTTGGTTTTTCGAGACAGGGTTTCTCTGTGTAGCCCTGGCTGTCCTGGAACTCACTTTGTAGCCCAGGCTGGCCTCGAAATCAGAAATCCGCCTGCCTCTGCCTCCCGAGTGCTGGGATTAAAGGTGTGCGCCACCACGCCCGGCTTCTTTTTTTTTTTTTTTTAAGACAGGGTCTCACCATGTAGCCTCTGACTTAAAGTAATTCTCCTGCCTCAGTCTCCCAGTTGCCATTACTACAGTTGGGAGCTGAAATATCATGGCTTTGTGTTAAGCCAGGAATGATGGTGCACACCTTTAGTTCCAGCACTTGCAAGGCAGAGGCAGGTAGACTTCTGTGGGCAAGGCCACCTAGTCTACACAGTGAGTGTCAGAACAGGCATGTGGAGAGATCACGTCTCCAAAGAACAAAACAGAAGCTGTTTTAACAGGGCACGTGCCTATAGTTTTAGCTCTTTGGAAGCTAAGGCAAGGGGACATTAATTTCCGAGGCCAGTCTGGGTCATATAGTTTTAATTATCACAAAAAGAAGATGGTTGTAAAGAGAGAGCCCTGACCAAGGCCTTTCAGTGATTTATATTTCATCTTTATAAGAAATGATTGGTACAGCTGTAGCAATCAAAGTATGGCGATGATCTTTACAACTTAAAGGCATAACTGTTTTATTTAGCTTGCACTTCAGTGAGTGGGCAGTTGCACAGGCCTGTAACCTCTTCTCTCAGGAGAAAGCCGGTAGAGCATCCGTTAGAGGCTGGCCTGGCTATGCAGTGAGTTCTAGTCCAGTGTGGGACACACAGCTAGACACGGTATCAAGAGGAGAACAGGAGAAAGAAATAGAGTAGCGACAGCCACTGTGCAGCTGCTGACACAGCCTTGCAGGACAGGACCTTACGGGCTCTATGGGCTACAGTCCCACCCTTCAGTTGCCTGGATCACAGGCGCATGAGTGAGGAAGCCGGATTGGAAGTGGATCTCACCCCAGCTGCAGAGCTCTTACTGTTACTTGGGGCTTCAGTGGTCCCAGATGAGGCTGGGGGTGAGGCAAAATGTAGCCTTTCTGTTCTGCTCTTTCTAAGCTCCACCCACAGAAAGAACCAAGGCGCACCGCACCAGGAGTGTTGTTTTATGCTATGAAGCGTGGGGATTTTGTTTTGTTTTGTTTCTACTTCTGTTTCTCTATGTAGACCACACAGTATCCTTCTGCCTCAGCCCGTAATCGAGTGCTGAGATTAGAAGTATGCATTGGCTTATTTGTTTTTGAGATGGGGTTTCCCTATGTAGCCCAGGCTGTGCACAAGCTTGCCTCCCCAGTGCCAGGATGCAGGCATACATCAGCACACATGCTTTATGGTGGGGTTTTGTACAGAGATGGATAACTAAACTAAATACTATGGGGAAAGTGTGTAGTTGTATATTAATGTACATAGAGTAAACCAGAGAACGTCTGTAACTCTTAGAATACTACATTGGGGCTGGTGAGATGGCTCAGCGGTTAAGAGCGCCGACTGCTCTTCCAAAGGTCCTGAGTTCAAATCCCAACAACCACATGGTGGCTCACAACCATCCATAACGAAGTCTGATGCCCTCTTCTGGAGTGTCTGAAGGCAGCTACAGTGTACTTACATATAATAAATAAATAAATAAATAAATAAATAAATAAATAAGAATACTACATTGATCAAAGGACACTAAGTTAATTATGACCCTGTTCCAATGTTGTACATACATATATATATATATATATACACACACACACACATATATATATATATATATATATATATATATATATATATACATATATTTCAAGACTATCCAATGAGAAAAGCAAAATGTCTCTCTCTCATCCTTTTGGATATTGATGGAGATGCCACAGGAAGATTACTTCAAGGGATTAAAGTAGCAGACAGGAAATCCTCTGATTAAAAAGAAGTTGGGCATAATGGCACCAGTCCCAGCACTGGTGAAGAAGAAGCAGGAGATCACAAGTTCAAGACCACCCCAGGCTGCAGAGCAAGACCTTGCCTTGAAAGAAGGTGGAGAAAGTCAGAGAACTGGCTCAACAGGTAAGGGCACTGTGGACAAGCTTGAGGACCCAAGGTCAGTATCTGGACCCTATGGAGCAGAAGAAAAGAACCGATCTCCACTTGTGCACATGCAGCACACGCACACACGCACGCGCACACACACACTCGGCTGCTCTAACGTGTACGGACAGCATTAGGATGGCTGCAAGTGCACTGAGCTGAGATTACAAAACCAGCAGCGAAAAGGCCACAGCTATATTTGGAAGAAGGAAGAGACCGACCCAGTGCCTAGGGTGGGTGGTGTAACAGCAGCGGCAGATGACCAAGAGGAAGCAGAGCTTCACCACTTTCATCATGTTTGTCTTTGCAACCAGAAGAAGATGCTCAGGATTAAAATGACTTGAGGTTGCAGTTAGGGGCTGGAGTCGATGGCAAAGCAGTGGTGAAGTAGCTGCTGGGATGATGTTTGAAGAAAGTAGGAGGAGGAGGAGGAGAGCAAACTAACGAGAGAGAGAGAGAGAGAGAGAGAGAGAGAGAGAGAGAGAGAGAGAGAGATCCTCCGGGAAGAGGAGAAGGGCTTTAACTCCATCAAGGAGGTGTAGACCACAGACTTGGATCTCGTCCTCCCTCTAGAGTCCAACAGAAGCTGTGTGCAGTCTTGCAGCCATTGTAGACAACTGTTGAGTGAAAGGTTTGGAAAAAAGAACATACTGCAAATGATCAATGCCGTTCTACCTTGCGCTTGTAAACTATCTGGAATGAGTTAGCCTTGAATTCTGGTCTCCCTGTGGCCGTCTGCGTGCAGGGCAGGAACAGCAGGAAGTTGCATGAGCTAAGTGAACTTCCCTTCCCTGTCCCCCCACAGCAGCAGCAGCAGCAGCGTTACCATACTGCTGACAGGGAACTCTGGGCCTTTGTTTGCTTTGGGCCTTGATCTCAGAAAGCAAAAAGCGACAAAGTCCTTTGGGAAAATCAGATGACATAAGGAAACACGGGCAGTCGGTTGGTGGCTCCCCAACAGTTTCAACATCAGCCAAGCAAGTGTGGTGCTGCACACCTGTAATGCCGGCACCTGAGAGGCAGAGGCAGGGGGAGCTGGACATTGAGAGCTAGCCTGGACTACATAGGGAGACTTGATTTCAAAACCTACCATAGAAGCTGGGCCTGCGGCCACAGGCCTGTAATTCCAGCTACCCTGGAAATGGAGTAAAGAGAAACACAGCTTCCAAGCCAGCCTGAACTCAGGGCTACTCAAGAGTATTCTGGGTGACTTATCAGGCCCTGTCTCAAAACACAACTGTGAGGATCAGTTCAAAGGCATCCTCAGCAACATAGCAAGTTCAAGACCAGTTTTGAGGACTAGAAAAAAACCAGAAACACTAGAATAATCGGGCAGGGCACGGTGGTTCATCCTTTAACCCCAGCACTTGGCAGAGGAATGAGAATCTGAGTTTGAGGCAAGCCTGGACTACATAGTGAGTTCAAGGCTAGCCAGAGGCACATAGAAAGACCCTGTCTCAAAAAAAAAAGATTATAAACTAAGCTTTATAGAGTCAGCAAAAATATCAGAATAAAGACCTACAGACCTATGGGGATTCATTCCTTAATAAAAGTAATAGGGAAAAAAAAAAAAAGCTGAAATCAACTTTCAAACTAAAAGTCAACCAGACTTAAACAACTTGTTTAAGAAGACTAGCTGAGGCCCTGAAGAGAGGGCTCAGCAGTTAAGAGCACTGGCTACTCTTCAGGGATCCAAGTTCAATTCCCAGCCAGAACCATCTGTAGATCCAGTTCCAGTAGATTTGATTGCCTTCTTCTGGCCTCCTGGGGCACTAGGTATACACAAGGTGTACAGACAGACAGACAGACACACACACACACACACACACACACACAGGCAGGATATGAACTCTCCTGCTGCATATGTAACAGAGGATCGCCTTCTTAGGCCCCTTGTTCCTAGGGAGGCTCGACGCCCCAGCATAGGGGAATGCTAGGGGACTGAGGCAGGAGTGGGTGAGTGGGTGGGGAAGCACCCTCATAGAGGCAGGGGAAAAGGAGATGGAAAAGGGAGGTTTCAGAGGGGAAACCAGGAAGGGGGACAACATTTGAAATGTAAATAGATGGGGCTGGAGAGATGGCTCAGAGGTTAAGAGCACTGACTTGATCTTCCAGAGGTCCTGAGTTTAATTCCCAGCAACCACATGGTGACTTCCAACCATCTGCAATCAGATCCAATGCCCTCTTCTGGTGTGTCTAAAGACAGCTACAGCATACTCATATATATATAAATAAGTAAATGTAAATAAATAAATGTAAATAAATAAAATAACCAATTAAAAAAACAAAGAAATTCTTAAAATTCTCAAAAGATTAAAAAAAAACTTTTTAAAACTTGATGAATTCTGAATGTTGGTAAAGACAGGTACTTTTGTGGAGGTTTTTTTTGTTTTGTTTTGTTTTGTTTTTTGACAAGTTCTCATTACGCAGCCCTGGCTGGCTTCCGGAGTGCTGGGATCAAAGGCCTAGGTCAGCAACCTTGATGCTTTTTAAATTGCCTTAATCTAGTAGGATGTAAACTCAAGTCCAGCCTGAGCTACAGAGCAAACCCATTTCTCAAAAACCAAACATAGCAGCCAAAAACAAAAAGCAAGCAAGCAAGCAAACAAACAAACAAACCCTAGGCCAGCTGGTCCAGCAACTAAAAGCAGTTTGTGCCAAGCCTGGTAACTTTGACTTGATCCCTGGACTCCATATGACAGAAGGAGAGAATTTACTCCAGAAAGTTGTTAAGCTGCCTTGTTTATGTCATCTGAGAAGAGGAAGCCTCAAATGAGAAAATGCCTCCATGAGAGAGAGAGGGCCCAGCCCATTGAGGGTGGGGCCACCCCATGTGGAGGTCCTAGGTTCTGTAAGAAAGCAGACTGAGCAAGCCATGAGGTGAAAGCCAGTTTAACAGCAGCACCCCCACCACACCTACCCCCCATGGCCTCTTTCCTAGCCCCTGCTTCCAGGTTCCGCCCAGTTTCTAGGTCCTAGTTCAGCTTCCCACAATGGACTTTGATTCAGGATATGCAAGCTAAATAAACCCTTTCCTCCACAAGTTGTCTTGGGTGATGGTGTTTTATCACAGCAATAGAAACCTTGACTGAGGGCTGGAGAGATGGCTCAGCAGTTAAGAGCACCGACTGCTCTTCAGAAGGTCCTGAGTTCAAATCCCAGCAACCACATGGTGGCTCACAACCATTCGTAATGTGATCTGATGCCCTCTTCTGGTGTGTCTGAAGACAGCTACAGTGTACTTATGTATAAATCTTAAAAAAAAAAAAAAAAAAACCCTGACTGAGACATTTGTCCTCTGGCTGCCACACGTGTGAGTTGGCACACACACACTCAGTTGTTTAACACACACAATAAATGTAATAAAAAGAATAATAAAAAGAAGCATGCCGGGCGTGGTGGCGCACGCCTTTAATCCCAGCACTCGGGAGGCAGAGGCAGGCGGATTTCTGAGTTCGAGGCCAGCCTGGTCTACAAAGTGAGCTCCAGGACAGCCAGGGCTATAAAGAGAAACCCTGTCTCGAAAAACCAAAAAAAAAAAAAAAAAAAAAAAGAAGCATAAGTTAAAAAGAAGAGAAAAGAATCCATTTAAAAGCAGTCGTGTACATGCAGGCAGAGGCAGGTGGATTTATGAGTTCAAAGCCAGCCTGGTCTCACAAAAAATTGAACATGAGCCGCACTAACTGGCCACCTCTGTCCTTGTCCCAGATGACCCAAAAGCTAAAGCTTCCTGTATGGGAGAACAAAACTACTGTGATTGTGGGTACGGTCACAGATGATGCGCAGATTCTGCAAGTGCTCAGGCTGAAGGTGTGTGCCCTGCAGTGAGCAACCGGGCCCGAAGTCGCAGTCTCAAAGCTGGCAGTAAGATCCTCAGCTTCGACCAGCTGGCCCTGGAGTCTCCCAAGGACCGAGGCACTGGGTTCCTTCCTGGTCCTCGGAAGGGCCGAGAGGTATAGGCTCCAGGAACCACACACAGCCACCCCAAACCCTATGTCCGGTCCAAGGGCCGGAAGTTCGAGCGTGCCAGAGGTGGAATGGCCGAAGCTACAAAAACTAACCCTGGATCTTACTGTTAACAAAAAAGCTTTGGATGTTGAAAACAAATAAACAAACAAACAAATCCATCCCCACTGAAGCCACTCAAGGGTCCTACTTCAAAGCCACATTCCAAAGCAAGTGTCCTTATTGGGGCTGCACTGTAGTCCTCTGGTAGCGCCCTTAGAAGCGGTCAACAGCTGACCCTGCTTGGTGGTTCCAAAGGATCTGATGCCCTCTGCTGGTTATCTTGAGCACAGCATGCACGTGGTGTACATAATACAGGTAGGCAAAATTCTCATACATATAAAACTAAAACTAATAAATCTTAAAAGGAAATAGCTTAGGCAAGTCACAAATCCAATAAGGAGGCAAACAACCAAAACAAGCTCTATGGGGGTTGGAGAGATGGCTCAGCGGTTAAGAGCACTGACTGCTCTTCCGAAGGTCATGAGTTCAAATTCCAGCAACCACATGGTGGCTCACAATAATGAGATCTGATGCCCTTTTCTGGTGTGTCTGAAGATAGCTACAGTGTACTTAGATATAATAATAAATAAATCTTTAAAAAATATTAAAAAAAAAAAAAACCAAGCTCTATGGGCTCAGGAGAGGGCTCAGCAGGCAAGAGGGTTTGCTGCTCTTGCAAAAGAGCCAGGTTCAAGTCCTAGCGTCTACTAGGTGGCTAACAACCATTTGTAATTCCAGTTTCAGGGGATCCAATGTCCTTTCTGGCCTCCACAGGCACAAGACGCACATGTGTTGGGATTAAAGGCGTATGCTACCACCACCTGTCAATGCAACAAACCTTAGAGTCACTTGGAAAGAGAGTTTTAATGAGGAGTCACCTAAACAAAGGTGACAGACATATAGGCATGTCTGTGAGGATTGCCTTGATTGTTAATTGAATGTGTGTGGCACCACTTCCCGGACTGAGCCCTGGGCTTTATAGGAAGACTGAGTAGTCCCTGAGCATGAGGCTGAGGGGACCAGCTGTCCCACGCTCTGGCCACTGAGATGTCCATGCAGTAATGGACAGTAACTTGTAAGCCTTAAGATAAGCCCCTCCCTCCTTTTCCTCAAGGTGTTTTTCACAGCAACAGAGATGGAAATCGAACACCTACCTCGTTCAGGGCTCTGCCTTCTTTCTCTCTTTCCATCTCAAGCACTACAAACTCCAAACAAAGCAAAACACTAAAGATGCCCAAGTAACTAAAGGAAATCACGCTTGAAGAAGTAAAAGAGAGGGCTGGATAGATAGAGCTCGAATCAAACAAAAAGAAAGAAAAAGAAGAGAGAAAGAAACACCAGACCTGGTTCTTTAAGCTACGAGATGGAAATCTGAGCCCACAAGAGCATCAGCGAAGAGAAGGTCACCTTGAAAGACAGTGTTAATTTATAGGGTTTTTTTTTCCCCTACCCTTGAAATATTTTAGAGGCAGTTGTACTGAGCACCTCAGCTCATACCAGCATTCCAAGTCCTTCGGAAGCTGAAGCTGAAGGACCTCTGAGATACAGAGCTAGGCTCAGCCTCAAAACAACAACTATAACCCATAATGCCGATCTCTCAAGGATGCGTAAAGATGCAGTCCCCGCAGCTAAACACAGGGCAGCGACATCTGTGAGGTTTGATCTGACAGAAGAACCGAGAGAGGAAAGAGACGATTCAATAGCAACAGTGAGAGACTTCGATGCTGCAAAGGAACAAAGGACTTGAACACTGTGCACAAGCCAAACCTAAAGGTCACCGTGAGGACGCCCTGCCCAGCGACAGCAGATGTGCACAGTACCACAGAGATGTCCTCCAGGACAGACCATATGCCAGACTACAGAGCTACCCTCCACGAGTTTTAAAGGACTCAAGTCGTACGGAGAAAATGTCTCAATCACCAGAGCTCAAAATAACAACAAAAGAAATTAAGGGAATTCAAAATTATGTGGAAACTAGGCAACACTATTTGAGAACTAAAAAAAAAAAAAAAAAAAAAAAAGGAAAATCACATTGAGGAAGTAGAAAACACATTGGGATAAGTGAAGATGAATTTACAACCTACCAAAGCCCACGGGCTGTGGGGCCAAGCAGACAGCACACAGCTGGAGTTCTGGAACTTGGAGGGCAGAGGCAGCAGTTTCACAACTGGAGGCCAGCCAGAGCCAGGTTACAAAGATAACACTAACTTCACACAGCTATTATAACATGAGTAAGATGGGGCATCGTTTTCCTCTCTGATTAGCCATGACCTACCTTGCACAGCGTGGGGGTCTGAATGAGAACGGTCTCCACAGGCTCATCTCTTTGAATATTTGCTTCCCAGTGGACTGTTTAGGAAGGAGGAGGAGGAGTGGCTGTGTAGGAGAAGGCAAGCTAAGGAGAGTGGGCTTTGAGATTTCAAAAGCCTATACCAGTTCCAGTTTCTCTCTACCTCCAGATCAGGGTAGCTCTCTCAGCTCCTTCTCCAGCACCATGCCTGCATGCTACCATGTTGGATGGTACCATGCTACCTGCCAGGATGATGATGAACTAACCCTCTGAAACTGTAAGCCAGCTCCTAGTGAAATGTTTTCTTTTTATAAGGGTTGCCTTGGTCAAGGTGCCTCTTTACAGCAATAAAACAGTAACTAATACACTCAATAAGTGTGTGTGTGTGTGTGTGTGTGTGTGTTTTCTTGAGAGAATTTTGTTCTATAGCTAAGATAGGCCTGGAACTTACCATGTAACCCAGGCTGGTCCTAGATACTCCATCCTCTTGCCTTAGCCCCTAGGGACCAGGTGCACCATGTGCTTAGAAATCAATACTTGCTGAAACCGTAGCTGGCTGTTTCTGCAGCTCACAGGAAGTGAAGTTAAAGACACAGACAAGAAGAGATTTTGAAAGAAGTTCAGGAACTTAAGATTACCACTAGTTATGTAATAAGTTCAAAGCCATCCAGGGCTACATAAGACTCAGTCTCAAAAACAAACGAATGAACAAACAAACCAAAAAAGGGCTGGAGAGATGGCTCAGTGGTTAAGAGCACTGATTGCTTTTCCAAAGGTCCTGAGTTCAATTCCCAGCAACCACATGGTGGCTCACAACTATCTGTAATGGGATCTGATGCCCTCTTCTGGTGTGTCTGAAGACAGTATACTCAAACAAACAAACAAACAAAGAGTCTTGCAGCCTCCACATTTGTAATCATCACAGTGCATCACCCTCCAGCACGCCTATGACAGACTGTGGTGAGTTTCTTGGAAGAACACACCATACGTGAGGCACACAGGTAGCTCAGGTTGGAGATTTGGGGGAGGTATTTATAGAAGTGAAGAAAGTATTGGGCCAGCCAGGCAGTGGTCACATAGGCCTTTAATCCCAGCACTCAGGAGGCAGAGGCAGGCAAGTCTCTGAGTTTCCAGCCAGCCTTTACAGTTCCAACATGGCCAGAGCTACACAGAAAAAAAACATTGCCTTGAAAAAACAAAAAGAAGCCAGGCAGTGGTGATGCATGCCTTTAATCCCAGCACTCTGGAAGCAGAGGCAGGAGGATTTCTGAGTTCGAGGCCAGCCTGGTCTACAGAGTGAGTTCCAGAGAAACCCTGTCTCGAAAAACCAAAAATAAATACATAAGTAAATAGATAAGTAAATAAATAAAATAAGAAGGGCAGGTATAGTGGTGTAGGCTTTTAATTCCATTACTCAGGAGGCAGAGGCAGGCAGGAGGCCAGCCTGGACTATAGAAAGAGTTCCAGGGCAGCCAGGGCAACACAGAGAAACCCTGTCTTGAAACACCCCCCCCCCCCCAAATAAGAGACCTGAATTTAAACCCAGCACTCATGTCAGGTGGCTCACAACTCCGGGTGACTTCAGCTTCAGGGCATCCAACGCCCTCTTCTGGCCCCCCAGGCACCTGTGCACAGGTGGCATTTACTCACACAGACACACACACTTCACAACTATGCATAAGTAATATAATATTGGTGGTGCTGGAGAGATGGCTCAGTCACTAAGAGCACTGGCTGCTCTTGCAGAGGACCTGGGTTTTGTCCCAGCATCACATGGTTGCTTACAACCACACGTAACTCCAGTTCCAGTGCTCTCCTCTGACCTTCGTGGGCACCAGGCACACGGAGTATGTATATACATAGAGGCAAAACACTCTGTCTTGGTTACCTTACTATTGCTATGATAGACCTAACTGACCAAGGCAACTTATAAAAGTAAGCTTTTTATAAGCCCCAATTTAGGGCTTATAGTTTCAGAGGGTTAGAGTTCATAAGCCATAATGACAGTGAGTACGGCAGCAATCAGGAAGGCATGATTCTGGAACAATATTGAGAGCTCACATCTTACGACACAATCGGGGGGGGGGGGGGGGAGAAGGGGGGAGGGGAGAAGGAAGGGAAGAGGAGGAGAGGAGAGGGAGAGGCACTCAGAGTGCAGCAAGTCTTTTGAAAACCTCAAAGCCCACCCGCAGTGACATACCTCCTTCAACAAGGACACACCTCCTCGTTCTCTCAAACAGTCCTACCAACTGGGGGGCCAGTTACTAAAATCCATGCATCTATGGGGACCATTTCCTTTCAGATCACCGCTCTTACCCATGAGCTGCTGGAGAACACAGTGCCCAGGTCCTTTCGTTCTCTGCACTTCATTGTCTGCTTTTCCCCAGCTGAACGTCATTTCCTTCATTTGGCTGGTGCGAGGATTGCAGGGGATGATATATACGTGAAGGTGACTGGAGGAGAAGAGATATTCAGTCTACCTTAATTACTACCTTAAAGAGACGGGGTCACTTTATGTAGTCTTGGAACTCGCTATGTAGATCAAGCTGTCCCAGAACTCACAGAGAAATGCCTGCCTTTGCCTCTCAAGTGCTGAGATTAAAGGCGACCGCCACTACTTTAGTTAAATGTTGGTCTGTAAAGGAGTCTGAGAAATCCCAAAATCCCAGCCCGATCCTTAAACGAAATTCCAATCTCAGCCATTAGGGGGAGAGTGCAGTCGCGCTCCCTTACCCAGAGGCGTGAGGGTGGTGGCACGCCCCGCCCATCTCTCCAGCCTTTCCCTTGCACAGGAAAACTCTGCTCAAGAAACCCCACTTAAAACAGAACCCCACGCTACTTTCTGAGTCACTATATCCTCCTGCAGCAGCAATGTGATCTGGCAAGAGTCGCTCTCGGGCTTTCACTACTTCCTGAGGAGCATCCAAAGTCCAAAGTCTGCCTAAAGCTAAGACCTTCATCAGTCTGGGCTGCCTCATTAGAGCTATCCTGGCCCTCCTGTAGATCCTTTTCTGCAGCTGCCAGACAAGACAGGCTCCTGCCTCTATCCCTTAGCATATGCTGTTCCCTTTCCTCGACATCCTCTCTCCATTTCCAGCTTCTGCAACCTCACTTATGTTTCAGTGACTGAAGGCTACCTCCTCAGCCATGGGGTGATGGCCCACACCTTTAATCTCAGCACTTCCAAGGAGTGAGTTTGAAGCCAGCGTGGTCTACAGAGTGAGTCCAGGACAGCCAGGGCTACATAGAGGAACCCTGCCTCTAAAAACAAAAATAAATACATAAGATAATGAAATAAAAGGCCACCTCCCCAATTCTCCTGAAAGTGACCTTGCCCCCTCCAGTTTTGGGGGGTTTACCTTTGATATATTTTCTCTTTATATGACCCAACTTGGCCTTGAACCTGCCTCAGTCTCCTAAGTATTGTGTTTATAGGCATTTGCCACCACAGCTCCTATCATGAGGTTTTAATCCAGCCAGTCTGACTACAGCAAGTTCCAGGTCTTCAGTAAGAGCCTGTATTATACAGCAATCATCCATCAGCCGAGCCCAGAATGTTGCTCAAAGTGCCATATAATTAAGCCTATCAAAGCAATTACCAAAGAAGTCATCGATCTAATCGGTACCTCTTAAACTTTAGTGATGTGGGAGCTCTGGGGAATCCGAAGCTCAGCCTCATTGACCTGAGCTACATACAGTGCTTGGCCATAGGTCTCTCTGAACACTCATGATTGGTTCTATTGTCTCTTGATCTGTAACTTGCACAAGCACTTTTTCCCAATACCCTGGGGAGAAACAAGCCTAGGCTCTGTGTGTTTGTGAGGCTCCTGGATCACACAGTTCTGGAAAATGAGGTGGGATGGCAGCACCTGAGTGTGGCTTCCATGTGAGCCGTCTATGGCTCCGAGACAGTGTGGTATCTGCGAGAGTCTCTGTGTGAAAAGACATCTTACAGTAGTGGCCCCTTCTTGACTCAAGTCAGCTAACTTAACTCTCAGACTCCCCATATGTTAGATGATTGATTCATTTAAAAGTGTGAGGCTGGGAGAGATGGCTCAGCAGACCCAGAGGGCCTGAGTTGCCAGCACCCGTATCAGGCAGCTCACAACCAACTGTGTGTCACTGTATGTATCACACAATTCTGAAAAACCCACAGTGGGCTATACCCTTCCCCATCACTCACTAATTAAGAAAGTGCCCTACAGCTTGTTTTTTTGAGACAGGGTTTTTGAGACAAGTACTGGGATTAAAGACGTGCGCCACCACTGCCTGGCCTTACAGTCATAGCTTGTGGAGGCATTTTCTCAACTGAGGTTCCCTCCAGTGGCCCTAGCTTGTGTGCCTGCACAGGTGGAGAGCCAAGCGGTTCATTGATGGCTCGGGGGCCAGGGCAGGTCCAAATCCTGTGGGTGCTGCTGCTTACTGAGATGCCTGGTTCTGGGTTCTCCGACTTTCCAGATCTGATGACCCCACCACCACAACTCTAGCCTTGCTAAGCATACAGACCCCACCACACCCTCAGGGCCAAACCCTGTCAGTTTATGGGGGCTGGAGAAATGGCTCAGTGGTTAAGAGCACTACCTTCTCTTCCAAAGGTCCTGAGTTCAAATCCCAGCAACCACATGGTGACTTACAACCATCCATAATGAGATCTGATGCCCTCTTCTGGTGTGTCTAAAGACAGCTACAGTGTACTTACATAGAACAAATAAATAAATCTTTAAAAAAAAAAAAGCCGGGCGTGGTGGCACACGCCTTTAATCCCAGCACTCCGGAGGCAGAGGCAGGCAGATTTCTGAGTTCGAGGCCAGCCTGGTCTACAGAGTGAGTTCCAGGACAACCAGGGCTATACAGAGAAACCCTGTCTCAAAAAAAAACAAAACAAAAAAACCCAAAAAACAAAAAAACAACCGGTTGGTTTGAATTTCAGACTTAAGTGTACGGTATGATGTTACAGGTCTATAATCACAGCACCTTCACACATACACACTTATAACACAGACACACAAACATTAAATAACAGAACACATTTTAAACATGCCTAGCATTGGTCTGCCAGGCACTGGAGGTACAATAATGAACATGATATGATCCCTAGCCATCCATCTGCAGGAACCAGACGGAGCCTAGACTGTGGGTTCCTGTGGCACAGAAGCAAAGGAATAATTTTTATTGTATTTATGCACTTAGAGACAGGATCCTGGGGCCGGATAGATGGCTCAGTGATGAAGAGCCTGTTCTTCCAGAGGTCCTGAGTTCAGTTCCCAGCAACCACATGCTGACTTACAGTCATCTATGATGGCATCCAATGCCCTCTTCTGATGGGCAGGCAGACAGAGCAGTCATATACATAAAATACATAAACAAGCCTTTAGAGACAGAAGCTCACTGTATAGCCCAGGCTAGCCTCAAACTGACAGTCATCCTACCTTGGCCTTCCAAGAGAACACAGGATTCTGGTTGTCTTTGTCAAATCTAATTATTGTATTTGTCTAATCTAATTAATAATGTGTAGAGGTACCTGAGTGCACCATGTGTATGCAGGAGCCCTCGAAGGTCAGAAGAGGATGTTGAATCCCCAGGAACTACATGCTTGTGAGCTGCCACGTGGATGCTGGGAACTGAACCTGGAGTCTCTGCAGAAGCAGTAAGTGCTCTTATCCCTGAGCCATCTTTCCAGATTGTCAAATCCAAACTTAGAAATGACATCCTTAGTGCTGGAGAGATATGTTAACCTTGAAGAACACATACCGCTCTTCCAGAGGACCCCCCAAGTTTGATTCCTGGCACCTATAACAGGTGGCTCACAACCTCTTAGAACTCTAGTTTCAGAAGGTCTCATTCCTCCGGCCTTGGTGGGCACCTGCACTCATGTGCACACACCTGTAGACAGACGTGCACATAATTTTTAGGTTCTATTTTATTTATTTTGTGTGTGAATATGTGTCTGTCCACATTCATGCTTGTGTTGGTTGGAGGAAAACCTGCAGGAACTAATTCTCTAATTTCCATTGTGAAGGTCCCAGAGATCCAACTCATGCTTGGCAAGCATCTTTACCTACCCAACCATCTTACCAGCCCAGCGTCGGGGGAGCGGGGAGGACAGAAAGACAGAGACAGACAGAGACAGAGAAAAGCTGATAGTGCATTCTAATTGATTTAGTTACCTTTGTCCACAGCTACCGCCCTTTCCCTCCTTCTCCCGTGAAGTGAACTGGGTTGCAATGTCCTCTGGGCAATCAGGCAGAGGACGTGGATGACACTGGGGCCTCAGCACACACCTGAGCCCCCCCCCCCCCCCCGCAGGCCTGCGTCTTCACACTGGAGTCAGGACCGACTTCACAGCTTCCCAGTGCTGCTTACCGTCCACCACCCTCCAGATTGCTTCCTCGTTATAAAACGTAAGATACGCTCCCTCAGCACCTCAGGGTGGCCCACTCCTACCAAGTCTGACAGCCTGAGTTGGACACCTGGGACCACATGGTGGAAGGAATCAGATGTCCTCTGACCTCCACACAGGCTCTGTGACATACTCACGCCCCAACACACACAATTAAAAAATGTGGCAAATAAACGAATAAGAAATTATGGAAGCTGGGCATGGGGATACAGCTTCTAACGAATCCCAGCACTGGCAAGTTAGTATGTTGAGGCCAGCCTGGTTACCTGGTCTACATAGTGAGTTCCAGAACAGCCAGTTCCATGTCAAGAGACCCTCTTAAAAAAGAAAGAGAAAAGAAAGGATGGAGATGTGGCTCAGTTGGTAGGATGCTTGCCTAGTAGCATCCTGAATCTGTATGATGGGCTCAGGCCTAAAGGCAGGAGGATGTGTTCAAGGCCAACCTCCACCACATAGAGAGCCTTTGGGGCTAGCCTGGATTACCACTGTCTGTTTAAATGAAACAAAGAAGGTGAGAGGTAGGTCTCCAAAGGTTAACTGTGAGCTCGGTGGGTTCCCTTAGCATTACTGAGGGCCACTGGCCCCTGGGGCTGCAGAACTCTCTTGGCCGACTAAAGTATCCTAGAGGCCAAGGCAGGGAAGGAACAGCGTTACTAGGCGGGAAAGCCGGGTGCGCGCCCAGGAGACCACGTGACGTGTCGGGCCCGCGCAGGCTCGCCCGGCAGGCGCGGGGGCGGGACGCGCGGGGGCGGGGGCGGAGCCTGGCGCGCGGCCCCGCGGTGACAGGGCGGTAGGGAGGGGCGGGGCCGCGGGCGGGGCAGCGGGGGGAGGCGGGAGGAGTGGAGATGGCGGCGGCGGCGGCGGCTCCGGGGGGCGGGGGCGGGGAGCCCAGGGGAACTGCTGGGGTCGTCCCGGTGGTCCCGGGGGAGGTGGAGGTGGTGAAGGGGCAGCCATTCGACGTGGGCCCACGCTACACGCAGCTGCAGTACATCGGCGAGGGCGCGTACGGCATGGTCAGGTGAGGGGGCGTCCCGGGAGGGGGCTTCAGAGCAGGGACAGCAGGTGCGTGCCCGGGACATGGGGGGCTCGCGGAGTGTCGCAGGGCAAGTATCGTGCAGTGACTTCTGGAGGACTAGGCGCCACTTTCTCCTGGGAGGGGGGTTGGAGGCTTTGAAGCCACCTTGTATTGTTAAGGGAGGGGCACCTGGGGGGACCCTAGAGATAAAGGTGGAGCTAAGAGGATGAAGGGGGAGTGAGGGACCCACGAGCAGGTAGTGGGAGCCTTGGTTACCCCCTGATGAGGCTGTGACAGAGAGTTTGAGAGAGGAGAGCAAAGCTCAGGGTGGGGCAAACCTTTGCACCTCTGCCCCTGGCAAGGCTAGGGGCCCAAAGTAGGGAAGGGTCTCTAGAATGTGCTTTATTTTGTGGGATACGGGTTTGTGAGTTCTCGCTGCCCCACTGTGTGCTCTGCTCTGGGCCTTTGTTCCTATGGGAGCAGCTCTGACCTAGGAACCGCACAGGGAGACCTGCCTGCCCCTCCTTATCTCTCTCTTCTCTCCTGTCCCATTACTGAATCCTCTAGGCTTCATCTACTTTCTCCATTTAACTCCCATCCCCTGGACCTGTCTCGGATTGAGAGAGTCCAGCTTGGGAAAGGGGAGGAGGGTGAGGGCAACTAGAATGTAAGAGGGTCCAGGAGAAAGGAAGTCGGTGAGTGGCCACTCTCTTCCTCTGTTTGTGAAGTCACTGAAAGGCTGCCTGGCTGATCCCCAGCTTTCCCCTGGAGATCCCAGGCCTTCACAGCAGGAAGGAGCCAGCATTGTTTACACTTGGCCAGAACCCTCTCCTCCTCTCTCCAGTCCCAGCCAAGGGCTGGGTGGGGCCACCAGGCCTGGATTCCCCCTTTGTAAGGCCACACATCTCTCTGGCCCTCTCAGCTCAGCTTATGACCACGTGCGCAAGACCAGAGTGGCCATCAAGAAGATCAGCCCCTTTGAGCATCAAACCTACTGTCAGCGCACGCTGAGGGAGATCCAGATCCTGCTGCGATTCCGCCATGAGAATGTTATAGGCATCCGAGACATCCTCAGAGCACCCACCCTGGAAGCCATGAGAGATGTGTATCCTTCACCTTAGCTATAGCCCCAGAGCGAGGCTAGGGAGCTTGGCTCTGCTGTCTGTGGTCATCTTTTGTACTACCCTCCAAAAAAAAGCCCCAGCAAAGTAACTTTTTAGCAGAGAGTCTACAGAGCATGAGAGCACACTGGCAGGCCTTGGATCCTGGTCTGTCGCAGCCAAGTGGAGTGGCCTTGAACACATCCCTTTCTGCTCTGTGCCCCAGTATGGTGTGTGGGGAGGGAGAATGCTGTGGAAAAACGATCTCTATGGGAGCTTTGTCCTCTGACATCTGCAGGTCTGGGACATGACCCAGTCTCTGCCCACAGCCTGTTCTTGCTCAACAGACTCCCGATTCTTTCTTTAGAGACCTCACACTGGATGGAAAGCAAAGGAGAAAACCGGTATTGGGCAGGCCTAGTGCTTTGGTTCTAATTCAACCTTCTAGCTTCCCTGTGTGACGGATGAGTTTTACTGTGTCCATTTCAGAGATAAGGAAACCGAGGCTCCTCTGTGTTAAGTTTTACAGTGCCTTCTCGAGGGGGAAGGGGGTGGGCAATACTTAATCCAACATGGAGACAGTGGAGGCTTTCAAACCCCGTTGTATTGTTACGAGGGGGAACCTGAGGACCCTAGAGTCACAGGGTGGAGCCAAGCCTTTGCACTCCTGCCCCTGGCTAGGCCGGGGGCTCAAGGAAGGGTGAGGGGCTCTGAGAGTCTGCCTGAATTCGGCTGTTCCTGTTAGTAGCTTCCTCTTCTCCCCCAGTTGGCTTCCTTGGAGCCTTCCCACTTTTCTGAGAGCCCCACCCTGATCACCTGTGGACTTGTACCTTGACCAGGGAGGTTAGTCCAGCCCTTGCTTGACACTACTTGCCTAGTTCAGACATCCAGTTCATTGTCCATATCTACTTCCTGCCTGGCTCCATTGTTAGCAGACGGTAGCACCCATGGCCTTTTCCCTACCCACCCCTCCCAATGCCAGGATTTGTTCTACAGCCTCTGCAACTCTGACCACAGGAAATCGACATACTCCGGTCTTGCTGCATGACCTTCAGCAGGTCTCTGCATCTCTAGACTTGCACATTTATAAAGCAGCAGGGTTGGTCCCTGTGTGTATATCTGCAGGTGCTTATTCCCTTGCTGCTTCTTTTTGAGAAAGGGGGGGGTCTCGCTATGTAGACCAGGCTAGCCCTGAGCTCACAGAGATCCAACTGCCATTGCCTCGGGGGTGACACCAACCCCAGCTTACATGTCAGTTCAGACTTCGGGTTTTTTTTTTTTTGTGAGAAAGTTTCACAGTGTATCCCTGGTTGGCCTCAGGCTAACTTTGTAGACCAGACTGGCTTTAAACTTCTAGGCAATCCTCTGGCCCCTGCCTCCCCAAGTGCTGAGATGATAGGAGTGAGGTGCTCTACCCAGCTCCTGACTACTCTTCCAAAGATAAGCCATTTGTTTTTGCTTAATCTTTGTTTTACCTTCAAGTATAAAAGGACTCTTAGTTCCCCACCTTCTGGTGTATGGTCAAGCGCTCTGTGGGAGCGCACTGTTGGGGAGTGTCTTCCTCACTTTTCTGGCACAAAGCATCCCCATAAGGCAGGCATTTATTTTTAAGCAAACAGTTACTGTGTGCCAGATGGTATTCGTGCATTATCTCGTTTAACCCACTCAACAGCCGCATGGCTCTGCCCGTGGAGTAACAACACTACTTCATGTTTGCTTCTCCGTGAGCATTTTCTGCTCACAGCCACCCTCTGAAGAACACTTACTCTCCCTGCTTGTCAGATCAGGAGACTAAAAGTGTGGACAGGTTAAAAGCACAGGGCTGTGGAGGCAGCGTGGGGACTTCAGGCATGAGTGGGTTAACTCAGAGCTCCCATTCTTCCTACGCCTCCCACTACCACCCATCAGCACTCTCATTCGCCCAGTAGGGAAACTGAGGGCCCAGAATAGATGTGCCTTGCACACTGTCAGCTCCGAGCCTTGTGAAGCTCGACCCAGGGACCCTCGCTGGAAGGACTACCTGAGCTCCTTGTCAGAGCCCATTTTCCTTAACGAAGTCTCTCCTACTCCCCCCGACGACGTGGGGGTCTCTGGAGTCCTCCTCAGTTACATTGTTCAGGACCTCATGGAGACAGACCTGTACAAGCTGCTTAAAAGCCAGCAGCTGAGCAATGACCACATCTGCTACTTCCTCTACCAGATCCTCCGGGGCCTCAAGTACATACACTCAGCCAATGTGCTGCACCGGGACCTGAAGCCCTCCAATCTGCTTATCAACACCACCTGCGACCTTAAGGTCAGAGGTTAAATGCCTCCCTCCCGCTCCTTCCCTGGTCCTGAGGCCTCTGGGTGGCTAGCAAAAGCAGCCTTGGAATGTGGCAAGCAAGAACAGTCAGGGCAGGGGCACTTCCTAGGCCGGGGAAGCCTTGGGCGTGTAGTTCAGTAGCCTGGGTTTGATTCCAGATCTGCGATTTTGGCCTGGCCCGGATTGCTGACCCTGAACATGACCACACTGGCTTTCTGACAGAGTATGTGGCCACACGCTGGTACCGAGCCCCAGAGATCATGCTTAATTCCAAGGTAGGAGAGTTTCCCATGTCTGCGAGGGAGTCCTAGAGCCATTTCAGGGCCCAGGCACAATCCCGCTGACCCTTGGGCCCTAGCAAGATGTAGAGAGTAGAGTTTTCCTCGGCTCTGTCCTCTGCCCTTTGCTGTGTTAGATCTAAGTTGGATATAGTGACTGTCCCAAATACCGGGAATGGCCCTGATGAGGCTGGCCGGGAAGCTCAGCACACTCTCCTCCCCAGGGCTACACCAAATCCATCGACATCTGGTCTGTGGGCTGCATTCTGGCCGAGATGCTCTCTAACCGGCCCATCTTCCCCGGCAAGCACTACCTGGACCAGCTCAACCACATTCTAGGTGCGAGGGCCTGTCTGGCCGAGAGGGGTGGGGGTTAGCTTCTCAGAGGTGACATTTCTGGAGGGTGAGAATTAGGTACCACATGTGGAGCCTCCCCCAGCATCTCACGGTATTTCTTCCCATTTGAAAGCTGGGGAAAGTAAGGCTAAGCCATACCCCTAAGAAGACTGCAGCCAGAGTCTGAGCCCAGGGCTCCCTGGTTCTTGGCTCTTTGCCCTTTGTCATTACTCCAGTGGGTAGATGGGGAGGACTGGTGGCACGTGGCTGGGCTTGGCCTCCTGGTCTTGCTTCCTGATCTGTTCCCAGAAAGAGGACCTGACTTCTCACCAAGACAACTGGTTTCTCCGCAGGTATCTTGGGTTCCCCATCCCAGGAGGACCTTAATTGCATCATTAACATGAAGGCTCGAAACTACCTGCAGTCTCTGCCCTCGAAAACCAAGGTGGCTTGGGCCAAGCTCTTTCCTAAATCTGACTCCAAAGGTGAGTGAAGCCGAGAACCCAGGGTAGGCTAAAACCCAGTGGCAAAGAAGAGTGTGTGACCCTAACGCCTGCCTCAGTAGATAGGCCCCCCAGGCACTGGACAAGGGATGTCCATGGGATTCCTTTAGCCTTCCTCCTAACTGCTGCCCTCTGCCTTGCCTTAGCTCTTGACCTGCTGGACCGGATGTTAACCTTCAACCCAAACAAGCGCATCACAGTAGAGGAAGCACTGGCTCACCCGTACCTGGAACAGTACTACGATCCGACAGATGAGGTGAGCCGGCCACCAGCGGCGGGGAGGGGGGTTAGTATCCCAAGTGTCCAGCCTGGGCCTCACCGTCTTTGCCCCCTAGCCAGTGGCCGAGGAGCCATTCACCTTCGACATGGAGCTGGACGACCTCCCCAAGGAGCGGCTGAAGGAGCTGATCTTCCAGGAGACAGCCCGCTTCCAGCCAGGGGCGCCAGAGGGCCCCTAACAGGAACAGACACCCTGTCCTTATGGATCTGGTGAGTGCCTCCCAAGGCCTCCGCACAGCCACATCCCAGTCAGAGGCTGCCCAGCCTGGGTGCTGCTGCATCATCTCTGCATATCCACATGTGGTAACAACAAAGGGCCAGGGTCTTGTAAGACTGAGCATCCTCCAGCTCATCCGGTTGCCATTTGTCAGCATCACTGGAGACCCAAGGATGAGTGATCCGCCCCTTATGAGCAGCCGCTCCAGGCCTTGGGGGCAGAGTATACCATGATGCTTTGAGGGGAGCCTATAATCACAGTAGCACTTGGTGGCTGCTCTTGTTAGCTGCAGATAAAGAAGCCAAGACCCCCAGAACTTGACAGTCCAGAGATGCTGGGGTCAAGGCTCCCCCCCCTGACCGTTCCTTTCTGTCTGTTTCTTCCTTCAGATCCTGCTCCTTCTCTGCAGATGGTTAGAAAGTGAACTTTGCTCAACCCAGACCCCGGCAGCCCAGGCTGGACCAAGGGTGGGCCTGGCCACCTTCTCTCACTTTGCTGGGGTCTCCTGCTTCAAGCAGGCTTCTCCCACTCCAATCCCCTGCCCCATCTCCCCATAGCCTGAGTGATGAGGTGGCCCCAGAGCTGATCTCTGCTGCTGTGTCTTTATCTACCCTTGCTAGCCCCGGCTCTGGTAGACCGTTCTGGAATGGAGGGGCTATGATCGCCCTAGGACCTGTGCTACGGAGGGGTGGAGGGCACTGAGTAGGGCTCTGCCCTATTCATCTTGTTGGAACCCCACCCCATTTTCCCTGACAGAACATTCCTAAGTCTCAAGGGCTAGTTTCCCTGAGGAGCCCAGGCCTAACCCTCTCCCTCTCAAGCTGCCACATGTAACGCCCTTGCTGCTTCTGTGTGTGGGTGATTGGATGTGGGGGTGGGGCCCGTGGAGAGCCGGTGCCCCTCCCCACCTCCCCGTGCCTGTATCTAATATATAAATATAGAGATGTGTATATGGATGAGCCTGCCTCTGTCTGTGTATGCCGACGCGACCCCAGCATACCGCACTCACAACTGCCCCCTGCCTCCAGCTGTGGCTTTACATAGCCCTGGTAGTCTTTGGCTCCAGCTGGCCAGGGACGAGGTTGGGTTCTAAGGAGTGCCAGTCTCCTGGGAAGGGGTCAGTTTCCCTTTAGTCACTGTCTTCCCTAACAGCTTCCTGTTTAACTGCTTGGAGTGAGTTGGGGTGACTCAGGGGGTACCTTACACACCCCCAAGTTCCCGGGAAGTGGCAAATGTGTAATAAGTTACAGATCCTGTTGACAAACACCTATGGGAGGCAGAAAGATCTAACACTAGGGGGTGGGGGTGGGGGTGGGGCTGCTTAATCCCCCCCACACACATGGTCAAGAACAAAAGGGTGTGCTGGGATCTGTGAAAGGTCTCTGAACATGGAACCCAGGGCTGCCTGCCTCAGTTCCTGTGCCTGGCCCCAGCTCTGGGCCATACTGTAGTCTGGCCACGTTCCAGCAGCACCCAGCAGGCTCAGCAGGTCCATGGGCGTGGCGCTGCCCGGTGGTGGAGCCAGCCTACACTGGCTGAGCAGGCAGGCATCAGAGCCCTTTGGGACAGGGAAGGTTGTGCTTTTGACAGAAGCCTGCCGTGGAGCGAGGCTATGATCCCTCTCCTGTACTTTGTTCTGCCCACCCTGGGCAGTTACATCATGCTCTCCATCTTCTTCCTGCGCCGACCTCATCTGCTGCACACGCCGCGGGCTCCCGTCTTCCCTATCCGCCTGGCTGCCCACCGTGGAGGTGAACTGAGTCAGGGAGGTGGAAGGGCAGGAATCCATTTAGGGTGGAGTGAGCCTAACAAGACAGGTGTCAGGGTGGGCAGCCCATCCTCAAGGTGCAGGGCTTGAGTGAATGTTAAAAAGAGCGAGTTAAGGAGAGTCTCGGGGCCTGGAGGGTGTGTGGCAGGGAAGGAGAGGCCAGTTCAACTGATTGGAAGAGAGGAAGCCTAAAGCAAGTGGGAGACCGTCAGGAAGAAAGGTAAGCAGGAAGGTCAAGCCAGGTCCCGGGGATCCACCCAAACTGCTTTCCACAGGGTCTGGGGAGCGACTGGAGAACACCATGGAAGCAGTAGAGAAGTGAGTCCAAGCCCCATCAAGTTCCATGTGAGGTTGTGGGGTTGTAGGCTGTGCTCTGCTGGACAACCAGGGGTGCTACTTACTCGCTTCATAAACTGGGTATCTGGAAGTTCCTAGAACTGTGTAGGTGTGGTCACATGTCCCACCATAAATTCTGTACCAATATTTCCCCTCCACTACATGCCCTGGTCCTTCCTGTGTCCTCTTCCCCCACCAACCTTTGCTCCCATAGTTCCATGGCCCAGCGAGCAGATCTCTTGGAATTTGACTGCCAGCTCACCCGGGATGGCGTGGTGGTAGTGTCACACGACAAGAACCTGTCCCGCCAGTCAGGCCTAAATAAGGATGTGAACACCCTGGACTTTGAGGTGAGTTTTGCAGCCCCTCATACTGAGGGCTGCATTACTTTCACGCGTGCACCCTGATGACGCTTCTCTGCTCTCCACAGGAGCTGCCCCTCTACAAGGAAGAATTGGAAATTTACTTCTCGCCAGGTAGGATGCGTGTAGCCACCCTTGCGCTGCCTAGCCATCTTCCTATATACTCTCATTAACACGCCCCCCCCACCCCAGCCTGTTTATCCTACTCTGACCCCAGTTTTTGTGACACCCCTCCCCCCCGCCCAGGCCATTTTGCCCACGGGTCAGACCGGCACATGATTAGCTTGGAGGGTGTATTCCAGAAATTTCCAAGGACTCCCATGTGCTTGGAGGTCAAAGAAAGAAATGAAGAACTCATTCACAAGGTAGTACTATAGCCCAGCAGCTGAGGGCAGGCCCGAGAGAGGCCTGGCTTCCTTTATACCCCTTCTCTCCATCCTAGGTGGCCAACCTGACTAGGCGCTTTGACCGAAATGAGATTACAATTTGGGCTGCAGAGAAGAGCTCAGTCATGAAGAGATGCAGGGCTGCTGTGAGTCCGTCTTTTTCTGCCATGGGGTTACAGGCCACCCCAACCCAAGGAGGGAGGGCCCCAGATACTAGCCTTCAGCACAGTCCCCAAGAGCAGGATTGGAAAAGTGGAACTTGTGACTGTATAGGCATGGTGTTAACCATGAGACCTGCTTTGGAAAACCTCTAATACTGGCTTTGGTCAGGTGTTTGGTACTGTGACAGACTTCAGGCCACATGGCTCATCGTTCCAGAGGTTTTAATCCATATTACTTTGGTCCCATAGCTAGAAGTCAAGAGGGCATGAGAAGGAGGCCTCGACGTTAACAGCTTAGGGGCAGAGATAACGCCTGGGCTGGCTTCTTCCTTCTTCCCCATTGTCATGAGCCTGAGAGGTGGAAAGAACAGGATAGATTCCATTTTTGGAAGGAGATGCTGGGCTGTTGCTTCCCCTTCTAAGCCTACGGAGAAGCTGCTGCCCGAGTTCGGGTGGGTCTCCTCCCATGGCTAATTTTGTGGAAACATCCTCACACATGCTCACAGGTGTATTTCACCAAACTCCTAGGTACTACCACTTAAGCCAATCAAACTGACAGAATTAACCATTATACCGGTCAAGGTGTGACTGTGATGTCCAGCTCTGACCCTTTTTTGGCGAGTACCACCTCTCTGCTGCCCATGATGCAGATAGATGGGTCTACCCTCTCACCTCTCCCCTGCCTCCCAGAACCCCGAGATGCCCATGGCCTTCACGATATGGCGATCGTTCTGGATACTGCTGCTCTACTACCTGGGGCTGCTCCCTTTTGTCTCCATCCCTGAGAAGTTTTTCTTCTGTTTCCTGCCCACCATCATCAACAGGTACTGGTGGTGAGATGGGGCTTAGGACCTCTCTGCTCGGGCCACATTGCCCAGGATTTGTGTGGCAATGACCCAGGACCCCCAGTTTCCTAATTTCCTCAGAGACCTCAAGGTTCTTTAAATATTTGTGTGTGTGTGTGTGTGTATGTATATACCACATGTGTGCAGTTCCCTAGAGAGGTCAGAAGAAGATGTCAGATGCCCTGGTTTAGAGTTACAGGTAGCTGTGACTTACCTGACATGAATACTTAGAACCAAATTCAGGTTCTCTAAAAGAGGAGCAAGTTCTTAACCACTGAGCTGTCTCTCGATCCCAAAGCCCTTTAAAGAAGATAGTGACCTCCTTTTTATTTTGTTTTGCTTTACTGGGACAGAATTTCACGTATCTTAAGCTGGCCTGAAACGAAGTAGCTGAGATAGACATTGAATTTTTATTCCTCCTGCCTCTACTATTTTATTCAGTGCTAGAGGCTGAACCCAGAGTTTTGTGTATGCTGGGGACACTACCAACTGGGTCACCACCTGTTTTATTTTTTTAATTTGTTATAGGAGTGTGTGTGTGTGTGTGTGTGTTTGTGTGTGTGTATGGGGGGGAGCAGGGAGAGAGAGATGGCATATATATGAATGCCAGAGACAACATTCTTTCTGTCTTTAGGTAGGTTCCAGGGATTGGCAAGGACCTTTATCCACTAAGCCACTGGCTCTCAACCTGTTGGTCAAGACCCCGGGGGAGGGTGGGGTGGGGACAACCTTTTCACAGGGGTTGTCTAAGACCACTGGAAAACACAATACTTACAGTTCCTAACAGCCACAAAATTATAGTTGTGAATTAACAATGACAATAATTTGATGGTTGGGGGTCACCACGATGTAAGGAACTGTATGAAAGGGAACCACTGCACTAAGCCATGGAGAAGGCGTGAGTTTACTTTTTGAGACAAGGACCTCATATATTGGCTTCAAACTCTCAATCCTCCTGCTTCAACCTTCCCGGTGCTGGAATCATGGGCCGGCACAACTATGGTTCTTGCCTGGCAACACTAAGGTGACACCACCCAACTTGCAGGCTAATATATATCGCTATGCAGTTTTAGAAGAAATTCATCCAAACCCTTGATGGAAAACCCCTCCGGTCAGTGCCATTGTGATAGGACAATAATGAGGGTTGGTCGGCCTAGTAAAGAAACCTGAGGTGCCTGGGTCAGGCCCTCTGGGAAGCAACCAGGCTCTCTCACTCTCAGGTGAGTCAGCCCACACTGCACTAAGCCCTGTTAACAAAGTAGCTGTAGGAGGGTATATCAGGAGCTTGACAGTTTCTTAGCTTGGGCCTGCGTCCTCCCTTTCCTTTCTGACAACTTCTCCAGGACTGTCCCCAAAGCCCTGTTTCTACTACTATGTGATTCTTAGGAGAGCTAGCCAGCCCCACAGCCCCGTTCCAAAGCTTTGTGTCTGCAGTATTTACACAGGGTTAAAAGTTTTCACATAATGTGGGGTATTTAACCTTTACCTTACAGTGCCCTTCCCAGATGGTAGAGCCATGATCTTTCCCCCATTAACATCAGAGACGCAGGGTTTCTGTGATTTGCCCAAGGTTACACAGCTGGAAATATAAAAGCCTGGGCAAACTCCAGTGCCTGACCTAGGACACTGCTCAAGAATTGTCCCTGGAGTAGGATAAGTTGCGACATGTAGCCAACCTAGTAAGCACTGTCTCATCTGAAGAAGCTGGCCAAATATGGGCACCATGGCACACACCTGTAATCCCAGCACTGAGAGGATGAGGCCAGAGGGTTGCAAGTTCTGGACCAACCTCCGCTATTCTTAAAAACAGACCCTTGGCGGGGCAGTGGTGGTGCATGCCTTTAATCCCAGTACTCAGGAGGCAGAGGCAGGAGGATCTCTTAAGTTTGAGAGTGTTCCAAGACAGCCAGGGCTACACAAAGAGACCCTGTCTGGAAAAGCCAAAAAATTAAAAATTTAGAAAACCTCACCCAGACTCAACCAGGAGGACGTCTGTGATATCTAGCTCTGGGATCAAGCTGGTCCCAGGCCTGTCATGGAAATGATCCACCACACCCCTGTGACAGACAGACAGACAGACACACACACACACACACACACACACACACACACACACGGGGGCGGGGGTGGGGTGGGGAGAAGAGAAGACCAAGGAGCTGGCTCCGCCCCTTCTCTCCACAGGACTTACTTCCCATTTCCCTGTGGATGGATGAACCAACTGTGGGCTACCATTACAAAATGGTGAGGTGGGCAGGGCTGCTGGGTGGAGGGCCCACACGGGGACTCGCCACCGCCCTTCTTCTTTGTCCCCTCTCATCACTGTATCATCGCCTTTGATGTCCCCTCCGCCCCCAGGATCATCATGAGAAAAAGTCTGATCCGACACTTGCAGGACCGAGGGGTGCAGGTGAGGACTCAGCTCTGCCCCAGCGAGGAGCTGGCTCACAGTGTACGCCTGGGAGCGGAGTTTCCGCCATTCTGTGACACCTCTGAGTGTCGGTTACTTTACCTATAAAATGCAGAGAATAAGTGTCGTCTGCAGAGAATAAGTGTCTGCAGATCTTTTGGCTGTGTACCTGGTACTTAATCAGAGACTGGTAAGCATTAGCACTGGTCACGATGCTTGTGGCCAGCTGGGAACATGCTGGAAAGCCAGGCCCAGCCCACCTGGTGCTCGGCCTTGATTGTGGTCCATGGAAATAGTGAAGGCATTCGGATTTGTTTTGGTGGTTTATTTTTTTTAATGTGTAATAAATGTTTTGCCTGCATTCTATCTGGCCTGGGGCTGAGGCCAGAGGGTGGTTTCGGATCCAGAGTTCTGAGCTGCCGTGTAGATATTGGGATTAAATCTGGCTCCTCTGGAAGAGCAACAAGAAGTTTTTAACTGCTGACAGCCCCCTTTGTTGTTTTGCTCTGTGTGTGTGTGTGTGTGTGTGTGTGTGTGTGTGTAGCCTTGACTGTCCTGGAACTCGCTCTGTAGACCAGGCTGGCCTAGTACTCAGAGAGATCCTCCTGCGTCTGTCTCTCTAAAGGCTTGCACCATCATTGCTTGGCTGTCTTTTTTTTTTTTCTGCTGCTTTTGTTTTGTCTGAGGCAGGGTCTCACCATATGACTCTTGCTATATAGGCCAAGCTGTCCTCATGGAGAGCTACCTGTCTCTGGCTCTTGAATGCTGGGGACAAGGTCATGTGCCACTATGCCTGACCATGGTTTTGTCTGGTTGGTTTCTTTTTTATTTTTATTGTCTTGTTTTATGTGTATGGGTGTCTTACATACATGAATGTCTGTGTACCACATATGTGTGCCTGGTCTCCAAAGAGGTTAGGTATGAGATTGTTGTAAGCCATTATGTGGGAGCTGGGAACTGAAGCATCGTCTTCTGGGAGGGTAACCAGTGCTTTTAACCACTGAGCCGTCTCTCCAGCCCCTGGTTTTTTATGCAGGCTAGACTGACCTCAAACTCATGGTAATCCTCCTGCCCCTGCCTCCCTAATGGTAGAATTACAGGCATAAACCACTGTGCCTGGCTTTGGACCTTGGACTTTTAAAAAAAATAATTTATAATTTTATTTTATATACATTGGTCTGCATGTCTGTCTGTGTGAGGGTATCAGATCTTGGAGTTACAGATAGTTAGTTGTAAGCGGCCAATATGGGTGCTAGGATTTGAACCCAGGTCTTCTGGAAGAGCAGCCAGTGCTTTTAACCACTGAGCCATAGCCTCAGCCCCAGACTTAAGATATTTTCTAATCAGCTGTACTGAGAGGGCTCCAGACATTTACCTGGAACGAGAGCTTTCTCTCAAATATGGGGAAAGAAAGAAGCCTGTTAGCCCCACGTGTGCTGTGATGTTGCAGCCAAGGACAGGAGCCAGAACTGTCAGCGACGGAGGGAGGGAGGGGGGATTAGTCATGAGCATGGAGGGACAAATTTGGCTCTTGAGGAGGGGGACAGCATCATAGGCAGGCATCTACGGGGGATGGCGGGGGCGGGGGTGGGGGGCTACAGCTTGGAGGAGCAAGAGGCTGGGCTCTGAGAAACTGGGTGGATTCCCTAGGCTGAGGGCAGTGGAGGTCAATTAGGCCCACTGGCCTCGTGTCTAATAGGATCGGGATCTTCAGGAAGGGAAGCTCTTGAAAGTCTACCACAGGAAACCCAATCCAGATAAATTCACTGAATAAAGTCATTTGGTGTATAATATGGAGACTGTGTGGTGGTGGGTAAACAGTGTCCTTAAGAGCCTGATACTGGCCGGGCGTGGTGGCGCACGCCTTTAATCCCAGCACTCGGGAGGCAGAGGCAGGCGGATTTCTGAGTTCGAGGCCAGCCTGGTCTACAAAGTGAGTTCCAGGACAGCCAGGGCTACACAGAGAAACCCTGTCTTGAAAAAATCAAAAACAAAAACAAAAACAAAAAAAGCCTGATACTGCCATGGACAGGAGCCAGACTTGGGTGACAGCAGTTGGGACAGATGGAAGGGTTAACTCAAGAGAGGCTCTGCCTGCTGCCTGTGTCTGGCTCTGATGAGGCAGAAAGACAGAGAGGTTTTCCTTGCCTGCCCTCTCACACCTCTGATCTGCACATGTTTAAAGACTGAACCCTCATTTGTTCAACTAAGGCATCCAGAGACCCAATGCCAGGCATGGTTGTTTGAATATGCCTGGCCCAGGGGAAGTGGCACTGTTGGGGGGGTGGCCTTGTTGGAGGAAGTCAGCACCATGGATTTGGGATTTGAGGTCCTATGTTCAAGCTCTGCCCAGTGTGGAAGAGAGATCCTTGATGATAATGGGCTGAACCTCTGAAACTGTAAGCCAGCCCCGATGAGATGTTTTCCTTTATGTTGCCTTGGCCATGGTGTCTCTTCACAGCAACCGAAACACAAACTGAGATACCATGTCAGCCAGGTGCAGCAGCCCATACACAAGATACTTGGGAAAGAGGTAGGAAGATGGTGAGTTCTAAAACAACAGAGAGAAAACAAACAAGGAAGGCAGTAAAGTGATTCAGTGGCTAAAGGCTTCTGCCATCACCCTGATGACC
The DNA here is from genome assembly GCF_978045245.1 of Mus caroli. Lineage (NCBI taxonomy): Eukaryota > Metazoa > Chordata > Mammalia > Rodentia > Muridae > Mus > Mus caroli. Next base: position 19,003,425 of record NW_028227263.1, on the reverse strand, counting down.
TAAGAGCTGTCCTCTAGCCTACAAACTTGGTGTGATGTGCATCCGCCCCCTCATAAATAAATAAATAAAATAAAATTGTTAAAAAATAGAAGCCAGGGCCGGGCGTGGTGGCGCACGCCTTTAATCCCAGCACTTGGGAGGCAGAGGCAGGTGGATTTCTGAGTTCGAGGCCAGCCTGGTCTACAGAGTAAGTTCCAGGACAGCCAGGGCTATACAGAGAAACCCTGTCTCGAAAAAACCTAAAAAAAAAAAAAAAAAAAGGGGGCTGGTGAGATGGCTCAGTGGGTAAGAGCACCCGACTGCTCTTCCGAAGGTCCAGAGTTCAAATCCCAGCAACCACATGGTGGCTCACAACCATCCGTAACGAGATCTGGCGCCCTCTTCTGGAGTGTCTGAAGTCAGCTACAGTGTACTTACATATAATAAATAAATAAATCTTTAAAAAAAAAAAAATAGAAGCCAATGGCTGGGGATGTAGCTCATTTGGTAGAGGAACTTGCCTAGCAGCCCCAAAGCCCTGGGTTCAGTCACTGGCACTCCAAAAAAAAAAAAAAAAAGTAATGGGATGGGAGCAATGGCTCATCAATTAAGAGCATTTGCTGTTCTTCTAGAGGGTCCAAGTTTGGTTCCCAGCACCCATAATCACTGGCTTACAATCATTCATAACTCCAGTTCCAGGGGATCAGACGGCTGTTGGCATCAGACCTATATGTGGTAAACAAACATATATGCAGACAAATCACTCTTACCTAGCCAACAAATACATTTTTTAATTTTAAAATAAATACAAATAAATTGGAAAAAGAACAGCAAAGGAAAAAGAAATTAAAAAAAAAAAAAAAAAAAAAAAAAAAAAAAAACAGGTATAATGGTACATACCCGAAACCTGAGCACCAGAGATGGAAACAGGACAGAAGTCCAAGGTTCAAGAGTCTGAGGCCAACTTGGTTACATGAGACCCTAACAAGAGAAGAGAAGAAGAGAAGAGAAGAGAAGAGAAGAGAAGAGAAGAGAAGAGAAGAGTAGGAGAAGAGAGGGGAGGAGAGGGAAGGGAAAAGAGACCATAAATTATAAAATAATCAGTGATGGGCTTTTTATAACTTAAGACATATATTGCATGTATGGGGTGCACACCCCACACTGCCTGCCGAGGTCACAGGGTGTGTGTTGCAGGAGGCAGTCCTCTCCTTCCACCCTGTGGTTCCTGGGGATCTAGCGCAGCTCCTCAGGTGACTTTACCTGCTGAGTCAGGTCACTGGCCCCTGTTTGTGTTTTTGTTTGATTTGTTTTGTAGTACTGGGAATCAAACCCAGGGCTTTGCACATAAGAGGCCAGGGTTAAACCATTGAGCAACAGCCCCCAGCTCTTGGATTGTTTGTCACAGGTCTCATACAGCCCAGGCTGGCCCTTGAACTCCCTGTGTAACACAAGGTATCTTTGCATTCCTTTCCCTTCTATCTCGGTGCTATAAAAACAAACATAGTACCACCACACTACAACTTTACTTTTGTTCTTATTGAATTCCTTGTTTGTTTTGAGACAACGTTTCACTGTCAACTCTGGCTGGCCTAAAACTTACTATATAGACCTGGCCTAAAACTCGCAGAGATCCACTTCCTCTGCGTCCTGAGTTCTGAGACTGTTCCACTGCAAGCTCATGTAATTACGTGGTTTATGTATTTGTTTTTGAGGCCGAGGTTTACTAGATAACCCCGGCTGGCTGCTACTCTGTGTAGCCCAGATGGCCTCCCAAGTGCAGAGTTACAAACATGCACGGCCACACTTGGCTCCAAGATCCTATACTTAAGTTTTGACAGGAGCTGTGTTTAATAACCAATTTGGAAATTTCTAAAAAAGAGAACCATCAGCTCTCCAGGACACCGGTTCTGGGAGGTCTGTGCAGAAGGAGGGGCTGCCACCTCCTGGACGCCAAAGGAAGCTTTGGGTTGGTGTTTGGAAAGTAACCTGTTTTCTTCCGCTGTCCAGGTGTTATTTTGGTGTCTTAATGAAGAATCGGATTTTGAAGTGGCCTTCAGCTTGGGAGCCAATGGCGTCATGACCGATTACCCCACAGCCCTGAGACACTACCTGGACAAGCAGGAAGAAGAGACCCAGCCTCCTCAGCCTGAGGCCCTGTCCTGTCTTTCTCTTAAAAAATAAATAAATATTTTCCTGTCAGTAACATAGTTCATGGAACAAGGGGTTGGAGGGTCGATTCGGGAGGCTATAAAAGATGGCATTAGCGGCTGGGGATGGAACTTGGTGGTAGAAGGTTTGCATATACCATGAATGCAGCTCAGAGTTTACTGCAAGCAAGTGCACATAGCATCTTAGGGGAGATCAAGAAAGCCTGGGGTGAGCTGGGCCTAGGCTTAAACATCTTTAACCTCAGTACTTGGAAGGCAGAGGCAGGTGGATTTCTGTGAGTTATAATGCCAGGGCTACAAAGTGAGACTCTGCCCATTGACACCCCTGCAAATAAAAGCCTGGGGGTGTCAGTAGGCTGGCCCACTTGTTCCACTACATTCCAAACCCAGCAGAGTGGCACCACACCCTGTGCCAGCTTGGCCTCCACTCTAAAGCATGCTAACCCAAGCATCCTGGCCCTCGACTCTAGAGATTCAGAGATAAGTGGTTGTCCTGAAACCATTAAGAGACCCAGGCATATACAAGGGACTGAATTTCCTTATGTTACTGATGTTGGGCACCTCATGTGCTGAGCTGAACTGCAGCAGGCAGACAAGGATTAGCTCGCAGGCTCCCCCATGGTACCTGCTGTCTACTTTCTGATCTCCATCATTGGAACCTAGTTCATTTAATGAATATTCTCAGTGCAGCACTTTTCAAGCCTGCCGGTTCCTGGGACTCTGCAGTGAACAAAAGTCTAAGTATACCAGACACACGATTAAACAGACATTTTCACTGGGGTCAGACCTACAGAAACCTCGAGGCCAGGCATACCAGAGAATGCCTGGAGCAGATGATGCTCAGCAGTAGAGATTTTTAAAGCGTTAGTTCCTGGGAGTCTAATAGAAGGACACCTTTAGTTCTTCCCTTCTAACAGTCTGTTCCACGTGCTTGGGAAAAGTGAGAATTCCAACTTTGACTCTTACCATCTGGATAATCTCTGGAGAGGATCTCTTCTCCAAGCCTCAGGAAGCTGGTCAAATGGAGAAACTACAGGATTGTGAGACAGTGGTCAGTGGATAAACGAAGACAATTACGACTATTGCCCAGGGGTTTGCATACAGATAACACCCTCTTATTAGCCCCATGCCGGGTTAGGATCCTTGTCTCTTCGAGCACCAGAGATAGCAGAGCAGCAGAGGTGCAATCAGGCCCGGGTTAGCCTCTGGGTTAGGCTGCGAGTCGTAGCCGCATTTCCGGGCGAGACGGCTAGCGGGAGCCCGGAGCAGGGGGAAGGGCAGCCCAGCCTGCGCTGGCCGCCGTATGACGCGCCCCCTCATTTGCATGAGGCGCTCCGATTGGCCACGGCGGCCGCCGGGACAGGAGGCCGGCCCCCTCCCCCTCCCGCCGCAGCCGCGGCAGCAGCTGGTCTCGGTGTAAACAAGTCGAGGCGGCTGCGAACCGGGCCGGGGGGGACGGCGCCCATCAGGAGCGCCCCCCACTCCCAGGCCAGGCCACCCCGCGGACCGGGCCCTCCACGCGCCCAGGCGAGGTGAGGCCTGGATCGACGTCTCTGCGCGTCGCCCCGCGCCCCCGCCTCGCAAGCGAGGACTGCCCCTTCCCCCGCGCACGCCCCCATCCCCTCGCCCCAGGTGAGCCCCGGGGTCTCAGGTAAGGCTTGGCGATGCAGGTAAGATTCCCCTCAGCGGAGATGAGGCTCAGCGCCTGCAGGTAAAAACCCCTCCTCTCCCTAGGGGACCCTCTTCCTTTAGGGAGGCCTCCTGCCTCCTCCAGGTGAGAGACCCTTTCCCCAAGCGAACTCCATGTACCCCACATTTGCCCTATCACTAGTCCAAATAGCGTCCCAAGGACCAGTCAGTTTCTCCCCCCCCCACCCCCAATTCCTCAAAACTGAAAACTGGCAGCCCATCCACTCTGAAGCCCCTTCTTCACGTTTCAGATGCCAGTTCAGATGCCAGCTCAGCAGGGGTGAGGCCAGAAGCTGGTGGGTGACTCACCTAGAGCTCCTCCTAGCCTCAGTTTACCCGCTGATGCAACCTGAGGCCTTCTCAGTGAGTCAAAACTGAGATGACTCTGGTCCCTGGTGAGACTGCTGGCTCTAGGGAAAGGAGAGAGCAGCCAAGTGTGACAGAGTCCCCATAGTTCTGGGCTTGTCTACATGTGTGTGGCCTTAGTCCTGATCGTCTACCTCTCCTTCCTGGCAGGCACTGGGCTCCCTCTGCTCCCCGTGGGCCGCTCCCCGCGTGGGGCCACTGCCCTTGGCCCCCGCCATGGTGCGGATTTCAAAGCCCAAGACGTTTCAGGCCTACTTGGATGACTGTCACCGGAGGTATAGCTGTGCCCACTGCCGTGCTCACCTGGCCAACCACGACGACCTCATCTCCAAGGTAAGCAGGCCACATTTTAGTCTAGAATGGCAATGGGCTGCCTGGCAACTCCCCACCAATAGCCCTAACCCCCTCCTCTCGTCTCCCCACTACCCTCCAGTCCTTCCAGGGCAGTCAGGGACGTGCCTACCTCTTCAACTCTGTGTGAGTATTCATCTCCTTCCTCTCTTTTCCTGACCTCTGTTGTGACCTGTGACTCCCTGATATCATGCTGATATTCCCAGAGTCCCTTGTTTCTGACAGGAAGCCATGATCAGGCTCCTCTTAGAGGCTAAGACCAGACACTAAACATACTAGCTAGAGGGTGGCTCTGGGCTGCTGAGACCCTCCCTGGGACTACCCTTTGTCCCCACAGAGTGAATGTGGGCTGCGGGCCAGCAGAAGAGCGGGTGCTGCTGACAGGTCTTCATGCTGTCGCTGACATCCACTGTGAGAACTGCAAGACCACTTTGGGCTGGAAATATGTGAGTTTGAGATCTCTGACCCTAGGCTGACCTTTGACCTAACCTCATCCCTCTTCCTTGAAAGCATCTACCTTTGCCTTTCAGAGTACCAGTGGCCCAGCACAAACTGGTTTTCTTTCCCCAGTGACTGGAGGTTTGTCTATTGCAGGGCTTTGAGGGTGTTCTCTTCCCTCGAAGGATTTGCACCCCTGTCCTAGATGATTAGCATCATGTAGAATCACCATTTATCAATTGCTTATCTGCCGTGCATGTGAACACATGGCACATAGTCTCTCGATCATTACAGCTCTTCTGGTGGCAGAGTCTGTTACAGAAGACGAGGAGGTCTGAAGATGCTGGGACATTTGCCCAAGACCACATAACTAACACTGTAGCAATGTGGGAACTAAGGTCCCCAGATCTCTGCATAGCTCCTGTCGCTTCCGATGCTGTCTAGCATCTGATTTCACAACCTCAAGTCTCATTTCCTTACCTGGCATGGAAGCATAAAGCCACTACCTGGCACAGTAGATCATTGTGAGAGGGTCAGATTACACGTAACAAAGTTATTCCTTATACATTTGAGGATAGCATAGGGAACTGGGCACTTGGCATGTCTCTAGAAGCTGGATGCCCCATTGCAGAGACAGTCCTAATCTTACTTTACCTCCGACCCTGCCACAGATTTCCTGTGTGTCTTTGAACAGGTGGCTTGGCCCCTCTGAAATCCTAAAATATAGCCTAGACCAGAGGTTAAAAACTCAAATGTCAGCAGTGTGTGGTGGCGCACGCCTTTAATCTCAGCACTGAGGAAGCAGAGGCAGATAATGTCTGAGTTCTAGGCCGGCCTAGTGAGCTCCAGGACACCCAGGGCTATGTAGACCCTGTCTCAAAGTACAACAAAATCCTTCAAATGTCTCTAAGACCAAGGAGAGCCGGGCGTGGTGGCGCACGCCTTTAATCCCAGCACTTGGGAGGCAGAGGCAGGCAGATTTCTGAGTTCAAGGCCAACCTGGTCTACAGAGTGAGTTCCAGGACAGCCAGGACTGCACAGAGAAACCCTGTCTTGAAACCCCCCCCCCCAAAAAAAAAAGAGCAAGCAGATACTGTGGGTTTATAAATGGGTAGTGTAGATGTAGGGCAGAGAAAGCAGGCTGGGGCAAAATGAAGTGAGTATATATAGTTATCATTTAGTTGTAAGTTTTATTGTTTTTTTTTTTAATGTAGTGCTTATATTGAATCCAGGCCCTCCCACAAGCTAAACATTCCCAACTCCTAAAGTTGTTTATATTAAGCTCTCTGCTATCTAAACAAAACTACCTTAGGCTGAAATGGCCCTTAGGCCACCAGTTTGTAATCCTTGGACCATGAAATCTTGTAGGTACTTTCAAATCCTCCCTGTTGGAGCTGTCATTAATTTTCAGAACTCCCCGTGATTCAGAGTTCTCTCTCTCCCCAGTGAGGAACAGCCTTGTCTGGGCAGGCAGCTGAGCTTCTCTGGGCCACAGGGTGGTTTTTTTTGTTTTGTTTTTTTGTTTTTTGTTTTTTTCATATATAAAACAAGACCAATCGTATTCATTCCCAAAACCCCGTTGCCTAGTGGTAAAAGTCTTGTCTGTGCCTGGCAGCCCTTTCTCTCCTTCCAGGAGCAAGCCTTTGAGAGCAGCCAGAAGTACAAAGAGGGGAAATACATCATTGAACTCAACCACATGATCAAAGACAACGGCTGGGACTGACCTAGCTCCTGCCGCATGTGGCTTCAGCCTGGCCTGGCCGCCAGGGGGAGCCACTGGTTTCGCTCCTCCTGAAGGGAGCTCTGGACCCTCAGGGCCCCCACAGGGGAAGGACCCAGCTCCTGTACATATATTTTATTGCATGCACTGTGACCTTGGGGGGAGACAAAGAGGGGGATTGTACCCCCGCCCCCTGCACCTCCCTGCGATCTGGCTGGCTTGGATCTCATTTTTTAACCCCTTCCTGTCTTGCCTGTCCCATAGATAAGGCCTGTGTGCTGCTCTCATGGCCCCGGTGCACCACCTTTCTGTGAATCTCTCCCACTGGATCCCTCTTACCTGCAACGTGTCTGTTCTCGTTCTGTAGCGTTTGTAAATAATAAAACAGTGGAATGGAGACAGCCCCTGGTATACATGGAATACAGAGAGGGAACCTGGGATCCAAGTTCCTTCCCTATAGATGGGTTCCATTCAGAGCCCTCAGCAGGGGGGATGGAGTAGAAACAGTAGACCAAACAAATCTTGCTCCTGACATCTTGCCTATGTTAGTCCTGGCGTTCGTTCCTCGGGGTCAAGCTTCAGAGAAGACCACCAAATCTCTGGCTTTGCCGCCCCAGTCTGAACTACAATTCCCAGGGACCCCAACACAGCTTGCCTGTGGCCTTTGCGTGCGACTGGCGCGGTGCCTACTGGGAAGTGTAGTTGAAATGTTCTCGGCGTGAGACCTTGCGCTTTTTGCACGAGATACCATAGATTTGTAACTGTGCACGCCCCTCAACTTTTGAGACTTGGTGGAGGCTTTTCAGACTATAAACCAGGGAGGACTCTAGGCTTTAGTCCTCTGCCGCGGTCTCTTGAAGATGCCCGGTGTCTGGCGTATCAGCTCAGACATCAACCCTGCACTTGTCCTCGCGTTCACTTCGCAAGGCTAGTCCTCTAAGTGAAAAAAGGGAGGGGTCACCTTCCAGAAAGTCTGGGGCTTTAGGGTCTAACCCGGGATCCTAGGCTCGGTGCCAGGATCCAGATCCCACCCCTGCCCCCTAGCCGGTCTGCCCCCACCGTGGGAACGGAGACCAGCTGGCCGGAAGCGCCAAACTGCGTCCCTGTCCTAGCCCTAGGGATCAATCAGGCCGAGGAGTTAATTATGTAATGAGGGGGTAGGGGGTCGGGACTAGTGAAGCTGCGAGGGAGAGGGGAGGGTACCCAGGTATCCGGCCTCCTCTTGGACCCCTTCTAGGCCCCAGGGGTCTCCATTCCAGCCCACCTCCAGGGCCCCAAGGAGGGGAGGGGCTGTGATCTCTGGTTTGGAAGGGGCTGTGCTGTGAGCTATAAAGGGGGCATCCCTTAGACCCCGGATTCTAGCAACGGGACACAAGGCCAGAAGAAACTACAACATGTATCATCCACGAGAGTTGTACCCCTCCCTGGGGACTGGCTACCGTCTGGGACACCCCCAGCCTGGGGCAGACTCCACCTTCCCACCTGCCCTGACAGAGGGTTACCGCTACCCTGGTGAGCGGTTGGACTGGCTCTGGGTAAGGGGCAGGAAACTGGGAATGTGTGGCCCTCCCCTGGATCCTCATTCTTCCCACATCTCCAGATTTGGATACTTCTAAACTGGATTGCTTCCTCTCTGGGATTGAGGCAGCTCCCCACACTCTGGCTGCAGCCGCTCCTTTGCCCCTTCTCCCGTCTGCTCTGGGCCCCGAGACAGCACCGCCACCCCCAGAGGCCCTTCACTCGCTTCCTGGGGTCAGCCTGAGCTTGGAGAACCAGGAACTGTGGAAGGAATTCAGCGCTGTGGGCACAGAGATGATCATCACCAAGGCTGGCAGGTGAGGGATGGCCCAAGTCAGCTTTTAGAAAAGAGAATTCCTGGGACAAGAGCTAGGGTTAGGGGCCCCTCCAGGGCTAGGACAACCCAGACAGTAGAATCTAACTATGGCCTGACACTGTGACCCTGGACTAACAGGAGTTACACTGTGTCGAGCTTCAAGGATTAGGCTGGTGAGTTTGTGACTGGGTTTAGGAGCCATTCTATCAAGGGTCAGAGAGGTCAGGCTAGCTGGGTTGTAGATTGGCATGTGGCCTAACTCAGAAGCAGACAGCCTATGAGAAGGGTCAAGGACCAGTCAGTGACCAGTGTGGGAGAATCTGTCCAGGATCAGGGGCCATGTGTGACTAAGTCCCAGCTCACCCTGAAGGAAGGTGATTGCCCACCATGTGAGCTCTGGCAAGGTCTCTAAGGCCTGAACCCCAGGATAAATCCTGTTCCCAGGGCCTAGCACCTATTATTTCTGAAGAAAGTTAGTCTTTGCTGCCACAGAGGTCAGTGCTGCACCAAGGTAGGGAGCAAGAGGGTCCTAAGGCTTCAGGAAGAAAATAGTTACCATTGTCTCTGCAAAGAGAGTTACAGGGGACAGGGGTCAGGAGCCTGGACAGGACATGGCAAGGGCTCTGAGACAGAATTGTACCACGTTGTAACTAGAATGGAGAGAGTGAAGGGGCGAGTGGGGAGGAGATTAACCTGCTCCGGCCTGTCAGAACCCCTAACCTGTCTGTCCCCTTTGCCCATCTGTACAATGGCTCTTAGACTCTGCTGGAGAACCTAATTACACCTCTCTGGCTTTACCGTACCAAAACTGAGGTGCCTATTGCTAGTTCCTTCACTGATGCTGGCCTCACAGCTGGCAGAGGGTAGCTCCAGGCCTCTCCTCCTTCCCCTTCCCCTGTGCAGGCGCATGTTCCCTGCTTGCCGAGTATCAGTCACTGGCCTGGACCCAGAGGCCCGCTACTTGTTTCTTCTGGATGTGGTTCCAGTGGATGGGGCCCGATACCGCTGGCAGGGCCAGCACTGGGAGCCCAGTGGCAAGGCTGAGCCCCGCCTACCCGACCGTGTCTACATTCACCCTGACTCTCCTGCCACTGGTGCCCACTGGATGCGGCAGCCCGTATCCTTCCATCGTGTTAAGCTCACCAACAGCACACTGGACCCCCATGGCCACGTGAGGCCCAGGCTGGGACTCCTTGGTGGGGTGTTAGGGTGGTAATGGGAGGAAGGTGAAGGCTGGGAGTCACCTCGTTTCTTCCCTCCCAGCTGATCTTGCACTCGATGCACAAGTACCAGCCTCGCATCCACCTGGTGAGAGCCACCCAACTATGCAGCCAACACTGGGGGGGTGTGGCCTCCTTCCGATTTCCTGAGACCACATTCATCTCTGTGACAGCCTACCAGAACCCTAGGGTGAGTGGCCTTGCTTGAGGGAGGGTCAGTGACTGTCGCCCAGGCTTCAGGGGCTTTGACCTGCGTGTGTGTCCTCAGATCACACAGCTGAAGATCGCAGCCAATCCCTTTGCCAAAGGTTTCCGAGAAAATGGCAGAAACTGTAAGAGGTGGGCATCATTCATTCAGTGAGTGTTTACTAATCATTGTGTGCTGGGCACTAGGAACACGATGGTAAGTAAAAACATGTGTCCACTCTTTTTTTTTTTTTTCCCAAGACAGGGTTTCTCTGTGTAGCCCTGGCTGTCCTGGAACTCACTCTGTAGACCAAGCTGGCCTCGAACTCAGAAATCCGCCTACCTCTGCCTCCCAAGTGCTGGGACTAAAGGCGTGCGCCACCACTGCACGGCTCTATCCACTCAATTCAACAATTACTTAAGCTTGCTCAGTCCTCATACAATTGGTAGACTAGCCGGCAGAGCAGACAAAAATGAGAGACTATACAATTCTAACAGCAATAAGGCCTGCAAAAGATGGCAAGACCTGGAGGGAAACTGGAGAAAAGGCGCCGAAGGACAATGGATAAAGGCCTTTGGGAAGGGGAGGGAAGTGAGTGTCTGGGGAAAAGACATGTGCAAAGGCCCCGAGGCAGAAGTGAGGCTGCAGAGTGAAGAGAGGCCAGCCAATGCTTACCGAGGAAGGACTTGGGCATCTCTTCCAAGTACAACCCCTGAGAGCTGACCTAGCCCTGGGAGAGCTGCTAGTCTATCCCAAAAGACAGTGACTGGTTCACTAGCTCAAATACGGAGAGAGCTATGACATGCTGTGAGGGAGGTGTGTGATGCCACAGAAGGTCAGGGAGGCCTTCCTGGAAGGAGTATAGATTGTCAGGTGCTAAAGGGCTGTGGGGCAGCTATGAAGTTGGGTGGATACTGGACTTTGCTGCCAGGAAGGGGCTTTCTCAGATTCTAAATACCCAACGAGGAAAGAAAGCACTAAAGAACCAAGTTACAAGTCTGAGAGGAACCTGGGCTCTGCTGCTTTTTAGTGGCTTCTCTGGTCTTCAGTTCCTTATCTGTAAAATGGGTATAATATAGCACCTGCCCACAGGGTGCCTGGGAGGGTGGAATATCTGGCACCTGGTAAGTACTATTAGTGCCATCATCATCACATCATCACCATCATCATTCCCCAGGGAGCGGGATGCCCGTGTGAAGAGGAAACTTCGGGGCCCAGAGCCAGTGGCCACAGAGGCCTGTGGGAGTGGGGGTGAGTGTTGTCCTTGGTGGCATGGGGCCAAACCTGATACATGGAACTCCCCTAACCAACCTGTGCTCTTTTTTCTCCTCAGATACACCAGGGGGTCCCTGTGACTCCACCCTGGGTGGGGACATTCGGGACTCAGATCCAGAGCAGGCCCCAACCCCCCGGGAAGCTACTTCTGCCTCAGCTCCTCCATGTGGGGGCCCCAGTGCCGAGGCCTACCTCCTACACCCTGCCGCTTTTCATGGCGCCCCCAGTCACCTACCAGCCAGGTAAGGTGAAGGGCAGAGGGCTGGGGGCTCCAGGAGGGGGCCTTCTGTTCTCATACCTCTCTCCTGTGACTAGGACCCCCAGCTTCGCTGAGGCTCCAGACCCTGGGCGCCCAGCCCCCTACTCAGCTGCATTTCTGGACTTACAGCCTGGACCAGGGGGCTCTGCCTATCAGGCGGCTCCGTCTGTACCATCCTTTGCCCCACACTTCATCCAAGGGGGTCCCTTTCCTCTACCGTACCCAGGACCTGGAGGTTATCTGGACATGGGATCCAAGCCAATGTACTGAGCCTCGATGTAGTAACCCTATGCCATCTTCCCTTGATCCTCCAGCTCCCTCCCCCCAGCCTGGTAGCATCCACATTGAAGTGGTACCTCCCTCCCCCCCACCAAATGGCTGGCTTGGGCCTCTCTTCTACCCTTTAGTTCACACCTTGATTTCACTCCACCCCCTCTGGCTTCAAAGCTCAGGCAAGGCGGCTCTGAGTCCAGCTGGGGCCTGCTTCCCCTCAGCTCTCACCTTAGTGCGAATGGAGGGAGCCTCTGCCTGGCCAAATGGGGCTTCCAGCTCAGTACCCCCACCTCCTGGGGGCCTTGTTACTAGTGCAAGCCACGCCAATTTGTTCTCAGGATAAGAGTATTTTTGTTAATAAAACTCCAAAGACATTAGTGCTCAGGAAACTTGAGCTAATGGTGTTGGCCCTGGGTGGGGCTGGGGGAGCCACAGCTTAAAGGCCCAGCTGCTTGCCCTGCCCTTGTGGCTAAGAAAGTGCCTGCTCTGGGCTGTCTGTCCCCTTCAAGATGGAAAAGCTTCCTCACAATGGTTGCTTTAAGAATCAAGGCTGTCCAAGAACCTAGATTTCATGAAGCACTAAGGAAGCCTTTGGGAAAGATTAGAAGATTAGCAGACGGAGCCTCAAGGTTCCGGGCCCAACGGACAAGCAGAGCAGGTCTCTATGTCCACCCCAACCAAACCTGACAGAACCTAAGTCTATTTTTTTCTTTTATTAGAATTTTTTTCTTTTTTTCTCAAAATGTTTTATCTAAAAACAAAAACAAACAAAAAAAGAAAAAAGAAAGGAAGAAAAAAAAAAAGGAAAAAAGAAAAAAATGACTGAAAACTTCATGGATCAAGTGGGAGAAAGGAGAGGAAGCCAGGAGCCAAGGCTCCACCTCTCCAGAGCAAGTCCGCACCCTGGGGCGAGCAAAGCCAGGCAGCCCCTCAGACCCAGCCTCCGACTGGGCAGAGGGCAGTCACAGTGGTCCAAGGGCCAAAGGGGCTGGGGCCAAGGAGTCACAGGAAATAGTCGGCCACTGGCTTTTTGGAGGGGATGCCACGTGTCTCTTGGGGTGCAGCCTCGAAGATGATGAAATCTTTCTGGAGGTGCTCATCCAGTTCTAAGATGGCTGCCACATTGCCACAGCTGGATTTAAGAAAAGTACAGTTAACAATGGTTGGCGCAGATATCTACCCTCACCCAGGCTCCTGGCCTTGCCAGCTTACCGGTAGCAGTAATTAGGCGCTGACCACACAGTAAGCACGGTCTCATTGAAGTGCCACTTGTAGCCTTCCATCACTAATTGGTGGGCACGGCAGATCATATCAATGTCGTTAGCTGCATTGAACTGGGCGACCACGTCACTGCCAAACAGGTAACCTGCCCCGCGGGGGCTCACTCCCCAGCCTGTTGTGTCTGAGACAAGACAAGGACAGTGTGTGGGCTCCTCTGGTTGTCTATTATAACAAGGAATTAAAAGCCTGTGCATCTTTCCTCATTAAGCAGAGGCTTGTTCTAGGGGATCTGGGAGACAGGATAGCAAATGCTAGAACAGAGAAGCTCTAAGGAGAAAAAAATGCCCAGAGAACCATTATGATCAAGGTTTGCTCCTGGCAGTAAGGTCATTTTCTGCCACACAGGGCAGTCTGGAAAAACACTGATGGGATTAGAGGGTATGCTTAGGACTGGTACTCAGAAAGCCTGGCTTTAAATCTCTATTCTGCCAGAACTAGAGGGAACAGTACACCATACAAAGGAACCCTCAGGGGCCATCGTTCTAGGGGACCAGGCTCACCTGCAAAGAAGCTATTGTCAAGTCTATGACCTTTCCCACCCAGGGAGCCAATGACTTCACCCTGAACAGATCTTCTGAGCCACGAAAACTCATGAGCCAAGCTACTGTAGGCCTGAGCACACCAACATCCATGGTTTGTGCTCTTTATGGAGCATCCAGCCAGGCAAGAGGAACAAAAAAGCCAGTGTGGACCAACTTTGCCCTCCTCTCCCCAAACTATCCTGGCCTGACTCTTCTTTCTTCATACACCTGCTTAAATCCCGTCCCCACAAGCAAAAGGTAACGCCAGCTGAGGTACTGCCCTCACCTTCAGGGTCAGACCACAGGAGGTCACACATGGGTCCATCATGGGGTACCTCTTGCTTTCGGTCAATCGTCCGGATCTGGTCCAAGGTCTGGATGGAAGGGGAAAGACCTCCGTGCACACAGAAGATCTACAAGGGAAAGTAGTATCAGAGAAAGGGAGGTGGAAGCCCAGAGACCCACCACTGCCCCACCCCTGAGGAGATCCACAGCCAACCTACCTTGCCATCAATGATGGCAGACAGGCTGAGGTAGTCAAAGATCTCAGTACAGTAGCGCCATACAGTCACTGAACCATATTTCCGTAAGCACTCATCATAGAACCCATAGACCTGGGTAATCTGGCGACTCTCATGATTGCCCCGGATCAAAGTGATTCTGTCAGGATAGCGAACCTAGGGGTGCATCAAGCCAGGGCTGGTTCTAGTTTGTTTCCCACTTAACCCCTCCCAATTGTCTATCAGCCTCACTCAGCCCTCACCATGCTCTGTGTAGCCCAGACTCCTGCTGCCTCTGACATAATCACGACATCCCTGCCTCATAGGCTCCTGGAGCTTTTTCTAGAGATGCACTCACTACAAAGCTAGTGGTTCCTCACTGCTGGACTCAGACTCCAAGCCTTGCACCTTATCCCCACCCCACTGTGGCCCCTCACCAATGAATTCTCCCAGTTTATTCAATTTCTGCTGCTTCCTGAACACAGCCTCTGTCTACTTCCCAGAACTCACATCACCAGCCTCTTCAAGGGCTCAGGAGTTGGCCCCACTCATGGCAGCAGTCATGACCAGCCCCGCTAAGCACACAGTCCACAGCCACAGCAAAGTTCCAAGGTGACAGGAAAGGTGATGAGGGCAGCAAGTAGTGGCCAAGGCTCAGGCTCCAGGGGCCAAGGGTCCTCACCTTAAGAGCCAGCAGGAGGAGGAAGGTTTCAACACTGTAGAAACCACGGTCCACAAAGTCTCCCATGAAGAGGTAGTTGGTCTCAGGGACATCGCCACCTACCTGGGAGGAGGGATATGGCTCTGCTTGGCCCCAAACTATCTCCTCCCACTGCAAGGCCAAAGAACTGAGCCCCTTCTGTCACCCAAAGCCCATGCAACCTAAGTCCTGTCAATGATCATATCTTCTAGATATGCCAGTTTACAGGCGCAGTGCTCCCTAACTCACTCTGAACAGCTCCTTGAGGTCATAGAATTGTCCATGGATGTCACCGCACACCTGGAAAAGATGAACGTGGGTAGTCAGAGCAGACAAGACACAAACCCTGTGTTCCTAGAGGCCACTCTTCAAAACACTGTTACCTTCCATGCCAGCTAAGGCTGTGTCACTCCATCTCAGGACTAAAATCCCACCCTCTAGCCCCAAGTGAGCCTGTTGTGGTGTCATCTATCATCCTACCCTGCTCTGGTGCAGGAGATGTGTGTTTCCTGGCAGACTCCCAGCTTCAAAGGACTGGCTCCATCTCTGTTTGCCCATATGCCCAGCAGAGTGACCAGCACACAGCCATTGAGCCACAGACTAGGATCGTTTACCAAATCAAATTCTTCCTCCTTGGCCACGAGCATCCCCATGATAAATCAAAATTCCTTCAGCACCCTTTCTTTTCTTGTAGTCTTGAGGCTAAAGCCCAGGGTCTCTCTCATACACACTGGGAAAGCATCCAACTGCTAAGCTGCAAGCTCTGCTCACCATCTAATTCTTGTATCGAGGCTCACCTGAAGACTGAGGAGCAGCAGAGACCTGGAGGTTCTAGCCTCTCATAAACTTAGGACTAAGTCAGGCTCCAAAGGACACAGAGTACTCACTGTGACTGGCGAGTCCACCCTCTGCACGTTGCTCTCTTCTACCAAGATCTCTCTGGAGACAGGAGAAGACCAGGGTCACCACAGCCAGGCCAGCCCAGCCCAATTCCTGACCTTTTTTGGAGGGAGGGAGGACATGAGGTTGTCCTTGAACCTCCGTGGGACAGAAGTATGCACTGTCCTCATGATTTTGGTCAAAAGCACCAACCCCTACCTCTCAACCCCTACCTCTACCACTCAACCCCTGCTCACGGCTCCTTGTTGCCAACTGGACAGAGTCCAAGTTCTCACCCCTACCCCCAGTTAAGCCCCTCCAAGCAGGCTGGGCCATTTTCAGCCTAGACGGTCCCCGTGGTCACTTCTCATGAGCACAGCACACAGTCCTGAGAGGGAGGTCCCTCCCTCCCCTCAGAACACTGAGCCTGGCCTCACTCCCTTCCCCACACTCCCCGCAGTGAGGGTGAGACCTCCAGCAGGCACAAGGATCCCAGATGCACCTTCAAAGGAATATGCTGTTCCTTCCCTGTCAGCACTGTGGTCATTTGTTCTGGAGACGGAGCCTCATTATGTATCCTTGGCTTGCCTGGATGTGTAACTTGATGTGTAAACCAGGCTAGTCTCAAGAAATCTGCCTGTCTGCGTCTGCCTCATGTGTACTGGGATTAAAAGGATTGCGGCACTGTAACAGGAATTTACAGCTAAGAAATGGGCTGTGGTGTAGTTTTTTTCTTTTTGCTACTTTGTAGGTTCTTCTAACAATATCTTCCCTGGCTCAGCTCAGCACTGTCTTTTCTACCCCTACTCCTGTGATGATTTCCACAAAGACCTCCTAGAATGGTGGCAGATCAAGCTGGAAACTTGCTGAACCAGGAATCCAATTTCCAGAGGAGCAACACCAGACTCTTCCACAGGCCTCAAATCAATACCAGGAACACACACGTGGGATGCCAGCACTTGGTAGGTAAGGCAGAAAGATCCAGGTTATACTTGGCTCTATAGCAAGTTCAAGGCCTAAGATGTGGGTTCCTCTTTACAGTCAGACATGATGGATGGCATGGTGGTAGAAGCAAAGGATTCCAGTCTCCAAATCAGCCTAAGAGACAGTGAGATCCTGTCTCCAAAACAAAGACTTCAAACCAAACAGCGCTAGAGATGTAGCTCAGCAAGAGAAAGCAAACCAGGACACCAGCGGCCACGTCCTCAGTGGGTAACCTGCATCAAGTCACTGGCTTCCTACTCCGTAAAAAGAAACCATCACTCGAGAGAGAGAGACGGATGCATCTCTTTGGGTTCAAGGCCAGCTAGGGTACATGAGAGGACAGACAGGCACACACCCATATTCTCCCGGCCTCACAGAACTGGTGGGGAAGGGTAAGGAGCAGGTTACTATCCATTAAACAGGGTGGAAGTCACACTGCAAGTTACCAGCCTCAACTGTTACCTACCTACTCCCACCCTATCTGAATTTTCCTTCTCACAGTGCTGTTAGCTGGTCAAAAGCATATCTTTCAAGGTCTACCTTTTCTTTTTTTTTTATTTTTTTTTTATTTTCGAGACAGGGTTTCTCTGTATAGCCCTGGCTGTCCTGGAACTCACTTTGTAGACCCGGTTGGCCTCGAACTCAGAAATCCACCTGCCTCTGTCTCCCGATTAAAGTCTAAAGTCGTGTGCCACCACACCCAGCTGGTCTGGTCTACCTTTTCTTAGAAGCACCTTGGTTACTGGAGGGTGGTATCACATGTCTTTAATCCCTGCACTTGAGAGGCAGAGGTGTGGGGGGGGGGGGAGAGAAAATCTATGAGTTCAAGGTCAGCCTGGTCTACAGAGTGAATTAAAAGACAAGGCAGGGCTACACAGAGAAACCCTGTCTCAGAAAAAAACCAAACCAAACACCACCACCCCACCCATCCCCCGCCAAGTTTCAGCTAGCTTCAATCTTTGAATACCATCTCATAACTTACAACATCATGCTAAATTCACTTACTGCGCAGACTAAATGGTCACAACTGTTTTACTCAACACAACTTGTTCCATTTTACTGACTCCTAAGACACTTCAAAATCAACACCACACAAAGTGGCAGAGCTCAGACTCAAACCCACAGTCACTGCACCCCAAACTGGGATCCTGACTTATAACTTCCTTCTACTTCCCGGAGAACTCTGCCTCTCTCCATATCCATATCACGCTTAACTCTTTTTTTTGCTTCATTTCCTGAGCCAGAGTCTCATGTTGTGGCCTTGACCTAGCTTAGGATGACCCTAAACCCCTCATTTTCCTTTCTTGGCATCCCAAGGGCTTGGGAGGGGCTGTTGAGAGGGGCTGGAGATAGCTCAATGGTTAACAGCACTGACTGCTCTTCTGAAGGTTCTGAGTTCAAATCCCAGCAACCACATGGTGGCTCACAACCATCAGTAATGGTATCTGATGCCCTCTTCTGGTGTGTCTGAGGACAGCTACAGTTTACTTACATAAAAATAATAAAGCCGGGCCTGGTGGCGCACGCCTTTAATCCCAGCACTCGGGAGGCAGAGGCAGGCGGATTTCTGAGTTCGAGGCCAGCCTGGTCTAAAAAGTGAATTCCAGGACAGCCAGGGCTACACAGAGAAACCCTGTCTCGAAAAACCAAAATAAATAAATAAATCTTAGAAAAAAAAAAAGTGTGTTGAAGCTGTGAGTTTTTTTCAAAAAATTCTTCCGTTTTTGAAAAGGCCTCAACTCAGTAAACTGAGCTAGTCTGAAACGCACGTTCTAGTCTAACCTATTTATTGTTTTTCTTAGGATCATAATGGAACCCGAAGGTGGCTCAACTCCATCTTCCAGAATCGTAACTAAAAGGATCCGCATTCACAGAACTGGCATCAGATTCCATTCCTTCCTTGCTGGTAATTTTGAACAACTGGAGGCCTTGTTTGTTAAACTAGACACAAAGTCACTTTCTCTTTTAAGGATTGACGGGATTGAGAGGCTTTGGCAAATCACGTTTTGTTTTCTTGCCTTGAACCATCTCCTCACTCTTTAAGAATCTGTCCCAGAACTCAGCCCCTCCAAGAAACTTTCTCTTTCACCCCAGTAGGGCAAGCCGTTTTCCCCGAGTTCCCTAGAACTTCCTGCCACTCGCTCTTACTCCACTAGAAACCCATACACAGCCGACCCCGTGGTTCCTGGGGTGAAGTGGCTCTCCGGACCTCTCTCTGGCGACGTTTCCGGGCTTGGGCAAGCCCTAAGTTCTCGGCGGAGTTTGCCCGGCCGAGACCCCCGGGGCGACGGGCTGGCGTCCCTCCCGCGGGCTCACCTGGCCTTGGCGCACAGGGCCTTGACTTCGCTCTCTTTGATCAGCTCGCAGCGCCGCAGCTGCTCGATCTGCCGGTCCAGGTCGCTGATCTCCGCCATGGCCCACCCCCCCCGGCGCGGGTCAGAGTCGGGGCCGCCGCCCCCTCCGGACCGCACAGGGGTCTCCTGGGAAAAGCGAAGGCGAGCCCGCCAATCAGAGGGTCCGTGCGGGAGGGGGGACTCGATTCTGGGACCGCCCCCCCCTCCCCTCACGGCGGCCCAGGACCCTCCGCGTCCCGCTGCCCTGGCCGCACCCCGCCAACTCCCGTCGAACCCCGCGGGCCCGCGCTAAGGACGGTGGCCTAGAGGGGCCTCGGACAATTACCGCCGCGGAGACTCCGGCTGAGTCTCTCCGATTTCCCACTTCCCTCCGCTTTGGGCCTCCGCCACCGCCAATTCTACTTCCGGCCTCGCCGCGGAAGCAAAGGGAAACCAGTGCTCTCGCGCGCCGGAAGTGACGTACACGAGCCACGCCTCGCTCGAGGCACCGGGAAGAAGAGAAGTAGCCGGAAGTGGGCGGGCGAAGTTGGTTGGAGGCAAATACAGCAGTGCGCCTGGTGTACTTGTGTAAGCCTGGTGAGGTGACCCGCGGTAGTCTTCTCATCTCACATTACATTATTCCCTGGGCTGCTTCTATTACAGATCTCACGGATAAAACTGCCTTGTTCATCATTGCCTCTCCGATGTTTAGAATAAGGCCAAGTATTGCAGATATGCATAAATAGTTGTTCAATGAAAGGGCCTATCCTGGTTCACATTTCTTGCCACGGTCCCAGAGAAACCTTGCCATGGAGGAACCCCGAACCTGGGCCAGACATGGTGGTACACTTATTTGTAATCCCAGAACTCAGGAGGCTAAGGCTGATCGTGAATTCTAGGCTGTCAAAGCTACAGAGCAAACACTCGGGGGCGGGGACACCCCACGAAGATGGCATATCTGAACTTGTCACCAAACCTACTGACCTGATTTGGATCCTCAGAACCCATATGGTGATGAGAGAAAACAGAGGCTTAAATCTAATTGAAAAAAAAATTTAAGTGTCCACTCTCTGGACACCAAGCTTTTCCAAAATAGTTCACTTTTTTTCTTGACAGGGTTCCACTGTAGCTTAGAATAGCCCAGATATTAATAAACCACACCCAACATTGCTTCTTATTGCCTAAATATATTCCTTGAAGGTGGCAATGGGTTTGGAGGCTAGCTTGCTCACAGTTGAATGCTGAAAGTCTGGAGTTTCAATCAAAGCTCAAATATGAATCCATAGCCGGACGTGGTGGTGCACACCTTTAATCCCAGCACTTGGGAGGCAGAGGCAGGAGGAGTTCTGAGTTCGAGGCCAGCCTGTTCTACAAAGTGAGTTCCAGGACAGCCAGGGCTATACAGAGAAACCCTGCCTCGAAAAGCAAAAAACAAAAAACAAAAATGAATCCAGAAAAAGTGGTTTTCAGGTCTGGCTTTCACCTTTCATTTGCTGAAACTCAAAGCAACACAAACACTAAGCAAGCCCCAAATTCACAGTGCATGCAGTCTGCCTCCTTTCTCTTCACCTTTTGCTGTAGGCAGAGCAGGTTATTGATCTTTCTTCTGCACACCATACGCCCTCTTTTTCAGTATTTTATTGTCCCTCTCAAAGTTGAATAATTTTTATGTGCCTTAAGATTTCCTTATAGAGGGTGGGGAGATGGCTCAGTGGTTAACACTGACTGCTCTTCCAGCCTGCCGACTACCCGGGTTCAATTCCTAGCACCCACATGGCTGCTCACAACTGTTCCAGGGGATCCAACACTCACACATACACACATTTCAGTTAAAATACCAATGTATATAAAATAAAAGGATCATCTCATAGAAGCTTAGAGTAATAGCACACGCCTTTCATCCCAGTACTTGGAAAGCAGATCTTGTGAGTTCAAGGCTAGTGTGGGCTACAGAATTCCAGAGAGCAAGGCTACAAGTACGTGCTGAGCAGTAAAATGGGAGGCTAGTTTGGGGAAGCATAGGGATTGAGTTTCCCCTGGCAGCACTGGGGAAGGAACCAGAGCTTTATGAGTGCTCAGCCACTGAGCTCTATCCACAGCCTGCGCATAGCTTGACTATTGGCCAATACATGGGAATATTAGGACAGTGGAGACTGTGCTTTGATACTCCTAGTAAGACAATTCTATGCAGATCATCACTGGAAACAAACGTGTAAAAGAAAAAGATGCTTGGGAAGGAAAACAGAAAGCACAGGAAGGGCAGAGAAGGCAGGAAACAGGAAATGGTTAAAACCATAAGTCGTCCCCAGTTATACCTAGTCTCTAGCACTATAAATTACTAGAGGTATGATGGGGCTGGAGAGAACTCAGCAGTTTAGCACCCACATGGTGGCTCACAACCATGACTAACCATGCAAGGACTCTGCTACTGGGTTATAGTCCGAAGCCCTCACTCCTTAAGGTTTCTTATCTTGCCAGAAAGGCCAGCATTTGATACACTCCTCTTAGCCTCCAAAGGCAGACACACTGCATACATTCATTTAGGCAGAACTTTTTTTCCCGAGACAGGGTTTCTCTGGCTGTCCTGGAATTCACTTTGTAGTGAGTTCCAGGTTGGCCTCAAACTCAGAAATCTGCCTGCCTCTGCCTCCTGAGATTAAAGGTGTGCACTAGCACACCTGGCCAGAACATTTTTTTAAAGGTACGACTACACTCAATATAATGTAGCAAGAATACAGATGGCCCACAGTTTGATGTGCTTCTTATTCTATCACCAGGGAACATCAGCAGCTCTGAGGCTCCATTCTCAACCCGGAATCCGAGAGTTCTGCAGTTGAGCTGTATACCTATGTTACTGCAGCAGAGGATTCTGGATTCTCCAAAAGGCTCCATAGTCCCCAAAAAAGCATAAATGTGTTAGCCCTGTTACAATCCTTGCCTAGTATTCATGAAGGCCTTGGTTGGATCTCAGCATGGCTTAAACTGGGCCTGGTACGCTAGGCCTATAATTCCAGCACTCAGGAGGTAGAGGCAGAATATTAATTAGGTTTTCAAAGTTACCTTCAATTAGATGTAGGCAAAGAACATCCCATAATACTATGCCTTTCTCAAAGCTCTGGTCAAAAAAACCTTCCTTTTACTGCCCAGGAAGAAGGAACCCAAAGTAAGGCTCTTTCCTCAGGCCCTCCCCTATACAAGACATGAACAACAGACTCCCCCTTAAATAGTTGTTTATTGGCAGTGGGCTGGAAGGGATGGCAGATTTAGCATTCACAGACAACACCGCACACACGAGGGCAGCAGCAAGAGTGATGGGAAAGAGCCTGAAGACCCCTCTTCAATAGCAAGTGGGTAGGCAGGGGCCTGGAGTGTTGATGGAGCAGCCTTAGATCAGCTCTGGTTAGTAGGCATGGTTAGAGATGAAGAGAGATTCACTGGCTGCAGCTCCAGACTGGCCACTTGGGGTATACTTTCCTTGACAAGCGAGGCTGTTGGCCTAAAAGGGAAGAGGAATCAGAGGAATTCTCTTCTGAGTCCCTCCCCACCCCCGCCCAGGCACCTGTTCACACTTCCACGCCTGCCAGCCTTACCAGGGCGCGCTTGATGTACTCCTCCTGGGCTGCCTTCAGGTTCTCCTTCTTCCCACCCCAGGCCTTTAGAGCAGAGGCCTGCAGGGCTCGGCCATAGGAGAAAGTCAAGGCCCATGGCTTCAGCAGGGGACATTTGTTGATAGCGTTGAGGTTGATGGATGCCTCTTCCTCACTCTGCCCTCCAGACAGGAAAGTGACCCCTGGAGAACAAGCACAGAAGGAAAGGGTGCTGCATTAGAGAGGCAGAGCAGGGAGAAGCTATGAGACGTTACCCTGGACAAAGTCAAATGTGATGGTGCATCCACCTCACCAGGCCAAGATGAGGGAGTGGGCCTCACCAGTGACAGCAGGGGGCACTGTGCGACGAAGTGCTGTGACCGTTGCCATGGCAATCTCCTCATTGGAAAATTTCTGGGTGCAAGCATGGCCAGGGGTGACCATGTTGGGCTTCAGCAATGTGCCTTCCAGATAGACATGGTGGTCGCTCAGAGCCTTGTAGACAGCCGCCAGGACCTGGAACACATCAGGGAAAGGTGGAAAAAAGGGATTACCTCAGCGGGGCCCAGCCCACCACATTATCCTAACCAAGCAGATGGGCAACCTACCTTCTCAGTTACATACTGGCAGCGCTTCAAGTCATGGTCCCCATCAGGGAGAATTTCAGGCTCCACAATGGGTACAATGCCATTCTGTGGGAGGGACAGGGTAATGAGGTGAGGCCTCCTGATTAGGAGCCTCCTCACCATTAGCTTGACGATGACAGACCTAGGCTTCAAAGGCCTCAGCAGATTACAGGGGACAAAGAATCCTATCAATCTGCCCGTACACCTGTTGCCACCTCTACATTGCAGAGTGGCCTCCACTCAAGAGCCTGACGCACAGCGGGTATGGAGAGCAGCTGCTCTGAGGGAGGCAGATATCCTGGCAGATAGACAGAAAGCTAGCCCACACTGCATCAATGTGTTAGGAAGTAGTCCAATCCCACCTGCTGGCAGATGCTGGCATAACGGGCCAGAACATTGGCATTTTCCATGATGGCCAGGGCTGAGGGAGTATGTTCCCCAATCTTTAGCACACAGCGCCACTTGGCAAAGTCGGCTCCATCCTTCTTATACTGGGCACAGCGTTCAGACAGCCCATCCAGCCCTGGAGGGGAAGAATAAAGAGACGGCTTTGATCAGACTCACTCTGGAACTCTGACGAGCTGGTGGAGAAGGGAAGGAGGCAGGCAGGGCCTTCTTACCCTGGGTAGTCGTCTCGCCATTGGTTCCTGCCAAGGGCACCACACCCTTATCTACCTGCCAGGGAGGAGACCAGCAGTCAGCTCTATGGCCCCTTTCTCCTCTACCCAGCCCCAACTTCACCCTTCACTGTAGCCTCTCATGGCTTGCAAATATTTATGAGGAAAGATGTGTATTATTTGAGAGAAATGTTAACCGGACTAGAGGGACCTGGTGCTACTGCACACTGAGAAAACCGTTTCACTTCTTCACCATGAAATCACCTTCTTACATCACAGGGAAACCATTAAAGTTGGCAACAGAGCACTTGCCTAACATGCACAAGGGCCTAAGTTCACCCCAAACACTGACAAAAAATTATGCTGAATACATCCATACCTAAGTCTCTAGGCCTGCTAACCCAATATTCACCCCCCCTTACCTATTAATCCCTTTCTCCAGATCCATCTCTAATCTTATCCCCCCCCCCCCAGTCTGCCTCTTACCTTAATGCCCACAACACCACCCTTGGACTTGATAACTTGGGGGAAGGGACGTCCATCATCTGCCTTCTGGTACAGTGTCTCGTGGAAGAGGATCACGCCCCCAATGCAGGGATTCACACGGTCGTCGGCAGTCAGCAGCAGCTGGCGGTAGAAGCGCCTGTTCTCCTCGGTGTTCTCGGTGCCAATGGACTGCAGGCGCTTGGCAATGCTTCCTGAAGGGAGGAGGGTCATGTGGGGAGATAAGGGGATCAGCCTGCTAGCTCCAACCTTGGGGCCCTCCTCCCCCTTTCTTCTGCCTGTACCGCACCAGTGGACTCATCTGCAGCCAGGATGCCCTTGCCCGGAGCCACAATGCGGTGAGCGATGTCAGACAGCTCCTTCTTCTGCTCCGGGGTCAGTGCTGGGTATGGGTAGGGCATGGTGCCGGTGGCAGTGCTTTCCTGGGTGAGGAAGGCAGACAGAGACCAGCGTTTAGTTGGGCCATCCCATGGTCTCCCCAGGTAACAAAGCTTCCCTGGAGGCCAGGGCACTAAGCCCCCACCTCCCCTGCCCCACTCCCTGAGGGTCCTGGGATACTTCCTGTCCCAGAGCTCTCCCCTACTCCCGACTTCCCTATACTAGACCTGCCTCTTCCTGTACCTTTCCTAACTCTGTCTGTTGCTGGGTGTTGCCCAGCTCAGAGTGGGGTTGCTCACTGGCAATTGGGGGAAAGGAAAAAGCCAGAGCCAGGGACAGGCGGGTCATGTTGAAGCTGGACCCATCTGGCCTGCGCGTTGCCATGGGTCACCTTGCCTAGAAACAAAATTGAACCGGGAATATTTTAGAATTTAAGGATCACGAATAGGGCAGAGAGCCTAATACCCTCATTGAAAGAGCCCAAGAAAGAAATGATCTGTGCTCAAAGCCACATAGCAACCCAAAGGCGAGAGTTAAGAGAGAACCAAGATTTCCCGACTGAGGTGGGGGGGGGGGGCCCTTCTAATCCACCCAGGTCCGGACCAGGCTTCAAGGACACCCCAAGGTCAGGCTTCTCGCTTCGAGATGGTTGCGGGTGGAGCTCGAGTAAAAGGATTATCAGGAAAAACACAAGGCCATCAGAAACACAGGAAAGGGGCTATGGAGCCCAGGTAGAACGAAACCTTTGCCTCCATACTGTTAGAAGGGGAGGGGAAGAATGTAGGAGGCACGTGCACTTCGTAAGCTACAGCGGTTCCAGACTCAGAATCAAGGTCACAGATAAGGAAAGATAGTAAAGTGTTAATGGGCCACAGAGTGCGGCAGCTGAGTTTAGCCTTCTCTCCTGGGGCTCCCCCGAAAGGAAACCAATTTCCTCCACCCCATCGCGTAAATCCTGAGACGGTGTAAGAGCCGATCGCCCCCGTCTCCCCATCGCTCCTTGAAATCTTTTGAATAGGAAATGGGACCCTGATGCTTTGCATAGCGGAAAGTTTTTGCAAAAATAAAGAGGGGTCTGTTTTTCCACCTCATCTTGCTTCCTCCCCGGCATGACTCAGCGCGCTGAGTTGCTGCGTGTCGCAGCGAACCGCCAGGGCGCAGGCCGGAGAATCCGGGCTGGGGGCAAGCGTGGGGGTAGAAAAAGTGAGGGGCCGTGGGGAAGACCGCTCTGCACTGCCCGCCACCGGCCCAAGATCCTAACCCCATAGACCCTTCCCCGAGCACGTGTCAAATGGCGCTCACCTGGCACAGGACGGGGTGGGTCTGCCTGGTACGCCGGTGGATAGGCGAAAGGACTAAGGAGCGAACGCGGCTAGGGTCACCAGAACCTCGTTCTGCTGCGCGTTCCAAGAGAACGCAGCCTATTCAGCTGGGGTGGGGGGAACGGGAGGCGGGGCCCCGGGCATTTAAAGGCGCCGCTCCGCCCTCTGCAGGTTTTTTCCTTGCAGGGACCGGAACCGTCCAATTGAAGGTGGGCACTGTGCGCGGCACCGCCCCAAGATGCTACGATAGGAGGCGGCACTGGGGAGGAGACTAGCGGCTAGAACACGATCCCTCCTCCGCCCCGCTAGGACGTGACTCGAGCCACATCCCGCAGGTCACCAGGCCCTCCCCCACCCCTACCCCCCACCCCCAGCCCCTGCCTGGCGCGCGCGTGAGCATCGTGACTCAGCCGGAATGTGGGTTGGCGAAGAGTAGGGAGGGGGTCAGAGTGAGATGGTGGCTGGCCTCTCCTCCAAGACCCCTGGCTTCCGGCCTGTGTAGTTGCAGCCTGACGTCACTGCAAAGAACGCAGAGCTTCCGAGCCTCCCTGCCTGCCTGCTTCGGCGCTTGACTAAAAGGCAGGGCGGATTCGATCTCTCCCTGGCCAGAGCACGGCGCAGCTGACATGGTACTCAGGCAAAACCTCCCAGAACTAGTGTGCCGTCCACATCGCAACTGAGTGGCTGGCGTAGCCAGACCTGGCCTGGCCTTGCCTAGCAGATTGGCGGGAGGCACCGCCCGCGAGCTAAGCACACCCAGTTTGAGGAAATGACCGACAAGGACTGGCCCAAGCCAGACAGGTCTTTCCCGAACCTGATTTCCTTCTCCAAAATAAAAAAATCCGTCTCGGAGCTCTCTTGTCACCCTTTAACTCTCAGAGCACTCAGTTCCCTCCAGGCCCCAATCCGCAACCCCCATTCCCATCCTGCAATCCGGATAGCGGCCCACCTGTGGCGCAGTGACAGAAGCCGCAGAGCCTGGTCAGCAGAGAGTGAGCCCCGCAGTCCAGGGCTGGGTTTTAAGGCAGCTCCTACTCCCCACCCCTCCCCTACACACCCCCGCACCAGTGTCCCAGACCTTCTCCGTAACCCCTGCCCTTTCCCCACCACGAATCCCGCGGCCGGGACCTATATTTAGGGAAACCTGAGGCTCCTGACATTCATCCCTGCGTGGGGGGTGAAGAAGAGGAAGCTTTGGTTTGCCTTGAGAGGAGGAGGTGCCACTGCTCACTCACCGGTCGTTAGAGGAGCCTCTTCCTTGGAAATACAGTGAAATTAGTCAAGAAATCAGTCGCAGGTCCAGGATCTGTAAGGCAGAACAAGAAGGGAAAACATCTAGATATTGCCTCCCACTGCCTCCTCTGGTTCCCTCCTCCCTTGACACTGGTGCCTGCTGGTGGTTGTACTTTTTTTTTCCAAAGGAGAGCAGATGCAGGCAGGATACTCACCTCTTAAAATAACCTGGAGTCTAAAGGCAGGGTGTGGCTGGCCATCCCTTTATCCTGATAGTCCAGGTTGGCAGAAACCTCCCACACTGTTGCCTGGGTGAGCAATGTCCTGCATCCTCACCCTCACATACAATAGTTTATCAGGGAAGGGACAAGAAGAAAGGCAGGGGCACTGGCCAGAACACCAGGCCCTTTTCAGCAGTCCAAGGGCTCTCAGAATCCTGCCTTTCAGAGAACTCAAGGTTCCCAGGTAATTAGGCTGGGCCTGCCATCCATAGCTCCAGAGCCATAGCTCCAGTAATGATGTCCTGAGGATCATAGAGGGGGCCCTGGGGACTGGCCACTCCCCAAATAACAACGTCCCCAGCCCCATCTTTCATCTGAGCTTGATCTCGAAACAGAGGCAGTTGAGGCTCTGGCAGTCTGGGAGCTGGCAGGCACAGGCACAGTCACACAGTGGGCAGCAGCGAGGGCATCGAGGGGCCCAACCCTGAAGGAGAAGAGAGAGGTGGGTAAGCAGAGGGGCTGAGGAGCACCCACCCACCAGCCCAGTGGAACGGAGAGACAAAGCACTGGAAAGGAAGCAACCGTCCATGCTGAACAGCAGCAGGGATAAAGTATCTGTCCCACTGGGTCCTCTGTGTGTGTGTGTGTGTGTGTGTGTGTGTGTATGCACACATAGTAGGTATACTCTACTCTCAAAGCCCTATGCAACCTAGAGGAAGTCAGGACCAGAAACATGTTTCAATCCTCATGGAGATAATGTCTGGGCTTTGGACTTTCTTGCTGGCATGGAACCAAACTATAAAATCTCCTCCCAAGGTCCCTTGTGAGACAGGCTCTCCCTCTACAGCTCAGACTAGTCAAGAACCATGAAACCCAAGCTGGCCTCAAAAAAATGACAATCCGTACTTCAACCTACTAAGTACTGGGGTTTCTCTTGTCCTGTTTTGAGACAGGGTTTCACTGTATGGCCTGGCTATCATGAAATTTACTCACCTCCTAGTGCTGACGCTGGCAGAGATAGATCTCTGTGAGTTTGGACCAGCCTGATCTACATTTTGAGTTCTAGGATAGCCAGGGCTACGCAGAGCAGTGGTTCCCAACTTTCCTAATGCTACCTTTTAATATAGTTCTCATGTTGTGGTGACTACCAACCAAAAAAGGATTTTTGTTGCTACTTCACAACTGTAATTTTGCTGTTATGAATCATAAATATCTGGTTTTTTTATAACCTTCGGTCAGCCCTGTATAAGTTAATATCCCCCACCCCCACAAAGGGCCATAACCCACAGGTTGAGAACCACTGACAGAAAGGGACCCTGTCTAAGCCAGGTGTCTGGACCATGGCTCAGTGGTTAAGAGCCATGGCTGTTCTTCCAGAGGACCTGAGTTCAGCTCCCATCACATACATATAGTGGCTCACAACCATCCCGACTCCAGAGCCCAAGCTCCTGGGGATCTGACATTTTCTTCTGACTTCATCAGAAACATACAATCAGGCAAAGCATTCACAGAGATAAGATAAATCGTAAAGGGAGGGGTTTTCTCAGGGATGAATTGAACTTGGGATGTCACGAACGCAAGGCAAGCACTCTGCTCCGGAGCCACCCTGCACGGGGGTCACACTTGGGGGGGTGGGGGGGGCTCATCACAAAATAATGACATAGAAACTCAGTGGTTTGCCCGAAAGAATACAACCAGCAAGAGAAACTGGTTTGGGCTACAGTGGCTTTCCCCAGGCCTTGGAGTCTCCCGTGCCTGCCCTCCCAAGGCCAGGAATGTTGGCTTCACTCTAAGGCTTCAAAGGCAAGGATCACTGGCCTCGTGCTCTGTTTAGTATGAGATTCATGCTCAGCAGGTGCCTGAGACACACAGAGTGTGACCACATGAACTAACCTAAGCATATCACTTTACTCTCCTTAGGCAAAGGCAGACGGAGGCCTCTTCTGTCTGTCTCATGGACATAATGTCCTGAGCTATAGGAACATTCACCCCTGTAGCCCACGGCTCCTCTAACCCGAGACAGGAATGATCTACAGCTGCCCCAGGCATGAATGGGAGGCAGGCCAAGGCCCTGGAGTGGACATACCCGGCGTGGCTGTGTGACAGACACTGGCTCCTTAAGGCCACGAGCAAAGCTAATGACAGCCACAGTTGCACAGTTCAATCAGAGACCAGGGCCAAGCCAGGAATAGGGAAATGACCTTTCCAACAGCTGAGGTTTCGGGGTACGGTGTCAGATGGCCAGTGAGATCAGCTGTCAGCAAGTGGGGGAGGGGGAGACCAGCCATGGAAAGGGGTCTAACCTGGGCCGAGTTACCACCAATAGGGGGAGAAGGCTGTAGGCGTAATGGTGGAAGGGAGAGAGAAGTGTTTTTCTTGTGTGTAAAAAAGAGTGGTTTGGGGGCATCTCTGGAGATCAAGTCGGGTCTGTGGGTTTCTAGAAGACCACACCATCACTCTGTGTACAGAGCCACTAGCCAGAACACTTCACAGCCCTTACCTCAGAAAAGAGGGCATTAAAAGCATTTCTTGGCTCCATTCACGGAAGGGTTTAGTCCAGCCATTAATAACTGGCTAATGGATTTCTTGACTCTCACAAGCAAAGGTTTCTGGAAGAACTCCACTGTTTAAGTACATTAAACAAGGACTCTGTAGCCGGCTAACCTTGGGTTTCTATAGGCTCTTAAGTGGGGTTTATCTTTGGACCATGGGAGGACCAGACTTGTTTACTGGCTGGTTAGCGCTTAAGCCCTAGAGTCAAAAATGCCTGCATGCCAATTCTGCCTGATTAAATCATGTTTTGAGCTTCAGTTTCCTCATCTCTGAGACAGACACAGACAGGACTTACTCATCAGTGTGTCAGGGGCAGAACTGAGCTCCTTGGTGCGCAGTGACAGGAGCCATTGGACATCATAGTTCTGGTTTCCCTCTGCAGTCTGTTTCTCTCCCCTCAGTGTGTATCCCTGGCTGGCCTGGCGCTCACTTTATAAGCCATGCTGCCCTTGAACTCACAGAAATGCATTTGCTTCTCCCTCCTGAGTGTTGGGATCAAAGGCATGAGCTATGCCCAGCTTCAGCTGCACTTCTTAATTCTAATGTGCATCTGAATTACAAGAGCTTATTAAAAAGTACAAGCTACAGTCCTAGCCCAGGCCGACTGGGGACTGGCCTTGGAGGCAGTGACAGGCAAGGCTTCCTTCTGATCACTAGCTGGATCAGACTCCTGTAACTGTCTGCTTATTTATCTCTGCCCTCCACCACAATATAAGTCCTGGAATCAGAGGGGAATTGTCTGGTTCATTACTGCTGAGCCCCCAGGGTCAGCACACAGCCTCACACACTGGCTCTGTGTCTCTGTGTGCTTACTGTACACAGAGGGTAGGGAAAAAAAGGAAGCAACCCCATCCTCCTAACAGTGCAGTTCAGCAAGCAGGTCTCTCCCACAGAGAGGAAAACCCTGGGCTTGTGGTCTGGCTGGCATATCTATCTGACCTCAGGCAAGAGTCTCTCAAGCCTCTATGGGCCTCAGTGTCTACACTGGCCAAAAAGACAAGCTCTGTGACCTTTCTGCTGTCATTGTTACTGTAAGGAACCTGGAGAACAAAGGCACCTCAATGTACTTTGAGAAAAGTCAAGGGCAGGACAAACTTCCTACCCTTGGTCACTCTACATCTCTTCCTGGATCCAGCAGAAACTGGACAGGATCAGATGCACACCTTTCTGAAGCCCCGGGCCAACAGACTGGGAGACCTGATCTTCCCACAGTCAGCCTTGACCATCCTTTCCCCTACGAAGTCAGGTCCCTGTCTTCTCACTCCACGTAGACACAGGAAAGGAGACGGGGGCTGAGGACCATAAATCATTCTGGAACTCCTTAAGATTCTTAGACCCTAAGGTCTCCTTCTTCCCTAACTTCAGCCTGAGAGCCTGCTTCCTGGCCAGTCTGGGGAACCAGAAGCAGATTACTTGAAAGAAGGCAGCTCCTCACCCTCTCTCTCACTATGCAGCTGCAGCTGGCCTTGAGTTTGCATTTGCCTCTGCCTCATGAGGCTAGGAGTAAGGGTATACACCACCAGCCTGGCCATACTCACTATAATCATTTTTCCACATAGATTCCCATTCATTTTAAATTGATCTTGTATGTGAGGGTGTTTTGGCTGCCTGGATGTATTTGCATGACTGTGGAAGACAAACAAGGGCTTTGGATCCCTTTGGAGTTACAAACAGTTCTGGTTTAGAAAATGGGTGTTGGAAATCAAACCAGAGTCCTCTGGAGGAGCAGCCAGTGCTGCTCTTAATCACTGGGCCATCTCTCCAGCCCCCATGCTGATTTTTAAGATAGGGAAGCTAACCTAGACTGGCCTTGAATTTTCTATGTAGCTTCATTTTGAACCTATGATTTAATATATATATATATATATATATATATATATTGCATGTGGATGAGTGTTTTGACTGTGTGTATGTTCATATACCACATGTATCCTATTGCCTATGGACCAGAAGGCCTCATCCATATGTAGTTTGTGGTGCTGGGAACTAACC
Organism: Mus caroli; assembly: GCF_978045245.1. Lineage (NCBI taxonomy): Eukaryota > Metazoa > Chordata > Mammalia > Rodentia > Muridae > Mus > Mus caroli. The sequence continues at coordinate 18,971,435 of NW_028227263.1, read as the reverse complement.
CACTGCCACCAGCATGCCAGGCAAACATTCTACCAACTAAGCTACATTCCCAGCCCTCATTGTTTCTTTTGAAACTCAAAAGATCTGCCAGGGATTTGTACCAAGTACAGCCGATCCAAGTTATGAATTTGCTTCGAATCAGTCTGTTAGCCCTCCATGCTAAGGAAGGTCACTGCTCCAAGGACAGGAATTCTGCTGTCTAAATCTGTATACCCAAAATAATCACCCAAGGTGGTCGACCACATTGAACATTTTTAAACCCACAAATGTAAAAACTGTTGTCTCCTGTGGTTTAGCTTTCCTCCCCACACCCCACACCCCCCACCCTGTTAAACTGTGGAGCAATTTGCTAGCCAAGGCTTTGCTATGTAACACTGGCATTACACAGCGAAGCTACAACCATCCCTAAGCCATCTCATTCCCCTGCTAGAGGGGCAAAATAGTATATGTACATCTCCATGTCCAGGCATGGTTCCGTGGCCAAGGTGCTATATGGTGGTGAAGAAGCAGACTATGCGACAGGGTTCATCTTCGCTGGGGAGGTGGAAATGCATGGTGGTAACAGCAATGCATGAGTGCAGCACACAAGACAACTTTGCAAAGCTTATCTAAAACAGCGGTACCTTCCTCGTCTCTCTCTGCTCCCCTCCCTCTCCTGGTGTCGTCTGACAATAGCCAGGAACTCTGCTGCTTTGCCCTGCTACGTGAATATTTTGGAAACAATACTTTTTGTAATAAAAATGTAGGTTTCTGTTGCAAAACCCACCTGCAATCCCAGCACCAAAGAGGCAGAGGCAGGAGGATCTCTGTGAATTTGAGGCCAGCCTAGTTTGCACAGAAAATTCTAGGCCAGCCAGGTATACATAATGAGACCCTGTCTCAAAAAAAAAGCAAAGCAAAACAAAAGAAAAAAAAAAAAAAAAAAAACAACCAAACCAGCAAAAATGCAGCTTGCTTAATAATTAGTATAACTTAATTAAAAAAAAAAAAAGGGCTGGTGAGATGGCTCAGTCGGTAAGAGCACCCGAATGCTCTTCCGAAGGTCCGGAGTTCAAATCCCAGCAACCACATGATGGCTCACAACCATCCGAGATCTGGACACTCTACCGGTGTGTCTGAAGACAGCTACAGTGTACTTACATATAATAAATAAGTCTTTAAAAAAAAAAACTTATTAAAAAAAAAAAAAAAAAGCCAGGCGGTGGTGGCGCACGCCTTTGATCCCAGCACTTGGGAGGCAGAGGCAGGTGGATTTCTGAGTTCCAGGCCAGCCTGGTCTACAAAGTGAGTTCCAGGCGAAGAAGAAGAAGAAGAAGAAAGAAGAAAGAAGAAGAAGAAGAAGAAGAAGAAGAAGAAGGAGAAGGAGAAGAAGAAAGAAGAAAGAAGAAAGAAGGAGAAGGAGAGGGAGGGGGAGAGGGAGAGGGACGGGGAGGGGGAGGGGAGGGGAGGGAGGGGTGGGGGAGGGGGAGGGGTGGGGAGGAGGAAGAGGAAGAGGAAGAAGAAGAAGAAGAAGAAGAAGAAGAAAGAAAGAAAGAAAGAAAGAAAGAAAGAAAGAAGCCGGGCGTGGTGGCGCATGCCTTTAATCCCAGCACTCGGGAGGCAGAGGCAGGCGGATTTCGGAGTTCGAGGCCAGCCTGGTCTACAAAGTGAGTGCCAGGACAGCCAGGGCTACACAGAGAAACCCTGTCTCAAAAAACCAAAAAAAAAAAAAAAAAAAAAAGAAAGAAAGAAAAAGAAAAAAAGAAAAGAAACTACATTTCTTGCTATCTTGGCACCTGTGGATGCTTGCTGGGAATAGGACCTCTAAACAGCAAATGTGTCAGGAAGGCTGTGGTCCAAGGCCATTTTTCTGGCTAGAACCAAGGTTGCCAGAACCAAAGAGAACACATGGCTCTTCTTAAGACTGAAGGTGGTTATGGCTGAGATGAAATTTAATTCTACTTGGGCAAGAGATGTGTTTATGTGTACAAAGCAAAAACAGCACAGTTGACTCCTAGGAGCAGACTGAACAAAGCCAAAGCGATCTGGAAAAAGGTAACTCAGCCCCATGGGAATGGTGGCAGGGCCACAGCAAAGTCCAAGGCCACGTTCTGGCAAGGCCATTGGACACAGATTCTTCTCACAAACTCATTTTATTTATTTGTTTGTTTTCTCAAGACTGGGTTTCTCTGGGTAGTCCCGTCTGTCCTGGAAGTATTTTGTAGGGCAGGCTGGCCCAAATCTCAGAGATCTGCCTGCCTCTGCTCCCAAGTGCTAGGATCAAAAGCGTGCGCTACGGCCGCCGCCACCACCACCACCACCTTGCTTTCCTCTTACAGGTTTCAACTAGCCAAACAGGATAATAAAATAATAAAAGAAACAAAACAGAAAAGAAAAACTTTTTTAAAAAAGTGAAAAAAAGCCGGGCGTGGTGGCGCATGCCTTTAATCCCAGCACTCGGGAGGCAGAGGTAGGCGGATTTCTGAGTTCGAGGCCAGCCTAGTCTACAGTGTGAGTTCCAGGACAGCCAAGGCTACACAGAGAAACCCTGTCTCGAAAAACCAAAAAAAAAAAAAAAAAAGTGAAAAAAAAAAAACTAAAATTACGCCAGGTATGTTTTGGTGGACACCTACAACCTCAGCACTTGGGAGACAGAAGCAAGTTGGGGAGTTTAAGGCTAGCCTAGTATACAAAGCCCTGTTGCAAAACAAAACTTTAAAAGTTAAGTAATGTTAGGTTTAAACAAATCCTCAGCTCTCAGAGTTACTCGTAAAAGCAGGTCGGTGAGTGCAATGGGGCTGTTCTCTGGAAGAGAACCCTTGCCTATGGACAGAGGGTGTTTTCTTGGGCTCAGAGCCAGGTCCCGCCCACATTTGGCCATGTTACACCCAGCCTTAACTACCTTGTTCAGAAGTCCAGACTACTGGGCTGGGTGTGGTGAAGTCCTGACTATGGGCTGGGCATGGTGGGGGGCACCTTTAGTATCAGTACTCCAGAAACCGAGGAGCTTTGTGGGTTCAAGGACAGCCTAGTGTGCACAGCAAGTTCCCAGACAACCAGAGCTACTTAATGAAGGAACTCTTGTCTCAAAGAAAGAAAGAAAGAAAGAAAGAAAGAAAGAAAGAAAGAAAGAAAGAAGAGAGAAAGGAAGCAGGCCCTGATTACTACCTAATTATGTACCAGGCTTGTGGGCTTGTCACACAAATGATCCTTCTCCAGCCATCACCCTATATTCACTTATCTTTCAAGTACCTTTCATCACCAGAAACAATCTGATACTATGTTGCTTTTAGCTGTCTGCCTATGACTCAGTACCTGGGACAGTGCCTGGCCTAGGGTTACTGCTCAGTAATAAATGTGCTGACTAAAGAAATTGAAGGCCCAGATCAGACCTAGGTCGGAGGGAGCAAAGAACGGAACTCACAGCTTCACTGAGATGAGGACAGCAGGCATCCAGGCAGTGGGTGGGACTGGGCAGAGGGAAGTCACAGGCTTCTGCACAGCTCCAGCAACAGTCTTGGGTCTGGGAGGCACCTTGTTTCCTGCAAGGGGAGCTGCAGTCTGTGCAGCAGCCCTGGGCCTAGGAGATGACAAGACTCAGGATCTGGGCCAGACATCGGGGAGGGGACAACTCTCCACTTTAATTTCTGGAGACGGGCAAGACAAGGGTTAACCGGAGTCCAAGAGGAAGACTCCCCTGCTCCCACGGAAAGGACAGCTGCTCTGACTAAATGACAAAGGTGGCCGGGCGTGGTGGGTCCCAGGATAAAGGCCTGCAGGTGAGGGGCCCCATTAATTACCAGGTTCCTCTTCCCCAAGGCCTACCCTCTCTTCCACACCAGGCGCCTCACCAGCAGACAGTGCCTAGTCAGCAGCACTAGGCCCAACAGCAACAAATAGATGCCCACTGCGATGAAGACAATAGCAGGGGTGGGAAGTTGCAAGGAAGGGCTGATGGAAGCCGGGGCTGGATTCCACGGGCCAGGGGAGGCCTGGAGAAGCACAGAGGAAGGCGTGAGCAGGAGATGGGATGCCAGGAGGGACGCAGAACTAGATGAGAAGGCAATAGAACAACACCCTGACTCACCAGCCTGTCCCCCTGACATCCTCACTCATGATCCTGGACCTGCCATCACTTTAGAGTCATCTGGGAAACACTGCTCTTTGGGGAATACTTCTCTACACAGAGTTTTCAATCTGACTCCAGCATAACAACCTTCCAATCCTCCAGCCCTCAGCCTTGGCCCCTCTTCCAATTTGCTTCTTTCTGCACCAGCTGCCCGGGGAATCTCCACTCAGAACGACGTTTATTTCAGGGACAAAGCTTCCCCACCCCAGCCCCTGGCTACGCCTCTACCCCCACCCCTTATCCCGCAATCACGACGAAGTCTAAGCAGTTCCCAGAGGTTCCCTCCTCGCTCTGGCTCCTGGGCCTCTGTACTGCTGTCTCTCTGAGTGCTAGTAAAAACTGTCTTGCTAGGAATCCCAGAAACGTGCCACCTCAGGGGGGGGGAAGTCCATCCTGGGCACTGTCTTCCAGCTCTTGTCCTGAGCCAGAAGACTTTTTATTGGATAGAAAGCCCCCTCCCTGGTCCGAGCTCAGAGGCAGATGAGCACAGAGCACTGGACTCACGTCCATGGGGCTGGGCAACGCCAGTCTGTCCAGGAGCTGCAGAAGAGAGAAGATTCTGGGCTCAAAGATCGAGTACCCTTAATCCGGGGTACCCAATCTCTTTCTCGTGGGAAACCTGAGGCCCACGGATGGAGACTGGACAGGCGAGGATCAGGGGAGCCAGCGCCTTCCCCTCCGGCCGAGCCACGCCCTCCACGGCCCCCAGGTTCCTGCTCCCTCGGACCACGCGGCCACAGCACATACAACCATCGACGGCGGGCAGTTTACAGATTCCGCGCCGCCTAAGGTCCGAACCGCCAAAGCGCCAGCACCGCCCAGAAGGTTGGCGCTGCTTCTTGCCGTTGCCATGGGGACCGCAGTACTGCGACTACGGCAGCCGCAGAGATCCAAACACTGTATTCCCGCTTCATTGGACTGGCCCTGCCTTCTTCGACCATTTACCCTAGGTAATCGCCAACTCCCAGCCTTCCCTCCGGAACAAGACAGAAATAGCACGCTTCTTGCCACCGCTGGCCCAGGAGAGATGCTGGTCGAATGCTGGAGGTCGGAGGAGACAGGCTGGGTCCACTCCCTCTTCTGCAAAGGAAGAACTGCCTGCCTCAGACATACTGTGTTTTTAAACTTTACTTTCTGGAGAGGAACCAGAGAAGAATTAACTGGAGACAAGGAGGAAAACTCCCCTGCTCCCACGAAAAGGACAGATGCTCTAAATGGCTTGCAAGTGAGGGGACACATTATGCACCACGTTCCTCTTACCCAAAGCCTACCGTTTCTTCCCTCGCTAATTGTATGGAAAAATCAATATTTTTCAACCCGTCTCACTTCAACAGCATTACTCTCCGCTCCCCTCAACCCCCGCTTTTTGCATTATTTTCTTTAAAAAAAAAAAAGATTTATTTATTATATGTATATGAGTACACTGTAGTTGTTTTTAGACGCACCAGAAGAGGGCATCAGATCTTGTTACAGATGGTTGTGAGCCACCATGTGGTTGCTGGGAATTGAACTCAGGATCTTCTGAAGAGCAGTCAGTGCTCTTAACCGCTGAGTCATCATCTCTCCAGCCCTTGCATTATTTTCAAAGTGATTTCTGTTAGGGAGTTGTTTCCTGAGCTCAGCCATCTCAGGACTGAGTTCCACCTGGATGGCAGAATCAAAACTTAACTCATGTTCCCAGGCCCCGGAAGCCAACTCCTACCCTGCTTCTTCAGATGTTTCCTGTTTGTCTGTTAAGCTGTGAAGGATGTAGAGAAGGAAGATGCTGTTATCACATTATCTAAACTAAGGCACACAAGCCATAAGGCACACAAGACATGTGTTACTTGTCTTGACTTAACTGACTAGTTCAACTTGCCCACTCCTTTGTTCCCTTATCATTTCAAGATTCCAGACCAGAGTCCAGGAGGAGACCAGGCTGCAAAAGCTGACTTGAGGATCTGAAACCAGGTGACCTGGGAAAGGCCCAGTCACCAACAGTGACCTCCTTTTTTAACCCTTTATGTCAAAATATAATTGGTCAATGCAAGAGTCTACCCTGTTACCTGTCACTTTTTGTTCCCATCCTATAAAAATATTGTAGAAATATTGGACAGTCTCCCTTCAGGAATTCGGATCAGATCCGGAGCTGCCCACCTCCCTCAGCGCTGAGAAAATAAAACTTCCATTTTTAAGCTTCTGTTCTCTAAAGTGAGTTTTCTCAGCTTCCGTTCTGAGCCACCATGTGGTTGCTGGGATTTGAACTCTGGACCTTCGGAAGAGCAGTCGGGTGCTCTTACCCACTGAGCCATCTCACCAGCCCTCAGCTTCCGTTCTGAACCCAACAATTTCCTACCAATCACATCGGACCTTTTTTTTTTTTTCCCTTCTTTTTTGTTTGTATTTTGCTTGCTGAGACAAGATCTCATTCTGTAACCCAGGCTGGCCTGAAACTCACGCTACAGTGTAGCTTGGTCTGGGCCTCACCCTGAGTGTGGGATGGCAGGCATGAACAGCTGGGTCCTGTTCACACCCCATCACACCACCGACTGCAGGAGAAAACCGCTTTCCAGACTCGGCACTGTCCACCCTGACCATCTTGTGGCTTCACTCCGGAGCTCCAAGAGTAAAGCGAATTTCTTCCCCTCCTGCTATGGAAGGCCAGGACGTATATGTGAATATAAACAGATACGCTTTTGTGCCCTGATCAGTTCTTTCAGCGCCCCACATAAGATCTACTGAAGGGAGGCTGAGCCCTCCCAGAGTCTCAGCTCTACAGCCCTCGACCTAGAACACCCTTCCCTTTCTTTCTCTTGAAGAACCCCTTTCCCGTCCCTCCCTCCGGCCTGTGCTCGGCCTGTACTCGGCTCTGCCCTTTCAGACTGGTCCCATGCTCCAGGCGGCAGATGGTGAGCTGGGTTCTGCACTCCCGCCTCATCACAGGGTACGGACTTCCCCGTGTCTGCCTGGCCCCTCCTCGGTCAGACTGCTAGTGCTGGGCTGCTTCTGATTTCTTTCCACAGCCCAAGCCTTTGAGACCACCTAGAAGACAATGCTCACCGATCCGATGAACCACTCGAATCCAAATCCGACTCTGCCGGCCGATGAAGACAGTCTGTTCCCTTGGCGTCCTCCAATATCCTCAGCTTTCCTAACCTTTCTGGCTGTCCACGTGTGCTTGTGCACGCAAGTACATGCACACACAGAAACACAAGTGCAGAGGAGGCCTGGGACAGTGTCACCACCACCTGCCTCCTCCTCTCCCAGGATACACTTACTATGGCTGGGTCCCAGGAGCTTCTTTTTTTTGTTTGTTTGTTTGTTTGTTGTTGTTTTATCTTTTTTTTTTTTCCCCAGGACAGGGTCTCATTATGCTGCTCTAACTGTCTTGGAACTCACTCTGTATACCAGGCTGGCCTCGAGATCTGCTTGCCCGAATGATGAGACTAAAGGCATAGGTTGCCACCACCAGGCCCCATGGGCTTTCTGTTACTGAAAAGAAAGCTAGAGAGATTGTCAGGGTCTGTGCCTGAAGGGTCCAAAGCAGTCCATCCTGCAAGGAAGCTCTTTAAACAGGAAGATAAACAACTTACAACGGCTTCAGGAAGTCCCTGAATCTGACCAGATTCACTGGGTCCCTCCTTCCCAGAGGAAGCAGTAAGAGCTGAGGATCTCTCAGAGCAGACAAGCTGTAAAGAAGACTCTAGGTTTAGACCAACTGAGTTATCTGGAAAGAACGCTTTCTAACTGACTGAGCTGTGTGCAGGCTGTGCAATGCGATCCAGGTTCTCAGCTTTTGTGAGCTGTCACCTATCCTGGGGTGGGCTTTGGTGATGCAGGTGTCTTGGCATCATATATGTTCCTGTAAGTAACCCCAATGAAACTGATTGGTTCGTGTGATGGTTTGTATATCCTTGGACCAGGGAGTGGCACCATCTGAAGGTGTGGCCTTGTTGGAATAGGTGTGACCTAGTTGGAATGGGTGTGTCACTGTGGGTGTGGGTATAAGATCCTCACCCTAGTTGCCTGGAAGTCAGTCTTCCACTAGCAGCCTTTGGATGAAGACATAGAACTCTCAGCTCCTCCTGCGCCATGCCTGCCTGGATACTGCCATGCTCCCACCTTGATGATAATGGACTCTGAACCTGTAAGCCAGCCCCAATTAAATGTTGTTTTTTTTATAAGACTTGCCTTGGTCATAGTGTCTGTTCACAGCAGTAAAACCCTAACTAATACAGAAGTTGGTACCAGGAGTGGGGTATTGCTGTGATAGGCCTGACCATGCTTTTATTTGAAAGAATGTGGATTTTGGGACTTTGGATTTGGAAAGCAGTGGAATGCTTTAAATGGGGCTTAATGGGTCATCCTAGTAGGAATATGGAAGACTTTGTTGCTGGGAGTAATTTGAACTGTGTTGACCTGGCCCAAGAGATTTCAAAGGAGAAGAATTTCAGAATGTGGCATAAAGACTCGTTTTGTGGTATTTTGGTGAAGAATGTGGCTACTTTTTGCCCTTGTCTGAAAAGTTTGCCTGAGGCTAAGGTGAAGAGACTTGGATTAATTGCATTGACAAAAGAAGTTTCAAGAAAGCCCAGCAGAGACTTTGTTCTCTGGTTAAGTCTTATGAAGAAAAGTTTGAACAAGCATAGCAAGCTTAGGAAGGAAAAATACAAAATATATGGTTTGAGTATTAAAGGAGTACCAGGAAGTGAAATGGAGCAAAATCTTGTGTTCTAGGAGATAAAGATTAAGGGAGTGGGATCTTGGGGCAAGATCCTACCCAGCTAAATTAGATCCAGGCATGGTGGTACACACCTTTAATCCCATGAGACAAGCATGCTGATCTCTACATTCAAGGTCAATCTACAGAGCAAGAACCAGGATAGCCAAGCTTAGGCAGTGAAGGATTTAGAAAACATAAAGCTAGTGATAATGTAATAATACAAGGGGATCATGTTCTAGTTCCTGTAAGCAGCAGAACTCGGCAGCTTCAGCCATGTGCCTCTGGCTCTAGAGTTAAGAATGGAAGGAACTACTGGGAAAATTGATGCTGGTTAGCTGGAGCTAAGGAATTAGCGGTGATTAAGAAGAGACCAGCATCGTTGAGGTGAAATCTTCTGGAAATTGTTTTCTGGGAGCACAAAGAAGCTGTGTTCCAGAGATACCCAAGGTTGTACCTCATGCTGCGGCTGGATTTGGTAATGTGTAAGAGTCACTCAGGTGGTACTGCTTGTGAAGGAATGAAGGGATCATGGAGAGAAGCTGAGGCTTAGCACTGTGAGAGGCCAGGGAAGCCCATTGGAGAAGGTGAAGCCTCAGCTGTAGTTGATGGCCCAGGATTGAAGGGGTCATGCAAAGGATTTGAGGCTTGGCACCCTGAAGAGAGCCTATGAGAGGCTATTGGTGAAGCCTAGTTGGAGTGGAACACCCCAGTGTATTGGAGATGTCAGTACCATGGGATGATCACCAAGAACAGCAGCCGTAATGGAGTGGATCAACCTGAGCATAGAGTGCTACAGAGGACAGAGATGGAGAAGTGATGCCAGCCCTTAGGAGGAGTCCAAAAGATCAAGTGGAATCCCAGACACTGAAAGAAGAAGCTGTAACATTGAAATTGCCTTGGAGACTCAAAGATGTTAAAGATGCCAGAGCCATGGGACACATGCTGAGGAAAGCTGCTAACAGGAAGTGGAACCAGCCCAGGAGGAAGCAGTTTGTTGCAGTCAAAAAAGATGAAAAAGGAGTGGAGATCTGAAGACCACTTTGACATCAGCCATGGAGATGCAGAGTTTGGAGTTTGCCCAGCTGGTTTCCTGCCTTGCTTTGGGGATTAATTAAGTTGAATGATTAAGTTAATTAAGTTGAATGAATCTCAGAAGAGACCTTGAACTTTGGACTTTTAACATTGTTGCAACTGCTATAGACTATGAGGACTTTGAAAGTTGCACTAAATGCATTTTGCATTATGCTATGTTTAAGTATGGCCCCCATAGACTCATGTTTTTGAACAAGTCTATGGGGACCAGGGAGTGGAATGTGATGGTTTGTATATCCTTGGACCAGGGAGTGGCACCATCTGAAGGTGTGGCCTTGTTGGAATAGGTGTGACCTAGTTGGAATGGGTGTGTCACTGTGGGTGTGGGTATAAGATCCTCACCCTAGTTGCCTGGAAGTCAGTCTTCCACTAGCAGCCTTTGGATGAAGACATAGAACTCTCAGCTCCTCCTGCGCCATGCCTGCCTGGATACTGCCATGCTCCCACCTTGATGATAATGGACTGAACCTCTGAACCTGTAAGCCAGCCCCAATTAAATGTTGTTTTTTTTATAAGACTTGCCTTGGTCATAGTGTCTGTTCACAGCAGTAAAACCCTAACTAATACAGTTCGTCAAGTGGGACTTTGGTGATATCTGTACTTTGGTCTATCCTGGGCTCCTTCTCTGAGATGTGTTTTCCTAGCAAAAGTTGTGCCACACAACAGCCCCTGGGTCCTGTATGCCCCTCCAGCCTTCTCAGGGATGCCTGAGCACGGAGAGCAAGTGCTCACTCAGCTCCTCCCCGGTGTCGCCTCGTTCATGGGAAGCATTACCAGATGGCCTCCTTGAGATTCTTTTTTTTCTGAGTCTCAAGGACCAGGATGAGGTTTCCGTCTCTACTGTAAGAAAGACCTCTAATGATACAGGCGTCCTCCCTGCCTGCCTTCAGCCCCTTCCAACAGAAAGATGCAAGCCTTGGCAAGGGCCCCAGGCACACCCATGGTCTGCAGTGGCCAGACGCACTGCTGATGGTGTTCTGTTTCTGCCATTGGTTCCTCCAGTGTGTAGGAGGGCAGGCATCAGACAAGCCAATAAGAGAGATGATATATGTGCCTCACTTTGCCAAGGCCCCACTTCTACCCACATTATCCCATTAGTAGGAGGTAGGGAGACACTGACTTTACCATAGCCAATAGCTGCCATGACTCCTTCTACCTGAAGTTCAAAGCTGGGGATGTCAGAGAGCACCACGGGGAGTGTTGAACTGACCCAGAAAAGTGAGACAAGGATGACACCACGTTCTGTTCCCAGTCGTCATGGCCTGGGTAAGAGATGGGACACGTAGAGGGACCAGCAGGTGAAAGAAGCTTCGGCAGGCTTGGATGTGACCTTGAGAAGAGAACCAAGCAAGTATCATTCTGATCTCATAATTTCAACCCTTCCATTGGCTATTGGATAACATTGTCTTAGCCGGGCACGGTGGCACACGCCTTTAATCCCAGCACTCGGGAGGCAGAGGCAGGCGGATTTCTGAGTTCGAGGCCAGCCATACATACACACAGAGGCATGTAGCATGAGTGCATCTACACACATACAAACATACATGACACAGGCACACAAGCACACACACACACACATACTGCACACATATATACCATTCCTAAAATGAAGGCCCTTGTCTAAGACCTACATTCCTTAGGGGGAATGAAGAAAGCGCACTTGCACTGGGCTGAGTTAGCTGGCTCTCATACCTGTGGTCCCAGCACACGGGAGGGCCCTTAGTTTGGGAATAGTCTGGGCTACTCAGTAAAACCCTGTCTCACAGGCTGGGGGCAGGGTGGCTCAATGGTAGAGTATTTTCAAAGCATTCCCAGGTCTCTTTGGCTTTAACCCCAAGTCCCATAGAAAACAAGCAGTCAGACACTGTTGGTGACGACCCAGTGAGCTCTCACCCAGGAGCTCTGCTTTGTGCCTACCTTGCTGAATCATTCCCAGAAGTCCTTTGCAGAGCTGCTGCTCCTGTCTCTTATTTGCACACAAGCATTCCAAGGCCTGGGGGAACTGAGTCACATGGGTACTCCTGGCACGAGAGTGGTAAAGCCAGGATTCAGACCCAGGCCATATGACAGAGGCTCAGAAAGGTTCTGAAACTTAGCCAAGATCGCATAGACAAACTACAGAAGAGCAGACTAGTAAATCCACGGTTGTCTGTCTCCATCTCACCACGCACCTCAGAATTTTCTGTTGTGAGGAGAAAGGGGAAGACAGTTTCTTTCTTGCTTGGAACTGTACTAACTCAGGACAGGTAAAAACAGACAAACAAACAAAAAAAAAACCCTAAATAATGAACACTCTGGCCCCGGGCCACAGTGTCAGGTGGGAAACGGACACCACAGGCTGCTCGGTGTTACTTATTCACAGCCTCGGTGACACCACAGCTGCATGCTCTCTGATCTGCCATCTGCCTAGGTCCTGACGATGATCCTGGGAGCTTTTGGACAAGGGAACCCAAAGCAAAAGGAAATGGTAACCCCCGGGCCCGGAGGAACCTTCTGGCAAGGTCTACAAGGATAGTAGAATTTCCGGTGAGTTAGGCTGGGGGAGGGGAGCGAGGTACTGAAGTCGCCTGAGAGGAGTACTCCCCACTGCCTCTTCATAGGCTAGGCTGAGGGGACAGAAAGCTTCCTGGTTATATCCCCAGGTTGGTGGCTACTCCCTTCCTTTACAAGCAAGCATGGCCAAAGATGCCTAGAACACTTGGGCTGTGCAGTGGGTGGTCGGTACCTCATCTTGAATTTGTTTGAGGTGGCATACCAGTTCAGTAAGAACACACACGTAGACTCAAACACACACACACACACACACACACACACACACACCCCAGTTCAAATACACTATCTTCCTTCTAGTTTTCTTTCTATACTTTTGTTTTTTCTGCCCCTTAAAAAAAAAAGGTATTGTTGTTGTGTAAGTGAGTGATTTGTGTGTGGGTGCAGGTGTCTGTGCGCGTGCCACAGTGTGAGTGATTTGTGTGTGCGTGTGCCACAGTGCAGTGTGGAAGGTAGAGGGTTACTCTGTGGAATTGATTCTTTTCTTTCACCTCCCTGAGAGATCAGCTCAGCAGCTTGAAAAGCAAGCACACTTTACTCAAGAGCATCTCCATCCCCTCCTTTTTTGTGAGACAGGGTCTTGCTGTGATCCCATGCTGGCTTAGAATTAGCAATGACCTTGCTCACTCAGCCTGAGGAATGCTTGGGTTACAGGTATGAGCTGCTGGGCCCTTGTCTATACTTCTCTAGTAGCCATCTTCTCTCTCTCTCCCCCTCCCCCTCCTTCTCCCTCCCCCTCCCCCTTTCCCCCCTCCCCCTCCATGGAATCCAGAAGGGGGATGAGAGCCCCTGGAACTGGAGTTCTAGACGGTTGTGAGCCGCCATGTGGGTGCTGGGAATTGAACCCTGGTCCTCTGGAAGAGTAGCCAGTGCTTTAACCACAAAGCTTCTCTCCAGCCCTGTCGTTTTCACCAGTATTACAGTTTTCCATTTGGAGGTTACAAGATTGTACTCTGGAATTCACATCACGAGGCCCAAATTCCAGCTGTAAGAACAGACCTGTTGGCACACATAAGAGATCTGGAATTTAAGCCGGGCGGTGGTGGCGCACGCCTTTAATCCCAGCACTTGGGAGGCAGAGGCGGGCGGATTTCTGAGTTCGAGGCCAGCCTGGTCTACAGAGTGAGTTCCAGGACAGCCAGGGCTACACAGAGAAACCCTGTCTCAAAAAAAAAAAAAAACCAAAAAAAAAAAAAAAGAGAGAGATCTGGAATTTACTGAATAGCAAGTTCAAGGCCAGTCTGAAACACTTGAAACTTTGTCTCAAAAGAATAAAATGGGGGGTTCAGTTCCCAGCACCAACATACTCTCAAAACCACTTGTAAGGGCGCCCAAGGGTCTGTGTGTTATCATGCCTGGCTCATACTGTTATCTATCTATCTATCTATCTATCTATCTATCTATCTATCTATCTATCTATCTAATGTTATTTATTTGTAGGAGGACAGAGTCTCACTCTGCAGCCGATTGACCCGGATCTCACTATGTCTTAAACAGTAACCTGAAACTTATGACAATCCTCTTCCCACAACCTTCCCTGAACTGGGGCTATAACCGATTCTGTCTGATTGACAGACAGACCATGTCTGTCTGTCAATCATACATGGCTGTCAGACCATGTATGATTCAGAACCTGAGTGTCACGGTGCTGTCCTGTGCATTTCTAATGGGCAGCAATGACCCTGTGAAACTACATTGTTTTTATTGGCATGTGCTCACTGGAGGCAACGATGGATTCCATGGAGACCTTCACACCAGTTATCCTGACCTTTGACTACGTTCTTCCTCTGCGATGAGTCCCCTTCTCCCCTCCCCCTCCCCCTCCCTCTCTCTCTACTTTTTAGAATGTATTCTTCATTGTTATGGAGTGGAGCTGCAGGGGCATCAGAGACAGCCTTGTGGAGTTGCTTCTTTTCATCTACTTTACACAGGTTCTGAGGTCCAAACGAGGTCATTAGGCTCTCACGGCAAGAACATTTTACCCACTGAGCCACCTTACAGGCCTTTGTGTTTCTGAAACAAGTTCTCACCATGTAGCCTAGGCTAGCGTGAACCTCTCAGTCCTGCTGTCTCCGTCTTCTGACAGTTCCAGATTACAGTGGTGAACCACCACACTCGTTGAAAAACTTGCTTTTTCATTTAAAGACCTATTTAAAAATTTGTTTGACGCACTCACACATACACACAAACGGAACTACAGTATTTATATGTATTATTAAAATTTTCCTTATAGGCAGTGATTTGGAGAAAGTAACGAAAGCTTCCTTAGGGATGTAGTTATGAAAAAAGTTGATTGCAATAAGCCCAGATTTTCCTAAGTGGGTCGTTACCCACTGGTAGGTTGCAAAATCACCCAAACTACATCTGGCAGGGGATGTAGGAAAAATCCCAGGACACTGCATGGAAGGGACAGTCAGTACTGGGAGAAAGTTAACTGGGCTGGGGGTAATTCAGTGGTGGATCCAGCACACGG